>NC_073309.1:41233071-42550571 GCF_027595985.1 Sorex araneus
AAATTAGAATGCTTAAAAAAAACTAATGGTTTTAAAACTTTGGTGAAACATAGTAATATGGATAATCTTGTTTTTACATCCAAAGCTGACACAATCTTACAACCTAAGTGAGGTCACCTGCTTTAGAGAGAATTTAAATTTTCTTTTTAAGATACATCTACTCTGATGGAGACAACTATCCTTGATTTTAACTGTCTGAATATTAATATTTTATAGTATACATATTGGCTGGAGCGATAGCACAGCGGTTGGGCATTCACCTTTCATGTGGCCAACCCGAGTTCGATTCCTCCGCCCCTCTCGGAGAGCCTGGCAAGCTACTGAGAATATCAAGCCCGCTCAGCAGAGCCTGGCAAGCTACCCGTGGCGTATTGGATATACCAAAAACAGTAACAAAAAGTCTCTCAATGAGACGTTACTGGTGCCCACTCGAACCAATCGATGAGCAATGGGATGACAGTAACAGTATACATATATATTATAAAATTTGCACTTGCATGAATGTATAGTATAAAGTTGCAATTTCCCTTCAATTTGCAATCAACCCACATTTTAGGTAATTTTTTTTTCACAAATGGGCTAAATTATCTCAACCACTGAGGAGTTTCTTTCACTACTTTTATTTTGGACCATACCCATTATTGCTCAGGGCTTACTCCAGGCTGTGACCAGCGGTTTGGGGAAAATATTTCGTGCCAGGGATTAAATTGTGATCAGCTATGTGCAAGACAAGTTGTTTTTTTTTTTTTTTTTTTGCCTTTTGTATCACATCCAGTGATGTACAGGGCTTACTCTTGGCTCATGCACTTAGGAATTACTCCTGGTGATGCTCAGGGGACCATATTGTATGTGGGGAATCGAACCTGGGTCGGCCGCTTGCAAGGCAAACACCCCACCCACTGTGCTATCGCTCCAGCCCCAAGACAAGTATTCTGAACCCCTCTTTACTATCTATATTTCACTACTTTCAAGTAGGAAAAGTTAGGTTTGAGATACAAATTTAAAAATTTGCCTCAACTGCTTCTAATGAACACCATGAATAGAAGGTAAAATATTATCTTAGCTGGTTTATTATTAGAAGTTTTGTAAATATTATTATCTGAATAAAAATAATACATGTAAAATTTGTTTCTATGGGCCCAGGTTTCCTCCATCTAATTACTACTTATTTTAGAGAAGCAGGAAAATAAAGGCAAGACATTTTGTTGTTGTTTTTGGGTCATAGTTAGCAGTGCTCTGGACTTACTCCTGGTGCTGGGCACAGGTATCACCATGGCAGGCTCGGGGAATCATATGGCATGCCAGGAATTAAACCTGGGTTGGCTGCATTCAAGGCAAGTGCCCTACCTGCTGTACTATTTCTCTGGCCCCAGCACTTTTTAAAAACAAAAACATAACTTTGATATTTAGATTTGTAACCAGCCATATATGCTTTCTTTTATTGACGAAATATTACAGATAAATATAACAACTCCCTCCCAACATTTTTTAGGTCCTAAAAGGCAACCAAAGTCATACATGACCAAACAGTATTGTCTTTTAACACTGGTTCTACCACAGAAATAACATTTTCGTTATATCATTCATTGATGGAAATTTATGTTTGATTTAGAATAATACAAACCAAGATGTAGTAAACACAGTAAGATATATCTTTGTACACACAATGGTGCCTCTGAGGCTAAAACAGAATTGATTATATCATATTTGTTTTGGTCTTTACTTCCCAAAAGACAGTGCTGCGAAACCATGTAGCACGGGACTGAACCCAGGCTCCTGGCAGGGAAAACATACACTCCTGGTCCATCTCCCTGCCCCCATGCACCATGTTTTAAAACCTTGTTTTTAAAGAATTCTTGTTCTCTGATAAAATAGTTCATCATATAATATTAGAATTTTTTAATATTTTGGTATTCAATCTACTTGGATTTAATTTTTATATATGGTACAAAGATCTCTTGTTCATATATACCTACCATGTACTTAATAGGCCAGCCTTTCTCTAATGATTTCAATAGCACAACATAGAAAGAATCCCTATAATATCCCTGGATTTCTGTATCCGTAGCCAGTGACTTAGTCACCAAGGCAATATCATTCAAATGACACTAACTTGTAAAGAATATACCACCTGGGAGCTGTATTCATGGTATTTTATATTTCTTTCTGACATTTTGAGTTGGTTTGTGAAATTCCTTATCATACTTTTAGCTAGTGAAAAACAGTTGGGAGTATTTAGAGATCTTGGAGTATTTATTTTTTGTAATAATTTCTCAAATTTTATTTTTCTCAGAATTTTCAGTTATTTTGGTAGTGTTTTTGTTTTTCTTGCTTAAATTATTGGTTAAAGCTCAAGTGTCACATTGGTATTCTTGTAGATCTCATTTCACTTTTAAAATAATTGCTGGATAAATATTACAAATATAGGTCTGCCTAAGGTTTTAGATCAGCATTTTCATTATACATGTCACCTTAATACAAATTCTGAGGATTTTTAAATGAGACATCCTCAAAAGACAAAGGGATACTTTCTTTTGAATTCTTTTCCATATTCATAACATCCACAGAATTTCTAATGAGTGTGGATTCTCTGATGCCTAACAAGGTGTGACTTTTGACTGAAAGCCTTACCACACTCATTACAATGGTAAGGCTTCTCACCTGTATGTTTTCTCATATGAAGTGTAAGAGATGAAATTTGAGAGAAGGCTTTTCCACATTTACTACAGTCAAAGGGTTTCTCACCTGTATGACCTCGTATATGTATAGTGAGGGATGAACTTTGGGAAAAAGCTTTACCACACTTATTACATTCATAGGGTTTCTCACCTGTATGACCTCTCATGTGCACGATAAGGGAAGTTCTTTGAGAAAAAGCCTTCCCACATTCATTACACACATACGGCTTCTCACCTGTATGACTTCTCATGTGTAAATTAAGCAATGAGCACTGTGAAAAAGCTTTTCCACATTTATCACATTCATAAGGCTTTTCCCCCGTGTGACTTCTCAGATGAAGAGTGAGGGATGCAATCTGAGAGAAGGCTTTACCACATTTATTACAATCGTAAGGTTTCTCTCCAGTGTGAACTTTTTGATGTGTAATAAAGTTTTGCTTTTGGCTGAAGGCTTTGCCACATTCATTACATTCATAGGGTTTCTCTCCAGAATGAATTTTTTCATGAGCAATAAGATTTGATTTCTGACTAAAGGCTTTACCACATTCCTTACATATATAGGGTTTTTCTCCAGTATGAATTCTCTGGTGTCTAACAAGATTTGACATCTGAATGAAAGCTTTCCCACATTCATTACACTCATAAGGTTTTTCTCTAGTATGAATCTTTTGGTGTGTAATGAAGTTTTTCTTATGACTGAAGGCTTTTCTACATTCCTTACATTCATAGGGTTTCTCACCAGTATGACTTCTCATGTGTACAGTAAGGGCTGAGCTTTGAGAGAAGGATTTTCCACATTCATTACATTCATACGGTTTCTCACCTGTATGAATTCTAACATGTATGATAAGCATGGAAAACTGGGAGAAGGCTTTTCCACACTTATCACATTTATAAGGTTTTTCTCCTGTATGACTTCTCATGTGAAGTGCAAGGGATGCAATCCGAGGAAATGCTTTACCACATTCATTACATGCATAAGGTTTTTCCCCAGTATGAACTTTCTGATGTGCAATAAGGCTTTGCTTTTGGCTGAATGCCTTTTCACACTCATTACATTCATAAGGTTTTTCTCCAGTATGAATTTTTTCATGATCAATGAGGTTTGATTTCTGGCTGAAGGATTTTCCACATTCCTTACACACATAGGGTTTCTCTCCAGTGTGTATTCTTTGATGTCTAATGAGATTTGACATTTTAATGAAAGATTTCCCACATTCATTGCACTCATAAGACTGCTCCCTACTGTGAATTTTATGATGTATATTGAGTTTCTCCTCATGGGTAAAGGCTTTACTACATTTTTTACATTCATAGGGTTTCTCTCCAGTATGAATTCTTAAGTGTCTTATGAGGTCTAATGTTTGATTGAATCCTTTCCCACAGTGATTACATTTAAAGGGGGCTACTACAAAATGGGATGAGCTATTGCTAAATGATTTCATAGGTTCACTGTATTCATAATGTTCCTTTCTTAGAAGGATTGCTTCACTATTAGAATAGTCAAAATTATGTTTTAAACACTCTCCAAATAAGTCATATTCATAAAGATTGTGAATCGAAGGAAACATTTCTGATTTTGTAGGAAATACATTTGTAAATTTATAACATTCATTGACTTTTTCTTCAGTCAGTGACTTTAAAGTGACTTTATCTTCAGGTTCTGTCAAAAGTCTGTCCTGGATTTCCTCATGTTTATCAATTTCCCATATTTCACCTAAAACAGATTGCAAATAAAAGCCATTTGTAATTTTTTCCAGTATTATAACATCAAAAATATTTTTTAAACACACTTTTATGGGATTGATTATAGGTTTGAGACCAAGTCTCTCAGTGGTAAATAAATTCCATGTGCATAAATATCTTATTTTATAAATTTTGAATAGAAAATTCTAGCAAAGGAAATATGACTAAAGGAAATAAGAATAAGATAAATTAAAATAGCTTTGACTATTTAAAAACAGGATCCAAAAGAAATGATATAATGAATAAATGAAAGGGAAAATTCAAATAAAGAAGAATTTTTAAAAATTACTTTGTATCAATACATAAAAATAAATTTGAAATAAATACTAAGCATATAATTTCTAAGAAAATACATTATAAAAACTAACACCAAAAGAAGGAAAAGAAAACACAGGGAATGGGCCTCCTCCCCTCATCTCCCAAGGATACCAGTAGTTTGGCAGTCATACCCAGAAACTGCCCCTGGTGCCACATAATTTCATCAACGGCCATGATCCAGAGACTTAGAAATAAAGCTACCAGAGAAGAAGAACATAGACCTCATTCATGAGTGAATCTGCTCTATCATCGTATTCTAAATTTTAGAATTCCTGGTGCATGCAGCCACATCACACTATACCACTGATGTACCAAGAGCAGCACACATTTGATTGGGTTTAACAAACATGTTTTGCAATCTCTTATACAAGGGTTTAATGGCTCCGGGATAAAATACAACAATCTTCACACACTTTCCTCTAAGGAAATTTTATTGGACCATTTTAAAGCATATTATTCATAACAAGCAATACACAATTAATTGTTTCAGTTCTGCTTTAGGAAGCACAGTTTGGAATTTAGGGTGGAAACATCAAAAATATAGTGGTGGGAAGGTGCAATGGTGGTGGGATTGGTGTTTGAATATTAAATTTAATAAATTATTGTGAACAATTTTAAAAAATAAAATTAAATTTAAAAAAACCAGAAAGGTTGAAAAAGAACAATGGGGAAATTCTGTCAATAAATGTCCCTCAAAAAATTCACAAATTCCATGTGCCAGAGAGATAGTATGCCAGATTTCTGAGTGCAGAGCAAGGAGTAAGCCCTTAGCACAGGAGGATGTGCCCCCATCGCACTCCCCCACCAAAAAAAATTCACATAAAACTAGCATATATTTTTGAAATGCCAGTACTGGAATAAGTGCTTGGCTGAAACAGAAATGGTTATCTCCTGGGATGCCAAGAAAAAAAGGCCTTCTGTAATATCTACAAAATTAGAAATAAATCTATGTATTTGTAGGTATATATAAGTTTATTTGTATAGGTACAAATTACACTCATATAAGTGCATATTTCAATACAAAATTGTGGAAACTGGGAGCAAACAGGAAAGTTGCACTTCAAAAATTTATTGAAATAAAAGGATTATAGCCATTATTTAAATGATAGCAAAAGATATTAATATAGTGAGAAGTATGATGTAGGATACAAAACTTCGACATTAAGGCAATTGTAATGGAAAAAAAAGAAGAGAAAGATAAAGGATTATAAGTGTTTATGGGTTGAGCAACTACAATTCTGTGAATTCCTGAATGCAAAAGAGAATACCATGTAAATAATTACAAAGAAACTAAGATGCTGATATATAAACGAACTAGGTATGTTGATACCTGGCACATAGCTAGGAAGGCAGCTGTTTAAATTCTATAAAAATAAGTCTGAAGGAAAGAAGAAAGAGATGGCTCAAAGGACTAAGCAGATGACTTGTACATGGAGACCCAGGTTGGAGGCCCAGCAAAAATGAGATTGACTTTTGTGCATAGGGCTGGGGTGAAAATAAAAAGAAAGAATGTTGCTGGGAGAGAGAGCTCAAAGGGCTAGAGTGCATGCTTTGTTGGTGGAATGCCGGAGTTCACTCTCTGGCATCACATGGTCCAATCCCTTCCCCTGAACCAAGCACCACCAGGAGCGACCTCTGAGAACTGAACTGGATGTAGCTCCTTGAGCACCACTGATTGTGGTGCCAAAAATAAAAATAAAAAAGTTAAACATGGTATCTCTTTATGAAAAATTCAAACCATCACCAGAAGGCCCTAAAACCATCTCTAAAAAGTTCTTTAAAGGTATTTTATAAAAATCCATCCCTGATTATTTGCATCTTTGAAGAACTTTTTAGAGGACTCAAGGATTTACAAAATTAACTGGTAAAGGGTCTGGCTCCTCTTCACCTGTAAGGTTCCCTCTCACTAACCTGGGCAGTGCCTCCTTAACACTTCTTCCTCCACAATCCATGGCTCTTCTTCTTGTTCCAATTTGAAAATTACATCAGGTTTGGTGAATGGGCAGCCTGTCAAATAGAAGCGTCATGTATAAGATCACGTATAAATATAGGAACAAGATCATCCAAGAAGTGAGGCTGGCTCAAGGACACTAAGCTTTCTGAAAGACAAGAAATATAACCAAGAATAGCTTTTTACTTAGAAAGGAACAGTAGGGCCTGGAGCAATAGCACAGTGGGTAGGGTGTTTCCCTTGCACACAACCGACTTGGGTTCGATTCCCAGCATCCCGAGCACTGCCAGGAGTAATTCCTGAGTGTATGAACCAGAAATAACCTCTGTGCATCGTTGAGTGTGACCCCCCCCCAAAAAAAGGCACAGTACGCACAATCACCTAAAGTCCAAACTTATTTAAGTATTTAAAGGTTCCATACATCTTAGAGCTAATTGGGCAGATGGGAGTACTTAATTCCCAGAATTTGAGTTGAGCAGAAAATTGTCCTTACCCACTGTAATTAAGTTGTTATAGTTTTCTAGCATCACATTCCGGTATAGGTTTCTTTGGGCAGGATCCAGCTGCTGCCATTCTTCTTGGGTGAAGTTAATAGCCACATCTTTGAATGTCACTGTTTCCTGTAACAAAACACTAGTACTTAATCTGAAGTCACTCATCTTAGATGGGATAGGCAACACATAATAAATTTTTGTCTCATAGTAGACAATGATAAAAAAATTACTGAAAAATGTTTCCCTTGTTTTTATAATCTTCTAAAAAGAAAAACTTCATTAGCAACATTCTATCAATTTGTATTCATTTATCTATTTATCAAGCTCCTTTTTTATTCTTTCCTCACTCATTCCCTTCTTTATTAAACCTAGGGCCTCCACATACAATGCAAATTCTCTACTGCTGCACTACATTCCCAATCCAAAAATATCTTTCCAAAAGCTACTATGGGTTAATGAAATTATGAACATTGATTTTTGCTTAGTGTGAACTGCTTTGGAAACTCATTAGATAGCTGTTAACACTAATGAAAAACCAAAATAAAAACAGGATTTGGGATGGAATTAGATATAAGGAGAAAATGACATGCAATATCTGAAGTGTAGTTGGCTGTCCAACTGAACACATTCAGTGATATAGCAGTTAGATGTACTGTTCATTACATCAGGGGAAATCCTGAATGAAAACCTGAAAAGTCATTTGTGTTTTGGGACCATACCTGGTGGTGCTCAGGGCTTACTCCTCGCTTATTGCTCAGAGAGCACTCCTGGCAGACTCAGGGGAGCATATCAGACGCTGGGAATAGAACCCAGTCAGCTGCATGCAAAACAAGCACTTTACCCACTATACTATTGCTCTGGCCCCAAAACGAGTCGTTTAAATTTATTATTCACACTCCTGTTTTTCTCCTGGTTTTTAGGCCACAACTGGCAGTGCTCAGGAGCTACTCCTGGTGTGGTGCTGGGAGTGACTTCCAGCAATGCCAGGGAGATCCTATTCATCCTCCATAACAGGTACGCACAGTCACAAAATAAAATACAATCTACATGGTTGCTTAGAGTCCAGAAATATTGATAAAAGAGGTCCACAGATAGTATTCACAAATAGTATTACATAAGAACATCAAAGATTTAACAAAGAAATATTCAAACTAGAGTGATGACCAGAATGAGAAAGCTTTAGGGGCAAGGGAGATGATGGTACAAGGGGCTGGAGTGTATGCTTTGCCTGTGGGAACCCTGGATCGACTCCTGATACTGCATGATGCCCCAAGCACTGTGTGGTTGCTACCCCTGAGCATTACTGAGTGTGAAACAAAAAATATAAAGGTTAAGGAATGACAGAGCTAAATATCCAAACCACAGAGTCAACACTGAAGTCAAGAAACTCAAATGCTAGCAAAAGAACTTAGGAAGGTACCACCTTTCAAGAGGGAAGGGTGGGGATGGGAGTGGGCACATCTGGGAAGGAACCTGGGAACATTGGTGGAAGCTGACACTGGTAGTGGCATCTGTGCTGCAATATTGTATGTCTAAGACTCAATCATGAATAACTTTGTAAATCACAGTGCTTTAGTTAAAAAGTGTGTTGACTGGAGAAAGAAAAAATAGTACAAAAATATAAACAATGTCATAGTAATAAAAACAAGTTTTTTCTTTTTTCTTTTTTGCTTTTTGGGTCACACCCGGCAATGCACAAGGGTTACTCCTAGCTCTGCACTCAGGAATTACTCCTGGCAGTGCTCAGGGGACCATATGGGATGCTGGGAATCAAACCCGGGTCGACCATGTGCAAGGCAAATGCCCTACCCACTGTGCTATCGCTCCAGCCCCAAAACAAGTTTTTTCTTAGTGAAAGTAGGTAAAAATGTTCATTTTTATTATTAATTTTCAACCTAGTTTTGAAACTTGTAGACAGAAAGATATAATTTAATTTTTTAAAATCTAAAAAAATCTAAAATTTTGAAATGAGAAAAATAAAATGATTTTATTTGTGAATGACATGATAACATACACAGAAAACTCTAAATATTTTACCAACATTTATTATAACTGATGAGTAACTTAGAGTAGTCAAATATAAAATAATGTGAAAAAATATTTGGAATAAATTTCATGAGTGAAATGCTTGGAAGCAATGGGATCTGAGTAAGGAAATCTATGTACTTTTCCTAGTTGTAACTGAGATGCCCTAAAGAATATAAACATAAGAAAAAACCTCAACAGCAAAAGAAAGAAGTTGCCAATACTTCTTAACTTTTGAGGAGTTTCTACAATAGATGGTATCAGATAAAAGGAATTCACCAGGAACTGGTTGATAATTAGTATTTCTCAGAATTGATATCTAGATCCTAATAAGAAAAGAAATATCTATTAACATTAGGTTTTTGGAGAGGGCATCCCCAGAGCTCTATCAAGAAAGAATCAGGGACAGAGAGCTAGTACAAGGCATTTGCTTTGTATGTGTCCGACCAGGAATAATCCCCAACATCCCATATAGTCCCAAGCACTGCCAGTTCCTGAGTCCAGGGCCAGGAGGAACCTTTGCGCACCGACAGGTGGGCCCAAAAACCAAAATGAAGAACAAACAAACAAAGAATCTCTCTTTGTCTTTCTCTCATATCTCTCCCAACTGATGGTGATGGTGTGAGTATACTCTGGCAGAAGATGGAAATGAGCTGGCCTAAATATGAAGCTAGGGAAATAACATAAATATGAGTTTTAGTACTGGCTTTGGGGAAACAAAAGGGAAGTGTGAGCCTAGCTGCTGGGATGTTGTAGGATTGAGAAGAAGGCATACAAATTTAATTCTATCACAGGAAGCAAGAACAGTTTAACAGTTTTATTCATAGAAACCGTAAGAAAGCCTCAGAATAGGAGGGGCAGTGTATTGAAAACATTTAATAAAAACTAACTAGCATCAACAGTATTTGAAGGAATACGAATAAACAAAAAAGCATGCTAATAATATAAAAGGATTGGGGCTGGAATGATAGCAGAGCGGGTAGGGCCTTTGCCTTGCATGCAGCTGACTGGGGTTCGATTCCCAGTATCCCATATGGGCCGACCCGGGTTTGATTCCCAGTATTCCATATGGTCCCAGTATCCCATATGGTCCCCAGTATCCCATATATATATATATATATATATATATATATATATATATATATATAAAAGGATCATAACAACTTTCTAATAACTGATTCTAAAAACATGGAGATTTGCAATTTAAAAAAATGCAAAATAGGGGCCAGAGATATAATATAAAAGTTCAGGTGCTTGCCTGGTATGTGGACAAACCTGGTTTTAATCCAATCACCACATATATTCCTCCAAGCACCACCTGGAGCACAAAGGCAGGAGTAAACCCTGAGTACCACATGGTTTAGGGCCCCCTTCACAAAATGAAACAAAACAAACAAAAAAAACCAATAAATTTTAAGATAGATGTACTAAGAAAACTCAATGAGCTACAAGAAAGCACAATGGAAAAATCAGAAAGATAAACAAAATGAGAAGTATAATGAAGAATCAAAGAGCATTCCAGAACTGGAATTCAAGGAATAAAATGTGTAATAAAGAGAATTAAGGGCTGGGGATATAGCTGTGTGGTAGAGCACTTTGGCACCTGGCATGTGTGAGGTACTGGGTTCAGTCCCCCAGACTGCAAAAAACAAACAGAAAGAACCATAGGCAAACAGATGAAGAAGAAAGAATTTGTAAACCAGGAAACCAAAAACTTTGGGCTTGCTCTTCAAGTGCTCCCTTGATCATGTATCTCGCTTGCTTGTTGCTATGTCTCTTTGCTTGCATCGCCAGGTGTGAGCCAAAAAGCAAAAAAAAAAAAAAAAAATCTTGTTTAAAAATAAAAGAGACCAAAAACTTTGAAGTATCAGTAATAGGAAAAAAGTATGAAGAAAGCTCATGTGAACCTCCAGAAACCATGAAGCAAAAATCCTACACAGCCTCCGAATGGAAAGAGGAAGAAGAGGAAAGAATTACCTAAAATAATGGAAGAGAATGGCCCAAATCTGGGGAGAAATCTGGATAATCATGTTCATGAAGTTCACAGGTCATTAAACAAACTCAATTAAAATGATCATCTCATAGTAAAACTGTCAACAACAACAACAACAACAAAAAGACAAAGAGAAAATACTAAAAGCAGCAAGAGAAATCCAGCTTGTAGCTTACAGAGAACCCTAGTTAGACTCAAAGTGGATTTTTGAGAGAAACATTATATAAAACTTGCTATGAGCGAATGATATGATCCATTCAAATTGCTAAAAGAAAATGAAACCAAGAATACTGTATTCACTAACATGTCCTTCAGAAGTGAAGGAGAAAAACTTTCCAAACAAAAGCTAAGGAAATTCATCACCACTAGACCTACCTTAAAAGAAATGCTGAAAGGAGGTCTTCAAACTGCAATGAAAGGACACTAATTAGTAACAGAAAACAAAGGAATTATGTACTGCAAAGATAAGTACATAGTCAAATTCAGAAAAAAAACTCTAGTACTGTAACATGGTGATGAGTCAACTAAAAGGTTAATTAAAGAGAGAAGGCAAGAAGGTTAAAGATAAGGTTGAAGAACAGGAGTATTGAATATAAGTTTAACTATAAAAATTTGTAAATGAGCATACAAAATAGGTAAATTATGACACTAAAAAGGTTGTATGTACATTATCAAAGTTGTTAGCATAAAATAAACTGTCAGTATATCTCTGGGATATTTTATGTAAGCCACATGGTGACCATAGAGCAAAAACTTAACAATGCATGAAAGATCAAGAGATGGGACCCAAAGTTTGCCAGCACAGTGTATCATTGATTTATGAAGAAAGACATCAAGAAATAAGAAAGGAATCAGAAAAATACAACACAGGCATAAAATCGCCTATCAGTGATTACTCTAAATGTAGCTGAATTGAATTCTCCAATCAAAAAAAAAAAAAACAAGAGTGGCTGGCTGGATGGAAAAAAAAAGACTGAATTGTATACTTAAAAGAATTCTCCAGTTTTATTTTTTTTATTTTGCTTTTTTGGGTCACACCCAGCAATACTCAAGGGTTTCTCCTGGCTCTGCACTCAGGATTACTCCCAGCAGTGCTCGGGTGATGCTGGGTATTGAACCCAGGTCTACTGTGTGCAAGCAAGTGCCCTACCCACAGTGCTATCACTCAGCCCCCAAATTATAAGTTTTAAAGACACAGATGTGTTTAGGGAAAAAGTAAAGGAATCTGAAGATACTCCATTCATATGGAAACCAAACAAAAGCAAAAGGTAGCTGTACTTAAATCAGATAAAGGAGACTTCAAGTCAAAACAAGAAACAAAGTCAATTTTTCCGTGATAGTCAATTCACACTGTGATAAAGATGGTACAATCATAAATATATATACACCCAACATTGAGCACATATATACATTAAGCAAGAGCTAGTAAATATGAGGAGAAAAAAAGAATACAAGAATATTAGGGTACTTAATATCCTACTTTTAACCATGGGTTTAATAATTCAGACAGAAAATATAAAACGAAACCTTGAATTTGAACTTATAGACCCTAGCTTTTTAAACTGTGAATTGTGGTACTATATGGTGTTGTGTAACTGAATGTGGGTCCACAAAAAAAAATTTGGCCACAATAAAAGGTTTTTGAATATGCAGCAACCAAACATTATGACCAACTGCATAATGAATCCAAGGTGCTAATGGCAATGCTTGTCCAAACTGTGTTTACTGAAAATAAGAGGACATGAATAGAAAATGTTTAAGAAATCATGCTCTAAGTTAGATTCCATTTTTTTTTAAATTTGGCTTTTTAAATCATACCCAGCAATGCTCAGGGGTTACCCCTTGCTCTCCACTCAGGAATTACTCTTAGCAGTGCTTGTGGGACCATATGGGATTTTGGGTATCAAATGCAGTCAGTCAAATGCAAGACAAACGCCCTGCCTGCTGTACTATCCTAGTGGTTAAATTCCTAAACTATGGATCACAACCCGATCTACTGAATTGGGGGTGGGGAGGGCCAGGAAAAAAATTTTAATTTGTTTTAAAATAAATTTGTTTCTGATTTTTATCTATGTTTGATTTTATATACCCAGGTCAGTTAAAATTTTCTCAGGCAAAATGGAGTGGTAAAAGAAGTCCTGCTGTACTGGAGCTATAGCATAGTGGGTAGGACATTTGCCTTGCACACAGTTGACCCAGGTTCAATTCCCAGCATCCCATATGGTCCCCTGAGCACTGCCAGGAGTAATTCCTGAGTGCAGAGCCAGGAGTAACCCCTGTGCATTGCCGGGTGTGACCCCCCCCCCACAAAAAAGAAGCCCTGCTGCTTTAAAAAAAATGGACCTAACAGATTATTATTAATTTAGTTTTGCTTTTGGGTCACACCTGACGATGCACAGGGGTTACTGCTTGCTCTCCACTCAGGAATCACTCCTGGCAGTGCTCAGGGGACCATATGAGATGCTGGCAATCAAACCTGGGTCGGCTGCATTCAAGGAAAATGCCCTACCTGCTGTGCTATCACTCCAGCCCCCGGCCTAACACATTTATAAAAAATAATCCACCCAGACACTGGAAAGTGGGTAAGGCTGACCTGAGCAGTCAACCTGGGTTCAATACCAGAAACTCTATACATTCCCTTAGCTCAGTTAGGAGTGAGGATTGCTATGCACAGAGTCAGGAGTAAGCCCTGAGTATTGCCAGGTGTGGCCTTCAACCAAACAAGAATCTTGTAAATATTAACTCACCCAAAAGCTGCCAAGTACACTTTTCAAACATACCAAGAGCCTTTTCAGGTTAAAAACAAAAAAAAAGTCAGGTAAAAAACAACAACAACAACATTTATAATCCTAAATAGACTGAAATACAGGATAATTTCCCATTACTATAGAACTAAATTAAAAATCAGTAATAGGAAAGTTAGAAAACTCACCAATATATGAAAATTAAACACCACACTCTGAACAACTAGTGATGAGAGCAGAAATTATAAAAAGGAAAACCAACACCTGAACACAACTAGGTGTAGCCTAGAAGGTCCTCAAGCACCACCAGGGTGGTCCAGGAAGCTACCAACATTGCTAGTCCTGAATAGCACTTCACTGTTAGGCAAAACTAATGAACCTTCAGGTCCACAGGCAAGGTCAAATACTGCCAGAAGCAGCCCCAATGAGTGTACACACGTACAGACACAGACACACATACACGCACACACACAGACACATATACCACAAATTCAAAAGACCACTTGAGGCAAAAAAAAAAAAAAGAGGATATATAATATATCAAATTCTATTGGATGCTATAAAAGTAGTTCACACAGAGCTATTTATATTTAAACTTGCCATGTGCAAGACAAGCACCCTACCCACTGTACAATGGTTCTGGCTCCTGAAGCAACTTTTTTTTTTTAATTTTTAAAATTTTATTAAATCATGCTCGCTTCGGCAGCACATATACTAAAATTAAATTTTATTGAATCACCGTGAGATAGTTACAAGCTTTCATGTTTGGGTTACGATCTCACAATGATCAACACCCATCCCTTCACCAGTGCACATTCCCCACCACCAATATCCCGGGTATACCCCCCCTTTCCCACCCTCCCCCTGCCTCCATGGCAGATAATATCCCCCATATTCTCTCTACTTTTGGGCATTATGGCTTGCAACACAGACACTGAGAGGTCATCATGTTTGGTCCATGATCTACTTTCAGCATGCATCTCCCATGCCGACTGATTCCTCCAGCCCTCATTTTCTTAGTGATCCCTTCTCTGTTCCATCTGCCTTCTCCCCTCTGCTCATGAAGCAGGCTTCCAGCTATGGGGCAATTCCCCTAGCCCTTGTATCTACTGTCCCTGGGTGTCAGTCTCATGTGATGTTATTCTATACTCCACAAATGAGTGCAGTCCCCCTATGTCTGTTCCTCTCTTTCTAACTCATTTTACTTAGCATGATACTCTCCATGATTATCCATTTATAAGCAAATTTCATGACTTCATCTCTCCTAACACCTGCATAGTATTGTGTAGATGTACCAAAGTTTCTTTAACCAGTCATCTGTTTTAGGGCACTCAGGCTATTTCCATATTTTGGCTATTGTGAACAGTGCTGCAATGAATATATAGATACAGATGTCATTTCTACTGTGCATTTTTGAATCCTCGGGATATATTCCCAGAAGTGGTATTGTGGGGTCATATGGCAGCTCAATTTGTAGTTTTTGAAGGTCTATCCATATTGTTTTCCAGAAAGGCTGGACCAGTCAGCATTCCCACCAACAGTGGAGGAGCGTCCCTTTTTCCCCACATCCACGCCAGCACTGGTTACTTTTGTTCTTTTGAATGTGTGCCAGTCTCTGTGGTGTGAGATAATATCTCATTGTTGTTTTGATTTGCATCTCTCCTGATGACTAGCGATGTGGAGAATTTTTTCATGTGCCTTTTGGCCATTTGTATTCCTTTTTTGAGGAAACTTCTGTTCATTTCTTCTCCCCATTTTTTGATGGGGTTGGAGGTTTTTTTCTTATACAATTCTACTAGTGTCTTGTATATCCTTGATATTAATCCCTTATCAGATGGATATTGGGTAAATATTCTTTCCCATTCTGTGGGCTCTTTCTGTATTTTGGTCACTGTTTCTTTTGAAGTGCAGAAGCTTCTTAGTTTGATGTAGTCCCATTTGTTTATGTTTGCTTCCACTTGCATGGTCAGTGCTGTCTGAAGCAACGTCTTAAAAGGTTCATCTGCTATTATGAAATGGGATTTATTCCTGAGAAACCAGGATGGTCCACATACACAATCATTTCATTTGATATATCATATTAGATAGATAAATATCATAATGATCATGATATATGACCCTACTATATGTGATAAATCAGTCAGGCAAGAAAAAGGTATGTGTGGACTGGAGAGATAATACAGTGGGTAAGGCACTTTGCCACAGCCAACCTGGGTTTGATCCCTGGCATCCCATACAGTCCCTTGAGCCCTGCAGGAGTAATTCTAAAACGAAGAGCCAGGATTAACCTCTGAGTACTTCCGGTATAGCAACCCCCTACCCCACCAAAAAAGAAAGAGGTATGTGTGGGGAGGATGCAAATAGGAAAGGAGGATGAAAACTTTTCTTTTTTTTTGCAAACGGGAAAATTCCAATGTATAACACAAAAAAGGTCTTAGAATTAAAGAAAATTTTAGTAAAACAACAGGATTCAAAATCAACTGACAGAATTTAAACATTTCCCTATACTGAAAACAAAATAAATATTAAAAAAGATAATCCTATTTAAAAAGATTATCAAAGCAATAAAATACTTAACAAATACAATCAAGGAACAGTATTATTAAAACACTGATAAAAAGGAATTGAAGAAATAAATGGAACAATCTTATTTTCATAAATTAGAATATGGTTCAAATGTCCATATTGCCAATTTAATAGAAATCTTATAAAAATTTCAATGGCTTTTTATCTTAAAATAAAATACACTTAAAGTTAAATGGAACCAAAAAAGTTTCCAAATTGGGGTGGGGAGGCAATAGTATACAGAAGGTAGGGAACTTGCCTTGCATGCAGCTGACCTGAGGTCAATCCCTAGCACCCCTTATGGTAACCCTGGCCCACCAGGAGCCAGGAGTGTTCCCTGAACACAGAGTCAGGAGTAAGCCCTGGTCACAGATAGGTGTGACCAAAAAGCAAAAACAAGAAGAATTCAAACACTCAAAACAATAAAGAACAACTAGAGGTATCACATTCCATGACTACAAACTACAATGTTACAGTATAGTAATGAAAACAGTATAATACTGGCACAGGAAAAGACACATAAATCAATGGAATATAACTAAGATCTGAAAAATAAGATTCCTCATGTAAGGTCAAGTAGTATTTATAAAGGAATCAAGAACACTGAATGGGAAAAGAATAGTCTCTTCAACAACTAGACAATCACCTGCCAAAGAACAAAACTGAACTATCCTAAACCACTTAAGTCAACTAAAAATGGATTAACGTTTAATTAAATTAATTTTTGTATGTTACACTCAGAGCTTATTCCTGGCAAGTGCCTTGCTTCCTTGCTTCCTGTACTATCTTTACAGCCTCTAGATTAAATACAGCTCTGGATTAAAGATTTAAACACAAGAGTTGAATAATAAAACAGCAGAAAATACTGGGATTAAAGATGCTATTTTTTTGGTGGTGGGAGGATACACCTGCAGATACTCAGAGATTATTCCTGATTCTGCACTCAGGGCTGGAGTGATAGCACAGCAGGTAGGGCATTTGCCTTGGATGCGGCCAACCCGGGTTCAATTCCTCTGCCCCTCTCGGAGAGCCCGGCAAGCTACCGAGAGTACCTTGCCTGCATGGCAGAGCCTAGAAAGCTACCCGTGGTGTATCTGATATGCCAAAAACAGTAACAGCAAATCTCACAATGGAGACTGTTGGTGTACAACATCTCACCATCTCAGGCCTAACTAGGCTTGGAGGTAAAAATTGTTCTTCTGTTACTATTACTTTAACAAACTATGCTTCCAATTACATAACTGACTTTGATACTGTTTCCATTGACTAAGTTAATTTGCATATTCTGCCTATGTGGCTGAATATCATTGGTTAGAACACTAAGCTAGTTAATAAAAGGGGCTGAACAGGCTGCTCTGGGCATGGCACAACACCAGAGACAGTTTGTGATCCTCATCCTCCATATTTCTTTTGCGTGCATATTTCAATGCCTCAGACAGTCTAATCAAACCTTACCGCAACAGGAGACGTTACTGGTGCCAGATCGAGCAAATCGATGAGCAACAGGATGACAGTGATGACAGCACTCAGGGATTACACCTGGTAGTTTGGAGGATCCAAGCAGGCCACAAGCAAAGCAACTGCCCTATCCACTATACTATCACTCTGGGTACCTAAACATATTTTTTAAATTAAAAAAAAAAATTTAACTTTAGGCCACACCCAGCAGTGCTCAGAGTTTACTTCTGGCTCTGTGCTCAGGGATCAATTGTGGTGGGGTTTTGGGGACCATAGGTGGGTGCTAGGGATTGAATGGGCCAGCCACAAGCAAGACAAACACCCTATACAACTGTACTAGTGCTTGGTCCCGGGATAAAGATCTTAACAATGATCTTGGTAAAAAATTTTTGGAAGCTACCAAAATCATGAGTACTGACAGCCAAAAAACACATAAGTGCTTATTGTGTTTATTTAAGTCAAACTATACATCCTCCAAACAGCCAACACTTAACAAAACCAAAGTCATTTGCATTATGGAAAACATATTTGCAGACCTTATCTCTGATAAGGGGCTAAAATCCAAATATATAAGTAGCACTGTAGCACTGTCATCCCATTGTTCATTGATTTGCTTGCGCGGGCACCAGTAATGTCTTCATTGTGAGACTTGTTACTGTTGTTGGCATATCAAATACGCCACGGGTATCTTGCCAGGCTCTGCTGTGCAGGCGGGATACTCTCAGTAGCTTGCTGGGCTCTCTGAGAGGGACAGAGGAATAGAACCTGGGTAGGCCGCATGCAAGGCAAATGCCCTAACCACTGTGTTATCGCTCTAGTCCAATATATAAGTAACTCACATTATTTATTTATTTGGCTTTTTGGGCCATGTCTAACAGTGTTCAGGATTCTACTCCAGGAATCCCTGACAGGCTGAGGAGGACCATCTAGCGTGCTGGAGATCAACCCTGGGTTGGCTGCATACAAGGCAATTGCCATACCTGATGTACTTTTACTTTGGCTCCACAACACAATAGCAAAACCAAAATAAAACCATTTTGACTGTAAAATGGAAATAGAAACTGAGTAGTTATTTTTTCCCAAATAGTGAACAGGTATTTGAAAATATGCTCAACATCACTAATCATCAGAAAAATGAAAATAAAAACCAGAACTTATTACCTCATAGCTAATAAGATGGCTGTAATAAAAAAGATAATAAAAAGGGACTGGGGAGATAGTTCATAAAGATGGAATACATGCCTGACCCACATATGCACAGGGCCCTGGGTTTGGCCCTGATACTGCAGGGCTTCATGGTACTGGTGGCCCGAACACTGTTGGGGAGGACAAAAAAAAAAAGACAAACAATAACAAGTATTGGCAAGGATGTGGAGAAAAAGAGTAACTGTGAATGTTGATAAAACTGTAATCTGGTGCAAACATTATGAAAAACAGTAAGTTCTCCAACAAATTAAAAACAGAATTACATATGACATAGCAATTCTCTTGAGTATTTAATTAGAGAAAATAAGAACACTAACTTCCAAAGATAAACACACCCGATGAACTCAGCCACACAAAGAAGGAAACTGCCATTTGTGTCAACATGGATGGATTTGAAGGGCATTTCACAAAGTGAAATAAATTAGAAAAAGACAAGTACCATATGTTTTGCTTATTTGTGGAGTCTAACATGATAAATAAGAAAAAAATTGTTATGTGAATTCAATTTTAATGGAAGTGAAATACAAACCACATTCCACAGCTGCTGCCATGTAAACTCATCCATAGGCCCAGCTTTACAAATTCCTGACTAAATCTCCAAGGAGACAAGCCAAGCTGCTATAATTCACAGGTACACCAGTCTCCCAGCTGAAAACTCTATGGTGCCCTTAGGAGGGGGCAGCCTGAGTACCTTCCCTGCCGCAGTTCCAGCAGCTACACCCATACCTCACAGCTGCTGCCATGCCAATGGCCCAATTTCACTGCTTCACGACTAATCTCTGCAGAGATGCCAAACCGACAAAAATTCTAGGTACACCAGGTTTCAGACTGAAACCCTGGGGTCTTCAGAGAGTGGAAAAGTCTGCTTACCCCTCTGTCCTATACTTTCAGAAGCCCCTGCGGTCTTATACCACACATTCCACAGTTGCTGCCATATAAACTCATCTATCGGCACAGTTCTATAGAATGTGGAGTTCATGATGTAGCTGCAGGACAACTCCAAATTCTACAATACTAACATCACATAACATAAAAGCCAATTAAGCTCAATAAACAAAAACAGTAACATAGAAGGTTCAACTAGTATCAAACAGCTTTGTAGACCCTTAGACAAGGACTTAATGACAGCATGGTGAGATACAATAATTTTCACAAATTTCATTTTACTAGAGTACTTTTTTTATAATTCCATTAGCCATTTAGTAGTTATAACAAGCAATTAAATATTTTTGTCTCTGCTAAGAGTCAGGCCTGGTGGGTGGTTGGGAAAATGGGGACAATGATTGAGGGAAGGTCATGCTGTTAGTGGCATTGATGTTGGAACACTGAATATTCATAACAACTGTATTATGAAAAACTTTGTAAACCATGGTGTTTAAAAAAATAATTTTTCTAAAAAAGCAGTGGAATACATTCCCAGATAAATTAAAAACAGATCATATAATAATAAAGTTGTTCAAACTGAAACAATCTGACAGCAATATTAATTCAAATCCTCATGAAAAAAGTCAAAAGCTCAAATCAAATGCTAATCAGAATTAAGAATGTCACTGTCACTGTCATCCCGTTGCTCACTGATTTGTTCGAGTGGGCACCAGTAACATCTCTCATTGTGAGGCTTATTGTTACTGTTTTTGGCATATCCAATACGCCACGGGTAGCTTGCCAGGCTCTGCCTCGCGGGCTCGATACTCTCGGTAGCTTGCCGGGCTCTCCGAGAGGGGCAGAGGAATCAAACATGGCTCAGTCGAGTGAAGGGCGAACGCCCTTCTGCTGTGCTATGTGAAGAAACTTGTTTATTTAATTTTATTTTCCTATACACTCTGTTCTCTGAAGTATTTTCAAATTAAAACTTAATATGGAAAGAAACAAAAAATTATGTGATATTTTTCCTCTACGACTTAAGTAGCTTCGGTTCCCAAGTAGCATGAGAATTGAGAAGAAAATGATAGTGCCCTTGGAGAGCAAGGTGAAACCAGGGGCTGTGCGGTAAATTATAGCCAGTAACTGAAAACCATGACAGGGACTCAGAGGAGATACATAGGCAAAAAGATCCAAAGGAAATCAGTAAAAATGAAGAGCTGCTTGGAAACCATGATTGAGCTGGGATATGTACCATAATCAGCTTACTATTTGGGAAAAAAAGGAGACATCCCTGTTGTTTGAGTTGCAGTACTGTTTTCTGTTTGTCTTGATAGTTCTAGGGATCAAACCCAGAACCTCACACAAGGAAGGCAAACAGTCTTCCACTGAGCCAAAATCCTGCCCCAAACTTGCTAGTTGTTTTGGGGCCACATCTGCTGAAACTCAGATGTTATTCCTGACTCTGCACTCAGTAATCACTCCTGGTCGTGTTCAGGGGACCAAATGAGATGCCAGAGATCAAACTTTGTAGGATGACATTACTTTGTCCTCTCCCTCCTTGCCATGAGTAGCTTGTCCTGGTTTTTCCCGGAGTTTAGGCTTACCCCAGTCACACCCATCAAGGTGTTCCCGAATCTCTCCCATCCCTTTGTTTAGCTATAATCACTTCTCTATGCTCTCTTCCCCAAAACAGTTAATCCGAGGCTTTCCCTTAATCTGACTCTGCTAATTTGTAAGGTCAGACCTTCCTAGGACACTGAATATTATAACATTGCCTTTCTCCCCTCTTTATGCCTTTTGAATAATTTACTTTAAAGCAATGTCTTTTTTGTATAGACACAAGAAGACAATATTATGTTTTTGTAACTTGGGAATTAATTGGCTTCGAATATTATTCCCTCCTGGGCATCTGCTTTCTCCACTTAAGCCTCAGTTGCCCTCAGTTCCTAGCACCCCAAAAGCAGGGTCTCGACGAGGGACGGGACAGATCCAGGGCAAGCGGTGAGTTGTGTGCTACCCTGGCATCGAGATAGGCCTGGCCAAAGTGCCTAATTCTTAACTATAAGTTAAGAGCTTGATCATAGACAAATGCTGTCATGATCCAAAAGTAATGATGAGACTAGGACCCTGCTAGGAATAGGAAAGACTGATCTGGCCTGAGTACTGTAGTCTGAGATCGAGATGGCCCCTGGAGAACAATTCTATAAGCTTTAATGCATTTCTTATTGTGTTCATACAAAATTATTAATATTATGAATTCTTATATGTTTGCTGGCTGAAGAGAGGAGAAACATACTCATGGGACTCCACCCTTGGGTGGATCCTCCTGCTGAAAGAAAATTAAGTCCTAGGAGAAGCATCCCCTAAGGAAAAGGAACCTCAACCCTATTGATGGTGACTACACCTATGTGTAGACCCCAATACCCTCATGCTGGGGAGATTTAACTAGGCTGTAAGAGTGGGTTGGGGGGCCAGATCCACAGATCCAGAGAGAGATCCAGAGATGGGAGAGAAGCAGAGAGAGAGAATGAAATAAACTGATCAAGCAACCAGTTTGGCCTGCTTCCTTTCGTCGCCTGCCCCTGACCGACAGCACACACAGCGGGTCCGGGGCACCGAACGTGGGTGGTGAGACAGAGCCGCCCGGAGAGCCCAAGAGTGCGCGCGCTCCTCGGCAAGCTTTAGTTTTTTACAAAACTTGGGTCAGTTGCGCGCAAGGCAAGCGCCCTACCTGATATATTATTGCTTTGGCCCACTAATTTGTTAGTATTTTTTATTGTTGTGTAGAGTTCCATCACATTAAAATACATAGAACATACCCTTTTCTATCTTCATCTATTCTCTTTTTAATGTTGGACTATTTTAATATATATTCATTTCATCCTTGATCAAAGTAGACTGTAAGAAAATTTGATTTATCAACTACAAGAAACTAAGCAATAATGAATTCAATGATCTACATGCCAACAGAAAGCTAAAAACTTAGATAAGAAAAATGTTCACTATGCCTTTTATGTACAATGCAAATTATGTAACAAATTTATGCTCAGGTTTTCTTCACTGTCATCACTGTCATCCCGTTGCTCATTGATTTGCTCAAGCAGGCACCAGTAACGTCTCCATTGTAAGACTTGTTACTGTTTTTGGCATATTGAATATGCCATGGGTAGCCTGCCAGGCTCTGCCGTGCAGGCGGGATATTCTCGGTAGTTTGCCGGGCTCTCAGAGAGGGACAGAGGAATCAAACCCAAGTTGGCCACGTGCAAGGCAAACACCCTATCCGCTGTGCTATCGCAGGTTTTCTTATAATAACAAAATTCAAATTTAAGGCTCACCCTTAATCTCTGAATTCATACACAGCTGTAGCACATATTTTATTTTTATTGTTAATCTTCCAACTCTATTTAAAAAACATGTTTTACAACAACCAAGATTGGGGAGGATATTAGGAAAAAGGAACCCTCATTCACTGCCGCTGGGAATTCAACTGGTCCAGACTTTTTGGAAGACAATATGGACACTGCTCAAAAAACTAGGAATTGAGCTTCCATATCACCCAGCAATTCCATTCCTGAGAATACCCCAAGGGCCCAAACACAAATCGGAAAATAATGCTGCACTCCTATGTTCTTTGCAGCATCATATACAATAGACAAAATATGGAAACAACCCAAATGCCCATGAATATATGACTCAGTAAAAAACTATGGAACAAAGGACTACTATACAGCCTTAGGAAAAGATAAGGTCATGGAGAGTATCATGTTGAATGAAATGAGTCAGAGGGAGAGGAGCAGACTCAGAAAGATCTCTCTGATATGTGGAATATATAAAGACACTTTGTAGGGGAATATCAAATGCCTAATGGCAATAGAAATAATGAGCAGGAAAACTAGTCTTCAGTACGAAGCTTGATATTGGGGCAGGGATGAGGGGAATAAGTTAGGGAAGGGAAAACTAGAAAAATGGGAAGGAGAAAGAAAAGCGCCTGTCACAGGTTGGAGAGTAAGAGAAAAATTGGGGACATTAGTGGAGGGATTGTTGTTGGAACAATATATGCCTGAAATGCAATCATAAATATCTCTGTGACTTTGTAATTCATGGTAATTCAATTAAAAAAATAAAATCAATAAAATGAAAAAAAATGTTTTAAGTCTCTGAAGGATTTTCAATATGCTATATAAGATACTGTAATACCCTGAGGCTGTGCAGTAGAGTAAGTCAAGGAACAAATATGCTATTTAAAATTTACCTAGAACTGCTTGTCTTGCACACAGTCGACCTGGGTTCATCCCATATGGTTCCCTGAGCCCCACCAGGAGTAATTCTGTCCACAAATCCAGGGGTAACCCCCTAAGCATTGCCAGATGTGGCCCAAAAACCAAAAAGTAATTTTTAAAAATTAAATTAAATTAAATTTACCTGGGACTTAGTCATTTCCTCTTCCTTTTGGGAATGCACAGGACCTGAGAAAAAGCTGGGGAAAAGAATAAAACCATTAGACAGATTTCCTTTGTGGGTTCAGAAACCTGTACCTACAAAGTAAAGATCTCCCTGTAACAAAATTATAGGAGGATCAATCAGAAAGACCAATAATATTCATACCAGAGATAGGTGTAAGGATAACTTGTATGATCATGTGAGCTTCATTTGACAGAGAAGCTGTGAACCTTATGTGGAATCCTTTCTGTGAGTGTGCAAAATAAAATAGCTTTATTAAAATAAATGAGAGAGGAGAAAAAAGAAAGGGAGAAGGGAAAAAAAGAGATAAAGTGTGTGTGTCTGTGTATGTCTGATTAGGGTGTGGTGTTCAGGAGAGAACACAGGCTTCTCCTGATGGAGAAAAAAGTGCACAGTACATGTCAGATGAGATTAGGGTAAATCTCCAGATAAAGTCCCATAAAATAAAAGAAAGGAACTGAGCATCTCAGGTTGAGATATGGATGAACCTCAAGATAGAGAATGCACCCTATATGGTATCCTTGACATGTAAATTCCTTTGATCATGCTGCTTTCAGAATTCTATCTTTGGCTTTTGTCAATTTTATTACAGTGTGTTTTAGAGTTTTTCTATTCAAGTTTACTCTGTTTGGAATTCTCTGACCTGTAGTGTGAATCAAGCCTTAGACTGGGGAAGTTCTCAGCTATAAATTCTTTGACCAATAGTTTATCTTCTCTTCTTCCCTTAGGGACTCCTATAATTTGGATATTGTTCTTGTTAGACTCATCCCATAGTTTCCTGACATTTCCTTTTCTTTTCACTCTTCCATCTTCTTTTCTTTTCTGTCTCGAAAGCCCCACAAGGAACAACGCCTGAGTGCAGATTTAGGCATAACCAGGTATGGCCCAAAAGCCAAAAAATAAAATAAAAATGGATTTTTATTAAATAACATTTAGAGGCTCTTTATCCAATGTGACAAACTCCATCTTTATTGAGGATGTGACATTTACAATAGCTATCAAATGACTGGCCTAATATCTACTGTTTTTAGTGTTTCTATATGCTTCATTTGTTCTGTTTCTTATATTCAGCAACCCTTTTCTGCCTTGGCTTGTTTGAATTAAACACATTGTATTATATCTTCATTTAAGTTTTATATACACCACTTTTGAAAAAAGTTTTGGTTTCCTTAGGCTTTACAGTATATATTTCATATTAATCTAAGTCTACCTACTGCTCCACCTGCAATACACATACCTTCAATAATATATTTTAAATACCTTCTATGTACTATGGTCATACATTTCACTATTACCTAGGCTGTAAAAACCATAATATTTTCTTTAGATTTTTTTAGAGCAATAAAAATAGGAAAATAATTAATACCTTCATATATTTTCATTTCAATGCTTTTTATTTGTGTGTGGATTCAAATCCTATTGCTATCATATTCAGTCTAAAGAACTTCTTTTAGCATTTCCTATATACAAAGGCAGCTTCTAATAGATTATCTATCTTCATTTTGTTTTTATCTAAGTTTTTCTTCTTTTGGTTGGGGACTGTCAAACCTAGTGGTGCCTGGGGATATTCTAACTCTGTGCTGAGAGGAACTATGCAGTGTTCAGGACCAAACCCAGGTCTCCTAATATAAAGCATGCAACCCTAGCCTTCTATTTCCCTGGCTACAATCTTGCCTCCCATGCAATATTCAAAAAGCCTAGAGACTTGTCCTGCAATCTTAGCTTCTTAGCCTACCACTCAAGTGTTTCAATATGAGGGTCCAACAAGGCCATGGGACTCAAGTTCTGTAGTGCCAGATTAACCAGGAGAGACAAGTGATGCTTGTGGGCCTCCATAGTCATCTCCTATGGTGCTCAGAGGCCTCCAGGGTTTCCCCCCAACAATTCTTGCAAACCCTACAGTGCTTGAATCAAACAGGGGTTGGCTCTATCCAAGGTATATACCTTAACCCCTGTACTATCTCTCTGGCCTTATTTTTTGTTGCGGGAAGTGGGCATTGGAGTCAGGCAGTGTTCAGGAGTTATTCTAATGCTCAGGGATCAGATGTGATGCTAGAGATTCAAACTAGAGCAGGTCAGATTTTATTTTCTGTGCCATATCCTGCACTGAGGGCTTACTTACTCCTGGCTCTGCCCTTAGGGATCACTCCTGGCAGGCTAAGGGGGACCATACAGGGTGCTAGGGATCAAATCCACATCAGCCTCATGCAAAGCAAGCACCTGACCTTCTCTACTATGTCTTAGGCCAATAGGTGGAAATTTTACAGAATATTTCTGATTAGTACCGAACCCTAGATCAAAAGTCTTTATTTATTTTACACTTAAAAGTCTATCTTTAGGGCTGGAGCGATAGCACAGTGGGTAGGGCGTTTGCCTTGCATGTGGCCGACCTGGGTTCGATTCCCAGCATCCCATATGGTCCCCTGAGCACTGCCAGGAGTAATTCCTGAGTGAAGTGCCAGGAGTAACACCTGTGCATTGCCAGGTGTGACCCAAAAAGAAAAAAAAAGTCTATCTTTAGAGGTCACAGCCGACATGGCAGACCAATTTCTCAACCCAAGCACATGGCTGACCTACTCTGATTCCCCAGGACCCTATACAGTCCCAAGTGAACCCGGAGCACAGCTATGTGAACCCCATAAAACAAAAATTCAATCCTCTGAGGACAAAGACTGGTTACTGGTGGAGTCAATTATGTGAGCGCAGGGTTTGCTTGTGCTTTAAGTCCCATCCCCTGATCTCCACAGAGGAAAAAGAGTGGAGATGGAGCCAATGATCAATGATTTAATCAATTATACCTATGTACTTATGTCTCCACAAAAGCCCAAAGAATGTAGGTAAGAATGCTTTCATGCTAGTGAACACGTGGAGATTAAGAGGGAGTGGCAAATGTGGAGCTTCCATGCATTCTCCTCATACCTTGTTCTTATCTATTTCATAGCCTTTTATAATAATCTGGTAGTTTACAGAGTAAAACGTTTCTGAGTTCTGTTAGTTGTTCCAGCAAAGTTGATCAATTTCAGACAGGAGGTCATTCAACTCTCTGCTCTATAGTCAGTTGGACAGAAGCTCAATGTTTAAATCTGGACTGTGACTATTGTCTAAAATGAGGGTGGGGAGCAGTGTTAATCTGTGGAATCTGATTTTATACGCAAGCAATGTCTACATTGAGTTGAACTGTTAAGACATCCACCTGGTGCCTCAGAATTGCTTCGTGGGCGAAAAAACAAACAAAAAACCAAATCCAACAATTACAACAAAAGAAAACATATTTTAAGTGGTGACCAGAATCTTAAAATATTAGAACAATTAAAAACTAAGCAGAAATAACTGGAGAAATACTTTAAAAATAAAAATTCAGACTAGATGACTCCATTCACAACAAATGCCATTTCGCCATTTCCCTCTTTTTTGCAAACAGCTTAATGTGAAGTAAACTGATCTATTCAATTTATAAATGAGTATATAACTTCCTCCTAAAAAGAACTCTCATACAGTTAACTGTCAAACAGTTAATGTTCATACCTAACAACTTGGCCATTATTGCCATTATCATCATCTGTTTTCCAAAACCCAAATTTTGTCAAAAAACAAAGCCAAATCTCTGAGTGTCTAAGCCAAATTTCCCAGAAAAATTCTCTAGATAACTGGAGTTAACTTACACATTGGAAATTGGCTCCACAGTGGAGAAATGCATATTTTCCCCACTACCTTCTAGTGTTCTACTGCCATATATTCTCAGATTCCAGGTCATTTCACAAGTATTCATATATGGTCCATTCTACCCTTTAAACACATACTTGTGAATAGTATGCGTTTAAAGGGTAGAATGGACCATATATGACAACATGGCTTAAAACAACAAAAAACCCACAGTATTTGCTTCCTTGAAAGTCACAGCATATCATTTTCCCCTACCTATAAATTATCTCCTGATTGCTAATCAGCTCTATTTTCTACTCGATCAGTATCTTTTCTGTCCTTATAAATGCCAATGCACACGGCCGACCCGGGTTTGATTCCCAGCATTCCATATGGTCCCCCAAGCACTGCCAGGAGTAATTCCTGAGTGCAAAGCCAGGAGTAACCCCTGTGCATCACTGGGTGTGACCCCAAAAAAGAAAAAAAAAGTCAAATTAGGGAACCAGAGTAACAGTACAGCGGGCAGTGCACTTGATTTGCACACAGTCAACCCGGGTTTGATCTCTGGCACCCCATATTCTTTGGTTTGTTTTTGGGCCAAACCTGGTCTTGCTTCTGAGCTTACTCCTGGCTCTGTGCTTAGGGATCATTCCTGGTGGACTTAGGACACCATATGATGAGCCAGGGATTAAACCTGGGTCAGCCACATATAAGGCCAAGGCACTACTCAGTGTACTATCTCTCTGGTCCCTAGTTATTTTAAGCACAATAATGAGTTTGTACCTAGAGGGGTGTGCCTTTAGGACCAAATTAAAAAGAAATGTTAAAATATTAGCAGTAGGAATATTGTTGTTTTGCTAATATTGCTCTGTAATTATCTTATTTAGATAAACATATAAATCCATAAGCAAAAGACAAAAATGAAAGTAAAAGTGCTATAATAATAATAATAATAATAATTTTTTAGCATTGGAAATGGCAGTATGAGCACAGGAAATGATACTGGTGCCCGCTCGAGTAAATCAACGAACAACGGGATGACAGTGATACAGTGATATTTCCTAATTGTGCTCACCAGAAAAAGAAAAAAAATACCTGGATATAGGGGCAGGAGGGTAGGTTCAGAGAAAGAGATGAAGTGCATGTTTTGTACACAGAAGGCCTGGATTCAAGCGCCAATAATTCAGGGACTCAAATGACTACAGAGATAGGAGTAGCCACAGAATGTGGCAGTAGCCCAGCAAAAAAAAAAAAAAAAAAAAGATAATGCCAATAGCAATAAGCACTAGTTAGATCCAACTAGAACAACTAATATTCACATTTTCTAAAACTGCTATGGTTGTAAGGAGAGATATTCTATTTTGGAACCATCTAGCAATGGATCACGGAAGAGCCTGGCAAGCTACCTGTGGCATATTCGATATGCCAAAAACAGTAACAACAGGTCTCAAAATGGAGACATTACTAGTGCCCGCTTGAGCAAATCCATGAACAACAGGACAACAGTACTACAGTGCTGGCAATGGAAAGAAAACATCTACTTCTACCTCTCCATCTTACTTCTCAAGTATTTCGACTGAAGAATCTTTCAACCCCATCAGGTACTTTCATTTCTTTACTCAACCAATTTTCCACCACTCCTCTACCCTTCTTCCTATTCTCACTTCTCTACTTAGCTGGACAAAACTTCAGAGTCAGCCAATATAATTAATTCCTGCTATCTTATATTCCCTCTCTTTTACATTATTCTTACTTCATGAAACCATTTTATTTCAATCAAGCTTTCCCCTGCCTTGTCTGACGCTGTGGCAGGAGAAAAATAAAATAACCCTGAGTATGAGACTTACTTTAAATTAACAAATACTAACATCAAGTGGGTTTTCAAAGCTGCCTATATATCTATGTTTCTTTAATCTATTCTCTGTATCAAGGGTTTTGTACTAAGGAATTTCTTATTTGTCTCCTCTTTCCTCAAAATTGTAATATTTGATATATAAATAGATGAATCTATATAAAATGGAGAGAGGGCTTTTACTTGGGCCACACCAAATAAAGGGTCCAACTTGCATTGAACCCAGGCCTCCTACATGCAACGCGTGCATTCAGTCCTTACAATGTATCTCCATTCCTTTTCATACCAATTAAGAACATGTCTGTAATAGTTTCTACTCTCACCCTTATATAAAGTTTCTTTATGGAATCATTTCAATCAGTATGTGGTACTTATTAAGTACATCAATTCTGTTCACTATGTCATTTTCATTTTACTCTTTACATACAGAAAAAAAAAAACCCAAAACTATAGCTAGTCTTTTTAATTTTAATTCTCCAATTCTCTTTGGCCCATACTCCACTGAAACAGTTCTTCAAAATCACCAATTATATTCCTGCTGCTATATTCAAAGGTCCTCTCTCAGTGTCCTCAATTACTGTCATATCTGATACTACTTATTAAAACATATTCTTCCCTTGATTTCCAGGATATGACATTTATCTAGTTTTCCTCTACCCCCTTCAAGTAAAGTTCTTTAAGTCATTGTTGCTGATTTGTACTCATTTCCCAGACTTTGTAACCCAGAAATATGTCCTTTAATTCTACCTTATTTATATTTTTAGTCTTGTTTTGATTTTGGGCCTCACTCTGCAATGCTTAGGGATTACTTCTAGCTTTGCACTCAGGGATGCTGGGTTCAGGGGACCATATCAGGTGCCAGTGATTGGAACCCAGGTTGGCTGCATACAAGGCAAGGGCTCTACCTGATATACTATCCCTCTGGCCCATATTTATCCTTACTCCTATTCCAGTTACCTTCTTCATCGATTTTATTTTATTTATTTATTTATTTTTTTGCTTTTTGGGTCACACCCGGCGATGCACAGGGGTTACTCCTGGCTCTGCACTCAGGAATCACTCCTGGTGGTGCTCAGGGGACCATATGGGATGCTGGGAATCGAACCCGGGTCGTCCGCGTGCAAGGCAAACGCCCTACCCGCTGTGCTATTGCTCCAGCCCCTTCATCGATTTTATCCAGTTTACTGCTTTAAATATCACCTCTATGCTTATAACTTCTGAACTTATGTCTCCAGTCTAGATTTTTTATTTTTAAACTTCAAACTTATAAATCTCACTGCCAACTTAACATCTCCATTTGAAATTTAATTGGCATCTCACACTTCACAGATTTCACTACATTCCAAGTCTATTTTTCTTATTTTCCTTCTCAGTGAATATAAAGCCGTATTTTAAGAAGCTCGGATTTTAAAAAAAGTTATTGTCATTCTTACATTCTTTGTCAATTCTAACACAAACTGTACCAATTCTACCATTAAATTATATCCAGTATATCATATTGTTTTAGTAAAATTTACTACTCTGGCCTAGACCAGCACCATCTTTTCCTTAAACTATTGCAATAGTTTCTTAATTGTCTGTTTCTGCCCTTTGTCCTTTCTTCCTCACATTATTCTCTCAGCAAAATAGAGCAAATCTATTAAATTCTAAGCAATTATCAGTTCCAGATTCAAAATTCTCCAAGTTTTCAATCTCGTTCAGAATAAAGGCCAATGGGCCAGAGTGATAGTACAATGGGTAGAGGGTTTGCCTTGCATGCAGTCCAACCCAAGTTCAATCCCTGGTACCCTAAATGGTTCCCTGCACCCTGCTAGGGGTGATCTCTGAGTGCAGAGCCAGGATTAAGCCCTGAACATCATAGGTTTGGCCCCAACACAAAACAAAACAAAAGAATAAAGGCGAAATCATTAATAAAGTCTGCCCTGTTTTTCTTCTTTGCTTTCACTTACCTTTCTACACAAGAATAATCTCACATTTTTCTCCCTTTCATTTAACATATTTCAGCCACACCAGCCTCTTTTTTTTTTTTTTATAACATTCATGATTCCCCTTCAGGGCCTTTACAACTGTTGCTATAACCTCCTCTCAGTTACATGTATAATTAGTTCCTTTACATCCTTCATATATTAACACCTAAAATACTATCCCAACTCATCACTAATTCTACGTATCTGCCTAATTACTTTTCCTCTTAGTATTTTTTCATTATTAACATGTGTTATATTGGGTACTTACCTTATTTGTTATCTGGCCCACAACAGTGTAAGGATCATGATAGCTCGATGTCCCTTGTGTTCTAAGTTCTATCTAAAGCATCTGGAATTGTTCCTTTCATATAGACAAGAAAGCATTCAGCAGTCAGTTGGAGGATGAGTAAGTGAATCCTTAACATATAAAGAATTCTGTGAGGAAAAAGGAAAACAGAAAACCACTTTTGAAAACAGGTAGTCCACAAAAAAGATTTTTTTTATTTTTTGTGATAGACTGCAGGGCCTAATATATGAAATGCTAATGTTCTCTCACTGAGCTACATCTCTGACTCCCAAGGTTTTTTAAACGTGGGGCCTCAACACTTATCAAACCACCTCAAATTAAAATTAAAATTTATTTTACAGGGGCTGGAGCAATAGCACAGTGGGTTGGGTGTTTGCCTTGCACACGGCCAACCTGGGTTCAATTCCCAGCATCCCATATGGTCCCCTGAGCAACGCCAAGGTGTAAATACTGAGTGCAAAGCCAGGAGTCAACCCTGAGCATTGCCGGGTGTGACCCAAAAAGAAAAACAAATTATTTTACATATGAGGTAATTAAAGATTACTTATATTAATGATGCAAATACTTATTCAGGATCTTTGAGTGGTATAGATCCTGGGTTAAAAATTAGTATTATTATCATAATAACTGGACAGATTTACAAAGTGCTTAATAAGAACACACATTCGAATCTATCAGTTTCACTTCTAAGAGGCCTAGATAAAAATTAAAAGGTAGGGAAGTGCATTGCAACATGTGTCAAATAACTGCACATAAATACACTGTAATAACGTCAGAACTTTGGAAAGAAGCGTATTATAAGAATATGTAAATGTATGCCATGAAAAACTTTTAAGTGATGGCAAGGATTTATAACTGCTTAAATGGAAAATAACGTGTCTTGTTAAAAGACAAACATAGTAACTGAGGTAACTGACCGTACACTTTACGCTACACACACATATATATTCATGACTACATGAATATGTATTCTGAGGGAGGAGTGAAAAGATGAGGAGCACATTTTGACAGGGCTGGTAGATTTATGAATGATTTTTGTGTTCTCTGAGTATTTTCCTATACTTCATCATTTAAGGCTGGGGCTGCACACAAAGCAACGTCGCTAGATACACGAAAATAAATTTTAAAATAACCAAATATCCAGATTAAGAGTTAGGGCTATTGATGCCGCAACATACAAACCTTGCCAATGTTCCTATCCCAAGAAAACCCCGGTACGTTTCGCGATCTCCGCACACAAGGGTCCTCTCTACCTTCCATCCTCCGAGCTTCTCCCTCCCTCCCGACTCCACTCGCGTTCGCACGGAACCCAGAACGGAACAGCGCATCCCCCCAAGTCCACGTCCACACGCGACCCCAACCACCACAACCGACTACAAATGTGTGGCGAGGACAAGACACGAGGCGCCTCTCGCTCCAGCAACTCGGCCTCCGGGACTCGCCGGCTACGACGTGCCCGGCTGGGCCCGGCCATCCTCCAACCCGCACGGCCACCAGGTCTGCAGGCCCCGACTCGCGCCCCGCACAAAAAGGCCGGCGATCGGTCGCGGCTGCCCGGCGACTCACCCCGAACCCGCGAACGCAGGCCCTGGTTCCACACCTCAGCGCCGCCCCAGTGGCACGGCTGGGCGCCGGATGACGGGAGGCGCCGCTCCGGTCAGCGCTGGCTGTGGGCCGGCGCGGGCGAGCCTCCCTCGGTCCGTTAGACGCGGGACAACACTTCCCAGAGTCCTCTGCGCCTCGGACGGCGGGGGGCGGGGCGGCCCTTGGGGGCGTGGCCTTTCCTGCTTGCCCACAGTGGGAATAAACCACAGCGGGAATAACTCACAGCTGCGTGTCACGACGCGTATCCTTTTCCATGGAGGCTGTCCGTGAAAAAGCCACCACACCTGAGGATGGCGTTCGGGGCTCGGGAGCGCAGTTTGTTTCTCAGAAGAATTTTTCCAAGGCCGTTGGTTTTAGCCTGCCCCAGACTACATTTCCCAGATGCCTTCGCGGCCCCAAAACTATTCCCAGCCGAAAGTCCTTCCCTCTGATCTGTTCACTGCATCTTGACGGTTCTTGAGATTGTGCCGCTTAGTCTGTGAAGCCAGTGGGTTTAGTTTTGTCTTTTTTGGCGTTCATTCGGGACTGGGTTTTAGCCGGGTGAAGGTGGGCTAAGTTTCATATTCCTGGAACTGTCAGGAAAAAGGCGCGGGGAAGGGAGGGGGAGTGGCGCTGTGTGAGATTTCAACTGTGGAATTTGAGAATCCGAGGTCCAAACAATCCGGTCAGAGCGTATAGTCTTGGTACCGTTTTCTAACCCTGTTATTTTCTCAGCCATGTGTGTTTGTCGCAGCTATTTGTGTACTTTTAGTTTCTGACTTGTGATCCCTGTTTCAGTGTTGAAACTCACTACGTTAAGTAAACGAGATTTGTTGAGTCTATGTTACTGAAATACCCATGCTTTCCCCAGCACACAGACTATTGTTTCACATTTGATGTGTTATATGAATGAGTGTGATACAGAATAGAAGGTATTGTTGAAGATGAAAACATGGAACCGTTGAATGGAAGTTTATGTCAAGAATTCAAAGAAACCCTACCATCTGCAATGAAAATAAATAGAAATCAAAATCAGGAACAAAATCCAAGACTAACCAGAAGATTGGAAAGATCTTTTTTTTTTTATCCTTTTGTGTCACACCCGGAAATGATCAGGAATCACTCTTGGCTCTGCACTCAGGAATTACTTCTGGTGGTGCTCGGGGACATATGGGATGCCTGGGATCAAACTTAGGTGGGTTATGTGCAAGGCTAATGGGCTAATGCTTTGTCTGCTGTCCTATCACTCTGGCCCCTGACTAATTTTTTTTGGACGACCATTTTTTTCTATTGAATCACCATGAGATACAGTTACAACAGTTACAAAGCTTTCATGTTTGAATTTCCATCATAAAATGATCAAACACCCATTCTTCCACCAGTGCACATTCTCCACCACCAATGTATACCACCCGCCTTTACAAGCCTATCCCTGCCTTCATAGCAAACAATTTCCCTCATACTCTCTCTCTACTTTCCGGCATTATGGTTTGCAATATAGATACTGAGAGCTTATTAGGTTTGGTCCTTTATCTACTTTCAGCATACATCTCCCATCCCAACAAACGATTCCTCCAACCATCATTGTCTTAGTGACCCCTTCTCCATTCCAGCTGTCTTCTTCCCCAGCTCATGAGACAGGCTTCTAACTATGGGGCAATATTCCTGGCCCTTGTGTTTACTGTCCTTGGGTGTCAGTCTCATATTATGTTATTTTATATCCCATAAATGATTGCAGCCCAGACTAATTTTTATCCCCCTCTATTTAATTTGGTTTTCACTTTAAATTCAGAGGAAGTGAATGATTGACAATGAAAATTGAAGACTGAAATTTTACAGGAGACTGAAATAAAAAATATATCCATGCAAACACTAGCCAAGGTTTTGGTGGTTCTTAGTGCTAACCCACAGTTTATAAAAAAAAAAGCTGCAGTCTTCATCATGTTAATTTTGGGGACTTTGTAGTCCTCGAAGGTATCTTGTCTTTTAGCTATTCAAAGTCAAAAGGAGTATGTCATTTCTAGGCTACAGTAGAAGACTCTTCCTGTCACAATGCTTCCTTTCTAGATAATGGACTCAGCATGAGAGCTGTGAATCACTGGAAAGAGACAAGAGTATCCCAACAAGGCATAAAATGAGTCATCCAATTGAGTTTTTAATACTTGTTTCAGATATCTTAGCAGTAGATTTTTCGCCTTTATTTTTAGTACTCATTTCAAAGAAATGAGAAACAGAGCTGGCTGTTTAGTGTCCCTAATTTTGGTGGGGGATGTTTATAGACATGTATTTCTCCTTTCACATGTGAAAATTTTGTTTATGTATTTTTTAATCATCTTCATAAATTATGCAGAGATATGATAGCTTCCTGCTATATTGAGTTAATAGGAATTTATGAAATTTACCCTCCTTAACATTGATCTTGGTCTTAATTAAAATTACTGTTTTGCTTTGACGGGCATACCCTGAGTGCTCAGAGCTTACTCCTGATTCTGTGTGTTGGGATCATTCCTGACAGGGCTTGGGGGATTATATGGGGTGCTGGGGTTTAAAACTTGGTTGGTCGCATGCAAAGCAAACACCTTACACACTGGACTCTCTCTCCAGCCCCATCTGACTATCTTGATATTACTGCATATTCATCATTTTTGTGCATAAATTATCTTTTTCCCCATTATAAGCTTTATGATTTAGTTTTTGTATGTCTCATTCAACTGATTTTTCCTTGTTATCTTTGTTGTCACTTCGGTAACATTTAATAGTGTAAGTTAGTAAGATTCTACTGTGAACAAAGGGTTTTATTAATAAGGCAAAGCAAAGCTCATCTCATAGGGAGCTAATCAGTGAAACACACAACTCCTGCACTGTTGGGAAAGGAAGTTGAAGATAATCAGTTCCAGCAACAATCATGTGGTGTCTATTAAAAATAGAATTGGATCATTTACTTCAGAATGCTGATGGGGCCAGAGAGATAGTATGGCGGCTATGGCGCTCGCTTGCCTTGCATGCCACTGGCCAGGATCAATCCCAGAAATAAGTCCAAAGTACTGCAAACAAGAACTGAATAATAGCTCTAATTCTAAAAACCAAACAAAAACCACTGCAACTAAACCAACCAACATTTAGGAAACTGCAATGTGGTTTTAAAATTTCCTGACTATAATATAATTTCTCCTGTTCTTTCACTTTCTCTTTTCTCATTTCTTATTTTTTTTATTATTTATTTATTTATTTTTGGTTTTTGGGTCTCACCTGGCGATGCACAGGGGTTACTCCTGGCTTTGCACTCAGGAGTTACTTCTGGCGGTGCTCAGGGGACCATATGGGATGCTGGGGATCGAACCCGGGTTGGCTGCGTACAAGGCAAACGCCCTACCCACTGTGCTATCACTCCAGCCCCTCTTACTTTTTAAAAGAATATCATTTTATTATTAGACATAGATCTCTCACATAAATGAAATTTTTATTTACAAATTATTTAAAATTATTACACTTCTGCTTTTTGTCATGAACCATCATAACATATCTCATTCCTTTATTGTAAAAGAAAGAGGTAGTGTTCGTGCAGAAGATATTAGTACTTGTCCGTGCCCCACGCAGAATCTCTAGCATCCCTGATGGTTCACTAATCACTTCCAGGAGTAATTTCTAAGTGCAAAGCCAGGAGTAAGCCTTAGGCATTGCTGGGTATAACCCCCAAACAAACAAACAAAGGAAAAGATAAAAGAAAAAATATATTGCATTTATTTTAAATGAAAAATGGTATGCTTTTGTTTAATCTCAAATGGAGATGGGATGGGGAAAATATTTTGTTTAGGCACCCCCTTTCTTCATTAGTTACATGAGGGGAGCACAAGCCCAGAGGTGATTAAGTCTTACTCTTGGCTCTGCACTCAGGACTTACTCCTCCCAGCAGGATTTGGGGACCTTATGTGGTGCAAGGCATTTACTATCACTACCAGCAATACTGTCACTGTCACCCCACCTTGTTCTTTTCTAAAAAAAAATTGCTTATTTTTATTTTATTTTTGTTTGTTTGGGGGGGCACACCCAGTGGTGTTCAGGGGTGGCTCCTGGCTTTGCACTCAGTAGTTACTCCTGGTGGTGCCCGCGTTGTCATATGGAATGCCTGGGATCAAGCCCAGGTCTGCTATGTGCAAGGCAAACTCCCTACTCGCTCTGCTATCGCTCTGGTCCCTCACTTCTCACTTTCAGAGTTTCTTGCTCAAGTGGTGGCTGCTACTTCAGTTTACAGGTGGGAAGGGTACCCTAAGGGCTGTCACCAGTTATCCCCCTAACTAAGACTGAATGAGTTAAATATATTTTTCCTTCATCCTTAAATCCCCTTAGAATTCAAACATTTAACATAAATTAAAATTTGTAATTGAATTTATCAGTGAAGACATCTAGGTTTCCATATTTGTGGGAAAGTTCTTAAGTACCAGTTGAATTTATTTTATGTCTTATTTACTTTCTATTCAGGCTTGTTTCTTTTTAAATAACGTTTACTAGTTTGTGCTGTCAAATCTTTCTATTTCATGTAATTGTTTAATATATTGAAGTTGCCCCTAAGTTTTAAATTTTTCAATATTTGAAAATCTGTAGTGATATCACCTCTCCTGTTCCTGATATGGAAAATTTATGTTCCTATGGATAGTTCATCTCCATTTCTTTCCTGATCAACCATTTAAAAGTTTATTTTATTTTTGCCATCATTGTACTTTTATTTTTGGTGAGGGGCGGCGTTCCAGGGATTGATCACAGGGCCTAACACATGTAAAGTATAAGCCACATACATATAAAGCATGCATCACTGACCCCCAGTCCCATCCATCCTTATACTTTTCAACCGTTGGCATGTTTCTGAATTGTGCTTTTCTCTCTAACCTGATCTGGTGCTCTTTAATTGGGACGCTGTAGTTCCATTATATTTAACCTGATTCTTGACATCATAAAGTTTATGACATCATAAACTTTCAATCTTACATCATGTTCTAAAGCGTGTGGTCCCACACTCAAGAGCCATGGAGAGACAGAGGAGCGGTACATCAGGAAAAACCTCTTTGGAGATGCGACATTTATATCTAGGTGGGAAGGAGTGGACAGATCATGCACAGCTGGGACTCCTTTCAGGCACCCCAAGGCAATTCTATGAACTCGCCCCTCATCCACTGTCGGGGCGCAATCCAGTGCGTGCCGCACGCACAGCCCCCACTCCTGCCATCCAGTTCTGACATCAGGGTGCTAAGGGAGGAGGGCTGTGCCTGCCCCCAGCAATCCAGATCTAGTGTGATGCTCGGCCGCATCCCTCAGACGCGCCCAGGCTGGGAGCTGCGAGGCTCTTCTGGACATCCCGGGAGAGGCAGGCGTGGGAACCCGGGACTGTCCCAGTCTCAGCTGAGCTGCGCAGCGGCTGCGGGACCCTGCGGCGCCGGCGCTGCGGATTTCCCGCCTCTGGACTACATTTCCCAGCGGCCTCTGCGAACACCGAGCCGGGTGCCCTTTTGTGTCCGCCTTAAGCCCAGTCGCTTCTTTCCGGACCCCTGCAAGCTGGGATCTCTGACTCCCGTCTGCACGCGGGCCCGAGCGGAACTATCGCGGCGCTTGCAGGGCGGGGCCGGGGCTGGCCCGCAGTTCTATTCTGCAGGTCGGTAGGTTGAAGATTGGACGGTGGGTTCCCCACCCCCACCTCACCCCCCCACGTTGGTCCTTGGGCCCTCTGAGTGACTCGTGCAGAGTAAGACGCACAGCTCCCCCATTCCTGCCGCTGTTACCCGTTGTGCTTGTGCACGTCTGTGTGACGGTATCTGTAAGCGATTAGATGGTTGAGATGGCAGAGAGCAAGACTGTAAGTGGGGTGGGGAGGGTGACCTCTGTCTGCCGCCTGGACCCTCAGCCCCCATGGCTGTGATTTCCAAAATTGGAAGCTTAGAAGTATGGGCGCGGGTGTCTGCATACACGCGGCCGCTGACTGCCATGTATGTTGGAAGGTGGGTGGTGCTGGAGTTTTTAGGAATCTCTCTGAAGGGGTACTGAGTGAGACTGTGCCAGCCACCTCTGTCTTTTAAAGCTAGCCAAACTATGGCACGTGCCAAGTTTTAGAACCATTCATCTGTTTGAAAGAAGGCCTGACAGATCAGGAAGATATTTGATCTTGGTGCCAGGTGCTCATGAGTTGGGTGGCTTTGTGTCAATGATTATATTCCTCAGAATCTCCACTTGTAAATCTAGGAAATCTGTTGTTACAAAATTAGGAAATAATTCAGGCATGTATTAACTTGAATGCAAACAAATTCCTAGGCCTCCATTATGTTTTATTTCTTAAAGGGAAGGCGTTTCCCTTGATAGGAGGCAAAAGACGCCGAAAGAAGCAAGACTGTGATTCTCATATAAGAAAAGCCCAGTTTTTCATGTGTGCGCCCCCTTCTCAGCTGTCTGAGGAACCTGCCACTTCTGGAGAGAAGAAAGACGAGGCGCGAAGGATGTCTCTGGAACTTCTCAAAGCTATGTACCAGGTGTGTTGGTGTTTTCTTTTTTCTAAAATAATTGTCCTGGTTTTAAAAACCAGCAGACATTAATTTTTCTTCTGCTCAGAATTTTCTGGGTAACCAGTCATACACTAAAGTCCTTGGCTTGGCCTGCAACACCCTACGTAATCTGGTTGTCTCCGAATTTATGGACTGAGATCTGTTCACATTAGCTTCCTTTTTGTGAGTTTAGCTACCCATTAAAACATAAAACATTCTATTTTTTGTTTTTTGGGGGAGGGAGGGCGGTGTTCATATCTGGTGGCACTCAGGGCTTATTCCTAGGTCTGAGCTCCAGGGATCACTCCTAGCTGGGACCTGGGGACTAAATGTGGTGCCAGGGATCGAACCTTGGTTGCCAGCCCCAGAGTTGAGTACATTTGTTTTTTTGCTGGTTTTGGGGCCATGCCCAGTGGTGCTCAGGGCTCATTCCTGTCTCTGCACTCTCGGATCACTTCTGAAGGGCTTGGGGGGACCATATGGGATGCCAGGAATGGAACCCAGGCCAGCTGCATGCAAGGCAAATACCCTACTCTTTGTACTATCGCGCTGGTCCCGAGTACATTCATAATTCATATCCCTGTACGTTTCCCCAGATCTGACCTACATTCTAGTCTCTGGCCAAACTCTATTAGTTTATTCAAAAAGTTTTAATTAAGTGCTTATTAACTCAAAGAGCATAGGCCTTTTTTATTTAGCTTTTTGGGTCCACCTGGCGATTCTCAGGTGTTACTCCTGGGTCTGCACTCAGAAATTACCTCTGACAGTGTTCAGGGGACCATATGGTATGCTGGGGATTGAACCTGGGTTGGCCACATGCAAGGCAAATGCACTACCCACTATACTATCACTACAGTCCCCTTGACCCTCTTATTTGCTCTCTCCACACTTCTTCTGTGATTTTATCCTGTCTCATGGCTTTAAATTCCATTTACATGCCACCATTTACCAGACTGTTACAGCTAGATCTCTCCTGCAATTCAGACTTACATATCGAACTGTCTACTTAGGATTGTCACAGAACTCTAAATAGCTCAAATTCTGTGAAATGAACCATTGGAAGGTTTTTTTTTTTTTTGTTAATATTTGTTTGCTTTTTTGGTTTTTGGGCCACTCCTGGCAATACTCAGTAGTTATTCCTTCCTGGCTCTGTACTCAGGAATCATTTTAGGCACTGCTGCTGAGATCACATGGGAAGATGTGGATTGAACCTAAGTCAACTGTGTGCAAGGCAAGCGCCTTACCTACTATACTGTCTTTCCAGCCTCAGAATGCCTTTTAACTTTTATTTTGTGTTATTTGGGCCATACCCTGCTGTGTTCAAGACTTATTGCTGATCCTTCCAGAGTTTGGGAGACCATATGTAGTGCCAGGAATCCAACTGGGATTGGCCACATAGTAGGCAAGTATCCAACCCCCATTTTATCTCTCCAACCCTAACTTTTAACTTTTTTTTTTTTCTAACTTTTAACTTTTAAATAAGAAAGAAAGGTTACAACTGAGATTAAGGATTGAAGACCAAAAAATTTAAAATTTGAGAGGAGCAGAGAAAGTATCAAGTGTTCATTTAGAAGCATGGGGGAATTAATGAAATGGAGAGTTGAATCATGTGGGTAGCTTTTTGGCCCACTTGAGGTTAGTGATCATGAGTTTAAAATTACACCAATTAGCATGATTTGTATTGTTAATTTTGCTCCAACAAATTAAGCTCTTCAGGGACTGGAGCGATAATACAGAGGGTAGGTTATTTGCTTTGTACCTAGATTTGATCCCAGGCACCCCATAGTGTCTCTCCAAGGTCCCTCCCTCCTGCTAGAAGTGATCCCTGAGTGCAGAGTTAGGAATAAGCCCTGGGTACTACTGGATATGGCCTCCAAACAAAAACAAAAATAAAGTGATATGCAGGTCCTAGTAGGGTCAGAGAATTACCCTAAATGGTATAAGATAGCAAAAGTTAGAAGTCAGAACATGAAAGTTTAGATCAGTGTTTCTGAACTGTTAAAAAAATATATTTTAATATGTACTTATATATCTACTATATTATATATGATATATAAATGATAATATATATAAATGATAATTTATATAGATTCTGAGGCTATTCCTGTCAGTGCTATCTAATTTATATATATAGGTTCTGGGGCTATTCCTGTTAGTGCTCAGGGCTTACTCCTGGCTCTGTGCTCAGGGATCATTTCTGTTGGGTCCCGTACGGGTGTCAGGGATCAAAGTCAAGTTGGCTGCATGTAAGGCAAATGTCCTACCCTCTGTACTATTGCTCTTTTGCCCCTGCCTTTTTTTTTTTTAATATTAGGGTCCCCTTCAAACTTTGTTTCCTTCCATGGTTTCCTGTCCTACCATTTGGCTTCCTGATCTGACACAGTTCTCACCTGGGCCCCTTGAAATATCCTGGGGGCTCACAGGGGATCATCTGGCCCCCACTTAAAAAATAATAGTTTAGATTATGGGGGTTTTGTTATTTATTGGTAATGACACTATCTGTCAGGCTCCTTCAAGATTCATTTAGGTTTGGTTTGGGGGCAACACTGGTGATGCTGGAAACTGAACACGGGTTTTGCACTTGCAAACCATGCTTTGCTATCTCTCCAGCTTTTGTGTATTTTTACTCAAGGTATATAAAGGGAAATTCTTTTTTAATTAAAAAATGAAGAAGCATAAGAGGTTCTTTTCCATTTCAATGGGGGGAAATGATTTAAGTCTTAAAAAGAAAGTGTAATGAAGGAAAAAAAATTGAAGAACCATAAAAGTTTGTGTAGCAACTATCCATTGTCTTTGGACAGTAAAGAGGATTAAGAACCCTTTCTGAACTTTTTTTTTTTTTTTTGCTTTTTTGGGTCACAGCCGGTGATGCACAGGGGTTACTCCTGGCTCTGCACTCAGGAATTACCCCTGGCGGTGCTCAGGGGACCATATGGGATGATGGGATTTGAATTCGGGTCGGCCGCCTGCAAGGCAAACGCCCTACCCGTTGTGCTATCGCTCCAGCCCCCTCTGAACTTTATTCTTTCTCTTCCCCAGAAGGCTTTGGTTCTAAGTAGCAATTAGTTTGAAGGTGAAAAGAAGAGTTGGTAATTTTTATGGCTATATTGAACTTCCACGGAAGAACCTGGCAAGCTCCCTGTGGCATATTCGATATGCCAAATACAGTAACAGTAACAGGTCTCATTCCTCTCACCTTGAAAAGAGCTTCCAATTGTTGGGAAAAAACGAGTAAGGAAAGGCTGCTACAATCTCAGGGCTGGGACAAATGGAGATGTTACTGGCGCCCTCTGGAGTAAATCGATGAACAACAGGATGACAATGATACAGTGACAGTGACAAAGTCTGGGGTATGACCATGCAGGTGTGGAAACATGTGGAGGGAGAGATATTATTGGAGGAGGTATGTGGGGGTTGGGGGTCATGCAGAGGATTAGGGAGTTGAGAGGCCAGATTGTAGGATTATTTATGAGGATATTGAAGTGTCTAGCCATTATAATGGGAGCACTGGTGAGACTGACAGTGAGCCAGATGTTGACGTCATAGAGAAATGACAGATAATTGGTTTCTAGCAGAAAGTAGTAGATAAAGAGAACAGAAGGAACCAAAGTATATTCTGATTTTATGATGTTTAAAACATATGGTCCTGGGACTGGAGAGATAGCACAGTGGGTAGGGCGTTTGCCTTGCATGTGGCTGACCTAGGTTCAATTCCCAGCATCCCATATGGAGATTTCCCTGAGCACCTCCAGGAGTAATTCCTGAGTGCATGAGCCAGGAGTAACCCCTGTGCATCACAGGATGTGACGCAAAAAGAAAAAAAAATATGGTTCTTTAGGGAGGAAGGAGAAGGAACCATCTAGAACAAATACAAGGAGTCATGAATTACCTCTTTCACTTCCAGGTGCTGTTGATACAAGGAACAAGGGCAAGAAGAGAGTTATCACAATGTCAGGGCTTTAGGGGGAGTCCTCTCAGCTAAGAACCACATTTCTATAAAACAAAAGGTAGAGATGGCCCGGGTAGATAGGGCACATGCCTGGTCCTGATGTTCGAGGTACATATCTGGCATCTCATGGGACACCCCCAACCCTATACCCCCTGCACCACTAAGTGTGAGTCTTATTTTTTTTTTTTTTAAAAAAAGGGGGAAGGGGCTGGAGTGATAGTATAGCAGGTAGGGCACTTGCCTTTCATACTGTGACCTGGGTTCAATCCCTGGCACCAGATTGTTCCCCCAAGCTCTGGCTCTTGAGTGCAGAGCTGTGAGTAAGCTGGAGCACCACCAACACAAGTAGAGTTTGATTCGTGTGCTCTACATGATCATGTTACTGCTGGGACAAGGAGGAAGACTCTCACAAACTAATTCATATAATTAAATGAGAAAAATGATCCATGAGTGTTAGAAATCACTTGAACAATTTCTATTCTCCAGAGAGAGTTTCATTTCTTATTTTGATGAGGGCCTTTCAAGTTGAGCTCAGGACTTCCAGGTCCTTCTAAGAGATTCAGTGTGAGAGCTTGAGAGTGCGGAGCCATTCTGGTCCTGCTGTGCCAGGGATTATCCAGGTTCCTGGTGGTGCTCTTAGGGCCTCCAGAACTACCCCTGGTGGGGTGTGGAGGGGCCTCTAGTGCTGTACCTGGTGACTAGAGGCCAGGAATCAAACTGGGGCTGACTGAATACCAGGCATGTTCATTAACCCTTGTGCGCTCTCTCCAGCCCAACACAGTTTCTTTAACTATGAAATTTATATTAGACACCTTCTAGGCCTTTCTTGCTTTGGCAGATTTACCTCTTCTAATTTTGTAAGATATACAAATATGAGTGCGTATGTATGTATGTGTGCATAAACATACATGAAGCAGAGTGAGAGGAAGAGGGAACAGCAGGGTCAGACCATTGCTCTTTTTTTTTTTTTTTAATGGGTGACACCCTGAGATGCTCAGGGCTTGCTTACTCCTGGCTCTGAACTCAGGGGCCTGATGGGCTTGTGGGACCATATGGGATGTTGATAGAACCTGGGTCGGTCACATGCAAGGCAAGCACCTTAATATACTTCTGGTCCCTGACCATTCCTTTCTTTTATATATACATATACATACATACACATCACTTTCATTACTTTTTAGTCAACAAGTAGTTACCATTGAGGGCCCTGGAATTCTTCTGAACCATCAAGCAGCGCTTCAAGTTTCAAGAATTCTGCTAGTGCATTAGCAGAAGCAGAATTATTAGTGGGACATTCCTATCCATGCATCAGATTTTTAAGTACTTTGTAATGAATTATTTAAACATTAATGGACTAATGATTTTCTTTGGTCCAACAGTTTTCAGATCGTAGCAAGCATTTTCTTATCTCATTTTTGAAATCTTACAGTTTTTTTAACCTTTCAAACCATTTGTTAGTTCAATCCATTACCATTTATTTGAATACCATCTTCTGTACTAATATTTTTCTAGTCATATAGCAGTGATAAAAAAATTTTAAATGCGCTCTGTCCTCATGGACCTTACATTTTGTTGAAGATACGATACATACAATAAATAATAAAGCAATTAAGTGACACAAAACAGTATGTGGCTGGAGTGATAGTACAGTGGGTAGGACACTTGCCTTGCATGCTGCCAACCTGAGTTCGATCCCCAATATTTCATATGGCCCCCAAGCACTGCCAAATGCAGAGTCAGGAGTAATAACCCATGAGCACTGCTAGGTGTGGTCCCCAAATAAACAAAAAATAGTCAGGTTTGGGGAGTAGGGAGTAGGGAGTAGGATAAGAGCATTGCTACTTCTACAAAGAATGGTCAGAGGGGCAGAGATAATATAATGGGTTAAGGCTATCCTTGTCTTCACACAGCAAACCAGGATTTGTTCCCTGGCACCCCATATGGTTTCCTGAGCACTGATGTTTGTAGCCCCAAGACAAAAACAAGGTCCAAGAAGAATGATCTTAGGGGAACTTGTGACTTTTGTTTGTTTGGGGGGGCACACCCAGTGGTGCTAAGGGCTGACTCTTGGCTCTGCGCTCAGGAATTACTCCTGCTCGTGCTTGGTGATCATATGGAGACCCAGGCCAGCTTTCTGCAAGGCAAGCACTCTACCTGCTGTACTACTGCTCCAGCCCCATTTAACACAATCTGAGGATGTAAAATCAGAGCGGGTCCAGTGTACTTGGGGCAGAACAACGAAGGAGACTACCTACAGTAAAAGATAAATTTCTTTCTTTTCTTTCAGGAGTTGGTGACCTTTGGAGATGTGGCCGTAGACTTTTCCCAGGAGGAGTGGGATTGTCTGAATTCTTCTCAAAGACATCTATACAGTAATGTGATGCTGGAGAACTATAAGGTCTTAGTCTCACTGGGTAAGAAACTTGCAGAATTGAACTTCTACTCCCAAGTACAACTCCTAGTCTTGGAGCTCAGTGGTAAAGCACTTGCCTTTTAGATTTGAGGCCCTGGGTTTGATCCTGGCAACACACACACACACACACACACACACACACACAAACACACACACACACACACACATCCTTCTCTTTGAACTGGAGTTTGATTACACACACACACACACACACACACACACACACACACACCCACACCCACACCCTTCTCTTTGAACTGGAGAGAGTTTGATCCCTAGCACCCCATATGGTCCTCTGAGCTGCCACAAGTGATGCCCAAATATGGAAATACAGGATCCTGAGCACTGCCAGTTGTGGCCCCCAAATTATATATATATAATTATATATATAATCATATTAAAAATCATATATATAATTATATATTATAGTATAATGTTATGTATTATAGTATCCACAGTTCTTAACTGAAGGTCTGTCTGCTACCTATGTAAGTGTAATGGTTTAATATTCGTGGAGTCGGCAGGGGATAGGTCAGTTATTAATCCATGTTGGAAGGTTCGGTGTCTCTCCTTGGATACATATCCTTTCCACAGTTTTCCCTGGTTTACTGTAAGCTCCCTCATTTCTAATGATCAAAGAATTGGAAGTGGGTTCTGGAATATGTACATGATCAAATACTGGTTTTGTTTTTGTTTTAAATATGCAGGTCTTTGCTTTTCTAAGCCCAGTGTGATATTATTGTTGGAACAAGGCAAAGAGCCCTGGATGGTGAAGAGAGAGCTCACAAAAAGCTTGTGCTCAGGTGAGTGAAGGGTAAATAGGCAAAAGCTTTTGCAGGTACCAGCCAAGCCTGGCTCAGAGTTCTAACCTCTTCATAGTTATTGGCACATTCTTAAAAAGGCCACTGTCTCCCAAAGTGAGTGACACCACTCCCCTGGAGGCACTGGAAAGATTTAGGCAGGCGGTATTAGCCTTCGATGCAGATGTGGGGTGCTTTCTGTTTGTTCCCTTAAAGAAGGTAGATTTCCAGGGGGGCGGGGGTAGTGCTGAGTAAATTTTTTTTCTGAAAAAGGGGCCAAATAAGTGTGAGAACCTCTTTCTTTTTACACTTTTCCTTCTTTTTTTTTGGAGTAATATTTCTTCTCAGTCATAAACCTCTGCTAATTATTTAAAAATTATTTTTCTAGGTCCAGGGAGATAGCTCAGGAAATTTTAGTGCTGTAGAACTACAGATAGTACTGTAGAACTCAGCATCATGCAAGGCAAGCATCATACTCTCTGTATTAACTCTTCAGCCCCTGTGTCGTAATTTTTAATAGTTATACCATAACCCCCTAAACAAAATATATCTGCTTGATTTCACTTTTTTATGCATGAAATATATTTTGATATTTCTGGCTTTTTGTTTTGTTTTTTTTTGGGGGGCATACTCAGCAGTGCTAAGGGCTTACTCTTGACTCTGTGCTCAAAAATCACTGATTCCAGGGACGCAAAGTGGTGCTGGGAATCAAACATAGGTCAGCCATATGGCAAGGCAAATGTCCTACATGCTGTACTATCTCCCTGACCCTAGACTTTTCTTCTTTTTAATTCTGGGAGTACTCAAGGCTTATTTCTTACTGTGCTCAGGGAACACTCCTGGCGATGCCTCAAATCTTTGAACAGTTTTTAAATAGTACATTCTTATAAACTATTGGTAGTTTATTACTTTGTTCATTTATTGTTTGTTGATTTCATCCTCTTACCCTTGGTATACTGTTTTTATGTTTTCTTTTGGTTTGGTTTGGTTTTGGACCTTCTAAGGATCTCAGGGCACCTGGATCCTCTCCTAGTAATGCTCAGTCTAACAGTTTGGTGCTCCATGAGGTAATATACTGCTCAGGCCAGGGGTGTTGGGGGCCACAGGACCATACCCAGTGGTGTTCCAGGGCTAGCTGGACCACATACTCACTGATGTCAGGGGCCATGCAGTCCTGCTCCTGGGGAACATGCTCAGGATCTTTTATGGCAGGCATGTGCTTCAGTCCTTTGAGCTATCTGGCTAACTTGCTTTTTTATTTTGATTAAATGTTTTGGTAAGCATTGAACCTATTGCTATACCCAGTATGTTGGCTATGCACAAGGTGGGCACTCTCTACCACACCAGTTATTGTTTCTGGCCCTTAATATAAAAACCAGTCTGTTAAGTGATATCGCACTGATGTTTTGATTTGTATTGCCCTGATTATCAGTGATAATAAGGGTATTGGCTTGTTTTATTATTTTGGCCACAGGTTATAACACTTGGAGTCTGTTCCCAGATCAGTGCTTGAGGGCTTCTGCCAGTGATGCTCAAGGAACAAGGTGGTACCAAGGATTGAATCCAGGACCCCAACATGCAAACAAGCATGTGCTCCAGCCCTTTGAGCCATCTCTGCATGACTAGCTGGCATTTTTTCTTCCTCATTCTGCTAGCCACTTGTTCTCTGGAAAAGTGACTTATTTTGCTCTTCTCCCCATTTTCTTTCTTTTTTCATTTGTGATTTAGAAAGTTACAGATTTATTCATGATAAAGTTTCAGGTGTAGAATGTTACACCACCAATCCCTTCACCAGTGTCCACTTCCCTCCTGTTTCCCTTCCACCCCCCACTCTGCCTCTCGAGCGGATACTTTCCTCCTCTACCACTGACCTAGAATTCCCTTCTTTAATTTATCACCCCCCCATGCCTATTTCAGTGGTAAGCTGCTTAATGAAGACCAGTTAGTTGCTCTTCGTTTCCTTTGCCTTGGGTATTTGATATTCCCCTACGCCATTTCATTATATTCCACATAAGAGAGAGGTCATTCTGTGTCTGCCCCTCTCCCTTTGACTAACTTCTCTCAATATGATGTTTTGCAGAGCAGTCCACATAGTAGCAAACTGCAAGACTTCATAATATTCCATTGTAAAATATATACCATAATTTATCCAGTCTTCTGTTCCTGGTCATTTGGGTTGCAAGATTTTGCCTGTAGTGAATAGTGCTTTAATGAACATAGGAGTGCAGATGCCTTTTCTGCATTGCATGTTTGGGCCCAAGGATATACTCCAAGGAATGGAATTGCTGGGTCATCTGGAAGTCTCCCCACTTGCAGTTCATGGGGCTACTCCTAGTTTCTCAGGGTTTGCTCCCAGTGGTACTTGGGGGATCATGTGATTTTTGGAAATTGAATCCAGAATTCCCCCACTCAAATATGTGCTCTAGCCCTTTGAATATCTCCCCAGCCTTCTGAATTTCTTAATTTTTGTCTATCTTGGATATTAGTTTTATCATTTGTTTGCTGTTAATATTTTCTCCTATTACATAGGATTTATTTTATTTTACTTTTTGTTTTGATTTTGGACCACATCTTACAATGATCAGGAGTGACTCCTGGCTCTGATTCAGGAATTTCTCCTTATGGTGCTCAGAGTATCATGTGGGATGCCAGAATTTGAACCAGGGTCAGCCATGTATAAGGCAAATGCCCTACCTATGGCGCTGGCACCAGGATTTTTTTTTTTTTTACTGGTAGTTTTAAAAAAACTTCTTTTGTTTTGTTTCGTTTTTTTGGCCATCCCCAGTGGTGCTCAAGGCTTATTGACTCTGTGCTCAAGGGTCACTCCTGGTGGTGCTCGGGGACCAATTGTGGTGTCTGGGAATCAAACCTGGGTAGGCTGAGGGCAATGCAAGGGCATTAAGCTCTGTACTATCTCTCTAAGCCCTTTCTTTTGGTACTTTATTTACTGATAATTTTGTAGTGCAGAAGCATTTAGTTTGTTGATATAATACCATTTGTTTTCCTTGTCATTGAAGACAACATGTCAATATGATGGAATAAGTATTCTATGTTTTCTTTGATATATTTTATGGTTGTAGGTCTAATGTCAAAGTCTTTAATCCAGTTTTAGTTAAATTTTGTGCATGAGATTGTGGTCAGCTGTCATTCTTTTTCACATGGTAACCAGTTTCCTCAACCATATGTTGGATGAGATTTGTTCTTCCATTTATACTCTTTACTCTTTGTCATAAGTGAACTGTTTAGATGTTTGAGGGTTACTGTTGGAATCTCAGTTCTAGTCCATTGATCTGAGTGTTTGCTTTTATTCCTGTATCACACTGCCTAAAATAGTTGTATAATATGGTTTAGAGTTGGGGAACATGATGCCTTTCATCTTATTTATTCTCAATATTTTTTTATTTTATGTGTATCAGGGCTGGAGTGATAGCACAGCAGGTAGGGCGTTTGCCTTGCACGCAGCCGACTCGGGTTCGATTCCTCCGTCCCTCTCGGAGAGCCCGGCAAGCTACCGAGAGTATCTCACCCACATGGCAGAGCCTGGCAAGCTTCCGTGGCATATTCGATATGCCAAAAACGCTAACAATAAGTCTCACAATGAGAGACATTACTGGTGCCTAGAAAAAAAATTACATGAAAATTTTGATAGGGCTTCCACAGTTTGTGCTTTGGGTAGGAATATTTTTCCATGTCCTTGTGTCTTCTATTTATTTCAATAGTGAATTTATAGTTTTAGATGAATAAATAAATGTTTCTTTGTTGATTTTTGGTATTTGATTTTTTACAATTTATTTTTATTTGCTTATTTTTTGTTTTGCGGGCCACATTCAGCAATGCACAGGGGTTACTCTTGGATCTACACTCAGGAATCACTCCTGATAGTGCATGGGGACCATATGGGATAATGGGATTTGAACCCAGATTGGCTGCTTTTGTACTATTTCTGCAGTCACTCCCAGATTTTAAAAATATAATCGAAATTGAATTAAAACAATTTTTTGTAACCCATTGCTTACATATAAAAGTACACAGACTTTTGTATGTTGATATCTGACATTTTATGAGGGTAAAATATTTTATTGTTTCCACTTGATTTTTATACTCTCTTTAGGATTTTCTATATATATTGTCACGCCTGCAAACAGTTGACAGTTTTACTTCTTTTCCAGTTTGAATCCTTTTTCATGCCAGATTGATGTGTCTAGGACTTTGAATATTATGTTGAATGATAATAGTAATAATGGACATTTTTTGTGACTAATCTTAGTGGAAAATATTTCAAGTTTTCATCATTTTGTTTGTTTTGGTTTTAGAGCCACACTGGCACAGTGCTCAGGGCTTTGCTCCTGTCTTCACTCAGAAATCACTCCTAGCAGGCTTGGGGGACTAGATGGTGTGCCAGGCGTCAAGCCAAGAATGGCTGCATGGAAGGCTAGCACCCACCAGCTGTATCACTGTTCTAGCCCTTAGCAAAGTTTTAAAATCAGGAAGTTTTCAAATCCAGCTTTGAAAATCTCTGAAAATCTCTTTTCAAAGATTTTTTTTCCTATTCAGGGTTAATCTTTTTTAATACTTTTCTATGTGTAGGAAGAATGATGGAATTTTGATAGGTATTTTTAATATTTTAGGATTTTAGGGGCCATACCTAGTGATACTCAGGGATTACTCCTGGCTCTGTGCTCTGGGATCACTCCTGGTAGGTTTTGGAGGACCATGAGGTGTGCTGGGAACCAAACACAAGTTGACTGAGTATAAAGACTAGTATACTTTAGGACTACACTAGCTCTCCAGGCCTTGCTATTTATTCATTTTAACGACACATATTCTCTTTATGTAGTATGTTTATCTATTTGCTAGCAAATCCCAATTTAAAATCTGTAGCTAAGAATTTTCTATTTTTTCTCTCTAAGGTGACACTTAAGGGTGTTCTGGGTTTTGGAGATCCAATCAGGGTTTATATGCTATGCAGATTTTATCTTAAGCCCAATGTTTTATGTACTTTGCTTTCCAGCATTTATATTTCAAAGTCTAAATGGTAGCTTAAAATGATCATTTTCAAAACTAAACTCTTAATTCTTCTGTATCTTGCAAAGTAAATCTGTTGTACCTATGGTTATTCCTATTAGTGTAGATGCTGATTACTTCTGTATGTTGCAAAGACCAGGCAATTTTTAGGCATGTATATATTTTTCTATTATATTAAACAACCACGATGTTAAAAATTCTCCATAAAATACAGCCAGAACCTGATCAATGCACTGTACCTCTGTTACATATCTGATCTAAATCATCATATTGTACCTGGATTACTACAGTAATTGAGCTACCCTAACTCCTTCGTTAACTAAGAATAATGAGTTTACTCAAAACTCTTCATTGTGGGGCTGGGGAAAAAGCTCAACAGACTGGAACACATGCCATTGCCTCAGATGCAATAATTTCTTTTTGACCTGAGTGAGATTTATCTTACAGAATTTTTGATTCTAATTATTTCTTCTCAACTACCTGCATGATATATTTTTAGTTTCTGTTCTTGTACATATCAGCACATATTTGGAAGGGTTTGGGCGTCTCACCTTGTTGCACTCAGAGCTTTCTTCTGGCTCTGTGCTCAGGGATTACTCCTGGCAGGACTATGTGATGCCAGGGATCAGTCCTGAGCCAGCCGTATGCAAGGCAGACACCTTACTATCTCACTGGACCCAGATTTTATTTTCTACTAAGTCATAAACCTCACATTATACATGCACTTCCATTAATGTAGCTTTTGGTATATAGTTGAAGAAATACTTTATTTTTCAGGTTGGGAACCTTTGTCTGAAACTGGAGAATTAAGCCCAAAGCAGAATATTTATGAAGAGCACTCATCGCAAAAGATATTAGAAAAACTTACAAGCTATGGCCTTGATTACCAGCATTTAAGGGAAAATTGGAAATATGAGGATCATCTTGAAAGACAGCTACAGAATCAGAAAGCTTGTTTTAAGGATGAGATGGTCACTCATGATGATGCCCTTGAGGAAATAGGACAAGAACATAACAAATCTTGGGGATCCTTGTATTCGAAAATACAGCTTCACAAACAACAGGTACTCCCCAAAGAGGAGGAAGTATATAAACATGAAACACTTAGGAGAACCTTTAAAAAGAGTTCAATTACCATTAAGCCTAAAAATATTTATACAGAGAAGAAACTTCTGAAATGTAATGACTGTGAAAAAGTCTTCAGCCAGAGCTCATCCCTTACTCTGCATCAAAGAATTCACACTGGAGAGAAACCTTATAAATGTATAGAGTGTGGGAAAGCGTTCAGTCAGAGATCAAATCTTGTTCAACATCAGAGAATTCATACTGGAGAAAAACCTTATGAATGTAAGGAATGTAGGAAAGCCTTCAGTCAAAATGCACACTTGGTTCAACACTTGAGAGTTCATACAGGAGAAAAACCTTATGAATGTAAGGTGTGTAGGAAAGCCTTCAGCCAGTTTGCCTACCTTGCTCAACATCAGAGGGTACATACTGGAGAGAAACCCTATGAATGTATTGAGTGTGGGAAAGCATTTAGCAATAGATCATCCATTGCACAACACCAGAGAGTTCATACGGGTGAGAAACCTTATGAATGTAATGTCTGTGGGAAAGCATTTAGTCTTCGTGCATATCTTACTGTACATCAGAGAATACATACTGGAGAGAGACCCTATGAGTGTAAGGAATGTGGAAAGGCTTTTAGCCAGAATTCACATCTTGCTCAACATCAGAGAATTCACACTGGAGAAAAACCGTATAAATGTCAGGAATGTAGGAAAGCGTTTAGCCAGATTGCTTATCTTGCTCAACATCAAAGAGTTCATACTGGAGAGAAACCCTATGAATGCATTAAATGTGGGAAGGCTTTCAGCAATGACTCATCCCTAACTCAACACCAGAGAGTTCATACTGGAGAGAAACCTTATGAATGTAATGTTTGTGGAAAGGCTTTCAGTTATTGCGGATCCCTTGCCCAACATCAGAGAATTCACACTGGAGAGAGACCCTATGAATGCAAGGAATGCAAAAAAACCTTCAGGCAGCACGCACACCTTGCTCATCATCAGAGAATCCATCTTGTGGAGTCACTCTCACCACCTAATCCAGTCAGTCACCAAGTCCTATAGACCCTCTGAAATACTTATGTAATTTATACCCTTCTCCATCTCTGATGTCACCCCTGGTCTAAGATGTATCTCACCTGGATCACTGCTAGAGATTTCATCTGATTTGGGTCTTCCTATATCAATTTTTTATTCCCTTAAGTACAATTTCCACCATGTACCCAAAGTTTTAGTTTTGAAGTATAAGACCACACATATCAATGTCTCTGGTTAAAACTAATTTTGCTATTTTTAAGTTGACATTCAATCATTAAATTTGTCTATGGGTGCTCTATTTTATGTTTTGTATATTTCTCAACTTTATTTTACTTTCCCTCTCTGGGAGCTGGGCACTTTTAGGCCCGAGAGCTTAGATTTTGGAAAAACCGTATCTCTAGTACCTTTGAGTAATTTGCCTGGCTTATCTAAACCTCAGGATTTTAGTTCTGAAAATAGGAATACTAAGGGATACTGTGTTGTAGAAACGTATTACATGAAATGGTGTCTCTTGTAGCCTGATGCATTTACAGTAAGAAATTTGCATGTAAAATACTTCACTAGTGCATCAAATATAGCAGATGTCTAACAAACCTGTGTTAACTACCTAGACCCCTTAGTGGAAAAAGTAGACCATACCTGAGCAGATCAGAATTGAAAAAGTGTAAAATATTCAGAGCATAAATTAAAATATTTGTTCTATGGGTGACTGGTCAAACTAGACATAACCAAAGCTATAATACATATCCAGCTTTAGAACATTCCTGAAGAAAACTAAGCATGAGTACAAACTGGAAGCATTCTCACCAAGAATAATTTATGTTTTGATCAAGGCCATAGAGAGCACAATTGATAAAAAATCTGTAAACAAATTCTACTATCCTATAAAAACAAGGCACAAAATCTAATTGTGGGTGAATCTGAATAATTTTGTAAGTATTTAAACTGTTCTATATAATAGGTAAAATGATTTAAATGTATCTAGTGGCTATAAAATTAAATTGGAGAGACAGTAATTTAGGTATGGTGCTTGCTTGCACGTAGCTAACCTAGGTTCCATCCCTAGCACCCTATATGGTCCCCAGAGCATAACCAGGGGTGATGCCTGAGTGAAGATCTGGGAGTGAGCTCTGAACACCACCAGGTATGACCCCAAAACAAAGAGATTCAGGAAAGAAAAATACAGATTAGAGTTACTATATGATATATAAGTATTAACTTATACATACATATAGACCTTCGTTAAATGAATATTGAGTACCAAATATTTGCCACTGTTTTGGGTTGAAGGAAACAATAATGAACAATACATGTCCTCATGGAGTTAAATTCCAGATACTGAGACAGCCTTATGTAATAGGTTTTCTAGATTTTGAAAATTAAATGTAATTTGAGTGTAATACTTCCTAAACCACAGGATTCCAGGCTTATTTGATCTACCACTCCCTTTCCCTAAAAATGTTGCTCAGTCATCTCTGAAAGTTTATCTTTTAAAAGCAAAGAAACAAATTGTTTCCCAACTGCTTCTGGGTCTACTATCAGCCCCTGGACTGTTCCAGCAACTCTGGGGTATCACTCACTTTGGGAAAGTGGTCAAGACTAAAGAGACTCAATACAGTTATTAGTTATTCTTAATTTACAAATTGGGTTGCAGGCCTAAGCAGGATTTCTCTGTGGGCATTTTTGCCTTTTTAATTCACAATTTTAGGAAATCTGTGAACTGTAAATTCTTGTGAATAGCAAGAAAAATCGCAGAGTGATCTAGTAGAAATTTTGCATATGGCATGGGGCTCATACAAATGGAGAATCTCCAATAGTAAGGCAAATGAAATTAAAATCACCATTTCTATTTCAATATCATTGGGACAAAAAAGCTTTACCATACCCGTTACTGGAAAGAGGTTAAGTAACGGAAATATTTATACAGTGTTAACAGATAATTATGATAGGATAATTTGGCAATATTTAGTAAAGTTGAAGATGTAGTAACATTGATCTAGAAGCTCCATACTCTCCAAATGTGTTATTTATTGTTGGTGAGAGAAAGAATATTTAAAGCAATCAAAGCAACCGTTAAATATGTTAAAATGAAGTAAACCTCTCACTAATATGAATATATCTCAAAAAAGTAATGATACTGAACTAGAGTTTATGTATAATGTGCTGCTTATGCATATAAACTTTGAAAACATGTAAAAACGCTTTGTGTATTTTCCTTGACACTATGTCATTTAGAAATAATAAAATGACATGAAAGTAATCAAATACAAAAGAATGGTATCCTACAGGGAGAGAAGGTAAATGTGAAATTGAAGAAAGTTCACAAAAGATACCTTTAAATAATCTGAAGATTAAGCAAACATGACCGATACTTATCTGATAAAGCTGGATGTTAGTTTATAGATAAGTTCTTATTGTTTCTTTCTGAATATTTAAACTTTCATAATAAAAATATAGATCATTAAAATGCTTGCCTTTGTTATTTTTTATTCAGGTATGCTACTTGTGTTGCCATCCATGTTCACCAATTTCTTAAGAAATAAGATTGTAATCTATTTGAGGGAATAAGTACAATTTGGTGACTTCCCTTTCTTGTTTGTTTTGAGAGTGACATTTACACTGAGAATCTTAAAAGTTACTATGTTTACTCTATTCTTTCCTCCATTTTATTAAGATTACTACTATTTAAGTCATAAAAGGATGTTTTGACATATGTATACACTGAATTAATTATATTGAACTAAAAACACCCCAGTTGTTAATTTTTGTATGTTGTGAGAATATGAGGTCTAAGCAAATTTTAAGTATTTACTAACTCTAGTCATGTTCTAAGTTAGGTTTTCCTACATTTGTTTTGGGGGCACATCTAGAGATACTCAGGTTACTCCTGACAGTGCACAGAGAACCATATGAGAGCTGAAGCAGGATTGATGGATTTTTATGGAGTTGTTTTTATATAGGCCCATGCTTTTAAAAATATTATTTCTAGCAAGTAACTTTCGTTTTGGGGGTGCACCCAGCTGTGCTCAAAGCTTACCTGTGACTCTGTACTCAGGGATCACTGCTGGTTGGGGGATATATGGGGTTCTGGGAACCAAATCTGGGTTGGTGGTTGACTGCATGCAAGGCAAGTGTTGTACCCATTGTACTCTCACTTGACCCTTTCATTTTCAGTGTTTGTTGTGGGGAGAGCCACACCTGGCAGTGCTCAGGGGATCATATGGTTCCAAAGATTGAATTTGGGTTAACTGTCTGGAAGGTAAATGCCTTACTGTGTTACCGTTTTAGTCTGAATACCGAGTTCTTTGTTTTGCTTCTATTGACTTTTTCCCACTCCTCCTCTTCCTTTTATACATTCATTCCATTTACTTTGCTGGAAACTCAGTTAATAGAAGCAAAACTGAAAAATACACTTGTTTATAATTCTGCCCCTGTTCAGAAGTGGGCTCATGTCACAAATTTACTCTGTAGCACTGTAGTCCTGTTCATCGATTTGCTCGAATGGACACCAGTAACGAGACTCCACTGTGAGACTTGTTACTGTTTTTGGCATATCGAATACGCCACGGGTAGCTTGCCAGGCTCTGCCGTGCAAGTGGGATACTCTCGGTAGCTTACTGGGCTCTCCGAGAAGAAGCGAACCCGGGTCAGCCTAGTGCAAGGCAAATGCCCTACCTGCTGTGCTGTCGCCCCAGTCCACAAATTTACTCAAACCCACAAAATATACAGTACGAAAAGTGAATTAGGAGCTACCAAATACCAAAAGTTTTGGATATATAGCACTGTAGACTCACTGACTGTAAATGTACTTTTAAATTTTTCTTTCAGGCCACACCTGGCTGTGCTCAGAGCTTACTCGTAGCTCTGAGCTCAAGGATCACTTCTGGTGGTCCCGGTGATGGGACCCTGGTCAGCTGCATGTCAAGCAAGGGCATTACCCACTATACTATCATTCTTTCCCCTGTAAATGTACTTATATGGTTATTGATAAAGGTGGAAAACTTTGCTTATGTATGGTGCAGGGAGAGTTAGAACTCTGTATCTTCAATCTTAACTATGAACCAAAAAAATATAAAATTAAGAAATCATTTAAAAAATGATAATTGGGGCCAAAGAGAGCCTACTTCCTACTTTTTAATTTTTTGGCCATACCCAGATGTGCTCACGGCTTACTCCTGGTTCTGTGCTTGGGGACTGATCAGTCTTGGCAAAGCTCAGGGGACCATTATGTGATACTGGGGACTAAATCAAGTTGATGGCATGCAAGGTAAGCACCTTAACTGCTGTATTACCTTTCTGACCCTGACAGTTCCCAGTATTAATTACACTGAAGATTTCTAGTTTTAAGCCATTTTGCTTTGTGTTTGCCTCTTTTGGTCTTTTTTTTTTTATTCATATCAAAATATTTCCTAACTTCATCTTTATTTTTTAATCTATTAACTTTTTAACAGCACATTGTTTCACAGATTTCACTAATTTATGGTATAGATATAAAGAAAATAGATGATTGACCTTTGGTTACAAAACTAATTACCAAGTATTGGGAAGGCAGAAAGAAGGATAAGGAAAGAGACAGTTTAGAAATGACATGACAGGGACCAACACGATAGTACACTGGGTAGGGCATATTGTCTAGCATGCAGAAGACCAAGGTTCAATCCCTGGAATCATTATGCACTCTAAGAACTGCCAGGAGTAATTTCTTAGTGCAGAGCTAGAAGTAACCCCTGAGCATTACTGGGTGTGGGCCCCCAAAAACAAAAAAATAAAAACAAAAACCACATATATAGAAGTGACATGACAGTGGTGGATGATCTTTGATGATGTGCAGTTAACTTTGTGTATTAAAATGATGTTGTAACCATTAACTACAACAAAGTTTAAAAAGATGGAACATGTAAACTTTTACATATTATATATTTGAATACATTATATGCAAAGTTTATATACAGATTAATATAGTAACATATAATTTTACATTAACTATATATAGATATATATTTTATATGTGTTTATATATACTTTATATTATTCCTAATACTTCTAATTCCATTCAATAAGTTGTCTATAAAATTATTATTCATGGCCTATTACTTAATCTTTTGGATATTGTTCTATGTAAATAAGAAAACTATTTTACTGCTATCAATTAGTGTCCTGTATGTTAGTTGCGCTGGTTTATAGTATATATATTCAAATTAACACCTACAAATCTCTCTTAAAAACCTATTGATGACTGCTTCACCGTCCATTTGATCTTTTTGTGGACTAGAAATTTATAAATCTGCTTTTTTTAAGTCAGACATATTGGGAGGAGGTGAGTCTGGAGTCCTTTTTTTCTTTTGGTGGAGGGGTCGGGGGTCAGGGAGTAGAGCACTGGGACACACCTAGTGGTGCTCAAAGTTTACTCCTGGAAGAATCAGAGTACTTCATGGGATGCTGGGGATTGAATCCAGGTTGGTTGCATGCAAGGCAAGTGCCCTACCCACTGTACTATTTCTACAGTCCCCAATTATGTCTTTTCTTAACTTGGTTTATTTTGCAACGAAGGTTTATGCTGTAAAACTGCTTATGCTGAAACTTAAAATCTAGGTGATATCTATAAAAGGGAGACTTTAGAGAAATAGTTAATGAAGTCATAATATACTTGCTTAATTTTTCTCAATAAAATGGCAAAGAAATTATATGAGCACAGGAAGCAGCTAGCCATCTAAAACACAAAATGAGAATTAGAAAACAACCATGTTTGCACCAGAAATTTCAAATTCCAACCTCCAGAATTTTTTTTAAAAATTCTGCTATTTTTAAAAAATAATTCTGTTCTTATAGCTACCCAGTCTCTGATATTTTGTTATGGAAGCCTGAGCTAACTGGTAAATGCATGTATGAAAATCACTGTCACATAAACTTAATGGATCAAAGGTCTAATAACTATCACGGACTTATATAATGTTACAGAAACTTTAGTGGTGACATATAACAAAGATTACATACTTTACACAAGGCTTAGAGAAGTCATTAAACAAATGGACAGCTGGAAAAATCATCAGGGCAAAAATGAACAATCTGGGGCTGGAGCAATAGCACAGCGGGTAGGGTGTTTGCCTTGCATGCAGCCGACCTGGGTTTGATTCCCAGCATCCCATATGGTCCCCAAGCACCGCCAGAAGTAATTCCTGAGTGCATGAGCCAGGAGTAACCCCTGTGTATTGCTGAGTGTGACCCAAAAAGCCAAAAAAAAAAATGAGCAATCTCTGAAAATGTTTTCTATGGAGCTATATAATATCCAAAATGATCAGATAACCAAAAATTTACAACATAGGTAAGGAAAATGTCTATAAATACAAATATATCTATTATAGATGCATGGTAATAGATTTTTGCCCTCCTGACTACAAAAAAAATCAAAAATAAAAAGATAGATTAGCATAATGGATAAGGCAATTTGTCTCACTCACACCGAATGTGGGTTCTATCCTCTGCACCAACTATGGTCTCACATACCCTACCAGAATTTTTGTCTCTCTAGCACTGAGCATAGCCAGGTATGATCCACTGTCCCTACCCGAAATAGAATATGACAAAATATAAAAGGAAACCTGAGTTGATCAAGTATACTAGGTCAACTTAAACATGCTCAATGAGCTAAAGAAACCTATGGGAATAAATCCAAAAGAAACCAAGACAGTATATATGATAGACATATTTGAACAAAAATGAGTGTCAAGAAAGAAACAGGAATTATGAAAAGAAACAAAAAAGGAAAGTGTGTCGATAAAAATTACAAAGGCCAGGAAGAAAACTTACCACATAATTCAATGGTAGACTTGCAGTGGCTCTAAAAATTGTCAATTTGAAAATCAGGAAACTGAAATGGTATAATCAAAAGCAGAAAGCTCAAAGAATTTAAAATTAAAAAGAGGCTTGTGACATCACAAAGCATACCAATAAATGTAAAATAGGTGCTCAGATGGAGACGAGAAGAAACTTTGTTAGTCTTTTCAAACTTGAAAACATGAAATATGCACAATTAAGACTCTTAATTTAACAAGCAATAAACCATCAATAAACAAAAGAATCTCTACTACGACATGTTATTGTAAAATGATTGAAAAAAAATTCTTTTGTTCAGAGGCCAGAGAGTACAGTGAATAGGATACTTTTCTTGCATGTAGCAGACAGGAGTTGATTCCCAGCATCCCATATGGTCCCCTTGAGCATGCCAAGACTAAGTCCTGAGTGATGAACTAGGAGAAACCCGAGTACTAGCAGGTGTGTCTCCTTACCTTCCCCCTCGTGCAAAAAAAAAAAAAAAAGTCAAAGTCAAAAGTGATATTCAGGTTTCATAGATGTGGTTTCAGTTGCCCTGAATAGTGAATTTTGTTACATTTCCTGGGCCAAAGTTGACAGTCTTGTAGCAAGTAGTAAATAGACAAATCCCTAGGATATCAGTGGATTGTATAAATGGTACAGAGCTTGGAAATATATACCGTATTTTGAAGGTTTTCAAGAACACCTAGTGGGAAAGCACCTAGAAAATCATGAAGGTTTAAGGACTGCTACTCACATCCAGAAGGTTATTGGCCTTGACTGGGCTGCAATCCCCAAAAGATTTTGTTTTCTAGATACATTGTTGAGTCCTACTAAATATAGCCCCATTGGTTAATATATACCCAGAACATAAAGAATCACACATGAGGTACAAGAAAAAGCCATGATTTGTGGCCAGAGATAGTACAGTGGATAGAGCATTTGTCTTACACGCAGCCCAACTGAGTTCAATCCCCAACACCCGATATGGTCCCCCGAGCCCAGTCAGGAGTAAGCCCTGAGCTCTACTGGGTGCACCCGAAACAAAACCCAAAAGTATAATTCTTCTGTATACCAGGATCAGTTAGTAAGCTAAGAAAAATTTCAACATTTCTAGAACATTAAGTTTCATTTACTTTTGTTGACCATTTAATCTCTTTCATGCTTCAAATTTATCCTCCACATTTTCAGTTAATGATGATTGCCACTTCTTGAAAAAAGTTCACTAGACTTCAGCCACCTCATCTACTAGCTTCCTATTATCTGCAAACCGTATTTTGCCATCCGACTACCATAAACATACTAGTTAATACTAACCCTTCCTTCCAGTAAATTCTATCCCTCTCATCTACGTAAGGTCATTTGTTTGGGGGCCACAAGTGGCAATGCTCAGGGAATACTCCTGGCTCTGCATCCAGGAATCACTTCTGGCAGTGCTCAGGGACAATATAGGATGCAGGGAATCAAACACAGGTCAGCTGCGTGAAAGCTAAGTGCCAAACTCACTGTACTATCTCTTCAGCCCCTGTAAGGTAATTTTTCCAGTGAATATTTAAAATCCTCAATCATCTTCTTCATTATTTTAACATTTTCTAATTTTTTAAAAACAAACATTTCCATTCTTCTTGTCACACAAGCTCGTTTCTGTGCTGCTCTGCAGCAACCCTCTAAATACTATCTATAGGGCTGGAGCCATAGTACAGCAGGTAGGGCGTTTGCCTTGCACATGGCTGACCCAGGTTCGATTCCGAGCATCCCATATCCCAGCATTGCCAGGTATGACCCCTCCCAAAAAAAAGCAAAAAAAAAAAATACTATCTATAGCTGCATGCTCTTACCAGGCTTTTAACACTCCATTAAACTGCTCTGTTCTCAGGTCATTATAAATACTAGTCAATTGCTGACCCAGGTTCAATTCCGAGCATCCCATATCCCAGCATTGCCAGGTATGACTCCCCCCAAAAAAAGCAAAAAAATAAATACTAGCTATAGCTGCATGCTCTTACCAGGCTTTTAACACTCCATTAAACTGCTCTGTTCTCAGGTCATTATCAATACTAGTCAATTCTCAAACATCCTATTATGTAACTTGTCAATCGTATCTGATACCATCATTTATCTCTAATTTTCACTTGGCTCCTGCAATGCCACACTTGGTTTCCCATCTGTTATCCTTAGTCTTTTCTTTTGATCTATCCCTTTCATACTGCAATGCACTCAGCTCTTGCTGTTCTTTTTTTTTTCTTCCTCTTTTTGGGTCACACCCAGCGATACACAGGGGTTACTCCTGGCTCTGCACTCAGGAATTACTCCTGGCGGTGCTCAGGGGACCATATGGGATGCTGGGAATTGAACCCGGGTTGGCCGCATGCAAGGCAAATGCCCTACCCACTGTGCTATTGCTTCAGCCCCTCTTGCTGTTCTTTTTATCTCTCCATATTCAATCATTTTTATATTGATTATTGTGGTGGATAGGCCCACTGGTGATTGGGCCCACATGGGGGATCAGGTCTACATCTGATAATGCTCAGGGAATCATGTAGTGCCAGGGATTGAGCCCTGGACCTTGCCATGTAAGCATGTGCCCTAATTCTTGACCCAGATATTACCCAACTGCCATATGATTTTAAGTATAATCAATAATTATTAAATTCCTATAATCTCACCAGTGCAAATTAGAACATCCAAATGCATACTCTATATTGTGACTTCGCACTGAACTCCAACTGTTCTCACAAATGTGGAATTACAGCTACTGCAATCTCAGCTGATGTAAGAAATCTTTGTCTGTCACCCTGGACTTTTTTCATACCTGATAACTAAGAACTAAAAAAAAAAACAACAAAAAAAACACTGCTTTATTATATCTAACACATCTCTAAATTATATCTTCTCATTGTGTACTACCGTCATTTGAATTAATGTCATCTTGTACTGTTACTCGTCTTATTTTTTCTTATTTTTACAACACAATAGCATGCCAGACCATGTCCTCTACTTAGGTATTCAGTGGCTGCTTATACCTCCCTAAATAAAATTAAAAATGGTTACAATGACAAACAAGGATTTATAAGATTGGTCCCAATATCTCTCACTTCTTTTACCAAGCATCACTTATTCAAATCCTTGTAAGTCATTTAAGCAGCAAAGATAAAAAGCTTTCACCACCCAGATTGAGTCTAAAGTTAGTCATGATATACTTAATGTATAAGTGTCTATTCCTGCCACCATCATAAATATGTAGGATATACCAATGAGCCCTTTTATTATGAGGCTTGAGTAATAAGTTTTACTATATAACATAAGTGGTACTGGAGAGTCGTTCAAAAGGATTTAAGAGGGGCTGGAGTGATAGTTCAGTGAATGGGGTTTTTGCCTTGTACCTAGCCAAAATGGGTTTGATCCCCGGTATCCCATATGGTTCCCTGAGCGCCACCAGGAGTAATTCATGAGTGCAGAACCAAGAATAACCCATGAGCATCAATGGATGTGATCCCGAAAAGCCAATAAATGAATGAAAGGATTTGAGGGATGTATTCGTTTGTTATATAATATATCTAGGAATGATATGGAGATGATATATAAAAATAAAGGTAGATGACAAGGAAAGAGTCAAGATTTTAATGGAGTGGAGTCAGCCAATGACTGAGGGGCTGGGGAAACAGAAGGACTGTGCTGGTGTGTTGAGGAACACCAGAGAAGGATTTTTTTTATCTATACCCGGCAGTGCACGGAACTTACTCCTGGCTTTGCACTCCGAAGTCACTCCTCGAGTAGTTCAAGGAACAATATGGGGTGCCAGTGATCAAACCTAGGTTGACCACATGCAAGGCAAATGCCTTACCTACTGTACTATCACTCCAGCCCAAGAGATAATGTTCTTTAAAAAGTAGTATCACTTTCAGTATCTGCTGACAGCTGTTAGCTAGTTTGTGTTATACTTGCGTTTTATAAGACACTACTCAAAGTAAAAAAAAAAAAACACAAATTACCACATTTCAACTCATTTCTATTCTTCTCTAATATTATAGCTCTGACTGGCACAGTATTTCCCTTGTAAGGAAAAGTGGAGTGATTCTCATTCAATGTCCTGTCTATTAAATCACAAGTTTCTTCTGTTTTGGGGGCCTCAAGTGGGTCCTACACTACATGATCCTAATTCAATGCTACATTTGAGATTTCATGTAAGAACAGAATTCCACTTCCAGGCACACAATTTTATATTCTTAAAAAGTTTCAATATTAACAAAACAGCACCAATGAAGTTTATTTAAATCTTATATTAAAAAAAAAACTATAGGAGGCAGGCAGTCCGTATTTGATATGCTTGTTCCATAGAAAATCAGATGTGTAGACTTGTTCTGAATTTCTGCTCCATTATCCTGAAAACCATTTTTAAAATAGCCATAAAAACACCAGAGCTTCAGATTAAAGGTCTACAATGTAGGCAGGAGTGGGGACTGGAAGGGATGGGGGATAATAAAGAGAGGAAAAAGATGTCTAAAACATTCCATCATAGAAATACCACCTCCATCTTGATATGCAAAGTTGGCCAAGATAATTTTTCAGTCAGAAATAAAAAGGGAAAATGGTTACTGAGTAATTAACAGGTTTTGAGACACACCATTTCTTGTTGCAAAATTACTTGTAATGACAAATTTTCTTTATTGGAAAGCTATGTATTCAATATTAAAAAATTCACAGTATATTAATTTTGTTACACATCTTTTTTCCCCTTCTTTTTGGGGGTTACACTTGATGCTCTGGGGTTACACCTGGCTCTGCATTCAGGAACTACTCCTAGCAGTGCTCAGGGGTCCAAATGGAATGCTAGGGAATGAACCTGAGTTGACCACATGCAAGGCAAGCACCCTGACCTCTGTACTATCCCTCTGGCCTTATTGCACAGCTGTTGCTGAATATCAGAAAAAGTATCAAGTGTGAGGAGGGATGCAGAGGTACATCTTGGTCCTGATCCATTTTTAAAACTTCTAAAAAACAAATCTCTGAACTCTGGTCAGTGACAAACATAAAATTTTCAACTTCAATACAATTCACTTTACAACACTTCAACAACCTACAAACTAATCTACATTTCTTTTTTACACTAAGAACTCCTCTTATAGTATATAGGATATGTAGTTGAAAGGTGTCTCATATTTATTATAAATGACAGTGACCCTCATTAAAATAATCAGGGTTAAGAGTAAAAAACAGGTTTCTCAATATGCATTATTAAGAAATATCCATTTCTCAATATTTGTAAATACCCACCTTATGCAAATAGAAATTCTAATGTGAACATGAGAGCTAATATTTGGGAAGTGCTATGTTCAAGGCACTGTTCTAAGGCTTTACATATACTTCCAAGAACCTTAGCTGGGTCTATCTTACAAACAATTAAGCCAAACAAGAGGTCAATAATTATGATGAATAGGAAAACAAAATGGAAATTTTTACAAAAGAAAGAAAATGACAATACTTTCATAAAAAAGACATGCTAGGGCTGAAACTTTCCTATACTTACTACACTAACAAAATTAGTCCCTATTTTAAACTATTTTAAAGTTTAACCAGTTTCCTAAATTGACAGGATTTTCTGTTAATTAACATTTTTCTCCCATTTATACTGATGCTGAGCTTTTTCAAACATGCCTCCATATTCACATTTTAAGACACTGATAATAGATTAATGATTACAGAAGGCTCTCTATTAGTCACAGAAAATCAGATAATTCACATATAAACTTGTGAGCCATGAGTAAAGTCTACCCCACATCCCGTATATCCAAAAGATTTCTCGTTGATATGTATTCTCTGATGTTGAATTAGCTGTGAACCACGAGTAAAGGCCTTCCCACATTCCTTACATTGATATGGTTTCTCACCAGTATGAATTCTTTGATGTCGAGAAAGATGTGAGCTCTGAGTAAAGGCTTTCCTACATTCTTTGCATTCATAAGGTTTTTCGCCTGTATGGATTCTCTGATGTAAAGTAAGCTGAGAGCCATGACTAAAGGCCTTTCCACATTCCTTGCATTCATAGGGCTTTTCTCCAGTGTGAATTCGTTGATGCTGATTAAGTTGTGACCCACGAATAAAGGCTTTCCCACATTCTTTACACTGATATGGTTTCTCACCTGTATGAATTCTCTGATGCTGTATAAGTAGTAAGCCCCGAGCAAAAGCCTTCCCACATTCATTACATACATAGGGTCTCTCACCAGTATGAAGTCTCTGATGCTGAGAAAGATGTGAACTCTGAGTAAAGGCCATTCGACATTCTTTACATTCATAAGGTTTCTCACCAGTATGAATTCTCTGATGTTGCGTAAGCTGTGAGCCACGAATAAAGGACTTCCCACATTCCTTACATTCATAGGGTTTCTCACCTGTGTGAATTCTCTCATGTTGTGTGAGTTCTGAGCCACGACTAAAGGTCTTTCCACATTCTTTACATTCATAGGGTTTCTCACCGGTATGAATCCGCTGGTGTCGAGTAAGGAGTGAGCCACGATTAAAGGCCTTTCCACATTCCCTACACAAATAGGGCTTTTCACCAGTATGTATTCTCTGATGTTGAGTAAGTTGTGAGCCATGACTAAATGTTTTTCCACATTCCTTACATTCATAAGGTTTCTCATTGGTATGGATTCTCTGGTGTTGAGTAAGCTGTGAGCCACGGATAAAGGCTTTCCCACATTCTTCACACTTATAGGGCTTTTCACCAGTATGGATCCTTTGATGTTGCATAAGTAATGAGCCACGAATAAAGGCCTTTCCACACTCTGTACATTCATATGGTTTTTCCCCATTATGAATTTTCTGATGTTGAGAAAGCTGTGAACCACAAATGAAAGCTTTCCCACATTCTTTACATTCATAGGGTTTTTCACCTGTATGAATTCTTTTATGCAGAATAAGCTGAGAAAGCTGAGTAAAGACCTTCCTACATTCTTTACATTCATAGAGTTTCTCACCAGTATGAAGTCGCTGGTGCAGAGTAAGTTGTGAGTTCTGAGTAAAAGCCTTCCCACATTCTTTACATTCATAAGGTTTCTCGCCAGTATGTACTTTTTGATGTCGAGTGAGTTGTGAGCTACGAATAAAAGCTTTCCCACATTCTTCACATTTATATGGTTTTTCACCAGTATGAATTCTGTGATGTAAAATAAGTTGTGAGCTCTGTGTAAATGCCTTCCCACATTCCTTGCATGCATAGGGTTTTTCACCAGTATGAAGTCTCTGATGAAGAATAAGCTGTGAATCGCGACTAAAAGCCTTCCCACACTGCTTACATGCATATGGTTTCTCACCAGTATGAATACTTTGATGTTGAGTCAGGTGTGAGGCTCGTCTAAAAGCCTTTCCACACTCCTTACAATTATAGGGTTTCTCAGTAGAATGACATCTAGAACGCTGACTTAAGCAAGTATGCTGGTTGAAAATAGACATGGTTTCAAGAATAATCATCCCTTGTCTGAAATATTCCTGATTATCTTGCTTATTTGCCAATGAGCCTTTGGCCTCCAAATAATCTCTAGAACTGGCTACTTTAAGATCACAGTTTTCAAGCTTGTCACTCATCTCCCATTGAGATATTTCTATTTCATAAGTGTCCTTTTTAAGAGAAAAGTTCTTATTTGCACACCGTGAAAGCACGTCTGAAAGAAAACATTAAAAATTAGTGTTGTCATTTCAGAAGGGGAAAAATTTCAATACTAGAAAAACTATATAAGGAAATACATAGGGAAATATAAGAAATAACTGGCCTTAGCCAAAGAGATAGAGGAATGAGTAAGATGCTTTCCTGGCTAACCCTGGTTTGATCCCTAGCACTGCATATTGTTTTCTAAATACTGCCAGGAATGGCCCCTAAGCAGAGAGCCAGGAGCTAAGACCTGAGACTGTGATCCCCCCACCAAGAAAATAATGGCCTATGTCAATTCTTTTCTAGTATTTATTCTGACCTATTAAACCTACTTACCTTTTTTAATAACTAGTTAGTTTCATAAAAGACCTACCCTGTTGAACCATACACAATAAATGCCCACTAAAGTAACTTTATGTCATAGCACAATTACAACTAGAATTTGAAAAAATATTAGTTTTAAATTGTTTCACACATTAACATATAATTTTAAATGTATGTGAAAGGGAAGAGAAAAATAAAAATTGTAGTGGGAAGAGTTCAAAAAATCTTTTAGTCAGTGATTCTCAAATTTTGGTGAAGACCAAAATCACCTAGAGTGCTTTTAAAATTAAAGATCCTAGATATAAAACAGCAGGCTTAGTGTGATTTTAGTGACTAAGAAACAAAGATTAGATAACTATAGCTTAAAAACCTTCTACCAATCAATTCTGGTTCAGATTGTGATTTGCTTGATATTTTAGCCAAAAATTTTAAAGTTACCAAATTAAAAATACAATCCTATTTTAAAAATACAATACAAATGACTTCCATGATTTTGACAAAGTCCTTTATAATCTAGTTCATATATATACATATACATATACATATACATATACATATACATATACATATATATACATATAATCTCCCCACAAGCTTGTTTGACTTTGCTCACTATTTGCAAACATATTAGAGATTACTTTTTTCTTTTTTAATTTTTTATTACTAAATCACTGTGAAGTAGTTACAAACTTATGTACTTTCATATTTGCATTTCAGTGATCATTTACATCCCTCCACCAGTGCCCATTCTCCACACCAATGTTCCCAGTATCCCTCCCACCACCCCCACCCCAACCCCCACTACCCCACCCTGCCTCTGCGTCAGGGTATTCCCTTTTCTCTCTCCTTTTGGGTGTTATAATTTGCAATAGAGGTATTGAGTGGCCATCATGTTCGGTCTATTGTCTACTTTTGGCATGTATCTTTCAACCCAAATGGGTCTCCCCAACATCCTCTACTTGGTGTTCCCTTCTCTATCTCAGCTGCCTTTTCTCCTAGCATGTGAGGCCAGTTTCCAAGCTGTGGGGCAGACCTCCTGGTTCTTATCTCTACTATTCTTGGGTGTTAAGTCTCCCATTCTGTTACTTTATATTCCACAGATGAGTGCGATCTTTCTATGTCTGTCTCTCTCTTTCTGACTCATTTCGCTTAACATGATATTTTCCATGTTGATCCAGTTATAAGCAAATTTCATGACTTCATCTTTTCTGACAGCTGCATAGTATTCCATTGTGTATATGTACCAAAGTTTCTTTAACTAGTCATCTGTTTTGGGCACTACAGTTTTTTTCAGATTTTGGCTATTGTAAACAGTGCTGCAATGAACATATAAATGCAGATGTCATTTCTACTATACCTTTTTGCCTCTCTGGGATATAGTCCCAGGAGTGGTATTGCTGGGTCAAATGGGAGTTCAATTTCTAATTTTTTTCAGAATTGTCCATATTGTTTTCCAAAAGGGCTGAACCAGTCGGCATTCCACCAGCAGTTAAAGAGAGTCCCTTTCTCCCCATATATGCGCCAACAACAGTTGCTCTTGTTCTTTTGGATGTGGGCCAGTCTCTGTGGTGTGAGATGATATCTCATTGTTGTTTTGATCTGCATCTTAGAGATTACTTTTAATTTTGAAAAAAAATCCCTAAATAAAAGCACTCTTCTTAAGCTGCAATTTATATATCACCTTCAAGAGCCAACAATGTGGCTGATTGGAAGATAAGACATAAAATCAGTTGTTGTTCTTTAAATGTCTACTAGTATTACCAGATGAGATTTTAAGCCAATCTTACTGTTGAGAGCTATTACACAAATCTGACAAAATACAAAAGGTGCATGATTGAAGACACCAGAAAATTAATAATGGGACCAAGGGATGGGTTAAAAAAAGAAATACTCAGGAGTTATTAACTCCAACATTTGGGGCCAGTTTTCCATTTACCTATTCTCTAGTCCTCATTCAGAAAAGGGAATTGAGAAGTGAAGGAACTACTGATTTTGAAACATTTCATAAGCTTAGTATACTAACAGCTGGAAAACAGAGTCCATCATAAATTTTCCATATGTTTTGCTGAGGGTTCCCTCATGGAAATGGGAGAAATGGTATGTTGGGAAATTCTTGAATCATCTTTGCATCATCTCAACTCCAGAAATCACCTTAGTCCTAAGGTAATTCAAGACTACCTGTCAGTCTCCACTGAAAATGTATAACACCGTCCAAGGCTCCATTTACTTCAGCAATTATTCTTTATAATCTTAAAACAACACATAACTAAATGAATGAGAGTACAAAACAATTAAAAATGGGAAAAAGCATACTTCGAGGCCTTAAGTCAGGCCTTGAGAGGTTAATATACACAATACTCTACTGTTCCTAAATACTCTCCAAGTGTTCCTCTCTAAGAAGCATATAGCTAAGTTATTGTCTTAGAAATCACTGACCTGTGGCTTTCACAACTGTTCAAAAATGAAAACAAAAGTATAACCATAGTAAATCTAGATAAAAATGGAAAAATATTTCTCCAATTGTCTTACCTCTTGCATACTGCAAGATACAAGTGGCTTTTACTTTATTTACTTCGGGTTTTTGTTTTCTTTGTTTTTAATTTCATGGTTTTTGTTTGCTTGTTTTTGTTTTTTGCAGTGCCAGCATTCAAAGTCAGGGAATCACATATGCAGGTAAATACTCTACTGTTTGAGTTAAATGCCCAGTCTGTTTCGTTTAATTATCCCATTTCATGTCTTCTTAAAATTTACTCTTCTATCCAAGGTCAATACTACTGTTAATCCCAGAAAACTATCATTTTTTTACATTACTACAGTTAAAGACAGGTGTCTAATAAACAATCCAGAAAGAAAAATAAAAGACATTAATTGTAAATGAAGAAAATTTAAAAATTCTCCACTCTTTGGTGATGGGTTGGACATGTAAAATAAAATACAGAGGCCAAAGAAAGCTACATGTATTTTCTGGAAACTGAAAAAATGAAAAGTCATTTACTGAAAACTCATTGTTAGTAAGAACAGATATGAGAAAGAAAGTTGAGAATTTACTTCTGAACTATCATATTCCATAAAAATGATACTGAATAGTCAGATATATGTAAACATGGGATGCTGGGCAGGTAACAGATTTGACATATAAATTTGTGTGTTATCAAAGGAAAGGTGATATTTAAACCTAAGAAACTGAATAAGATTATATAAAGAGAGTTTATTGATAAAGCAAATAAAGAAAGAAAAGGAAAGTTTGAAACTGAAACCTGGGGCATTTCATTTTTATTTTGCACTCAAACAAACAATAAAAAGGAACCAGCAAAGGAAACTGGTAATGAGCAAGTAATAAGGAATGAAAAAAGCTGGGAGACTAAGTCACTCCTGAGGCAAGGGAAGAAACTTGTTAGGAGGAGGTTCAATCGATCAATTGTGTAAGAGGTGAAGAGTTGAGGTATATTGGTAAACTGGTGATTTCTTACAGAACAAAGTTTTAAAAAATATTAAGGGTTCTTAATGGTATTCATAAGATCATTTCCATGGAGGCAAGTTCTGACTTAAGAATTAAAAGCGTGTAAGTACTTGAGATAGGAAGGAGGAAAAATTCTTTTTTGGGGGAGGGTTTTACAGTCATACCAACAGTGGTCAGGGATTACTCCTAGCTCTGTACTCAGGATCACTCCTTGTGAGCTTGGGGAACCATATGGAGAGCTGGGAATATAATCCAGGTTGGTTGTGTGCAAGGAAAATGACCTACTTGCTGTACTATCATTCTGGCCCAAAAGTAACAGAGAAAAGGGCCACACCAAGAGGAAAACATGTAGAGATATTTGCCTCTGATTTATTTGTCCTTTCAGAAGGGAGAAATTATATATTTGTTTGCTCATGAAAATGATAACAAGTATGAAAAAAAGACATTGCAAGAGGCAGAGAAAAATGGTTCCAAAACTGTCAATAAACAGATTAATATTTAGTGCAAAACTGGAGGTACTGTTCGAACAGAACATCAAAGAAAATTCATCTATCATAGGAAGAGACAGAATATGAGTATATATGCGGGAAGTAGAGACAAAGCAGCAGAAGCATAAAATTTTCTTACTATTTCAGTTTCCTCAATGAGATCAGCTCAAGGTATATATATCAGAGTCAAACAGAAGAAATGATAATAACCATGTACATTTTTCTGCAACTTAAAATTCACATTTGACAAACTAATACATATAAAGAGAAAGATAAGTCTACATAGCAAAGACATGTTCTATGTCTCACTCTAGGGTGTTACTGAACCCAAGGAAAGGATCACAGGATCACAGCATTTCCCGTTTTATAGCAAGTCAGAAGTATAAACGATTATTTGCAACATGTTATAAGCATTTGATTGGGCAGGGGCAGTGGAAATGAGCCCTACAATCATGGATTCTGTGCTAACTCTAAACAGTGACAGAAATTATAGAATATAGTTGGTGTCAACTAAGAACTGGAGAATTGTTTTAGATGGAAAAACCCACACTTCTGGTATTAGAAATATGTGAATAAAAGGAAAGTTTTATTTTCAGCTTTAGTACAGCAAAACATAACATCTTAACCACATTAGAATAAAATCAGAAATTACAAAAACTGAAAAAAGTATATAATTTAGAATTAAGGTAATTTTCATAATAAAAGTGAAATATAAAAATAGTTAAGATATAAATACTAAAGGTAGTTAGTAAATCTGAAATTCCATGAAATTTAGCAGTATATTTCAGCCATTCAGAAAATGTCATAGAACAAAATATTTATATTTATATTCCCAATAAAATGCATTAAAGTACTAAGGATATTACTTAAATAAGAAATATGAAGGACCAGAGATGTGGTTATAGTACAGTATATATTCCTTGCATGCGTGAAACTTAGGTTTGATTTCCTAGTTCTGCACAGAAAAAAAAGTGCAAGACCTTTTAAGAAAAAATTCACAAAATGACAAAAACTAGCATGCATATTGATACAGCATATTTAAAAGCAGGACTCAACACTGTTTGAATTCAACTCAGATTCATTCAATTTGTCTAAAATGAATGTATTAGATTTCCCGAAAACATTGTGAAATGCTGGATAAAATGACCATCATTCTTCTAAAACTTTTCTAATTTAAAAGGAAATAATGATCAAAGCAGATACAGAAAAATGAGAACCACAAAGCCAAGCTAAAAATATCTGGAGGCCAGAGAGATAATTCAGTGGGCAGGACACACACAACCAGACTTCAATTCCCAGCACTCCATACAGTTCCCCTGAACCCAAAATAGGAGTAAACCTGAGCACTACCAAGTATAGCCTCAAAATAAAACCAAAACATATCTCTAAAGTCACAGGTACCCTCAGAACACTGGCTGACTTCAATCACCTTAAAAAATTTGATATAAAATCATACTCCAACAAATTTTCAAGGAATAAGACTTGACTTCTTCACAAAATCAGAACTAAGGCCTACAGTTGAAAAAAAGATTTTTCACCCTGACCTTGAAAGGAAATAGATAAAACATATTTCCATTCTGGCCTAAATGCTAAACAAACAAAAAAAGCTATATATCATTACACAATATCTTCTATATAAGAAATAAACAATACAATTAATTATATTAAATCTTACAGAAAAAAATCTTAAAAACAGTCAGGAAATATAGATTACTTACAAAGGGAACAACAATGATACAGATGGCAGATTCCACAAGAGCAACAATAGAAGGCAGAAGACAGTGGAATAGTATCTTCAGAATGCTGAGGAAAAAATGATTGTCAATATAGGATTTTATGCCCCTTAAATCATCAGGCAAGAATGAAAATGACACAAAGTTATTTTGCAACAACAAAAATTAAAACTGAGAGCCTCTATTAACAGGCCTTATCTAATGTAGTTAAAATAGGTGAAATACAGTATGAAGGTACAATGGAAGCTGACTAGCACAGAAATCAAAGGATATTTACGTGAATAAATCCAAAAGCAAATGTTATGTGGGAGGGATACTGGGATCATTGTTGGTGGAGAATGGGCACTGGTGGAGGGATAGGTACTCTCGATCATTGTATGACTGAAATGCAAACACGAAAGTTTGTAAGTATGTAACCGTACCTCACGGTGATTCACTAATAAAAAAAAAATTTTTAAAAAGCAAATTATGTTATACAGCAAAAATAGTGCCCCGTTGGGGCATTAAAAAGAAAGAAAACAAAAATATCAGAAAACAATAACATATTAGATGGTAAAGATGAATCAAAGATGAAACATGTAAAATCTTTTACAGTTCTGGTTAAATGTGCATTTTTCATTTAATAATCATTTTAAGGACCAAAACAAGAAAAAACACTTCTAAAACATTTAAACTCACCAGTTATCACAGAAATACATTACTCCATTTTTAATCTATAAATTGACAGATAAATGGAGTTCAGCTGCTTTAAGCAGTAGATAATGGTTGTTGATTGATATCTTTGTCAATTATATCTTATTTTAGTAAGTATAAAATAAGATATAATTGACAAAAAAGCATATATTCATTTAAGCATTAAATATGTGGAGCTCAGCTGCTTTAAATAGTAGAGAATGGTAATGACTGAAATCTTTCAAAGTGTAACTGACAAAAAAGCATAATCATTTCAGCATTGTATTAGTAAGCAACATAATGACCAAATATTTGTAAACATTGTGAAATGAACAAAATACATCTAGCTAAAGTCATCATTTTTATTCTTGTTATAAGCTGTTATATATAATATATATTTTAAATTTAAATTATATTACTATTTAATAATTTTTATAATTTCCCCTTTACATTTAATGAATAACTATACTAAATGTATTAATGTATACTGAAACTTTTTTGCTCTTAAACATGAACAAATAAATATGAGAAGTTATTTCTAAATTTTTGTTTTTGTGTACTAAATGCCACTTGGCAAGCAATCTTTTTTTCGTTTTATAATTCTATATCTTACCAAAATAGATCTTACCAAAATAGATAACATAAATAAAATCTTTGGGAGGAAGCATATAAACATTTTGAAAAATGTATATTCTGCTTTGCTTTATTTTGGGGCCACATTCTGGCTGTGTTCGAGGGATCATGTGGAATGCTGGGGATGGAATCCAAATTGGCCAAATGCAAAACAAATGTCCATTCACTGGCCATAGTCCCTGCTTGAACAATTTATTTTCAATTAATTTCTTTCTGCAATTATTCAGTAAATTTATCATAAAAATATGACAGAATGTTGATATTTATCTTTATATATTACCAAATATTTTGAGATATTGGGTATATGTTGCTTGCTCTAATCTTCTCTATACACACTGAGTATAGATGCTTGTTCAAAATAATAATTTAAGAAAATAGATTTTCTTAAACCATCTAATATTGTTATAGCTCTTTGTCTTGACATCATAAATGATATTTTTCAAGTTACCTTTAAGATCTTTATTTTGACAAAATTAAGTGTCTTGTGAGCTAGATAAGCATAAAGGACAAATGAGTGGTGCTGTCAACAGCTTGTCAATTAAATAAATCTATGTCAACCCTCTAAAAGGCTGTGATAGTCAGGTCTTTAAAAAAACAAAAAGTAGAGATGCGGGCTGAAAGTAGACTATAGACTGAACATGATGGCCAGCCAATACCTCTATTGGAAACCACAACACCCAAAGGGAGAGAGAGAGAGAGCAAAAGGGAATGCCCTGCCACAGAGGTGGGGTGGGGTGGAGGGGACAGGGTGGGGGTGGTGGGAGGGATACTGGGACCATTGGTGGTGGAAAATGGGCACTAGTGGAGGGATGGGTACTCAATCATTGTATGACTGAAACCCAAGCATGAAACTTTGTAAGCCTATAACTGTACCTCACTGTGATTCACTAATAAAAAAAAATTTAAAAAAGGTAAAAAAAAAAAAGTCATCATTTTAAGTCACATTTTTTATTCTGAAAATAATTTTTAAGACTACCAGCAACATATACACTATAAATAATGTTAGCCACCATGTTACACATTATATTTCTTTAAATTATGTGGCTGTTGTTTTGTTATTGGGCCATAGTCAGATGGGCTCAGGGCATACTCCTGGCTGTGCACTCAGGGTTCACTACTGGTGGGACTTGGAGGATATTAAGTGATGCCAGGATTGACTGAAACTGGGTCAGCCACGTGCAAGGCAAGCACCTTACCCACTGTACTATCTCTCTAGACCTTAACTTACAAAGAATACAGCCAACAAGGTTCAGGGTACACCAGGACTACAACTGATGGTGCAGAAGTTAAAAAAAAAAAGATTGATAGTCAAAGTAATAGAGGGTAGGGTCTTATCCTGCACACAGCCAAACCAGATTTGAACTCTGGCACCCACATGGTCCCCTATGCCTTACCTGCAGTGATCCCTAAGCATAGTTCTAGGAATAAGCCCTGAGCATTGCTTGGTATGGCCTAAAACCTAAAACCAACCCCCACTCCCACATAACCCCCAACAAACAATTTAGCTACTGACATGAGTCCTTTATACAGTTTTTTGTTGTTTGGAGGCCACACTGGAAATGATTAGGGGTAACTTCTGGCTCTGCACTCCTGGCAGTGCTTGGGGGAACATATGGAATGTTGGGAATCAAACCCAGGTCGACCACATGCACGGCAAGTGACCTACCTGCTATACTATCTCTCTGGCTCCACTTTACATATTTTAGATATTAAATCTTTATTAGATAAGTGATTTACCAATATGTTCTTCCATATCTTACCTTTTCATATTGTGAATTTCCTCATTTTCGTTCTCTAAATCCACCCCTACAGACATCCCCCAATCCTGCATTGGGCAACCATTAATCTATTTCTATCTCCACAGATTTTTCAAAGCTTATACATGAATTATACCTAGCAGTGCTCAGGAGTGCTTACTTCTGGCTCTGTGCTCAGTAATCACTCCCAGCCAGGCTCTGGGAAGACCATTATGTAGTGTCCAGGACCAAACCTGGGTTGGCTACATGTAAGACAAATGCCCTACCTGCTTTACTGTTTATCCAGTCCCTATTTCTTTACTTGTTCTTTTATTTTTACTATTTGTCACTACCTGCAATTATTATACTTATTAAATAAGTATATAGATGTGTATGCAGATATATATGTTTAGTTTCCTTATTTAGTATTTCTTCTAGAAGAATGCAGTTTCCCCAAGGAATCTAGATTCTTACTCCAAGTTAATATAAACTTATATTAGTCCTTGGGTCGGAATAGGACCTCAAAATTTGCTTTTTGAACAATATATTTGAGCATTTCTGGAAAGACTGGAGACAATGATGTAAGTCTATTTTGGGGGAGGAAGGCATACCCAATGATGCTTATGTACTCGTGCCTCTGTACTCAGGAATTATTCCTAGAGGTGCTCAAAGGATGGTATGGGATGCCTGGGATCAAATCTGGTTCTGTTTTGTGCAAGGTAAGTGCCCTAACCACTTTGGAAAATGATACCAAACTAAACAGAAAAAAAAAAGATAAAAACAAAAAATAAACTTTCCACAAATTTACATAAAAAGGTTGTCAATGGGTAATAAAATTATCATTAAATTATATATTCTAGGTAAACAAAACTAGATGGGAGAGTTGTATAGAAGCCAAATAAGCTCAATTACAGAAAACAATAGCACAGAAGGCTCACCTCACCCCTAACAGTTCAGCAAATCCTTGGACAATAACCTTAGTAATATCATTATGAGGTATATGTTATAGCAAGCAATATAAAGTACATTATTTTCTGTCCACTAAGGGGAAAGGCTGAGGTAGGGGTGGGGTAACTTGGGACATTGGTGGAGGGAAAGTCAGACTGGTGGTGGGGTGGTGGGATTAGTGCTGAATAATAAATACCTGAAGTGATTATATTATGAACAACTTTGTAGATCATGAGTTAAATAAAGTTTCAAATGGGAAAAAAATTATCATGTATTCTACTCTCTTAAACTAGGAAGAATTCCATTAAAGATCAATGGGGGAGGGGGGAAACGTAATGGTCAGGTAAGCCTTTTTTAGGAGGTTATGATAAGTCCCAACTTTTTTCTCCAGTCATGGGTCTTTTGTTCCCCCACAGATCTTGGACCTGTAGAAGAGTGGAATGTACATAGCAAAAATTTCATAAAACTTTCAGTGGAGAGAAAAGTAAGAGGCAAGAGATAGTTGCATTCCAATGACTTTAAGAGTCTAGAGAGGAGGCCGGAACGATAGCACAGCGGCTAGGGTGTTTGCCTTGCACGCGGCCGACCCGGGTTCGATACTCGGCATCCCATATGGTCCCCCAAGCACTTCCAGGAGTAATTCCTGAGTGCAAAGCCAAGAGTAACCCCTGAGTATCGCTGGATGTGACCCAAAAAGAAAAAAAAAAAAAAACCAAGAGTCTAGAGAATAAAGTAATTTAGATGGCAAATCTCTTACAGAAATCTTAATTAAATGCTCCCCGATAGTCACTTCCTTAAAGAAGACACATGGAAAGCCAATAGGCATATAAGAAAGTGTTTTTATCATAAATAATTATCAGGGAAATGCAAATCAAAACAATGAAATATCACCTCACACCAATAAAAGGAGCATATATAAAAAATATTTAGGATAGCCAGTACTGGCAGGGATGGAGGAAAAAAAAACTTTACTCACTATTGGTAAGAATATAAACTGGAGAGACAAGGCCATGAATCCCAGAAGACAGAGATCTCCCTAGACCCCGTACGGAGCCAATTCCACTGGGGCACCTCAGATGTAGCTGGTGTGCCCTCTCCACCCGCTCCATATGAAACCCCCTTGATCACCAGCTTCCAGAAGCAAAACCCAGGTAAGCAAGTTCCAGGACTAAGACTCCAGACCCCATGGCGGCATCGGAAATGGGTCCTCCCTCCCTCTCTCCCCGCTTTGGGTCCTGGCTGTCATGCCCACAATCTGCCTCCAGATGGAATCTTAGTGCATTAATGGCCTTGATCCAGAGACTCCTAAATGAACCTCAAAATGGATTAGCTCCCTACAGAGATGTCTCTGAACCCCAACCATTTACAATTTTAGAATTCCACTAGTGCAACTGCTTTTGCGGCCATGTAACCTCTCATAATACTCATAATAAGCAACAGAAAATAAATTTTCTAGCATGGTGGTGGGAAAATTTAAGCAAACCATAATGCCCAAAAGTAGAGAGACAGTATGGAGGAAATGTCTGCCCCAAGAAGCGGGGGTTGGGGGGAGGCTTGGATGCGGGAGGATACTGGGGACATTGGCGGTGGAAAATGTGCACTGGTGAAGGGATGGATGTTCAATCACTATGACTGAAACTCAAACATGAAGCTTTGTAACTGCACCTCAGAGTGATTCAATTTTTAAAAAAGGGGGGAAAAAAGAATATAAACTGGTTCAGCTTCTATGGAAAATGCCGTGGAGACTTATCCAGCACATGGCCTCCAGAGCATCACCAGGTCTAGGCCTAAAGACCTTCCCAACATGATCAGGGTGGCCCAGTGGTCCCTAGCACATCCTCTAGCCCTGGCACTGAACACTTGCTCCATTAAGCTGAATATCCCTGGAAGTAGCCAAAATCCCACTGAACACCACTTATGGGCCCCACCAAAAACAACTGAAAACACACAAAAATATCCCAAATCAAAATCAAAATAGAACTCCCAGTAATTCAAATTCTTGGCATCTATCCTTAGAACACACAGACATTAATCCAAGCAATATATGCACATCTATTTTTACTGCGGTACCAATTATGACAGCCTAAATATGAGAAAAACCCAAGCGTCCAACAATAAATGAAAGGACTGAAAAGATGTGGTAAATATACATGATGGAATAGTATTAAACTGTAAGAAAAAACCTTATAGGCTAGAGCAATAGTACAGCAGGTAACGCATTTGCCTTGCATGTGGCCAACCTGGGTTGAACCCCGAGAGCCTCACATGGTCACCTGAGCCCTACTAGGAGTAATTCCTGAGTACAGAGCTAAGAGTAAGCCCTGAGACAAGTGGATATGTGACACCACCAGCCCCAGGAAAAATAAGGTTATGCTATGACTTGGATGAGGCTAGAATGGGTCATGTTAAGTGAAACTAGCCAAAGGAAGAAGGAAAAATACTGGAAGAACTCAGAAGTGTGTGACATATAAAGAAACAAAGGAAATGAATGAACAGTATCTAATGACTACTTCTTGGACTCTGAATACAGAACTGCGATCACCAAGTGTGGGGACAAGGTAGAGAGAAAGGGAAGGAAAAGGTAGATGACAGGTGGAAGCTGAAGGTCACATTGGTGATAAAGGCACATGAAACTTCTGCATCACAAGCACTAATGTAAACACTACTGTAACCATGTCACCTCAACTCAAATAAAAAGATTCTGTTATTTTATAATAGGAAAAAACAATAAACTTTCCTAGAAAATCACCAATATTTTCAGCTATTTTCAAATAAGAGATGGCTATTCATTCACTGTAAAATGCAAATATCTTAACATGTAATTTTAAACCATAAGTCAAATCGGAAAATGTTTTGTTGTAATATACTGGGTTGACTTGAATTGTTAGCAACATACAATGATCTACGCTAGCGCTATTTAATCGGTGTTAGAAAAAACCAAAACGTCTGCATCTATTTTACATTAGGTACCCCTTTGGTTGGGGCTAAAGAGATAGTACAGTGGGCAGAGTGTATGCCTTGTATGCAGATGACCTGGGTTCAATCCCCAGCATCCCATATCATCCCCCGAATACCTAGGAGTAATTCCTGGGTAGAGCCAGGAGTAACCCCTGAGCATCACCAGGTATGGTCCCAAAACAAAACAAATTCCTTTCACAAATCTAAATTGTAACACATAACCTGTATTTTATAATACTGAAAGAATCCCAGAATTCAAATCTATCCCTCTGAATACCAGAGAAACAAATATATAATATATAAGGAAATATGTCCTCTGAAACTAAATGACTACTTGCAGTAATAAATTTTTTCATTTGGGTCGGGGGGCTTTTCTGGGTCACACCCAGTGACGCTCAGGGTTTACTCCTGGCTCTGCACTCTGGAATTACTCCTGGCAATGCTTGAGAAACCATATGGATGCCAGAGATCGAACCTGGGTCAGTCACATGCAAGGCAAAAGCACTTTCTGCTATACTCATTCCTGTCCCTCCAATAATAAAATTTAAGAATGATAAATTATTTCAATAAAATTAATTATTTAAAAGTGACCTTGAGGGACCCCTGGGAAATGGCTCCAATGGGAGCAATATATGTGGCCCTGAATTTGATTTCTGGCACTGTATGCAGGCCTCTGACCCCCAGTACCACTGGGTAAACACTGACAGTACCCAAATACCTCCAGATATGGTACTGATGATCTCCTACTATTGCTGGGGTGGCCCTGGTGGCCCCCAGTATTTCCAGGACCAAGCACTGAGCTGAATAAAGAACCATCAGACACATATCCCTGGACAAATCATTGCCAGGAGTGGCTCCAATGTCCTCACACCTTACTACTGGGAATCCCTATTTAAAAAAACAAATACACTTGAAATTAAGAAAAACAGCCATTTTAGAGGTGGTTTAGAATAAGCCTCTAGGTATAGAAATCCTTACCTAGTGACACCAAGTTACTATAGTTCTCGAACATCACATCTTTATACAAATCCCTCTGAGCAGAGTCCAGGCACTCCCACTCTTCCTGAGAGAAGTCAATGGCAACATCCCTGAACATCACTGATGTCTGAAACAATAAATAATACTAGTTGTGGCAATAATTTCTGTCAATGGAAGAATAAGCTAGGAGGACTCTGATATGGATCAGACTACTAGAGTTATTCATGCTTCTGTACCAATATGCTCCTTTTTATTTCTGTTGCTATACATATTTTTTCCTGCATCTCATTATACATTGTAAGAATTAATTACATACGTGTAATCACCCATATAAGTAGCAAACACAACCATGCTGTATGATACATATTTTTTATATCATATGTTCTCTCTTTGTATATCATACATACATTTTCAATGTATGATATACAAAATGTGTGTCATACAATACATTCTCAATGGGCTGGAGCGATAGCACAGCTGTAGGGCATTTGCCTTTCATGCGGCCAACCTCTGTCCGATTCCTCCGCCCCTCTCGGAGAGCAAGCTACCAAGAGTATCGCACCCGCATGGCAGAGCCTGGCAAACTACCGGTGGCATATTCGATATGCCAAAAACAGTAACAATAAGTCTCTCAATGAGAGACGTTACTGGTGCCCGCTCAAACAAATTGATGAGCAACGGGATGACAGTGACAGTGACAGTGACATTCTCAATAAATGTGAATTTTTTTTCTTGTCTAAGATGTAAGAAGAGAAATTGGAGACATTCTGTAGTATCCTATAAAATCTTTAATAAGATTTGTATAAGAATTCTTCTTGGTTTTTGGGCCATACCAACAGTGTTCCTCACTCCTGGCTTGGTACTCAGGAATTATTCCTCACAGGGCTCAGGGGACCTTATGTGGTGCTGGGGATAGAACCTACGTTGGCCGTGTACAAGGAAAGCACTGTAGCCACTGTATTATTGCTTAGGTTCCAAGATTTGTATAAAGTTAAAGTGTTAAAACCTTAGGTTCAGGGGCCTGAGGGGATAGTACAGTGGGTTGGGCTACCTGGATTCAATCCCGTCACCCCATATGGTCCCATGGGACCACCAGGAGTGATCACTAAGCCATAAAGCCAAGAATGAGCCTGACCACTGACAGGTATGGCCACAAAAAAATCAAAAAACCAACCAAACAACTAACCAACAAAACTCACACACACATAAAAAAATGCCAACAACAACAACAACACCTAAAAAAAACAAGAATAACAACAACAACAAAACCCTAGGTTCATCATGATGAGAAAATAATTACACTTCTATGGTGATAATTAGGAAACCAATACAGGTAATGTAATTTCCTAGTTACTTATAATTGACATACTTATAATTGACAGACTGAAGAACAGATCCATATAACAACTATACCCAATTTAATTTATGCATGTACTTAAGCATTTTAAGTTAAATGAAAATTTTTATAAGCATGTCTTACTTCTAAGAATTTATAATTTTGAACTTTTGGTGAGGTTTTTGATGCTTGGTGAGAACCCTTCTTCTCACTATTCATGGATTATAAATGTTCCACCTACCTAGCCTAGCAACAAAAAACTAAAAAAAAAAATAATCCAAATGTACACATTCAAGGTTAGCACATAATGTTGAATCTCAAAATGAGCCATATTATATGTCAATTACTAGTTTCAGGTATAATATGTCAATTATTAGGATCAGGAAGTACCCTGATATTTCTGTATTTAGTCCCTAATTTTGTTCTTGTTCTGAAAAACTCAAAATACATAACTTTGGTATTATGGAAATTGATCCAATCAAGACCAAAGAAATCTTCTTTAGTTATATCGGATACCCAAATGATGTTTAAATAAGTTAGATTAAAAAAAAACATACTTAAGAGAGCTGAACAGATAGTACAGCAGGTAGGATGCTCGCTTCGCACACTGCCAATCTGGGTTCAATCCTCAGCACCCCATATGGTTCTACAATTACTGCCAGAAGTAATTCCTGAACCAGGAGCCAGGAGTAACCCCGGACCATCGCTGGGTGTGGCCCAATACAAAACCATACAATACAAAAACTAAACTAAGGATAGACTAGCATTTGTAAGAATGAACAAAACTGGACAATTAGACAACTTTCCCTAACAAGGAATGAAAAGATACACACAATCTTTTAAAAGCATATTTGAAAAGGGCAAAAAAGAAACATCAAGTTACCTGATCCATAGTTTTTAGAGCTGCAAGTCATGATCAATCTTCTGGATTCCTATTTTAGAGAACACGAGAAGTACAGAGTCTGGAAAAGGCAAAGCTGAGGAGGGGGGGAAAAAAGAGACTGAGAACATGTATTTTTGCAAGGTTCCAAATGATTGTTATAATAATCATTGTAGTTTTCATCTTCCTGATTTGCATCCAACCCCTAATTAATTACACATTAAGTGAGAAAGTATAAGTGAAGTTTCTCATCTAAACTCAGGGTTCTCTATTTACAAAAACAAAAATATTGGCGATAGAGAGCTAGTTCAATTAGTTAAAGTACATGTTTTACATGTAGGCAACCCAGGTCTCAATTCTAGTATCCTTCTATGGAGCTGCAAGTAGTCCCTTGAGCACTGCAGGGTATGAACTATACACACACACACAAAAAAAAAAAAAAAAGAAAAGAAAACCTCTGAAATAAACTTATAAAAATATTTTTTTATTGTACAACATGTTCCTCTAAAAACAAAACCACCAACTATTATATTTCAACTTTGTGAGTTCAAAATGTGGGTGTGTGGCGCATGCGGTCAGTGGCCAACCTCGGCTGGCAACGAGACCCTCCTTTTGGAGGTGTTAGGAAGTAAGGGCAACTGAGGCTTAAATCAAGTAATATGATCGATGCCCAGGAATAAATTATTATTCGGAGTCAATTAGCATCCATATTACTAAAGCATAGCATCAACTGTCTTCTGATGTCTATACAAAAAGAACACTGCTAAACCATACAAAGGACACAAAGGAAAGAGAAAAAGCAATATAGGATTAGGAGTGTCTCGTGGAACTGGGTGTGCCTCAGGAGTACTATGATGGGTGCAACTCAATAAACCTAAATTCTCTGCAAGAGAAGCAAGAGCAGACCAATGTTATCCAACATAGTTTATTAATGATTACATGCAACTATACTAAAAGACACAATTAAATTCTAATTTTTTTGCATCACACAGCAATCCTCAGGGGTTACTCATGGCTCTGCACTCAGGAATTACTCCTGGCATAGCTCAGGGGACCATATAGGATGCCGGGGATTGAACCCGGGTCAGCCACATGCAAGGCAAATGCCCTGCCCACTGTTCTATCACTCAGGCCCCAAATTCTAATATTTATAATATCTTAATACATATTGAGGTTTGGTGGGAGTGGTGGGAGGGATACTGGGAACATTGGTGGAGGAGAATGGGCACTGGTTGAACGATGTAAACGATCACTGTATGAAATGCAAACACGAAAGTTCATAAGTTTGTAACTGTCACGGTGATTCACTAATAAAAAATTTTTTTAAAAAACATGAGGTTTGAAGACAATAGTTAGAAAGTATTAACTGAATTGTCTGGTTTAGGGGTCTGAAGCAAGAGTACAATAGATAGGGCGCTTGCCTTGCATGTGGCAGACATGGGTTCAACAACAGAATAACAGGAGCTGAGAAAAATATTGAGTTGTTCCAAAATGAGATGGAGAAAACCACTTGAAAACAATAAAGGTTGGAAAAAAAGTCTAAAAAGAAATGAACAACATACAAGTACGATGGGATAAGTTCAAGAGGAAAACTATGAATCATCGGGATCCCAGAACAATAGGAGGGCAGACAGAATTAAGAAATAGCAAGTAAGGAAAATCCAAAGTTGAAGTATTACAGGCAACAGCTTTTTTTTTTTTTTTTTTTTTGCTTTTTGGGTCACACCTGGCGATGCACAGGGGTTACTCCTGGCTCTGCACTCAGGAATTACCCCTGGCCGTGCTCAGGGGACCATATGGGATGCTGGGATTTGAACCCGGGTCGGCCGCGTGCAAGGCAAACGCCCTACCCGCTGCGCTATCTCTCCAGCCCCGCAACAGCTTTTTAAGGAAGCTACTTTAATGTTTTCTTGTAAGACTGGATTCAAGGCTATGAACTCCCTAAGTTGTTCCCTGTCCCTGATGCTTTGTATTATTTCTTGAATCTTGGATAGATTATTTTTGGTGACGTGTTCAGTTCATTGAGTTTTTGTACTATATCCCTTCATTCTTTGCTGGATGGTAAGAGTCTCGTTTGATCTGTTGTAAATCATGAGCTTTTTTTTTTTATGTGTAAGTTCCTTTATTGATCTTAGCTGCTTTCAGTATTATGTATGTCTCTATCTTTGGATTTTGTCATTTTAAGTACAGTGTGTCTTGAAGTTTCAAATTTGAATTCGTTTTTGCAGGGATCTTTCAGGCCTCCTGGATTTTGGTTGCCTGTAATAACTGAGTATGGCATCCACTTATGAAAGTGATGGTTGCCATTTACTAAATGAAGAAAGGATGTTCACTCCTAATCTGCTACAGGATTTTGTATATTAACAATAAGAAATTACCATTTTATTTATATCGAGCATTATATATCTGATAAGGAGTTTTTCTCTACATCCAGAGACTTTTATTAGTCCATTACTTACTAATACAGACACTTAAACAGTAACTCTTAATATATTTCCTAACATAAAATCAATATTCCCCATTTACGATAAAACACATTTTTATACTGCTTTAGACCTACTAAGATTCTCTCCTTATATTTTTCTCAACTTTCTTCACTCATTTTTGTTTTGTTTTTGAGTTACACCTGGCTAGCGTGGCCCAAGTTAAGAAACAGTCGGTGCAAGAAAAAAATTGCAATATTCTTTTGTCCCTGCATGCAGCAGATGAATTCTCCAGAAAGGTACCTCCCAATACAGAAGGGCACCTCCCTATTTGTTACTATAGACAGACAATAAACTTTATCACTACAGACTTGAAAATAAACTTTTGGTCTTATTTCACCTACAAACTTTCCCCTTTTTCTCAAGTCTTTTTTCTCTACAGACTATAAAAGCATTTCTCTAGGTTTCCTACAAAACAGTATAAAGTTAAATAGACATTTTTAATATTATTGTCTGTGTCAAACCAAGAAAAGTGAAAAATTTTCTTTCCTCAATAAGCCTTAATACTGGCCTCACAGGGAATTATTGGCATAGGCAATCAACAGATATTTAAAATCCTACTTCAATATGTGAAAGTTACAAGACATCCTAAGAAGCAAAAATAATTTAGGAAAGATAGAAAGTAATTTATTTAAATTCATGAAAAGCTACAAACAAATTTTTAGAAGGATTAAACTCTAAAATGTGCCGAGTTGTTCCATAGAGACCTATATGGATGCTCACATCTTGACAGGGCTGAGTTGTATGTAATTTTCTTAAAGGAAGAAAGTCTAGCCGTTCCAATAAAAAATTCTATAAAACATAAAAAGCACATTTCAACTACATGATCTTTATAAAAATACAGTAAATATAATGACATAAATGGGTTGGAAGTTAAATGGTGGAGAAAGATATACAAATATAAGCATAAGAAAGCTGTGTACTGGGACTGGAGCGATAGCACAGCGGGTAGGGCGTTTGCCTTGCACGCGGCCGACCCGGGTTCAATCCCCGGCATCCCATATGGTCCCCCAAGCACTGCCAGGAGTAATTCCTGAGTGCAAAGCCAGGAGTAACCCCTGAGCATTGCTGGGTGTGACCCAAAAAGAAAAAAAAAAAAAAAAGAAAGCTGTGTACCTGTGTACAAGTACTGGTAAAATAGACGTCAAAACATTCTTAATTCTAGAAGATGAATTAAGGAAAAACTGCCATTATAAATGTATGAAGATATAACAAAGAATCAAAATATGCAAGGTAAGCATTGTCAGAAATAAGAATATCAAGTTGTTAAAAGCAGATTTGGAATACTTAACTATTTCCTCACTACCAAAATAAGTCAAATTTTTAATTAGTTTTTTTAACACACCTGGTGATGCTCAGGGGTTACTCCTAGCTCGGTGCTAAGAAATTAGTTTTAGTGGGGGTCAGGAGACCATATGGGATGCCAGGGATCAAATCCAGGTCAGCCGAGTGCAAGGTAAAAGCCCTACCCACTGTACTATCGCTACAGCCGCTTTAAAAAAAAAAATCAGCAAAAGCAGATTTATACAATATTATCAAGTAACCTGACACCCAACTTTTAAGAATGCCATATCCAGAGAGAGTTACACAGAGAGTAAAGTGTTTGCCTTGTATGCAATGGAACTCAGTTATATCTCTAGCACTTCATATGGTCCCCAAGCCCTGCCAGGAGTGCTCCCTCAGTGGAATCTGGAGGGAACCCTGAGCAGCACTAGGCATTGTCAAAACTAAGTGTATGACCCCTGACAAACAAATGCATAAGCACTACAACTGAGAGTATGCAATCTTTGGTCAAGAAGAACAACAAGGCAAAAGCAAAAAGAACAAATCTTCTTGAAAATGTTTTCTTTGTGAAAGATTAATACAATTGATAGGCAACCAGAAAGTTTACACAAAATGACCAACATGGAGAATAAAGTCTTAAACACAATAGGAAAGTGTTAAGGATAAGAACTAATTCCTTAAACCACAAATTACTAAAAGTTTTACAAGAAGAAACAAGCAGGCACAAAATGTCAAAATAGATATTAAAGAAATGCAAATTTTATTAAAACAACAAAAAACAAAACAAAACACCTGGACCACAAAGAATAATCTGATGTCTTTACAAATAAATCCAAACAAGATTTTTTTTTTTTTTTTTTTTTTTTGCTTTTTGGGTCACACCCAGCGATGCTCAGGGGTTACTCCTGGCTTTGCACTCAGGAATTGCTCCTGGCAGTGCTTGGGGGACCATATGGGATGCCGGGGATCGAACCCGGGTCGGCCGCATGCAAGGCAAACGCCCTACCCGCTGTGCTATCGCTCCGGCCCCAAATCCAAACAAGATTTAAGGCAAATAAACACAATACTATTCTTTCACAACTTTCTTCCCAGAAAACAGTAAAAGGAGAAAATATTCTCTTCTACATTTGGAAAGGAAGGGAGAGAGGATGAACCGCAGTAATTCTGCTCAGGATTTACTCCTGGCTCTGTGCTCAGGGTATACACTCAGTTTGGCTACATGCAATGCAAGCGCCTTACCTAGACCTCATTTCTACACTGTGAGGCTGAATATACATACCAAAACCAGACAAAAATAAGAAAATGACCTAGGCTAGCCTTGCACGTGTATGTTAAGCTCCAGCACCCCACATGATCATTAAGGCCCACTAGAAATGATCCCTGAACTCAGAGCCAGAAGTAAGCTCTAACCACAGACTCCAAAACAAAAAAGTACAAGAAAAATAAATTATAGCTCAATATTGCTACTGAAGACACAAAACTGAAGTATATCAAACTGAATCCATTTGACTTTGAAACCAGGAAAATGTTTTATACAACTATGATAAAATTAAATTAAAAAAACAGACTCTAATAATCAAATGCAAAATAAGACAATGCATATATGCATAATACCAGCAGGATAAATACAGAAAGGAAGCTGACTTTATATTTCTAATATAATATCTATATTTTAAAATTACACACATAATAAACATATATTAATGAGAATAATGCAAATATTATATTTTTAGGAATATTATTAGAGACAGCATTAGAGATAGTTTAATAAACTTGACACAGAAGGAAGGCCCTGGATCTGATCCTTGGCAGCACACTGTCCCCTAACAAAAATCCAAGAGTAGCTTCAGAGCATCACTAGGTGTGGGACATTAAAGCCCCCCAATTTCTTTCCAACTACAAAACAAACAAATCCTAGAAAAAAAGTTTTTGAGTATAAAAACAAAGATAAAATCAAGAACAATTTTATAATCAATCTTTCAATATGAGTTCAGATCAGAATTTTCTTTTCTTTTTTTTTCTTTGGCCCTTATGTCACCTCTGGTGATATTTAGGGGTTACTCCTGGCTCTGTACTTAAGAATCACTTTTGATTATGGCTCAGGAAACCATATGAGGTGTCAGGGATCAAACTTCATTTGGTCAACTGTAAGGCAAATACCTTGCCTGATACATGATCTCTCCAAACCCAAAATTGTGTCTTCTTAAAAGGGGCCAAGGTTCTATATAAAAGTGACTGATTTTATATTTACAACAGAAAATAAGGCTAGAACATCTGGTCACACTAGAAAGTTTTGGAGTCTGTCAAAGACTACCAGAGTCACATCAAATGAAATCCACAAGGAGCTACATCAAAATAAAAAGCAACCCTCTTGATAAAAATTTGGTCACTCATTAGAACAAAAGCTGTTCTGTAGTGAAATATATGAAATATATTTAAATCTATAAGTTCATATGATAATTTAAAAGGAAAACATGATAAACTTTGGAAGATACTGAAAAATGAGTAAAATCATTTTTATACTTTTTGTTTTGTGTAAGTAACCATGATGTTGAAAAAAGGATATCTGGTCAACTTTTAACAACATGTTACTAATCTCTTACAGAAGGGCTTAATGGCTCCTGGGTAAAATCTTCACACACTTTCCTCTAAGAAAATTTTTTTGGATCATTTTTGGCAGATTACTCATAAGAAGCCATACAAAATAAATTACTCTGGTTCTGCTTTGGGGGCAGGGCTTGGGATTCAGGATGGAAACACTGGAAATATGGTGGTAGGAAGGTATAATGGTGGTGGTATTGCTGTTCAAATACTAAATGTAATCAATTATTGTGAACAACTTTATAAAAATAAAATTTTTAAAAATGAATATCTGGTCCCTTTCACAGATATACTCCAGGTATTATATGTAAAAATATTATGTATCACCAATAGATGCACACACCATTAGGCATGAAACACTGAGGTAAAACAAGTAATAAAAAACACAAACTAGAATCTGATCAAATCTCTAGAATTAAACATCAGTTCATTTAAGAAATATAGGGTTAGACAGTGTTTTCCAAAGTAGGAGATAATTGCCCGCAGAAGGTGCTGGAACCAGGAAATAGTTTGACACGGGAGTTTGTCCTTATTTGGGTAGAGGGTTTGCAGCCACACCAGGTGATGCTCAGGTTTACTTCTGACTCCGAGTTCAGGGATCACTCCTGGTGGTATTCAGGGAACTTTACCAGGTACCAGGAATCAAACCAGGGTCAGCCCAAAGCAAGCATGCTACCTACTATACTAATGGTCCAACCCAAAGATAAGGAAGCTTTCTGTTTATTTGCTTAAAGATAAACTTCCAGAAAGAAAAAGAGCATTGTTTTCTGAAAAGAAGACGGTGGGCCAAATAAGTTTGGAAACTTCTAGGTTAATGTGTTAAATGATACCACTTATCTATAGTAATTAATAACGTGGATATAGCTTATTTAAAAGTTTATAAAAAGTTTTCTGTAAGGCATTAAAAGAAAAGATAAAGGGATTTTTTGGAGAGGAGGTTGGATCACGTCTTACTCACAATTAACTGCAGTTAATTGCCTGTCCCTCCATTATTTGGAAAAGGCTTACAAAACAAAGACTCCTATGTATTTCAAGAACAAAGGCATTTCAATTTCAGGGGCTGAAGAGGTGTTACCCTCCATTCTACATAGGTAGGATGTTTGCCTTGTTTGAGGCTAACCTGGGTTTGATCCTTGGCACCCATATGATCCCCTGAAAACTGCCAGAAGTGATCTCTGAGCAGTGCTGGGTGTGGTCCAATCTCCATTCCTCCCTGCCCTGAACAAAATGCATTTCAGAAAATATTTACTCACCTTGGACTTTGCTTTTGAATGTATGAAAGCCATTCTTTCCTCCTCTGGGTTCTATGCTCAGGGAAAGAAAATGGAATCATCATGAAATATTTGACCCTCCTTAGGGCATGTTCTAGAACCTATACCTTCTCTTTCCCCATCTATTCCAAATTTAATAGAAAATAGAAAGAGACAAGACCAGTTTCACACTTTCTGTATCAGAAAGAAGGGCTAAGATCATATGGTCTTGGACTAGAATTTATTCCTGTATTCAAAACTGCCCATTGGAAAAAAAAAAAAACCTGCCCATTGGAGACAGTCCTACAATGAAGTGCTACCAGTTTTAAAAGTGCGTTTTATAACACACTCCCACTCCTGAAACATTTCCATGTAGTTTCGCTTGAAAGTGCTCTCAGCTCTAAAATTTTCATTAAGCCCAGATCTACTGACACAGAAATAACTTATTCTCCACGGAGAATACAGGGTAAGGCTCCCGCTTTAGATGCTGCTGACTCCTGGAAGAATCTCCACACCAGAGAATCCCTCAGAACTGTAGGGTGATCCCTGAGCATCTCTGACTGTGGCCAGAAGACAGCCTTCTTTCCCCACTCCACACAAACAATCTTAGAATTAACTTATTTTTCATTCCAGGACACGAATTTTTAACTTCCTTCCCTCACTTTCTGTACCCAATAACGAAATAATATGGTTATAATGTGAAAAGGCTGGGGAAGCAGCAGGAGCCTAGAACTACATTCCCAAAGAAATGGACAATACAGGGCATGTGAATGGGAGTGGAGAGTATTTATGAGGTCAAAAAAGAGAGAGATCAAGTCCTCTGTAGACAAAGTCACAGGACCGGATTTCAGGTTCTCCAGGAAGCTAATGTAGTCGACCCTGGAACGACCAGGAAAAACCACCACATAACGTTACATCTGTATCCCACGAAACTCTCTAAAATACACAAACGGGTGATAGAGCGATAGGACAGCAGATAGAGGGGTTGCCTTGCACACCGCTGAGTCTGATGCTGGCGCCCCCAATAGTTCCCCAGCCTTGCCAGGGGCACTGAGCGCAGCACCGGGAGTAAGCCCCGAGCAGCGCCGGGAATAACCAAACAAGAAAAAAATAAACAAAAATGAACATACACAAAAGGCCACCCCAAGTTATACACATTCTCATAGACTAAGTCACGATCACAACGAGACACAGTCAGATCACAAACACAGACACACACTTGGGCAAAAACACAAACATCACTAAATTCTTCTTTGTTCAGACTCCTGAAAACGGCATACACACAGCCTCACACGCGGGTACACTGCCAGGCAGTCAAAGCAACGAGCCCTCCCAAACCGTGTCACACAACTGTCCCAATCCTACCGCGTCGCGGGGCAAATCCCAATAAAACACACGATACCGGTCACGGACACAACTTCAAAGTGACACAAGCCCCCCAGCACACCTCACAGTTCCCAGCAAACCTGTCGCACAAGCGGCACACACCCAGTGTCATCGGAGCACAGTCCCAGGTACGCGCGCAGTCACCAACACCCCGTCACAATGCCAAGGCACCGTCGGAGCCGCAAAACAACTCTCTGGGGTCACGAACTTACACAATAGCACAGTGGCACACGCCCATTCGGCAACACATCAACCGCACACACAGCCTGTCGGACGCACACCGAACAGTAAGAGACTTAGGCACACACCAATTCCAGCGGCACTTTCCGTGAGCGTTCCCGCCCGGGCATTCGACATCCTCACCGGCACAGAGCGTTGTTCAGGGTCCAGGATCTGGCGCGCGGGGAATCTGAATCTGATTTCCGGTTCGCCAGTCGCGCCGGAACCGAACCAAGATCCTCCACAGACGCAACGCGAGGCTCCCAAATAGCGAACGGAAATAACGAGACGCGGAGGACTGTGGGAAACGTAGTCCAATGGGGGCGGGGTGCGCCTGAAGGTTAGAATTCTCTCTCCCTTATGGCGGCGCCGCGGAGATTTCTGGGAGTGCCCGCAAGTGCTGGGTGCGCAGGCGCGGGTGCGCGCCCGCGGGCGCCGCGTGTGAGCGTTTGTGTCGAGTAGTTCTAGTGTCTTGACGCTTCGGGTTGACCAGAGGCGCTGGACAATGGGCAGGTGCTGGGGGAGTAATCGGAGCTGGGGCGGGTATTGCCTGGGGTCCTGTAGCAAGCTCTTTTGTGTGAGATGAAGCGAACAGCTGTCAGCTGACGGGAATCCCTCAGTGCTCCGGTTTGTGATTCCTAGTGCTTTGGGGTGTCAGTCGATTGGTACTTAAAGGTTCCCGGGAGTGGCTTTTTTTTTTTTTTTTTTTTACTTTTTTGGTTCACACCTGGCGATGCACAGGGTGTGCACTTTACCCCTGGCGGTGCTCAGGGGACCATATGGGATGGCGATGCCCAGGGGCCCATATGGGACCATATGGGATGCTGGGGATCAAACGGGGTTGACCCTGTGCAAGGCAAATACTCTACACACTATGCTATAGCTCCAGCCCCGGGAATGGCATTTTAGAGTGCTTAGGGGCGTCTGACGTAGTTAGGGGGACCCCTGCTGAAGTGGTTGTGTTGTGTGTGTGTGTGTGTGTGTGTGTGTGTGTGTGTGGTGATTTTTCTAATGTAAATGGGCTTTTTTCTAGCTTTTAAGTAAAGAAATTTTATTTTATTTATTTAAGCTTTTATTTTAATCAAATGAGCCTGCATATGGGATGGAATGCTAACCAGAAGAGATGATCAAGTTGGTTCTTGCTTGATCACTAACTAGTTTGATGAGCTGGAAAAGGGACTCTACCTGCTATATATTCAGATGCATATATTACGGGAAGGATGCTGAGTGAATATAGTTTGATTTTCATTTTTTAAGAGTAATGGTTTTGTTGTTGCTGCTGGTGAGGTGAGAGGGAAGCCACTGACTGGGTGGTATAACACCCCTTCTGCTTGGCTCATTATGACCTTTCCAGTGCCAAGGGAGGTCAGAACTCTTAAAAGTCTACACTACACTTTGTGGACCTAAAGTAAGATCCCTAAATTTGTTGTCTATTCTAGGAGGTAAGAGTTTCCAAAGATGACATTTTATTAGGGGAATTATGAGAGGATAAAACAAACGCCTTCAACAGAGAGCACAGGTGCTGCTGAGAAAGAAAAAAATGCCCCATGAAAAACAAAAGGAAGGAATTATGCACTCCAGGTTAGAAATCTGGGCAGCCTCCAAATGGAGTTTACGGTGTTTGCTTTTGGAAAGCTTTTTTATATAGGCCTTGGGCTTGATCCCGGTCACTAAATAAAATACATAATAAAATATGAAAAGCAAGAATTGTTAGCATGAAATTAACAGTGTATGAATAAAATAAATATGAAAAGCAAGAATTGTTAGCCTGAAATGAACACATCCCATGACAATGAGCTTATTTTATATTGAACTTGTGGCATTGTATATGTATGGATATAATGTAATTTAGTTTTATTAAATAAAAATTAATAAATACAAAGAGATACTTTAACTCATGAGAGTAAAAATCATTAGGAATACACATTTGCAGGAGGTGAGTAGGACCTAAAAAAACACTATTTTTTAAGTATATGTTTATATTTTTATTATTTTTTAAAGTGTATATTTTATGATAGAACTAAACACTAAACTGTTTAGCCTTTGGGGTAAAAAGAAAGGACCTTCCTGCCTTGATAAGGGAGAGATGTCAAAGGGAACTCTTTTTTAACTTTTTTATTGACTTACTGTGAAATAGACTCTTATAAAACTATTCATGATTGGATTTCAGTCATACAGTATTCCAACACCCATCGCTCCACCAATGTATATTTCCCAATACCAGTGTCCCCAGGTTCCCTCCCATCACCCCCTAGCCCCCACACCCTGCCTGCCTCTATGGCAGGCGCTTTTCTTTGATAGGTTCTTTTTTTCTTCCAGAAATCAAAATTTTACTACAAACGTACTCTACAGTAGACTAATTCAACTATTTCTTTCTTGATAGGAACATTTTCTATGACAAGAAGTTGAGAAGATAAACATTGTCTAAGAAGTTGGTGATCGAAAAGATGCTGTTTAAAGGTTTCTAGAAACTTTGTTACTCAGGAGGAATGAATGGTATGACTGTTTTCCCTGAACAAAATTTAATATTAATAAAGTATATCAGATAATTTCTTAAGACTTTTATCTGCTTCAATGGCTGAATATTAATAGTAGTACTCCTACATTTAAAAAAAATTGTATATGCCAAGGGACTGGGGATATAGCTTAGTGATAAAGCACAGGCCTTTTATATATATGGCCTTGATACCTGTTATGGGTGATACCTGTTATGGGTGAAGCCCTGAACTTGATCTGCATCTTAATATCAATTTATCTGTGAAGAGTAATCAGGACTCCTTAAAGAAACTTGTTTCCAGTGTTGGGATAGAGAAAATACAAGACCAGCTTGAATCTTGCTTATGAAATTTAAGGAAGTGCTCAAAGGATAATAGGAACCTTTGGGAAAAAAGCCACATGGATGGTAAAGATAGTATAGCTCATGTAGCTGACCTGGGTCTGATCTGCAGCATCACATACGGTCCCCTGAGCCCTCCCAGGAGTATTCCTGAGCACAGAGCTAAGAGTAAACCCTGAGCACCTCAGGATGTGGTTTAGAAACCAGAAAGAAAAAGCCAAAGTAGTCAAATAAAATCGTTTCCCACATGCCAATACGAGATTGTAAGTCTGTATGAATAGGAACTCAAAAGTTACTATTGACAAATAAATTTAAAATTTCATGAATAATTAAATATAATCTTAGAATATCCCCGTACATAAAGTCCTTTCTAATTAACAATGAGGGAAAATAATTTTATAGTGGAGAAATGTTATTAATTGAGCAAAAATAATGCTACAAATAGAGCCAAAAGATAGTGAAGGGTTTAAGGCCATTGCCTTGCATGCAGCTGATCCCAGTTCAATCTGGTACTGCATATAATCCGCTGAGCAATGTGTAGAGTGATCTTTGAGCACAGAGCCAAGAGTAAGCCTTGAACATTGCACAGGTGTGGCCCCAAATTCTATTATAACCAGTAATGGGACAAGTTTTCATGATGTGTCTTATATGCTAAGAAAAATAAAACATTGCTTCTGTGACATTCCTTTCAAACATACCTAGTAATAAGGAAACATCAAAGAAAACTCAATGGAGGAACATTGCTTAAAGTTTGGCTTATAATAAGTGTCATGATTTTGTGGCCAGAGCAATAGTTCAGCATGTCAGGTGCTTGCCTTGCACTTAGCCAACCTGGATTTGATCCCTGGAACCCCATATAATCTCCTAAGCACTACCAGAAGTGATCTCTGAGCAGGAATAAGCCCTGAAAAACACTGGAGGTGGCCCAAAAACAAAAAGTGTCAAGATTACTCAAAAAGTCAGTGCAGGAAACTGAGAAACTATCTCAGACAAAAGAATCTTCAAGAGTCCTAAGGAGTCCTAACATCTAAATGCAGTGTGTGATTTTGAACTGGATCTAATAAGAGATGGATAAGAGACTGGGTAGGCAGATACTGAACTAATGTAGAGTCAGGTGATAAAAATTTTACTTCTGTAGTAGACAGAAAGGCATAAGAAAACAAATAAGAGTTCTTTGTCTCTGGGAGAGGGATAATGCGTAGAGGACTTTACAGATTAGCTCATACAAAACAAAGAAAATCCTCAGGCAATATTGAAAACAGTTTTTTCTAGCAAGGTTTCTCTGATGAAAACTGGGCAGAAATTCTATGAGGAGATAGAGAGGGGCTACAGGGGATAAGGTGCCTGTCTTGCAATATGGCCACCCAAGGTTTGATTTTTGGCACCTCATTCAGTGGTGAGCACCACCAGGAGAGGTGTCTAGTAACTGCTGAGTGGGTCCCCAAGAGATGAAGACAAAATTATTTTAAGACATTTTATTCGGTCTGCAATGTATTAAGACACCATGAGTACTGAGCCAGAGTTATCTGTATAGGAAATTTCACAGGATAATTTATTGCCAGACAGACCTTGGGAATCTAGCTCATGAAACCTCTATCTAGACTGATTTTATCGCTTCAGACTCCAGCTGTGATGACTTCATAATAGGATCCAATGGGAGACACAATCGGAGAAACTCAGTAAAATTTTATGTCAATGCTTAGTACTGTATCAATTCCAGATTTTGGGTTTTAATTAATTGTTTTGTGCTTTTATAATGGCATGTTATTGTTTCTATGAATTACACAGAGTGTTAAGGAGTAATATATTAGGTCATATACTATCAAATGGTTCTTTGGTGCAGGGGAAAATCACTTATATTTTATTTGTATCGTTTCTTTGTATCTAGATAAATAAGTAAATAGTACTGAGTGGTCTTTTTTAATAACTCATTATAACTTTAAAAGAATTTTAAGTTCTATTGAATCTCCATAGGCTTTTGGTTATTCATGCTTCACATAGGTGATTTTTTTGGCTTTTTGATGGCTCTTAAGATATAATATATCATATTTCCCTGGAGATTTCCTAGTTTGACTTGTGTAGAGCTATTAAGCAAAATTGACATTTTTAAACTTCATTTCTCAGGATGGCTATTTCAGGATTCTACTCTATCCCAGAAAGAAAAGGTGTCAAAGTTTCATGTGAGTTTTAAGTTATATCTTTATCTCACCACCTTATTCTGAGGTGCAAATAAGGTCCATAATGATCTCAGTAAAATGAGAAATCAAAATTTGATGCAAATAGCCTGAAAAATTTATGAAGACCAGGAAAAAATTACAACTAGAATGTAAGGAAATAAGTTCATTTAGAAGTAGGCTTAATATATAAACTTGATCTTCAGAGGAAACAAAAATAAGAACATAACACTACAATTAATAAAATCCTTATGTAGTTTGTGATTTCATACATTTAAAGATTCATTAATTTCTGAAGAAAATAAAAGATATTTTTGGTTGGATAGTCACACCTGGCAATGCTCAGGGGTTATTCCTGGCTGTGTTTTCAGGGATCACTCCTGGTGGTGCAGGAGACCATATGGGATGTTGGGGATTGAATCCGTGTCAACTATCTACACGGCAGGTGCCTTATCCACTGTACAATCTTTTGGCCCCAGAGAAGAAAAGATTTTCATGGGAACAAAACAAACTGCTTCGGCCCTTGTGAAATTGTAGTTTATAGCTGACCCGGCAACTGATTTTATCTAAAAAAAAGAAATTTTCCTTCTCTCAAAGAAGCTTTTTATTAAGCTCATCTTCTCTGCTTTCATTCTGCACATCCTGAGGAGAAAGCAAACAATAAACTATTTTTTGTCCAAGACTCTCCATTAGTAACTTCTGATAGTGGAATAAAAAGACAGAGGCTTCAACACTGGCTCTAGCACTTTTTGTAAAACCATGATTCAGTTTCTTAAACTTCAGTGCTTTGGTTAATAGGGGCACTTATACATAGGTACATATTTTAAAAGTACATATTTTTAAGTACATATAAAAAGGTTATAACTTTTTATCATTTTCAAAGGAAATATTTTTGGGTTTTTGTTGATTTGTTCATTTGTTTTGTTAGCAGGAAAGTCTGATCCTTGTGATATGGAAAAAAAAATTTGAGGCTGTGGAGATAACATGAAGGAAGGTGCTTTTCATATGGGCTACCGAGGCTCGATCCCTCATACCACTTATCCCCTGCAAGAGCAGGAACAAACCCTGAGCACTGCCAGGTGGGGTCCAAAAACAAACAAATTTAAATACTTTCCATGTCTTCATATTATGATATTAATGAAAATCCTCTGATAAAATTTTTTCTATTAATGACTCAGATTTTTTTTAGATCCTACTGGTATCCCTGCCTTCTTATTCTGTTCTTCATAGGTTTAATCAATTATTACATAACACTGAAATGGCTTCAGCTACCAGTTATATAGACTGAAGGTTAAGAAGTTACTTATTTAATGCACGATATCTGGTGGGGTTTAAAGTAGAAGGCAAACAATCTTAGAGGGAAGTATATTTTTCTTTTTGGGTAACACCCGGTGATGCACTGGGATTACTCCTGGCTCTGCACTCAGGAATTACCCTCTGGCAGTGCTCAGGGAACCATATGGGATGCTGGGAATCGAACCCAGGTTGGCCATGTGCAAGGCAAACGCCCTATCCACTGTGCTATTGCTCCAGCCCCATATTTTTACAAATACATATATATGTATATATGTACATATATATATATATATATACACACATATATCCAACAGCATGTTAGCAATCTCTTATAGAAGGGCTTATTGGGCCCTGGGTGTAATACAACAATCTTCATACACTTTCCTCTAAGGAAACTTTTTTGGATAACTTTCAGTGGTTTATTCATAACAAACAATGCAAAATGAATTATTTCCATTCTACCTTGGGGCTGGAGTTGGGGCTCGGAATGGAAACATCCCAAATATGGTGGTGCGAAGATATAATGGTGGTGGAACTGGTGTTTGAATATTAAATATAATCAAATATTGTGAATTGCTTTATAAAAAATGTTAAAAAGAAAATAAAGACAAAATTTTTAGAAAGAAGTTACTTATGTTCTACTATCTACTGGAGTTCTTTATGAAAATATTTAACAATATGATACCTCATTAAAGAAAACTTGAGTCGTACATATCTGAAAGTTTAACTCCGATCACCCTTTTACTACCATCTGTTCCCTTTACTATATGTCTTTTCCCAGTGAATTAGATCATCTCTATCATTTCCCAATACTTCCTGTGTAGTAGAAGATAAGCTTTAAATGTTTTTCAATTTACTTTTTTATTTTTATTTTATCTTATTTTTTGACTTTTTGGGTCACACCTGGCGATGCTCAGGGGTTATTCTTGGATCTGCACTCAGGAATGACTCATGGTGGTGCTCAGGGGGCCATATGGGTGCCAGGGATCAAACTTGGGTCAGCTGTGTGCAAGGCAAATGCCCTCCCCATTGGACTATCACTCTGGCCCCTAAACTTTTAATTTTACTGAGACAACAAATAAACCTATATTTGCAGAAAACATTCTATATGACATTCTCTCTGAGAGTATAAAATATGCAATAGAAAGTAGGTTAAGTATTAGATACCTTTGTAACTTTTCTACTCTGATGCCAGAATACTTATAGGATGTGCCACCCACTGATTGCAGGGGGAAATAACATTCAAGGATGTGGCCATTGACTTTACTCAGGAGAAATGGCAACAATTGAAACCTGCTCAGAAGAATTTGTACAGGGATGTGATGTTGGAGAACTATAACAACATATTAACAGTAGGTAAGAATAATTCCTCTGTGAAAATCCCATTCTCCATTTCTGTGATACAAGAGGCCTCTAATTAGCATAGTGATATAACCTTGATTTTTTGTATTAAAATATTCTTGGTTCGTTCTTCTTTGAATGATAGTATTTATTCCATCTGTTGTTATACGTCAGTTTATACCTAGAAACCAAATGTTCCTTCTTCACCAGAACCTTGAAGTTTCCAGATTCAGCTCAAATTCTGGTATATAGTTATTTCTCCCAAATTTACTAAAGTAACATATCTCCGGATAAAACAGGCTGTCAACTCAAAAAAACAAATATCATTTTCAAGTTGGAGCAGGAAGAAAAGCCTGAAGACGAATGGCAGAAGAAATGTCAAGATGTTCAGATGACACTGGTGAAGGGATGGTAGTTTCAGCATTGTATAACTGAGACCTAAGCCCGAAAGCATTGTAATCTTCCACACGGTGATTTAATAAAATAAAATTTAAAAAAATTTAAAAAAAAAGATGTTCAGATGAGTAGTATAAAGTTACACTAGAATGATTCAGAGGATATCGCCTCTGAAAGGTTTTTAAAAGTGAGTTTTTAGTATTTTTGTTTATTTTTCTTATTATTGTTTTTTGGGGGGCCACACCCAGTGATGATTAGGTCTTACTCCTGGTTCAGCAGTTAAGGATCACGCCTGGTGGATTTGGGGGACCACATGGGGTGGTGGAGATAAAACCCAAGTTTGCTGCATGCAAGGCAAATGCCCTACCTGCTGTCCTATCACTCTAGTCCCCAACGTCTTTATATTTTAAATTGCAAGTATACCTTCCTCAGATACATACTTACCTCCTCAGATACTTCTAGGTATGTCTTATATATCATGATTCATTATTGAAAATTAGAGGATTGAGTTGGCATTCTGAAAGACAAACATCCCTTCCTTTGCAATCCTGATTTTCATGATTATTTCCCCTATTACTTGTATCCTTACTCTTTTATGAAATTCATCCCATCATGGGGCCAAGAATGTACCTCTGCAATAAAGAACTGTAAAAAAAAGTGAAAAACACATTGTTTTGCATGTATGAGGTCCTGGGTTCAACTCTGAGGGAAAAAAGTTGACAGTCTTTCCAAAACTGACACTTAAGTTCAGTTTATATTTCCTTTCTGCCCATTGTGAAATGCCTCATTTAAAAATCACAAGCATGTCTTTTATGGTCCTTTAAAAAGGAATAGAGGACCAGAGCAATAGTACAGTGGGTAGCACATTTGTCTTGCAGGTAGCCAAGCAGGGTTTGATCCCCAGCATCCCATTTGGTCCCCGGAGCTCATCAAGAGTGATGATCCCTCAGCATAGAGCCAGGAGTAAGCCCTGAGAACATCTGTGTGTGGCCCAAAAACAAACAAACCCATTTATATTATTACTTCACCTCCATTTTATGTAAAAGTTTCTGCCCTCGTACTAGCTGAACTCTGGCTTTCAAGTGAAACTCTGGCACTTGTTTTAACCATATTGTGAGATCTAACCCAGAAATGAATAAAACATAAGCCTGCCATATTGCACTCAATAAACTCCCCTGCACCCTCTCCGAGAGGAATGAGGAATCGAACCTGGGCTGGCCAGATACAAGTCCTACCCGCTATGCTATTGCTCCAGTCCTCGTTTTTTTTTCAGTCTTAATATTTGTATATCATTTTAAATCAATTTTTGCATGAAATTTTAACACAGTACTGCCTTTGCAAGTGCTCTGTCAGGAGTTTTAGTTGATTATGTTTATTCTTTTGATAAGATCTAGCTTATCAAAAGCTCCATTTTCTTGGGTTTTCAGTATTATTTAATATGATTCTTAAACTGTCTTTTTTCTTGCTGATTTCTCCCATTTTCTTGCATTTCTTTACCACTGTTTCTATTTTCACTCCTAAAGATTTACACTTCTTTAACCTGTTAATAATCCTTGGATTTCTATTGAATTTTAACTAATATCAAATTACTCGTTTCAACTATATTTCTGGACATATCCTTATTGAAGTAATAGGCTTCATTGTAATGTTAGTGGGCAGAGAACCAGGCATTTTGGAGGGCAAAGGAAATGCAAACATCTTCTCCCTTAGCTCAGTTTATGTAGAGTGTTCTCCCAACTTATGTAACAGTATAGATCTGGCATTTTGCACTCAAGATGAAAGTTTTCTGATTGAATGTAAGCTTACTTTTTTTTATCGCATCATTGTCAAATTGCTATATTTCCTTGCTATATTTCCTTTCTGCACCATACCAAATCACAAGCATTCATAATTTCAAAATTAACGTTACTTATGAATGTTAATTTTTCTCTTAGGTCTTCTAAGGAGTTTTCTGAACACTGGCCATATGGAATATTTACTTTTGGGATTTCTTGTATTTAGGGAGATAAGTTCTTAAACCAAAAGAATCAACTCAGGGGGCTGGAGCAATAGCACAGCAAGTAGGGCGTTTGCCTTGCACACGGCCGACCCGGGTTTGATTCCCAGCATCTCATATGGTCCCCTGAGCACCTCCAAGGGTAATTCCTGAGTGCAGAGCCAGGAGTAACCCCTGTACATCGTCAGGTGTGACCCAAAATGCAAAAAAAAAAAAATAAAGAATCAACTCAGCATTAGTTTATTTTTGAAATTGTGGTAGGGTACACATAGCTGTGCTCAGGGTTCACTCCTAGCAGTGGTCAGGGTACCAAACGCAGTGCCAGGGATCAGACCTGGGTTAGCTACATAACAAGCAAGCTCCTTACCATCTGTACTATTTCTATGGCCCCAGTGCTGAAAATGTTTCTCTCTTTTTAATTCCTTCTTAGAAAACTGGGAAGTTGGTAAGCAGATAGAAACAACACAGCAAATATTTGTGAAAGGAGTGTTCCCCACACTTCATGAAACTTTGACTAAGGAAAATTTTAAAGAATTCAAAAAAGCCAGAAAAATATCTCCTGTGAACTCAGACATCAGTTTTGCAAAAAAATTCTTCGCTAATTATGACTCTTGTGAAAACAGTATGAAAATTAATTTAGACAAACTTACTCCTGGTAGAAACCATGTAATGAAGAAACATCACGAATATCAGTCTGGCAAATCATGTCATAACTCATCCTCTATTGGAGTCAACCCCATTAAGTGTGCTCAGTGTGGAGAAAGCTTCATTCAGGAGTTGGATCTTATTAGACATCTTAGAATTTATACTGAGGAGAAATCTTACGAATGTTGTGAATGTGGAAAATTCTTTCGCCAGAAGGAAAATCTCAGTTCACATCAGAAAATGCAGATAAGCTATTATGACAGCAAAAAAGAATGTGGAAATGCTTTTTGACACATTACATTAGACATCAGCAGATGCATAGTATAAACCCTGGAGTGTTTTTAGTGTTGAAAAGTCTTCAGAAGTTCACATCTCATTATTCGTATTAAAATTCTGCAGCAAAACACTGATTTATCACCTTCAACAAAAGCTCAAGGTTAAACAAAACATCGACTAAAACCCAGGCAAAAAATTATTGCCATACTGAAAAACATATTCACAAAATAAATTATTGCATACATTACACTTAACCTTAGAAACACAAACATTCTTATAGGTAATGAGATGTGAATACACTGTCTCATTACTGAATAATAAATACCACTGAATTAACAAAATAGTATGAGAAAAAGAAATACAAGCAAGAAGCTTGAAAAGACACTGGGCAGTGGTATTGGGGTGGTGGGTTCAGGGGACTATGTGGTACCAGGAATTGAAGCCAGGCTGGGTGCATGCAAGGTATGAGCCTTAATTGATGTACTAATCCTCCCCCTACAATACATACAAATTTTTGAATTTTTATTGATAAATCACTAATTTCTTGAGTATTTCAGAGCTCATGGAGTTTTCACACAATACCCACCAATAAGATGCCAATATCTCTGCAGTCCACTGGACTCTCATTCCACTCCTTTTCCCTCCTACTTTGAACAGTTTTTTTGGTGAGAGTTTAGGTTTGATTTTTTAAAAATTTTTATTAGTGAATCACTGTGAGGTATAGTTACAAATTTATGAACTTTCATGTTTGCATTTCATTTACATTAGGTTTGCTTTTCATTGGACATTATCTGTAGTCATTCTTTGTTGATGAAGTCATACTTTATATACTACATACAAGTGAAGCCATCCAGTGTTTGTCTCTTGATTTTGCTTAGGAAAACTCCCTCCAGTTCCTTTGTCTTGTAACAAGATTCTGATTTCATCTTGTTGGTAGTATTCCTTTTTTGTATCTCTACCACATCTTTATTTACTCACTAGACATCTGGATTTTCACATTTTGGGAGAGGGAGGACACACCCAGCAGTGCTCAGAGCTTACTCCTGGCTCTACCCACAAGGATCACACCTGGCAGGCTCAGAGGACTATATGAGGTGCCAGGGTGGAATCTAGATCAGCCCTACTCACTGTAAGTGCCCTAATCACCTGAGCCCCTTATGTTACAGTATGTTTCCTTGGAATATATGCTTAGCAGTGATATTACTTTTTACTTATTTTTGAGAAATCTCCATGATGTTTTCCATAAAAACTGAACCAATTTAAATCCCCACTTAATTTTCTTCATAGCCCTACCAGCACTTATTTCACACCAGTATCACTTTATACCATTTTTGTTAATATATTGTAATATTGGTGTTTAGCTTTGCATTTTCCTAATAATCAGTAATAGATTTTTTAATGTGTCTGTTGATATCTTCTTCAAATTTCTGATTGCATTGTTTAGTTGTTTAGTTTTGTGAATAGTGTGTATCAAGGTACTCTCTCCCATTCAATAGAATTTCTTTATTATTTTTACTTTTGGTTGGGGGGATTAGGGTAGGGGGTGCATCACACAAGGTGATGCTCAAGGGTTACTCAGTAATTACTCCTGGTGGTACTTGGAACATATGTGATGCCAGGGATCAAACCCAGGTCAGCTGCATACAAAAAAAGTGTCATACCAGTTGTACTAGTTCTCTGGTCCCAATAGAATGTCTTTAATATTAGTTTCTTTTGCAGTCAAGAAGCCTTTTAATTGATGTAATTTCATTTGCTAATTTTTTGTTTTGTTTTCCTTGTCAATAGAGTTGAATCAGCAAAGACTATTTTATGTATTTTATGAATTTAGGTCAAACATCTAAGTTCTTAATTCATTTTCAATGATAAAAGATAATGGTTCAGTTCTTTCCTTTGCATGTGGCTATCCATTTTTCCCAGTTCCATTTGTTGAAAAAAACTTTCTCCACTTTATGCTCTTCACTCCTTTGTATAAAATTAACCGTTTTCAGGGCCGGAGCGATAGCACAGCGGGTAGGGCGTTTGCCTTGCACACGGCCGACCCGGGTTCGATCCCCGGCATCCCATATGGTCCCCCAAGCACTGCCAGGAGCAATTCCTGAGTGAAAAGCCCGGAGTAACCCCTGAGCATCGCTGGGTGTGACCCAAAAAGAAAAATAAATAAATAAATAAATAGCTCAAGTATTTAAAAATAAATAAATAAATAAATAAAATTAACCGTTTTCTTTTGTAGCACTCTGGGCTTTCATTCCTATTCCATCAATCTGAGTGTCTACTATTATTCCAGTACCATACTTCTAATTATATATCTTGTGTATATAATCCAGGAAATGAGATACTCACACTTTTTTGTCAGAATTGCTTTGACTATTTGGGGAGTTTTGTGTTCTATAAAAAAAATTTTAATGTTTCATCTATTTCTACAAGATAGATGCTTATCACTACACCATATCTCCTTGTGTCTAACATCACATCTTAAATATAAAACAAGCAAATCACAAGTTCTCAGAAAACCCACTATTTTCCTTTCCCCCATTTTATGTTTATTATCTTATTCCTTCTGAGGATTTTAATAAAACACCCTTTAGAGGCCTTGAAATCCTTTTACTATCCTTTGAAAAGCTTTTAGAATCTGAGTAGCTGGTAGAGGGCTTTTCCATTCAGTGGTTTGGATATATGCCATTCCCTTCTGGGCTATAGTGTTTCCATTAGTAAGCATGCTTTGAGGAACTGGAGAGATTGCTCAGTGCGCTGGGGTACCTGCTTTATATATAGAAGACCTGGATTTGATTCCTGGAATCAGATGGTCCCCAAGCTCTGCCAGGAGCAGTCCCCAGGTGCCAAGCCAAGGATGGCAGGCACCTTGAGCAGTGCTGTGAGCAAAATTAGGAAACAAAGTCTACTGTGACTGATGAGCATTCCCATATATGACTGCTTTTCTCTTGGTTTTAGATTGTGTTATATTTGCTTTTTTGCCATTTTTATTATGCCTTCCTGTACATCTCTTAGAGTTTATTTTCTTTGGAACTCTAGGTTTCCAGGATCTGGGTATGTCTTTCTGAGCTTGGAAGTTTTATGCTCTTATTTCTTCAAATAATTTTCCTTCTTCAGGGCTGGAGAGATAGTACAGTGGGCAGAACGTTTGCTTTGCATGCAGTCAATCTGGGGTTTGATCTCTGGCACCCCATATGGTACCGAGCCTGCCAGGAGTGATCCCCGAGTACAGAGCCAAGAGTAAACGCTGAGCACCACAGGGTGTGGCCCCAACTCTTTTTCTTCTTTCTGAATCCCTATGACGCTATTATTCCTCTTGCTACTATCATTAAACTTCATTTTAAAAACTTGCTTTATTTCAGGACTGGAGAAATTGTACAATGGATAGCATGCTTGCCTTACACATGACTGTCCTGGATTTAATCCCACACATCCCATATGGTTCTGAATCCAATATGATCCCTGAGTACAGAGCCAGGATTAAGTCCTGGGCACCACTGGGTGTGGCCCCCTCAAAAACCTGGTTATATTTCTTACACTTGAGTTTGCTAACTCAATATTAAGTTTCTGTCATTCTGAGACAAGTGAGTCCCTCTATTATATTTTGTAATTCAGCTACTATATACTTCAGCTCAGTAGCTGTTTTGTTTTGATCTCTTCCTCTCCTTCTTGAAATTCTCTCCATTTATTTCCTCGTTTAATTAAGCATCTTTAGCATTATTACTTTAAAGTTATCAGGGCATTTAGAAAGCTCTGATACAGAGCCAGAGTGACAGACCAGTGGGTAAGGCACTAGCCTTGTATGCAGCTGACCCAGTTTCAATTCCCAAGACTTCCAGAAGTGATCTGTGAGCAAAGCCAGGAGTAAGCCCTGAGCACTGCCAGGGATGACCCCCACCCCCACACACACAGACACCCACACACACAAAGAGCTCAGATATGCTTAGCATTATTCCCATTCTTTTGTTTTCATCCAGCAATGCAGGTGAATGGCTCCATTTTTTCCCCATTATGCCTGGTGCTACATGAGGGCTAGAGGTGAAGGATCATGTTCAAGCAGGCCTGAGAACTCACAGTATTAGTACCCAAAAGCAATCGTGGTGTCAAAGTCAAGTGGTCCTGGGTAGTGACAGGGGGGTTTCGTGGTCATGAGTACATACTAGCAGCTGCAGCGCTGGCCAGAGCTGCATGGCTACCAAGGATTTGTGTTTGCCATCAACTGGCAGCAACTGCAGTGCCAAGGTAAACAGACCACAGTAGCGTACCCTTGTCTGAGGTTGCAAGTGCTTGGCAGATCCTGTGGCACCAAGTTTTAATGGGCATTTAAGCAAATGTCCTAATTTTCTAGTGCCCTGGGCACCAAATTTGTGTACAATTGTATAAGCAGGAGATTGCACTGAGCACCTGTGGACCTGTGTCAAGTTCAAGCAAGTCCGTGGGGTGACCCATATTCAAGACTGCTAGTACCTGTGTGCATCTGTGCCCCAAACTTGAGGAGTCCTGAATAGTGATCAGGGGCATGCAGTCACAATGCCAGTGGTAATTCTGCCAAGTTTAAATAGGCCTTGGGGACAACCAAGGTTACAAGAGATGAAAACACCTACGTGGCAGTTTAAGTGAATCTGCTAGGCGATCCAGTGTGCAATCCCAAGTAGCTAGCGACAGCTTTGTGCCAGGTCCAAACAAACCTGAAGACACAACTTAGAGCTCAGTATCACAAGTTCCTAAAAGCAACTGTGCACCAAGATCAAAAACATCTGAGACTATCAAGTATCAAAGTCAATAGTGCCTGCATTCCACTGGCTTTCCTGCTGTGATTTCATAGCAGTGGCTGGGAAAACTTCAGAGAAGCAGATGGGTTTAAGCTGAGGCTTGAATCCCAGTAATAACTAAGCCCCTAAAGGGCTGAACAAGTAGGCACTGGAGACCCAGGGGCCACCTGTCTGTGTTTGGAGGTTCACAGGCTACTTTCTGACAGAACAGTAGCAACTTGATTGCTGCCAGTTACATGCTGAGTGGGAAGACTGGGGTCTGTTTGCTCTGCTTGAACAAATGCTTCTCAACACCAGTTAGCTTTGCCATTAGCCCTGGCTGTGTGGAGTTAACCTCAGGAATTTAACTTTTAGGTATGTTAATACAGACAGATACCCGATATGGCTAAGAGCAAAGCAGAAAGACCACAGTTGCCAAGTGACTGACTTGTTTACATTCTTGTCCTCTGTCTAACATTCCAGGGTTGTATATATAGGATCAAAGGCTGTGTGTTGGATATTAGCACAAAGTGTTTTAGGTTTCATCAGTCAATTGCCCCTTTTCCTCCTCCCAGAGCTGCTTGTTGTGCCCTTGCTAACATCCCTAATTTAGTTAAATGTTTATCTCTAACCTCTCCTTCCTGTTTTACCTCATTGTCACAGTTCCCCAAGTCAGTCTTGATTACTTATAAGCCAACTTTCTAGTAATTCTGAGCATTGTATTTGTACTGCTTTGTATTTGAAGTGCTATGTATTTGTATCTGCTTTTCTATTTCCCCTGTAACCTTTTTATATTTTACTATAGAGCAATGTTCTTTGGTTAAACACAGGACTATCAATGCTGTGCTCCTAATATTTGGGCATTGATTGATTGAAAAATCTACTCCTGGGAATAATTACTTGATTCAGGCTTCAGTTGCCATAGTTCCTAACACCCCAAAAGGGAGGTGGGACTGGGATGGAGCCCTGAGTGGTGAAGCTATGCTGGCATCAAAATGGGACATTCTAGAAAGTATAAATGCATGGTCTTGATGCAAGCAGTTACAGCTTAAGAGACAGGACCCCAATGGGGAAAGACAAGCTTAATTGGCCCAAAGACAGTCTGGGATTTACGGTAAAAGCCTAGCTTGCTCTGAGAGCCCTGAGAACTAAATGTTAAAAACCTTGTTTGCTCACAAGGCCCTGAGAACTAACTGTTGGGATCTGTCTCTTACTGTGTTTATCCAAACAACTCTAAGTACTGGTAACATATACAATTAGAGGGAAAGATAAAAGCAATGTATATGTCCTGGGACATAGTGTCTCCTTGATTTAATCTCCCCAAAAGAACTGCCTCTGCCAAATGTTTAACCTATGTAAATGATCAATCACACCTTAGTCATTACCTCCACCCCCCCTCAGATGTTCTCTAAGTATGCTTGCAGCTCTGCACTATGCAGGCCATTTTCACCATCAGGCGGTGCTCTCCCTGTCTGTTTGGGGAAGCCTGGGGAGGACCCGGAGGCGGCTCTGGGCCACCAAACGCACACTTTGCTGCAGCAGTACCTGTGTTTTATTTTATGAACTCACAGCTATGTATTTGGCGTCAACCCTTCTTTCCCCTGGGCAAAATTGTACATCAGAGAATCTTCCCAGTTGAACCTCATTGCTCCATGGCGGTGATTTTTTTTGCTTGGTGAACCTGTCCTCGTGTCTCCAGATTGGGAACTCTCAGTCCCTTGTTTCAAGAATATTTATGTGATTAAACAAGCTTTGATGTAGATTTTGCCATTATCATAAAAAAGGCTGTGTGGATCTGAGAATTAAGCCTTGCACCTAGACATGCACTCACTCCCTCTGAGCTACTTCGCCAGGCAGAACCTGACTCTGCCTCACACATGCAAGGCAAGTGTTCTTACCACTGAGCAACATCTTGGGGCTCTAGAGTTATTTTTTTAAACATATTTGGCTTGTTAGCATAACAAAAAGGAAATGAGTTTAAGAATTGTCTGATGCATGAAAACACTGTTAAACAGAAGTCCCTAGGGAATTGCTTCATAGTTAAGTATTTTGATTGTACTGAGGAAAGTGGAATTTGGGTATAAACTAGACAGTTATCTAGTAGTAAGTAGAACATTAGCCATCTATGTTCTCCCTTGAACGGTTGTTTCAGGGTCAGAGTGATAGTACAGTGGGGAGGGCATTTGCGTTGCATGCAACCCACCCTGGTTTGATCCTCCGGCATCCTCTATGGTCCCTGAGCACCGCCAGGAGTAATTCTTGAATATGCCAGTAGTAACCCCTGAGCATCGCCAGGTGAGACCCAAAAAGCCAAAAAATAAAAAAGAATGTCTCAGTTCCTTTATTTATTTGCACCACGAAGAAGCCCGTGTTCTCTCTTAAACATGCACATGTTGCCTTCCCCCTTAAATCTTTCTAAGTAAGTTTGAATAAAAACTACTTTGCTTCACTAAAAAAAAAAAAAAAAAGAAAAGCCAGCCAATACATTTTTAGGAATACATTCGATCTGAAAAAAAAAAAACAAAAACAAGGGTAACTCTATATTGGGTAAGTCAGAGAATGAAGAGTGAAGCATTTTTATGCTTTAATTTATTTATGCACCTTTAATATTTTATCTTTAAAATATGAGCAAGCATTAAAATGTTGACATTGGGGCTAGAGAGATAGTACAGCAGATATGGTATTTGCCTTGCACACAGTCGACCTGGGTTCAGTCCCCGGAATCCCGTAAGGTCCCCCATGCACTGCATGGAGAAATTCCTGACTGCAGAACCAGAAGTAACCCCTGAGCATTGCTGGGTGTGGCTCAAAAAGCAAAACAAAACAAAATGTTGACATGTATTCACTCTACATAATACTAAGTAATCTATGTATATTTTAGGGACATGCCACACAGAGCTCAGAGGAACTGAGAGCCATTCCAAGTGATACTCAACCAACTGGGCTGGAAGGGTATAAGTTAGGGCCCAGCAGAGCAGTGCCACTTGGAGTCAGTGGTATGGGAATTGTTAATTTTCAGTTATGTGAAAAATATGTGGGGTTAGAACAGTTGCGAAGTGGTAGAGTAGATGTGATCAAAGTTAGCAATACTGGGCCCAGAGAACACTGGGTAGGGTGCTTGCATTGCATGCAGCCAAACCAGGTTCAATCCACTAGCACCCCATATGATCCCTGTAGCACTGCCTGAGCAGAGAACCAATAAGCCCTAAGCACACAGCCAACCCATGTTTGATTCCTCCGCCCCTCTCGGAGAGCCCAGCAAGCTACCGAGAGTATCGTGCCCGCATGGCAGAGCCTGGCAAGTTACCCATGGCATATTCAATATGCCAAAAACAGTAACAATAAGTCTCACACTGAGAGACATTACTGATGCCCGCTCGAGCAAATCGATGAGCAACAGGATAACAGTGACAGTGACCATGGTGTGTGGCCCCAAAACAAACAACAATACCAACACGGAAACAACAAATGTAATGGAACTTTGCCACCTTTTTATCTAATAATCAGTCATGCAATTTTAATTACCAAGAGTTCAGGAATTCTAAAAAATCTTGAAAGTGGATTATTACATTAAAACTAGATTCTAAAAATGGTAGATTTTTGGGCTGGGTATGTGGCCTACCTGGGTTCAATCCCTGACACTCCATTTGGTCACTGTAATTCTACCAGGAGTGATCCCTACATGTAAAGCCAAGAATAAGACCTGAGTACCACTGGGTGTGGCCTGCAAACATAAAGTTGTATTTTTTAAATTATTATTAAAAAGTAGTAGTGATGGCAACTACTTCCAAAAGAATATTTTATAAGCTTGATTTTGGAAATTGGAAATTACAGAATTTTATTTTTATTTTTTGGTTTTGGGTCACACCCAGCAGTTCCGTTTTTCTTGAACAAAATTTACTTGGGAAGACATGAGGAAAGAGAAAGAGAAAATACACATTTATGAGACAGTATGTGTTTGAGAGAGCAAACCAGCAAGCAAGTAGAGACAGATACTTTTTCAGGAGAAGACAAGGGCTTGAGAGAACAAGCCTCAGAGATTACTTCTGGAAGGGCTCAGGGGACCATTTGGGATGCTGGAGATCGAACCCAGGTTGGCTGCCTGCAAAGCAAATGTCTTAATCACTCTACTATTGCTCTAGCCCCCGTAATTTCTGATTTTCTCATAGTTCTGTGATTTTAACAATCTTCTTGTTAGGTGATATGTTAGTTTGGGTGAAAAAAAGTGTATGGCAAGTGACAATTAGTAAATTGGTTGTTAGCAAGAATTCTAAAAGGTAGTGCTTGCTGTGCTATTAAGTTAGCTATTTTTACATTTAGGGTTGGGGATCTAGTTCAGAGCTGGAGTACATGCTTTGCATGCAGGAGTTCTGGATTCAGTTCCTGACGACTGTATGCTCCCCCAGGCACTGGTATGAATGATGCTTAAACACCAAGCCCCCAGTCCCAAATAGTGTGGACCAAACAAAATTCAAAACAAGTTTGATAACGAATTTCAATATATAAAAAAATAGAATGTTTAAGAAAATGTGAATAATACCAACGTATAGGAAACAAGTCGATTTGATTCTATAAGAGCGAAAAATAAAATGTCAGGCAATATTACCATGTGACCTACTGGACAAGATAATAGCCATAACAAAAGTATCTATAAAAAAAGAGAAATAAAGAGGAAAAGGGCAAAGGTTCTTTACGTAAGTAATTTACAGAAAACTAAGACAGCTAAAAGGAAATAAAAATATCCTCAGACTATGTTTAAAAGAATTCAAACCAAAGCAATGGCATTGTTTCATCAGACAGTACTGGCTGCATGAGCCTGAACTGACTTTATCTGGCTAATGATCAGCTGTTAAAATAAAAATAAGTATACTCTGGTTAATCTGATAGGAGACTATAAAAGTAACAAGAGAAGTCTATAAATACATATTTGTAAATTATGAAATATAAAAAGAAAAGTAGCAACACAGAAATTTTTATGTATAAAGATATTTATTGACAATTATTTGAGATAGCAATCAACTGCAAACATGAATGCTCATCAACACAGGAAAAAATATGAACACCTGTTACTTCTACATATGGAAGATTCTGCAACTACCAAATACTAAAGTGAGTAAATTAGATATACATGTACCTGGAAAGATGTCCATGATGTATTACAGGAAAAGTTGCAGACTGATGTCCAAATAATAATGATCCTGTTTAAATAAATACCCACAAATAAACACTCTATATAAAGTATACATTTTAAGTCTACAGAAACCTAGAGAAACAGACTCACTAGATTTTCAATGAGGTATTCGCCTTCAAGTATATTTAATGCACACTGAAGGGAAGTGCATAATGCAATCTTAGAGGCACAATTTAGTTAAATATGAAAAAAATACATTAAGCTTGTCTACATTCTTATGAGAATAAGACTAGAGAAAAAGAATTATGTATTTTGACAATCTTCTACAAACTTCATGGACTAAATATGATAAAGCCATTCATTTTATTAACTAAACCTTTAAAATCCTGGGAGTTTAAGAGGGAAGAGGAGTTAAAAAGAAAAAAAGAGAAAAAAAGAAAATCCCAGGAATTTTCTTCTAAAAAATTTTTTTTTTAAATTTTAGGCCATACCCTATTGGGGTGCCCTGGGTTTACTCTCTGCTTTGTGTTCAGGGATCACTCCTGGTAGTACTCAGGGACCACATGCAGTACTCAGAACAGAACTGGGATTGGACCCAGGCAAGGCAAGACCATTAACTCTGGAATGATTTCTCTGGCCCATTTTCACTTTTTCAAAAATGTCTTAGTACCCTGAACTAAAATGTGAAGAGAGGACTAAAACAGGAGTTTGACAACTGTTAGGTAGAGGAATTTTCCTTTTTCAGAACGATCTCTTATGTAAAGAAAAATATGGCTGGATTGCATAAAATACTTTGCCTTTCCTCTAACTATGCTTAGAATTCTTTCTGGTTTATTTGTTTTTGTTTGGGGCCATTCAGCAGTGCTCTTACTCCTGGCTCTGCCCTCAGGGATCACTCCTGGCAGGCTGGGAGTGGGGGGACCATATGGCATGCTGGGGATCTAAACAGAATAAGTCTCATGCAAGACAAATACCCTATATGATCTTTCCAGCCCTCTCTGGGTTTGTTTTTATTTTTAGCTGAAGAACTTCAAAAACAGGAGATCTGTAGTCAAATAAAGCTGATATGATAGGTTTAATTGAAAATATTATAGGATTATATCACCCCTTCTGAAATTAAAAACAAACATGTTGAACCAAGAAATGTGAAAATAAACAGTGCTTTGCAGATTCATTTGATCATAGAATCTTTCTTCCCCAATGTACTGAGCTCTACCATGACTTGACATATACTATGGTAAAATTTAGTTCCATGTTATTTCTGAAATTCAATTAATGATAGAATATGATCCTACAAAAAAGAATTAAGGACAATTTTTTTTTTTTTTTGCTTTTTGGGTCACACCTGGCAATGCATAGGGATCACTCCTGGCTCTGCACTCAGGAATTACTCCTGGCAGTGCTCAGGGGACCATATGGGATGCTGGAATCAAACCCGGGTCGTTTGCATGCAGGGCAAACGCCCTACCCACTGTGCTATCGCTCCAGCCCCGAGACAAATTATTTTAAAGTAGCACATAATACATTATTCCTAAAATAAAAATATTTTAGATATGACAACCATAAGTCTCTCAATGAGAGATGTTACTGGTGCCTACTCGAACGTTGACAACCATATAGTATACTAGGTACTAAAAGTTTATTTACAATTAATTATAAAACCTAAAACAAAACAGACTGGATAACAATGGAGTCCTATAGGAATTTCAAAATAATTTTGTTCTGTATAACTTTTTCCCCAATATTTGAACAGCTAATTCTGCAAGTCAGAGAATAATTAAAATAAGGATACTGATGAGTTAAAATTTGCTGCCAATACATATCCTAAAATTTAGAAGCTACAGAGAAAATTCACGATGTAAATATGAATGAAATTTGCATAGTGTTCCATATTTCAAAGTAAAATGTGTTAAGCTGTAAGACAGATGACAGACAAAATACAAGAAATACTAAGTATATCCTGGCTAGAACTTTAAGAAAAATGTGACATGTTCCCTTTTTGGTTTCTGGGTCAAATCCAATGGTGGTTGTGGCTTTTTAAGGCAATGTGTTCAGGGAAACATTGTGGTGCAGAAAATTCAATGTGGTGCAGAAAATTCAACCAGGGAAAACCAGGTGCAACCCTTGATTTGTTGTTGGGCGACAAATAGTGGTGCTCGGGATTTACTCCTGGCAGGCCTGGGGGACCATATGGGGTGCCAGAAATCGTACCCAAGTGGGCCACATGCAAAGTACCCTACCTGATGAACTATCACTCAGGCCCCTAACCCTGTACTACTTATCCACTGCCCCCCAAATGTTATAACCTTTCTAGAGCCAATGAATTAGTAATTTAGGTTAAAGAATAATTAATTAGATCACAACTTTGGGATGGGGAAACCCACACTTTGACAGTGCTAGAGAGCTACTGACTGACTCTGTGATCAGGGGATCATGCAAGGTTGGGAATCAAACCCAAGCCTCCTGCATGCAAAACATTCACTTATTCCACTGGGGTATCTCTTTAGTCCATTTAAATAATAATTTAAATCTTTACAGAACTGCTATTGTGCCAGCACTGATAGTCCAAACAACACACTTAAAGTCTGAAATGTGACTATTTTAATAAAAGACCTATTTGGTACCATAATACAGCTAGAAGGGAAGGCACTAGCCTTGCAGTGAACCTGGTTTCAATCCCCAGCACCCCTTATGGACCCCCAAACCCAGCCACGAGGGATTCCTGAATCAGTCAGGAGTAAGCCCTGAGCACCTACTAGATGTTCCCCCCAGGCTCCAAGCCCAAAGTCCTATTTGGTAATTTTCATTTCTCAGAATTAAAAGTAGAACATTCAATAAAATACTTCAAATTTTTATAATGAGGTGCTGGAAGTATATTACAGTAGGCAGGGTGCATGATGTTTTTCACGCAGCCAACCTACACTTGATCCCCAGCACCATAATATGTTCCCCCAGCTCCCCCAGGAGTGATCCCTGTGTGCAGGGTAAGAGTACACTCTGCATACCACCAAGTGTGCCTCTCACCATAAAGTTTCACAATGAATTTTTTAAAACAAATGTAACAAAAGAAAAAAATTTCTGACTTATTTTGTATGTCACAATTAGATTTTATCTTGTTGCCTTTGTCCTAAGGTAAATAATTTTTAATTAAATGCTAATTTTATTAAAACTGAATTCAATGTAGATCAAATGTAAAAATTTGGAACCGAATTCAATCTGAAAATGATTTAATCTTACACAGTATGGATAAAAGGTGTTCTATGAGTCTTTTAACATATATTAATATTTCAGACTACTTACCATTTATATTATCCACAATTAGTTTTATTTTAATTTTATAAACTATATAGACTATAATTACAGTTAAATGATCTCAAAGAATGAGCATCAGAAATTGTGGCGGACAATTGAGGTAGCTGGGAATTGTCTAATGTAAATTCACTTATGTTACGTTTCTTTAAACTATAAACTACTAAATCATGACTAAGATGAAACAGATATCCCAAACAGTCAGGTTGTCTAATAGCAATTAAAGACATTTAATTTATATCGGTGTCTAATTATATACTCACTTCTCCCAGCAAAGAAATCCTAACACCAGTAACCACACTGGCAAAGTTTCAATTACAGAATGAAAATAAATTCAATGCTTATTCCAGAAATAGAACAAGAACACTGAAACTGGTGTTCTATTTCGGGAGTATTTCTGAACCTGAACCCTAGTTCAGACTCATTTTATATCTCTATTAACCAAAGTAAGCAAAGAACAGCTAAGATAAAAACAGGAAGAAACAGGAGCCAGAGCTACTGTTTATAGTGGGTAGGGCGCTGACCTTACATGGGCCGACCCAGGTTTGATCACCAGCACCCCACATGGTCAGGATGCCAGCAATCAAATCTGCCAGGAATAATTCCTGAGTACAGATCCTTGAGCATCACCGTGTGGCCCCTTGCCATAAAAAAAGAAAATGATAAAACATTCATAAATTTAAGCTCAAAATCCTCAACAAAATGCTAGTAAATCAATTCCAACAAGGAAATATACAACATGACTATCACTTAAATGATGTGTGTAATGATATGTACTGAATCTGTAGCTTCACACATGTAAGGTATTTAATGCTACAGCTGACAAACATACCCAGTTTTACATGTGATTTATTATGAGCAGACACGAGTGGGTTGACACTGAAAAAAAATGTTTGTTGACTACAATTTGTGTGATCAACTCATTTCTGTTCTAAAATGTCCTATAGTTTAATAAACTTGCTTTCTTGCTGCAGGCATAGAGGCAATGTTGGAGAGATAGTCAAGTAAATGCTTTGCAGGCAGGGAGCCTGGACAGATCACTGGCACCGCATGTCCCTTAAGGGGGAACTGACTCCCAAACATCAAACCAGGATTTGTCCCTAAGCACTGCTGGGTGTGGCCTCACAACCAAAAGAAATAAAATTTAATCAATGTGATTCACAAGTTGGGGTTAGAATAAGTTAAAGAACTAGTTGAAGTTGAAGATAAGTAATAATATTATCAATTGCAACAAGAAAAGCAAATGATAAAATCCAAAATATTTAAGATTAAAAATAAAACTCAAAAGGAATAGAGGGACAATCCTTCAATGGTGGTTAAAAAAAAAAGTAGAGGCCAGATAGTACAGGAGTGTGAGTAGAACTGTGCACATAGCTGACCCTTACCCAGGTTCAATCCCTGGCACCCAGACATGTTCCTAGTCCCCAGAGTACTGCCAGAAACACATATGGGAGTGATCCCAAAGCACATGCACATACACACACACCCCACACACACCCCAAAGTAACTAATAATCGGTATCATTTAGTGTATGTCCCCCCTCTAAGATCAGGAACAAGGCAACAATATCTACCCTCAATACTGTTATTAAATATTAACATATAATCTAGGAAGGAATACATAAATTTGCTTTCAGAGAACACTGTGTACATAGAAAATTCACTGACAATTACCTTCCAGAATCAGTGAGTTCTGCAGAAAGAACAGAGATTTTAAATTCAAACACACACACACACACACAAAGTAACTAAAAAATGATATAATATTTAGGGCATGTCCCAATAAGACCAGGAACAAGACAACAATATCTACCCTCAACACGGTTATTAAACATTAACATATGGTCTAGAAAGGAATAAATTTGCTTTCAGAGAACACTGTGTACATAGAAAATTCACTGACAATTACCTTCCAGAACCAGTGAGTTCTGCAGAAAGGCCAGAGATTTTAAATTTAAATACACACATATTTATATACATATACAAATACATATGTATTTATACAGATGACAGGTAAGCAAAAACCAAATAAGAAACATCTTTAAATTTTTCAAAAGAAAATCCACTTACAAACTATGTATATAAGCTGTATACCAAAATTACAAATCCTAATAAATCAAATGACTGTCAGTAATACCATAGGTTAGGATAGCAAACTTTTTAAAAGTATTTTGGGGAACTAAGTACCTAAAATCAAGGTATTGGCAGGGCTATGCTACCTCTGGTTATTTTCTTTCCTTTTTAAAGAATCTTAACAAAGTTTATTAAAAAGTAGAAAGATGACACACCCTAGTCAGGGAGGAACTTGTAGGACTAAGGTCTGTCCCTGAAGTTTCTAGGGGAGGATTCCTCTTGCCCTTAAGTTTTTCTGGTGATTACAAGTAAGCCTGTGTTCTTTGGCTTACAGATACATTATTCCAACCACTACCTCTGATTTCATATCTCTATTGTCCACATTTCCTTTCTGGAGGTGGAGGATGGGAGCTACCCCAACATGACTTTCAAAGCAAGTGCCCTACCCACTGAACTATTGCTCCAGCCCACATTTCCTTCCCCTAATATGGACACCAGTAATTAGATTTCTGCTTACTGTAATCTCATCTTAATTTGATTACATCAGCAAAGATCCTATAGGGCAGTGATATGAAAAATGGGATGCAACATTTGAGGAGAAACATAAAGACCTTCTGATGCAAAAATATATAGCAAGTTCTCAGATTAGAACTCAAATTAAATTCCAATTTTATAGATATACTTAAATGTAAGTTTATTTTGTAAGTGAAACACAGGTCTAGAATAGCAGTTATTTTCAAAAAAGAAAGTGAAAGGAATCACCAGTAAGGACACTGTATATAGTGACAATAATCAAGGACAGTCACAGATTAAAATGATGTAAGAATCCCCACCCCCCCCAAAAAAAAATCCTGACAAATTTGTCTAAGGTTCATTTTTGTTTGTCTTATTTTGGGGCCATACTCGGTGAGTATAGGTTATTCCTGGCTCCGCACCCAGGAATTACTCCTGCTGGTGCTCTGGGGACCATATGGGATGCCAGGGATTGAACCTAGGTTCAACCTAGGCTGAAAGGCAAGCACCCTGCCCGCCAAGATTTTTTTTAAAGGCACAAAAAGATATAAGAGAGAAAAGACAGTCTTTTCAACAAATGGTACTGGAACAACTGGGCAAGCATAAACTAAAGAAACTCAAACTAAAGCTTACAATGCATGCAAATAACTAGAAATAATCATACATGTTAAATGTAAAATTTTGGCAAAAACATTGGAGAAAATCTTTGGTAACTAGGCGTGGCAATAATTAGTATCTTATCAAAATTCTTTTATGGATATGAAATTTGATATAAAATTATCAACATTAAAAATTTGCTTGGGCTGGAGCGATAGCACAGCAGTTGGGCTTTTGCCTTTCACTCGGCCAACCCGTGTTTAATTCCTCCGCCCCTCTCAGAGAGCCAGGCAAGCTACTGAGAGTATGAAGCCCACACGGCAGAGCCTGGCAAGCTACCCGTGGATATTGGAGATGCCAAAAACAGTAACAAGTCTCTCAATGAGAGACGTTACTGGTGCCCGCTCGAACAAATCGATGAGCAACCGGATGACAGTGACAGTGAAAAATTTGCTCTTCCCTTGAGTTAAGACCTGAGCACGGTCAATTGCAGCCCCCACCAAAAAAAAAAAAAAATGAAAGAAGGAAATTGTAATATGCATTAAAAAAACAAAACAAAAACTTGCTCTTCATGGCAGTTAAATACATCCAATTCAGTTGGATCCCCCACCCACCACATCCCAGCAGAAATGATCCCTGAGCTCTGAATCAGGATTAAGTCCTAAGCACAGCCAAAGTCGTCCAAAAACAAAGAAAGAAAAAGTCAATGGATAAAGAGTCAGCTACTGAGGAAAATATTTGAAAAGCATGAAGGCAACAAAGGACTAATATCTGGAATATAGGACACACTCTTTCAAAAATCCAATAGAAAAAAAAAGTAAAAAGACACAAGCACTTCACCAAACTGGATATGCAGATGAAAGTACATTACTATTTCAAATAACGTAAATCTGTAATAAGTGAAGCACAAATTAAAAAACACAGGAGGTATTACAACATACCTATCGAACAAGATAATGTTGTAAATATCAAACCGTGGAAACGCAGAGAAACCGGTCACATGTGAATCTAAAATAAATAGCTGCGTTTGTCCATTTATTATAAGAGAAAACATGCATTTACTGTAAGACACAGAAATCATTTGTAAGTGCTTACAACCTCAGGAAGAATGGAAATTTATAGTCACACAAACCTCACAAACCTCGTTACACAAATATTCACTAGCAGCTTTTCATTTTCCCCTGTAATTTTCTCTAAAATTGCTATGGTTCAGAACATGGTATAGCTTCACACTTACTAGCTTTGTTGCAAAGTGATTTATCTGATACTTCAAAAGGGATGTATACTTTTCTACACTTGTATTTTGTATAGCTTTCCTTTAAAAATGTTTAAAAATAACAATGAGCATAATTAGTACATTTCTTTAAAGCTTGTTTATCCTTTTAAAACCAAACATTTCAGTGAGGTGTATTATGTTTTATAAATAAGGAAATAAAGCAAACAAAAGTAATTTTCCCAACAAAACACACATAGAATAAATCTTGTAACATAGATGATCTTTAAAAAAATGGTACCTAATCAGATAACACTACAATTCAGGGAGGTAAACACATGTATTAATGTCTAATAGGGATTGAAGTATGATGTAAACAACTCCACATTTATAGTAATCTAGCTTTTCTTCACTGTTAATTCTCTAATGGGAATTAGTTATGAAAATTATAAAGGATTCCCACACTCACAGTCTGATTTTCTTATATTCCAAAGCAGGGTAATAAACAGGCGAAGAATTTACTAAATTACTGTCTTCAAAGTTTTTCTCCATTATGAAGTTTCTGATGTTGAGTAAGGTGTGAATGACGCCTAAAGTTCTTACCACATTCATTACATTTAAAAGGTTTTTCACCAGAATGAATTCTCTGATGTTGAGTAAGTTGGGAGCCACGATTAAAAGCCTTATCACACACATCACATTTGAATGGTTTCTCACCTGTATGAATTCTTTGATGCTGTGTAAGATGTGAACCACGAATAAAGGCCTTCCCACATTGATTACATTCATAGGGTTTCTCACCAGTATGAGCTCTCTGATGGTACGTTAACTGTGAACCACGAATAAAAACCTTACCGCATTCCTTACATTCATATGGTTTTCTACCAGTATGAAAAATCTGATGTAGAGTAAGCTGTGAGGCATAAATAAAAATCTCCCCACACTGTTTACATTCATGGGGATTCTCACCTGTATGAGTTTTCATATGCTGAGTCAATTGTGAGCCATAAATAAAGGCCTTCCCACACTCTTTACATTCATAAGGTTTTTCACCAGTATGGATCCTTTGATGCTGCGTAAGATGCGAACCACGAATAAAAGCCTTCCCACACTCCTTACATTCAAAAGGTTTCTCACCAGTGTGGATTTTTTGATGTTCAGTAAGTTGTGAGCCACGAACAAATGATTTTCCACATTCCTGACATTCATAAGGTTTCTCACCTGTGTGAATCCTCTGATGTCGAAGAAGCTGAGATTCATAGTTAAAAGTACTTCCACACTGTTTACATTCATGTGGTTTGGTACCTGTATGAATTCGCTGATGTTCAGTAAGTTGTGAGCCACGAATAAAGGACTTGTCACAATCCTTACATTTATAGGGCTTTTCACCAGTATGAAGTCTATGATGCAATGTAAGCTGCGAGCCATAACTAAAGGCTTTTCCACATTTCTTACATTTATAAGGTTTCTCGCCTGTGTGGATTCGCTGATGTTCATTAAGTTGGGACCCACGAATAAAGGCCTTTCCGCATTCCATACATCGATAAGGTTTCTCTGCAGTATGAACTCTCTGATGGTAAGTAAGTTGTGAGCCACGAAAAAAGGCCTTACCACATTCGTTACATTCATAAGGTCTTTCACCAGAATGAATTCTTTGATGCTGAGTAAGATGTGAGCCACGAATGAAGGCCTTTCCACATTCTTTGCATTGAAAAGGTTTCTCCCCACTGTGAACTCTTTTGTGATAAATAAGTTGTGAGGCACAAAAAAAGGATTTTCCACATACCTTACAATCGTAAGTTTTTTTAGTACCCTGAAAGAACTTTCCACATTCTTTGCATTCATAGAATTTTTCCTCAGAATTAATTTTCTGGTGATCAGTTGGCTTAAAGCCATTAATAAAGTATTTTTTGCATTCCTGACATTCACTGGATTTCAGAGAAGAGGAATTTCTCTGTTGCAATGTAAGGGATGTCGTCTGTTTGCAATTACGAATTTTTTCACCGGTGATCATTAATTGCCTAACGAATCCCTCTTTATCTCCTAACTGACTTTCAAAATTATCTTTACATTTTCTATCTTGAAAATTTATAGATTCAAGCTTATGATTTGCTGTCTCCTCATGAGATGCTTCATGTCCATCCACTCCTCCTTTTGAAAATAAGTTCTTGGTCTCATACCTAGATTCCAAGCCTGTAAGATAAAAGGAAAGTAAACAAGTGCTATTTTTATTACTGGAAAAGTAAAACTCCTAACAAAGTAACAGCATACTCAAACTAAGTATAAGATTCATGTCAATGAAAACAATGCAGCAGAAAAGAAAACTTCAGACATAGGTATTACTATAACTCAAAATTTATCATAAAGATGGCAACTCAAATAAAAGATACATTCTTTTAGTAAATGATAAAGATAAAGAGTAAAGTTCATTAATTCTTCAAATCAAAAGAATTATTTACTTCGCATAGTGATACATGGCTTAAGTATTGTACATGATACAAATATTTTTGGTTTTGGGGCCACACCAGCAATGTTCAGAGGCTGTTCCTAGCTCTGAGCTCAGGAATTACTTCTGGCAGTTTTCACATGACAATATGGAATGCTAGGGATCAAACCCAGGTCAGCTGCAAGGCTGACTTCCCCAACCCACCATACCGTCTTTCTACATATGCCCCCCCACACACACCTTTTAAGTTTTTTGTGGTTTTAAGTCAAATCCAGCTGTACTCAAAACCTACTCCAGGTGAGGGGAGAAGGGAGAGGAAGAACAGGATACAACATGGGGTGCCAGGTCAGCAGCATTTAATGCAAGCACTCTACTGCTGTATCTATCCAGCCACATTTTTCTATTTTTAATTACTAGATTTTTAGAGAACTGTGGGTTAAGTTCAAGGAGTTCCCACATGCCCTCTCTCCTTCCCTCCATTTCCTTCAATTTCACTTTGAAGTGCAACACATTATCATTCGTGAAGGTATACTGAAATATTACCTCCAAATAACCTAATCTCTCAAGCCACATTTATGAGCTGATGCACAAAAGGATTAAATTAATAAATGACATCAGCTCACTTGCAACTGCTATTCCATCTTTCAAATGCTCTTCTCCCAAATTTGCATGGCCTACTCCATCTCTCTATTCATGTTTCTCCTTATATCTAATTATTCTATAAAAATACTTCACTTCACTACCTTGGCATTCTCTACAAGCTCTGTTCTGTTTTGTAACACTTGCCACTCTTCATATATTATGTCACGATTACTTCTGCTACAAGGGTCTAAAAAGGTAAGAAATTCAGTGTCATTAAATATATGTATGAATATTATACAGTTTACATTGGATCAAAAATATGAAACAGTAAAAAGGTTTGAAAGGAAAGCTAGGGGCTGGAGTGAAAAGCACAGCAGGTAGGGCGTTTGCCTTGCACACAGCCGACCCGGGTTCGATTCCCAGCATCTGATATGGTCCCCCAAGCACCGCCAGGAGTAGTTCCTGAGTGCATGAGCCAGGAGTAACCCCTGTGCATCGCCAGGTGTGGCCCAAAAATAAAAAAAAAAGAAAGAAAAGCTAATCAGTGAAAATAAAGGAAAGGAGGGAAGTAATAAATGGGACAAAATAGGCGTTTACTTCAGTAACTGATACGAAATGAGTTTTGTTTTCCAAGACTCAAATTTCTACTTCATTAACTGAAGAGTAAATGGCTAGATTGACTTTTAGGATGCAAGCTTGAGGCCAGAGAATAGTACAACATGGAGGGCATTTGCCTTGCACGCAGCCAACCCAGGCTCAATCACCAGCATCCCATATGGACTCCCTGAGCACTGTCAAGAGTATTTCCTGAGTGCAAAGCCAGGAGTAATCCCTGAGCATTACTGGGTGTGGCCCAAACACCAAAAAAAAAATAAATAAAAATAAGACGCAAGCTATTATCTCAAAGATGTGGCCAACCTAAGTAATTCAACTCTTCTTCTCAATTATCATTGCACTAGTTTTATCACTGCACTCACCCGGTCTCTGCCCTTTTGTCATATCTTGCACCACCTTCCAGGGCTCTTTTCCTTGCTCCAATAAAGAGAGCAAATCTGGCTTAGAGATGGAAAGTCCTGCTTAGAGAAGTGGAAATTAATATGGTTATGTTCTGCTTGTTAAGAATTAAAATTGAGTTTATTATTCATCAAATAAGACCAATGGCAAAAAACTTAAAAGGAAGGATATCTAAAAAATAAAAGAGAAAAAAAGCTCAATGGAGCAATTCATTTCAATGTCTATAAGGTACAAATAACTAATTTGCCTAAGAGTCTAACATTCCGTTACAGAACTTCAAGTTTCCCAAATTTCCCAAATTGACTTAAGTCAATTTGGGAACAACAAGCTTACCCAGTGAGACCAGGTTGTTGTAATTCTCCAACATCACTTCTCTGTACAGATTCTTCTGTTTCAAGTCCAGGTACCCCCATTCTTCCTTAGAGAAGATTATGGCCACATCCTTGAATACCAGCAACCTCTGAAATTTTACCCAGGTGAAATAAATATTCTTTATAAGTAATAAGAAGAAAGGTCTTCTGTTAAAAGGCCAAAATAGTGAGTAATATGTTGAAGTCAGAAGCCTGAGATATAATGGAAAGGAATAGTAAATCATGAATATAGGGAATAGTAAATATGATAAATGTGAGAATAATAACTATAGAACATCTAAACAGATTCCTAGGAATATGTACAGGAATAAGTAAAAGTCAGCAGTTGTTGTTTTCTGATTAAATAAGAGCAGACAGCACATGCAAATAAACTGCCAAATATATTCAAATATAAATTCCTTTATCTCCTTTTCCTGCAAACCTGAAACAAAAGGGGAGGTAGGAGAAATGGTGAAGTGGAATAAAGAGGGTAGGGAGAAAAGTAAAGAAAATATGTACCAGATATAGTAGATGGGGCACATGCCTTGCATACTGCTGACCCAGGTTCAATCTCTGGCACCACATATGGTTCCCCAAGCCCCATCAGATGTGATTCCTGACCACAAAGCCAAAGATCTAAACACTGCAGAATATGGCACAAAACCAAACAAGAATTTCTCTTAAATTAAGTCTCCAAAGAATTTAGCAGTAATATTTTTGTTTGTCGGGCCTGGAGTGATAGCACAGCGAGTAGGGCGTTTTGCCTTGCACGCGGCCGACCTGGGTTCGATTCCCAGCATTCCATATGGTCCCCTGAGCACCACCAGGAGTAATTCCTGAGTGCAGAGCCAGGAGTAACCCCTGAGCATTGCCAGGTGTGACCCAAAAAGAAAAAGAAAATATTTTTTTGTTTGTCCTGGGAAACACTGTGGTAGCTTTAGAAAGGCTATAAAATATTCTCTATTACATGTATGACTTTTATGGTAATTTCTCTTTCTCCTACATCCTTCACAACTGTTTCTGAAATTCTCAACTATTCAGATGATCATAGTAACATTTGTCATAGATCATTTATATTTTAATTTATTCTAATGTGCAGTTTTCCTCTCCATTTTTTTATTTTAATTTGTTTCTGTGTGATTCCCTATTTTCAATGCATCATAGTCTGAAAAGATCCTTGATACAATTCCTACCCTCTTAATTTTATGGAGGTATGTTTTTTGGTCCAGCATATGGTCTATCTTTCTCTCCATTTCTGTGAGTTTCCTTGCACGTGCAAGATTCTTTTGATGAAAGAAATGACTTCTTGAGGGATTGTTGTAATAGTGCTAAAGCTAAATAACTAAGCAAGTAAAACTATGCAGGAAACTAAGGGCAGAACTTCTGAGAGACCTATTCAGAGAACTGGGCAGAGATGATGGGTCATATAAATCAAAAAGCTGACCAGTACAGAAGAGAAACACCAACCTATTTGCCTAGGCAAGGGGAATGGGGGAGAAGGGGTACAAAAATAGGTGACGTTATGAAACTTTAACAGAATGTACTCAACACAAAGATTCCGGGCAACAAGGGCTTGCTGCTAGTCCCATGATGCATCCTCCTGCCTTGACTATATTGCCATTGTGTAACGATCAAGAAGCTCCATTCTTTGGCTCTTCTCCTCTTTGTACCACAAGTGTGCTATGTTGCCAGAAATTTTGCAATTCTAGCCTAATTGCAGTCTGTCAAGTGTTTTTTCACCTTAAGATGGTCTTGGTGTGATTGCTTAAGCAAATTCTATCACAATGTAAGAAATAAGTTACTGAAAGGTCAGTGAGACTCACACAAATGTGGTCTTTGACTTACACATAACAATCAAATTCAAAATGGATATGTGGCTGGTACTGAACTCTGAGGCATAATGCCTGACACTCTTTTATTCTCAATTTCATATTTGATTACATTCCTAATCTTAAAGACATCACAAAAATCACATTCTGATACCAAAATCAATTTACATAGTAACCTGAAAATTCAGATGAGAAAGATAAAATTTGCATGTGTAGTCCCATCTTATTAAATCACATTCTGACAGAAGAGATTTTAGTCTTTTCTCAAATACAAATATTTGAAAAAAAAATTTAAAAAAAAATGATTTCCAGAGAGGATGTTGAGGAAAGTCTGGGCTGAATTCCTATCACTCACTAAAAGGGAGTGACTAGGAGAGCAGACCTGCGAATAGGGCTCAAGAAAGCAGAAAGTCTGGAGTTAAGAATACTTGAAAAGTCACTATTTTAAAATGAAAGAAGAAATACCAACTCACTTGGGACATGGCTTAGAATTAGTCCTCTGGCTTCTTCCTGCTGAGAAGCGGAGTCCTAAGAAGATAGAGTCAGAGAAGAAAAAGGAAACTAGGAGAACAGGTATATTCATAGTTTAATAGTATTCAAGATCTTTTAAATGAAAATCAACATTGTTTCAGATGTGCATCATTATAAATCATCTTTATGTCTACTATAAGCTATCACATAAGCCCACCTGATCTATCATTCAATATAACTGATACCTTTTCCTCATTTACCCGCTCCTCTTCCAATAATCACTAAATTTGTCTTAGTCTAAACCTAATTTTGTTTTATTTAGCTCATTCATTCTGTTTCTCTATAAATAACTCATGTGTAAATTCATAAGGTATTAAGTTGTCTTTGTCTGATTCACTGGAGCAAAGACAGAATCATCTTAGTTTTTTTGAGGTCACACCCAGTGGTGCTCAGGGCTCACTCCTGGCAGTGTTCAGGGGACAATAAGGTGCCAGGGATGAACACAGGTTGGCCACCTGAGGCAAGTGCCCTACCCACTGTACTATTGCTCCAGCCCCATGATTTCATCATTTTTTAATAGCTGAGTAATATTTGTAGATATACACACACCATCACATCACCTATATCTAATCACCTGTGCTGGGGACTTGGGTTGTTCCCAGCTCTTGACTTATAAATAATGCCATAATGAAAATGTATCTCTCTGAAGTCATGCTTTTCTTTCTATTCTTTGGGTAAATATCCAGAAGTTGGACAACGATCACATAAAATTTTTAGTTTTTGAAGATTCTCATACTGATTCCTACAGTGTCTGCTGCCTTCATGTTACCTTCTCACTAACAGAGAACCTGGATTCTCTTCCACACACATCCACTACAAAACTAGTTCTTTTCCTTTTATCCATTTTAGAAAGAGCCTTTCTATTTTGCTTCTATGTTTTTCAATTCAGTATTTTCACCCGTTTTTTGCACCTGATCAGTTGAGAAGGCCTGTAGATGTCTAAATAATTTCACCCTTGGGTACAGGATAGTACAGTGAGTAAGGTGTTTGCCTTGCAATGAGGTCAACATAGGTTCAATCCCTGACCTTACATATGGTCCCGCAAGCCTGCCAGGAATAATTCTTGGGTGCAAAATCAGGAATAATCCTTGAGCAACACAAAGTATGGCCCCAAAACAGAAATAAACAAGATTTCTAAATAATTTCAGCTCTTCCCTGCCCTAGAAAACAGATAGAGAAAAATTAATTCACACTAAAGCATTATCCAATTTGCACACTGCTATAGGATTCTCTGACCTGTACCGTCTGGTTCACCCTTTATAGCTTAGGGTACAAATTCCAAATTTAATAAAGGTAGGACCAAGGAGAGGGAGTACAGTGGGTATGGTGTTTGCCCTGGCACATCATTGGTCCCCCATTTGCCTGGAGTGACCCCTGAACACAAAGTCATGAATAAGCTTTGAGCACAGCCAGGTGTAGGCCCCCCACCCTAATGGTAGTATTCACCATTTACAGCCTTATGATGAGGCTGTAAAATCTGGATCCAGTCTGTTCCTTTTTAGGCCAATTCTTATAATAAATACTTCCCAAGACTTCAAACTCTTTGCCCAAGGTCCAATAAACTAAATAGCTCAAGCTGCCTACCTCGCTCATTCTCATACTACAGATTCAAGAAGCATCCTGGGTCCAATGAAAGATATGGAACACCAGGTTTTAGTGTGGAAGCTCCTAATTCAACCTACAGTGCCACAAAGTTCCTCAAGGACCACCAAAACCCATTCTGAATCCAAAGTGTAGGCTGCATCCAGGCCACATGAAGTCACAGCACATGAGTATTGGATAATGAAGAAACAAGACCAAAGCATCCTCTAAGTCACAGCTTCAGTTGAATTCAGGAAGTCTGGACGCAGAATCAACCTAACAGGATTGTGCTTTAAAAGGAAGGTCAATGGTAACTAGAAAAAGTAGCTGTACATTAATTTCCATATAGCCCCCACAATGTGCTTGGTATACGCTAACACTTAATTGAGCCATAGAAAGGTCTGTGAATTTAACCAGTTACCACAACTCTCTGCTCCCACAGCCTATAGAATCTTCTTACATATAAAATGCGGGTAGGGAGAATTACACTCAGCTGTGCTCAAGGCTAACTCGTTGCTCTATACTAAGGGATCTCTTCTAGAAGGATTAGGGGACCATATGTGATGCTGGGGATTAAATCTGGGTCAGCTGTGTGCAAGGCAAAGCGCTCTGGCCCAGTATGTTTTTACAACAGTTTTATAGTCACATAACTCACATTCCATAAATCCTTTTTAAAGTCCAGTTCTTACTATAATCAGAGATGTACAATCATTATCATCATATAATTGCACAAGTTTCACCACTACAAAAACAAAACCCCCTGGCTATTAGCAACCAGCTCTCATTTCCCACTTTCATAATTTTTTTTAATACATGTGAATCTGCCCATTCTGGATATTTCATAGAAACAAAATTGAAAATTATCTTCTATGACTTGGTTCTTCTACAATCTAATGTTTCAAGATTACACTATATTGTAGCATAGATTAAATATTTTGTTTAAATTGCTAAATAACATTCCTTTGTTTTCTTTTGTTTTGCTTTTTTAGGTAACACCCAGTGATGCTCAGGGGCTCTTCCTGACTGTGCTTGGGGGACCCAATCTAATTACAAGATGACTTTTCCATCAATTAGCTCCCACCATTAACATACCAGGTTCATTCTCAATACTTAAAATATTCCAAGGGTTTTAAAACAGGGTGCCATTTGTGGGGAGATAGTACAAAGGGTAAGGCATTGTCTTGCAAGCAGCTGACCTGGGATGGATCCCTAACACCCAGTATGGCCCCAAGCCCACCAGGAGTATCCCTGTGAGCAGAGCCAGGAATAAACCCTAAATACTGCTGGGTGTGGCCCAAAAACAAAGATCTGGGTTCCAAAAGAGGACAAAATATGTCAGCTTGCTGCATCTGTATTATAGCTGTATCATGTACAATGTATATATGAAAATAAAATTTTAAAAAGTCTAATGTTGGTACATATATATTGATTATAAATGTAAATTGACATAGGGCAGGGAATTAAACCTGGTTTTTGCATACAGTAGTTCCCCATAATCCTTAGGGAATATATTCCAAGACCCCAGAGTATGCCCTAAAATATAGATAGTACTGAACCCTCTATGTATTCTTTTCAATCTATCACTCTCTATGGCAAAGTTTAACTTATAAATTAGGCACAGTAAAATAGCATTAATAATAAAATTTAAATTATAATAGAAGTTAAATAAGTGAATAGGACCTGACTTTCTCAAACTACTTTATTTTTAGTAAAGATTTCAAGTCAATGTTTACCACAGTTGAAACTGTGGAAAGCAAAACCAAAGAAAAAGAGAAATCTACTATAAGTGGACTATAGGATTATGTAAATAATTTATATAATTATAGGGTACATTTTAATCTTAAAGGAGCAATCTCTCAGAGATTAAATTTTTAAAAATGAATTTATAGGCTGGAGAGAGAAAATAGTGGCTATGGCACTTGTCTTGCACATGGCCAATCTGGGTTTGATCCCTAGGACCAGGAGTGATCCCTGAGCACAGACTCCAGAATAAGAACTGAGCACAGCTGGGTATAGCTCAAAAATAAAGATTTAAAGCAAGAAAAATCCCAAACCCATTATTCCAATTGGTGGCATAACCAACCTTGCAAAACGGACTACTCCACATAACTCTAAAATACAGTAATTTGATTATTATCCCTAATGAGATATACCGTCATGAATACAAAAATATCAAAAGGCAAACAACAACTCTTTGTATAATTATATCATCAAAGGTTGGTATTCTGAGTGTCTTCATAAGGTGATCAGGATTCTTTATCCTGTTCTGTGATCTCAGCTTGGATCACACATTACATTTTATTTCCACAGGCTCTCTGGGGCTTTTTTAAAAATATCTTTTACCTATTTTAAAAACCTTTTTTCTGGGGCCTTAGTGACAGTGATACTAAAGTAGGTAAAATGCTTGACCTTGCACAAGGCCAACCAAGTCAAATTCAATCCCCAACGCCTTATAATAGTTCTTCACAGCCCCACCAAGAGTGATCCCTGAGTGTAGAGCCAGGAGTAACCCCTGAGCATCTCCAGGTGTGACCCAAAAAGAAAATATATATATATATATAAAGAAAGAATATAAGCAATTTGGTCACAGCAACCTCCTGCTGAAAAACTTTCCGGAGGCTATTATTAGTATTCTTAGCATGGAGATCAGGCCTGGTATTTCTCTCTGAAATACATTGTCTTTCTCCACACTATTTGTAATTTCTGCATATGTAAGGCACTTGACACAGGACCAAGCACAGGTACTCAGTAACACAGGTTTTCTCCCTTCACACATCTTTCTGCCTCTGTTTACATGAACCCTGTCTCCAAAGGCTGGTTCTTTACTCCATCACAGTTTAACAAATATTCTCCGTAGCCCAGTACTTCACTATCCTACCTCTGCAGCCTTTTTTTTTTCTTTTTGGGTCACACCCGGCAATGCTCAGGGGTTACTCCTGTCTCTGCACTCAGAAATTATTCCTGGCAGTGTTTGGAGAGCACCATATGGGATGCTGGGAATCAAACCCAGGTTGGCCACATGCAAGGCAAACACCCTACTCACTGTTCTATTGCTCCAGCCCCATCATAGATAGATCTTGAAATCTCCAGACACCTCATAATTCCTCAGTACTGAAATTCCAGTAGGCGCACACCAAATTAGGTGGGAAAGTGACATAGAGGGCAATTAAACTCAACAAACAAAAGCAGTAACATAGAAAGTTCAACTAGCAACAGAGAACAGAATTAAAAATTAAAAATCAGAGTAAAATTGAAATTGAAAGCAGAAAAGCAATTAAAAAAATCCAAAAAAGTCAAAACTGGTGTGTTTTTTATTTTTAGACCTCCAAGTGGTGTCAGACAATTTTGATTGAATGAGTCACTGTTCACTGCAAGAGAAATGATGGTCCTCCCTCCCTGGTGCTAGGGACCTCCAGGACCACACCTGGCAGTGCTCAGGTCCTTCAGAGCTGCACAGGGCAATGTTTCAGAAAACGTGTAGTGCTAGGAACTGAAACCAAGCTGGCTGCCTAACTAACCACTGTAATGTCTCCTGGTCCCCCAAAGCTGCTTCTTTTGTTTACTTTTTGTCTTTCTGAGTCACACCTGGTGATGCTCAGGTATTACTCCTGGTTCTGCACACAGAATTTACTCCTTGGGAGTGCTCAGGAAACTATATGTGATGCTGGGGATCAAACCTGGGTCAGCCATGTACTAGGCTCTCCCCACTGTACTACTGCTCCAACCCCCAAAGCTGCTTTTTAAAAGGTAAAAAAAAATCATTAACAACCCCCTTCCCAGGCTAACCAAGAAATGAAAAAAATCACTATATCACAAATGAAAAAGGTCATTTCTACATACACCATCGATATAATATATAATAAACTTGAAAAGCTAAACCATTTTTATATTAGCAGTCTATAAATTTTAGATAGCAAATTTTACCTTTTAAATTCTATTCTTAATAGGAGAGCCCACTTTCTATTTCTGTAAATAACAAGTTTTTTTTTGGTTGTTGTTCGTTTTTTGTTTAGGGGCGACACTGGGCGAAGTTTAGGGGTTACTCCTGGCTCTGCGCTCAGGAATTACTCCTGGTATTATTTGTGGGACTGTAGGGGATGCCAGGGGTCAAATCCCAGTGGGCACTGTTCAAGGCACACATCCTACCCACAGTTCTATCTCTCAGGCTATGCAAATAGTTTTACCGGAGCTCAGATATTTGCATTCTTTATTTATCACAAATGGCTACTCTGACTCGACAACAAAACTATTTACAACTGAGTATGACCAACAAGCATATTAACTATGTGGCCGTTTACTAAAAGTTTTGACTTAGGTTTATTGAAAACCAAAAACAGGATCAAATACCATTAGAATCAAGGCAGTAGACAGGGTACAAGGTTAAAGTCTTATGCCTTTTATGTGGCCAAACCCTGGCACAACATCACCGGTATAGCCCTGGAGGCACTGAGCATTGTGAGGTTTGGTACTGAAGGCTTGAGAGCATTAGTAGCCCTGGCTAGGTGATCCCTAGCACTGTAGGGCCCAAGCAGCACTGCATCTGGGGATGGAGAGATACCACAGAGGGAAGGGAAGGTTTGCCTTGCATGTAGCTGACCCAAGTTTGATCCCCAGCACCCTACACAGTTCTTTGAGCCCTGCCATGAGTAATTCCTGAGCACAGAATCAGGACTAAGCCCTGAGCACCACCTGGTGTGCACCCCCCCCAAAAAAAACCCCAAAACAATCAAGTATACTCCATACTGATACTCCTTCCTATTCAATTACCCAACCATCCAATGAGCGTGGCTTGGGACTCCTCAACCCCAAAACAGATACTACTAGTATCAGAAGGACCTAAGAGCCATCTAGAACAGGCCAAATATGAGACAATGGTAATTTAAGTATAAATAATAAATGAAACTGTTGCCACATATTGGGAAAAAAGTATATATGATTCATGTTTACTGATTATTTCCTCATCCTGAAATTGTTAGAGTTTGACCTGCTTCCCTTTAACAATCTGTAATTAAGAATAACCGATCAATTGTTAGTTTCACTCTGCATAAATAATCCAGTTTTGAAATAGAGAAGTAGGATATAACTAGCAATCCCTAATGAAATAATAACAGCAAGCATTGCAAAGACCTAGACTAAATAGAAATAAAAATAGACTGTTAATTCAGGTTTTTATAACCATCAACAATCATTTTGCGTAAGACAAAACAAAGAAGAAAAACAAAAGGGAGGCTAGGGTGTGCTCACAAATCCTCAAAAAGTCAGAAAGCACTTCAGAGCCCAAAGAGAGAACAACAATTTACCTTCAACAGCACCCTGGTGTGGAGCAGCGGGTCGTTCCTTGCTCTCTGGTTACCTGTGGCATAAGAAGGAACAGAAGGATGGCGAGTCCTTTCCTTTTTTCCACCCAAACGGACTTGCGAGAAACGAAACATCTTACACACAACCTCCACCCAAGCCCGAAAGCGGACACTAAGGGAACCCCAGGGACACGCACACCCCTATCCCCTCGGCGATCAAGCATACACAAGGAAAACCAGAGATCAACAGACAGTGTGGGAGGAGGAGAATCTCCTACCGGGGAGAGGCACGAATCAGACTCCCTCGGGACTTCCCTCCCCTCCCCTCGGCTCCCCCTACTTGGGTTGTTTTGTTTCTGGTTCTGCATTCTGACGTCAGGTCACGTCAATGTGACATCTGAAGGCTGGAACTCGCCCCCCAGGTTCCCCCTACAAGGCCCCCTGGCCCCTGTCGCTAACAAGAAAGGGGGCAGCTGAGCAGCGGCCAGACACAAAAGCCCCAACAACAAGCGGTCGGGAAACCTGAGAACGGCCAAATGAGGGGCATTTCTGACACCGGCCATGGCCACCCGCACCGCCCCGTCAGCCCCCGCCTCCCGTTATTCGCTCCCGACAGACACAGTTCGGCCGAGGAGCGGCACAAAGACAGACACAGTTAATCATGGGGCGACTCGCTCGGCTTCAGACAACTCACCCGCACCTAATCAAACAACCCAACCGGGCAAACGCCGGGCACGGCCCGTCCCTCCGCACCCGCGCACGGACCCGGCCCGTCTGGGGCCCCGGCTCACCTTCAGCTCGTCCTGCGTCCGGCCAGCGGACGTCCCGGCCGTCTGGATACGAAGCCTGCAGGCCGCGCTGCCCACCTCGATGCCAGCACCGAAGTTTTGACAACCCGCGGGAACGACTCGACCCCAGAAAGCTCTGGAAAACGTAGGCAGGGAGGCAAAAGGTCCGAGAGAGCCGGTACCCCACGCCGCCGGCTCGCCTTGTGGTGGTCACTCTCCGGACGCGTCAGTCCGAGACACGCGGTCGACTGGCAGCCGTGGCGAATCTCGGCTACGGTCCGCGGCCCCGGACGCGCACAGCCGCGCGCCCACGCGCGTTCCGGCGGACGCTCGAGTTCCGACGAGGGGTCTTCTGGGAATTGTAGGCGCCAGGGAGCGGGGGAGGGAGGGACTTGTAGGCGCCATGGAGACTTCTGGGACTTGTAGGCGTCAGAGAGCTGTGTGGGCTGGCAGCAATCAGCGCCTTCTTGAAGCCCTCTGCGGTGGGTGCACGCAGAGTTGCAGAGTCTGGGAAGTGGAACTGTTGGCGGAGAAGGCAGAAATCTTGGCTGAGAAGCCCAGAGAAGAATCCCCAGACCTTACCCACCGCCAAGCCTATAGGGGAGGAGATGGGAAGGTTTGGGACGTTTTACTGCTGTTGTGATTGATTGCTTTAGATTGTGTTTGTAAGTTCAGGGTGTAGCAAGGCTGCTATCTGAGACCATTTTCACAAGAAGTATTCTCAGCAACAAAAACGCGGTAAGTTTGAAGTACAGTTTTTGAATGTAATATATATATATATATATATATATATATATATATAAAGGGCCCAAATCATTAGAGCTGAATATAAACTTCTTAACGCCATGTAATCAACATGCCAGAAGTCCCCTATGAGTCGCATGTAAATCCATCATATAGCAAAACAGACTACTTCTGCAGGGTTTTGAACTTTATATAAATGGTATCATACGAGGTAACGAATCTTAAAGGGAAATATATATATATATATATATATATATACATATACACATATATGAGCACCCAAGGCTCAACACTTAACAACAAATTAGTAATCTCTTATGGAAGGGCTTAATGGCTCCAGGGTGAAATACAACAATCTTCACACACTCTTCTCTAAGGAAAGTTTTTCTGGAGCTTTTTCAGTGATTTATTCATAACAAACTACAAAATAAATTATTTTGGTTTTGCTTTGGGGCAAGGGTTGGGGTCCGGAATTGGAAATATGCAAAATATGGTGGTGGGAAGGTGTAATGGTGGTGGGATTGGTGTTTGAATATTAAATATATTAAATGTAATCACATATTGTATGAACTACTTTATGAAAATAAAAATTTAAAAATAAATGGTATTTATGCATACAATTTCTATAAATCATAATTACATGAATGGGATCATAAATCTGTTTGTGACATTAATTTATAAAGTTTATCTCCATGGTGAATTTGGCTTCTTTTCAGCTTAGGAGAATTGTTCTGTGAACATTCTTATTATGTTTTGCTGTGTGCATCTTTGGATTCCCGTTTATACACCTAAGAGGGGAATTTCTTTTTTTTTGGGGGGGGGGTCACACCCAGCAATCCACAGGGGTCACTCCTGGCTCATGCACTCAGGAATCACCCCTAACGGTGCTCAGGGGACCATATGGGATGCTGGGATTTGAACCCGGGTCGGCCGCGTGCAAGGCAAACGCCCTCCCCGCTAAGAGGGGAATTTCAAGGTGATAGATTATATAAAGTTTAGCGTTAGTAGATACTGCATATAGTTTTCTGAAATGGTATTCAATCTTGAAATCCCATGTGATAGTTGCTCTCCATTCAAACATACACTTGTTATTTGATATCCTTTCCTTTTAAATTTTATGGTGGTTTTAACTTGAATTGTCCTAAGATGTCCATTCATATGTCTTCTGTAACAGGATTAATACCCAACGATATTTAGCATTTATTATATACAAACAGAAAAAAAGTTCTATTCCTCCTGAAAGAGAAACTTAGATCCCCTTCTAGAGGTCTCTGCTATTTGGAGTGGTGTTGGCATCGCATCACCAGGAATAATTCCTGAGTGCAAAGCCAGGAGTAGCCCCTGTGCACCGCCGGGTGTGACCCAAAAAACAAAGCAACAACAAACAAACAAACAAAAAAAAACAGAACTTGGGACTGGAGCAATGGCACAGTGGGTAGGGCGTTTGCCTTTGCCTTGGACACGGCCGACCCGGGTTCGATCCCCAGCATCCCATATGGTCCCCTGAGCACCGCCAGGAGTAATTCCCGAGTGCAGAGCCAGAAGTAACCCCTGTGCATCACCGGGTGTGACCCAAAAAGAAAAAAAATACTGGAATAGAGGCAAAGATCCATCCTTCCATAAGGGGAATGGGTCAATGGCTACATGCTCTAGTCAAAGTACCCAAAATCGCCAGACTTTTTATTTTATTTTTTTAAATATTTTTTATTTTTTATTTTAAATTTATTTATTTTTTAATTTGTGAGTCACAGTGAGGGTACAGTTACAGATTCACACATTTTTGTTCTTGTTTTTCCCTCATGCAATGTTTAAGAGCCCATCCCTCCACCAGTGTCCATTCTCCACCACCGATGAACCCAGTATCCCTCCCAACCCCCAGTCCCATCCCCCCGCCCCACCCAGCCTCTGTGCCGAGGCATTCCAATTTGATATCTCTCTTTCTTTTTGGGTGTTGTGGCCTTCTTGGGTATTAGTCTCTATTCTGTTGTTCTATATTCCACAGATGAGTGCGATCTTTCTATAATGACATTTAGATATTTACTACAACTCTGTGCCCAAAACCTCGTGAAGCTTGAAAGAATGATATGATTGACTTGAGATTTTGTTTTTGCTAGAAACTTAATTACTAATGCTAAGATTAGTGAGGGGCTGGAGCAATAGCACAGTGGGTAGGGCATTTGCCTTGCACGTGGCCGACTTATGTTCGATTCCTCTGTCCTTCTCGGAGAGCCTGGCAAGCTATGGAGAGTATCCCACCTGCACAGCAGAGCCTGGCAAGCTACCTGTAGCGTATCTGATATGCCAAAAACAATAACAACAAGTCTCACGATTCGCCAGACTTTTTAAACCTTCTGGATATTGGGACAAAAGTTACTGTAGTGCTAGGAAGTGCCCATGGACAATGTTGAAAAAAATAACTGAGACCAGAGTGATAGTTCAATGGGAAGGGAGCTTGCCTTGCACAAGGCTGACCCAGGACCGATTCCTGACACCTCATGGGGTCCCTTGAACATTGCTAGGAGTGATCCCTGAGCACAGCCCTGAGAACAAAGGAAACTGCACTAAAAAATTAAGTGGCTTGGAAATCATTCTCAAATTAGGCAGCCTTTTCATTATTCAACAGCAAGAGTAACATTTTATTTATTTATTTATTATTTTATTTTATTTTGTTTTTTGGTTCACACCTGGCGATGCACAGGGGTTACTCCTGGCTTTGTATTCAGGAATTACCCCTGGCAGTGCTCAGGGGATCAGATGGGATGCTGGGAATTGAACCCGGGTTGACCATGTGCAAGGCAAATACCCTACCCGATGTGCTATTGCTCTAGCCCCCAAGGGTAACATTTTAAACACAAGTTAGAATTAAAATCCATTTTACATTCAGTTTTAGTCAAAATAGAACATAATTATGACTTAAAATTTCTTCCAAAATAGAACATAATTATGACTTAAAATTTTACCTATTCCAATAGTCACAGCTCAGGTCATATTTCAGGTATGACCCCTTTCACTCTTTAAGTCATACTGGCCACCTGATACTTCCCAAATATACTAATTCTGCCCCATCTCTTGTTTTTTTTATCCACTATGCTTTTGCCTAAAATTCCCTCTCCCCTGATAACTTCATGGATTAGTTAGCTTAACTTGTTAGTTTGAATACTTGCTCTCCAATATATCTCTCTAATTACAGAATGGAAGAATGTGACTGTTCTCCTTCCCCCAAAGTTCTTCTTGCCTGTCACTTCTGCTTTCTGTTTCAGGCATTTTCCCTTTATCCCTAAATACTCTCTGTGGAGCTGAATGCAATCTGGTGTCTCAACTATTATATTCCCAAGGGGAGGCAATGAACTAAATATTTATTTCATTCCAAATATGTTTATTTGCCAAAAGTTGAGTATCTTTGTTTTTAATTTAATTTTATTTTGTTTTGGATCACAGTTGACTGTGCTTAGGGCTTACTTCTGCTCTGCACTCACATCACTCCTGGCTAACTCAGGAAGCCATTTAGGATGCTGGGGATCAAACTTGGTCCAGACCTGAGCAAGGGAAGCACTGTACTATTATCCCCAGCTTCTGAAATTTGAATATCTTAGGTGATAATTACAGGAGACAGTCATGGAAACAGAGGTATGGTGAATGGGATTAACACCTGTATGAGAAACTACTATCAGGGCTGGAGCGATAGCACAGCGATAGGGCGTTTCCCTTGCACTCGGCCAACCCGGGTTCGATTCCCAGCATCCCATATGGTCCCCTGAGCACCGCCAGGAGTGATTCCTGAGTGCATGATCCAGGAGTAACCCCTGTGCATCACCGGGTGTGACCCAAAAAGCAAAAAAGAAAAAAAAAAGAAAAAATACTGTCTTTATTATAATACTCAGTTAATTTTTTCCCTAAGCAATAATAGTATTGCTCAGAAATAATACTATTTCTCAGAAATAGGGACATGGTGCTTGTAGCAATACTATTATTATTCAGAAAAAAATTAACTCAGTATTATTATAAGATCCCTGGCACCACATACATTCCCCCAGGTCCTGCCAGAAGTAATTCTTTTTTTTTTTTTTTTTTTTTTTTGCTTTTTGGGTCACACCTGGCGATGCACAGTGGTTCCTCCTGGCTCTGCACTCAGGAATCACTCCTGGCGGTGCTCAGGGGACCATATGGGATGCTGGGAATCGAACCTGGGTCGGCCGCGTGCAAGGCAAACGCCCTACCCGCTGTGCTATTGCTCCAGCCCCCAGAAGTAATTCTTAATCGATGAGTCAGGAGTAACCTTAAGCACATATGAGTGTGGACCGAAAACCAAAATAACAACAACAACAACAACAACAACTTTGGGAGCTGGACTGATAATTTACCGGGTAGGGCACTTCCCTTGCACACATCTGGCCCACGTTTGATCCCCAGCTTGATCCCTAAGCACAGAACCATAAGCACCACTACGTATGGCTAAAAACCAAAAAAAATTTTTTTTTAAGTTTTAGAGATATTATTGACACACTATGCAATTAACTTATTTCAAGTAGCTTTTGTCATATCTGATATAAAAATTTATTTCAATTAAGATACAATACATTACTTTTGCTCTGCCAAAGTACCTTAAAATAGTGTATGGTATAAGCAAAGCAACTAATTGAGGACTCTGATAACAAAATAATTAGTAGATTGGGTAAGGGGCTAAATAAGTATTTTTAAATGATTGATATGGTTTTAATTTTTAAAAAACACACCACCTAGGGCCAGCATGATAGTATAGTAAGTAGGGTATTTGTCTTGCATGCAGCTGACCCAAATTTGATACCCGGCATCCTATATAGTCCTCCAGCACTGCCAGGAATAATTCCTGAGTGCAGAGTCAGGAGTAACCCCTAAGCATTCCAGAAAAACAACCCACACACAAAAATACCACCTGGGGCTGGAGAGATAGTGCAGTTGACCAACATTAGTTAACTCCCAGGCACTGTATATGGTTCCCCAAGCCTTGGAGAAGTGATCCCTGAAAGCAGAGCCAAAAGTAAGTCCTGAGCCCTGCATCCTCATGCTCAAGCACTATGTCCCTATTTACTCTGTCCACTTTACTGGAAACCAGGTGTGCTATATAATTTCCAGGTCTTCTAAATAAATATCTGTTTCTTCAAAATTTGGATGGTTATTGTCGAAGAGCATTTTTCAGTTATGAGACACGTAGTAATTATTGCAATTGAGGTAACTGGCTTAGAAGAGGAAACACTATGAGATGTTTATCTTGCACGTGCCCAACCTGGGTTCAATCACCAGCATCTCATATGGCCCCCAGAGCACTGCCAGAAGTAATTCCTGAGTGCAGAGCCAGGAGTAACCCTCGAGCATTGTTGGATGTGACTCCCCCACCAAAAAAAAGGAAAGGAAATTTCCCTGGGCTCAGGTTGAGTAACCCCAGGTCATTTTCTTATCTTTAGCATTACCAATAGACTAAGACCAACAAAGCACTCTCATTTCTTTACTCGGCTAACAGTATTATACCCAGATTCTGGGTTTGCCATTAGCAGAGAGACCAGTTCCACAAGTGAGAATGCAAAAGCAAAGGAACCTTTATTGGTAGCTCAAGCGAGGGTCCAAGCCTCATCCAACACAGTGGAGTCTTGACAAGGACCCCCACTCTAGTTCCAGGGAACATTTTATTGCCTATGGTTACATAAGCAAAAGTTGGCACAGTTGTTGGTTACAGTTTGCAGTTTTTCCAAGAATTTCAACGAAACAGTCAGAAGTCTGTAAGCAAATTGGTCGTGCTGCTGTGCCCAGAGGTATTCCACTTATCATATGACTGGTTAGTGGTGTCTAGGGGATTTCCAGCTTCGGCCAAGGACAGTTTCAGAAAATTCTTTGGGGGTTGGGGGGAAACAGAAACTTAGGCCTACTGCTTGTTTTGCTGAAGTACAGCCTGTCATTGCGCATATGAGATTCTTCCTTGGCCTCACAATAGTTACAAAACTTTCAAATAAAACATGACAATATATAGTTCACATACACGTGGTCCCAATTTATAAATGGCTTTTATGTGGTCCACATCTGACATAACTGATGTGGAGCTGGGGCCACTCCTGTGGATGCTTAGCCTGAGGGTGTGTAATCCTGATACTTCGGTATTTGTATCCAGTGTTGTGGTTCTCAGGACAAATGTTTAGAGGTCACTGGTGTTATACCCTGCAGTAATAAGTGCCCGACTAAAGCTACACACAGCTGGGCTTAGGTGTCATTATATTGGGGATTGAACTCAGGGCTTCATATATGCTACTCTTAGGCTTTACCACTTGAGTAATCTCCATGGTCCCATATATTCTAAATTTAATAATAATAGTAATAATAATAATAGCTGGAGAGATAGAACAGCGCTTGTCTTTTATGTAACCAACCCGATTCAATCCGAGCACTGATACAGCAGGAAGTGAGGTGTAGAACTCCAGGTCACTTTACATCTCCGCCCATGGAACAGATAGCCAATCAGAAAGTAGAATGGGATGGCTGGGGGTGGGATTTGACTACACATAAAAGGAGGCTCTAAGAGCCCGCTTGCCCTTTTCTCCCTTTCGGAACGCGTATCCCATTTCTCTCTGGCGCCCTCAGCTTAAGTAGGGCTGTGTAAACCTGGACAGAACCCAATACAGGCAGGTGTCTCGGGGCCAGACAGAGGCAGAACGCAGACAGGGCTTGAGCTGCTCAGGGACAGGCCCCGCCGTCATTCACGGGAGATGAATATACTGCATGGGACCAGACAGGGAAGTCATTCGTGGGATCAGGCAACGGGGGACAGGATCAGGGACTACACTCACAGGAGGCAAGTATACTGCGTGTGACAAGACAGGCAAGTCATTCACAGGACTGGGCAGAGTCAGGGGCAGGACCAGGTCATGGTTCACAGGAGGAGAGGCCGGAATGGCTGGGGAGGAAGGACTGTACATATTTTCTATACAATAAACTACCTTTCGATCTTTGAATTTTGTAATCAAGAACCCACCAGCACAGGAAAAATCCACATTAACATTAGTTGGCGCCTAACATAGGGCACTTAACTGGAGTTGTAAAGAAACAAGCCACAGGATATGGGGGGGGGGGGGGGAGGACGACAAGCAAGGACTTAAAGCTTAAAGGTATTAAAAGTAACTTTTAGTTTTTTTGTTGTTGTTGTTACCCTCTCAATAGCTAGAGGAAGGAGAAAGAGAACTTGGACTTTGTAGCTAGTTAATTTCAATTTGCAACCAGGGAAACAGGATAGAACAGAGACATAAATGCTCCTACATTCCATACTTCCTACATTCCATACTCCCTCCAGCACTGAAGCTTTTCACTACTTATGGATCCAGTCACTGGAAGGTTAGGACCGCTAGAGAGCTGGGAAATAGAATGGGGAAAAAACCATTAAGGACATATCATAAGCATATGAAAAACTTGGAGGCCAAAACCAACAGAAGCACACTTTACTCATGCGAAACTTGAACTTGAGACCAGTAGGTACAGCAGAGTGCAGATGCCTAGATGGAGAATTGAAGAAGCAGATGGTACTCAGGCCCTGTGCTCCAGGCGTATTCAATCTCCTCAAGTAAGGAGGGAATTTGATAGGTCAACCCAAACTTCTTTATTGGAAAAGCCTCTTAAGTGGTCAAACATCAAGTCAGATCATGAAAAAGATTTTCTCTAAGGACATTTTTAGTAACTTTGCTGCTCAGTTTTGCAGTTTTGCTCCATCCCTGGATTGGAAGGAAATGTATCTGACTCAATATAACAAAGGATTTTGTTCTAGGACAACCAGCAGTTAGCCTGGGGAAATACATCTGGAGAAGGAAGTTTTAGAGATGTTTTCATGCATTTTGTCAAGGGAAAGAAGTTTTGCTACTTTGTTTCTAGGCCTTTCAAAATTTCCTCTACCTATAGGCAAAAGATGCAGCCATTTGGATCTCGAAAGTCTTGCAAAAGTTGGTTGAAGTTATTTGCAACTGAAAAATGTTTGGGAATTGACCTTTGTGTTTACTAAGGAAAATTAAGAGTAGGATGTGTTTTGGTACAAAAGATAGTAACTTCACGTTATGTCCTTGGAAAAAAATTGAAGGATGATGACTGTTATGCGAAAATTTGTTGTTCTTTGAGAAAGATTGATTAATTCAGTTTTCATCTCTTCAGAAGATATGCTCAAGTCTGAGAAAAAACAAATTTGGGATCTATATTTGAACAAAAATCAGATATACGATTCTGTTCTGATGAAAGTTAACTTTCTTGTAACTATCTCATGGTAATTAAATAAAATTTTAAAAATTAAAAAAAAACCAACTAAGTGAATTTAAGAAGAACCTTAGAAAAAAAAAAAAGGTTAAGTGCCTCTCAGGGCGTTTGCCTTGCATGAGGCTGACCTGAGTTCAATCCGGGGCACAAAAATACAAACGAGCACGTGCCAAAGGGGTGCAATGATATGTGTGTTCACTGGCTCTCGGGGCGGTTCTCTTTGTCTCTCTCTGTCTCTCTCTCTCTTTCTCTCTGTCTCTGTTTCTCTCTGTCTCTGTCTATCTCTCTCTCACACACACACACAGCTCGCATTGGGTGTTCTTGAGCCACTGTGTATAGACCGGCTCGGGATGGCTCCTCCTTTGTGCTCTGCTTCTATGTGTGCTGCTGTGTTTTTTTCTGTCTGTCTATCTCTAACTCTGTCTCTGTAGTCTCTCCTCTGGTCTCTTAAGACCTCTCTCTCTCTCTCACCTCTCTCTGTCCCTGTCATTTCTCCTCTGGTCTCTTTCCTTCTCTTTTCTTCCGATCTCTCTCTCTGGACCCTTCTGCTTCTCTCTCTGGAGCCCTTCTCGCTCTCACTTCTGACTGAATCTTACTTCTGATTCTGACTCTGACTCCCTTGTTTAGGGTCTTGTGCTTTGGCCTGCGTGCCTGAGAGCTTAACCCCAGCTAGCTGGCTTGAATAAACTCTGCTTGTGTTTTGCATCACTGGCTGGACTCTGTGTGGTTTAGAGAGGGGAGATTATCATCCTCGGATCCTAACATCTCAGGATCGCAGCACTCAGGAGAGATGCGGCATCACAGGCTTTGGTTTCAGAGCGCCCAGGTAGAAAGATGAGAAGCTGGGTCTTTTATTCAAGCCACAGCAAGTCCATGACAGATTGCAAATAAAGAAAAATTTAAATGGGCTTCAGTTTCGGGTTCCAGGAACAGACAGTTTCCATTTCTCCGAAATGAGATAGAGATCCACAGGCCATCCGGAGGCAGCCTGAAAAGCCCAAAAGCTTCATAGATTAGCCCTGCCTATCACCAGGCGCTAGCTCAGCAACTTGTACTAAACTGTCAAAACCACAAAATATGCACCTCTTATGTAACCTTATGATATATAATGTCTGCAAAATCTAGAGTCGGGGTCCTTGTCCTGAGGCCGCTGCGTCAGTGGGGACTTATGTTATACCTGGGTTCTGGGGTTTCGCAGAGAGACCAATTCCACAAGGGAGAATGCAAAAGCAAAGGAACCTTGGGGCTGGAGTGATAGCACAGCGGGTAGGGAATTTGCCTTGCCCCCAGCAGACCCGGGTTCGATATCCAGCATCCTTATGGTCCCCTGAGCATTGCCAGGAGTAATTCCTGAGTGCAAAGCCAGGAGTAACCCCTGTGCATCACCAGGTGTTACCCAAAAAGCAAAAAACCCAAAGGAACCTTTATGTCTAGTTCAAACTAGGGTCCAAGTTTCATCCAACACAGTGGCTTCTTGACAAGAACCCTGATTTTAGTTCTATTATGTCCCAGGAAGGGAGTTTTGCTTGCACATTGACCAGACCAAATGCAAAGATGCAAATGCAAGGCACTCTTTATTGCTAGCTCAAGCTAGGGTCCGAGTTTCATCCAACGCAGTGGAGTCTCACCAAGGACTTCGACCCAAGTTCCAGGAAACATATAGCGTGTGGTTACATAAGCGAAGTTGGCACAGTTTTCCCAAGAATTGCAGAGAAGCAGTCAGAAGTCTGTGAGCTAATTGGTCATGCCCTCCAGCTGTGCCCAGAGATATCCTACTTATCATCAGAATGGCTAGAGGCACCTAGGGGATTTCCAGATTCAGCCAAGGACAGTCTCAGGGAATTATTTTCGAAGTGGGAAGGGGAAACAGAAACTTAGGCCTATTGCCTGTTTCGGCCTTAATGTGAAACCTGTTATGGCCCCGCTCCACAGGTAAATTGATAACTCTCTGTTCTGCAGAATGGTCAGCCTTCAACATTAGTTGGCTAGCGGAAGGTACTTTTGGTCTGGGGACCATTCTGAAAAGTTAAAGGTAACCTTTTCTTGCAGGACCGGGAGGACACCCGGACTAGACCCCTTAACATCCTGATCTGGCAGGAACTGGTTGAGAGACCCATTGACTGGTTTATAATAAGAGTGTTGTAAAACAGTGCAGAGATGGGGTTTGTCTTGATGGCTTCTATACCTTTTACTTTAATAACAGGGGGTAGGGGTCATCAGAAGAAAGGTTTCTCATGCTTTGATAAACATTGGCCGTTCATGTTTTCTTATGTTGCTATTTAAAAGTTTGTTCCAGTGGCCTCTTTTTTGTGTCTAAAAGCATGTTTAAATTGTGAAATTCTTAAAGTATCTGGTGTAAAAAAAAATCTTACGATTTAGATAATTAAAAACTTTAAAATTAAGCCAAAGAAGGTTTTCCTATGTTTCATGAAAATTGATGGTTTAAGGGTTTTCTTATGCTGGTATGTTAACATGAAAACAAGATTAAAGAGTAACGGGTTAAAATGTGAGTTTCTAACATTATAGGATTGGTTGCAAAATTTCTTACCCTACCAATGTTTTATTTGATTTCTGAGATTGTTGGTAACCTAAATTACAGAAGCCACCAAAACCACAGAATTGTGCCTTGATAAAAGTTAAAGATATCAGGCTCTCCTGCTGAAACTCCAAACCAGCTTTCTTTTTACTGAAGGGAAAAAAAGTCATTTAAAAAATCAAGTGGCACCTCCTGCCGGCAAGATGTGATCTCAGGGGCCGCACAAGCGTGACTCCAGACGCCAGCTAAATTTTTCGGCATGGGCAGCTCCTCGCAGAATGTCACCAGACTGAGAACTAAGCCTCGGCCCGATGCCCGCCCTGGAGGGGAAAGGTATTTCTCTCTATGCTCTTCCTTGCTGGGGGTGAAGGGCGTGGTGACCGCCATATTATGACGACCGCAGATGGGGTTTACAAGCTTGCAATGATCCAATATCTGGAAAAAATCTCCCTGGACTTAGTTGCTAAAGTACAGAAATCCAAAACCTCATACCTCTTCACAAAAGGTCTGACTAGTGGGGTACTCCTAACAATAATAGTGAGGTTTGTGTTGAAATATTGAAAGTAAATAGAAAGTAAAGCGAAATTTATCAGTTACATGGTGGGAGGGGGGTGCGGGGGGGCGGGATGGGAGGTGTACTGTGTTTTTTTGTTTGTTTGTTTGTTTGTTTTGGTGGTGGGATATGGGCACTGGTGGAGGGATGATTGTTTCAGCATTGTGTAACTGAGACTTAAGCCTGAAAGCATTGTAATTTTCCACATGGTGATTCAACAAAATAAAATTCTTAAATAAATAAATAATCAAGTGGCTACAGGCAGCCCCTTTGGCTTTAATGGTTTCTGAAAATGGGGAAGTGTGTGAGTGAGGCACAAGGCCCTGAGCCGCCCCAGCAACTGCGGGCAATGCCCAGATGAAAAATAACTATCCCATTTTCTGTGTTTTCATTATTTTGTATCTCTTTCCCTGGAAGTTGGAATCTTAAAGATAAAGTTTCTAATATAAAGGGAACTTGTGCCAAGTAAATATATGTTATAAAGATCTTTAATTGTGAGCATTGTAAACCTTCTGAATATCTATAGGACTGACTGTCATCCCATTGCTCATTAATTTGCTTAAGCGGGCACCAGTAATGTCTCCATTGTGAGACTTGTAATGCTTTTGAAAGAGTACTGCAGAGGTAAATGAGATAATGATTAGCAACATTTTTTTCCAAATTTCTTGGTAGATCAAGCTATATTAAGTTCAGTAACATAAATAGGTTAAAATTTGAGAGATATGACTACAAGGAAGGAATAAGTATGTATTTTAAGGGAAAAGGATGATGTGTGTAGGGTTGAGAATGTGTTTTAAGAAAGAAAACTGTGATCAAACAATATTGTTATAAGAAACTCTTTAAATTATCTGCAGGATTGTTCTAGTTTCCAGACTCCTGTTACAGTGCTCTTAGATAATTAAAAAATCAAGGTTTTCAACGTGGAACTAAATGAGTAAGATTGAGATATTTGCTTTTCTCTCCTCAGTGCCATGAAGTGTTACAGCACTATGTATGTTTGCATAAACCTAGACAAAAGTTTTTCCTCTCTGCAATAGGGCCTACCTCTGGTGCTGACAGGAAAACCAGCTATGGTTTTCTTCCAGGGAGAGAGTCGGGGGGATTGGTCTAAATGACAGGAGAGGGTATTTAACAGTTACTGTTTTAAGTACCCTACAAACCTCAGGGAGACCTTGAAGGCAAGCCGGCTAAAGGAAGGAGCTGGACATCATTGCTGCCATGGAAAAAGAGGAAGCTGGAAATCTGCAATGACTGACTCAGCTTGGGCCCTGCCCTCAATGTCCAAAAATGGAGGTTGAGATCTCTCCCAGCACTGAAGAAGGGATGGGATGGACTCCTGACTGCCAGGACACTCCGAAGGAGGATGAGAGGCTTGTGACCACATCCAGTTCAACCTGAAGGTTCTACCTCTAGTTCATGGTGGGACCTGATCTGTGAGGGCCCTGCCCTGTCCAGCAGGTAGGACCCTTTGTGGGACTGAGAAGGGGACGCAGTCAAATGAACAGACGCAGAGACAAAAGGAGGAGGAAAGAGAGAGAGCGAGTGTTTATTCACTGGCAGCTACAGCATTTATACCTGCCTGCTGGGAGGCAGTGGTATGGTATACGTGCCTGGACCCCCGTACGGGTAGTGGTCAATCATAGATAAACAATGGCGGGGCAGTAAGGTCAGCAAGTTCAGCAATGGCAGGAAGTTTAAGTAGGCCTCTGTTTGAAAGAAGCCAGGCTCTGTAAAAATGGCTCCTTACGTCTGGCTTCCTATATCTGGCTTCCTACATCTGGCTTCCTACACTGATCTTCATATCTTATGGCCGAACCTGGGGTAAAACGTTAAATGCCATTATTGGTGTGTCTCTTGCTCTGTCTTTGACCAACCCCCAGGACTTCCTAGTAAGTAATGGAGTACCCCAAATGGAGAGTTCTCTAATCTTGCTATGTTTATGCAAAGGAACGAGCCAGGTTTGTTAGGCCATCTGACAAATTTAAAATAGAGGAGAGAAAACCATGTTTCTGTAACTTGCTTTCTTTAAGAATTAGATTCTAGTTTTACAAAGGTGATTGAATAATTGGGTAATTTAGTAAGTAAGCTGTCTAGTCTATAAAGAAACTCAATGTTGAACATGCTGTCACCAGTCTGGCCAGAAAAGTTGGAACCAGAGGTTTACCAGGGGGGGACCTCAGCTCAAAGTGCATGTAATCAATTGCTTTCCCCCAGCCTGTCAATTGGCTAAAGTACAGTAGAGAGTGAACATCCGAAACTGGTTCTAAGTATTCATTTTTAGTTAATACTTTACTGTATCACTGTTGTCCCATTGCTCACTGATTTGCTCAAGTAGGCACCAGTAACATCTCCATTCGTCCCCATTGTGTTCAGGGTCAGAGGGACAGGGGAATGAAGCCCATTATTGTTACCATTTTTGGCATATTGGATAGCTTGTCAGGCTCTTCTGTGCGAGATTCTTCATAATTCTCTTCCGGGAGTTTTGTTTTATAGTCTCTGGATCTTGGCCATTGATGAGGTTACATAGCGCCAGGGGCAGTTTGGTGGGTGTGACTGCCAACCTACTGGAAAACTGAGGATCTCGGTGGAGGAGGCCCAGTCCCTATCCAAGCAGCCTTGGAGATCTTAGCCACGGGTCCCACATACCTGGGTTCCTCTGCCAGTTCCTTCATGTATGAGGCTTGTCCAAGCATGTGGAATATGACTGTGGCTGGGTTCTGGAGGTTTTCAGCTGCCGGGGCTATGCTTGGGGCAGGGAGGAAAACTCAACCCACGCCCCCTCCAAGGTGCCCCGGTGAAGACACCCTGGCTCAGGGGCAGGAGATTCTAGTTAATACTTAAGTTAATTCTTGTTCAAGCATCATGGGATTAATAGTCCATTTAGAAAATATTTCCTCTAGAGGCTGGAGTGATAGCATAGCGGGTAGGGCGTTTGCCTTGCATGCAGCTGACCCAGGTTCAAATCCCAGCATCCCATATGGTCCCCTGAGCACCGCCAGGAGTAATTCCTGAGTGCAGAGCCAGGAGCAACCCCTGTGCATCGCCGGGTGTGACCCAAAAAGAAAAAAAAAAAAGAAAATATTTCCTCTACACTAGAACACTCTGAAGAAGAGGAAGAATGGGCCAGTAATGACTGGAGAAGAGAGAGATCATACGTTCTGACCTACACTTCCTTTTTCAAGCCTAAGTAGTGGCAGTCGACCCAAAAGAATTTCAAAGGAAGCAGCAAAGTTCCTCTGTATAAAGAGGATTTTGAAAGAATTTTCAAACAGGGTAGCTGTTTGAATTTTCTTAAAACCAATTTGAAATATTAGATCAGTTAGGACAAGGCATGCTACTTTGGAATGATCTGATCTTGAAAGTGGAAAAACAAATGACAAATGCTCAAATGCTCAAGGTACAAGCATGAATCATCAATAGCATAGGAAGCACAGTTCTGAGTTACTTCTTTCTTACTGCCCTGTTCATTCCTTTCACTAATATTTTGTTGTATTAGTCCAGGGGTCAGTAATTTTCAACTTCTGTTTAGGCACCCCGTTCTAATGCCCAAGTGCAGCCCCAAAACAAAAAAAATGACTAAAATATTTTTTTAAATTATCGTGGGAGCTAAATTCTTGTGCTGAGAGAGGGGGACCAGGTCAAGTAGTAATTGGGGGTTACCAGTGACCCATTTACAAGTTATCCAGAGGCTATGAGTATTAGAGATTGGACCCAGGGCCTTGAATGAGCAGGTGCGCCACCACCTGAGCCACATTCTTGGCCCTGAGTTGTTCTTTTTTCTACCTCCACAGGTTTGGTTTTAAGAAAATTCAATCTTTTGTTGTTGTTGTTTGGCCATGTTCAGCAGTGCTCAGGACTTACTCCAGACTCTGCTCAGGGATCATTCCTGGCAATGCTCAGGGGACTATATGGGATGCAGGGGACTGAACCCAGGTTGGCTGCATGCAAGGCAAGCACCTACCCACTGTACTAGCTCTCTAGCCACTCAGTTGCTTATTGGTGTTCAAAGGAATTGAAGCTTGTTTAATTTGGATTTTTTGTTTTGGGGTCACACCTGGCAATGCTCAGGAATTTTTCCTGACACTGCATTCAGGAATCACTCTTGTGATACCCTAGGGACTATGTGGGATGTCAGGGGTCAAATCCTGGCCAGTTGCGTAGAAGGCAAGTGCTTTACCTGCTGTACTCTCACCAGCCCCCAAATTTTAATTTTTATCCTTAAGTATTTAAATGTGCATAGATGAGGAGTCAGATATTTGTATGATCTAGTATTTTTTAAGCAATCAGGTAATGTGATTGATATTATTGACAGTGTTTGCCTACTTATAGGAACTGAATTAAGCATTAGGAGGGTTAAATTTGAATTAATGATTTTTTTCCTTCAAAATGAAATTTGATGAATTAGAAGCAATGAGTTATGGCTGTATTACAGTCATAGAGACTTAAGATTTTTCTGCAAATAAACTTCTAATATTAAGTCAGCTGTGTACCATGATTAAAATGCTTTCAGCAAAATTTTTTGCAGGGAAGGGGCTGGTGTGTGGAGAGAAAAGATAGATGAGAAACTATAAGGGGCAAAGGTATTCAGGTACATGAGTGGTGGTAAGGAATGGTAGAGCTAAATATCCCAACCACAGGGTCAAAAAGCCAAACTTTAAAAACAAACTTCAAAAGGTGGCTGTTAAGATGGCCGGCTGTGGGTTGGGAAGGTACAAGAGGGAACCTGGAACACTAGTAGAGGGAAGTTGACTCTGGTGCTAGGATTGGTGCTGGAACATTGTATTCTAAAACAGTTACAGGGGCTGGGGAGTGAGTACAGTAAATAGGGCCCTTTCCTAGCACGTAACCAACCTGGATTCAATCCCGGCAGCCCATATAGTCCTCCAAACACTGCTAGGAGTAAATTCTGAGTACATAACCAGGAGCAACCCCTGAGCATCGCTGGGTGTGGCTCAAAAACAAATACAAAACCCCAACTATGAATCACTTTGTAAATCATGGTGATTTAATAACAAAATTTTAATAAGTAAATAAAATACTTTGCAGAAATAATAAAACAAACCAAACAATTCTAAATTGTTAGTCTCAACTATAAACCATTTATGTATATTCATTTATATAATCCTTACCAAAGTATATAAAAGTGAACATGGCCATCTCCATTTCATATAAAGAATGATAAAATATATTGAAATGGAATAATTTTTCTTTTTGGGGGGTATTAAAAATTGGTTCTTGGACCACATCCAGTGATGCTCAGGGATTATTCTTGGCCCTGTACTCAGAAATTACACCTAGCAGTACTCAGACCATACTGGCTGCCAGAGATCAAATACAAATCATCCAAAAACAAGGCAAGCATCCCCTGTACTATTTCTCCAGCCCAGGAAAATTTTTTTGTTTTGCTTTGGGACCACTGCCAACACTGCTTAAGGCTTATTCCTGGCTCTGAGCTTGGGCATAATTCCTGGCAGGCTCAGAGGACCATAAAGTGGTGTCGAGGATCCTGCTACACTGTCTCTCCATTTCCTGATTCATTCATCTAATTACTGATAAGAAAGCTTAATGGGACTCCTTTGTATATCATACTTCTTTCCCCCCATATCTTGCCTTTAAGATTCTAAATATTTGATTTTTATAATATTTGATTTTGGATATGTTCATTATTAAATGTCTAGGGAAATATCATTTTGAATTATATTTATATTAAATTTGGATGTTCAATTATGCTTTTTTCTTTTGGAGCCACACCTGACAATGCTCAGGAACTTACTCCTAGCTCTGCACTCAGGGATCACTCCTGGTGGTGCTTGGGGCACTAAATGGGATGCCGGGGATAGAATCCGGGTTGGCTGTGTGCAAGACAAAGACCCTACCTGCTGTACTATTACTCTGGCCACAGATGTTCAATTCTTTTAAGGTTTGGAAGTCCTTGGCTATTATTTATTTGGACAATCTTTCTGCCTCATTTTCCCTTCATTTTTCCAGAACATCAGTGATTCTATTTTATCCACTTGATAGTATCTCAGAGTTCATATAGGCTTTTTCACACTTTTGAAATTATTATTCAGATCTCACTGGATCATTTCAGTTTTTTCCTCTGATTCTATTTGCAGTTTGGTTTATTCTACTGTTGACACTGTGTTTATCATATTTATCTACTTCTTCAGCCCCAGAACTTGATTCATTTTTCAAATTGGCGGGGTGGAGGGTCGTTGAGCCACACCCAGCCATACTCAGAGCTTACTCCTGGCTCTGTACTCAGGGATCACTCCTTGCAATGCTCACGGAACCATATAGGATGCTGGGGATCAAACCCGGCTTGGTTGTATACAAGGCAAGCGCCCTACCCTCTGTACTGTTGTTCCGGCCCCAGAACATGGTTTTTTTTCATGGTTCCTCTTAAATTTATTTGCTCTTACATTTCCCCTAATTTTACTGTATTATCTTCCTGTAGTTTGCTGTTGTGGCTGCTCATTGCCCTCAAAACAGCTGTTTTGAATTCTTCAAATTCTAGAATTGGTGTCCTTGTATTTTGTTACTGGAATACTGAAATGTTTGAGTGATGTCATGTTGCTTTTATTCATGTTCCCTGGAAATTTGACTGTTTTTACAACTAAAGTAACAGTTACTGGGGGTCGGAGTGATAGTATAGTGGGTGAGTATGGCATTTGCCTTGAAGTGGCTGACCTGGGTGCAATTTCTAGAATGCCATGTGGTTCTGTGAGCCCACTGGGAGTGATCTTTGAGCACAAAGCTGAAAGTAAGCCCTGAGCACTACCAGAAGTGACACCCTCTTCTCCCCCCCAAAAAATAAAGTAACAGTTACTTTCTCCAACATTTACTATTTGCCTTCAAGTATACTTATTTATTACTCCTATTTGGGGTTTTCTTAGTATAGCTCCACCCCTATATAGTGAGATCTTGCTAACTATATTGAAAATGAACTTGTATATTTTCTTTCAGTTATAAACTCACCAAACTTGCTGGTAGAAGCCTCTCATTTAATCTAAGGTGGGACTGAAAGTAAAATTTGTCATTTTTCCTTCGCCCCCAGCTACTCCTAAATCCTCTGGAGCCACATTTCCTTTCCTCTTTCCTGGTCTCCAAGAAAAAAATCACCAAAGGCCTACCTCAGTCTCTCCTGCATCTCGCATATCTGGTGGAACTGGGAACTCACCACTTTCTTTCCCCATGGAGGAGTTGATTTTTGGCTAGTTCACCACAACACTGTGCTGTCCTTCAGGAGGCAGTACTAGCAATTTTTTTGTTATCCTTACAAGGTACTACCTGAATGTATCGGGGTTAAATAGTACAACAGGTAGGGCATTTGCCTTGCATACAGCCTACTTGTGTTTGTTTTTCGACATCCTATATGTCGAAATCACCTTGGCAGTCCCCCAAGCCTGCCCGGTGATTCTTGAGTGCAGAGCCAAGAGTAAGCTCTGAGCATAACTAGTAATGACAAAAAAAAGTACACAATAATGGGGCTCTTGGCACCATTTAGGGGGTCAACTAGTAAGACTGGTGTGGGAGGTAAAGGTAGGAAACAAGGTTGGAATGAAACCATGGTGAGAAAAATGTTGAGAAATACTATTCTGGATGACATTATGCTTGTCATTATTTCAAATGTAGGAGTACTGCTATTTATTCAGACACTGATTAAGCTGACTGAAGCAGGCATGAACTCATTACTTTTTTAAAAAATTTTTTTAATTGAGTATCTGTGAAATAGACCATTATAAAGCTGTTCAGGGGCTGGAGAGATAGCACAATGGGTAGGGCATTTGCCTTGCACACAGCCAACCCAGGTTCGATTCCCAGCATCTCATGTGGTCCCCTGAACACTGCCAGGAGTGATTCCTGAGTGCAGAGCCAGGAGTAACCCCTGAGCATCACTGGGTATAATCCAAAAAGGAAGAAAAAGCTGTTCATAATTGGGTTTCAGTCATAAAATTATGAAGCACCCATCCCTCCAACAGTGTACATTTTTCCATCACCAATGTCCTGGTTCCCACCCACAATCCCTTAACACCTCACCTCCCACCCCCAGCCTCCCTCTATTGGAGGTACTTTTCTTCTTACTCTCTCTCCCCTTTTCCTTTGCACACTATGGTTTGCAATATAGGTACTATGAGGTAATTGTGTAGGGGACATTCAGTATTTGTATAGGGATAGTAAAGCTGGAGTAGCTTTTTAACTGGGTGGCATTTTTGGGGTATGGATATGACTGCCAAGGATTCTAGAAGAGCAGGGAGGTAGGGGGAGGTAGCCCATCCCAACCCCGACAAAGTCTGGAGATTATAGTCACAAAACCCGCATTTCACAGGTCTGTCCTGAGACAGTGGAGTCAGGCCAAGGGCATGGAAAACTATGTCTACGTTACTATATATATTTTATATGTGTATATGAATGGATCTGAGACACTCATTACTTAATGTTTGAGATCAGGGATACTGATCAAAGGCAAGCTCAGCATTATCTATAGTGTACAACAAGTCTTTGCAAGCAAAAGAAATCCTGAGATATTATCTCTGATATGAATGACAAATCAGACACAGGAAAAAGTAAACCATCAAACTTACTCCTTATGATATCAAATTTTTCTATGTTTAATAAAAGAGTAACAAAGTATTTACAAAGAATATTAAAGCTGACTATAGTAGCATAATCTCACTCCAAATAATGTATATTATCTTCAATGGTTTGTTCTTACAGTTTGACAGTGATTGCTAACAATGCAGATAACCATCTTCATTTTTGGTCCATATCTACATTTTTATAGAGGACAGTTATTTTGCAAAAACACAAACATTATAAAATATAAAATACACCAGAACAAAGGCACAGATTTACAAGACATTACATATTTAAAAGTAACATTATTTAGCAGTAACAAAAGAGTAAGACAGAGAAATAAACATATGCAAAAAACAAACATTCCAAGCTTTATATTGTATAAAAATATAATTTACCACAAAACAGGCAAAAATATAAAAATATTCAATAAATGTTAGGAGAATGAGAGTGGAAAAGGGCAAATTTGGTCTAAATAATTTTGAGACAAATCAGTGATTCTGTATATTTCAGAAAAGCTAAAAACATTAAAAATAGGATTACGACCCCAAGTGAATTTTCAATGCTCAAGGACAAAAATTATATGAAAAGGCTTTTAATTTTTGTTTTTTGAGGCCATACCTGGCAATGCTCAAGGATTACTCCTAACTCTGCACTCAGGAATCACTCCTGTAGTGCTCCAGGGACAGCTAGAATGCCAGAGATTGAACCTGGATAAGCCACATACAAGATAAGCATCTTTTTAAAGCAACATAATTATTTTTTCCAGATTAAACTGAATTACCATGAGATAGATCTTTACCAAGCTGTTCATAATTTGGTTTCAGTCATAGTGTTCCAACACCCACCCCTCCAAGAGTGTTTATTTCCCAGTACCAATGTCCCCAGTTTCCCTTCCTTCACCTCCCCCCTCTATGGCAGGTATTTTTCTTCCGTCTTTCACTTTCTTTTCTTCTGGGCACTATTCAGTAGATATTGAAAGGTTATCCAGTATATCCCTTTACCTATTTTTAACAGTACTTGTACAGCATGATCTTTTCCAGCTATTATTGTTATCTTGGTCCCTTTTCTATGATGAATCCTACTTCGTCATGGTATGTGATCTTTTTGATGAGTCGTCATTGGACTCTATTTGCTAGTATTTTGTTGAGAATCTTTGCATCTGTATTCATCAGGGATATTGGCCTATAGTTTACTTTTTCATGGTGTCTGTCTGCTTCTGGTATGAGAGTGATGTTTGCATCATAGAAACTGGGAGTGTTTCTGTTTCTTTAGTTTCCTGGAAAAGCTTGAAAAGGGCTGGCAATAGGTTCTCCTTAAAGATTTTGAAGAATTCACTAGTAAATCCATCTGGACCTGGGCTTCTGCTTCTGGGAAGACTTCTCGTTACCATTTCAATTTCCTTGATAGTGATAGCCCTGTTCAGGTATTCCAGATCTTCTTGGTTGAGCCTTGAGAGGTTATAGGAATCCAGAAATCTATCCATTTCTTCTAGGTTCTCTTGTTTCAGTGTACAGATTCTCAAAGTAATCTCTGATATTTAGAAGTTCTGTGTTTTCCGTTGTAATGTCCCCCTTTTCATTTAAAAATTTTTTATTATTTTTTAATGAATCACTGTGAGGTACAGTTATAGACTTACAAACTTTTGTGCTGTTTCAGTCATACAATGATCGAGTATCCATCCCTCTATTAGTGCCCATTCTTCACACCAATGTTCCCAGTATCCCTCATGTTCCCCCATTCTCCCCCCACCTCTGTGGCAGGTGCATTGCCTTTTACTCTCTTTCCTTTAGGGTTTTGTGGCCCCTTTCCATTTCTGATTTGGTTTGTTAGGGTTTTCTCTTTCTGAGTCTTGCTAGTGGTTTATCGATCTCGTTTATTTTTTCAAAGAACCAGCTCTTTGTTTCATTGATCTTTTGAAGATACACATAGGATTCTAGCTTGTTGATTTTTGCTCTAAGTTTTATTATTTCTTTCCTCTTGCCTGGTTTGGGTCCTTTTGTTAGTCATTTTCTATGATCGTAAGCTGTGAAGTAAAGCTATTTAGGTGAAGCCCTTTCTTCCTTTATGATAAAATGCTTGCAGAACTTTCCTCTTAACACTGCTTTACCTGTGTCCTACAAGTTGCTAGTACCTACTAGTAACTCGTGTCTTCATTCCCATTTGTTTCCAGGAATCTTTTGATTTCTTCTTTGATTTCCTTACTAACCCATTTTTTTTAGCAATTACCTGTTTAATTTCCACATGTTTGATTCTCCATTTGTGTGATTAACTTCTATTTTCAGCACATCATGGTCCGAAAATAAAGTTGATACAATGTCTATCTTCCTGATTTTACTGAGTTATGTTTTGTGGTCCAGCATATGATCTATCTTGGAAAATGTTCCACGTGCACTGGAGAAGAACGTGTATCCAGCACTTGGGGGATGAAAAGCCCTATATCTAGTAGCCCTCTCCCACTTCTTCCTTCAGGGACAGTACTTCCTTGCTGAGTCTCAATCTCATTGATCTATCAAGAAGTGATAAGGTGGTTTTGAAATCTCCAACTAGTATTGTGTTGCTACCAATGTCCTTCTTGAAGTCTATTAGCAATTGTTTTCAGTATTTTGCTGACCCCACATTGGGTGCATATATGTTTAGGAGTGTTAATTTCTTCCTAATGTACATATCCCTTGATTATTAAATATGCCCTTTGCTGTCCCTTCTAATCTTTTTCAGCCTGAAATCTATGTTGTCAGATACTAGTATGGCCACCCCAATTTTTTGAAGTTGTTTGAAGAATTGTTTTGCATCCTTTGACTTTGAGTCTGTTTGCTCCGACTGTTCAGATGTTTTTCTTATAAGTATCAGAATGTTGGATTCAGTTTTTTAAATCCATTTTGCCACTCTGTCTCTTAACTGGCACATTTAGATCATTGACATTCAGAGACATTATTGTCCTTATGGGGTTTAGTGCCATCTTTCTGTAGTTTGTTTGTGAGGTTTGTCTTGTCTTAGAGTAGCCCCTTCAGTCCTTCCTTTAAAGTTGATTTTGAGTCTATGAAGTTCCTGAGCTGCTGTTTATCTGTGAAGTGCTGTATCGTTCCCTCAAGTCTGAGCGAGTCTTGCTGGATAAAGCATTCTTGGTGAGGCATTCATTTTTCCCTCTATATCCCACCACTGTCTTCAGGCCTGGATGATTTCATCTCATAAGTCTTCTATAAATCTAAAGGATGCTCCTTTGTATATAATTTACATCTTTAACCTTGCTGCTTACAGTATTGTGTCTTTATCTATGGTATTCATCATTCTGACTAGGATATGTCTTGGAGCTAGTAACCATCAGGCTTCGTGGATCTGGATGCCTGCATTCTTCAGCTCTCGGAACTTCTCAGCAATGATGTCCGTAACTATTACTACATCATTGTGGTTGCTTCCATAACCTACTGGTATGCCAATGATTCTGTTGTTCATCTTGAATTCATCACATATATTTCTTCCTCACCCTTGTGCCATTTTAAGGTCTTTTTCCCATCTTCTATTGTTGCCTGTGTGCTTTCTGCAGCTCAAGTTCAAGCTCACTGATTCTGTCTTCAGCTATTGTTATTCTACTGTTGAAGGCACCCACTGAGTTATTTCATCTACTGAATTACTAGTGATATTTCTGTTTGTAGTATTCTTATTTCTGCTCTCATTTCTTCCTATTGGCTGATAGCTCCACTGTTTCTTTTATATTCTACTGTATTTTACTGGATATCCATTCCACTATTTCTTTGAACTTATTAAACATCCTCACCTTTTCATTTCTAAATTCTTTATCAGAGAAATTATGTATGCGAGTATTCCCTATTGGGGTTTCAGGGGTCTTTTCTTCACCCACACCTCGTGGTGGGGATCTGTGCTGTTTCCCCATGATGCTGGAGTAGTATGGCGGTTAATTACTCCAGTTCACTATCAGTGTCCCCCTTTCACTGCTACGAGGGACTCAACAATCTTAGTCAATAGTGATCTCCTCTTTCCTTTTCAGGTACGTTTCTCTTCGGTGCTCATGTGTGACTTATATAGGGCCTCTAGTGCTGATTTGGGTGATGTGTTTTTATATTGGGTTTGCACAGATTCTAGTGTACAATGTTATTTTGCTGAGTTTTAGGGGTATTTTTATTGGAGTAGGCTAGTAGTCTATTGGCCTAATGTTGTTGGGATAGCTAGGCTGCCCTTCTAAAACTTCAGTATAGGAGACTAAAATATGGCCCAATGCACTATGAAAGGGGAAATTAACTGGTGACCCTGGTGACCGCTCAGCAGCTGTTACCCTGAGGCCACGCTCCACACTGATGGCGTACATGTCAGGGGAGGGGCCCCACATTACAGATTCTGAGGCATAGTTCCGAGTCCTACTTCCAGCAATCTTCCAGAACCACCAGGGTCCCCTTTTGCTTAGACACCTGTTTGGGCACCTGTGGCTAAACAGGGAACTTTCTGCTTGCTGTCACTGGTCAACATGCCGTCCCCAAAGGTACACATCTTACCCACTGTAGTATCTCTCCAGCCCCACTGGTTTTTAATTTTTATGTTCACAGTAATAATCTTCCAAAATAACAAAGGAATGATGACAAAGATATACAAACATTTAGTTTTGGGGGAGTGTTTTCCCTTATATATTCTCCAAGTAATGAGGTGGCAAAGTGTACTATTTATACCTTAATTACATTTTTAGGCTCTAACTAGTATGAATTTTCCTATGTTCAAGTTCTTCATTTCCATCATCCCAATTCAGAGTTTCCAATTCAGAGATTCTGAAAAGTGTGATTTTTCTTATGTTGTTGCAATTATGATCCCTTCCCAAATATATTCCCATATTCCTTACATTTAAAGGGTTTTTCACGTGTGTGTGTTCTCTGGTGCCGATTGAGAGCTGAGCCACTATTAAAGGACTTTCCACATTCTTTACAATCATAGGGCTTTTCACCAGTGTGAATTAGCTGGTGTTGAATAAGTTTCGAGCCACTACCAAATGCCTTTCCACATTCCTTGCATTCATAGGGTTTCTCACCAGTATGAATTCTTTGATGTTGAGAAAGATCTGAAGCACTACTAAAGGCCTTCCCACATTCCTTACACTCATAGGGTTTCTCACCAGTATGCATTCTTTGATGCTGTATAAGTTTTGAACCACTTCTAAAGGCTTTTTCACATTCCTTACATTCATAGGGTTTCTCACCAGTGTGAATTCTTTGATGCTGAGTGAGATCTGAGCCACTATTAAAAGCCTTTCCACATTCCTTACATACATAAGGTTTTTCACCAGTGTGAATTCGTTGATGTCGAGTAAGGGCTGATCCAAAACTAAAAGCCTTCCCACATTCATTACAAACATAGGGCTTCTCACCAGTGTGAATTCTCTGATGCCGAGTAAGGGCAGAACCACTACTGAAGGCCATTCCACATGCCTTACATTCATATGGTTTCTCACCAGTATGAATCCGCTGATGTTGAGTAAGGTTGGAACCACTGCCAAAAGTTTTCCCACAATCCTTACATTCATAAGGTTTCTCACCTGTATGAATTCTGTGATGCCTAGTAAGGGCAGATTCAAAACTGAAAGACTTCCCACATTCCTTACACTCATAAGGCTTTTCACCGCTGTGAATTATCTGATGACGAATAAGGCCTGAACCAAAGCTAAATGCTTTCCCACATTCCTTACATTCATAAGGTTTCTCACCAGTATGAATTCTCTGATGGTGGGTAAGATTTGAACCACTACCAAAGGCTTTCCCACATTCATGGCATTCATAAGGTTTCTCACCAGTATGAATTCTTTGATGGTAAGCAAGGTTTGCACCACTACCAAAGGCCTTGCCACATTCTTTACACTCATAAGGTTTTTCACCAGTATGAATTCGCTGATGTCGAATAAGTACTGATACAAAGCTAAAATCCTTCCCACATTCCTTACATTCAAGGAGTTTCTCATTAGCATGAATTCTCTGATGTTGGATATTGAAAGTGGGCATGTCTTTAGGAGTAAATATCATTTGACTGAAATGTCCTTCCTGAGTTTTCTGCTTTCTCTCACACTGGCTTTTATATTCCCAATCACCTCTGAAACTTGAGTATTCAATGCTGTTTTTTATAATTCTTTTCATTATCTCTCATGAGGATGATTTTACTCCATATAAATCCTTTTTCAGAAATAATTTCTTGGACTCAACCTGGATTCATAATCTGAAAGAAAATATAAAAGCAAACATTCACTTTTTTTTCATGTTCATGAAGAAGTGAAACTTTTTACTCATAATATTAAAGATTTAATTAGAACATTAAGATTTACACAGTTCTCATATGTAACTGGGGAAATTGACAGATAAAGATGGTAAAAATAAAAGTCAACTCTGAGATAAGGGAAATATTTAGGAAGATATTAATGTAGCAATCAATTGATAAAAGATTGACTACTAAAAAGTCTGGAATGAAAACAATGAGAATTCTTTTGTGGTCATTTGCCAACGAGAAATGTTTACGTAAGATGGTAATGAGACTAAACACTGAGTAAAGACTAAAGAGCAATTGAGAAAATAATTTTAAAGTCAGGTGTGAAGATAAGAGGTAATGTAATACTAACAATAGAACACCTGGCTGAAGATAGATGAGTATTTCTGAATCCCAGCTCTAATTACTGATTCTGAAATACATGTAATGTATTCATGTAAAGTAACAACACTGGGTTATTTTGTAAGACACTTTCTACTACAGACCACTAAAGAACCTTATTTAAAGACATCAATTAGAATTTTGAGCAAATCCCAAAGTTTTAGCTGCATCCTCTTCTCAAAGGGTAGAGAACTCGGTGGTAGAGTACATACTTTGCATAGATGAGGCCCTGAGTTCAATTTTTAGCACAGGAAGGAAGGGAGGGAGGACTTGATAACATTTATAAAGCAGTCTTTATTAAGTCTCAGGAAAATGGCAGAGTATATGCTTTGAACCCAGCAGCAGTACTGCCACTCAGATGAAAATACCCTGTATTAAAAGATTAGAAGCAACAAATGTTGACAACCATGTGGAGATAAGGCAATTCTGCTAAGCTCTTGGTGGAAATGTAAACTGATACCTATGAGGGCCAGAGAGATAACAGAGCAAGTAGGGCACTTGCCTTGCATGCAGTCAGCCTAGGTTTAATCCCCAGCATCACATATGGTCCATTGAGTGCAGAGCCACGAATAAGTACTGAGGACAGCCAGGTTTGACAAATACATAAATAAACAAACAAATAAACAGATACCTATGAAAAACAGTAATGGAGATCCTTTTAAAAATCTGAAATGGAAATGCTATATGATCCAGCAATTTACTTAAGGGGTATACATGCACTAAATCTAAGAGAAAACTGAATTTCTATGTTCATTTTTTTACTCACAATAGCCAATACATGTAAACACTCTAAGTACCCACTGAAAGATGGATAAAGGACAGAATCATTAGAATACTATTCTGCCATTAATAAAGATCAAATTGTGCTCTTTGGATCAAACTCAGGCAAAATAAATAAGAAAATGAGAAACATTTATCAAATAGTTTCACTCATTTGTGGAATATAAATAATTAAAGGAAATACATTAACCAAAAAATACTGAAATTCTAGACTATAAAAACTATGGAGATTATAAGAGGCATATGGAGGTGCTTGAGGGAATAGGTTGTGATAAGCCTGCCACCCTTGGCAATCTGGTGGTGGGTGAGGTGAACATTATATACATGTGGAGATGTTAAGGTATAACATCAAAATTCTATACTATATATTAATGATAATTTAAAATTTTTTAAAATATGAAAAATCATAGCTTTCAAAAGAAAACCAAAACTTCGCTAGGAATTTCCCTACACTTTCAGTTTAGACAAGTAGATCATGTGCAATTCTCCTTGTCCTTAAAAACTCTGCTTTTTATTTTAGATAAATATAAAGGGCTCGAGAGAGTATAATGGTAAATTGCTTGTCTTGCACATGGTCAACCTGGAATCAATCCCTAGCATCCCATATGGTCCCCTGAGAACCGCCAGGAGTAATTCCTCACCGCAATGCTGGGGGTAAGCCCAGAGCATCGCCAAGTGTGATCCAACCCCCCCCCCAAAAAATCAAAAGAATAAAAATAGTTTAACCTTTTAGAATACTCTAAATAGAAGGAAATATCAAATATTTTAGAAAAGCCTATAACTTATTTTTTTTGGCTTTTTTGGGTCACACCTGAAGATGCTCAGGAGTTATTCCTGGCTCTGCACTCAGGAATTACTCCTGGCAGTGCTAAGGGCACCATTTGGAATGCTGGTAATCGAACCTGTCGGCCACATGCAAGGCAAATGTCCTATCATCGCTGACCTACCACTCCAGCCCAATAACAGATCTTTTTCCCTTTTCGGGTCACACCCAGTGATGCACAGGGGTTACTCCTGGCTGTACACTCAGGAATTACTCCTGGCGGTGCTCAGGGGACCATATGGGATGCTGGGAATCGAACCCAGGTCAGCTTCGTGCAAGGCAAATGCCCTACCCGCTGTGATATCACTCCAGCCCCAACAGATATTTTTTAAAAGCCCAAAGGAACTTAGAATGACTACACAGAAAAACACCATTAGCCAATAACAGTAGCTTTAAAAAGCAATTCATCTCTGAAGGATAAGAGAAGCTATTTCACATAGTATGAGAATATAACAAAAAACAAATAGGTAAATACCTAGGAAATATGAAATGTGAATAAAAACCACTAGAAGGATTAAAAAGTGAAATGTAGAAATGGAAAATAAAAAAGCAAATTTATATCTAAGGAAGCTAAATAACTCATTAGATGAAATCATTTTGGTGACTGTACTCCCCACCAATGCTCAGAGAATGAGAAAGTGCTCAATTTGGTCAGTAGCTCTGTGCAATAAAAGACCAAGGATATGATACTACATAGACATAGCAGTGCCAGGAATACCCAGCCACCCCCAGTGGTACTGGGGGCCAAGGGTCGCACCAATTATGTTTGGGAAGCATATGGCACTGGGAATAGAACTCAGGTCAGACACATGCTACCCCTGTGCCCTAACCCCTCACTGTACTATCTCCCAGAAATGACAAATAATTTTTTAATCATACTTAGCCATCTACCTACCAAGAGTTGGGCAAGGTGCTAAGAGGAGTTAGAAATCTAAAAAGTGCCATTTTGAAACCAACAATCTAATAATTCAACCAAGGATTCTCATCAGGTTGTGTTTGGTTGGATTTTGTGTGGTTTGTTTTGGCGTTTTGGGTCAGACCTGATGATACTCAGAGGTTACTACTGGCTCTGCATCAGGAAGTACTCCTGGAGGTGGTCAGGGCACCATATGAAGAAAAGTTTAATGAATCAGTGGTAAGAGAAATAATAGCATCATAGGGATTCAAAAAGAGAAGAAAGGAATAAAAGGGAGTGGGCTACACCCTGTGGTACTCATAGATTACTCCTGTCTCTGCACTCAGAAATCATTCCCAGCGAGCTCAGGGCACCATACAGGAGTACCATATGGGGTACCATACAGCTCAAACACAGGATGGCCACGTGTAAGGCAAGCACTCTACCCTCTGTACTATCACTCCAGACCCTCTCAGCAGGTTTTAAAGGCAGAAAGCTAACTGTTGGGAAAACAGATTATTTATGTTACCGGTAGTGTAGAGCCTCAAGAGCTCGACACTGCCAGGGATTTAAACTGCATATTAAAAATATTAAGAGTAAAATAATCAGATGTCTCCAACATACTCTCAAGTGATTCAGAGGGAAATATGCTTATGTGTGTATTTAGATAAAAATAAATGTTGCAAATGTTAACATGTTAACAACTGGTAAATTAGGTGATGGCTATACAGGATTCACAAGAATATTGTTTCTAGTTTTCTCTTTTCTTTTATTTTTCATTCGGGTCACACCCAGTGATGCTCTGGCCTTACTCCTGGCTCTATGCTCAAGTATCATTCTTGGCTACACTCTAGGGACCATAATATGGTGCCCAGATAAACCCAGTTGGTTGCATGCAAGGCAAGCTCCTGACCTGTTCTACTGTATACGTAGTCTCAAATTTTTCCTCACTGTAAGAAATTTGTCTTTTCAGTGGGTATGGCATTTTCCTTGCACTCAGCCAACCCGGGTTCAATTCCCAGCATTCCATATGGTCCCCCGAGCACTGCCAGGACTAATTCCTGAGTGCAAACCCCTGAGCATAGCCAGGTGTGACCGAAAAAGCAAAAAAAAAAAAAAAAAAAAAAAAGGAAATTTGTCTTTTCTTTCTTTTGTTTTGCTTTTGGGTCACACCAGCAGTGCTCAGGACTTACCTCTGACTCTATGCTCAGGGATCACTCCTGGCGAGACTCAGGGGACCATTAATTAGATGTTGGAGACTCAACCTCAATCAGCAACAAGCAAGACAAGTGCCCTATCCAGTGTCCTATCAGTCTAGCGCTGTTGGAAATTTTTTACCTTACACTGTATCATTGTCATCCTGTTAATCGTCGATTTACTCAAGCGGGCACCAGTAACATCTCTATTACACTTACCGCTGAGATTTTAACAGCCTCTCCTTACTTGTCTTTCCCAATGATTGGAGGCTCTTTCAAGGTCAGGGGAATGAGACCTATCGTTATTGTTCTCCCTCTTGGAGAACCTGACAAGCTACCGAGAGTCTATTGTCCACTCGGGAGAGCCTGACAAGCTCCCCGTGGCATATTCATATCCCAAATACAGTAACAGATATTATACATACCTCTCAGAGAGCCCAGCAAGTTACTGAGAGTATCCCACCTTACACTACTTAATAAAAATTTCTAGAACTGAAGGACATGAATCTCTAACATAATGCACATATTTGATATCTAGAATAAAGAATAAAAATGATTCACACCAAAATACATTTATTAGATCAAAATATATTTTATTAGATTGTAAGATATTGATAAAGAGAAAAAGATTACTCCAAAAAGAAAAAGGAAAGCATAAATGAACCCCTGAGCATAGCCAGGTGTGATAAATTAAAAGATAAAGAGAGGGCAGAGCACTTGTCTTGCACACAGCCAACCTAAATTTAATCCCAGGCACACAATATGGTCCCCTGCGCTCCACCAGGAGTAATCCCTGAGTGCTTAACCAAGAATAACCCCAATTGGGGGTTGGAGTGATAGTACAGTGGATAAGGAGTTTGCCTTGCACACAGCCGACCCGGGTCAGATTCCCAGCATTCCATATGGTTCCCTAAGCACCACCAGGGGTAATTCCTGAGTGTACAGCCAGGAGTAACCCCTGTGCATCACCAGGTATGACCCAAAAAGCAAAAAAAAAAAGAGAGAGAGAGAGAGAGAGACAGAGAGAGAAGTAATAACTGCAAAATTCAGAAGGTAAATATTTTCAATATATAGTTTAATGGCCCCTCAATGAATCAATGTGTTCACTGAAAAGTCCTTTTCAGATATACTAAAATTTAAATATTTAACTTACGTATCCATCCTTGCATGCCACTTTTATCAAAAACCAAATTTCAGTTTTGGTTTTTGGGCCATACTAGCGATGTGGCCCAGTGACTTACTCCTGGCTCTGTGCTCATGGATCACTCCTAGCATGGAGTGCCAGGAATTAAATTGGGTCAGCTGTGCATACGAGGTAAGTAAGCATCTTACTCACTGTACTCTCTCAGACAATGTAGATATTTAGTTTTCTTAGACCAAGAAATAAGAAGGCATGTAATCTACAAAATAAAGACTAAGCACTCAAAAAGAGTATAAAATTCAAAAGGAAAGAAAATTCTAGAATACTTTAAAGCACAGTTGGCAGGACAGAATTTAGAAGAAACATTTATTCTCTAGCTGACTTTACATATGAACTATTGATAGCAAAGTGGATCACTCTAAGTAATAAGTGGAAATCGAAGTTGTATAGCAATAAAAACATGACTTTAGATACAGATAAAGGAAAATGTGATTTGTACAATTTATGAAATGGTAATATATAAAATATATCAAAATTATTTTATATTAATCAAAAAGAATAATAATACAAAGAGATCCTATAAGGGGTAAGGTGCTTACTTTGCACATAGCTGACTCAAGTTTAAACCCCAAAACCATATATTGTCTTTTAAAAACTAGAAGTGATCAGAGGAGAGTCAGAAATAGCCTCTGAGCACAGCTCAGAGTGTGACCCAAAAGCTCTGTAGCACTGTCATCCCATTGTTCATGGATTTGCTCGAGCGGACACCTGTAACGTCTCCATTGTGAGACTTGTTGTTACTGTTTTAAGCCTTATCAAATATGCTGCAGGTAGCTTGCCAGGCTCTGCTGTGAGGGTAGGATACTCTCAGTAGCTCACCAGCCTCTCTGAGAGGGATGGAGGAATCGAACCTGGGTCGGCCGCATGCAAGGCAAATGCCCTACCCGCTGTGCTATTGCTCCAGTCCAAAGGCATAAAAACAAAATATATTAAACAGATATTAACAAAAACATATTATTCTATTTACCTAAAGCTTAAAATTATTAAAAACTTGGGCTGGCGCGATAGCACAGTGTATAGGGCGTTTGCCTTGCACGCAGCCGACTCAGGTTCAATTCCCAGCATCCCATATGGTCCCCTGAGCACCACCAGGAGTAATTCCTGAGTACAAAGCCAGGAGTAACTCCTAGGCACTGCTAGGTGTGACCCAAAAAGAAAAAAAAATTATTAAAAACTCTGGGGTATCTGAAAATGCGGGCAAAACAAATTTTTATTATAGCAAAAGCATGATTTTTATATACATCAATTCAATGATCACTCATCAGGGGAAGTTTGTGCAGACTATCTGGTGGCCATGTGATTTTACTACTTACCCAAGTTTATTTTTATATATTCCTAAATACACAAATATATGTAAAACTTCCAATTGTAGTGGTTCTTAGCTTAATTTTTAGATAGCACTTGGCCATGTTCGAGAACTACTACTGATGCAGAGCTTGGGGAGGTGCTTTCCCCCTGTTCAGGTGCACACACACTGGCTCTTAAAGCTATCTGCCCAATCCTAAAACTTCCCGGTTTGAAAAGCAGAGTCTGGGGCAGGAGTGATACTACAGTGGGTAGGGCATCTGCCTGGCACACAGCCAACCCAGGTTCAATCTTCAACACCTATTATGGTCTCTAAGCCTGCCATGCGTGCCCTGAGCACAGAACCAGAATTAGGTTCTAAGCACCACTGGGTCTGACCCCAAAACAAACAAAAATAAACAATAATAAAGAAAAATAAAATCTTTTTTACTTTATCTGATTAAACTAGTATAGCCATGACACCAAAGAGGAAAACGGCTATATGAGAGATAATTTTAGGCTAATAGGAGAGAAATTTCCAACTAATGAACATCAATATAAAAATTGGGGGAAAGGGGACATAGGGAACCAATGGCAGCTATGGTGGCTGTGTCAGCTTCCACGCACCTGCAGCGCTGCAGGATGCTCCTGGTTGGCAGACACAGCGCCTCACTCATCTTCCTGCATGACTCAAGTGATTCTGGACAAGGAATGAGAAGACAGATCAAACAGGTTTTAACATTCCAACACATCAAAATTATTTATTCAACAGCACCTCCCAGACTTTACACACCTATGAACAGAGGGATCTCCAATGTATGATTTGACAGGTTGAAAATATCTACCCACTGTCCCAAGCACCTTGAGTCCATTGATGGACTGTGCCAGGTGCTTACAGATTTGATTGATGAGGAATTAAAAAGTGGCATCAAGAAGAGCAGGATAGGGGCTGGAGCAATAGCACAGCGGGTAGGGCGTTTGCCTTGCACACGGCCGACCTGGCTTCAATTCCCAGCATCCCATATGGTCTCCTGAGCAGCACCAGGGGTGATTCCTGAGTGCAGAGCCAGGAGTAACCTCTGTGCATTGCCCGGTGTGACCCAAAAAGGAAAAAAAAAATTAAAGCAGGATATTAGTAGGGTGATTTTCAATGGGAGAGTGTATAGAAATGCATCTAGCATGGAAACCATCAAGATGTGACAGGAGTCTTTGCTCTTTCTAGATTTTTTTGAAAAAAGCACATGCTTCTTACCAGTACTTTCAAAAGACAGAATTATTGGATTATTGAATTATTCTTATTCCCTTCTTGAATTAATCCAGCTCCATAGTCTTGAAAATAAGCGAGTACTTCATTCATGAGGAGAAGGGACAAACTCAACATTAAAATCTCTGGGGGTGAGCACCAAGTTTCATAGTTTCCCAGGGGTTTACCCTGAGCTGAACAGAGCTAAAATAGAAAAACTGAAGTCCTGGATTCTTATGAAGCTACCAGGAGAAGTAGAAACCCAAGAACAAATCAGAATGATTGATATACATGAAATATCTTTGTGCAAAGTGATCTTTACTGCCAGATCACAGATTATAACTTGACAGTAATAATAAAAATTTTTGGACAGAAAAAAAATAAGATTTATTGTTACTGTTTTTGGCATATCAAATATGCCACGGGTAGCTTGCCAGGATCTGCTGTGTGGATGAGATACTCTTGATAGCTTTCAGGCCCACTCAAGCAAATCGATGAGCAACTGGATGACAGTGACAGTGACAGACAGTGACAAAAAAATTTAAGGGGAAAACTCATAAATCAGACCATCAAAGGTTGCTCATTAGAAAGCCTTGCACACAGCTGACCAGGGATTAATCCCCGGCATCCCATATGGTCCCCCTCAAGCACCACCTGGAGTAATTTTTGAGTGCAGAACCAAGAGTAACCCCTGAGCATCACCAGGTGTAACCCAAAAAAGAAAAAAGGTAAAAAAGGTCTGTAGGGGTTGCAGAGAGAGTACAGCGGGTAGGGTGCTAGCCTTGCACGCAGCCAATGGGGATTCAATTCCTGGCACCACTTATGTCCCTGGAGCACCATCAGGAAAGATCCCTGATTTTGCAGAGCCAGGAGTAAGCCATAAGCATCACAGGGTATCACCCAAAATTAAAAAAAAAATTTTTTTGTAAAGGTAGCAAGTGAAATATAGAGTTCCTGGAAAACAAGTAATAAAATTGATGGCTGCAGATCTTCTGATTGCTTACAAGAAAATCCCAGTAATTTAACAAATTGTTAGTTTTTATATGAGACTTCACAAAATTCTCAAAAATAAATCAAAAAACAAAAGTCAAAGGTATCTCTACATGTCAACTACAAAATTATAAAAGATTCACTAAAAATAGCATCAATATAAAGTGCACAGAAATGTCTATTTGAATGGACTTTTAAAAAACTGCTCTTAATACCTACAGATAAATGAAAATATATAAATTCTTACTAAAAGAATTCTGGGAATATATAAATTTCTCAGATTGACACATGACAAGATTTTGAGGGCCTTGACAAGGTAATTCCCTAGTGTCTCATAAAATAATTCTCCCATGTTTAAGACTACATCAAGATGTTATTTGTTTTTTTATGCCACACCTGGCAGTGCTCAGTTATTATGCCTGGCTCTGTGTTCAGGGATCTCTGCTCACTCCTAGTGGTTCAGGAGGTCCATCTGTGGTACTGGGGGTAGAGTCAAGTAAGCCACATGAAAGGCAAGAAGTGAAGAACCTTGAAAATAAAATTTCATTCATTCTCTCCTTATGTGATTTTGAGCATGAGTGGCTACTTAAGAATGAGGCCACTGGGCTGGAGATATAGTGCAGTAGGTATGGAGCTTGTCTTGCACTTCACTGACCCAGGTTCAATTCCTAGGACTCCAAACGGTCCTCCAAACCCCACGAGGAGTGATCCCTGAGCAGGGCCAGGAGTAAGCCCTGAGCATTGCCAAGTGTGGCCACAAAGAAAAAAAAAAGAAAAAAAGAATGAGGCAATTATAGGGCCAGAGAGATAGTACAGAGATTAAGGCACTTGCCTATCATGTAGCTGACCCCTGGTTTATAATTTCCGGCACCAAATATGGCTCTCTGTGTCGTGCCAGCAGTGATTAGTGAACAGAGAGCAGGAGTTAAGTACTAAACACCACAGGATGTAACTCCAAACCAAAACAAAACAAAGAACAAGGCACCTAGGCTATAAAAGGGGACAGAGGCTCTTTTTTTGGGACATGCCTTGTCTTACTTCCAACCCTAACAGCTATCCCTTTCATCAGAAAGCTGTGTACAACCCTGAATCCCAGCCCTGGGAGCACCTCCTCCGTGCATGTTTCTATCTCAGTCTTTAGAAATACTATTGCATTTCTGCTATTTTTAATGTTTTAGGATGTTAGCTGTGTGGCTGGAGTCCTGCAGTGCCAAGGTTACCAGGGCTACACCGGCTATGCTTCAGGCTGCACTCAGATGCTTGGGAGACCATGTAGTTCTGGGAATCAAACACACTCACTTGGCCCAACCATTGTACTAGTTCCCAACACTTCACTTCACTTAACAGCCAATCTTTCAGTACATCAGTCCTTCTGTATTTAATCTTTCATACTGAATTTTCCCAGTCCCAATCATTACGTGCTCTTTGTCTTTTATTTAACTGCAACAAAATTCGTGCTTGCAGAAGCCCCAGGAGACCAGCCTGTAGAGACAGATTTGGGGATTATTTTGGCTTTGCCTTTATTCTTGCTTTAAGCCATCCCTTATTGTTAAACTGCTGTTAGAATCTTTTTCAAATACTTACTATCCCTTTGAGCTTAACTATAGTGCAAATGCTGTTGTCAGTGTTACTTGGAATGTTAAAAATCCATGGCATGTAGTAACATTACAATAAGTAAAGATGGGGTTGACTGTGAAGCAATACAAACCCATTGTGCCTTAAACCTCCCAGCTCTGCCTGGGAGCCCATAAGTTGTTGCATCTGACCAACTTGACAGTTACAATGTCTTACAACAACTACAGTGAGTTGTAAGTGATATTCAAGTGGGTCCATTTGAGCATACAGAAAAGAAAAATTCAGACAGCAGGTCTGTTAATTTCACTTCAAGTCATAGGCTTGAAGAACCAGAGAGCTTCCATAAAATCCTAAAAGAATTTCCCTTTCCTTGAAATCAAAGGGCTGATATTAATGAAAACCAAACCCCCATCTGCCCAATTTTGCAAGTTGCTAACAGTTTAATTCAATGTAAGTGTAGTTTTGATGTAAAAATTAAGAGTACTGAGGGACTGGAGAGAGTACAGTGGGTAGGGCACTTGCTTTGCAAGCAGTTGACCCAGGTTCAATTTCTGGCACCCTATATGGTCCCTTGAGCACTGCTAGGAGCAAGCCCCGATTATGGCTGGGTGTGACCCCAAAACAAAATGAAATAGAAAGAGAGGGGGGACATTAATTCTTAGTGGGGGGAAAGATCTTTAAAATAAGAAACTCGGCTTCTGGTTGGACTCAGATGAAACAAAAAATTTCCTAGTACTCTCGTCAATGAAAGAAACTTGCAAATCGTTATCCATGAGACTAGCTTTCCCTGACTAAAACCCAAGAATTACATCACCAAGAGTATCTTGACTTGCTCATGCTCAAGACCCATCCAGACTATTCAGTTTCTTAGCATGTTTCAAGGGGACAGGTAGATAGTATAAGCTAGAAAGAAATCATTTACTCACTATTACTGGCCTAGAAGTATCACAGCAAAATAGCATAGAATGGGTTGTATAAATAACAGAAAAATTTTAAAAGGTTAGAAGTCCAAAATATAGGTGCTGCCAGAAGGCTCAGTTTATTCTGAGATTTCTCTGCGTGGCCTACAGATACTCACTTTCTTGCTGTATCCGCATAGGGGTTTGCTCTCTGCATGTATATCCCTGTTGTCTAGTTCTATGTTCAAATTTCCTCTTCACATAAAGATGCCAGTCAGACTGGCTAGCCCACCAGCTTCACTGTAACATAAAGCATCAGTCTACAGGATCTAGCTACACAGGAGCAAGGGTCCAGTAGGTAGGACATTTGTCTTGCACAGGACCAACCCAGGTTCGATCCCCTGCATCCCATATGGTCCACCAAGTACCACAAGGAATAATTTTGTAGCATAGAGCCAGGAATAAACCCTGAGCATCACTAGGTATAGCCATCATCCGCACCCCCCCACCAAATAAATTAAGGCTCTAATATACAAGTAGTGAGTCTGTCTATAATTTTCAGGATTAGGATGAAACATATTCACGAAGTAGTCACAATTCACAGCCTGAATGTCACCATATCAAGGCTATTTGAGCAGCACTATTCTTCTGTTGTACCTTTCACTTAAAGTTATTTTTCAAACTATGTAATTTTTTGACATGCCTATATCATCAAGTCAACAAAGATAAAGGAATTGTAAAAAAAAATTCAAGAAAATACCAGCAGGAATAAATGAACCCATATGTATTTCAAATGACTAGCAAAACCACACTGAAGAAGTGAATACAAACAAATCCAAAATCAGAGAAAAAGGTTAAGTGGTACTGCACAATGCCCCACAATGTTGAATCTAGTTCTGGTGGTCTCTGAACACCTGTCTTGCATGCAGCCAACCTTAATTCTATCCCCAGTGCCCCATATGGTCTCACTGTGATACCTGAGCATAGAGCCAAGGATCAGCCTTGACTACAGACGAATACGGCAAAAAAAAAAAGGTATATATATATACATACATATATATGTGTATATGTGTGTGTGTGTATATATGTATATATATATATATGGAAGGGGGGAGAGAGAGAGAGATTCTATATAGTTTAGGAGTCTGAGTGATAGTACAGTGGGTAGATAGTTTGCCTTGCTCAAGGCCAGCCTGGGTTTGCTATCTGGCACCCCATAGGGTCCCTGAGCCCACAAGGAGTGATTCCTGGGCACAGAGTCAGGAATAAGCCCTGAGCACTGCTGGGTGTAGCCCACACAGCAAAGAAAAAAATATAAATAGAGAAATAAATAAATAACAACCTATGGACAGAGTGATAGTTCAAGGGGTAAGCACATGGGTTGCATACTGGAAGCCTGGATTTGATCACCAGCACTGCATGATTCCTGGAATACCTCTAGGAGCAAATCCAGAGTGCTGAATCAGGAATAGTCCTGAGCACTGTGGCAAAACCACAGGGGACACCAGAGAATCAAAATCTGAGCCTTATACATGCTCACCCCTGGGCTTTCACACATGCTCACTATTTGAGCTTTCTTCTTAGTCCTTTCCTATCATTTGTTTTTAATATATACCTTAGATATGTATATAATATACTTTATTAGATGCTTTGAACACATCTGGATGTCTCAAAATACAAAATAGGAAAAGAGAGATAGTATAGAGGTTGCAGAATCCTTGGAATCCACCAACAAGCCTTTCATATACTAAAACTGACATGATTTTAGTATAATGCACTGGACATTTAGTATAATGCATATGGTCTCTCGACCCTTTCCAGGATCCTTAAGTGCACAGCCAGGAATAAGCAAGCTCTGAGAAAAAAACAACAAAAAATGTATATGGGCTTTTGGACCCGGCTGTGGAAGGAGCATGATGGAGGGGCCCGAGGGAGCGCCCTCGGACTCCAAGCAGCCCACTGAACTAATTCCGGCATGGGACCAGAGACCCCACGGCGTGCTGAAGCTGTGGGACCCGGGCATCCCCCAATTCTTTTAACCTGTCTCTCTCTCAACTCCTCCCTCCTGAGCACAGCGCAGGGGCCGCGGTTTTCCTGAGCGCAAAATGGAGACGCCGAGCCTCTCTCTAGGTTTCTCCATCTTATGAGCACCATAAAAGGGTAAAAGTTTGTAGTGATGTTATTTCTGGTTGTACTTTCCCTGGACTTTATACAGAAACCCAAAACCGCGCGGCCGCTGCCGTGGCCGCGCGACTTAATGTCATCTTAGTATGAGCAATATGTAATGGTTCCTTTCTAATGGGGCGGACTTTTGTGGGAGATCCTAATAGTAAGTCTGTTGCTGAAATATTGAAGGCAATCAAAGTGGTAGCCATCTCACTAGACTGAACTAAGCTATATCCCCACGCCGGCTGAGAAGAAATTTTCTTCTTTCTCGGGAAGAAACGCGGTGTGTCATCAACTACAGTGTGATGTCCATTAAGCAAACAGACCTGGTGGCGTGGGAATGGGATATAAGGGGAAAAATTATGTACAAGGAACAGCGGGACGCTGGTGGAATCTCGAGCCGGAGCCGATACCAGCGCAAGACCTTCGGTTCCAGAGACTGCTTGCAGATACTCTACAAGTCTATCAACTAAGCCAGAGCCCCACGCCTGCTGATGACGGGAAATAACCATCCTTTTCGGTTTTTTTTTCCCTTGTCAGGCAGCGTGGCGATTACTAAAACAGGCGTGAACTCGGTGGCGCGGAGCAAGGGGGAAAAAGAAAAACTATGTAACAAACAGCGGGACTTAATATCTCTATATTCTTAGCAATGGAGAACTATCAAATGCCTCCTTGGCAATAGGACTGCTTTTCTTTTTGGGGGGAAACCCCAACAACGGTAGTGAGTTGTGTGTTGAAACATGGAATGTAATCGAAATAAGGCGTAAACGAAGTGAAACATATCATGTGCAAGGGTTGGGACTGGGGAGGTGGGAGGGGGCGGCAGGTATACTGGGGGGGTTGGTGATGGAAGATGGGCACTGGTGAAGTGAAGGGTGTTTGAGAACTGTATAACCGACATAATCCTGAGAACTATGTAACCCTCCACATGGTGATTCAATAAAAATTAAAAAAAAAATGTATATGGAAAAATCAAAAGAACACAAATAGCCTACATACTCCTGAGGAACAAGAAGGTAAGAAGAGGGGCCAGAGCAATAGCACAGTGGGTAGGGCTTTTGCCTTGCACAAGGTCGACCCGGGTTCAATCTCTGGCATCCCATATGTTCTCCCGCACACACCGCCAGGAGTAATTCCTGAGTACAGAGCAAGGAGAAACCTCTGGGCATCACTGGGTGTGACCCAAAAAAACAGAAAAACAAAAAGGTAAAAAGATTTGCTGCCAATATTCTAAAGTTATAGTAACTAAGATAGCATGATTCTACAAACACCCAGAACAATGCAAGAGAATATAGAAACATACACAGTCAGGTATGTGGAGTGAACATACACAATCACTTGATATCTTACTAAATTAGCACTGTAGATTGGTGTACAAAAGAAACTTTTCATTAAGACACTGGAAACAACTGAATATGCACATGGGCAAATAAAACCTAATTGAATTCTGGTTCTACAGAAATAAATTTCAAGTATCATAATAACCTAAATGTTAAAGCCAAAACCCAGAGAAGACAACACAAGAAAATCTTCACTATTCTAGGGTAGCAGAATTTTGTTTGTTTTTTGGGAATGCTTAGGGGCTACTCCTGGCTCTGCAATCAGGAATTACTCCTGACAGTGCTCAGGGGACCATATGAGATGCAAGGGGATCTAACTCAGGTGGGCCTCATACAAGACAAACACCCGACCTGCTGTACTATCACTCTGATTCTAGAAATGTCTTAAACAAATACTAATTAATGGGGAAAAGTTCAGAGAAGTTTATTAACAGAAACTTACAGGGTGAAAAATGAAGGAGAAAAGAAGAAAACCTGTCACACATACTACAGACAACAAATACACAGAGGGGCTAGAGCCATAGTACAAAGGATAGGGTCTTTGCCTTGTGGGTATCCAAACACCACCAGGGGTAATTCCTGAGTGCAGAGCCAAGAGTAACCTACTGAACATCTCTGGGTATGGCCCAGAACAAAACACAAACAAAAAAACTCACAAAAATATAAATATACATACATATCAATTAGAGAAAGAATCCAGCTAAAATTTGCCAAAATAAGGACCAACAGTACAGCAGGTAGGGTAATTTGCCTTGCACATGGCTTACCCTTGTTAGAGTAGAATGTTCTAGTAGAATGCTGTGTTCCTGGGACCATATGAAATACCCAAAAAGCCAAAAGAAAAAAAAAAGTGGATTCAAGCAAGAACAGATTAATGGCTAATGTTGAATTGGTTTAATATTCACTTATTTTTACTTTTGGGATCACACTTAGTGATACTCAAGGGGTTATTCCTAGTTCACTACTCAGAAGTCTCTCTCTGCAGTGCTCAGAAGGCCAAGTAGTGCTATGGAGCAGATCCAGGTTTTTCCCATGCAAAGTATGCCCTCATCCCACTGAGCTATCACTCCAACACTAGCATTGTTTTGGTTTGGGCTTGGGGCCTCACCCAGTGATGCTCAGGGGTTACTCCTGGCTATGTACTCAGGAATTACTCCTGGCAGTGCTCAGGAATATATGGAATACCAGAGATCAAACCTGGATGGGTTACACGTAAGGCAAGCACCTTCCCCACTGTTTCTCCAGCCTCACTAGCATTGGTTTTGACTGAGAAATCACATTTTCTTCACTGGGTACTCTTACACTTTAATTTAAAATAATCCTGTTTTCACTTTCAAATTACAAAAGAATACTGCTGTTTTATAAAACTGTGAAAGAAATATTCAACCAGTTTTACAAGCTGGTAAGAAATCAGGTGAGTGTGTGAGGCTTCTGGCCTGGAACTAACCGTATTTTCTCAAGGAAGAACTTTTAAAGATCAGGTCATCGAGAATTTTCAAGAGAAAGCCCATTGGGTCCTGAGTGGGGTGGTGGTGGGGAAACAGATAATTCAAGAAATAAAGGGAAAGGTCAAGCTACCTTGCAGATGTCTTGTGGATTGTCACTAGCCATTCCTTATTCCACTCCTCTGGGCACCTGGGAAAGGAGAAAGGAGTCAGGAAACGCCAGGCTCTCTGAGAGCCCTGGCCAACTTACATCTACAGACCTAGCGATGCCCACTTACTGATCCCCACCAGCTACAGATGCGGGAGAGACAAGCTCAGGACGTCCCGCTCCCTCCCAACATCACAGAGGGAAGCAGGGTCCACGCAGTTTGGGGCAGAATCTGGTTCCTGAGCTCGGATTCTCACGCGAGCACACAGCCTGGGGTGACAAAGAGATACACAAAGGTGCCCCGCACCTGCACAAACGGACGGGCACACGCACACCCACGAGACGCAGGTGCACAAAGCCGAAAAGGAACTAGTGCTGCCTGCGGCCAAGGGATCACACACAGCCCCGAGACTGACAGGTACCGACGCCGTCCTCCGCGCCCAAAGCCCCGGCGGTCCCAGTGCCACAGGTGATGGAGATGTAAGACCAACAACAAATTCACAGGTACCCAACACCCCCATCACAAAATAACACATACCCGACTGAGAAGCAAGACAGAACCTTTCAGCTACGGCATTCCACTGCCACTGATCACAAACAGACGTCGGAAACCACCCCCCCCACACACACACACATACACACCGAGAGGACACAGTTACAATGACTCAGGTCAGGGCATCCCGGGCTCCAAGTCGCACAATTAAAGCCGGATCCCGAGCACGACGCGCCGCCACCCCCTCCTCACCCTCCGCCAGGGCTCCGTGTTCCATCACGCCAAGATGCCGTCACAATCAGTCCCCGACGCCTCACCCTCTCACGCTCTCAACCGACTCCCCTACAGATCCCCGTGCCAGCCAGATCTCAGGGACCACCCCCTTCGGCCCCCAAACTGGGACACCCGGCCCCACACGCCTCACCTAGACCTGCTCGGATCTTCTTAGCCGGGCTGCGCTCAGGTCCTGACCAGACGAACCCAGCTTTTTCCCGCTGGACTCTGAGGCCGTTTGTCCGAGCCAGCGAGCTGACCACGCCCACTTTAGGAGGTTCTCGCGGGAGGGGCCGAGGGCCGAGAGGCCTCTGGGAGGTGTAGTTCGGACAGCCGCCACCAGGCACTCGCGGGGTCCTGAGAGTGCCGCGGCACCGAAGCCCCCGCGCGCCCCCAAACCGGTATCTTACAGCCGAGCCGCGCACCGGAGGCGTGGACCAAACTTTTTGTCAAGCTTCTTTGAACCCTTGTCTTGACTAAGCGTCGTCCTTCACTTGCGGATCTTACTTCAGCAAGAATCCCCTCACTTGGTACGGAATCAAATTTCGCTTAGTAACTCATCCATTTGACTCCCTCAAGCTATAAATCCCCGCTACTGTTATATTCCAGGCCGAGTCTCTGGGCTTCTGCAGTTGGAAAAAAAAAAGGTTTAATTGTCTATCTGTTTAACTTGTCCGTTGCAATTTTTCTCGGAGACAGCCTTGTCCAAAGTTTTCTTAGGTATCCTGCACTCTTCAACAGACTGGGGCCCCGCGGCCCTCTGGGAAATGTAGTTCCAGACTTCTCCAGGCGCGGAGGGACCCTGCTCTGGCAAACCGAGGGGTTGGTCACTGAAATTCGCCAGTAGCCACTCTGATTTCGCTTTGTAGATGCTTCAGAAGTTGCCTTCTGTGAATCGCGTCTGAGAGCGGGAAGGACGGGGCCAAAAGCGAGTCCTGAAAGTTTGGCCAAATTTGCCAGTAAGTCTGAAGGAGAGAAATCCGCAGTCGCAAAAAGCTTGCGCCTCTACAAGTGGGAAAGCTGGGGCCGGAATGTGCAAAACAGACCCTTTGGGTTTGGGGATTGCCGGGAAGTTTAGTGAAACAATAAAATAAACTTTGTGCAGGTCAGATTGATGTGTGTGAGACAGGAATGGGATTAAGTATTAGGGTGACTATGTTAAAGGTATGATACGTGGACATATGTAGGTGAAGGCACTGTATGTGCAGGATGCGGGTAGGTTTGTATGTGGATCTAGCTGTATAGGTATGAGTTCAGTGATCAACTGAATGAGAGTCGCTAATGGGTGGCTCTGACTGGAAGAATCTAAAAATCTCAATACCTCATTTACTTTTCAAATTGAGGAAAGTTTAAGTTTCTCTAACGCATCCAATTCAAGGAGGATGGGCTGGGGGAGGGGCTGGCGGGTGCCAAAACTCATATAAGTAACTTAATTTTGAAGCACAAGGGCAGATTGTGGGGACGGTAAGGAGGGGAGGGCTGAAGCCCAGTTCTTGGGAAGTAATGTGAATTAAAGAAATTACTGTCACCAACTCTAAAGTAGCCGCCAGACCTTGAAAAACAAACTGCTTTGGGGAACACAGAAACTAGGACTATAGCAACTAACTGGCTGGACTCCCTCTGAAGTGGAAATACTCCAGCAGAAACAAAAGGCTGTGATAAGAACATGAAAAAAAACCTCAAAAATTCAGTGCTCCTTCCCTGACAACAACCTAGCAATAGACTTCTACTGCACAGAAAACTTAAGGCCTGGTGGTTTGGAAAAATAAAAACTGTGAAACCAACTTTTCAAAGGCAAACCAGGTGCATCCTCATTCTGGGATTTGCTTGCATCTCAACCTGCAATGTGTACTCACAGCACTTTCTACTTTGGTAAGTCTGTGTTCTCTCTTGAACACGTTTCTCTCTCTCTCTCTCTCTCTCTCTCTCTCTCTCTCTCTCTCTCTCTCTCTCTCCTCATAATTGATAAATAAAACTGTTTTACTTATGGATTCATCTCTTCCTGAACTTCTTTTCTGGAAAGGTAAACTAGGGACCTGGGACCCTACCTCAACTTTCCCTGGGAGACTGAAGTGGGTCAAGCAGAAAGGCTGTAACATTCTCTGGAGGCTAGTACTTCCTTCCTCCTATTCCTACATCTCCCACCAACATCACTAGGGTACCTAAGATACCTGCATCGCTGGAGAAACACCCAAACCACCCACATAATTTGAGGAACCTCAAGATATCTGCAGCTCTTGGAAGAACCATCCAAATTACCTACCAGCAATTTAAAATATAAATCTGAAAGAGAACATAAAATCAGTATGACTTTTATTTATTTATTTATTTGCTTTTTTGGGTCACACCTGGAGATGCACAGGGGTCACTCCTAGCTCTGCACTCAGGAATTACCCCTGGCAGTGCTCAGGGGACCATGTGGGGTGCTGGAAATCGAACCTGGATCGGCCGCATGCAAGGCAAACGCCCTACCCGCTGTGCTATCTCTCCAGCCCCAAAATCAGTATGACTTTTAAAATATATTTTGTTCTATTTTGGTTATGTCCACAACTTTCCTTCTTTATTTTTTTCTTTATTCCTTGGAAGATGTCATTGCAATAAACATTCAGAGTTATTTATCAATTAGTCAGTTTGACTAGGGCCATCAACCACAACCAAAAGATATTCCCAAGAAGTTTTAGTGGGTTATGATATTGGAGAACTAATGCAGTAAGACATATTAGGTATGGACCACTTTTCTATAGTTTCTCCAACTTCTGAAGATAAAGTGCAGTTATTTTTCCATTTATGCAATATTAAGAATCCAGCTCTGAGATGCAGGCTTTAGATATTCTCAAACCCTGTACTGCATGATTATATGTACTCAACCTTTAAGGCAAAAAAGGTTACCTATTTTGTTCCTCTTTATCTACTAATTTCCTTGAAAGCTCAGCCTGCCTCAGCTTTGAGATTGTACTTGCGTTAATTCAAGTCTATGTCATTTTCTCATAAGTAGGCTATCTAGTTGGTATGAGTGAGCATGAGTGATGAATAAAATAAACCTAAAGAAGGTTCTGTCCAAGTGAATGGCTGATAATAAGGGAAATATGTCTGGGACAGGGAAGACAAATGTTCATTGACAGAGTTAACACTGAAATTTTTTTCAGGATTTCCTTATAGACCTTATTCTTTCACAGTTTTAGTTGACATGAATATTTCAGTAATCATAACTACTTTACCTGCTCTTTTATTTAAATAAACCCAGGTCGGCCAGGCTATTTTCATTTCCCAAGCCAACACATGTACAGTCAATCTCTCATATTTTAAGCTTTTTAAAACTCCTGTTTCAGGGCTGGAGCAATAGCACAGCAGGTAGGGCTTTTGCCTTGCATGCGGCCGACCCGGGTTCGATTCCCAGCATCCCATATGGTCCCCTGAGTACCACCAGGGGTAATTCCTGAGTGCAGAGCCAGGAGGAACCCCTGTACATCGCCAGGTGTGACCCAAAAAGCAAAACAAACAAACAAACAAAAACTCCTGTTTCATTCTTTGGTTTTCTTTATTACATTGTTGTCTATTTTTCCATCACTAAAGATTCAGGATTAATTACATTTGCACCTGCCTTTCCCATTATGATTTACTTTCCACTGTTACATTTGAGCAACTTCCATCACTTTCTGAAAGAACAAACTTAGAAATCTTTGCATTCCTCCCAACGTCCCTTTCTGCCAATTAAAATAAAGCAATTTTATTTCATAATTGCTTTTAAATTAATCATCCAATGACAGAAAATGTACTGTCAAGGTCCACGGAGATAATCAGGTATTATCAACCACTTCCCTGAGACAATTTCTGTAGGTGATTTTCCATTTGTGAAATCACAAGCCCCGGCTGTGAAAATATTAATAGAATAGAACTACTCATCATTGTGGATAAAATCTCAGGATTTCATCTGTTCCAACATTATTAGCTGCAAAAACCATCCTTTCTTCACTACAGTGTTTTATACTATTATTAATAGTTATATTCATGAGTTTATTTCTGGACTGTCTTCTGTTCTATTATTTCTCTATGCTGCCACCATGATTACTCATGATTACTCAGCCGTGGCATTATTCATATTTTGGATTCAATAATTCTTGGTTGTGGAATCAAGTGATTCTTTGTCCCGTGCTTTTTAATTTTTTTATTTTGGGGACCACACCAGTAGTAGTCAGGGCCTACTCCTGACTCTGCTCAAGAATTACTCCCAGCAGGGCTCAGGGGACCATATGAGGTGCTGGGGATGGAACTCAGGCCAGTCATGTACAAGGCAAGACCCTACCTGCTGTACAATGGCTCCAGTTCCCTTTCTGTGCTTTTTAGATTATTTACCATCATACCTGGCTCTTTACATTACTTGATAGGAGTACCTCTCCATTTAGTTACAAAATTTTCTTCTGATAGTGCCAAATATCTCCCAGAGAATAAAATCCCTGCCTAAGAACCCATGCAGTATAGCTTTTAATATCCTAGCCATTCATACTGTTGGGTCCGGAGCCGTAAGAAGCAGAGACGGGCCAGTCTTGCAAGACAAAAGTTTATTCAAACCAACATGCTGGGGCTGCACCTCTAGTAGATGCAGCGGTTTGTGCTAGCTAGGGCAGCCTTTTTATAGGGCTTGAGTCCTCTGGGCCAGTCACGTTTGTCACGTAGCTTCGTCTGGAGCCACTATCTCGGAATTCGTGTGTCTGGAGACATTCTTTCATTCTTCTTGCCCTTCGTCAGGAGTTACTATCTGTAGAGCCGTGAGACCAGAGTCGCTATCTGGGGCTTCTCCGGAGTCACTATCAGCTGGGCCAGAATCTCTATCTGCTGGGCCGGAGTCACTATCTGCTGGGCCAGAGTCACTATCTACTGGGCCGGAATCACTATCTGCTGAGCCGTGGGACCGGAGTCACTATCTGGGCTCCTTGTTCTCAGCAACTCCTTCTGTGAGCAGGTCCCTATTTTTTAGGCACGTACGTGAATTCCAGCTCAACCGACAGGCAGATGTCAGGATGTATGTGACAGGACCCAGGCATAGTACATTGTTATATACAGTTCGGGGGCATAAGCATGGTTACAGAAGCTGAACAAGGCGAGGTTACAAAAGCCAGGAGTGGGCTGCCAACCATTTAACCCAATATAATTTCTTTCAACTTAACAATACTTTAAGTTCCGTGTTAGTTCCGATGTTTGGATCATATGAGCCTAATTCTTTTTTTTTTTCTTTTTTTTGGGTCACACCCGCCGGTGCACAGGGGTCACTCCTGGCTCTGCACTCAGGAATTACCCCTGGCGCTGCTCAGGGGACCATATGGGATGCTGGGAATCGAACCCTCGTTGGCCGTTGGCCGCGTGCAAGGCAAACGCCCTACCTGCTGTGCTATCACTCCAGCCCCATATGAGCCTAATTCTTGATTGTTGTTTCTGGGGAGTGTTTTGATTTTTCTTGCCTTTTCATGTCTTGTGATTTTGCTATTGAAAACTTGCCATTTTGTTTAGGATAGAAGCTATCAGGGAAAAAAAAAGTTAATGTTGCAGACGTCTCTTGGTTGGAATGACCTGTTTGCCAGAATGTGCCTTGGCTTGCTTATAGGACTCACATATTCAAGAAGAGTCTCACAATCCTAAATCATAGGCATGATTTACCATTCAAAAATGATTTATAAATAATATATTTTTCACTAAACACCTGTTTCCCTTATTTTTGAGGATGTGGGGTGTCTGAAATTTCATATGTGCTAAGGCTGCTTATGAGACCAATCCTCAATAAAAACTGTTGACACTGATTTTCTAATGGGCTTCTTATAAGACTATTTTATATGTGTTGTCACAATTCATCGTGAGGGAGAGATTTAATGTCTTATGTCACTTTACTGGAAATGGGCTTTTGGAAGAATATGTCTTTGTTTAGTTTTTGGTCTCCACATGGCAGCGCTTAGGGATTACTCCTGGCTCTGCACTCAGAGATCACTCCTTGTGGTACCATTTGACAAGTCAAGGATGGAACTTGGATTGGCCAGGTGCAAAGCAAGCACCCAAACCGCCCTAAATATGCCTGTTTTTGGTGTGGGTTTTTTTTTTAAATTTCAATCCATATATCTCTGTTGATTTTGCTTTGTAAAGTTTTGCTGTGAGATCTTTCAGTGAATAACTGAACCTTGGAGTGAAGGTTGATGTTGGGGTCCAGCAACACAATAATATAAGAAAAAAAAACAGCTGTTGCTGGTTCTGGGGTCCGGAGAACACGCTGTATGCTGGAGGCCCTTGGGTTCCATTCCTGGGACCACATGGACTCCTTAATGTCCCCTGAACATCACGAGACATGGTTCCTCCAAAAGACAAAACTCTATGGGCTGAAGCAATGGTATAGCAGGTAGGGAGCTTGTCTTGTACTCGGCAAAGCTGGGTTTGATTTCCAGCACTTCATATAGTCCCACAAGCCCCACCAGGAGTGATTCCCGAGCACAGAGCCAGGAGTAAACCCAGAGCACAGCCAGGTATGCCCCCACGCCCTGAAAAAATAAAAAGACAAAAGTCTAAACCAAATGCTAACAAAGGGGCTAGAGAGAGTACACTGGGTTAGGCACTTACCTTGCATGTGATGAATTGGGGTTTGATCCCTGACACTATATATGGTCCTCAAGTCCCCACTGGGACTCTACTGCAGCAACCTGATGTCATAATTATCTCCAATTCAGTAACACTATCACTCTCTGCTGATCAGCCCTCTCAGGTCCACCTTCTTAAAAGTTCTCAGTTCATCATTCAATATTCAGTAAAGCCCCTTCACTCCTCAGCACCTGGCAATTTCAATTGGTTCCAACTTTGTAACTCAGAGAAGTTGAAAAGCATGGCATACATGTAAGGAAACAGATGTATATAATCTTAGTTACCAATTTCAACAGGCACAGGCATCCCACTAAATTTTGTGCAGAACCAGGAGGAACCCCTGTGCATCGCCAGGTGTGACTCCCCCCAAAAAAAAACCAAAAAAAGAAAGAAAAAATATGGCTAAATTGGCATCTATTTTCTTTGGCAAAAATCTGCACTGTGGAATTCTGAGTTAATCTAGTTAGGAGTTTTATCAACTAACAATTCATTGAAGCTGATTTCACTTATTTCACTAACATACATTTCAAAGATATAGTAACAACTGAGGCTGGAGAGATAGTTCTGTGGGTAGGGAGCTTGCCTTGCATAGGGCTGACCTGGGCTAGATCCCTGCACCCACATGGTCCCAAGCACTGCCAGGAGTGAGTGATTCCTGAGAGCAGTAACAGAAGTGACTCCTGAGCATTGCTGGATGTGGACCAAAAAACAAGATATAGTAACAACTGACATAACTTTGATTATTATTACTCTAACACTTGGAATAGTGGTCAGCTGGAATTAGGGATGAGAAGTGATCACATGGGTGGGGCATTTCTTGTTGACGTCCAATAATGTATAATTTTTTTCACTTGTATGAAATTCAGTTAGTTGGGCTGAATTGCCATTTTGACAACATTGATTCTCCCTATCCATGAGCAGGGTATATGTTTCTATTTCCTCATGTCCTCTTTTATTTCATGGAGTAACGTTTTATAGTTTTCTTTGTAGAGGTCTTTTACTTCCTTGGTTAAGCTGATTCTGAGGTACTTGATTTTCTGGGGCACGATTGTGAATGGGATTGCCAAGAGCTGGTTCTTTGAGAAAATAAACAAGATTGCAGGGACCACCAAGCAAAGATGCTTGGAGGGCATGCTCAGGATGGGAGATACATGCTGAAACTAGACTATAAACCGAACAAGATGGCCACTTACTACCTATATTGTAAACCATAACACCCAAAAGGGGAGATAGAGACAGAAAGAGTTAAAGGGAATGTGCCTTCCACAGAGGTAGGGGTGAGGGGATGTGGTAGGGGTGGTGAGAGGGATACTGGGAACATTGGTGGTGGAGGGATGGGTACGCCACCATTGTATGATTGAAACATAATCACGAAAGTGTGAAAGTCTGTAACTCTATCTCATGGTATTTCATGAAAAAAATTTTAAAAAGAAAAGAAAAGAAATTGTAACATTCAAAACACACAAAAAAAGTTACATAATTTTGAAATACTGAAAAAAGTTATGTTCGGTGAGGAAATTTAGATATATATCTAAATGACAACAGGTAGGTGTGTGTTCACAAAAATGTGGGCACACTTGCTGTCTGCGTTCAGTGGTCATGAGCCACCTCCCCACCTTAGCTGGCCGCTGCTGCCAACGGACGCATGAAAGAGAGAACAGGGTCATCGAGCTGGTTGGTGATAAGTCACCGTTTATTCCAGTCTCTGTCCTGCTGTTTATTTCATTCTCCCCACACGCCTATTCCAGTCTTACTGGGTGCCCCATTCCAGTTTCACCTGCCCCTCATTCCCATTTCCTACTGTCCCTCATGCTAGGTTCCCAAGTCGAGTCTCACAACCTTAGTTACAGAGCACAATCATCATGGGTTGGGGATAGCAATTACACATAAGTGTGTCTGTACAATAAATAGATGTAAAGTCCTTCCCTGGGGGAAATTTCTTCTAGGACAAATTTTTATCCAGCAAGGCAATCCACCTAAGGGTGAAATACCATCTAGAGGTTTATTTCTCCTTTCCTCAGTCCATATCCATTTAAACAGTTATATTAATTCTACTTCTTAATACTACTGGTCATTCTGTATGGACACAGTAAGAGATATATTAAAATTAAAGGGTGGGGCTGGAGTGATAGCACAGCGGGTAGGGCGTTTGCCTTGCACGCGGCCAACCCGGGTTCGAATCCCAGCATCCCATATGGTCCCCTGAGCACCGCCAGGGGTAATTCCTGAGTGCAGAGCCAGGAGTAACCCCTGTGCATCGCCAGGTGTGACCCAAAAAGCAAAAAAAATAAATAAATAAATAAATAAAAATAAAATAAAATAAAATTAAATTAAAGGGTGGATCTCCTGGGGACATCTTGCTATAGATCCTAGACTACAGGCCTCATACCAGATTAGTCCTTCTGAACCCCAGCAGGGTCCTTATCCAGTTGTTTTTCTTTGGATCATGACAGAATTTGTCCATGACCATGCTCTTAACTTTTAAGTTTTATGGTGGTTGGCCTGTCCCTTTTCAATGCCAGGGTAGCTTACAGTTTGTCCTAAGTCCATCTAAGTCCCTTTGTCAGGATCCACTTTTGGGGGTGCTAGGAAATAAGAGCAACTGAGGCTTAAGTTGAGTAAATATGACATGCTCAGGAGTGAATACTATTCTGAGTCAGTTAATTCCTAAGTTACAAAAGCATAGCATCAACTGTCTTCCTTTGTCTAGACAAAAAGAACATTACTCTAAAGTAAACTAAAGGAAATAGAAAAGCAATATTTCACTTGCATATACAAAATCCAGAGTCCTTAGAAGAATTTGACTTTACAAGTTACAGGGTCTGATTTGGTGATAAGTTATTAACAGATAAGGAAGCAGAGCACAGAGGAGAAGTTAAAGATAAACAGGAATGGGAGTGCCTCAGGAGCACTGTGATGGGTATAACTCAATAAATCTAAAACTCCCTGCAGTAAAGGAGAAAGGAGAAATGACAAATCTATGTTATCCTGCAGTAGAAAGTTTAAAACACAAACACACACACACACCCAAGCCATCAAATACCAACTTCAGCAAAAAGAATGGCCCAGACAATTGCCGAATACTGTTGTAACCATAGATTAATTTAAAACCAAATACTTTAGGGGAATGGGATAAAAATAAAGTTAAGTATCTGTGGGTGTCAAGGACAGTAGACTCAAGGGCCAGAAATATTGCTCCATAGTTGGAAGCCTGTCTCATGAGCTGGGGAAGAAGACAGCTGGGATAGAGAAGGGACCACTAAGTGAATGATGCTTGGGCTTCTCAGGATGGGAGATGTGTGTTGAAAGTAGATTATAGACCAAACATGACGGCCACTTACTGCCTGTACTGCAAACCATAATACCCAAAAAGGAGAGAGAGAGAGAGTAAAAGGGAATGTGCCTGCCACAGGGCCGGGGAATGGCGGGAGGGGTACTTGGGAAACATTGGAAGTGGAGAATGGGCACTGGTGGAGGGATGGGTACTTGATCATAATATGACCAAAATGTAATATCGAAAGCTTGTAAGTAACTATCTCATATTCATTAAAAAAACTATATATATATATATATATATATATATATATATAAAGTATCTGCAGGTATGAGGTATGAGGGCTACTTCCCAGTTAATAGGGGCATCCTCGGGGCTGGAGCAATAGCTCAGCAGGTAGGGCATTTGCCTTGCATGCAGCTGACCTGGTTTGATTCCCAGCTTCCCATAGGGTCCCCCGAGCACTGCCAGGAGTAACTCCTGAGCATCGCTGGGTGTGACCCAAAAAGGGGAAAAAAAAAAGAGGCATCCTCCATGCTACTCAGACAGGACAACCCTTTGGGAGCTGGACCTGAAATGTGCCTCACAGTTTATACCGGACACCACCCGGTCAGCCCCACAAAGACTCCCTGGCTCTTCACTCCAATGCTTAGGCGAAGAAGAAAGGAATCACTGGACCTAAGCGCCCCTGCTCAGTTGTGGTGATCAGGCAGTGAATTTGCCGTCAAAGGTTCACTAGGTTCACTCTGAAGCAAGTTTCTGGCTTCGGACCACATTTCCTTGGGCACATACCTTGGGTGAAACCCTGGACTACTTGGAGTCCAAAAATGCCCAGAACTTGCTTATGGGCACCCAGCAGACAGCCTTGTGGGGGCATCCGTGAACTTGTATTCTAAATGCAGAGTGGAAATCATTAACACTCTGGTTCATCCTTGTGGGGGTGAGGGGAATGGCCTTTGTAGAGGGTAGTGGTAGCGACCAAGACCAAACTCTGTGAATTAAAATCTTCAGGTTCTGGTTTTAATTTTTTTTAAAGGCGACTCAGTTCTGGGCCTACATTTCCCATAAATCACAACTACGCTGGGTGATCTTGTGGGTAAATGTGGGAGTAACAGCTGTGTTGTGATGTTACAAGTGAGATTTGCATTTAGGAGAGTGCATTTTTCAGTTTGTTTTGTTTTGGTGGCCACACCGGGCAGTGCTGGGGGGTGGGGGAGAGGGAGGCGTGATGCTTGGCTCTGTGCTCAGGAATCATTCGTGGCAGGCTGAGGGGACCATATGGGGTGCTGGCGATTGAACCCTGGTTGACTGCATATAAGGCAAATGCATTACCCACTGTTCTATTGCTTGGGCCCTAGGAGAGCATTTCATGTGCATCATGTGATAACCATTAGTTGAACTGGCACTGGGCAGTACAGAGAGGAGAGAGAGAGAGAGAAAAGACAGGATAGAACATATGTTCCTGGAGTTTCTCTGTAAATATGACCTAAGAAATATATCAGCAGCTGTGTGCAGGGTTGTAGGGGGGGGGCTAAATGGAAATAACTTGAAAGTATAATGGGAGATATTAAAGGTGAAAGTAAAAGATGGTAAAAAATAAACCATGGCAAATGATAATCAAAAGAAAGGTCAAGAGAAGGAGAGCAAGGCAGGCAGTTGTCACAAAATATGATGAAGTTTTTATGCCTTTATGCCCTTTTTTGGTCTTTGCTCACCTTTCTTGCACAAGGACAGAGATAGAAACAAAAGAATGCTGAAGGATCTTGGGATCAGAGCTTCCATTCACATCTCGGGACAGCTTAATTGGAGAAATTATTTCTGCTTAGGTATTTCTTTAGAGAAAATTGTCTTTTCTGTAGTTTGAATTGTAGTAAAATATTAGAGCACGGTATGCCCCATTCTCATGTTTAGACCTTGGTGTATGTTCATGTTCTTTGGGACTCTGCATTGCCCAGGTGACAAGGATAAGGCAGACAGAAACCTGAGAATAAGAAGGTCGAATTCTTGTCCTCTATCTGCAAAAATTCTCAACCCAAACAAGAAAAAACAGGAGCTCAGGAGGAGGTAAAATTGGACATCAAAGCAGATGAACAACTTCCAAGTTGGTGAAGAGAGTTGTAGAATGAGTATGAGTTCCAGAAGATTCCAGAATCAAGATCCTTGCAGACCGTTCCTAGATTGAGCCAAATTGTTGAAAAGAAGCACCACAATGTTTAAGGTTTCTTAAGAAAACCCATAACTTAGTTTTTGTCTGGAATTCTCACCTGCAAAATATGACTTAAAGTGCAATATATTTGAGTGTAAACACACTATTTCTTCTCCTTTTTAAATTTAAATTTTAGAAGAGAATTCATAAGGATCTCCATATTGATAGGACACAATATTTAGAAACAACATATATTTGTGTGAAGTTGTACTCTTTGTTATTAATAATAACAAACTCTTTGACAAGGCTAGAGAGAAAAAGCTTAATATGAAACAATAAAGTGTGAATCAAAAAGACAAGGAAGAAGTGGTGAAGAAGAAAAACAGGTAGCTACTGAATAGGAAAATCTGTTGGTTTTTTTAATGGAACTTGTGGTATTTCATAGCTTTGTAAAATAATGGGCCAGAGCGATAGCACAGCGGGTAGGGCATTTGCCTTGCACACGGCCAACCCGGGTTCGATTCCTCCAACCCTCTCAGAGAGCCCGGCAAGCTATCAAAAGTATCTCGCCCGCATGGCAGAGCCTAGCAAGCTACCCGTGGCGTATTCGATATACCAATAACAGTAACAACAAGTCTCACAATGGAGAGACGTTACTGGTGCCTGCTCGAGCAAATCGATGAGCAATGGGATGACAACAATTCAAGTTTGCCTCTTAAAAAAAAAAGCCAAGAGGCAATATTAATATCAGACAAGGCCAAAAGAAGGGCAACAGTGTTTAATTGAATGACTCACAAGTTAATGGCTTTCTAAAAAATGAGAGGAAGTATTTGATAAATGACAAAACAGTGAGAATGTGGTGAGTTATAATCTCATGGCGTGGAATTTAAAGCCTGAGCTTTGGGCTGGACATGCAGTGGGTTAGATCTTATGCAAGCTGCTGGGTTAGGTTCTTGGCATGTCCTATCAATACTGCCAGGTACAAAAAAATCTAGATCTTTCATAGAAGAGGGAGAAAAGTCTAAAAGTCATAATGAGGAGCAAGGCAGACAAATCTTGCACTTCCAGACCCAGCAGCAAAAGTGTAGGATGAAAACTGTTGAGCTGGCTGGAGATTGAGAAAAGCCAGACTCCTGATAGACCCAAAGATAAAAGGAATAAAGTGTCTGAGGATAAAAGAATGTGCTTATTAGTAATTATGTATTCCAGAGGGCATATAGGAAAGTGTCAAAAGTTCTGAGGAATGAGAAAAGGAAACATTCAATTCTTGGGGACTACAGTGTCTGAAAAGAGGTTACTTGGGGGATTAGGGCTTTTTAATGTACATAAATTTGGATGTAGAGAATATTGATGCTTATTCTAACTGAATTCAAGGAAATGTTGGAGTGGTAATATTAGGATGTTCAAACGGATTTCTGAGTCTCAGAAAAGAGGGAACTGGAGGATCAGAAAAAAACACCTTAGGATGACTGAAGTTGGCAAATGATGCCCTGCAAAAATGTTGGCAATGTCCTAATCCCAACCATAAAGGCAAAAGATTGGGGCTGAAGACATAGCTCAATGGTCCACGGTGCATGCTTTTCGTGTAGGAGTCACGTTCAGTCCCCAGCACTGCACAGTTCCCCATCACTGCCAGGAGCAATTCTGGTCATGGAACCAAGAGGTAGCTTCTGAGCATCGATAGGGGTGGCCCAGGAACCAAAAGCAAATACACAAAAACAAAAGATTGGATTAAGAACCTTGAAATCACATGGGTCCTTAAAGTCAGGAATACTTACCTATCTACCAAAGGTAACCCAGATACAAAGCAAAATACTATATCTGAATATTTATGTATACAACATATATTATATAATATGTAAATACATATCCATGTATGTGTGAAACTAAATATTAAAAAATATTAGAAACAGGCTGGAGCAATAGTACTGTGGTAGTACACAATAAACAATCCAGAAAATACTTGCATATAATAAATAGTAATACACCTAACAATGAAAATATAACAAAATTATTTTGGTCCTACTAATTTTGAAGTTTTCATTTAATGAAAGGTATTCTATGGGTCAAAAAGATAGCATAGTGGGTAAGCGCTTGCCTTGCACAGTTGATTCCCAACAGCCCATATTGTCCCAAGTACCATGGGTAATGAACCTTGAGCACAGAGCCAGGAGTAAGCCTGGCTTGAGCACAGAGCCAGGAGTAAGCAGCTGCCTTGCACACGGTCGACCTGGGTTTGATTCCCAGCATCCCATATGGTCCCCTGAGCACTGCCAGGAGTAAGCCCTGAGTACTGCCAGGTCTGGCCAAAAAAAGAAAAATTTAGATTTAGAAAGGTATTCTAGAGCTAGAGAGATGGCTTTAAGCTTTGCATGCAGAAGATGCAGGTTTGCTCCCTGTGCTGTGAGTTCGCCTGAGCATTATCCCTAGGAAGCCCCAAGCACCTAGCTGGAAGTAGACCTTGAACACTATTGGGGGTAAATCAAAGAGAAAAATTATAAAACAAACAAACTAAAAATCAAAAAAAACCTCCCAATTCAGGATTGCTACACAAATACCTTTAGGTGGCGAGGTTGGTTTGTTTTTTGGACCAAAGTGGCAGTACTCAGGGCTTCCTCCTTGTTCTGCACTCAAGGATCACTCCTTGAGGGACCATATGGAACATCCAGAATTGAACCCAGGTTATCAGAGTCCAAGGGAAACACCCCACCTGCTTCATTATCGTTCTGGCCCCCAGGTTTGTTTTTTGGCTTTTTTTTTCTTTTTTGCTTTTTGGGTCATACCTGGTGATGCACAGGGGTTACTCCTGGCTCTGCACTCAGGAATTACTCCTGGCGGTGCTCAGGGGACCATATGGGATGCTGGGAACCAAACCCGGGTTGGCCACATGCAAATCTAATACCCTACCTGCTGTGCTATCGCTCCAGCCCCAGGCCCCTAGGTTCTTGTATTAAGATAAATAAATTGAAATGGGATGATAGGCTGTGATTGATGTGTAGTGTCATTTATAACAGGGTCCCTTTAGGGGCCAGAAAAATAGTACATCAGGTAACATGCTTGCTTTGTACACAGCCAACCCAAGTTTGATGTCTGGTACCCTAAGTGTGACCCAAACAAATGGCCCCATCACCTTTGCCCAATGGTGTCCATTCCCAAAATCATCTTATATCTTTGCTTATCACTATGTAATAAGTTAATCCAACGCTTAATGGCTTAAAATCAGTTCTACTAAGAAACTCTGTTTGCTAGTCTTACTTAGTCCTCTCTTTCAGGGTCTCTAAAAATTTTAATTCAAGGGTGTCAGCTGGGATCAAGGCTTAGTCACCTCAAGTCAATTGGAAAAGGGACTGCTTCAAAGCTCAGAATAGTTAACTGGATTTAAACTGCATGGGATATTGGCCTGCAAGTCTCATTGAATGCTGCCTAAAGATTGCTCTCAGCTCACAAGGCAGTTTGCTTCTTAGATGAGCATACAAGAAAAAAAAGTGTGTGAACAAGACAAAAGCCACCTTTGAGTTTTATAATCCAAACTAAAACATGAAATTCTATCACTTTTCTTAAGATATTTGTTTTTCGAACCACACCAGGCTGGCTGTGCTCAGGGCTTACTTCTCATTCACTCCCAGGCTCTGTACTCAAGGGATCACTCCTGGCAGACTCAGGGAACCATATGGAGTACTGGGGATTGAGTCTTGGTCGGCTGCATTTAAGGCAAGTGCCTTGCCACCCCAGATGTAAGATTTCTTAGCTACACTGGAGACAGTTCATTTTCTTCATGGTAATTAGGATCAGTGGCTAATCCTAGCAAAGATCACACTAGTTAACATCGTTAAGTCCACTGTGCCTGTTGAATTAGAAGCATGAAGAGGTCAATATGCTTTAACAGATGCTTCATTAAAATCACAGGGCTGGGGCTGGAGCAATAGTACAGTGGGTAGGGTGTTTGCCTGTGCTGCACATGGCCGACCTGTGTTCGATTCCCAGCATCCCTTATATTTTTTTCTTTTTGGGGGGTCACACCCAGCAATGCACAGTGGTTACTCCTGACTCATGCACTCAGGAATTACTCCTGACGGCCAGCATCCCATATGGTCCGCTGAGCACCGCCAGGAGTAATTCCTGAGTGTAAAGCCAGGAGTAACCCCTGAGCATCGCCACGTGTGACCCAAGAGCCAATAAAATAAAATAAAATCACAGGGCTGGAGAGACAACAGATAAGGGTGTTGTCCTAAGGGTGTTGTCCTGCATGCAGTCAACCCAAGTTCAGTTCCCAGTACCCCAAGCATGCCCATGAGTGATCCCTGAGCATGGAGCCAGGAATAAGCCCTGACCATAGGTTGATGAGACACCAAAATAAACCAAAACCTGACAAATAATAGAAACCAGAATTTGGTCATATACTAAATTTCTTCCCGGATTGGGAAATTACCAACCCTTTCCATTTTGCTTTCCAATAAACCTTTCTATTTCCAACTCTTAAAAAAAAATCATAGAAATCATAGCAAATCTAGGGGCTGGAGCAATAATATAGCAGGTGGCCTTGCACCACAGCCAACCTGGGCTCACCCCCTAGTCTTTCATGGGTGATCCGTGAGCACAAAGCCAGGAGTAAGCCCTGAATGCTGACTCAAGTACCTCCCCTGCCAAAAAAGAAATCATAGCAATCTAGATATATTTACGAACAACTGGAATTTATTCTAGTAGTATAAAGCAAAAACAGGAACCTGAAAAATCCATTTAGGTATTCCATGAGTAAAAGAGAAAGAGAAACAGGACATTCTTTTATCAACTGATAAAATTTCAACTGATACAATTTCAAGAAACTACAGAGAAATATACAACAGTGTTTCCAGGTAGCACAGTTTTCAGGTTGTGAAGAGAGTGGGGGACCAAATACCCGCTGCTGTTATGAAAATACAGCTTTCAGGTAAAAATAAACCCAATGTTTTTCTTTTATCAGGGCTTCAGGTATTTTTTCAAATTCATAGGGAAGTCAATATACAAAGTTAGCTGACCTTCCTGATTGAGTGAAACATAATTAAATAGAAAACACATTTTTTAAAAAAGGAAACATCCATTAATCACTAAAATCTTGAATTAACAGGATACAAACAGTACAAAGTCAAAGTGTTTTGGATCCCAAAATATCTATGGATTAGAAAAAGAACCACTTTGCTAGAACATGGACTACCTTTAGTACACAAGATAAAACACACCCTGACTCAAGGAAGAACCAAGAGTTCAATATTCAAATATGCTATTTACTTGGAAGCAGAAACACACTTAAACTGGGTTTCAATATTACATAATAATGCAATCCTGGGCATCACAGCTTCCCAAATATAGGAGACAAATACTGAGAAATTGAAACAATTATAGAATTTTTATAGAATTGTCTTCATACTCGTATTTTACATTAATTATCAGTTATTCTGAACTAGTCACATTTCAAGTTCTCAACAGTTTAAACTATTAGACAATGCAGGTTTATTTCATTAATTTTTATTCTCTGGTGAAAGTTTATTTTCCTGATGCCAATCATCAAACTCAGGCCCTCATACATACAAGGCAAGTGCTCTCCATATCGCCAACCCCTGTGGTAAGTATATTTTAATTCACTCTTTAGGTGGCACTTTGAGGCAGATACTTTGATACAAAAATTAGATGAAAATCTCACACCTCAATCTTAATTTTCAAATTATATTATGGCATATTTGATTATTTGTGTACAGCTCTGGAAATATAAATTTCAACATGTGGTCATTTAAAAATTCACCTCTTAAAAATGGCTATAATTTCAGTTAATTTTAGCTTTGAAAGATTGGGTACTAACATGAAAGCTTGTAATTATCTCACGGTGATTCAATAAAATTAAAAAATATATATTGGGTGCTAAAAAGATAGCAGGGAGTTTGCCTTGCAGCCGACCCAAATTCTATTCCTTTCATCCCACTGTGGTCCCCCAAGCCTGCCAGGGGTAGTCACTGAGTGCAGAGCCAGGAGTAAGCCCTGAGCACCACTTGGTGTGTCTCTCTCCCCAAACTAAAAGATTATGAAGAGGATTATAAAAGATTATAGAGAGACAGTACGAAGGTAAGGCGTTAGCCTTACACCTGGCTGACCTGGATTCCATCCCTGGCATCCCATATGATTCCCCAAGCACTATATGGAATAATTCCTGAGTGCAGAGCCAGGACTAACCTCTAAAGACATCTCTCGTTGTAGCCCGAAAACAAAAAAAAAACATGGAAAATTTCCAATAGAAAAATTAGTGCAAACAAACAAATGTACCTAAGATTTATCTTACTATCATTTTGACAATTTTAAGCTATAGATCCTCACTTTTCTTTGTATAAGCACTTAAAGGAAATTCCAGGCATTGTCTCTTGGTGCATAAACTTTGTAATTCATCTCTAACACATATTTTTACATAACTGCAATATCACAGCTAACAAAAACAGCTGTTATCTAATCCTGTCAATAAAGGCTTCTCTGCCTATCCAAGTGGTAGGTCATTTGGTATGATTTAGTAATTACTTAGAAATGCTTTTGAAAAATAACATTATGGTAATAGTGTTCCCATTCGCTCCTTTAAGTGAATTTCCTAAAGTTTAACAAGGCTTAAATGAGAGTGAGACATTTACCTTAATTGTGAACATATTCTTTTTAAATAAAATCTCAGTGCTAAGTTACTAGTAATTATTAGGGTGGGATTCCTACATTCAAAAATTACCTCCAGAATTTTCTTTTTAGTGCTTCTTAACACAAAACTCATAAAGGGGAGCTGAGGATGGCTCAAAGTGTTGGAGCACATGCTTTTTATGGGTGTTCCCCACACACACACAAAGAATTATTTAGTTACACTGTGAACTCGCTGATGGTAAGTGAGGTGGGAATGTTGTCTGAAAGCCTTCTTACATTCCTTACATTCATATGGCTTTTCACCAGAATGGATTCTCTGGTGCTGAATGAGAGAGGAATGAAGTCTAAAGGCCTTTCCACATTCTTTGCAGTCATAGGGTTTCTCCCCAGTGTGAATGCTCTGATGCTGAGTGAGTTGTGAGAGCAGTCTAAAAGTCTTCTCACATTCCTTACACTTATAAGGTTTCTCGCCAAAGTGAATACTCTGGTGTTGAGTAAGTTGTGAAAACAATCTAAAGGCTTTCCCACATTCCTTACAATCATAGGGTTTCTCTCCAATGTGAATGCCCTGATGTGAAATAAGTTCGGAGTAACGACGGAAGAACTTCTGACACTCCTTACACTCATAAGGTTTCTCACCTGTATGAATTCTCTGATGGAGAGTTAGATGATATGCACGACTAAAGGTCTTCCCACACTCCTTACAATCATAGGGCTTCTCCCCAGTATGAATTCTCTGATGGAGAGTAAGTTGTTGCCGCACTCTAAAGGCTTTCCCACACTCTTTACACTGGTACGGTTTTTCACCAGTATGAAGTTTGTGATGTAGCCGAAGGCCTGTGCTACACAGAAAAGCTTGTCCACATTCCTTACATTCATAGCACTTTTCAGCAATATTAAGTCTTTGATGTCGAGTGAGGTGTGCATATTGTCTAAAAGTCTTCCCACATTCCTTACATTCATAGGGTTTCTCACCAGTATGAATTCTTTGATGGAGATTAAGTTGTCCTCGTACCCTGAAGGCCTTCCCACATTCTTTGCACTCATAGGGCTTTTCACCAATATGAACTCTCTGATGAACTCGAAGATCTGAGCCACATGTGAAGATCTTTCCACATTTCTTACATTCACAGAGTTTGTCAGAAGTATGAATCCTCTGATGTCGACTAAGGTGAGCACTCTGTCTAAAGGCTTTTCCACATTCTTTACATTCATAGGGCTTTTCACCAGTATGAATTCTTTGATGAAAAGTAAGTTGCTGACGGACCCTAAAAGCTTTCCCACATTCCCCACATTCATATGGTTTCTCTCTACTATGAATTTTTTGATAGAGAGTAATAGGTGTGAGTTTTCTGTAAGTAGGCATTTTTTCAGAAGTACTTCTTTCCATTTGCTTGAAATATCCCTTCTGAGAACCTGCTTCTTCGATAAACCTTTTATATTCATAATTTTTCCTCAAAAATGAATCTTCGATAGCATAACTTCTAATTTTTTCCATTATTTCCCACTGGGATAAATTCATTTCACAAATATTCTTTCCTTGAAATGTTTTTTTGTCATATCTGGATTCCAAATCTGAAAGAAAAGAAGATCAATAAATGCTATTTTCTTATTTTAGAGAAAGCAAATAAAAATTTTATAATAAAAAGAAATCAAAAAGGGGCCAAAGAGATAATATAGCAGATAAGGTCTTTGCCTTACAACAATCTACCCATATCTGATCCCTGGCACCCATATGGTCACCAGAGCCTCACCAAGAGTAATTCCTAAGCAAAAGCCAAAAATAACCATTGATACAATTGGGCATGGCACAACCCCCTGAGCCCCCCAAAAAAAGTCACACAAGGAAATAAAGCAAAATTGAAGTAAATGGGCTAAAATACTAAAATATTACATACTTTGATAAAAGGGGACTATAAAAATAATGAAATGCATATCAAAGTCTGAGAAGCCCTATAGAATATTTTTGATGTTTTTTCCTTTCAGTTAGATATAAGTTAGTCTTGCTCTATTAAATTTTCTGGGAATGCTGATTTTGGGTCCCACAGCACTGAGTACTATTCATCCTTAAGGTATTATGTTAAGAATCAGAAAATCATCCCTGATGACTATTAAATTTGTATTTTTAATTTGTTCCTTCTTTAATGCTTAAATTTCAATTTTCTTCTTACGAATTAATTTTCTCAATTTTTACTTATATTGTTACACTAAATATCCCCAAGGATAAGAACCTTTTACTTATCACTGAATAACAAAATCACAGCGCACAGTTTCTGTTAATTACTAAGTTCACATAATTAAATTATTAGGTATGTTGCTTTCTTTTTTTTTTTTCTTTTTGGATCACACCCGGCGATGCACAGGGGTTACTCCTGGCTCTGCACTCAGGAATTACCCCTGGTGGTGCTCAGGGGACCATATGGGATGCTGGGAATCAACCCGGGTCGGCCGTGTGCAAGGCAAACGCCCTACCCGCTGTGCTATTGCTCCAGCCCCCATAGGTATGTTGCTTTCTTACAGCTCAGTAGTCTGATTAAATATCCTCCCGCCTTTTTCATTTTTGGCCTATACCCACTTACTCCAGGATGAGCTCAGGTATCACTCTTGGCAGTACTCAAAGGACCTCTGTGGTACTGGGGATTGAAAGCATGTCAGTTTAATGCAAGGCAAGCATTCACCTGCTTTACATACTATCTCCCTAATCCTAAAAATTTCCTTTTAAATCACTTTGTTTTATTTTAGGACCCTACCTGGCAATGTTCAGGAGTTACTTCTGGTTCTGCACTCAGGACTCATACTTGGTGATGACCTCAGGGACCATATGGGATGCCAGGGATCAAACCCAGTTCTGCTGTGTGCATGGCAAAGGCCTTACTTGCTGTCCTATCTCTTCATTTCCTCTCTCTTTAACTCTCCCTGTCAGCCTGTCAATCTCTCTCAGCCAAAAGGCAGTATAAAACTAGGGTAATCTTATATTTTGGGGAAAAAGTTAATTTAAGTTGTGAGGCCCAAAAGCAGGCCCCTCAGAAGCCATGACAAGCTGCAGATAACATTACGTCTTAGCTAGGCCTCAGTTTCTGTTTCCCCAAAGCAGGACTTGCAGTTTCTGGTAAACTCCCAATTGAGTAATTCATCTAGATAAGAAACTGGGCAGTTGGATCTTTCCAGTTATGAGGGGTCACTGCACCCTTCTTGGAAAGAACCCCAAATGTTACTGGTACCTGCTGTCTAATTGCTGACCACTGTTGTAATAGGGAAATGCTAAAAATAGACCAGTATATAAACCGTTTCTTAACTCAACCCTATGTAAACTGCTTGTGAGTTGGAGTTGGGGTTCTTGTCAAGACTCCACTGTGTTGGATGAGATTTGGACCCTAGCTTAAGCTAGCGCTGGCTCGGGCTAATAATAATGTTCCTTTGCTTTTGCATTAACATGTGTGGAACTCGGTCTCTCCGCAATTGGAGATCTGAAATGGGCATAACAAAGGCCCCAGTTAGAAAAAGTAGATATAAATAATAAAGCAATAATTGGCTAAAATGTCAAAACCATAAGAAGTATTCAGCTATAAAGTATGACAAGTAATCTAATATTGGATTACAAAGGATATAAAAATTAAAAACAGTTCACTAGGATAAAGGATATTACTCATTGCTAGTGCAAATGTTTTGCATGTAGGAGGACTGAGTTCAATCCCTGGCCACATGGTCCCCTTCAGAAGTGACCCATGCAGCCAGAATCCTCCAGGTATAGTTCCAAACTACTCCCTCCCCAACCCAAATAAATACTACTCTAAAAAAAAAAATTATCATCAAATTCCCAAGGTCCATATAATAGACTAATATTGGTTTGCATGCAACCAACCTGTGTTCAATCCTTGACACCCCGTATGGTCCCCCAAACCCGTATAGTCCCCCAAACCCTGCCAGGATTGACTTCTGAGCAGAGCCAGGAGTGAACCCTAAGAACAGCTGGATATACCCCAAAACAAACCAAAAAACATCTGAATATTTGTAAGAAAAACGAGAACATGTTTACCACATAAACACACACATTAACTGGAAAAAATGTTAAAAAATAAAAAAATTAATAAAAGGAAGTGACCAGAATATGCGCAAAATAAGTTAAAATTGGAGCAGAAATATTATCTTCACTTATAGGTATCAGTTTTTTTAATTTTTGTTTTTGGACCACATCCAGCAGTGCTCAGAGGTTACTCCTGGCTGCAGACTCAGGAAGTACTCCAGGCACTCAGGGATCATTATAGGCAGTGCTCAGGAGACCATATGAGGTAGACAGCAGGGACTGAACTCAGATCAGCTGCGTGCAAGGCAAGTGCCCTACCTGATAGGATCCCTTGGATATTTTCTTTAAATCAATGTGTTCTCTTCCTAGCCATGTTTAGTAGCATAAGTCTGCCTTATTAGTATTACTCACCTAGACTCCATCTTCTTTTCTCATTCCTCCCAACCATCCAGGGTTCTTTCCCTTGCTCTAAAAGGGTAATTACATCTGGCTTAGAAAAGGAACACCCTGCTTGAAAAGAAAAGAAAAGGAACATTAAAGAAATTATTTGATCAGGCCTAGGAACTCAATTCAAAGGAATGGAGCACATACCTTACAGGTTAGGTGGTCCAAATTTGATCCTCTGCACTGCATCTCCTCCCAGCACCCACCCCAGCACTATTGGTATGACCCTGAAAGACTCAGAATGGCCCTTATGTCCTTTGGATATATTTGGAGCTTAAAAAGAGAGGAATCCTGTGCATCGCCAGGTGTGACCCAAAAAGGAAAAAACAAACAAAAAGAAAGAAGGAAAGAAAGAAAGGAAGGAAGGAAGGAAGGAAGGAAGGAAGGAAGGAAGGAAGGAAGGAAGGAAGGAAGGAATTTACCTGAACAAAGAAATGCAATGAGATTGAAAACACATTATGACATTACGTGAGTAGGATTTTGCCTTGCATGTGGCCAACCCATATGGCTGACTCAGTATCCCATATGGTTCCTTGAGCACAACCACAAGTAATTCCTATGTGCACAGCCAGGAGTAACCACTGAGCATCACCAGGTGTGGGCCCCACATACACAAACAAAAAGAAAAACATAGCTACTTCAGAACCATAATTATGAAAACAGGACTGGAGCCATAGTGTAGCAGGTAGAGTGCTTGCTTGCTTTGTATGCCAGTGGCCAGGGTTCAATCCCTGGCATCCCATATTATCCCCCAAGTCCACCAAGAGTGATCCCTGAGCACTACTGGGTGTGGCCAAAAAACAAAAATGAAAAGGGGGCCAGGTAGGGCATTTGCCTTGCATGCGGCCGACCCAGGTTCGATTCCCAGCATCCCATATGGTCCCCTGAGCATAGCCAGGAGTAATTTCTGAGTGCATGAGCCAGGAGTAATCCCCGTGCATCGCCAGGTATGACCCAAAAAGCAAAAAAAAAAACAAAAGGGGAAGAATAATGATGGTGGTTATGATGTCTGCCCACAGAATTATTGTAAAGTTTAACTTAAAAAGTTCTTTAGCCAAAGAGATAGTACAGGAGTGAAGGTACTTGTGCAGTATGCAATCAACCTTAGCTGGATCCTGAGCCCCATGTATGGCCCCAAGCAGCATCAGGTATGGTCCAAGTCAACCCTCAACAAAATAAAAACAGAGGTAAAGTTCTTAGAGTAAGGCTTAGTACATAATAAGCATTATCTATGCTTAATTAGGACTATTTTTGCATTTTTAAAAAACACTTTTGCTAAGTGAAAAATAACTAACTCACTGCCAGGATACTCATCTAACATTAAATGCACAGTTGATGTTAAACTTTTATTCCTGTTTTGTTGTTATCACAGCTGGGCTATGCTCAGGACTACTCCTTACTGTGCTCAAGATCACTACTGGTGGGGTTTAGAAAGCCATATATATGGGATGCCAGAGATAAAGTAGGAGTTAGTCACATGCAATTCAAGCACCTCACCCACTGTACTATCTCTTCAGCCCAGTTTTAAACTTTTAATCATGAACCAATGGAGGGGAGGGAATAAAAGGACAAGTTGTAAGTAAACTAGAACATGTTCACTTGATTAATTGTTGATTCCACCTGGTATCATGCATTGTATATGCTTTTCTAATAAGTATGCAGAGCCAGGCATCTGCTTTCACAGGCATCTGCAATTAAGGAGGCTGGAATGATAGTACAGGAGGTAGGGTGCTTGCCTTCCACACAGCACATGTAACTTCCATTCCAGCACCCCGAATAGTCTCCAGGGCCTACAAGGAGTGATCCCTGAATGCAAAGCAAGGAGTAAGTCATGAGCACTGCTGGATATGGTCCCCAAAACAAAAACAAGACAAAAAAATCAAATAGCTGTAAAACTAGTAAATGACAAACCATCGATTACAGTATAAGACTATTTCTCTAAAAGCAACTTTGCTAAGAATTCACAGGTATCTTGAAAAAGATACACTGATAGAAATAGTACAGCAGGTGGAGCGCTTCCCTTGCATGCAGCTCACCCTGCTTCGATCCCTGATACCCCCATACGATACCCTGATCTTTTCCAGGAGAGACCCCTGAGAATTGGAGGGGGTGGCCCAAGAAAACAAAAACAAAAACAAAAAGGCAAAAGATGATGTAAAGGTCAGTGAAGCCTGAAGGAGCTAATTAATTGCTTAATAACTACTGGAACCAACTCCCAAACTACAAGGCACATATTTAGACTTTTTTTTGTCTAGAAAGCTAGCTCTAAAATTCAGTCCGGTAAATTTAATTATTTGACAAATAAACTTACCCACAGACACCAAGTTGCTGTAGTTCTCTAATGTCACATCTCTGTACAAATTCCGCTGATAGGAGTTCAAATATTTCCACTCTTCCTGGGAGAAATCTACAGCCACATCTCTGAATACCACCATATTCTGAAATAATAAAATTATGTATAATTTTTAAGATGATTCACTTCTTTGAAGAGCTGTGTTTTAATGTTGCATGCCATGCATGTAATCTCTGTTGCATATACGTCTCCCCTTTCCCTTCTTAAAAGAAAAAAATCAGAACAAGGGAGATGGGTCAATAGGCTGAGCACATGCTTAGCCTGCAGAAGGTCTGTGTTCAATTCCTGAACACCACTGAGAGCAAAGCACAGAGCTGGAAGCAGCCCTGAGCATTACTAGGTATGATCTAAAAAAACAAAAGAGAACAAAATTTTAGGTACAGCTTAACTAAAATCAAAGAATTCCTTCCAGATGTAACTTCATTATTAATTGTGTCATAAGCATTTTTCTTTCAAATTATAAGTCTTTATTGAATATTTTAAATTCACTACACAAGTGTTCATTTTACAGATGCTAGATATGTTTATTTCGATAATTTTTGGAGGGGGAGCGGAAGCGGGCCCCATTTACTGGTGCTCAGGGACCATATAGGATCAAATCTGGTGGTTTGGCCATATGCAAGACAAGTGCCCTACTCTTGTACTATTTCTCCAACCCAATATTTCTATACTTTTGATTCTATTATTGGGGCAAAAGAGAGACTACAGGGGTTCTATCTTAGGTATCGACCCAGTTTACTCTCCAGCACTACATGGTCCCCTGACACTTCAGGGTACAGCCATGGAGGCCCCAAACACCACAGGCGTGGCCAAGATTACCCCAGCACCAGCAGTGCAGGGCTTGAGCAGCACCTTGGACCCTTGTACTCACCCACCAGCCCAGCTAGCTGAGCACCCCCAGAGGTGACTCCCATGCTCCCTGAATTCTTCCTGGGCACCCCCCCAAAAATTAATTAATTATATCACTGCCATCCCATTGGTCATCAATTTACTCAAGCAGGTGCCAGTAATGTCTCCATTCGTTCCAGCCTTGAGATTTTAGCAGCCTCTCCTTACTTGTCTTTCCCAATGATTGGAGGCTCTTTCAGGCTCAGGGCAATGAGACCTGTTATTATTACTGTTATTGTTATAAATAATTAATTATACACATTAAATCATATTTAGAATTTAGGTTACACAAACTTTCTAAAGCTGTAATATGCTTGCTTAGACAATGCGGTTACTAAACTGTGACTACCCAAATTGAAACATGTTATAATTTAAAATACACAGCAGGGGCCGGAGAGATTGTACAGTGGGGTAGGGCACTTGCCTTGCATGCGGCCAGCCTGGATTTGATCCCCAGTACCCCCTATGGTCCCTTGAACCCCATCAGGAGTGATTCCTGAGTGTAGAGCCAGGAGTAACCCATAAGCACTGCGAGGTGCAGCCCCAAAAACAAAATAAAAAGAAACCATAAAAGATACAGCAGACACTTAAGACTTAGAAACAATATAAAGTATCTAAACAATTTTTATATTGATATTATTTTGTTGGTATTTTTGTTTCTGGGTCATAAGTGATATTGTTCAGTTGCTTCTGGCAGTGCTTTGGGAACGATTTGGTGATGTAATTTAAGAAGCTCATTAGAAAGGCCATTGACTCTGGCTCCTAAATACAGAGCACACACTCCAGTCCTTTGAGTTCTCTCTTCAGCTCCTATACTGAATATACTTTGATATCTTTATTTTAGCAATGTTGGATTTAAAAAACTTAAATTGCATATGCTTTTAAAAAGTAATGCCTGCTAATCCTCAGGGAAACACAAATCAGAACAATGAGATATTATCTCACATTTGTGAGAATAGCACACACAAAAAAGGGTTTCAAAAGCCAGTAGTTTATTGATGTGGATGTTGGGAGAAAGCAACCCTCACTCACTGATTCAATGTCTTTGAAAACATTATGGACACCCCAAAGAAGTAATCTGACCCAGCAATTCCACTTCTTCGAATCTATCCCAAAGGTCCAAAAACACCATTCTGAAAAGACATTTGGGCTCCCATGTTCATTGCAGCACTATTTATCATAGCCAAAATCTGGAAAATTATACAAATGTCTAAGAACAGATGAATGAATAAAGAAACAATGGTATTCCATCCAGTTAAAAATTTAACACCAGCTGTATCACCCCACCATAATTTTAAAATTCCTGGAGCGGTATCTCATATTCAATACCACTGATAAACCAGGAGTAGCACACCACATTGGATGGGATGTAAAGTACAAGGCAATCAATCTCTAACCCTAAGTATTTTAGGTTTCATCAGTGCAATGCCCCTTTTCCTCCTCCCAGTACTCTTGTGAGCACCCTTGATCCCCCGAGTTTATCATTAACCTCCTTTGTGTTTTACATCTCATTGTTGGACAAGTCAAATCTTGGTTACTTCTAAGTAAAAACTTTCTGGTAACTCTGGATTTTGTATTTGTAGTACATCACTTGCTTTTCTATTTCCCCTACAGACTTTTCATATTTTACTATAGAGCAATGTTCTTTACTTAGACACAGAAGGACAGTGCAGTTAATGCTGTCTTTCTAATATTGGAAGTTGAATGACTCTGAAAATACCTACTCCTGGGTATCTATCATAATTACTTGATTCAGGCTTCAGCTGCTATAGTTCCTAACACTCCAAAAGGGAAGTCCCGCCATGGGACTGGGATAGACCTGGGGCAAGCAACAAAGCTACCCCAGCATCGAATGGGACAGTCTAGAAAGCATAAATGCATGGTTTTGATGTGATCTGTTATGACTTAAGAGCCAGGATCCCCATGGGAAAGGACAAACTGAATTGGCCTGAGGACTTAATCTGGGATTTATGTAAAAGTCTTGCTTGTTCTCAAGAGCCCAGAGAACTAAGTTTTGGAATCTATATCTCTTACTGTGTTTATCCAAATAACTGCAAGTATTACTAAGAAGTAAACTTAATTGTTTAATATGTACAACTTAAGGGAAAGATAAAAAATATATAGATGTCCCTGGGAGATAGAGTGTCTCTCTGAGTTAATCTCCCCAAGCAAATTGCCTCTGCTGAAATGTTCTACCACTGTAAATGATCAATCACACCTGCGTGCAGTCCTATACCTCAAACCCCTTCAAATGTTCTGTAAGTATAAGAGCAGCTCTGCATTAAACAGGCCATTTTCAACATCAGTGTGTGGTCTTCCCACTCTTTGTTCCTCTTCTAGGAAGGCCTGGGGAGGAAGGGGAGGCGGCTCTTGACCACCAAACTCATGCATCATAGAACCCTTGTACTTTGTGAACTCAAAGATAGTAATCTCTGATACAAGGGATTTATGGCTCCAGGGTGATATACAACGACCTTAACACACTTTCTTCTAAGGAAATAAATTTTGATCATTTTTAGCAAATTAATGTAACAAGCAATACAAAATAAATCATTTTAGGGCCTGATATTGGGGCAGGTTTGGGTGGTGGGAAGGTATAATGGTGATTGGTTTGGTGTTGGAACACTGAATGTAATATATTATTGTGAATAACTTTATAAAAATTAAATAAAATTTACAAAAAATTTTAAGAAAAAGAAATGATGGTGTATATCCACATTGGCATACTACTCAGCTATAAGAAAAATGAGGGCCAGTGAGACAGTGGGTAAGGTGCTTGTTTGCATGCAGCTGATCCAGGTTCAATCCCCCACACTGCATATGGTCCAAGCTCTGCCAGCAGTAATCCCTGAACACAGAGCCAAGAATAAACCCTAAAGACCATTGCTGTGGCTCAAAACCGCAAAAAAATGAAAGAACAGAATCATGTGATTTGCCATGCAACTTTGAGGATGGAACTGGGAATAAGAGGTGGTTGGGAGGAAACCCTGAGACAATGATGGAGGGAAGCAGTGGAAGGTGTGGTATTTAGAATAGTGTATACATGAAACCCTATTGTTAACAGTATTGTAAATCCCAGTGTTTCAACCAAAAAAAATGTTCTTAATTCTAACTAAAAACAAAATAAAATGGGATACATAAGAAGTATTAACAGGGGCTGGAGTGATAGCACAGCGGGTAGGGCGTTTGCCTTGCACGCGGCCAACCTGGGTTCGATTCCCAGCATCCCATATGGTCTCCTGAGCATCGCCAGGAGTAATTCCTGAGTGCAGAGCCAGGAGTAACCCCTGTGCATTGCCGGGTGTGACCCAAAAAAGAAAAAAAAAAGGAAATATTAACAACTTGGTGTCAGAGTGATTGTACAGCAGGTAGGGAGCCTGCCTTGCATGCAGTCGACCCAAGTCTGATCCCTGACACCCCATATGGTTCCCCAAACCCACCAGGAGTGATCCCTGGGGCACAAAGATAGGAGTAACCCCTGAACACCACTAGGTGTGGTCCTGCCCCTCCTCCAGAAAAAAGTGCAACAACTATGTATGTGTCTTGCATATTATTGAATGCTTTTTCTTTGGTACAGAGTAGCATCTGAGTCACACCTGCAATGTTCAGGTCTTACTACTATTCTGTGCTCAGGGCTCAGTGCTGGTGGGACTTGGGAGACCATATGGTGTGAGGATCAAATCTGGGTCCACAGTGTTCCAGGCAAGTGCCAGACACACTGTACTATCACTTCAGCCCCTTAAATACTTTTTTTGCGGGGGGGGGGGGGCTTTGGGCCACACCCAATAGTGCTCAGGGATTACTCCTGGTTCTGCACCCAGGAATCACCCCTGGTGATGCTCAGGGAACCATATGGGATGCATGGGATTGAACCCAGATTGGCCACATGCAAGGCAAAACACCCTACCTACCTGCTGCACTATCTCTGGCCCCTTGAATACATTTTTATATGGATGAACTGGCAGTGTTTGGAGGGCATATGGTCACAGGGAATGAACTCATAGGGAATGATCTCAGGGCTTCTCATGTGCTTGGTCTGTGTTTGTTGTACCACTTGATTCCTTTTTTTTTTTTTTTTTTGCTTTTTGGGTCACACCCAGGAATGCACAGGGGTTACTCCTGGCTCTGCACTCAGGAATTACTCCTGGCGATGCTCAGAGGACCATATGGGATCCTGGGAATCGAACCCGGGTCGGTCGGTCGTGTGCAAGGCAAATGCCCTACCCGCTGTGCTATCGCTCCATCCCCTTGATTCGTATTTTTAACCCTCTATTCCATCATTTTTGTGGTGATAGGAGTTGGGCCACACCCTGCAGAGTTCAGGCCTTACTCCTGCCTCAGTGTTCAGGGAACTCTCCAGGTGGAGCTCAGGGGAACAAATGTGATGTTGAGGATTGAACCTGGATTTGCCACATGTATGACAAGCACCTTACCTTCTGTACTATCTCTCTCTATTCTATCATTTTTCTCTTCTCTCTCTTATTCGGGGGGGGAGCGGAAGGAGGGGCAGGTCCACATTCAGCAATGCTCAGGGTTACTCCTGGTTTTACACTCAGGAATCAACTCCTGATGATGCTCAGGGGATCTTAAGGGATGCAGGGATCGAACCTGGGTCAGCTGCTTGCAAGGTAAGCACTTTATCCACTGTACTATCTCTCCAGCCCCAATATTCCATCTTTGTTATTGGTGTTCTGGGGTTTGCTTTTTTGTTTTGTTGGTTTTTGAGTCATACCCAGCAATGCTCAGGGTTTACTCCTGGTTCTATACTTGGTGGGGCTCAGGGGACTGTACAGACTCTATGGGAACCAAGGATCAAATACAGGTCAGCCGCATGCAAGGAAAACACCCTACCCACTATACTATCTCTCCGGCCCCAAGATTTTAAATTATGTATGTAGCTCATAGTATAATTCTTTCATTTTCTTTGTTTTTGCTTTTTTGGGTCACACCCAGCAATGATCAGGGATTACTCCTGATTCTGCATTCAGGAATTACTCCTAGCAGCACTCAGGGGACCATATGAGATGCCAGGGATCAAACCTGGGTTGGTCACCCTCCCCAGTGAACTACCACTCCGGCCCCTTATAATTCTTTTGGACAGTCTCCAGTATAGTGTTCCCAGTTCTGACAGTCTCCGTTTAAATATCTCCCCATAGGGAATTCATTTCTGTGGGTGTTTCTTTTCTGCTTTATCAATGCTCAAGACCTAGAGCGAACATCAAAGAGAAACAGAATGATTTGGCAAATTCACAAGTGTATGAAGAGGAAGGATGTGGGCTGCTCTTATAAGAATGGGAGAGAGGGTCACAGAGATAATACAGCAGTTAAGGAACTTGCCTTGCACGCAACTGGCCCTGGTTCAATCCCCACCACTATGGTCCAGGAGCACTACCAGGAGTGATTCCTGAACACAGACCCAGGAGGAGTAAGCCCTGAGCAGTGCTGAGTGTGACCCCAAAATAAAAACAAAATGAAACCAAAAAAAATGGGGAAAAGCTATCAAGAGGGATTCTCAGAAAGTTCTAGGGTAAGTAATGAGAATATTCACATATCCTAGGAAAAATCCTGCAGTATTTCATATAGAAACACCAACTTACATGAGCCATGGTTTTAGGGTTCCAAGAAATGGTCCGTTTTTCTCAAAGATCATTTACTGGTGAAGCAGAGTCCATAGAAGTCAGAGCTAAGGGAACAACATGAAACAATGAAAACAACTGCCTCAGAGCTCCCACACTTTAATATATTCACAGTGCATCTCAATTCCTGGAGATGTTATCTCCCCAGACCAGAGAAAATCACTTGCACATGAACACTCTTCTGCAGAAGGCACTTGTCTCTATTAAGAGAGTTTTCTGTGGGCTGGAGTGATAGTACAGCAGGTAGGGCATTTGCCTTGCATGGGGTGACCCGGATTCGATTCCCAGCATTCTATATGGTACCCTGAGGACCACTAGGAGTAATTCCTGAGTGCATCACCAGGAGTATCCCCTGTGCATCACCAGGTGTGACCCAAAAAACAAAAACAAAAACAAAAACAAAAAAGAGGGAGAGTTTCCTGTTAGTCCCCTACACAAACAGGTTTTTGCATTCTTGGGACCATATCTGATGATGCTCAAGGCTTACTTCTGGCTCAAGGCTTACTCCTGGCTCTATGCTCAGGGGAACCAAAGTAGTAACAGGAATTGAATCCAGCTCGATCATCTGCAAGGCAAATGCCTTAATCTCTGTATTATCTCTTGCCATATTCTGCCTTCCTTGAATTAGTTGTCTTCTTTGAGATTTAAAAATTTGGGGGGAGTTTTGTTTGCTTGGTTTGATTTTTTGCTTTTAGGGCCTCATCTGGTAATGCTCAGGGCTGACCCCTAGCTATATACTCAGGAATTACTCCTGGTGGTGCCCAGGGAACCACATGGGATGCCAGGGATAGAATCCGGGTCAGCAATGTGCAAGGCAAGTGCCTTACCCACTGTACTATCTCTCCAGGCCCAAAATAATTTTGGTTTTCTCAGCTTCATTTTCTAAGAAATTATCACTATTTTTTTTCTTTTTCTTTTTTGTTTTATGGGTCGCATACGGCGATGCACTCAGGAATTACCCCTGGTGCTCAGGGGACTATATGGAATGCTGGGTAAAATTAAACCCCGGTCGGCTGCGTGCAAGGCAAATGCCCTACCCGCTGTGTTATCTCACTCCAGCCCCACTAATTTTATTTTTCAACCACTCACATAACTAAAAGATCAGGAGCATTAAGTTTTTTGCATAAAACACCAGAGCTGTCTACTTCATACCATACAAGTAAGACACCAGGGGAGACTGAACCCTTAGTAAGAATCTTTCTTTCAATAAACACTGGTTATGTCTCAGAGAATCAGTTCCCAAGGGAACTTGCTGAAGACCCTGATACCCACCAGGTTGCCTGCAATCTGCCCTTTCTGAAAATACATGTTCCAGTTATTTTCCTATAAAACTGCTTCTTGTGAACATACAGGCAAGACATTTCTAAAACATAAGTCTGCCATCTTCCAACCAAACAAAATTCCTTCCCTGCCCTTGGTCCTGTTTGGTTTTTCTGCCACACCAGGTGTAGGATAACATTGGTACATGCTTTCTTCCTTGCCACAGGGAGCCTAGATTTACTGAGTAATACCCATCACAATGCATCTGAGGCACTCCCATTCCTGTTTATTGGAATATAGCTCTAAACATTTTAGGGTAACATTGGTATGTCCTTTCTCCCTTGCTACAGAGAGCTTATGTTTATTGGGTTACACCCATCACAGTAATCCTGAGGCACTGCCTTTCCTCTGTGTTTATCTGTAACCCCTTCTCTGTGCTTTGCTTCTCCAATTGGTCAATCACCTTTATCCCCTAATCAGACGCTGTTAACTTGCAAAGTCAGATCCTTCAAGGACACTGGATTTGTAAGTGAAATTTTGCTTCTCTATTCTCCTTATGTCCTTTGCATAGTTACTTCAGAGCAATGTCCTTTTTGTATAGACACAAGAAAACAGTTAATGCAATGCTTTTGTAACTTGGGAGTTAATAGACTCCAAATAATAATTCACTCCTGGGCATCTGTTTTCTCAACTTAAGCCTCAACTGCCCTTAGTTCCTAGCACCCCAAAAGCAGGGTCCCAACAAGTAACTGGATAGTCCCAGCACAAGCTGTGTGCTACCCTGGAATCAAAATGCACCAGGCCAACCAGCTTAATACTTAACTAAAAGTTAAGAGCACAGTCATGTACAAATTCTGTCACAATCCAAAAAGTAACAACTGGATTAGGACCCTGCTAGGGTTAGGAAAGACTAATCTGTCCTGAGCACTGTAGTCTGAGATCTATAGCGAGAGCCATCCTATAAGCTTAATGTATCTATGTCCATACAAAATGAGGAATATTTTATTAGTCACACCCGGCAATGCACAGGGGTTACTCCTGGCTTTGCACTCAGGAATTACCCCTGGCGGTGCTCAGGGGACCATATGGAATGCTGGGAATTGAACCAGGGTCAGCCGCATGCAAGGCAAATGCCTACCCGCTGTGCTATCACTCCAGCCCCTACAAAATAACTAATATTATTAAGAAGAAGAATTAAGATGAACATTTAAATGGCTGTTGGGGGGCTGGAGTGATAGCACAGCAGGTAGGGCGTTTGCCTTGCATGTGGCTGACCCGGGTTTGATTCCCAGCATCCAATATGGTCCCCCAGCACCGCCAGGAGTAATTCCTGAATGTAGAGCCAGGAGTAACCCCTGTGTATCGCTGGGTGTGACCCGAAAAGCAAAAAAGAAAAGAGAGAAAGAAAAAACTTAAATGGCTGTTGAACTAAGGGAAGGAGAAACACCCCCACAGATGGTATTTTGCTCTTAGGCAGGTCTTCTTGCTGAATCAGAGTTTGTTCTGGAAGATTCCCCTGAGGGAGAGACCTTACATCTGTTGATTGTATGATCACAGTTATGTGTAATTGCTACCCCAATCTCCTCATGATTTGGGAGTTAACTCAGGCTGTAAGAGTGGGTATGGGGAGAATCAAGAGGAGGGATGAAGGGAATCTGGGGAAGGAAAATCAGGAGAAAATGGAGATGAGACTGGAATAAACTGCAATTGATACCAACCAGCCTGGCCCTCATTTCCTCCTTCACTCGCCCATTGCCATTGGCTGCCCTGGAATGGGGGGTAACAGCGGCGGTGAGAAGAGCAGCAGGTTTCATACTCATTTTTTGAATACACACCCGGTGATGCCCAGGAGTTACTCCTGGCTCTGTGCTCTGGAATCACTCCTGGTGGTACTCAGGGAACTATACAGGATGCTAAGGATTGAACCCAGATTGGCCTTGTGCAAGGTCGATGACCTACCTGCTATACTATCGCTCCAACCCCAGTATAGGGTACTTTATAATCATTAGGAAAACTAATTAAGCCTCATTACTAGTAACAAAAAGGAGAAAGTCAGTGTGACTGAAATTATAATTCCTACCAATCTTTAACTATTGTTTCTCATCAGCACCCTGTTTTGTGGTATTACCAAAATGTTAAGAGACCATCAAACACACACACATACACACACACACACACACACACACACACACACACACAGAAAGAGAGAGAGAGAGAGAGAGAGAGAGAGAGAGAGAGAGAGAGAGAGAGAGAGAGAGAGAGAGAGCGAGCGCTAATTTCACAGCTTCTGCTTAATAATCTTGAGTTCAGCCCCAACCTGGGTCCCAATATTGTTGGAGAAGAGTAAATTTAAGGGAAAAAAGTAAAGACACCTGAATGAGCTGGAGAAGTGGGGAGAGTACAGGGTCCCATGGGAAATATCCCACTAATATTTTTTAATAGGGGCCACTCCAGCAGTACTCAGCCCTCAGGGCTTCAATCTTGCTGGGCATGAGCTACCATTTAAGCCACTTACCCAGACAATTGGGCAGAGCCTGGCAAGCTACCTGTGGCGTATTCAATATGCCAAAAACAGTAACGATAGGTCTCATTCCCCTGACCCTGACAGAGCCTCCAATCATTGAGAAAGATGAGTAAGGAGAGGCTGCTTAAATCTCAGGGCTGGGAGGAATAGAGACTTACTGTTGCCTGCTTAAGTAAATCGAGGAACAATGGGATGACAATGATACCAGACAGTATAAAGCCAATTATTAAATCCCTGAAAAGTAGGTTCTAAATTCTGGTCTCAGTGTTCAAGAAACACACAGAAGTTAACAAATTCTTAAAAAAACTAATTACACATAATATATAATTTAAAAAAAGCCAAAATATTAAAACCCCTCATTTTTACAGTACCTTTTTTTCTTACAACTTTTGTTTTAGAGCCACAAACAAAAGTTTTAGCATAGTTTTTATTATGCCATCACGTGGATGGGCATAGTTTACTTAACCACTTCCGTATTGTTGTTTACTATTTTTCTAAGAAAATAGTAAGTGTGGCCGCGTGACATCTCCCTCTGGGAGAACCTGGCAAGCTACCGAGAGTTTCCTACCCCCATGGGAGAGCCTTATAAACTCCCCGTGACATATTCATATGCCAAAACCAGTAACGATGATGGATCTCATTCCCCTGACCCTGAAAGAGCTTCCAATGTGGCACCATTGGAAAGGATGAGTAAAGATAGGCTTCTAAAATTTCAGGTCTAGGACAAATGGAGATGTTACTGAGACAGCTTGAGGAATTCGACGATCAACAGGATGATGACAATGATGATGATGATTTTTCTAAGAAGATTATCTCAAGGGGGCTGGAGTGATAGCACAGCGGGTAGGGCGTTTGCCTTGCACGCGGCCGACCCGGGTTCGATTCCCAGCATCCCATATGGTCTCCTGAGCACCGCCAAGGGTGATTCCTGAGTGTAAAGCCAGGAGTAACCCCTGTGCATCGCTGGGTGTGACCCAAAAAGCAAAAAAAAAAAAAAAAAAAAAAAAAAAAGATTATCTCAAAAATTCTTCCCGCTAGGGCTGGATTACCCAACAGCATAGTGGATAAAGTGCTTGTCTTCCATGCAGCCAACTCAGGTTCAGGTCCCAGCATCCTTTATGGTCCACCAAGCACCATCAGAAGTGATTCCTGAGTGCAGAGCTAGGAGTAACCCCTAAGCATTGTCAGTATGCCCCCCATTCTTCCTTCATATTTCAGACATTAATTCTAGATGTGGATGGAGATCGAGCTTGTTCAGCCTCCAACAACTTTGATATCACGAAACATATATACACAGACACACACAGACACACACACAGAGACACACACACACACACACACACACACTTCTATGTATAACCTTAAAAGAATTTTTTGCTACCATAAAAATCCACAGAGGTGCTGGAGTGATAGAACAGTGGGTAAAATGCTTGTGTCATAAGTAGTGGACTCAGGCTTTTTTTTTCTTTAGATTTAATATTTAATTTAACTTTTGTTTTTGGGCCACATCCACTGGTGCCCAAAGCTTACTTTTTTTTTTTATTGAGTCACCATGATACAGTTACAAAGCTTTCATGTTTGAATTTTAGTCATACAATGATTGAACATCCATCCCTCCACCAATATACATTTTCCACCACCAATGTCCCCAGTATTCCTCTCCCCACCATCCCATCCCTCCCCTTTCCTCTGTGGCAGGTAATTTTCCTCTTACTCTCTCTCTACTTTTAGGCATTATGCTTGCAATACAGATACTGAGAGGCCATCATGTTTGGTCCTTTATCTACTTTAAGCACACATCTCCCACCTCAAGCGATCCCTCCAACCATCACTGACTTAGTGATCCCTTCTCTATCCCAGCTGCCTTCTCCCCCAGCTCATGAGGCAGGCTTCCAACCGTGGAGCAGTCTTCCTGGCCCTTATTTACTGGTGGACTCAATCAGGATTGATCTCAGTATCACAGATGGTCCACAGAGCACCACCCCTGAGCACAAAGCCAAGAGTAAGCCTGAGCACAAGCGGGTGTAGCCAACCAAAGAGAAAGAGAGAGAGAGAAAGCAAAAGAGGCAGAGACGGGGAGGGGGAGGAGAAGAGAGAGCGAGAGCGAGAGAGAGAGAGAGAGAGAGAGAGAGAGAGAGAGAGAGAGAGAGAGAGAGAGAGAGAGAGAGAGAGAGAGAGAAAATCCACAAGGAAAAGTCCAAAGTTGATTTTTCATGTAGTACAGCAGGTAGGACACTTGCACATGGCTGACAAGGGTTCAATCCTTGGCACAGTATATGATAGTCCTGAGCTCTACCAAGAGTGATCCCTGAATGCAGAGGAGCCAGGAATAAGCCTTAAGTACCTCTAGATGTGCCACCCCCAACAAACAAAAAGAAAACAACAAGAATTCCTGTTCTGGAACACTTGAGGGTCTGACTGATTTTCCTGCTTGCAAACAGCCCATCATAATGAACTTTACATTTTCATTAACTACAGAAAGTTGATAGGGAATAAGACTCACTCAACAGCAGCAGCTAATGAAGCTCACTTCCAATGAGCCACACACTTTCTAGGAATTGAAATGACCTACCCTCAGGCCCCTAAAAAGATGCTTAGTTTAATTCCCTTATTTATAATGTCTGACAAGGGGAGCAGTAGTATGCAACAGTATGCCTGGTACTCAGCTGACTCAGGTTCTATCTCTTATACCCCACTGACCCCCTGAGCCCAGTCAGGAGTAAGCACAGCCCAGTGTAGGCCAAAATCAAGACAAATAGTCTGAGAGTCAAAAGGATTACTGTGAAGAATAACAGTCACTGCCTCCTCTAGAAACTGTTGAAAATATAGCCCCTACTTGGTTTGAGTATTCCTTGGTTTGAGTACTCCTGGTTCTCAAGTTGCCTTTGGGGTGTGTGTACAATAAACTTTTGATAACTGCACTTCAGTAATTCACTAGTTTTATCTTAGTTATTTCTGAAATTGACAGTAGAGAAGAAATAGTACAAGAGAAAAGTCTCCAGAGATTTGATTCCCCCAACACCCTATATTGGCCCCCTATCACCACCAGGAGTGATCCCTGAACACCTGTCAGCTGTGGCCCAAAAACGAAAAAGTTCAGAACCCAAAACTGAAAAGGTTCAGAACCCAGGTTAGCTCTGTGTGTGTGTGTGTGTGTGTGTGTGTGTGTGTACATACATATATACACCACACATCAGATTGTATTCTTTCAATACCTGAACAATGGGTTTCTTTGCTGTTATTTTTTTTAAAAGGGGAGCCCTCCAATCTCATTCTCTGGTACTAAAACTTCCATTTATGGAATTCTCTTGGGGATAAAATAGTCCCATTAAACCTATCTAAGCGCCCCGAGAGAAAATACAGGGTGGGTTACCTTGCAAGCAGCTGACCAGGTCCATCCCTGGCATTATCCAGTCCCCCACCAAAGCCCGAAGCAACTGCCCAGCACAGAGGGGGGGTGTGGCCCCCGAATAAACGTAAACATATCTAAAATTAAACATCCCGGTGGAAAACAAAAGCATGAACGGTAAATCAGCAGAGGCTGTTTTTCCATCATCAGTTCTCACAAGAGCACGGAGCCAACACCGCGCACTCGATTCATCATGGAACCCCATCACGGGGCTCCCGAAAGGGGGAAATCTACTCATTAGGTCCGATGCCATCAACTCCGAGGAAAATCCCCAGGTCCAAATATCAAGAGGTGGAGGATTCATAAGGGGACTGGTGCCAGAGAACGAAATCTGAAACTCCCGGGTCCCGGAAAACCAAACGGCACGGAAACAAAGGAAACGGTGCAAACTCACCGAGAACCTGGCTGCCGGCGGCGCCGCGGCGGCTCCTTCCCCCTTCGCAGGTCTTCTAGGAAGACTCGCAGGACTAGGGGAGCAAATAGGTCTGGTTACAGCCCAGGCTTTTCCGGACTCAAAGAAAATCCAGGTCTCCTGGATCTTGGGTCCACCCCCTCCCCCCCACCTGCACACACAAATGAAGAGCCGAGAGAAAAGTCCGCGACGACCGCGTTCGGGCTCGCAGCTTGGGCGCCGCCGCCGCCCACCGCGTCTTCCGTGTCCAGCGGGTCCTTCCCTGACCCTAGGGGCGCGCCTTGAAGTGGGGGTGCGGGGCTGTGCAGCGCCCCTTACCGAGAAGAAAGTGGATCTTCTCTGCCCGGCCCGGCCTAGGAGGCTGAGGGGACGGCGTGGGGCAGGACCTTAGGATACCGCCCGGCAGAAGAAGCCGCGCCCACAAACCCAGTCCGGCCCCCGCTTTCTGCCACACCCACGCCGACCGGGTCCGAGGCCCACAAGCCCCTCTGGGGAGAAAACGGACCGCCCCCTCAGCCTCCAGGCCTGATCGCCTCGTCGCGCGCCAGTTTCCTCGCGGCGGAGCAAGGCTCGGGGAGCCCGGGCCTCTCCAGGCAACGGGCAGCGTCCAGCCCCGCGGGTCCGAGCTGCGGGGATTCACGGCCAGCCGGCCTCGGGCCCGAATGCGCACGCGCACGGAGAGGGGCGGGGGACGGGAGCGCCCGGCGCCCGGTCCAGCTGGGCTGGGCTGGGGGCGCGGGTCAGTTGCTCACGGGGCTGCCCAGAGGGGAAACCCACGAGTCGTGCTTCTCAACTCTTTTTAAAGATGACCCTGTGAATAGCCGCTGCTACCAAGAATGATCAGGGCCTGGTGCCGGGTTGGAGTTGTCGTCCCAATCGGGGGAGGTGGGCCAATTCCGCTTTTCGTCTCGGCTTCTCCGAGCCGCGCCCCGCCCCGCCCAGCCCCCGGGAGCAGGGAACCAGCGCTCCCCGGAGCGAGCGCGTCTAGCTGTGTTGCGCAGGCGCGATAGGAGGGGGCGTGGCCGGCGTTCTGGAGGCTCGTGTGGCCAAGCCGCTGGGCGATAGTTACTCTGAAACTAGAACGGGGATTTAGAGATTACAGTCCCGAGTCCGGCTTGCACGCAGGCATCCGCTTCTGTATGTTGGGTAAGGGCGGTGGCCCCAACGGTGATGCCCCAGGGCTACTAGCATTTGCTAGGACTCGGTGTGGTGCCACGTGCGCCTGAGTGCGAGTCCTGGCCTCGCTGTGTTTCAGGACCCCACAACAAGACAGTGCCTGGGGGAGCCAGAATGATAGTACAGCGGGTAGAGCATCTACCTTGCACGTGGTGGAACTGAGTTCGATTCCTGATATCCCCTAGGGAGCACTGCCAAAAAATAATCCAATGAGCTGATTGTGTCCCCCTTCCCAATTTTTTTTTGTTAAGACTGTACCAGAAAGAAATCAGACTGTCATCCCCAACTCTGCCTTTTTTAACTGCAAGTTATTTTTGATCTGAAGGCAGTTAAGGTTCATTTACGGAGGGAAAATCTCTCTATCCTCCCTATTTCTTTTTATCCTTAAAATGTTCCTGATCTGCCTACCCCGATTTTTGCCTAAAAGCAGGATATGTTCTTTAGTGTAGACTGCTCTAAACTCTTATACCAATAGAACAACAGAGGAATATGCTAAAACCTTAAGTATAGCTTACTCTCAATTATCCACCCTCAGAAATCTAAAGCTGCTTTTTTTTGTGTGTCCTGTCATTTCTCTACAGACTGCTCTTTGTTGATGATGGTTTAGAAGCGAGAGATCTAAGTTTTTGAGATTTTTGCGTTTATCTGTTTTGTTTGTTTTGTCTTGTTTGGGGGCCATACCTGCTGTGCTATCTGCATGCAGAAATCATTCCTGGCAGATTTAGGGGGATCATATGTGGTGCCAGGGATTGAACCTGGGTCAACTGCGAGCAAGGCAATTTCTCTACCTATTGTCTTATCTCTCTGGCCTCAGTGGACCAGTTTCAACTGGGAGATCAAATGGCAGAATTCAGAAAATATTGTTTTGTTGTTTTTGGATAGCCAGAAGGGACCATAAGAGGTACCGGGGATCAGGTACCGGGGATCAAACCCCGGCCGGCCAGATGCTGAACAAGACAAGCACCTTACCTGCTATACTATCTCTCAAACACCAGAGATTTTCAAAGAAGGGAAAGGAAAAAGATGGCAGGGAAACTCCAGGTTTCTGGAGCAGTCTCCTTAAGGAGAATTCAGAGAAAGGAAGAAAATGATTTATTTTATTTTATTTTTGGGTCACACCCAGTGATGCTCAGGAGTTATTCCTGGCTCTTCACTCAGGAATTACTTCTAGTGGTGCTAGGGACAATATGGGATGCCAGGGATCGAACCTGGGTCGGCCGCATGCAAGGCAAAAGCCCTACCCGCTGTGCTATCGCTCCAGCCCTGTGATCCCTTTTCACATTTTTTTAAATTTTGGTCATATCCAGCAGTGCTCAGGGTTTATTCTGAGCTTAAGGAGTCTTTGTACTCAGGAATGCCAGGGATTGAACCCGGGTCAGCCACATGCAAGGCAAATGCCCTACCTGCTGTAATCTCACTCTAGCCCCTTCATTTTACATCTTTTTAATAAAAGGTGCTTGGGCAAGCATCTCTCACTGTGTTTAAAGTAGGTAGGTTGGGGATGGGGCTGGAGTGATAGCACAGCAGGTAGGGCGTTTGCCTTGCACTTGACCGACCCGGGTTCGATTTCCAGCAACCCATATGGTCCCCCAGCACCGCCAGGGGTAATTCCTGAGTGTAAAGCCAGGAGTAACCCCTGTGCATCGCTGGGTGTGACCTGAAAAGCAAAATAAAAAATTTATTAAAAATAAATAAAGTAGGTGGGTTGGAGACAGAGTGATTGCACAGTGGGTAGGGTGATTGCTTTGCACATGGCTGACCTAGATTTGATCCCCAGCATCTGGTATGGAGTGACCCCCCCTCCCCAGAAAAAGCATAAATAAATAAATAAAGTAGGTGGGTCAGTAAAACAGATGAAGGATGTTGTGATTATTTTCTGGTCATTAAGTCACCTGGGTCACTGGCCTTAGCCTAGGCCAACACTACCTAGACTTCCCCTAGTGACCTTCTATACAGATAACTCTTCCTTAGGGCCATATTTCTAGTCTTGCCCTCCCTATGATCTTTCTCTTCATAGAACTGTCACCACTTCATACAACTGTCCTCTCTTTAGGAAGGTCACTGTACCTGAATAGTTCTTTTTTCAGCTAGATGACATCATAAAGGATGAGATCATAAATGATGAGATCATAAAGTCAGATAAATGACATCATGAAGGTTGAAATCTATGGGGCCCAGGTTCTTGAATTCAGTGCTATACTTTGTGACATTTTAAATGTTGTTTGTAGTAATTACCTGGTGCAAAAGAATCATGCCATGTTCCTCTGGATTCTTCAGGGTTGTCAAATAAAGAAGCAACAAGCAGATTGATAAGAGCAAAAAAGCAGACATTTAATAACAGAAACCAAACATGGACGCCGAGTGACCACCAACTTGAGTTGTTTTCTCTTTTGCTGTGAACAGAACTGTAAAGAGAATCTCTCGAAGATCAACTTCTAGTTACCATCCAGAAAAGATTTAATTACACCAATTGTACCAGCTGTTCACCATTAGACTGGAGTGCATGAAGAAGAACTGAACACTGTTCAGGATGGACTCTGGGGGGCAGGCAGACATGGAGATCACCCTGCTCCAAGGACATACATATGTGCTCCAGATCAGCTGACCTTGCGCTGGCTTGGAACCATGTGGACATAGAATTAGATCTTCAGTTTGGGGCCACACTGACCGAATATGAGGTCTGCCCTTTGGCTTTGCAACTGAGAAGTGTCGCATGCACATTTTGAACATCAGAAAGAAGCATGGAGAGAGTCCAGCCCCTTATGTGCATCGGCTCCTGGGCTCAGTCTGACGGTCCTTTGCGCTGATGGCCTTCCTCTGCGGGAAATCTTGCATTCCTTTGAGAACCGCAGCCTGCATTTTCTCCCTCTTTCCATCTGGAATTCTTTCTAGCCCAGCAAATATTAGTTCCTTGAGATTCACCCTCCATTTTCTCATTACCAGACCCAGTCATTTTGCTCTTTGTTTCAGAAATCAGTTTCACTTTATTTTTTATCTCATTTTTTCCTGTCTTCTTTGATGTTCAGCAGTCACATACACATATATGTTTTTTGGGGTCCACACCCTGTGCTGCTTAGGGTTACTCACAGCTCAGTGCTCAGAGGTCAAACCCAGGTTTTCCACGTGTGCCCCCTACTCTCCAGTGCTTTCAGCTAGTACTCCAGATCACAGTGTTTTGTTTTGGTTTGGTTTTTATAAGGGCACATCTGGTGGTTCTTGGAAGCTATTCCTAACTGTGCTCAGGGAACCATGTGGGGTACCAGAATGGGCCAAGGGCCAAGGGTTCATATTAAACAAACCAAGTGCTTTTGATACATATTTTTTTTTTTTTTTGCTTTTTGGGTCACACCGGCGATTCACAGGGGTTACTCCTGGCTCTGCACTCAGGAATTACTCCTGGCGGTGTTCAGGGGATCATATGGGATGCTGGGAATCGAACCCGGTAAGGCAAACGCCCTACCTGCTGTGCTATTGCTCCAGTCCCAAAGTGCTTTTGATATTGTGAACCCCCCGGGTGGCTCATGTGAGTTGGGAGGAGAAAAAGATGATCACCTTCTCCCATTCCGCCTCTGTCACCCATGAACCCCTGGGAAGACTAGGACTGGTCAAGTCTGCAATAAGCCCCAGATCGGCACGAACCTGAGCCCACCAGCCTACAAGGTGGCCATCAAGCCACACCTGAGGTCCAGTTGGTCTGCCAGGCAGGGAGTTGATCCCCACCACCCGGTTTCTCAGGGAGCCACGGACTCAGGCTGGAGAGAGAGAGTTACGTTGTCTTCTCTGGGCTAAATCACTAAAGTTAGGGTATTCAAGGAATTTTCTTCATGGGGAGAAGTCCAATCTCCTCAGATATGCTGCTCAAGATCTTATTCGTATTCACAAGATTCATCAGTTTTAGAATTTTCCTTTCAAATATTTTGTTGACCTGAGTCTCATTGCCAAGGGCCTTTCCCTATCTATCTGCCTACATCACTTTAGCACCCCCCCTATTCTATCTGGCCTTTAGAATTTTTATTTTATTTTATTTTATTTTTAATTATTTTTTTTCTCTTTGGGTCACACCCAGCGATGCTCAGGGGTTTCTTCTGGCTCTGTACTCAGGGCAGAGCTTGGGGGACCATATGGGATGTTGGGGAATTGAACTCGAGTCAGCCTCGTGCAAGGCAAATGCCCTACCCGCTGTACTATTGCTCTGGACCCTAGAATTTTAATTTTAAATGAATGCATTTTTATTTATTTGTTCAGGGTGGGGTTAGGGAGCCTTCCTGGTGATTTTCTGCCAACTTAACTACAGTTCAATACAAAAGACCAAGGATGCAGAGGTTACCTTAGCCACCTCAGCCATGTTCAAGGGGCCAATAAGACTCACCTGGTAGTGCTCAAGGAACCAAGTAGTATGAGGAATAAAACCAGGGTTTGCTGCATGTAAAGCAAGTGCCCTAATCACTGGATTATCCCCATGGCCCCTGAATAAATTTTAATTTGGCTTCCTCCCGATAGCACAGCAGTAGGGCATTCACCTTTCACGCGGCCAACCCGAGTTCGATTCCTCCACCCCTCTCGGAGAGCCCGGCAAGCTACCGAGAGTATCGAGCCCACGCGGCAGAGCCTGGCAAGCTACCTGTGCATATTGGATATGCCAAAACCAGTAACAATAAGTCTCTCAATGAGAGACGTTACTGGTGCCCGCTCGAACAAATCGATGAGCAACGAATGGGATGACAGTGAGGTTCCTCCCCACCCCAAAAAAAGTATTTTAATAATAGCAGACCTGGAGGGGCTGGAGTGATAGATAGTACAACAGGTAGGGCATTTGCCTTCATGCAGCCAATCCAGGTTTGATCCCCAGCATCTCATATAGTCCTCCGAGCACTGCCAGGAGTGATTCCCGAGTGCAGAGCCAGAAATAACTCCTGAGCATTGCCTGGTGTGACCCCCTCACCCCCCCAAAAAAATGCAAAAATAAAAAATAATAGCAGACTTGATAAGTCAACTCACCCACAAATTCAGACACTGTTTTAACCTCAACTAAAATAAAGAGCTCTGTAGAGTTGCAGGGAGGAAATGATGCAGGAGAAGTTAGCTTTGAGGGATTACTAGGGATTCCCGGAGCACAGAGCCAGAAGGAAGCCTTGAGCGCTGCAGGTGTGGCCCATAAATCCAAAATGAAAGCGATTAGCAGGGAAGGTACGGTAAACAAACTATTATGCGTATTTTAATTGTCTCCTTCACTGAATAGAGTTAAAGAGATTAGCTTTTGGGGGAGGCACTGGTGGGAAAGGCATTTACAAAGACCTTTCCCTTTGTACATGCAAATGTATTGAAAAAGAATTTACACCTAGTTTTCAGAGCTCCTTCTATTAAAACCTTTGACACAAAGAGACAGAATTTACACCTAGTTTTCAGAGCTCCTTCTATTAAAACCTTTGACACAAAGAGACATATTTGGGGTGCAGATTTTTGCTCCCTTAAATAATATATGTATTTTTTTGGATCACACCTGGCGATGCACAGGGGTCACTCCTGGTGTGCTCAGGGGACCATATGGGATGCTGGGAATCGAACCCTGGTCGGCCACGTGCAAGGCAAACGCCCTACCCACTGTGCTATTGCTCCAGCCCCTAAATAATATTTTTTAATTGTGTACTTTTTTCTTTAAAGTTTTATTAACCTGGGTCAGCCTCGTTCAAGACAAGCGCCTATATACTGTACTCTCTCTCTCTGGCATAATTTTATTGTTCTTGTAGGGGTTTTTTTGTTTTGTTTTGGGGCTGCACTGGTTGTACTCTGTGCCCAGGGAATATTCCTGAAAGTGCTCAGGGGCCGTTATGCAGTGAGGGGATTCTGCCCCGTTGGCTGCATGCAAGGCAAGCACCTTAACCTCTGGCATCCTGTCCCCTTTGATACCCGGTGCATTTTTCATAATCTGAGTAACTTTCATTGTGATGTACTATTCATTTGCTTATTTTAATTACATTCCTCTCTCTGACTTTTTTTTTAAACACCATCACCTCAAGATCCAATGCACATTGATGCAAAGAAAAAGATTTCATCTTTTCTATAAGATTGTCTGGAGCCCAAAGTGATATTCCAGTGTTAGAGTGCGGAGTTGACAGAGAACAGAGACAATAATGCAAATCACATAGCGAGGTTTATTGTTGCAGCTAGCTGGGGTCCAAGTGTCCACCGGACGCAGCGGGCTTCAACAAGGACCCCGAGCACTAGGTTCGGCAAGGTCTTATATTTTCATTTTGTCAAGTAAGCATAACTCAGCAATTTTCTATTACCTACAGAGTACACATCTATTTTGTTGTTGTTGTTTTGGCCTGCAACATCCAGCCCACCTCCCTGACAATTACATTCCAGAGACCTAATCTTATTCCAGAGATGTAATCTTTGACAAAAGCATCTAGTTTTTCTGCTTTTCTTGTTTCTGGAAGAAGCCTAGGTCACTCAGAAGGCCACAAAGCCTGTCATAGCAGTTCTCCAGCTAAGTGGGACCTAACATTAGAAGACGGGGCATACTTGGCCTTGCACACAGCCAACCTGGGTTCAGCCCCTGACGGGCACTCTATATAGTCCCCTGAGCACCATCAGGAGTGAACTCTGAGTGTAGAATTAGGAGTAAACCCTGAGCAATGCTGAATGTGGCCCAAGCATAAACACACACACACACACACACACACACACACACACAAAATAAGTTTTCCTTCTTTAATGTGTCACCCTGCTGTGTTATTTTTTTCATTGTTTTGGGTTTTTTTTTTTTTCCGGGGGGGCGGGGCAGAGGCAAATTTAGTGGTGCTCAGGGATTACTCCTAGAGTTGTTCTGAGGACTATATGTGGTGTCTAGGATCAAACCGGGGTCAGCTCCTTGCAAGCAACAGCCCTTGTGAGGTGCTATCTCTCTGACCCTCTGTCCAGTGTTAATCTTTAACTTTGTAGTATTTCCCTTGGAGCCAGCGCAGCGGGTAGGGCATTTGCCTTGATCTGGTTGGCCTTGGTTCGATCTCCAGCACTCCACAGGCTCCCCGAGCACCACCCTTAGGAGTAATTCCTAAATAGAGTCCGTAGTAATCCCTGAGTGTCGCTGGGTGTGACTCCAAAACAAACAAACAAAAGGATCGCATTTTCCTTGATTTTCGGCTCCCTCGCTTTCAGATGGAGCAGAGCCAATCAGAAGGCTTTATTATGCCCTTAAGACGGGCCAAGGGGAGGAGCCTTCCTGGGAGGCTCTCAGTCCCTCACCTTTCCTGCCTAACTCCAGACCATTCCTTTGTCTACTGCCTCTTAGGTAAGTTCGGTAAGTCTGGTATTTTTTGTTTTTGTTTTGTTTTATTTTTTTTTGGGGGGGGGGGCACACCAGCGGTGCTCAGGGCTTACTCCTGGCTCTATGCTCAGCGATCACTCCTGGCCGACTCTGGGGAGCATAGGGGGGGTCCAGAGATTAAACCCGGATCAGCCGGGTGGAAGGCAAGCGCCCTGCCCCCGGTACTGCCGCTCCTGCCCAAGCCTAATGATTTAACGCTTCTTTCCGCTTCTCCTCAAGCACACCAGGAGCTTGCTTTGGTGTGTGTAGGTTCCCAGTAAGCTCCAGGAGTGGCCAGAGAGAGATAGCACAGTGGATAGGCACTTGCATTGCACGTGACCGAACCCAGTTGGATCCCCAACATTCCCAGAGCCCTGTTAGACATAATCCCAGAGCCAGGAATAAACCCTGAGCACTTCCCCAAATAGAAAACCTAAAGTCGAGGAGCCAATCTGACACTTTCCAAGGATCTATTAATATATTTTGTTTCTGTTTGCTTTTTGGGTCACACCCAACATTGCTCAGAGCTTACTTACTTCTGTCTCTGTCTTCAGGGATCACTCCTGGTGGGCTGGGGAGAACATAGGGATTCCAGAAATCAAATCCTGTCAGCCAAAGGCAAGGCAAGTACCCTACCCACTATACCATTTTTGTGCCCACCGGCTTCCCACTGTTTTCAGTTTAATGGCTTTATAATACTTTGTAACCTGGCGGAATAGTCCTGTTTTCAGTCCATTCTCCTTTTCCCTCATTCTTTGTTTTTTTTAAAATTTTTTGTTTATTTTTTGTTTTGTTTTGTTTTGGGAACACAGCAATGCTCAGGGGTTACTCCTGGCTTTGTCTCTGGAATCACTCCTAGCAGTGCTTGGGGGACCATACGGGATGCTGGAGATCAAACCTGGGTCAGCTCCTCTTTTTCTATCTAATCTTAGCTCTCAATCCCCAACAGTAAAATTATTTTAAGAAATACGAGGGGCTGGAGCGATAACACAGCGGGTAGGGTGTTTGCCTTGCACGCGGCCGACCCGGGTTCAATTCCCAGCATCCTATACAATCCCCTGAGCACTGCCAGGAGTAATTCCTGAATGTGGAGCCAGGAGTAACCCCTGTGCAGTGCCAGGTGTGATCCAAAAAAAAAAAAAAAAAGAAATATGAGGAGCCAGAACGATAGCATAGCTGGTGGGGCTCTTTCCTTGCATGTGGCATTTCCTGTTCAGTCCTTGGTATGCCATCTGATCCCTGAGACGGCCAGGAATGATTCCCGAGCACAGAGTCAAGAGTAAGTTCTAAGCCAAGTATATGACGCCCCCCCCCCTTTAAAACAAAAGTATGATAAGAGAATCCTATAAAGGAAAGAAATGATGCATTTCAAATTCACAAATGTGTGGGCTATTTGCATAAAAGGAAAGAACCCTTTTATGTGGATCTTTTTTTTGTAATTGAGGTAATAACGAGTTTTGTATTTTTTCCAAGGGAAGGGCACACCCAGCAGTGCTTAGAGTCTGCTTCTTGTTCTCTGATTTGGGATTACTCCTGGCAGTGGTTGGGGTCTCCTGTGGTATCAGGGATCAATACAAGTACTTCACTCTCTGTACTACCTCTCTAGCCCCAGTTACAGTAGTATTGATGCTCGTGGTTGATTTTTATCTATTTTGGTTTTGGGACCACACCTGACTTTTCTCTGAGCTTAGTCCTGCCCCTGTGCTCAGGGAACATAAGCTTGGGGATCATGTGGGGTGCAGAAATTGAACCTGGGTTTCCCTACCCATTATAGTATTTCTTGGGTCCATGATGAGCTTTATGATCTCTTAACACACCTTGGACATTATCTAATGTTTGCTGTCTACATTTCTCTCCTTCGGATATCTTCATTTTAACTGATCTCAGCCATTGGAAAAACTTTTTACTTTAGGGTAGTGACACTGGAGTGGGTAAGGCACTTGCCTTGCATATGACTGACCAGGGTTTGATCCCCTGCATCTCCTATGATTCTCCAAGCCCTGTCAGGAGTAAACCCTAGCACCACTGGGTGTGGTCCCCATCCTCCAAAAAATTATTTGGATGTAGTTCCATTTATTTAGTTTTGTTTTCTTTTGCCAGGGGTGTCTAGTTATTAAAGACATCTTTCAAGTCCATATCCTGGAGAGTTCAACATACATTTTTACCCAATGGATTTTATGGATTCTGGTCTATTCTTGAGACATTTAATCCACTTTTTGTATAGTGTGAGACACTCATCCAGTTTCTTTCTTTTATGTTTTGTTTTGGGCCCCACTCAGTGTGCTCAGAGATCACTCCTGGCAGTGCTTGGACCATATGCGCTGTTGGAGATCTACCTGGGGTTCACCATATGCGAGGTAAGCATCTTAACCCCTGTGTTATCTTCCTGGTCCCAGTTTTACCTACTTCCCCAGCTCTGGGGGGAGCTTTTTTTGTCTTTTTTTTTTCTCTCTTAGTTCATTTTTACACATAGAAATGTTTTAAGAGTTTTTTAATAGAGTCTTTAGGGTCTTCTGTGTATTTTATATCACATGCAAATAGTGACAGTTGAACCCACTGAATTATCTCTCTGACTTGACTTTAAGACATTTTATCTTTCCTTTAGTTGATATGCTGTATCACATGAATTGTTTGTTTTTTGTTTTTTGTACTGGGGCCACACCCAGCAATATTCCAGGGTTTTTCCTGACTTTGCACTCAGGAATTACTCCTGGAAGCACTGGTATCATTTGGGATGCCAGGGATCAAATCTGGGTTGTCCCATGTGTGACAAATGTCCTTCTTGCTGTAGTACCTCTCCAGCCCCTATATCATTGATTTGTGTATTCTGAACCATCCTAACATCCCTGGAATAAATTCCACTTGTTTTCTTTGTATGAACCTTTGGATATATTATTGGATTTGGTTCGCTAAAATTTTGTTGAGGATCTTTCAATCAATGTTGATTAAAGAAGTCTATTTTTTTTAGAAATATCTTCATCTGCTTGGGGCTGGGGCGATAGCACAGCGGGCAGGGTGTTTGCCTTACACGCGGCCAACCCAGGTTCGAATGCCAGCAACCCATATGGTTCCCTAAGCACCGCCAGGGGTAATTCCTGAGTGAAGAGCCAGGAGTAATCCCTGTGCATCGCTGGGTGTGACCCAAAAAGCAAAAAAAAAAAAAAAAGAAAGAAAGAAAGAAAGAAAGAAAGAAAGAAATATCTTCACTGCTTTTACTACTAGGGTAATAATAGCTTCACAGAAACTGTTCCAGAGAAATCCTATTTTGGAAGAGCTATACTCAAGTATGGATAGTAAGTCTTCTTGTAGGGTGCAGAAGAACTCTATAATAAACCTGTCTGGACCTGGGTTTTTGTTCTTAGGGAGACTTAAAATTACTATTGGTCTTTAATCCAAATTTTTCCAATTCTAGTTCTTCCAATTCCTCATTTAGGATCCTTTTTTTCTTTCTGATATTCTGTCTGATTGATCTGTCCAATGATGAGAGTGGTGTGTTAAAATTGCCCTCTACTGGGGGCTGGAGCAATAGCACATCGGGTAGGGCGTTTGCCTTGCATGCGGCCGACCCGGGTTCGATTCCCAGCATCCCATATGGTCCCCCGAGCACTGCCAGGAGTGATTCCTGAGTGCATGAGCCAGGAGTAACCCCTGTGCATCGCCGGGTGTGACCCAAAAAGCGAAAAACAAAATTGCCCACTACTATTGTGTTTGCCTCGATGTATCTCTTCTCGTCTATTTACAGCAGTTTAATAAGCTTGGCTACCCCTTCATTTGGGGTTACATATGTTGATAATAGATAGTACTTTTGGGGGCTGGAGACAGTACAGAGGGTAGGGCATTTGCCTTGCATGTAGCCAACTCTGGTTTGAATCTCGGCATCTCATATGGTCCACTGACCACCAACAGGAGTGATACCTGAGCACAGAGTCAGGAGTAGTGTGGCTCTAAAAACAAACAAACAAAAAAACCCAATCACTCCAACCCTCCATTTACTTCCTAAGGAGGCTATTCAGTTATCCCTGTTGAATTGGTTTAGATGCAACAAATGCTCTCAGCTTTTTGTTAAAGAGTGTTTTTAATTTTTATTTACTTATTTTGCTTTTGGGGTCACCCAAAAGGGGTTACTCCTGGATCTGTACTCAGGAATTACTCCTGATAGTGCTCAGGAGACCATATAGAATGCTAGGGATTGAACCTGGGTTGGGGATCGAACCTGAGTCTGCCGCATAAGGCAGAAGTTTCTGTGTGCCTTATCTTCAAGGTCATTGATTCCATTTTAAGCTTCTCTTCTGCTGCCTAGTCCTGCTACTCCATTCTTTTATGCCTTTGCTTTTTTAGTTTCTTCATTTTGTTCCTTAGTCATTGAATTTATTGATTCTCTTTCAATGATATCCTCTATTTAGACAGCTCTGACCAGAGAGATAGTACAGCTAAGGTGGGGAACTTGCCTTGCACACAGCTGGCCCAGATTTGATCCCTTGCATCTCATGTACACCCCTCCCACCCCAGTGATCGCTGAGCAAAGAGTCAGGAGTAGTGCCTGAGCATCACTGGTTGTGGCCCCAAACCAAAAAGAACAAAACTAGAAAGTTATGATGGAAATGGATTTTCCTGATTTCCTATCCCGAAATATTGATGTGGCTCAGTTCCTTCATCTTTTCATTATTCCTGGTGCTTTGTGGGGTCTGAGGCTTGAGCTCCAAGTTGCAGTTTGTCTGAGAAGTGATCTTGTGCTCCTGTTCACTGTATCAGGCTCGAGCCTGTCACTGATTTCAGTAAGCCTGGGATGCCTTGTGATGTTTAGTGAACTGTTCGCAAGATCAAAGTGGCGCCTGTGGCTCTAAGTGTGTGTTCCTAGATGACAACAGGGAATTTGGGGATCACCAGTGTCCCTGCTGTAGTTCTGAGGTATACAGTTAACCTGGCTCTGACCCAAATGTCATGTTTGCTGGTTTCTGGCAGCTAATGTGGCATCACCTTCCAAATGATTTTTTTAATTGAATCATCATGAGATAGAGCATTACAAAATTGTTCATGATTGCATTTCAGTCAATGTTCCAACACCCATCCCTCCACCAGTGTAACGCCCCAGCAGCAGTGTCCGCATTTTCCCTCCCACCCCTCCAAGCCGAGAGCACATCAGGTAGGGCGTTTGCCTTGCACGCGGCAGGCCCGGGTTCGATTCCTCCATCCTTCTCGGAGAGCCCAACAAGCTACCGAGAGTATCACGCCTGCCCGGCAGAGCCTGGCAAGCTATCTGTGATGTATTCAATATGCTAAAAACAGTAACAAGTCTCACAATGGAGATGTCACTGGTGCCCACTCGAGAAAATCGATGAACAACAGGATGACAGTGCGACAGTGCAGTGCTACCCCCTCCAAGCCACTCCCCACCACAGTCTGCCTCTATGTTTGTTTGTTTTTTTTTTTTTGCTTTTTTGGGGTCACACCCAGCGATGCTCAGGGGTTACTCCCGGCTTTGCACCCTGCTGTGCTATCGTTCCAGCCCCCCAGCCTGCCTCTATGGCAGGCATCTCTTCTCTCTTTCTCACATTCCAAATGATTTTCGTAGTGAATGGCAATTGTCACGTGCATCCAATAACACTACTCAGCAAGCTGGTCTTTGTAGCTACAAGTGATTCTTCCATTTGCCATCCATCAGTTTTGACTTGGAATCTCCAAATCCTGGCCCAATAGGAAGGATTCCTTGCTGTGAGGTCAGCTGTTGTGACCCCAGGCACAGCTGTTCCTAGCTGCTTTATCTATAGTATTGCCAGTCCCAGCCTCTGACTCAGCAGGTCCCTTTGTCCTGCCCATAAAATGACAAAAGATGACTAAGACCTCATTTCATTTTTTTGGTTTGTTTTTGTTGCCACATCCTGAGCTGCTCAGGGCTAACTCCTGGCTCTTTGCTCAGGGATGCTTGGGGGACCATCTGGGATGCTGGTCATTGAGCTGAATAGACTGTATGTAAGGCAGATGCTCTACCGGATATGCTGTCTCTTCAGTTCCAGTCATAAACTGGTTATAGCTTGCAGCTGGCTGCAAAGTTCTGTGAGAGTCTGGAAGTGATGCTGGCAGGGACTAGGATTGGTAAAGGCTCCAGTGGTTCCTCTGAAGTGCTGGAGTGCAGGGTTTGGGAGGGCCCGAAGCCAGAACTGGTTTTCAGTATTTTCTCTTTACCCTGTAGCAAGGCCAAGGAGATGGAGAGGTTCCCAGTTCAGCTCCAGGACCTGGCTATCCACCAGCTGTTGAGAGATAAAACTTCTATCAAACAGACCCTGAATGAGCTTCCAATCACCTTCTTCCCGATTCTGTTGGATGAGGCCATCAAAGGGAAACACAAAAAGTACCTCAGAGCCTTGGTGCAGGTCTGGCCCTTCACCTGTCTCAATCTGGGTTCTTTCAACTGGGGCAGTCCTGAAAACCAGGATTGCCTCCGTGCTATACTAGAAGGCCTGGATACCCCACTGACACTTCATGCTGGCACCAGGTATGGAGACCTAGATACATGCAGACATCAGCATCATAGAGGGGTGTTTGAGTGTGTGTGTGAGGGGGGGGAGAAAGGAGAAAGAGGGAGCGACAGAGACAGAGAGATAATGAGCATTAAAGGAAATAAGCACAAGAACAACGAAGATCGGCCAGTGACTGAGCAGATGGAATGCATCAAGTCAGGCTTCCTGGAAGCAGAGACTGAGCCAGGGAAGGGCTCTGGGGAAGGAGGGGACAGCACAGGGCAGAGGAAGCAGTCGAGCAAACCTGTGGTTTCCGCTAGGACTGACTTCTGCCTGATACTACATGGGGCTCTGGAGTGGTTTGCATACCAGGCCGGAGGGTCAGAATCTGTATACTCATACCCAGGGCCGTCAGCCATTGGTCACTTCCAGCATCACCTCTGCCCCAGGGGCCTGATCAGCTGAGGGTGATGCTCTGAGAAGGGGTGACCAGGAGTTCTCAGTAGATGACATGGGACTGACTGGGGAAGGCACCAGGCAGAAGACAGAAAGCCCTGGTCCAAGGAAACTTGGTGAAGTTACTAGGGACGGACTTGGGAACAATGGCTGAACTGTGGTGTTAGAGAGGAGTACTAGGCTGCTGATGTGCAAGCAGGTTATTTGAAAATTCCAGAAGGGAAGAAGGGGGAGAGTTGCTGGGATGGAGCCAGTGTTGGCTTCACATGGAGTTTCCCTCTCTTCCCTCAGGAGGCCAAAATTGAGGATGGTGGATTTCCGACCAGACTCTGAGCAAAATGATGGCTCCCAAGATGCAGCTGGATGCGTGGAATCATCAGCCACATGGAAGGACACAAAGGCCGCCTTTACTGCGAACAAGCCCAGGCAGAGGCGCGCACACTGGCTGCCCTGGGAGTGTGTGGATCTATATTTGAACCTCTCCACATGCGATCACTATTCTCAGATCATTTTTTCCTGTATTCAGAGGAGGATGAAGATTAGCTGCCGTCCTCTGCGTCTATTTGTTAGGAAATTGTGCATCAGGAATAAGTCGTGTGAGTGGCTTGAAAACGCCCTGATGTTCATGCAGCTGGAATTCATAGAGGAGCTGGAGCTAGATATTCCCCCAGGTTTCCACTCCGAGGGGATCAATGTTACAAGAAAAGTGAAAGAGATGACAAATTTGCGGAGCATCTCCCTGTCTGTTCTCAGAATCCAAAGTCATGGCCAATGGGACCAGGTGTTGTCTAGTTTATTTTCCTTCCTCTTCCACGCCAAGGTGCTGAGCCACCTCCGGGCATTCCACCTGTCCAGTTACTACATTTCAGGCCATGTGTACTACCTCTTCCGGTGAGCACAGGGGAAGAACTCTATTTTTTTTCTCTTGGAGGGAGGTGGTTTGGGTCACACCCAGCAGTGTTCAATATTTACTCCTGGCTTTGTGTTCAGGGGATCATATGGGTGTTGGGGATCAAACCCAGATTCAGCTGTGTGCACTTTCCCGTTCTTTAATGGTGATCAGGACTGGAGGAAAGGGAAGTGAGGGGACAGTGGAGTCACATCCAGGACTCAGAAGCCTTGGCCCCCTGATCAGTGGTAACTTTTTGAGAGACCAGTTCCTATCTGGAGAAAATTCACACTCACAGTCATCAGGAAATATTTTTTTCTTTTTGGGTCACACCCGACGATGCACAGGGGTTACTTCTGGCTCTGTACTCAGGAATTAATCCTGGCAGTGCTCAGGGGACCGTATGGAATGCTGGGAATCGAACCTGGGTTGGCCGAATGCAAGGCAAACGCCCTACTCGCTGTGCTATTGCTCCAGCCCTCATCAGGAAATTTCTATCAGGTTCTTTTCTCCCAACAACCCTCATCTTTTTTGTGTCACACCCTGTGGTACTCAGCACTTATTCTTGGCTCTGTGCTCAGGAATCACTCCTAGATAGAATTGGCTCTGTGCTCACAATAGAATCGAGTTGGCCACATGCAAGGCAAGTTCCCTACTCATTGTACTCTCGCACAGTCCCTAGCCCTCATCTTTTACATCTGTTTCAAAATGAGGGAACTGGAGCTGGAGTGATAGCATAGCAGGTAGGGCGTTTGCCTTGCACGCGGTCGAACCTGGTTCGATTCCCAGCATTCCATATGGTCCCCTGAGTACTGCCAGGAGTGATTCCTGAGTGCATGAGCCAGGAGTTATCCCTGTGCATCGCTGGGTGTGACCCTAAAAAAAAGCAAAAAAAAAAAAAGAAGAGGGAACTGGGTCAGGGAGATAGTATAGTAGTATAGGAGTGAAGGCACTTGTCTTAGGTGGTCAACCCTGGACCTTAAAGTAGACCTTAAAGTAGAGCCAGAAGAAGTAAGTTCTAAGCATCACCAGATGTGCTCCCCCTTGCCCCCAGAAAATAGGAAACTAAGGCAGATTAAGAACTTGTCCAAGGTCACATAGGAAGAGTTAGAGTCAAGACTGAAACCAGGAAGTCTGCTGTTTGGCAGGGAAAGTGGGGTGGGAGCACCTGTCCCAGGGAACAGCCATCAGAATCAGAGAGGAGTACTGGTGTGGCTGTGTAGGGCCTGACATGTGGTGCTGCGTTGAGCTGGGGATCAAACCTGGGACTAGCAGATGCCTCCTAGCACTTAATGCACTACAGCCCTCTGATCAGTTTCCTTCTTGGCCCTGGAAGTCTGGGTTTTTAAAAAATTACTAATTACTTTATGTAAAAATTTTATTTAAATTTTGTTTTGGGGCCACACCTTGTAATGCTCAGGGCTTACTCCCAGCTCTGTGCTCAGGAATCACTGCTGACAGGAGACCATAATGAGGTTCAAGCCATCGAACCCAGGTTAGACATGTGCAAGGCAAGCATTCTATCAACTGTGCTATCTCTCTGCTGCCACATTATCTTAAAAGAATTTTTTTATTGTTCTTGGGCCATAACTAGTGATGTTCAGGGCTTACTCTTGGCTCTGCATCCAGGAATCAGTCTGTCAGTATTTGGGGGACCGTATAGGATGCTAGGGATCAAACTTGGGTCAGCCACTTGCAAAGAAGTCACCTTATCTGATGTGGTAAGGTGGCCCCTCATGTAAAAATTTTATTTTTTTTGCATTTTTTGGGGGGGTCACACCTGTTGATGCACAGGAGTTACTCCTGCTCTGTTCTCAGGAATTACTCCTGGCAGTGCTTGGAGGACCTTATGGGATGCTGGGAATTGAAACCGGGTCAGTCGCATGCAAGGAAAATGCCCTACCTGCTGTACTATTGCTCCAGCCTCCCGTGTAAAATTTTTTAAAAGCAACCTATGCTTATTATTTCACACAGTTTCTGAGAGATAGGAATCTGGGGCAGCCTAACACTTTGGATCTGAGTTTCATGAGATGGCCGTCAAACTGTTGGCCGGATCTCTTTAAAAAAATGCCTTGTGGGGCTGGAGCAATAGCACAGCGGGTAGGGCATTTGCCTTGCACACGGCCGACCCAGGTTCTGATTCCCAGCATCCCATATGGTCCCCTGAGCACCGCCAAGAGTAACTCCTGAGTTCAAAGCCAGGAGGAAACCCCTGTGCATTGCTGGGTGTGACCCAAAAAGCAAAAAAAAAAAAATGCCTTGGCCACAGAGGTTGTTCAAAGGACTGAACTCAAATATATTTAATACATGAGAGGGTTGGGGTGAATCCCCAAGACCTCATGGTCTCCTGACCACCACCTGATTGATCCCTTTGAAGAACAGGTCCAGTGTCACCCTTATCCCCACTGGGTGTGGTCCCCAAAATAAGCCTCTTTACATCCCTGATGGACTTAAAGATTAACAATCAAATGTCCATCTTCCAGATTTGAACACTGAGATCATGAAATACTGGGTCAGTAACCACTGCCCCACATCTCAATGCCATTCTTTATCCTTGAGGGGTCTCTGAGGGCTGATATCTGGTTGCTTCTAGAAGGTTCTCTCCTTACCTGCTTCCCTGGAGTGACTGTCTCCATTTCTCCTCAGCTACCTGCCTGCTACCCTGGAGATCTTAGAGCTCCCCTACTGCAACCTGGAGCCCCGGGACATCAGCTGCCTGTCCCAGAGCCCGCAAGCCTCGAGTCTGAAAAAGCTCAATCTGAGGAACACTTGTCTTTCCCGTGTGGCTCCCGATGTGTTAAAGGCGCTGCTTCAGTCATCCATGGCTACCCTACAGGAACTAGACCTCGGTGGCTGCAGGTTAGAGGATGTCACCTTCATGGCCTTGCTGCCCCTCTTAAGTCAGTGTGTCCATCTCCAGGAGCTCCGTCTCTTCGATAGTGTCATCACCATGGCTACCCTGCGGAGCCTGCTCCAGCACCTGGCAGGGCTGTCCAAGCTGCAGTGCGTGGTGCTGCCCGTCCCTGAAGAGTGCTTTGAAGGCCTCCCTGTTCACGGACGTACCCAGGACTTGCGACCACAACTGCTCCGGAGCGTGAAAGCCATGGCCGAGGAGATGTTGTGTGTCCCAGGGCGGAAGGATGTGCGTTTTACCTACCGCCTCTCTGAAATCACTCTTTGGAAGTTAACTTCTGAGTCTCGAATGTATTTTCAGTCTTTGTTTCCTCATCCAGGACCTTAATAAGTCTGTATGGTCCCAAGGGACCATAAGGGATTTCAACTTGGGTTAGCCTGTAAGATTTCTTTTTCTTTTTCTTCCAGTTTTTTGGGAGACACTCATTGAAAGTGCTCAGGGCTCACTCCTGACCAAGCTCAGGGGACCGTAGAAGATGCTGGGGATTAAACCCAAGTCAGCCTAGCACGCAATCACCCTATTCACTGTACATCTTGTCAGATCCAACATCTCCCTTTCTTTTATTATTGTTGGGCCACACCCGGTGGTGCTCAGGGCTTACTCTTGGCTCTACACACAGGGATCATTCCTGGTGGTGCTGGGGTATCATAGGGGGTTCCGTGGATTGAATCTGGGTTGACTGCATGAAATACAAGTCCCTTACTGTCTGTACTGTCCCTCTGGCCCAGATTTTTTTTTGAGTGGGTAAGTTTGGGCTTTATTGGCAGTGCTGGGTGGCTACTCCTGGCTCTATGCTCAGTTATCACTCCTGGTGGTGCTCTGAGATTACAGTTCTGAAGTGTTGAGGATCCACTTGGGGTGAACCATGTGCAAGGCAAATGCCTTAATCCCTGTACTGTCTATGCCAAAAAAAGCTGAAGGAGCTTTGAAGAGACAGTGCAGTGAGTAGGAAGTTTGCCTTGCATACAGTTAACACAGGTTAGATTCATAGATTCACTGTACCCCATATTATCCCCCTGAGCACAGACAGGTGTGGCACCCAAAACAAAAAGTAAGCAGGGGGGGGTGAGTGAAAGGCTTGGAGAAGCAGTTAATAACACATCAACTGAAGTTATGAATTTTGGCTGACAACCACCCTGAATTTTCCAGGGGATTCCTATTTTTAGCACTGATGTCATGCATTTGACTGTTCCCCTCCTTTTTCTGAGACACACCCAACAGTGCTCAGCACTTACTCTTGGATGTTCACTCAGGGATTACTCCTAGCAGTGCTCAAGGGACCATAAGGGATTCAACTTGGGTTGGCCACATGTTTCCAAAATGTCCTACCTACTATACTATTTCTCTAGTCACAGATTAAACTGTTAAGTACCCCAGGCCAAGGTCATTGGAGAATATCCACGTTTTACCTTTCCCAAAAGCTATTCAAAACTCTCTTAAATGTGTTTCTCCTCATCTGTCTCTAAATAAAACTATTTTACTACTTGTCTTTTGATATTTTCCATGAGGGTAAACAATGGACCTGGAAATTTGAAGGAGGTTATGTCTGATTAGAGAAATACCTCACTCCAGGCTGTGGTCTCAGCTCCCCAAACCATATGGGTGGTTAAGACCAATTTCTACATGATGAAGATCAAGTGGACTTCAGGTTCACCCAGTGGGGCAGGTGGACACTGGCAGTGCAGGTACTCAGGACAGCTTGACCCAGTTGGATCAAACAAGAAGATCCAAGATCCACTGGCCAGGCAAGTACCTTTGTTATACCCGGGTTTCAGGTTTCCCATTCGAAGAAAGACCAGATCCACAAGTGAGAATGCAGAAGCAAAGGAAACTTTATTGCTAGCTTGAGCTAGGGGCCAAGTCTCATCCAATGGCGCGGTCTTTTTTTTTTTTTCTTTTTGGGTCACACCCGGCGATGCACAGGGGTTACTCCTGGCGGTGCTTGGGGGACCATATGGGATGCTGGGAATCGAACCCGGGTCAGCTACGTGCAAGGCAAATGCCATACCTGCTGTGCTATTGCTCCAGCCCCTGCAGCAAATTCTTGACAAGGACCCAGACCCTAGTTTCAGGTAACACTATATTGCCTATGGTTGCATAAGCAAAGTTGGCACAGTTGTTGGTTACAGTTGGCAGTTCTCCCAAGAATTTCGAGGAAGCAGTCACAAGTAAGCTAATTGGTCATGCCCACCTGCTGTGCCCAGAGATATCCTACTTATCATATTACTGGCTTAGGATGTCTACGGGATTTCCAACCTGGGCTACGGACAATTTCAGGGAATTCAAAATCTATGCTTTAGGCGGAAACAAACCTATGCCTACTGCTTGTTTTGCTTAAGTGCAACCTGCCATGGCACACATGAAGTTCATTCTCGGCCTCACACCTTTTTTGCTCCCCCTTCTCCCACTAATATCATTTACCGAACCCTCAAATACAGTAAAAAGGAACAAAAGATTATATAAGTAGGCTTGATCTTGGGCTCCAGGGACCAATCTGGGGTCAAACGAAGGTCATGTGACTAAGGTCACATCCAAGGCAAGTGCTTCAACCTCTTTCCTATCTTCCTCTCCGGGCCCTTCTATAAAGCGGCTTTGATTTCCAATTTTTTTGATGGTTAATAAGATTTGGTATCTTTCCATGTGCTTATTAGCTATTTATATGTCTTCTTTGGACAACTTTTTTTGTCTTTAGGGTTTTTTTGTTTTTGTTTTTGCCTCATCCACCAGTTCTTAGGACTACTGGCTCTGCTCGGGTGTTGCTCTGAATGATGTTCGGAGGACCAAATTGTGCCAGAGATTGAAGTTGGTCTCCCGCATACAAAGCATGTGGTTAACACTTTGAATTCTCTCTCTGGTCCGTGTTTGCATCTTTTAACCATATTTTATTGAATTGCGACTTTTACAGCTTTGTAATAATTATGTATTCTAGACTCACATCCTTTACAGATAGTTGACAAACTTTCTTCTATTTGATTAATTATCTTACTTTCGAGAGAGTATCTTTTGCAGGGGAGAATATAATGTTCAGCTTACAATTTTGTTTGTATCTTATTTTTGCAGGTATGCTTTGTAGCAGTGTTCGGCGCAACTCCCAGCAACACTTGTGAACCTATTTTTTTGTGGGGAGGCCACACCCGGTGATACTTAGGATCACTTCTGGTGGTGCTTGGTGGCCCACGTAAGATTGAACCCATGTCGACCGCGTGCAAGGAAGTGTCCTATCCTCTGTATCCTGCAGCCTACTTGGGCGCTTTTCAAAACAAAACATTGTCTTCCTTCTTTATGGCTGAGTTTAAAACCTGAAGTTTCAGAAAAGTAGATCTCTATAGCTCCTTTTCCATAACTCCTAACTCCGGTCCTAGGGATTCTCCTGGATGAATCCACAGAAAACCCTAAATCTGAGCGGGTGCGGGGGTGGGGTGAGGTGGGGGCGGCACTTCACATCTGCGCTTGCGCACACCTGGCCCCGTCCGTCCCAGAAGTCTCCGCGCTTCACGCGGGGTGGGGCCTCCCTAACTTCCGGGCGCTGCTCGGCCTCGCGTGGTGGATGCAGGAAGTACGGGCTCCCTGTTGCAACGCGTTTGTCCCTGCGGGAGAGGCCGCATCCCTCATGGCCGCAAACAGAGAGGCGGTGAGTGGGGTTGGGAGCCCGAGCTCGGGCAGAGCGGGTGGGCTGCAGCTCAGACCGCGGGGTGCTTGTGTCCTTAGGAGGAGGGAAGGGGACGTGCTTGTGAGAGGCTGCGCTGCCTCGTGGTTCAAGTTCACCTCAGCTTCCTCACCAGCGCCGCGTGAGGCTTCCACTAAGTGACTCCCTAGGGGTAGGATTGCAGTGAAAACCGACAAGGGGCCAGAAAGAGGAGACAGCAGGTAGGGCAGTTGCCCTGTACATGGCTTACCCGGCATCCCATATGGACGCCCCCGAACACCGCCGAGTAAGCCCTGAGCAACACCCGGTGTGGCCCCAAATCCAAAAGAAAACCGAACAGAAACCAGATCAAGCCAAAGCGAGAGTCGCTGTGAGGGGTAGGAATTTTAAAACGAAAATTGCCTTGGAGAGCAGATCAGGATGCAGCGAAAGGCCGAACTCTTGGGCCCCGTGGACCCGCAGCTGTCTTGGGTGTATGGTGACCGAGCTTTGGGCTGCCATTCTGAGCTGAAGTAGAAAGGAGTCAGCTTGCATGGCACGTGTTCGGAGTTTTGGACTTGTCTGGGGTTTTTTATCCTAGGTTTTTTATCCTAGGTGCAGCACCGGGTGCCAGGATTTTGGCCTGGAAGTTCTGGGGCTGGAATAATCCAGTCATGTCTTCTAGCCTGTTGAACAATCTAGCGGCCCTGGCAGATTATTTTATTTTACTAAAAAAAATCATTTTTAATTGACTCTCTGTGAGATAGACCATTACAAAGTAATACGTGATTGAGTTTCAGTCATGGAATGATCCAACACCCATTTTTTCACCAGTGTACCTTTTCCACCACCAATGTCCCAAGTTTCCTGACCACCACCCCCAGCTTGTCTCTATGGCAGGCACTTTTCTTTCTTTCTCTCCTTTTGAGCATTATGGTTTGCAATATGGGTACTAAGAGGTTATTGGGTTTGTTCATGGCGTTCATATTTTTATCAGGAAGGTAAGGCTGCAGTAGCTTTGTAACTGGGTGGCAATTTTGGGGTATGGACGTGACTGCCTAGGCTTCTGCAAGTACAACGAGGTGGGGAGCCGTAGCCATCCCAACTGAGAAAGCCTGGAGATTGCACTAAAAAAACCCCACATATATAATTTTTTAGCAATTGAAATATTGGTGAGGTCCATCCCAAGATAGCCAAGAGCATGGCAGCAATTTGGGTTGTTCAAGCAAGAGGCTGCTGGGGGTTCTGTTCGACAGGTTTGGGGTAGCAGGAAGCCTGAAGGCACCATTAGGCTGCTGATGCACTGGTACAGGGTACATGTTGACCTGCTGGAGGTACCACATTCCCCCTACCTATCCCCAATTTTGAACTTTTTTCCCCAACAACTGGTTGTATGCTAAGCTAATAGCAGACATTCTGTTCTAGACACTTTGAAACCTTGTGTTAGGTACTGGAGGTAGGTGTTATTTTTTTCTTTTTGGGTCATACCTGGTGATGCTCAGGGGCTACTCCTGGCTTTGCACTCAGGAATCACTCTTGGCGGTGCTCAGGGCGCTATATGGGTTGCTGGGAATCGAACCGGGTCAATTGGTGCAAGGCAAATGCCCTACCCTCTGTGCTATTGCTCTAGCCCCTGGAGGTAGTTTTAAACTTCTCGTTTCCAACAGCTGCAGAACTCTAAATGTTTTTAAGAGCTATTGTAACATTGAGTCCCAGAACCTTCTGTGCTAAGGAATTCACAACATTATTGTCTTGTGTGTTTAGAATGGAGGAACTATTTTTGAAATCAGTACTTTGGGTGCAGGGGCGGGCAGGACACACCAGGTGTTGGTCAGGGCTTACTCCTGGCTTCCACTGAGGAATCACTCCTGGTGGTGCTCTGCGTGCAAGGCAATACACTTTTCTGCTGTACTCTGGCCCCAACTTGCTACATCTTTCAAGCCATTCTCATTTAAGAGCCTGCATTTCTGACCCCCCCGCAGTCTTTGCAGGGGAATGAAACCTCCCTTGTTTTGTATGCCACCAGCTTCCTGGGAAAAGAAATCAGTCAGGCCAGCTTACCTTGACTAGAGAATGAAGAGGGCTTCTTGGAGTGAAGGGTTTGGCCACTAAAGAGTTAAATTTCAGAAAAAAAGTTGTTTGCGTCTGCTAATTTGCTAAATTGCCTATTGTAACTGCTCGGAAGCTTTGGATAGTGCACCGTGGGCTGGACCCAAGGCCAACCTGAGGGGGGGGGCTATGTGCTAGATAAACAATTAAGTAATTGCTTCGACCCAAGGCCAACCAGATGGACGTGCTAGATAAATTAGGACGGGAACTGAAAATATACTATCCGGTCACAATATCACGTGGTCTTTGTTTACAGAGCTGTATAAATACTGCTTACTTTCTGGGCTCCGGGCTCTCAGCCTCTACCTGCTCTTGGGTATGCTGCTGAACCCCAGCATGCTGGTCTGAAGAAACCCCGTGTGTTTGCAGAAAGAGTTGTCTCGGTCTCCTTCCTCCGTGTCTCCCCTGTCTCTCCAAGAAGAATTTTCTTTCTTCAAAATTCATGTTTAGGTAAAAATAAACTACAGATTTTACTTTCTAAACAAAAAATTGCAGCAATGTCTTCATATTCCTAGAAAGACCATGGTGCAATTATTTTTGTAGGGTTTTCAGATTTTGCTTACAAATGAAACCAAGCAGTATAGTCAGAAAAGGCAAAATGGACATTCAGTTGTTACTATCCATGGTTTCTGATCTTACCTTGACATTGAACCGGAAGTATTTAATGTTTACCTGCTAAAATCTTTGGTAGGCTCAAAAACGAATGGCAACAGCAACCAGATGGGAGAACAATGCATATTCCTCTGCATACTCCTGTTTTGGAGTATGCAAACAAAACTGATTTGTTCCTTAAATTCATTTGATAAAAACATTCTACACTGAACCTGTTTTGGTAAGCCACACATCTCTTTTATTGGGTAAATTAATTGTTATTGAATTTAATAATTTAAATTCTTACCAGTCCAAGACAGGCTTGAACTTCGTTGTAACATTTTATTTCAAAAAGCATTTTCCTCCATACATGCTCAAAATTCCAGAGAATTGATAACATATATAATTATATCTGTAGTGATAATTTATGTCTAATGTGACTTAACTCCAACGTTCCAAGAGCAGATTTCACAGGGAAGTGTGGTGTGGCACTTCAGTGCTGTCTTCTGAAAGAACAGCAGGTCTCCAAACAGTTTAAATGGGCCATTTAAATGAGGACATTGTGAATGGTTAACAAACTTGGTTGGAGGCCTATTGGTGAGATACTCATTGATTTAAGTTACCTTCTCTCTCTCTCTCTCTCTCTCTCTCTCTCTCTCTCTCACACACACACACACACACACACACACACACACACACACACACACACACACACCTTAAAGCTTCTCTAAGAGTTTCAAGTTTCCCCCTTTTCAGTGGCTTTCTGAGATGGAGTTTGCTACATGTGTCCTCCATTAAATCCAAATATTGTTTTTTTTTTCCTTTTTGGGGTTCTGGTATCATAGGTAGCAGTGTTCAGGGCTCTGATAAAGATAGTTACTTGCTATGTTTAGGGACTATAAGTGACGCCAGAAATTGAATTGGGGTAGGCTGTGTGCTCGGCACTCTCCTTAACCTCTGTGCTATCTATCCAGCCCCTGAATCTTGTTTTATATCAAAATTATTTCAGTATAGCCAAGTTACTTGACCTTTGGTATCAAAGTGTTCCTCAAATAAATAGTAAGACATTTGCCCATTTTCAAATGATTCATTCTTACTAATTTAGGTCATAGGAAGAATTTATAGAATCTTTAGCCATGTGTAAACATGAAAAAATGGATGTCTAGCAAATACAGGCTTTCGTAAACGCAGGATGGAATTTTTTTCTCTTTTTGTGTTTATACTTAATTTCCCACAGTGTAATTTAGCTGAGAGATTATTAGGATTTGGTAAGTCGCTTCTGTACATCTTGGCATAGTTTTCCTCTGATATAGGACATTTGTTTCTGGTCCTAGAAAATGGTTTTATATTCTTAGATTTGGAGTCAAGTTTTTTGAGGAAAAAACGGTGGGAAAGGTTCATTTCTAAAAAGCATTCATTTCTTCCTCAACATCAGAAAATTCATAGCAATGAGATAACAGTCAACCTGAAGAAACAAACCTTTTAGTCATCTTTCATCTTATAGACCATTGTGTGTGCCTGAAAATTCCTGCTGCTGAGACAATCTGTGAATGTGAAGACTGGAAAAGCCTTTAATCAGTCTTAGATCTTGCTCGGTATGGAAGAGTTCACATGGGAAGAAACTGACATGCAAGAAGCTGAAAGAAATTTTTAGTGATGCTACAATTCATTTTGGTAAGAAACCCTGTAAGTATAAGAAATGTGGGAGAGTCTTTAGTGTGTGGAAGTCTTTGACTTTTATATCAATGAGAAATATTTTGAATGTAATGTGTGGGAAGTTTTTAGGTATAATTCAATCCTTAGCAGACACCAAGAGTATATTGGTGAGAATTCGTATGTATGTAAAGAATATGGAATCTTTTATCTACCTACTACACCTTTTTTTTTTTTTTTTTTTTTTTGCTTTTTGGGTCACACCCAGCGATGCTCAGGGGTTACTCCTGGCTTTGCACTCAGGAACTACTCCTGGCGGTGCTTGGGGGACCATATGGGATGCCGGGGATCGAACCCGGGTCGGCCGCGTGCAAGGCAAACGCCCTACCCGCTGTGCTATCGCTCCGGCCCCAACCTACTACACCTTTAATGTCATAACAGTTCATTTTGGTGAAAAGCCTTTCAAATTTTAGGAGTATGGGAATGTCTGTAAAACTAGTTTGAAGTTAATACATCTTTATTTTTTCTTTTTGAGTCACATCTGGCAATGCACAGGGGTTACTCCTGGCTCTGCACTCAGGAATCACCCCTGGCAGTTCTCAGGGGACCATGTGGGATGCTGGGAATCGAATCCGGGTTGGCCGCATGCAAGGAAAATGCTCTACCCGCTGTGCTATTGCTCCAGCCCCTTGAAGTTAATACATCTGCAGATTCATATTATGAGTAGAAAGAGTCTGAGGAGGATTATAGTAGTAGCTTTCAGTTCTTATTGGGAAATCTTATGAACGTGTAGAATGTAGGAAGATCTTCAGTGCGTAAAGACAAAATTACTAAATACTGCACCATTCATAGTGGTAAAAACTCTTGAGAGTAACATGTGGGAAGTTCTATAGGCAGAGTATAATCCTTAAGGACATTAGAATGGTCATACATGTGAGGAATCCTGTGTATGGAAAAAATAATGAGGTCTTAAATCAGTCTGGATGACATCAGTACTGACAATGTCTGTATCAAGAGTAGGAAAGCTTTTAGTTTAAACATTTTCTTTAATAAAATTCATGCTGGTGAGAAAATTGCATGTAACATGATTATTTCAATCCTTAGAGGACACTGGAGTGTTCATACTGTGAAGGAGGAATGTGGGAATGAAGGAATGTGGAAAATATTTTTTTTAATTTTTACTTTTTATTGAATCACCATGTGGAAAGTTACAAAGCATTCAGGCTTTAGTTTCAGTTATACAATGGTTGAACACCCATCCCTTCACCAGTGCACATTATTCCACCAAGAACCCAGTATACCTCCCGTCCCACCCCCAACCCCCACCTGTGTAGCTGATAATTTTCACTTTAGTTTCTTTTTACTTTGATTACATTCAATATTTCCACAAAATCAGTATTATTGTTTGGAGTTAGCATTTGATAATTTGTTTTCCATTGCTGAGAATGAAGAGATATGAGGTCTTGGATTTCTGCCAGAAATTGCATTATTGCAAGCTCATACCTCTCTTTAGTGGTCCTTATAAGATGGGGGTTGCCACGTCTTTCCCCCCAGAAAGGAAAAGCTGAGAGAGAAAAACCTTTCCCCTCCTGGGGTGGCATGGGGCCGTGGCTTAGTTCACAGTCTAGAGACATTTCTGCAAGAAGCTGCTGGTACCAAAAGTAGTTTAGCTGGCCTCCAGGATCATGGTCATCTAGCAACAAAGAGGCCGCACACATGTGGCCACTCGGGTCACATCTCGGCGGAGAGCGGCACCAGTCCTGCCCCTGTCCTGAGATATCTCGTGCATCCCGTTGCTATAAGCTGTACCTCTCTTTAGTGGTCCTTATAAGAAGCGGTCTCCATGCCTTCCCCCCGCCCTCTCCACCCAGAAAGGAAAAGTGGAGAGAGAAAAACCTTTCCCCTCTTGGAGTGGCATGGGGCCATGGCTTAGTTCACAGTCTAAAGACATTTCTGCAAGAAGCTGCTGGTACCAAAAGTAGTTTAGCTGGCCTCCTGGTTCATGGTCATCCAGCTACTGAGAGACTGCACACGTGTTGGAAAATATTTTTATCTGACCTTACGCTAAGCTTATACTATATTATGGAATTAAAATTGACTTTAAAAATTCCTATCAATGTAAAGATGGTAGAAAGACCTAAGTCATATTTGTGTATCATGAGAGAATTCATACTGATGAGAAATCCTACAGATACCAAAGCATGTGGGGGCCAGAATAATACTACAGCAGATAAGATGCTTGCCTTGCACATGGCTGATCTGTATTTGATTTCTGGCTCCTCATATTGTTCTCTGAGCTAGCCAGGATTGACTTCTGAGAGCAGAAGCAGGATTTAAGCCCTGAGCACCACTGGTGTGATTTCCTTCTCCCCCACCAAAAAAATTGTGAAGGCCCTATTTTCTTAGACATAAAAAAATGGAGTTACCGAGATTAAGTTGCAAAGAAACAGGAATTCTGATTAAAAAACAATAACCTTCTGACAAATGCAGTTTTAGATTTGACAGTTTTACTGGCAAATTCTACAAATCAAATAAATTAATACCAGTCAGTGTTTTGCCACTAACTGAGGAGCAGGGAATATACCCTGATTCATTCTGTTTGGGCAACATGACTTTGTGAAGAGCACAGAAACATTCTTAGGGAATGTTTAACATAAAAAAATTAAATCTGGAGCTTGCATTTTAGAAGTGCCGCAGAAGAGGTGATGTAAAAAGCTTATACTACAATGGTTAATTTCTGCTATAGCTTCTTCACATAACTTATATGGACATACATACTCATTTTGCCCATCCATAGGGAGGGTGATCTTTTCTGCCTCTTTTTCTTGTAGAGAATACCAGTATTTTTATTTCCTCCAATAAGAATACCGCAGTGATAGCACAGCGGGTAGGGCATTTGCATTGCACCTGGCCAACCTGGGTTCAATTCCCAGCATCCCATATGGTTCCCCAAGCACAGCAGGAGTATTTCCTGAGTGCATGAGCCAGGAGTAACCTCTGTGCATTGCCAGGTGTGACTCAAAAAACCAAAATAATAAAAGAATACCAGTGTTTTTTAGATTTGTACTCTACCCTTTTGATCATGTAACCTTAATTGCCCTGTTAAAAAATTATTTATATTTGAATATAGTCATGATGGCATTTAGGGCTTAATGTAAGAATCTGAGGGACATAGTTTAGCCCCTAGTGGCTATAAAACAGAATTTTGGTATGTTTCAAATTCTGTTTGGAAACTTAACATTCTTCGGTGTGTTCAGGATACCATGAATGGATAATAGAACTTTGTTCTGACATCGTGTCTTATAAAGCAAGGTGGGCACTTGATCACTGAGTCACATCCCCTGCCCTTCCCAGCTCTTATTCAATGTTTTAATTAGCTGCCATTGATAAAATTGGAGAAAAAATAGTTTAAATGTATCCAGTGAAAGCAAAATAATGAAAAGCTAATATAACAGTAAGCCCTAGTGTGTAGAATAAATAATAGACCTGTGTAGTTTAGATAATTTGTTCAGGAATCAAAATAATACTAAAATAATGGCTCATTATGTTCTGCTTTCATTTGTTTTTCTTTTTACTCACCCCCCCCCAGTTTTACTTTCCACTCTTATATTTTCTGTTTTCCAACTGTTTCAACTTTGATCCTCAGCTCAATTTTATTTTTGTTTTAGGTCACACCAAACATGAGGGCTTTCCCCTGGTTCTATTGAAGGATCACTTCTGGTGGTACCTGTGGAACTCATCTGCTGCTGATTAAACTGTCAGCTGCATGCAAGGTAAGTGCCTAAACCCTTGTGTTATTTCTCTGGCCCTCTGCTCACTTTGGAAAAAAAAACCACTTTCTATTCTTGAGGTAATACAATGACTTATGTTTTAAATTCTTTGACTGCACAGTATTAACATGTTTATAGTTATTTTCTAGGTTTTTTTTTTTTTTGCTTTTTGGGTTACACCAGTGATGCCCAGGGTTGGTTACTCCTGGCTTTGAACTCAGGAATTGTTTCTGGCAATGCTCGGGGGACCATATGGGATGTTGGGGATCGGACCTGGGTCGACCATGTGAAAGGCAAATGCCCTACCGCTGGACTATCGCTTCAGCCCCTAGGTTTTTTATTAATTTCAGCTCTTTTTTTAAAAAATTGAGTAACTGAGAAAAAACAAAGTTACCATGTTTGAGCACCCATCCCTTCACCACGGTCCACTTCCCACCACCAATATCTGCAGTTACTCTACTGCCACCTAGTCTGCCTCTATGGCAGATGCTTTTTGTTTTCATCTCTTTTTCCTTGTAGGTGATTTTGATACTGTTACCGATAGGTTATCATGTGATTCACTTTACCTCCTTTTAGCACCCAGTTCTTTTCCAGAGTGACCACTTACTGTTATTGTCTGGTGATCCCTTCCCTGCACTAATCTTCCTACCCTCACTGTGGCAAACCTAATAAGGCCATTGTTTCCTTCTATGTTTCTTTATATTCATCAAATGAATGCCATCATTCTATTTGTTCCTCTTTCCTGATTTCCACATTTAGTATTTTTGGAGAAGGTCACAATGATAGATTATCCAGTCTTATTTTTCGTTACTAATTTTTGTTGTAAATCTCTTTTGAAGATAGTGTCTTCAGTTTATTGAAGTTACTGTCTCAACTTTTTATATTCATACCATCCCTTTTTTTTCCGATTACAGGAAGGTGTTTTCCGCCCACCCCCCACCCCACCACCTCATGTCATAACCTGCTGTTGACTCCTATCCTTCAGCTTACTGTGATCTTTTTTAAAGTTTCTGTTTGAGGGCCACAACCAGCAGTGCTCAGGAGTTACTCCTGATTCTGCATTCAGGAATCCGTTTTGGCAGGCTAGAGGATCATATGTCTTTTTTCAAGTTTTTGTTTTGGGGCTACAACCAGCAGTGCTCAGGGGTTACTCCTGACTCTGCATTCAGGAATCAGTTTTGGCAGGCTAGGGCATCATATGGGATGTCCGGAATTGAACCCTGATCAGTTGCCTGCAAAGCAGGTACTGTATTGTCTCTCCAGCCAACATGACTTTTGTTAACAGAATTAAAGTTCTCTTCTTGATCGGACTTTTTTTTTTTTTATTGAATCACCAAGTGGAGGGTTACAAAGTTCTCAGGATTATGTCAGTTATACAATATTCAAACACCCCTCCCTTCACCAGTGCCCATCTTCCATCCCCAACCCCCCCAGTATATCTGCCGCCCCCTCCCACCTCCCTAGTCCCCACCCTTGTACGTGATAAGTTTCACTTCATTTGCCGTTATCTCGATTACATTCCAAGTTTCAACACACAACTCACTACCGTTGCTGGGGTTTCCCCCCGAAAAGAAAAAGACAGTCCTATTGCCAATGAGGCATTTGATAATTCTCCATTACTAAGCATATAGAGATATTAAGTCCTGCTGTTTGTTACATAACTTTTCTTTTTCCCCCTTGCCCCGCGCCACCGAGTTCACGCCTGTTTAGTAATCGCCACGCTGTCTGACAAAGGGAAAAAAAACCGAAGAGGATGGTTATTTCCCGTCATCAGCCGGCGTGGGGCTCTGGCTTAGTTGATAGTCTAGTAGAGTGTCTGCAAGCAGTTTCCGGAACCAAAGCTCTTGCGCTGATATCGGCTCCGGCTCGAGATACCACCAGCGTCCCGCTGGTCCATGTACCTAATTTTTCCCCTTATTTCCCATTCCCACGCCACCAGGTCTGTTTGCTTAATGGACATCACACTATGTTTGACACCACGCCACGTTTCTTCCCGAGAAAGAAGGATATTTCTTCTCAGCCGGCGTGGGGATATAGCTTAGTTCAGTCTAGAGAGATGGCTACCATTTTGATTGCCTTCAATATTTCAACAAAATACTTACTATTCTTGTTAGGATCACCCACAAAAGTCCGACCCATTAAGAAGGAACCATTACATACTGCTGATACTAAGATGACATTAGGTCGCGCGGCCGTGGCCGCGCGGTTCTGGGTTTCTGTCTAAAGTCCAGGGTAAAAGTTGAAGGAGAGAGAGAGAGATTTCCGCACGGGGGACCTGGCAGAAACTCTCAAGTCACATACTGCAGGTTGCTGGTGGGCTGCCGGTGTCCCAAGCAGCTCCATCCTCTTCGTCAGTCATTCTGGGGGTGCGGGCGCGGAGAAATGGGAAAGCCCACGTGGCTGCACTCTCTTTAAGTGTCCGATGTGGGCGGAGACCGGTACTTCCCCGCCCTCGATCCCCCGCCAGCCGCGCCACGCACTTGGGTGCGTCTCTCCATTTTGTGCTCAGAAGTGGGGTAGATGCTGTGCTGTGCCCAGAAGTTGAGGGGAAGAGAGATAGATTAAAGAAAAAAAAAAAAAAGAGAAACGCCAGGCCCCTGCTCGGGGGACCTGGCGGAAACTCTCAAGTCACATACTGCAGGTTGCTGGTGGGCTGCCGGTGTTTGATCGGACATTTTTTAAAATGTTTTGGATGTTGTAAGACTGGGGTGTCAGAGAGATCGTTCAGCAGGTAGGCACTTGCTTTGCACTTGGTCAACCTGGTTTGATCCCTGGCACTCATATGTTCTCCTCAGCCCACCATTCTCCCTGAGTACAGAACCAGAAGTAAGCTCTAAGCATAGTTATGTGTGGCCACAAGAAAAAGTAACAAGGTGTGTATACTGGGTCAGTATCAGAAAGTAGATTCAGATATGCTTAGTGGCTTTAACCAGATAGTTGACTTTGATGAAAAGAGAAAGTAAAATCTATGTAGTAAAACAAATTGAACTGTTGGGATGATTGAATGAATAGTAACATCTTAGGGAATAGCAATTCAGTAAAGAGTTACAATTCTTTGTTGTATAATGCTGTTTTATAATTGTGGAAAGTAGTGCTCAAGGCGATACATTGGAGGGCATGAGTCACAGTGGTGGGAACGTGTATTTTTAGGGAGATTATAGCTAAAGTATAAGGCATAAATAGTGGCCTTTTAAAATTTTGAATATGAAAAGAGTGAAAAACTTGCTTGCCACTTAAATTCACAGGATTCAATTACAGAGTAAAAAATGTAATTACAGATTTATACCTTGGCAGTGTATTAGACATTACTTCTGGTTTCCTAGGGATAATATTTTGTATATCACCTAAGTCTAGGGCTAATTACATTGACCAGCTAAAGTTGACCAGTGGATTTGCAAAAATATAAGCTAGGACTAGATGGGTATTGTGTATATATATATTTATATCTGCAGAACTGCTTGTTCAGTATTTTGCAACACTGCTGCACAAATCTTTACGAGCACTGTTTTATTTATATTAATATTTTAATTCATTTTGGTGTGATTTTGAGCCACAAGGTGATGCTCTGGATATGCACTCAGAACTCCTGACAATGTTTGGAGGACCATATGGGATGGTGGGGTTTCAATCGTGTGCAAAGCAAGCACCTTACCTGCTATACTTTGTCTCTGTCCCCAATTTGTAAAATTTTTTAATTATAATGGGTGGTTCTCAGCTGCTCTTAGTCCTACTATAGAACAATCCCTATTCAGAAAAAAATTTTTTTGCTCATTTTAGATGTGTCAAGTCCTGAAATAATTGACTGTAGAAAAGTTGATTTTCTACAAACATTTTTCTCATCTGTTACATCAGAGGATTGTACCGAAACACAAAGGTAAGGAATGTGTGAAGTCCTTTGTTTTACAAACCTTTAGAACCAATTCAAACTTACAAATAGGAAGAATGAAACAAACTCTCAGTTATACCTCAAAACTTGCTCAACTTGGAAGAGTTTGTAATGATGAGGAATTTTGAGTATGTATGGGGTATAAGAAGGTATAAGTGGTCTTAGTACACTTAGAATGCTTCGGAGACTTGGTAATGTTGAGAAACTATTAGGAATATAATCAGGCCTTTATTCTCAAGCGTGTAAACAGTGACTGATTTCATGCTAGTCTGTAAATGTGAGTAGTCCTAGGAATATAAAAAATACAAAAAGGGTGCTGGAGCAATAGCACAGCAGGTAGGGCATTACTGGTATCACATATGGTTTTCTGGCTTACCAGGAGAGATCTCTGAGCATAGAGCTAGGAATAAGCACTGACACCACTGGGTGTGGCCCAAAACCAAACCGAAAAAAATCTACAAATGATTAGTGACTTACCATAATAAAGTCAGTCTGACGACACCTTCACAAACTCCAGCAGTTTTGGTTCCAAAGAATGAAATAGATGCTATTAATTGTTTAGGAAACAGGCTAGCCTTAATAGCCCCAAACAGAACAAAGGGAACCTCAGTCTTTCATTTAGCATGACCTACATTTCCCTCCCTAATTCTCGTCATGTATATTACTCAGCATGAGTTGGTGCATAGAGCGAAGGACAGGGTGCAGGCCCAGTTGTGTTAGTGCAGTTGTGGGCATGGGTAGGTAAACAGTGCCTTATTTACCATGGATAGATAAACAGTGCAGGGTAGATAAGCACTAAACTCAAGACTGGGACTCTCTTCTTGGAAGACCTCTTCCCTGCTTCGAAAATTAGACTAAGAAATTAACCAAAGATGATCAAAGCTGACAGGAAGAAAACAATTTGAAAGAAAGATGACATAAAACAGTGGAACACACTCCATGTTCATGGATTAGAAAACTAAATTTATATTGTAACATAAAAGCAATTGATATGAAGACTCCATGCAGTTCCCATTAAAAACTCAATTATATTTTTGCAGAAACCAGAAAACCTACCGTGGAATTAATAAGGAATCTCAAAGGATCTGGAGTGTCATATGGGAAAAAGAAATACCTGGAGGACTGAACTTGCTGATTTCCAAACTGACTACATAGCTACAGTAATCAAAAGCAGTGATGTTAGAATAATGGAAGGTATATTGCCAACAGAAGTGAATCTTTTGGGGTGGTGTTTGCTGTTGGGTGTGCTGAGGAGAACTGGAACTGCCAGACAGACCTAGCAGTGCTCAGGTGCCATCAGCTCTCCACCTTGTGGTGCTGAGGATTAATTCCAGGGCCTCACTCACATGTACTTATATTACACCCTCAGTTCTCTAAAGAAACTTTATGAATGTATAACAAGCTCATGAAAAGATGATCAAAGTCACTTAGGGAAAAGCAGATGGAATGTCAGTGAAACAGCATATTGCAGCCATGAGGTGCCATCAGGTACTGGAAAAACAGTGTTGGAGAGGATGTGGGGTAATGAGAACCATTTTGCAGTGTCTGGGATTGTAGGATGGTCCAGTGGAACATGGTACAGAGGTTTCTCTGTACATATTTGAGTTAAAAATAAGATCAGTTCCACACCTGGGTAAATGTAAAAAGCTCTAAACAAAAAGCATGGGAACAAGGAGGTTGCTCAAAGGGTTGGAATGCATACTCTTTGTTCAAGAGCCCCAGGTTTGATCCCTGGCATCCTGAATATCTTTAGGTGTGTTTCCCTCCTATTTTTTTTAAAGTCTATAATTAAAGTTGTGTGGTCTAAAAGAGACCCTTGTTTTTGGGTCACACACAGTTATACTCAGAGTTTTACTCCTAGCTCTGTGCTTGGGAGACCGTATGGAATTCTGGGGATTGAATTTGGGTCAGCCACATGCAAGGCCAGCCCCCTTCCTGCTATTTACCTCTGCAGCCCCTCCAAGAGGTATTTGTACATTCTACCCATATTTGTAGTTAAAACATGGAAGAAACTTGAGCATCAGTTTTTTTCGAATAAGTAGGTAAGCAAAAGGAAAGGTGTTTTGTATATATGTATACAATGCACATTATTTGAAAGAAAAGGTGATTCTATAATAGGTCTACCTTAAAGGTCATTATGTTAATAAAGTCATAAAGAAGGCTTATCTAAGTCTACTTACAGGAGATACCTAAAGTAGTCAGAGTCCTAGGGGCTATTGTTTGTTTGCTTCTGTTAATGCTCAGAACTGACTCCTGACTGCTCTTAAAGATCACTTATGCAGGATTTGGGGCTCTTAATGGGGTGTTAGTGTTTAATCATGGGTTCAAATAGACCTTGTCAGTGTAATTTCCCAGCACCAGTGTCCCCAGTTTCCCTCCCACCCCTTCCTGCCTCTGGCAGGCACCTCTCCTCTCTCCCTTTCTCATTTTAAGCATTATGATTTGCAGTAGAGATTCTGAAAGGTTATCATGTATATCCTACTTTTTCTACTTTTAGCACTCAGTTCTTGTCCAGAGTTTTCATTTCCATCTAATGTTGTCATAATGGTCCCTCCTCTATGTTGACTACACTCCACCCCCCAGGCCCTTCTGATAATTTCCAACTATTGACCAGTTTTTCTGAACCGTTTTTTCCCTGGCCTTGGATATTAGTTTCATACTTTTTTTTTCATATCTAACAAATAATTGCAGTCATTCTTTATCTGACCTTCTCCTTCTGACTCATTTCACTCAGCATGACACTTTCCAGTCCATCCATTTATAGGCAATTTCATGACCTTGTTTTTCCTAACAGCTGTGTAGTATTCCATTATGTAGATGTACCATAGTTTCTTTATCCATTCGTCTGTTCTTGGGCACTCAGGCTGTTCCCAGATTCTGGCTATTCTGAACAGTACTGCAATGAACAAAGAAGTGCAGATGGTGTTTCTGTTGTGTGCTTTTGAACCCCTGGGGCTATATTCCCAGAAGAGGTATTGCTGGGTCAAATGGGAGCTCAGTTTCTAGTTTTTTGAGGAATATCTATATTGTTTTCCAAAAAGGCTGGACCAGTTGGCATTCCCACCAGCAATGAATGAGGGTCCCTTTCTCCTTGCATACGCACCAGCACTGGTTGTTCTTGTCAGAGTATACTTTGATGTGCCCTTTGACTATTTGTACTTCTTTGAGGATGCTTCTGTCCATCTTTTTTCCCCAATTTTTGATGGTTTTTGGTGTTTCTTTCTTGTAACTTCTACCAGTTCTGTTTACCTTGGAGTATTCTTCATTGTATGAATGAATAGTTTCTCCCAATTTGTGGGCTGTATTTACATTTTGCTCATCATTTTCTATGAGGTGCAAATTAATGTAGCTCCATTTGTATATTATTGCTGGTGTTACATCTTTTTGTTTGGGGGCCACATCCAGTAATGCTTAGAGGTTACTCCTAGCCCTTAAGTCAGAATTACTCTTGGTGTAGCTCTGGGGATCATATAAGATGCCAGTAGACAAACCTGGGTTAGCTGAGTATAAGGTAAGTATCCAACCCATCATCCATTCCTTTCCAGCTCTTATGTTGCATCATGAAACATTCCTCTAGTTTGAATGTCATGGACAGTTTTACCTGTTTCCTCTGTGAACCAGGTCTGATACAAAGGTCTGACTTTTTTTTTCCCCGCCCCGCCCTGCACTAAGGTCTGACTTATTTATTTATTGCTTGCTTGCTTGCTTGCTTTTTGAGTCATACCTGGCGATGCACAGGGGTTACTCCTGGCTTTGCACTCAGGGAACCATATGGGATGCTGGGAATCAAACATGGGTCGGCCGTGTGCAAGGCAAACGCCCTACTCACTGTGCTATCGCTCTAGCCCCAAGGTCTAACTTTTTAAAAAATATTATTTTAATTGAATCACTGTGAGATTCAAACCCTTACAAAGCTTGTTCATAATCAGGTTTCTGTCATACAGTGTTCTAACACCCATCCCTCCACCACTGTACATTTCCTAGCACCAATTTCCCCAGGTTCCCTCCCATCATCCCTCAACCCCATCCCCAGCCTGCCTCTATGTCAGGCACTTTTCTTCTTTCTTCTCCCTCCCTCTCTCCCTCCCTCTGTTGCAATAATTGGTGTTAATTAGTGATCACTCGCTCGGTCAGGGAGTGCAGAAGCAAGTCAAGCGAGAGGAATGCTGAAGCACGGAGGACCACAGCTCTTTAGGCTTGTTGGCCAAGAGCAGCTTTTGCAGTCTCTTTATTTGCTTTCCTAATGCATACACCTCCATCTTTGCAAAGCAGAAAGAATCATTAACTGAGGAACATGGGGGTACAGGATAAGCATATATCACAAGGACATCAAAGTATACATTGTCCTGCCATGTCCAAGAGTTACAATCTCCGGGGAGGAAAGCATGGTTGAGCACATGAGTTCCATAGGTCACAACCTTGTCTTTACTGGGGTCTGTGGTAAGCAGGGGGGCTGTTCTCTTGTGCTGCAAAGAGTTAATGTATGGCCAAGACAGATGTAGGAGGACCTGTTGACCTTTCTCAGATCAATCAGATTCCCAAGCTTCAGCTTACCTACTTAATTAAAAGTGGGGTCCTGGTTCTGCTTCCTGCTCTCAGGGCAGCGTCCAGGGACTCATCCTAATGATCTGGCTAGGCACCAACATCCGTCTCCCTTTGGGCATTGTTTGCAGTTTTGGTACTGAAATGTTACCAAGAATATCCCTTTACCTACCTTTTTTTTTTTCTTTTTGGGTCACACCCAGCAATGCACAGGGGTCACTCCTGGCTCATGCACTCAGGAATCACCCCTGGCGGTGCTCAGGGGACCATATGGGATGCTGGGATTTGAACCCGGGTCGGCCGCGTGCAAGGCAAATGCCCTACCCACTGTGCTATCACTCCAGCCCGCTTTACCTACTTTTAACACTCAGTTCTTGTCCAGCGTGATCATTCCCAGCTGCTCTTGTGCGTGGTGTCCGAGTTCATTTTTTGGCATATGTGTTTTCAGCACCACTTGTTGAAGAAAGTTTCCTTGATCCACTTCATACTTTTGCTCCCTGTTGAAGGTTAGCTCTCTATATATCTGAGGATGTCTTTTGATCTGTTTCTTTGGAAAATGTTGTGGGTATGCTTACTTGCTTACTGGGATTACATTGAATGTGTTTAATGCCTTGGGGAAATATTGTCATTTTGATGGTGTTAGTCCTCCCAGTCCATCCTTGGGCAATGGATATATTTGCATTTTCTTGTGTCCTCTTATTTTGTAGTATATTGTGTGTGTGTGTGTAGGTCTTTTACCTCTTCAATAAGCTGATTCCTAAATACTTGGTTTACTGAGGAACAATTGTAAATGGGATTTTAAAGAAAAATTTATTATTTGCGTATAGAAAAGCCATGGACTTGGGTGTTGATTTTATAGCCTGCCACTTCACAAGTCTATTGTTTCTAGGTGCTTTTGAGGGTAGTCTTTTGTGTTTTCTAAATATTATATAATCTGCAAATACTGAGCGCTTCTTCATTTCCTGTTTGGATTCTCTTAATATCTCTTGCCTAATTGCTGTGTGAAGTACTTCCAATATTTCATTTAATAGAAGTGATGAAAGTCGAAAGCTATCTTGTTTCTGATTTTTTTTTAATGAATCACCATGAGGTACAGTTACAGACTTACAAACTTTTGTGCTTACGTTTCATACAATGATTGAGTACCCATCCCTTCACCAGTGCCCATTCTCCACCACCAATGATCCAAATATTCCTCTCACTACCCCACCCCATCCCCCCACCCCACCCTGCTTCTATGGCAGGGCATTCCCTTTTACTCTCTCTTCTTATGGGTGTTACGGTTTGCAGTAGAGGTATTGAGTGGCCATCATTTGGTCTGTAGTGTACTTTCAGCACGCATCTCCCATCCCAAGTGGGCCCTCCAAGCATCCCATACTTGGTGGTCCCTTCTTTATCTGAGCTGCCTTTTCCCCCAGCATGTGAGGCCGACTTCCAAGCCATGGAGCAATCATCCTGGTATTCATTTCTACTATTCTTGGGTGTAAGTCTCCCTTTCTGTACCTCCTATTCCACAAATGAGTGCAGTCTTTCTATGTCTGCCCCTCTCTTTCTGACTTATTTCATTTAACATGATACTTTCCATGTTGATCCCCTTATATGCAAATTTCATGACTTCATCATTTCTAACAACTGCATAGTATTTCATTGTGTAGATGTACCAAAGTTTCTTTAGCCAGTCATCTGTTCTCAGGCACTCGGGTGTTTTCCAGATTTTGGCTATTGTAAACAGTGCTGCAATGAAGATACAAGTGCAAATGTCGTTTCTACTATACTTTTTTTTGTTATCTCCGGGATATATTTCCAGAAGTGGTATTGCTGGGTCAAATGGGAGCTCAATTTATAATTTTTTGAGAAGTGTCCATACTGTATTCCAACAGGATTGAACAAGCCAGCATTCCCACCAGCAGTGAAGGAGAGTCCATTTATCCCCACATCCTCACCAACACTGGTTGCTTTTTGTTCTTTTGGGTGTAGGCCAGTCTCTGTGGTGTGAGATGATATCTCATTCTTGTTTTGATCTGCATCTCCCTGATGATTAATGATGAAGAGCATTTTTTCATGTGCCTTTTGGCCATTCGGATTTCTTCCTTGAGAAAATTTCTGTTCATTTCATTGCCCCATTTTCTGATGGGGTTGGGTGTTTTCTTCTTGTAGAGTTCAACCAGTACCTTGTATATCCTTGATATCAACCCCTTATCAGATAGGTATTAGGTGGATATTCTTTCCCATTATGTACATTGTCTTGTATTCTGGTCACTGTATCATTTGAGGTGCAGAAGCTTCTTAGTTTAAGATAGTACCATTTGTTTATCTCTGTTTCCACTTGCTTGGTCAGTGGGGTGTCATCTTTGAAGATGACACCTTTAGCTTTAGCTTCAATGTCATGGAGGATTTTGCCAACCTTGTCTTTAGTGTACCTGATTGATTCTGGTCTGATGTTGAGGTCTTTAGTCCATTTTGATCTGACTTTTGCGCATGGTGTTAGGTAGAGGTCTGAGCCCATTTTTTGCATGTAGCTGTCAAGCACCATTTGTTAAAAGGCTTTCTTTGCTCCATTTCACATTTCTTGCTCCCTTATCAAAGATTAGATGATCATATATTTGAGGGTGTATGTAAGGATATTCAACCCTGTTGAATATTGGTCTGAATCTCTGCCTTTGTTCCACTACCATACTGTTTTAATTGTAACTGCTTTGAGGTTGGAGAAGGTGATGCCTCCCATTTTCTTTTTCCCAAGAATTGCTTTAGCTGTTCATGGGGGTTTCTTGTTCCATATGAATTTCAGGAGTGTTTGAATCATTTCTTTGAAGAATTTCATGGGTATTCCTATAGGAATTGCATTGAATCTGTATAATGTTTTGGGGAGTATTGCCATTTTGACAATGTTGATTCTCCCAGTCCATGAGCAGGGAATATGTTTTCGTTTCTTTTGTTTTGTGATGTAGCGTTTTGTAGTTTTCTTTGTACAGGTTCTTTACCTCCTTAGGTTGATTTCGAGGTACTTAATTTTCTGAGGCATGATTGTGAACAGAATTGCTTTTTTTTTTTGCTTTTTGGGTCACACCCGGCGATGCACAGGGGTCATTCCTGGCTCATGCACTCAGGAATCACCCCTGGTGGTGCTCAGGGGACCATATGGGATGCTGGGATTCGAACCCAGGTCGGCCGCGTGCAAGGCAAATGCCCTACCCGCTGTGCTTTCACTCCAGCCCCAGAATTGCTTTTTTCATGTTGCTTTCCTCCCTCTCATTATTTGTGTATAGGAAAGCCATGGACTTTTGGGGACTGATTTTACAGCCTGCAACTTTACTATAAAAGTCTATTGTTTCTAGGAGCTTCCTGGTAGAGGCTTTAGGGTTATCTAAATATAGTATATCATCTGCAAATAGTGAGAGCTTGATTTCTTCCTTTCCTATCTAGATGCCCTTAATAACTTTTTCTTGCCTAACGGCTATTGCTAATACTTCCAGTACTATATTGAACAGAAGTGGTGAAAGTGGGCATCCTTGTCTTGTCCCTAATGTTAGGGGGAAGGCTCTTAGTTTTTCCCAATTTGAGGATAATGCTTGCCATAGGCTTGTGGTAGTGGCTTTGACTATATTGAGGAAAGTCCCTTCTTATCCCATTTTGGCGAGAGTTTTCTTCATAAATGGGTGCTGGATCTTGTCAAATGCTTTCTCTGCATCTATTGATATGATTATGTGGTTTTTTTTTTTTTTTGGTTTTTGGGTCACACCCGGCGATGCACAGGGGTTACTCCTGGCTTTTCACTCAGGAATTAGCCCTGGCGGTGCTCAGGGGACCATATGGAATGCTGGGATTTGAATCCGGGTCGGCCGCGTGCAAGGCAAACGCCCTACCCACTGTGCTATCGCTCCAGCCCCGATTATATGGTTTTTATTGTTTCTTTTGTTGGTATGATGGATTTGTTGATTGATTTCCCAATGTTAACACATCCTTGCATCCCCAGGATGATTCCCACTTGGCTGTGCTGTATGATATTTTTGAACATTTGTTGGATTCTATTTGCTAATATTTTGTTGAGGATCTTTGCATCCGTTTTCATCAGGTATCAGCCTGTAGTTTTCTTTTTTAGTGGTGTCTGTATTTGCTTTTGGTATTAGGGAGATATGCACCTCATAGAAATTGTTTCAGAGAGTGTCTGTTTCTCCAATTTTCTGGAAAAGCTTGAGAAGAACTGGCAGCAGGTCCTCTTTAAATATTTGAAAGAGGGCTGGAGTGATAGCACAGCGGGTAGGGCGTTTGCCTTGCACGCGGCCGACCCGAGTTCGAATCCCAGCATCCCATATGGTCCCCTTAGCACCGCCAGGGATAATTCCTGAGTGCATGAGCCAGGAATGACCCCTGTGCATTGCCGGGTGTGACCCAAAAAGCAAAAAAAAAAAAAAAAAAAAAAAAATATATTTGAAAGAATTCGCTAGTGAATTCATCTGGACCTGGACTTTTTTTTTTTTTTTTTTTTTGCTTTTTGGGTCACACCCAGCGCTGCTCAGGGGTTACTCCTGGCTTTGCACTCAGGAATTACTCCTGGCGGTGCTTGGGGGACCATATGGGATGCCGGGGATCGAACCCGGGTCGGCCGCGTGCAAGGCAAACGCCCTACCCGCTGTGCTATCACTCCGGCCCCTGGACTTTTGTTTTTGGTGTTGCAACAATGTTGCAGTTTTACTTGACAGTTGGAGGCATTTCACTCCCAGAAGAAATACACATTTTTGGGAAGGATCACAGGACTGCCTCCGGAGGTTTTGTGTTATGGCCTGCCAGAGAGCAGCCTGTTCAACCTCCTTTTATTTATTAGGTTAATGTACAAACCAATCATATTCAGCCACATAGGCTGAATTTTCAAATCAACCAACGGAAATAGTAACCGTCATTTAAAGTTACAGTAACAAAAACATAAACCGTTTACATCCAGGCCTAGCTAGGCCTGAGATTATGGGATGTTGTATACCAATATTTGGGAAGACATTTGATTACTGTTTTAATTTCCTTGATAGTGATAGGTCTGTTGAGGTATTCCGGATCTTCTTGGTTCAGCTTTGGGAGATTATAGGAATCCAGGAATTTATCTATTTCTTCTAGGTTCTCTTGTTTCATGCCATATAGACTTTCAAAGTAGTCTCTGATGATCTTTTGAGTTTCTTTGGTTTCTGTTGTGATGTCCCCGTTTTCATTTCTGATTTGTTTTATTAGGGTTCTTTCTCTCTCTTTCTTTGTGAGTCTTGCTAGTGGTTTATCAGTCTTGTTTATTTTCTCAAAGAACCAGCTCTTGTTTTCATTGATCTTTTGGATTGTTTTTGGGTTTCCATGTCATTGGTTTCTGCTCTACATTTTGTTATTTCATTCCTTTTGCCTGGTTTGGGCTACTTTTGTTGGTCCTTTTCTAAGAGTTTGAGCGGTGAATTCAAGTTATTTATGTAAACCCTTTCTTCCTTCCTGAGATAGCTTGCAGCGCTATAAATTTTCCCCTTAATTCAGACTTAAGCTGCGTCCCATAGGTTCTGGTAATTCGTATCTTCATTCTCATTTGTTTCTAGGTGTCTCTTGATTTCTTCCTTGATTTCCTTCTTGATCCACTCGTTGTTCAAGATTGAGCTGTTCAATTTTCAGGTGTTTGATTTGGTTGTCTGCTTCTGTGCATGATTAACTTCTACCTTCAGTGCGTTGTGGTCTGAAAAGATAGCTAATACAATTTCTATCTTCCTGATTCTATTGAGGTACGTTTTGTGACCCAGCATGTGATTTATTTTGGAAAATGTTCCGTGTGCACTGGAAAAAAATGTGTATTCTTCCTTCTTTGGATGTAAACCCCTGTATAGATCTATTAGTCCTCAAATCTCTTCTATTTCTTCCTTCAAAGCCAGTGCTTCCTTTGTAAGTTTTATTCTTATCTATCTGGAGGCTCTAAGGCAGTATCAAAGTCTTCAACTACTATTGTATTGCTAACAATGTCTTACTTAAAATCTGTTAGCAGTTGTTTTAAGTATTTTACCGGTCCCTCATTAGGTGTGTATTCATTTAGGAGTGTGATTTCTTCCTGCTGTAGGTATCCCTTGATAAATAAAAAATGGCCTTCACTGATCCTCCTAATCTTTTTTCACCTGAAATCTGTGTTGTTGGATACTAGTTATGGTCACCCTGGCTTTTTTGAGGGAGTTGTTAGCTTGCAGGATTGGTTTCCATCCTTTGACTTTGAGTTGTCTGTAAGCTTTCTGCAGCTCATCTTCAAGCTCACTGATTCTGTCTTTGGCTGTAGCCATTCTACTGTTGAGGGCCCTACTGAGTTTTTAATTTCATCTACCGATTCCTTTATTCATGTCATTTCTGTTTGTAGTTTTGAAATTTCTGCTGTCATTTCTTCCTGCATTTTCTTGGTAGACCGTTCCACTGTTTCTTTCATGCCCTCCATTAATTTACTGGATGTTTGTTCCACCATTACTTTGAGTTCATTGAACATCTTCCATATTTCATCTCTGAATTCTCTATCTGAGAGATCATATTTTTGCTTAAAACCCCTGTTGGTGCTTCTGGAATCTTTTCTTTATCCTCTCCTTGTGGTGGGTATCTTCACTGTTCTTTTTCAATGTTCTTTTTATAATGGGCTTATGAAGGTTCTTGTGTTCACTGATAGTTTTGGTGAAATTGGAATAGGCTAAAGAACTATTGGCTTATTGTGATTGAGATGGCCAGGGTGTTCTTCACAGAATTAGGTTATACAGATTGTGACCTAAGTCCACAGTGCTGGGAAGGGGAGAAAATAACTGCGGCCACATGAGTGGCCGCCAGCCACACAGGAGGCCACGCCCCTTCTATGTCACGACCCCTGATGTACAGGCTTTGCCCCCAGCCATCTGTTGGGGGAAGCTGCGGAGCTAGGGTGGCACACAGGGGGCCTGGGGCTGGAAACCAGGGTCCTGAGAGGCTCCAGAGGTACCGCTACACTGGTGGGGCAGAACAGCTCAGTCAAGCAGGGTGGGGTTGGGGGTCCTGCACACTTGTTGGCAGAAGTGGTGGAGCTAGGGCGGCGTGCCAGGGGACCTGGGGCTGGAAACTGGGGTCCTGAGAGGCTTCAGTGGTGCTGCCTCGCTGGTGGGGCAGGGGAGCTCTGTTGTCAGGCACGGTGGGGCTAGGGGGTCCCACGAACCTGTTGGGGAAGCATCGGAGCTAGGGCGCGCTGGGGCTGGAAACCGGGGTCCTGAGAGGCTGCAGTGACGCTGCAACACCAGTGGTGCATGGCAGCTCTGTCAGGCAGGGCGGGGCTGGGGGGTTCCACACTGTTAGGGCACGGTTCTGTATCTCCAACCACAGACAAGGACCACACAGGGATGCAGTCAGCAAGCAGGTAGTTTATTAAGCTGGTTAGCCAGGGTCTTGCACATGAACACAGTGACACGCAGATCCCATGTGAGATGCAAGACCCCGACCCAGGGTACAGGGGTAACTTATATAGGCCCATGTCAGCCATTATGGCAAAAGCCTGCGCATTCCACAGCCAATAAATTCATAATTTGACACGCTTCTCCCTCCAATCCCACTTGACCCACCTGCTTGTCCAGCCTATAGATTTGAAGGTCACAGTTGTGTAAGCACCTGCACAGGTCCAAGGGCTGAGCCCAGGCCGGGGAGACCATCTGTCTCCTAGTAAACGACTGCTTGTTTGTGAAGTTAGATTATACCCTTATATGGTCATAGCTCAGGCAAGCAGATAATAGAGGCTTGAGTAGAGAATTTACTGTTTCATTGTCCTTGGCCCAGCCCAAGGCAGTCTTGCCCTAACACACACATCTGTTGGTGGAAGCAGTGGAGCTAGGGCGGCACACAGTGGGGTCTGGGGCTAGAAACCGGGGTCCTGAGAGGCTGCAGGGGTGCCGCTGTGCCGGTGGGGCCTCATTTAGGGTCTTGATGAAGAAATTCCACCATTTCATAGGAGGGCGGCCAGGCATTCTTTTGACATCCCACAGAATCCAGTCGGTAACAGCTCTAGTTCAGCTGTTGTCTCCAAATCGCATTACATGTGTGGCCCATCTGATTTTCAATGCCTTGGCAAATGATTGATTGTCGACAGAGGTCAAAACTCTGGATTCCTTCTCTCACTTGAGTGAAATGTGATATTCCAAGCATAGCTCTTAACGATTCCTCTTTGGGTGACCCAAATAGCGTTCTCATCCTGCTTTCGTAGGGCCCAGGTCTCTGAGGTGTATGTTAGTGCAGGAAGATGGTGGAGTCAAAAAGATGTGCCTGAAGCCAGAGGTTCTTCGTCCTCTTAACAACTTCCTTGATGCTCTTGAAGTCATTCCACGCTGCTCTCTTCTTCCTGCACAGCTCAGGTCCCAGGTCATTCATCATGTTGAGTTCTCTATCTAGTGTACATAACTGCTGCATTCAGAGATGTTCATTCCATTGAGAGCAAATGAAACATCAGGAACTGGTCCATTTCTCATGAACATTGTCTTCGTGAGATTCAGCTGCAGTCCGACCTTTCCACACAAAGTCTACCAGCATTTGTGCTGCTTGGCTAATGTTTGGTGTCATGAGAACGATGTCATCATCGAAGCAGAGGTGTGTAGTTGCCTACCGTCTATCTTCACTCCCATTTCTTCCTATTTCAGTCATATGACGTTCTTGAGGGTGGCACTGAAGAGTTTTGGTGAAATGGTGTCACCCTGTCAGACCCCTCTCTTTACATCAGTGATCACTTCCTTGTAGAATGGGAGATCCTGGTGGTGAATCTGTAATACAGCTCACGGAGGATCCGGATGTACTGAGTTTGAACACCGTGTTTGGCTAGGGCTTCGATGACCACTTCAGTCTCAACAGAATCAAAGGCTTTCTTTAAATCAATGAATGTTAGACATAGCGGCATCTTGAACTCCCATGAAAACACATGAGCTTGGTCATCATGTGGATGTGGTCAATTGTGCTTAATCCTTTTTGGAACCCAGCTTGCTTGCATGGTTGTCCTTCGTCTAGCGTTCTGCCAGTCCTATTCAGGATGACTCAAGTGAAAAACTTGTAGATGACGGACAACAAGCACATCGGACAATAGTTGCCAATGTAATGGATGTCTCCCTTGTACAACAGAACAGTCCTGCTGGTTTTCCATTGGGACAGAACCTTGCATTCAGCCAGGTAGCTTGTGAAGAGCTGAGCCAGTGTATTGATGAGTAATGACAGTAGATTCTTCAGGTGTTCGGGTCTGACATTGTCTGGACCGGGTATTGTACGTTTCTTTACCGATAAAATGGCGTGTCAGATTTCAGAAGGGAGAACACTGGGAACAACATATCCATGCTGTGGAATTTGGTATGTGGGCAGGTGGACTTGACTATCGAAGAGATCCGAGTAGAAGTCATGGATAACCTTTTCATAGCTCTTTTGGAAGATGTGTTAGATCCATCAGGATGTCAGAAAACAGTCATCTTGGTCTTATAGTTGGCGAAGGAAGCAGGCGTTACGAATACTTTTCCCAGCTTCTGCCACATCGGCCAACACTGCTGCTCCTCTCTCTTAGAGGTCTTCCTTTATCGCTTCTCTGCACAGCTTTTTGAGCTTGGATGTTAGCTTGTGATTGCCTGAGGCTTGCGCCAAACCACGTTGGCAAATGAACTCTAAAGTTTCCAAATACAGGTGTCTTTATGTGGCTTTCTTAATCTCGGCGTTCCTTGCATAACATAGTTATTTAATTAAAATTGAAAATGTAAAGCCCTTATTTAAGAAACTGTATAGATGTTTATTTAGTGCTGGTGAGTCTTCTGGCTACTGTCTCCATTCACTAAGCATGGTGGGGATCCGAGCTGCTTACCTAATGGTGCCTGTTGTAGACTTGGGGTGAGTCTCTTCAACTTCAGCTGCTGGAGATATAGATCTGCTGGTTTCCATTTTCTTTTTTTTTTTTTTGGTTAATTCACTTGTATCACTTGTTTTTCTGTTGATCTTAAATTTGCTCAAGCGGGTGCCAATAATGTCTCCATTTGTCCCTGCCGCATGCTAGTGTAGCCCAATGATATCTGCTCACTCCAGGAACAGGAAGAGCCTCAAACCGTTCAGGGTTTTGACAAAGAAGTCTGACCATCTTGCTGGTGGGCGGCCACGCGGTCTTTTGACATACCGTGGAATCCAGTAGGTAACAGCTCTAGTCCAGTGGTTGTCTCTGAACCGCATTACAATGATCACTTCCTTGTAGAATGGTGAGAATCCTGGTGGTGAATCCATAATACAGCTCGAAGAGGATCTTGATGTACTGAGTTTGAACGCTCTGTTTGGCTAGAGCTTCGATGACCACTTCAGTCTCAACAGAATAGAAGGCCTTCTTTAAGTCGAACGTTAGAGCTGCATCTTGAACTCTTGCGAAACTTGAGTGAGTTTGGTCACTGTGTGGATATGGTCGATCATGCTGAATCCTTTTCAGAACCTGGCTTGCTAGCATGGTTGTCCTTCATCTAGTGTTCTGCCTATTCTATTCAGGATTACACGAGTGAACAACTTGTAGACGACAGGCAGCAGGCAGATTGGGCGATAGTTGCCGATGTCGTGGGTGTCTCCCTTCTTGTACAACAGAAAACCTGCTGGTTTTCCACTGGGACGGAACCTTGCATTCAGACAGGTAGCATGTGAGGAGCCGATCCAGTGTATTGATGAGTACTGGAGGCAGATTCTTCAGGTGTCCGTTGGCAGATTCTTCAGGTGTTCGGGTTTGACATTGTCTGGACTGGGTGCTGTACATGTCTTTACCGATGAAATGGCGTGTTGGATTTTGGAAGGAAGGATGTTGGGAATGACATATCTATCCTGCAGAATTTGGTATGTGGGCAGGTGGACATGGCTGTCAAAGAGATCTGAGTTGAAGTTGTGAATAATCCTCTCCATTGCCTTTCTGGAAGATGTGATAGATCCATCAAGACGTTGGAGGGCAGTCATCTTGGTCTTGTAGTTGGCGAAGGAAAGGCGAGCATTGCAAATACTGTTCCCGGCTTCTGCCACATCAGCCAACACTGCTCTCTTTTCTTTTTGAGGTCTTCCTTTATCGCTTCTCTGCACAGTTTTAAGAGCGTTGATGAATGAGCTCGAGAGTTTCCAAAGGCAGGGGACTGTTTGTGGCTTTCTCACTCTCGGCATTCTTCACACAGTCATGGAGGTGCTGAACCAGTCGATCATATTCCTTGTTGATGTCAAGAACAGCATCTTCCCACGTTGCTGCAGTAGTGCCAAAGAGCTCCCAGTTGGTGGTCATTCTGAGAGTTCCCTTCTTAAACTTAAACTTTGCAGACCTTTCTCTCTGCTCTGTGAAGTAGAATTTTGCACGAAGAAGACGGTGGTCCAATCCCATTTGGAATTTTGGGACAATAGCAACATCAGTCAGGCAAAACCTTCGATTGAATATATGTAGTCAATTTCATTGTGGAACTGTCCACTGGGAGACTCCCATGTCCAGCGTTTAGATTCGGCCTTCTGGAACTGTGGTCTTGGTCGACATGATGAACTCAGTCTCTCACCCTGATAGTTCCATTCTAGGCCGTGGGTCCCAATGTGGAGTTCTTCGGGCGACCTTCTCAGTCCTATCTTGGCATTAAAATCACCAACAATGACCTTGTAGAAGGTGTGGTCTTCTTTATAGAACCTCTTCAGTTCCATGTAGAACTTCTCGATTTCTTCATCATAGTTGGATGTTGGTGCGTAGACGATGAAGATAGAAACTGCCGGCAGTGAGTCATACCTATTCAAGCGTAATCGTCTGATTCGGGTTGTTAGGCATTCGAATGAATCAATGCTCATGGCCAAGTTTGTGTTGACAAGGACACCAATGCCACTGACTCCTCTGTTGTCGCATGTTCCGAGGAACAATTCTTCAGTGTTGAAAACTGCGTGATGTGATCGATGTCTTCTCATTTCGGTCAGACCAATGGCGTTGTACTTGATCTTCTGCATTTGTACCATCAGGTCCTCAATGGATGCTTCCGATGCCAGCGTATGTGCATTGAAAGTAAAACTGATGGTCAGAGAAAGAAAGGGCAGTCCCCAGGGTAAAAATTTCCCTGTTGACTGATTGGGATTATCCCCCGTTTCTCAGTCCAAGTAGCCTGTCTCCTGCTTGTAGAATTGGATCCAAAAAGAAAAGAAGCGCTTCTGTTTTACAAAGCTGGCAAAAATCCATGAAAAAGGAATCCATACTGCAGTTTTTTCATTTGCTATCCATTATTCACTGAGAAGCTTTAGTCTTTTTGTAGGACACCAAAAGCAGTTTCTGTTTGCTGAAATAAAAGCAAAACCTCGTCCCCACCTTTCCACCTTTCCACCTGGCCTGGCATCCAACTCCTAGAGACTGGGTGCCTGTAAACGACCTTATGTCTCCTATTTTATCTAAATCATTTTTAATTTTATTAGAACTTATTTCTTCTGAACTATCCTGAATTTCCCAATGTTTTACTAGACTTGTTACGTAAAAAACTCCATTCTACAATATTAGTTCCTTGTACCAAAATCTCAGTAGATGAATGTGAAGCACGCAACACTATCAGATTTAAACTTTCTGAAGACTCAGTTCTATCCAGGTGAGCCTTTTGTTATCATGGTAGGGGATGAAGAACTCTTTCACTTAATTTTAGATTTTATTTGTTTTTTTTTTTTCTTTTTGGGTCACACCTGGCAATGCACAGAGGTTACTACTGGCTCTGCACTCAGGAATCACCCCTGGCAGTGCTCAGGGGACCATATGGGATGCTGGGAATCAACCCGGGTTGGCCGCGTGCAAGGCAAACGCCCTACCCGCTGTGCTATTGCTCCAGCCCCTAGATTTTATTGAAGATTTCCTGTATTGTTGAAGGGTCGCCGGGTCGAGCCCCAACTCCCGTTTCCCAATGGCTCATTATCTTTTCTAATTTTTTCTCTTTTGTAATGGCATTCATTGGCCCAATGTTTCCCCTTCCTACATTTTCTACAGACCCCTGGTTCTTTTTTTATCCTAGAGCTAATACTTGTACAATTTCGTCTGAGATGTCCCAAAGCTCCACAGCTGTAACATTTTATCTGGTTTACTCTTTTAAAAGCAGCGGCTAGTATATGCGCCTGACGGGTTGTGTTCCTACTTCCCTACGTATTTTAATAAAATCATCCAGAGAGTTTTTTCCCATTAGCTTAGCAGTTTGAATTGCCTTTTGGCAGTCTGCTGTAGCATTTTCCACCGCTAAAGTTAGCATAAGCATTTCACGAAGGCCTTCATCAGGTATAGCCTTTTCAAGAGTCTTGGAGTCTGGCAATAAAATCTGTCTAAAGTTCATTTGCTTCCTGAAAGATTTTTGTGAATGACATAGTACGTTTTGCAGAGGTCTCAAGATAACGCCACGCCTTTAGGCAGGTCTTATTAACAGCTTCTAAAATGTTTGCCTCTAAACAGACTTGTTCTTCCACTAAAGCCCACTTGCCAGTGCTTAAGATCTGGTTCACAGTGTTATCAACTTGTTTTGGTGTTTTAATTCTATCAAATTTATCAGCCTCTTCTCTCCACCAGGATTTAAATTGTACATATTGAGGGTTTTCTAACACTGCCTTTGCAAGTGTTTTCCAATCAAGCGGAATTACAGTATTAGCTGCTGCAAAATTTTCTAGAAGGGGTAGCACATAGAAGTAACACCATAGGTGGTCACAGCTTGCTTAAGTGAGGAAAGAAACTTAAAAGAAACAGGCTCATATTCCCCTGCTTGTCTTTTTCTTTGCACATCAGGATTACAAACAACTGGAAAAGCGATTAACTGAGCAGGCTGTTGACTCAATTTTGCTTTATATAAAGGAGCTTCAGATTTTTGCATCAGAGAATGCAACTCAGGAGTAAGCTTAAAATGGCAACACAGAGATTCCTCTTCCCTATTCTTATATAATTGAGGGGAAGGAACTGCCAAAGGGTTAGGATCAGTGATGCCCTGTACAGCAGGCATTATCCTTCTTTCAGAAGGGTGGTGCATCTCAAGGTACTTCATTTGTCTAATTTATCTAATTTTTTATTAACTTTTCTCAACTCTTGGGAGTTTACATCCTCTTTTAAAACCGAATTTTCTGTGTCTGACTTGACGCTGTCAGACTCAGACCAGGCACGTGAATCATCAATTTGATATGATTCACCAGACAAGACAGATGCTGTTGGCTTAGCACAAAATTTTGGCAATATCAAAGATTCTTCCCCACTTTTCTCCTCTAACACAGGAGTTTCCCTGTATGTTGCCTTAGAATTTGATGAATTAGTGGAGAGAGGCGTATGAGAAGACGAAAGAGTTGATGAATCAGTGGAGAGAGGCGTATGAGAAGATGAGAGAGAAGGCTCCTTATACTCAAAGTCAAACTGAAAAGTTTAGGGCAGCAGCAATACCTCCATTCCTTTGCTGGGATCAAATCTCCCATTTTTCTGTGCATAACACAGTTCTCTCCCTATTTTTATCCATAAATCTAGATTGAATTGTTCTATATTTTTTGGCTTAAACCAATGACAATACTTTTGTATCTTATTATCTGTTTCTTTAAAGGCAGACCAGCTGCTTTTGTTAGTGAGTTCAAAGTGTCAACATAGGCATCCTGCTGAGACCTTACAGAATTGCCCCTTTTTCTTTTTCTTCCTTTATTTATTCTTTATTTCTTTCCTCCCTTTCTTTCTCCTTTTCTTCTTTTCCCTTTCTTTTTTTTTTTTTCTTTTTGGGTCACACCCAGCGATGCTCAGGGGTTACTCCTGGCTCTGCGCTCAGGAATTACTCCTGGCGGTGCTTGGGGGACCATATGGGATGCCGGGGATCGAACCCGGGTCGGCCGCGTGCAAGTCAAACGCCCTACCCGCTGTGCTATCGCTCCGACCCCTTCTTTTCCCTTTCTTCCTGCCTATCTTTCTCCCTTTCTTTGTCTTTTTCTTCCTTCATTATCTCCTTATCTATTTTTCTTTCCTCCCTTTCTCTTTTTCTTCTTCCGTCCTTATCTATATTTCTTCTTTCTCCCTTTCTGTCCCTTTTTCTTCTTCCTTTCTATCTCTTTACTTCCTTTCTATCTATATTTCTCCCTTTCTTTTTTTTCATTCTTTTTCTTTCTCTATATTTCTTTATTCACTTTCTCTTTTTCTTCTTAACTTCCTTTCTATTTCTTTATCCCCTTTCTTTTCTTTTTCTTTTTTTCTTCTTTCTATATTTCTTCTTTGTCCCTTTCTTTCTCCTTTTCTTCTTTCCTTATCTATATTTCCTTACTTTCTCCCTTTCTTTCTCTTTTGCTTCCTTCCTTATCTATATTTCTTTGCTTCCTTTCTATCTATATTTTTCCTTTGTCCCTTTCTTTCTCCTTTTCTTATTCTTCCCTCTTTTTCTTCTATCTATATATTTCTTTATTCCCTTCCTCTTTTTCTTCCTATTTCTTTCTGTATTTCTTTTCTTTTCCTTCTTCCTTCCTATCTCTTTACTTCTTTCTATCTATATTCTTTCTCCCTTTCTCCTTTTCTAATTTCTCTATATTTTTTATTTCCTTTCTTTTTCTTCTTTCCTTCCTTTTTTCTCTTTATTCTTTCTTTTTATTTCTTTGTCTCTATATTTCTTTATTCCCTTTTTCTTTCCTTTCTTTCTATCTTTCTTAATTCCCTTTTTATCTCTCCCCTTTCTCTATTTCTTCCATACGAGCCTTTATCTTCGAGCCTCATGTTGGGCGCCATATGTTGCAGGTTTTTTTTATAATTTATTTTTGCTTTTTTTTATAATAAATTTATTTATTTTTAATTAATGAATCACCATGAGGGTACAGTTACGGATTTATACACATCTGTGCTTATGCTTCCCCCATACAAAGTTCGGGAACCCATCCCTTCACCAGTGCCCATACTCCACCACCAGTAAACCCAGCATCCCTCCCATCCTCCCCAATCCCATCTCCCCCCACCCCACCCTGTCACTGTGGCAGGGCATTCCCTTCTGTTCTCTCCCTCTAATTAGCTATTGTGGTTTGCAATAAAGGTGTTGAGTGGCCACTGTGCTCAGTCTCTAGCCCTCATTCAGCCCGCAACTCTCTTCTCCCACATGGCCTTCGACTACATTATAGTTGGTGATCGCTTCTCTGAGTTGCCCTTTCCCCAGAATGTGAGGCCAGCCTCCTAGCCATGGAGTCAACCTCCTGGTAGTTGTTTCTACAATTCTTGGGTGTTAGTCTCCCACTCTGTTATTCTATATGTCATAGATGAGTGCAATCTTTCTATGTCTGTCTCTCTCTTTCTGACTCATTACACTTAGCATGAAACTTTTCATGCCGATCCACTTAAATAAAAAATTTGTGACCCCCTTTTTTCTAACAGCTGCATAGTATTCCATTGTATAGATGTACCAAAGTTTCCTCAACCAGTCATCCGTTCTAGGGCATTCGGGTTTTTTCCAGATTCTGGCTATTGTAAACAGTGCTGCGATGAACATACATGTGCATATGCCATTTCGATTATACTTTTTTGCCTCTCTGGGATATATTCCCAGCAATGGTATTGCTGGGTCAAATGGGAGCTCAATTTCTAATTTTTTGAGAATCGTCCATATTGTTTTCCAGAAGGGCTGAACCAGTCGGCATTCCCACCAGCAGTGTAGAAGGGTCCCTTTCTCCTCACGTCCTCTCCAACAGCGGTTGCTTTTGTTCTTTTGGATGTGCGCTAGTCTCTGTGGTGTGAGGTGGTATCTTGTGGTTGTTTTGATCTGCATCTCTCTGATGACTACTGATGTAGAGCACTTTTTCATGTGCCTTTTGGCCATTTGTATCTCTTCCTTGGGAAAGTTTCTGTTCATTTCTTCACCCCATTTTTTGATGGGGTTGGATGTTTTCTTCTTGTAGAGTTCAACCAGTGCTTTATATACCATTGATATCAACCCCTTATCTGATAGGTATTGTGTAAATATCCTTTCCCATTCTGTGGATAGTCTTTGTATTCTGGTCACTGTATCTTTTGCGATGCAGAAGCTTTTTAGTTTAATGTAGTCCCATTTGTTGATCTCTGTTTTTACTAGATTGCTTAGTTCCGTGTCACCTTTGAAGATACCTTTATCTTCAATATCGTGGAGGGTTTTGCCGACCTTGTCTTCAATGTACCTTATGGTTTGTGGTCTAATGTTGAGGTCTTTAATCCATTTTGATCTGACTTTTGTGCATGGTGTCAGGTCAAGGTCTAAACCCATTTTTTTTGCATGTGGTTGTCCAGTTGTGCCAGCACCATTTGTTAAAGAGGCTTTCCTTGCTCCACTTCACATCTCTTGCTCCCTTATCAAAGATTAGATGATCATACATTTGGGGTTGTGTGTAAGGGTATTCCACCCTGTTCCATTGGTCTACGGCTCTGCCTTTGTTCCAGTACCATGCTGTTTTAATTGTTACTGCTTTGTAGTAAAGATTGAGGTTGGGGAGGGTGATGCCTCCCATCGTCTTTTTCCCAAGAATTGTTTTAGCTATCCTTGGACGTTTGTTGTTCCATATGAATTTTAAGATTGCTTGATCCATTTCTTTGAAGAATGTCATGGGTATACTTATAGGGATCACGTTGAATCTGTATAATGCTTTGGGGAGTATTGCCATTTTGACAACATTGATTCTCCCTATCCAGGAGCAGGGTATATGTTTCCATTTCCTCATGTCCTCTTTGATTTCATCGAGTAGCATTTTGTAGTTTTCTTTGTAGAGGTCTTTTACTTCCTTGGTTAAGCTGATTCCGAGGTACTTGATTTTCTGGGGCATGATTGTGAATGGGATTGCTTTTTTTATGTCCCTTTCCTCTGCCTCATTGTTTGCATATATGAAGGCCATGGATTTTTGGGTATTGATTTTGTAGCCTGCAACTTTACTGTATAAGTCTATTGTTTCTAAGAGTTTCTTAGTAGAGGTTTTAGGCTTCTCTAGATATAGTATCATATCGTCTGCAAATAGAGTTTGATTTCTTCCTTTCCTATCTGGATGCCCTTAATCTCTTTTTCTTGTCTAATAGCTATCGCAAGTACTTCCAGTACTATATTGAAGAGGAGTGGTGAGAGTGGGCATCCTTGTCTTGTGCCTGATCTCAGAGGAAAGGCCCTTAGTTTTTCCCCATTGAGGATAATGCTTGCCGTAGGCTTGTGATAGATGGCTTCGACTATCTTGAGGAAAGTTCCTCCAAACCCCATTTTGGCGAGGGTTTTCATCATGAAAGGATGTTGGATCTTGTCAAATGCTTTCTCTGCATCTATTGATATGATCATATGGTTTTTATCTTTGCTTTTATTGATATGGTGGATTATGTTGATTGATTTCCGAATGTTAAACCATCCTTGCATCCCCGGGATGAATCCCACTTGGTCGTGATGTATGATCTTTTTGATGAGTTGTTGGATCCTATTTGCCAGTATTTTGTTGAGGATCTTCGCATCGGTGTTCATCAGGGATATTGGTCTGTAATTTTCTTTCTTAGTGGTGTCTTTGTTTGCTTTTGGTATTAGGGAGATGTGTGCTTCATAGAAACTGTTTGGGAGATTTCCTGTTTTTTCAATTTCCTGGAAAAGTTTGAGGAAAACAGGCAGCAGGTTTTCTTTAAATGTTTGGAAGAATTCGCCAGTGAAACCATCTGGGCCTGGGCTTTTGTTTTTGGGGAGGTTTTTGATCACAGTTTCAATTTCCTTAACATTGATGGGTCTATTCAGGTATTCCAAGTCTTCTTTGTTCAGTCTTGGGAGATTGTAGGAATCGAGGAATCCATCCATTTCTTTTAGGTTCTCCTGTTTTGTGGCATATAGACTTTCGAAGTAGTCTCTAATGATCTTTTGAATCTCACTGGTTTCTGTTATGATGTCCCCCTTTTCATTTCTGATTTGATTTATTAGGGTTCTTTCTCTTTCTTTCTTTGTGAGTCTTGCTTGCGGTTTATCAATCTTGTTTATTTTCTCGAAGAACCAGCTCTTTGTTTCATTGATCTTTCGGATTGTCTTTTTGGTTTCCATGTCATTAATTTCTGCTCTAATTTTTATTATTTCTTTCCTTCGATCTGGTTTGGGTTCCTTTTTCTGGTCCTTTTCTAAGGTCTTGCGTCGTGAAGTCAGGCTGTCTATGTGGGCCCTTTCTTCCTTCCTGAGGAATGCTTGGAGAGCTATAAATTTTCCCCTTAACACGGCTTTAGCTGCGTCCCATAGGTTTTGGCAGCTCGTGTCTTCATTCTCATTTGTTTCTAAGTATGTTTTGATTTCTTCCTTGATTTCCTTCCTGACCCACTCATTGTTCAACATTGAATTGTTTAATTTCCAAGTGTTTGACTTGATTCTCCGTGTCAGTGAGTGGTTAGCTTCTATCTTCAGCGCATTGTGGTCTGAAAGATGGTTGATACAATTTCTATTTTTCCGATTCTATTGAGGTATGTTCTGGGGCCCAGTACATGATCTATTTTAGAAAATGTTCCGTGTGCACTGGAAAAGAATGTGTATTCTTTCTTTTGGGGGTGTAAGGCCCTGTATAGGTCTATTAGGCCTCTCTCTTCAATTTCTTCTTTCAGAGTCAGTGTTTCCTTGTTGAGTTTTGTTCTTGTCGATCTATCTAGAGGCGATAAGGCCATATTGAAGTCTCCGACTACTATTGTGCTGTTAGTGATGTCCTCTTTGAAGTCTGCTAGGAGTTGTTTTAAATATTTAGCTGGTCGCTCATTAGGTGCATATATGTTTAAGAGTGTGATTTCTTCCTGTTGTAAATATCCCTTGATAAACAGAAAATGACCTTCGCTGTCCCTTTTAATCTTTTTCAACCTGAAATCTATGTTGTCGGATATTAGGATGGCCACTCCAGCTTTTTTACGGGGGTTGTTTGCTTGCAGGATTGTTTTCCATCCTTTTACTCTGTTTGTTCAGGTGTGTTTCTTGCAGGCAGCAGAATGATGGGTTTAATTTCTGGATCCATTTTGCCACTCTGTGTCTCTTGATGGGTGCATTTAGGCCGTTGACATTGAGAGAGATTATTGTGATAGGATTTTGTGTCATATTTCTGTGGTATTTGTTGTTTTTATGTGGCTCCACCTTGTCTTACAGTAGCCCCTTGAGACCTTCTTTCAAGTTTGGTTTTGAGTCTATGAAGGACCTGAGCTGTTGTTTATCCGAGAAGTAGTGTATGGTTCCTTCGAGTTTGAGTGAGAGTTTAGCCGGATAAAGTATTCTTGGTGAGGCATTCATTTCGTTGAGTCTTTTCACTATGTCCCACCATTGTCTTCGGGCTCGGAGGGTTTCCTCTGACAGGTCTGCTGTAAATCTGAGGGGTGCTCCTTTGTATGTAATTTCCTTCTTTGACCTTGCTGCTTGCAGAATTGTGTCTCTATCCATAGCATCCGTCATTCTGACTATGATATGCCTTGGAGTCTTTTTATTCGGGTCTCTTTTTGCTGGTACTCTTCGGACTCCTTGTATCTGGATGCCTGCCTTCTCCAGCTCTGGGAATTTCTTAGCAATGATGTCTTTGACTGTGTTTTTTTCATTGGGGTTACTTCCCTGTGGTTCTGGTAGTCCAATGATTCTTATGTTGTTTCTCTTGAAGTCATCCCCCAGGGCTCTGATTCGCTCTATAGCCATTTTGAGGTCTTTGGCCATGATTTGTTGTTGTCTATAAGCTTTCTGCAGCTCATCTTCCAGGTCGCTGATTCTTTCTTCAGCTGTAGTCATTCTACTGTTGAGGGCATCTAGAGAGATTTTTAATTCGTCTACCGATTCCTTTATTTGTGTGACTTCCGTTCGTAGGTTTGAGATTTCTGTTCTCATTTCTTCCTGTATTTTCTTGGTGGACCGTTCCAGTGCTTCATTCATCTCCTCCCTTAGTTTATTGGATGTCTGTTCCATGGTTGCTTGGAGTAGGTCGACTCTCCTACAGATCTCCTCTCTAAATTGTTTATCTGAGTGGTCGTAGATGTGAGTAGCCCCCATTGATGTTTCTGGAATTTTTTCTTCTCCCTCTCTTGGTGGAGGGGATTTTCGCTGCTTCTTCATATTGTTACGGAAGTATAGAGTTGGAGCTTTGTAGTTATTTATTCCTTTTTCTTCTTGTGGAAAGAAGGTTTTCTGATCGTGCTAAACTTCCCTTATTAACTGACAGCTTTTATAGTGTCAGACTAATCTAATGGCTATTTTGCGTGTTTGAGATCGCAAAAGTGAATTTTCAAAAAAATACAAGTACCGATTGAGCTGAGGTAACAAAGAAAAACTGCGGGGTCGGGAGGGCGTGGCCGAAGGTCTGGGATGGTACCTTCGAGGGCAGGCTGCAGTTATGGGGCCAGGTGAGGAGCCGGGGCGCGGAGGACAGCGGGGTCGGGAGGGCGTGGCCGAAGGTCTGGGACAGTACCTGCGAGGGCGGGCCGCAGTTAGGGGGCCAGGTGAGGAGCCGGGGTGCGGAGGACACGGGCTGGGGCGGCTGGAGGGTCTCTTGGAGTCCAGGCAGCGTGAAGCGGGGTCGGGAGGGCGTGGCCGAAGCTCTGGGACGGTACCTGCGAGGGCGAGCCGCAGTTAGGGGGCCAGGTGAGGAGCCGGGGTGCGGAGGACACGGGCTGGGGCGGCTGGAGGGTCTCGGGGAGTCCAGGTGGCGGGAAGCGGGGTCGGGAGGGCGTGGCCGAAGGTCTGGGACGGTACCTGCGAGGGCGGGCCGCAGTTAGGGGGCCAGGTGAGGAGCCGGGGTGCGGAGGACACGGGCTGGGGCGGCTGGAGGGTCTCGGGGAGTCCAGGTGGCGGGAAGCGGGGTCGGGAGGGCATGGCCGAAGGTCTGGGACGGTACCTGCTGTTCGTTGCCCGCGTCACGATTTCCCTTTGCCAGCAAAGAGTGAGACGACACGGGTTGAGGATCCTTCTGCAACCGTTTATTTAGTTAACTCACGAAGAGAAAAGAACCACAACCCGGGTAACAGCAGTCCTTATATAGCCTGGTTGCCCCGCCTCTGGCGTGGTGCTCATCTATTGGCTCTCGCCAATCACCCCATATGAGGTCATTCTGTCATGGCCGCCACGCATGCGCAATGTGCTCTGGCTCCCTACATCTCCCCCTTATGTCTTTATTTATGGAGCCATCCTGTTGGTAGAAGGGGGTGGCGGTCACCACTGCCTGTATTACAAGGGACTGAGGAGGCCTCCGCACGTCCCCATCAGGTCGCGCCAAGGCTCCACCTGTCCCACCGTCCTCACTTCCAGGCAGGGCAAAATCCGACGGCTGCCCTATGCAAGTGGCTCGCCACCCTGAGTCGGGGGCCAACTCAGTGCAGTGCTCTCCGGCCTGACACCCTTCTCAGGGAGAATACTCGGGAGCACCCATACTCGTGCAATGAGCCCTTGTGGCTCCGAGCGTGCAAGGGCTGCTCCCAGAGCAGGAGCCATGAGCGCAAGATAGAGGGGGATAGCGGGAGCCCAACGAGTCCGAGCCCCCGTCAGAGGATTGGGGCACCAGGCAGCAGTCAGCTATAACACAGGTAAAAGCAAATAATCAAAACAACAATCAAAAATACAACCATCAAAACAAAATCAGAAATGCAATCAACCAACATAGCATCAAGCGGTTTCCACGTCATGGTACACTCTCCGCATTGCGTATTAAATTTGGGGATAGAGAGCCAAAATCAGTTGCTGAATCTGCTGTCCCACCTCCCTTTCCCGAACCACATCGGAGGGACCCCCGTCAGTGACATGCAAGGGGGCACGCGTGGGCCAGCAGGCATCTTTGCCCACTGGGGCCGTGCATGAGGCAGCAGCATACTTAGGGTTCCCTCTGCTGGAGGGGACGACTGACCAGTCACCCCCGAACGTTCCCTCGTAGGACGTTCCCTCGTTATATAGCTGGTATAACACATGGCATTCATCTGGTCTACCACTTGACAGTTTTGAGGACAGGGATCCCCCTTATTTATAAAAGTAGGCTTGGGCACGCACTGCCAAAACTGGGTTAGCCCGCCCCGAGCACTGGGCCGAGTGGCGAGATATATAGTCAGAGTCCCACAGTCCACGGTTTGCGTGTAGCTCGTTGGGGTCACCGAAGATTGTCTTCCCTGACAGTTGCACAGGATCCCATACAGCTGTTGTAGGAGGCGTGTAGGGTCAGCCGGCCGGCCCAATCCGGCCTCCGTCGATTGCACAGTCAGCAGCAGGATCATTATTGCAAACCCGCAGGGTCGGCACCGGACGACGAGCCGCATGTTCTCTGTAAGAAGAAAAGAGAGAATCCCTCTCAGGGGTTCACCCTGGAGCATTCTGCGGACTCGGTGTCAACCGCCTCCTCAGTCGGGGTAGCCTGTTTCAGGGCCCGCGTCAATCTTTCAGGGACCCAAAAAGGCTGCGCGGCTTCTTGTGGAAAGACGCACACCGCGCCTCTCGATTTGATCAGGGCAGGGTCAGGACCCTTCCAGGTATTATCAATAGTGTCCTTCCACTTAACCAGCAGAGGTGGAGTGCGGGGAGGGGCCACATGGCGGTCTGCGGCCGAATTGCCTGAGTCATCCAAAATCAGATAATAGAGCACAAAAAGAGTAAGTGCAAGAGCACTTCTGGGGGACCCTACGTCCTCCCATCCCCCTCTCAGTTTTTGTAAGTAAGACTTCAGGGTCCTATGTGCTCGTTCAACCATGGCTTGGCCCTGTGGGTTATAAGGAATGCCCGTAACGTGGGTTACCTGCATCTGAGCACAGAATAGCAGGAATTTTTGGGAGGAATAGGCCGGTCCATTATCAGTCTTCAAGACCTGAGGCTTGCCCCAGGCGCTCCAGGCCTCCAGGCAGTGCTGGATAACATGAGTGGCCTTCTCCCCACCCAGGGGCGTGGCCATAAGAACGCCTGAGCAGGTGTCAATAGAAACATGCACAAACTGAGCCTTACCCAAGCTGGGGACGTGGGTGACATCCATCTGCCAGAGGTGGAGGGGTCGCAGGCCCCGCGGGTTAACCCCAACAGCCCGTGCAGGGAGATACTGGACACAGTCTTTACACCCAGTCACGATGTCCCGAGCCTGTTGGCGAGTAATCTGGACCCTGTGCTTCAGAGTTCCAGCTGTAACATGAAACTTCTCGTGGAAGTCTTTCGCTTGTTGGATCGGCTCAGCTAGTAAGGCCAGTGGGCACGTAGCCTCGTCTACAAGAGCGTTGCCCAACGCCATAGGGCCGAGGAGGTGACTGTGAGCGCGAATGTGCGTCACAAAAATTGGGTTGCAGCACTGCAAAAGGCTGCGCTGGATTTCCTGAAAAATCTGGGACATGGGGCCTCTGCCCCTTATAACGCCAGCAGTCTCAAGGACTTTAAGGGCATTTACCACATAAATGGAGTCAGACACCAGATTCAAAGGCTCTGGGAAGCATTTAAGGACTTCTGCTACAATCTTGCACTCGACCACCTGTGGTGAGCGCGGGCCGTAGTTCCTACGAACCACCTGTCCTTTGGCCAAGTACGCCCCAATGCCTGTTTTAGAGCCATCAGTATAGACAGTGGTGGCCCCAGGGACAGGGCGCTTTACTGTAACTTTGGGGAAAATCAAAGGATGTAAGGTGGCAAAGCGGGCCAGGGGATGTTGGGGGAAATGATTATCAATGTCCCCATTGAAGACCACGGACAATATGGCCCAAGAGTCATGTTCGGCCGCCAGAACCTGACGCTGTTGCAGAGTATAGGGAATAATTAACTTGGCCGGGTGGAGCCCAAAATGTTCCAAAGAGCGCTGAAGTCCCTTTAGAGCCAAATCAGCCACAGCAGCAGGGTAGGAAACAATACTTTTTGCAGGGGATGCATGTGGATGGATCCAAAGAAGGGGGCCATCCTGCCACAGAGCAGCTGTGGGAGTGCCTCGAGTAGGAAAAATACATAATTGCCAGGGATGATGATAGTCTATCCTGGACAGCTGGGCTTTACTAATCGCTTGCTCAATTTTCTGTAGTGCCACCCGCCCCTCGGGCGTTAGTTCCCTGGGGGAGTCCAGGGTGGGGTCCCCCTCCAATATTTTAAATAGAGGGGCCATATCCCCAGAAGGGACCCCCAAGGAGGGGCGCAGCCAGTTAATGTTCCCTAATAGCTTCTGAAAATCATTGAGTGTGCGCAGATCTCGCGCCTGTAACTGAATCCTTTGAGGCATGATGTACTTTGGGTAGATAGTGGTTCCCAGAAAGGAGCCAGTATCAGAAAATTGCACCTTCTCCGGGGCCAATTATAAGTTCCTTTCGTCAAAGGCATCTCTGAGGACCTTGAAGGCCTCCTGCAGGGTATCCTTATTATGAAACGCTAACAAAATATCATCCATATAATGTATAACATAAAGTTGAGGGAACTGCTTTCTAAGTGGTCGCAGGGCTCGCTGGACATATAGCTGGCATATAGTGGGGCTATTAGCCATGCCCTGGGGTAAAACTCTCCATTGATATCGAGAGTCGGGACCCTTATGATTAAGTTCAGGAACAGTAAATGAAAAGCGGGGGCAATCTGCAGGGTGCAAAGGAATGGAGAAAAAGCAATCCTTAATATCAATAATATAGAGATACCAATTAGCGGGCAAGGCGGAAAGCAAGGGGAGGCCCCGCTGTACAGGGCCTAAGAGTTCCATTTGGGCATTAATTGCGCGAAGATCGTGCAAAAGTCTCCAGGTGCCTGATCGTTTTTAATGACAAAAACTGGGGTATTCCACGGGGAAGTGGAGGGCTCAACGCATCCTTTTTTCACTTGTTCTGCCACAATAGTTGTTAATGCTTGGAGCTTATCTAGGGGCAGGGGCCACTGAGGCACCCAGACCGGGGATCTCGTGGTCCAGGGAATGGGTAGCTCCGCCCCAGTGGCCCTGATCAAAAACCCAGCCCCGTTTTGCCTTGATTTCCCTCCGCAGTGATAGGCTCTGTGATGCCACTGGAATTCTTTCCTAGTCCTTCTCCTGGTATGTACCCCATGCCCTGCATCATTTTACGTGCCTGAGGGGAGTACTGATCGGTTAAGACTATGCCTAAGGCTGTTAAGACATCCCTGCCCCAAAGGTTAACTGGGAGAGGCAGGACATATGGGGTGAAGGAACCCTTGCTCCCTTCATCAGTACGCCAGGTGAGGACCTGGGTGCTCATGGAAGGGCATTGGGTATAACCTAGACCCTGAAGCTCATGCTCAGACTCAGCCACCGGCCAGCCCTTAGGCCACCAGTGCGAGGAGATGATACTCCGGTCAGCGCCGGTGTCCATAATGCCCTCAAAACGCTTACCCTGAATGGAAAGGGTCAGTTTAGGTCTCTTGGCCAGGTCCATGACTAGGTAAGCTTGCACCGGGTTCGTGGCGGGGATTTCCAAGGGGCCTCTCCGTTTAGGGTCCTCAAAACCAGCCGGGAAGAGGAGCACCTGCGCGACACGGTCCCCTTCCTTAATTACAAAGGTGCCTGTCGGGCAAGAGCATAAAACCTGAATGCTCGGTTTTCTGACATCTAGTGTACCTGGGTAAACTATAAGACCCAGCTTTGCGAGGGTTGTCCTTCCCACTAAAAGGCCAATGCATCCAGGAGGGGCTTCTTGCACGGGTGCTACCGGAACAGGCTGGACTCCTGAATCAGGGGTTATGGTGAGGGAGGAGGTGGCACGGAGGTCCAGTTGGGTGACTCTGCACTGGGTTGCTGTTCCTGAGCCTCCCGAACGAACCTGGTCCCATACTTGTTCAGGCCCTGAGACCATGGGCCTCGCCTCCCGTTTTTTGGCTCCTCCGAGATTAGAGGTGGGAGGAGCCGCCCCGTATTGTCACGGATGGACCGACAACGGTCGGCGGGGTGATTGCCCTTCTTGCAGCGCTGACACAGAGAGGGGGTCGCCCGCGGCGCCCTGCAGTCACGCTTAACGTGTCCTCGCTTCCCACAATTAAAACAGGTGCGGTCCCAGGAGGGATCCGAGCTTCGTTGCTGCTGTGAGTAGGGAATGGCGGCCGCTAGGCCAGCGTTGGAGAGGGGGCCCCCGAGCTCGCGGCAGACTTTGAGCCAATCCTGCAAGCCCTTAGCCTTCCTCGGGGCTATGGCATTCCTGCATTCCTGAGTCGCTTGTTCAAAAATGAGCTGCTCGATAAGGGGGGTCGCTGCGTCCGAGTCACCAAAAATGCGACTCGCCACCTCTGTCATGCGTGCAACAAAATCAGAGAAGGGTTCCTGAGGCCCCTGAATGACCTTTGTGAGTTGGTTACTTGTCTCACCTTATACGGAAAGGCCTTTCCAGGCTTTTATGGCAAGCAAGGATATCTGGGGATATACCCCCCAGGGTAAGTTAATCTGATCCTCTGCATGGACGCCCTGGCCAGTAAGCATGTCACTGGTCCACGCATGCTGCGCGGCATCGCGGGCGTTGCGGTTAAGGCGAGCCTGATCCTGAGCTGCATCATACCAGAGGGCCTTCCACTCTAGAAATTTCCCGTTATTGGGTAGCGTGGCTTTGGCCACGTCCTGCCAATCCCTGGGGGTCATTCGATCCCGCGCTAGCCTGTCAAGCAGGGAAATGGTGTAGTTGGCATTTGTTCCGTACTTCCTGACCGCCTCCGCTAGCTCCTTAATCTGAGCAAACTCCACCTGGGTGTAAACGCGCTCGTCCCCATCCCCCTCAAAGACGGGGAAAGCTAATCGCGTCTGCCTGCGCAGATTATCAGGAAACAGGGAAGTACGAGATGGACGTGCCTTGTCCAAGGGAGGATCATGATAGGGTGGAGGGGGAGGAGTGGAAGGCGAGGGGCGTGTCGAGCCCCTCTCAGCGCGAGCCCGAGACTCCAGAGGATGGTACCTAGTTGCTTCATAACGGGCCGCTTTTCGCTGTAATAAATCCTCCTCTTCGGAACTAAGGGAGGAATCCTCCGAGGGGCTATGTCTAGGTCTATGTCTAAGGTCTAAGCTGATTGCAGCCACGTCACGCCTGGGGTACAAGTCCCCGGCCTCGTCCGAGGCGGATCGAGGTGCACAAGCAGCGGGAGGGTCATTTGTTTCATTTATTTCCCCTTTCCCTTCTAGCTTCTTGCCCCCACCGGGCAGTCCTTTTTCCTTATTTATTTCCCCTCTCCCTTCTAACTTCTTGCCCCCACCGGGCAGTCCTTTTTCCTTATTGCTGGGTATTTTCATACGCGCGCCCAGCCCTTTTGATCGCTCGGTTTCTGACAAACTGTCTTGGACCTTTTCCAACACCTGCCGGCCTTCCCTGACCACTATGGAGCATGCCTCATCCTCCAAACAATTTTGAACCATCTTCCAAGTCGCCTCAGTGCCCATAGTAAAGACACAAGAGCAAAAGAGAAGGCAAATCCAAATAAGGAGGACAAAGAGTGCTCCCCACCACCAGGAAACGGGCATTCTTTTCTTACCAACACTGGGCAGTGGTCCGCAGCACGCCTCTCCGAGCAGTCGTCCCTGCAGTTCTGAATCCTCCCTCCAAGAGGAGGGGTTCTTCCTCGCGGTGCAAGATGGATTTCCCGGGTTTCGGCACCAGTTGTTCGTTGCCCGCGTCGCGATTTCCCTTCGCCAGCAAAGAGTGAGACAACACGGGTTGAGGATCCTTCTGCAACCGTTTATTTAGTTAACTCACGAAGAGAAAAGAACCACAACCCGGGTAACGGCAGTCCTTATATAGCCTGGTTGCCCCGCCTCTGGCGTGGTGCTCATCTATTGGCTCTCGCCAATCACCCCATATGAGGTCATTCTGTCATGGCCGCCACGCATGCACAATGTGCTCTGGCTCCCTACAGGAATTACCCCTGGCGGTGCTCAGGGGACCATATGGGATGCTGGGATTAGAACCCGGGTTGGCCGCGTGCAAGGCAAACGCCCTACCCGCTGTGCTATCGCTCCAGCCCCTCAGGGCGTTTATGTTCCCTCATGTTGGAATTGCTGCTTGCCATGTTGCCAGAAGGCATCTGCATCCAGGAGTTCCATTCTGGTCTGGAGCCTGATGGCTGATCTGGAGTCTCTTTATCCTGTCCTGCAGTCTTTTCGTTTGCCGTCTTATGTTGTGATTCATGGAGAAGCTTGAGTCTTTTGATAGGACACCAAAGGTGTTCCTTATCTGTGGAAATAAAAGGGGAACCTCGCCCCCACATTTCTACTCAGCTTGGTATCCAATCACCAGAGACTACATCTTTATAAAGGATTTTATATTTCTGAACAATTTTTTCTGGGTTATTTTTTATTGTATCAGGCCTGTTTTTCCCGAAGAATATGTTCCCTCCAAATTATTTTGGACTTCTGCAGGAGTTATGTTATCAGTACAGTGTGAAAAATGTAAACAGTGCTGTGGATAATTGCTGTCTGGGGGTATCTATATATACTCCCCCTTCCGGGTAGTGCTTTTGCCTTGCATGTGCGGCCGACCCAGATTCGATTCCTCCATTCCTCTCGGAGAGCCCGGCAAGCTACCCGTGGCGTATAGGATATGCCAAAAACAGTAACAAGCCTCCCAATGGAGACGTTACTCGTGCCTGCTTGAGCAAATCGAAGAACAACAGGATGACAGTGCTATGTTAAGGCCCCTAGAATCATGCTATCTTTGTGAGTGGCAGTGGCTTATTGATAGGTATGTGTGAGACCTGGGATAACTAGTGCCTCAGATGTGGGGTGCAAAGAAAATAAGTTCTCCTAACGGATCCTCATGGTTTTGTGGTTAGGGGGTTCAAAGGTGTTCCGGATGAGTAGATGAGGGGGTGTCAATAGAGGTCTACATACCTGGGAGAGGAAGGTGGCGGCTCGGCACTGGAGGGGCGGTGGCTGGGATCAGGATGCATGGCCCGCGGGATGCTGCTATCTGAGATATTTTAGACACATAAGTGAGCAATGATTTAGTAAACTTGTAAAGCAAAAAACTCCATTCCACAATATTAGTGCCTTGTAAAAGAATCTCGGTGGGAGAGCGTGAGGTATGCAACACTAGCAGACTTAGTTTTTCAAGAATCTATTCTATCTGGCTGAGCCTTGTTAACAATTTGCTCAATTATTTCCAATTCATGTTCAGCTGTAGGTTGAGTTGCCTTGAATTATTAAGAAAGGAAGAAAGGAATCATCTTCCAATTTATGAAACAAATTTTGTAGGACATAGGTTGATATCTCCAGAGAAGGCCAGTTTATATTTCCAAGTAACTTTTAAGTAATCATTTAAGTTTTCAAATTATCTCTTCAAATTTGAACCTTTTGTGGCTTGATTTTACTTTCCCATATAATTTTTCCCAGAAATTTCCAAGGAACCTGATGTTGAATTTTTTCCTGTGCAATTTTAAGACCCCAAGATTCTAATTTGTAAATTGCAGCTTCATAAACCACCTATAAACCTTCTGCAAATTGGTCTGGAGTGCAGCAGTGATTAAAATATCATCCATATAGTGAATAATTTCGACTTTGGGATACTGTGCTCTTATTATATCCAGTGGTTGAGTAACAAAATATTGGCACATTGTGGGACTGTTCATCATCCCTTGTGGCAAAACAGTCCACTGATACCTTTTAGTAGAAAGTTTATTGTTTAAAGAAGGCACAGTAAAAGCAAACGTTTCTCTATTTTCTTCCCTTTGAGGGATGGTATAGAAGCAATCTTTTAAATCAATTATAATATTCCACTGTTTTGGGATCATTTTAATTAGATAGACCCGGTTGTAAGGGGCCCATTGGCTCCATACAGTCATTAACGTTCCTTAAATCAGTTGACATTCTTCATTTACCATTCTTTTTCTTAGTAATGAATACAGGTGAATTCCAGGGACTAGAGCTAGGAACTATATGTCCTAGGTCAAGCTGTTCCGTAACCATATTCCCTAAAGCTTCAAGTTTATCATTTTGCAAGGGCTACTGCTCAACCCAAACAGGTTCAACCTGTTTCCATATTATTGGGAGAGCTGTTTTTCGAGCAGTAGCCCTAATCAAAAAGGCGATTCTTGAGACACTTTTTTTCTCTTTACAATATTTCACAACAAGTTGATTCAATATATCCCATTCCCTATAAGATGACTTCCATTGAACAGAAGTGCTGAGAGTGGGCATCCTTGTTTTGGCCCTGATCTTAGAGGGAAGGCTCTTAGTTTTTCCTCATTGAGGATAATGCTTGCCATAGGCTTGTGGTAGATGACTTTGGCTACATTGAGGAAAGTTCCTTCATAAAAGTTCCTTCAATACCCATGTTGGTGAGAGTTTTCATCATAAACGGGTGCTGGATCTTGCCAGATGCTTTCACTGCATCTGTTGATATGATCAAATGGTTTTTATCTTTTCTTTTGTTGATCTGATGGATAAATGTTGATTGATTTTCCAAATGTGAAACCATCTTTGCATCCCCGGGATGAATCCCACTTGCTCGTGGTGTATGATATTTTTGATGATTTGGATTCTATTTGTTAATATTTTGTTGAGGATCTTTGCTTCAGCAATCATCAGGGATATCGGCCTGTAGTTTTCTTTTTTAGTGGTGTCTCTATTTACTTTTGGTATTAGGGTGATATGTGCCTCATAGAAACTCTTTGGGAGTATTTCTGTTCAGTTTCCTGGAAAAGCTTGAGAAGAACTGCCAGTAGGTCCTCTTTAAATGTTTGGAAGAATTTGCTAGTGAATCCATCTGGACCTGGGCTTTTGTCTTCCCAAGGAAGACATTTGGTTACAGTTTCAATTTCCTTGATAGTGATAGATCTATTCAGGTATTCCAAATCTTCTTGTTTCAGTCTCGGGAGATTATAGGAATCCAGGAATTTATCCATTTCTTCTAGGTTCTCTTGTTTCATGTCAGACTTTCCTTTTTTATTTTATTTTTATTGAATCACTGTGAGATAGTTACAAACTTTCATGTTTGGGTTACTGTAAAAAACAGCAACCCGGAGATTCTTCTTGAAGAGATTTATTCAGAGACCTTCTCATGCATTGGGAAGGAGGGGAAATGGAAAAGAGGAGAAACGAGGAGGAGCCTCTAGCTAGGTGACTTCCCCTTTTTTATCCCTCTCACTGCTTGTTTATGCCCAAGTTTCTACAGCTGATAGGCTAGTTACACCTTGTGGGTGTGACAGGACATCCTGTTTTCTTATTAGGAGTTGTTTTCCAAGCACTGTAAATTAACAAGAAACAGGTGTTGTTTATGAAAATAAAATGCTAGGCACGAAAGGTTCAATAACAATAGCAGAACATCTATTCTCTAGGACAGATACTTTTTCAGAAGGACCCATCAATGATGAAATCCCATGGTTGTGTTTCTCCTCTCCTTGTCCAATAAACATATGAGCATTCATAATATTAATCATTTTGTATGGGCATAGCAAGAGATGCACTAAACTTTTAGAATTGCTCTCCTGGGGTCATATTAATCTCAGACTACAGTGCCCGGGCCAGATTAGTCTTTCCTATCCCTACCAGGGTCCTAGTCTCGTCATTACTTTAAGATCATGACAACACTTGTCCATGATCAGACTCTTAACTTATAGTTAAGAATGAGGCACTTTGGCCAGGCCCATCTCGATGCCAGGGTAGCACATAACTTACCGCTTGCCCTGGGTCCGTCTCGTCCCCCGTTGGGACCCTGCCTTTTAGAGGGCTAGGAACTGAGGGCAACCAAGGCTACAGTCATGAAAGCAGATGCCCGGGAATTAATAATATTCAAAGCCAATTAAATCCCAATTGCAAAGGCATATTAATAAATGTCTTTCTTTGTCCATACAAAAAGGACTTGCTCTGAATAAGCTATGCAAAGGACTCAAGGAGAAGAGAAAGACATTATTTACAAGTCAACAGAACACTAAGAAAGAAGCTACAAATAAGCACAGAGGAATGGGAGCACTGTGATGGGAGTAACCCAATAAACCTAAACTACCTGAAGCTATGTAATCCTACAGGTTACAGTCACACAATGATCAAACACCCATCCCTCCACTAGTACATATTGCCCACCACCAATATCCCCAGTATAGCTCCCCATTCCCACCCTCCCCCTGCCTCCATGGTAGACAATATTCCCCATATTTGCTCTCTACTTTTGGGCATTATGGCTTGCAACACGGACACTAAGAGGTCATCATGTTTGGTCCATTATCTACTTTTGGCATGCATCTTCCATCCCGACTGATTCCTCCAGCCATCATCTTCTTAGTGATCCCTTCTCTATTCCAGCTGCCTTCTCCCCTCTACTCATGAAGCAAGCTTACAGCTATGGGGCAATCCCCCGGGCCCTTGTATCTGCTCCCCTTGGGCGTCAGCCTCCTGTCATGTTATTCAATACTCCACAAATGAGTGCAGTCCTTCTATGTCTGTTCCCCTCTTTCTGACTCATTTCACTTAACATGATACTCTCCATGTCTATCCATTTATAAGCAAATTTCATGACTTCATCTCTCCTAACAGCTGCGTAGTATTCCATTGTGTAGATGTACTAAAGTTTCTTTAACCAGTCATCTCTTCTAGGGCACTTAGGTTGTTTCCAGATTTTACCTATTGTGAACAGTGCTGCGATGAAAATATATGTACAGGTGTCATTTCTACTGTGCTCTTTTGCATCCTCGGGATATATTCCCAGAAGGGTATTGCGGGGTCATATGGAAGCTCAATTTCTAGTTTTTGAAGGACTGTCCATATTGTTTTCCAGAAAGGCTGAACCAGTCGGCATTCCCACCAACAGTGAAAGACACAACACATCCACGCCAGCACTCGTTGCTTTTGTTCTTTTGAATGTGTGCCAGTCTCTGTGGTGTGAGATATCTCATTGTTGTTTTGATTTGCATCGCTTCTGATGACTAGTGATGTAGAGCATTTTTTCATGTGTCTTTTGGCCATTTGTATTTCTTAGGAAACTTCTGTTCATTTCTTCTCCCCATTTTTTGATGGGGTTGGAGGTATTTTTCTTACACAGTTCTACTAGTGTCTTGTATATCCTGGATATTAATCCCTTATCAGATGGGTATAATTATTCTTTCCCATTCTGCCAGACAGACTTTCAAAGTAGTCTCTGACGATCTTTTGAATTTCTTTGGTTTATGTTGTGTTGTCCCCATTTTCATTTGATTCGGTTTATTAGGGTTCTCTCTTTCTTTGTCTTACTAGTCGTTTATCAGTCTTGTTTATTTTCTCAAAGAACCAGCTCTTGTTTTCATTGATCTTTTGGATTGTTTTTTGGGTTTCCATGTCATTAATTTATGCTCTACGTTTTGTCATTTCATTCCTTCTGCCTGGCTTGGGCTCCTTTTGTTGGTCCTTTTCTAAGATCTTGAGTTGTGAAGTCAAGTTATTTTTGTAGGCTCTTCCTTCCTGAGAAACGCTTGCAGAGCTATAAATTTCCCCCTTAACATGGCTTTAGCTCATCCCATACGTTCTGGTAACTAGTGTCTTCATTCTCATTTGTGTCCAGGTATCTTTTGATTTCTTCCTTGATTTCCTTCTTGATCCACTCATTGTTCAAGATTGAGCTGTTCAATTTCCAGATGTTTCATTTGGTTGTCTGCTTCTGTGCATGATTAACTTCTACCTTCAGTGTGTTGTGGTCTGAAAAGATAGTTGATACAATTTCTATCTTCCTAATTCTGTTGAGGTTTGTTTTGTGACCCTGCACATGGCCTATTTTGGAAAATGTTCCGTGTGCACTGGGGGAAAAATGTGTATTCTTTCTTTTTGGGATGTAAAGCCTGTGTAGATCTATTAGCCCTCTCCCATTTCTTCCTTCAAAGCCAATGTTTCCTTGGTGAGTTTTATTCTTACTGGTTTATTGAGGGGTGATAAGGCGGTATTGAAGTCTCCAACTACTATTGTATTGCTAGCAATATCCTCCTTAAAATTTGTTATCAGTTTTAAATATTTAGTGGGTCCCTCATTAGGTACATATACATTTTTAGGAGTGTGATTTCTTGTTGTGCATATCCCTTGATTTATAAAAAATGGCCTTTGCTGTCCCTTCTGTTGGTATACAACATCCCATAATCTCAGGCCTAGCTAGGCCTGGATGTAAACGGTTTATGTTTTGGTTACTGTAACTTTAAATGGCAGTTACTGTTTCCGTTGGTTGATTTGCATATTCGCCTATGTGGCTGAATATGATTGGTTTGTATGTTAATTTAATAAATAAAAGGAGGTTGAACAGGCGGCTCTCCGGCAGGCCAAAACACAAAACCTCCGGAGGCAGTCCTGTGATCCTCCCCCAAAAGTATATATTTCTTCTCCGAGTAAAGTGCCTCTGACTCTCCGGGGAAATTGCAACATTGTTGCAACATATGGCGCCCAACGTGGGGCTGGAACAACCCACGACCCTGAGATTAAGAGTCTCATGCTGTACCTACCGAGTAAAGTGCCTCTCTCTCTCTCAGGTGAAATTGCAACATTGTTGCAACACCCTTCTAATCTTTTTCAACCTGAAATCTATGTTGTCGGATATTAGTATGGCCACCCCAGCTTTTTTGAGGGAGTTGTTTGCTTGCAGGATTGCTTTCCATCCCTTGGTTTTGAGTCTGTGTTTGCTCTGACTGTTCAGATTATTTCTTGTAGACAACAGAATGCTAGGTTCAGTTTCTGAATCCATTTTGTCACTCGGTGTCTCTTAATTGGTGCATCTAGACCTCTGACACTGAGAGATTGTCATGGGGTTTTGTGTCTTTCTGTAGAGATTTGCTGTGTTTGTGGGGGGTTTTCTTGTCTTACAGTAGCCCCTTTAGTCCTTTTAGGTTTGGTTTTGAGTCTATGAAGTTCCTGAGCTGCTGTTTATCCAAAAAATAGTGTATCGTTCCTTCAGGTTTGAATGGGAGTTTAGCTGGATAGAGAATTCTTGGTGAGATGTTCATTTCATTGAATTTTTTCACTGTATTCCACCATTGTCTTCGGGCTTGGAGGGTTTCCTCTGATGGGTCTGTTGTGAATCTGAGGGGTATTCCTTTGTATGTGACTTCCTTCTTTGACCTTGCTGCTTGCAGTGTTGTAGTGACATCCATCATTCTAAGATATGTCTTGGAGTCTTTTTATTAGGGTCTCTTCTAGCTGGCACCCTTCAGACTCCTTGAATCTGGATGGCCGCATTCTCCAGCTCTTGGAACTTTTCAGCAATGATTTCTTTAACTGTGGCTTTTTTTTTTGCTTTTTGGGTCACACCCGGCGATGCACAAGGGTTATTCCTGGCTCTGCACTCAGGAATTACCCCTGGTGGTGCTCAGGGGACCATATGGGATGCTGGGAATCGAACCCGGGTCGACCACGTGCAAGGCAAACACCCTACCTGCTGTGCTATCACTCCAGCCCCAACTGGCTTTTTCATTGGGGTTGATTCCCTGTCTTCCTAGTACTCTGATGATTCTTTATTGTTTCTCTTGGAATCATCCTCTAGGACTCTGATTCGCCCTAAAGCTATTTTGAGGTCTTTTTCCCATTGTTTGGTATTGCCTGTACGCTTTCTTCAGCTCATCTTCAAGCTGGCTGATTCTTTTTTTTTTTCTTTTTTTTTTTAAGCTGGCTGATTCTGTCTTCGGCTGTAGCCTTTCTGCTGTTGAGGGTGTTAGGGTCGAGCAGACCTCAATCCAGGGGAGGCCCGGAGGAACGAGACCGAGACAACTGAGACAACTCTTTCTGCAAACACACGGGGTTTATTCAAACCAGCATGCTGGGGCTCAGCAGTGTACCTAGAAGCAGGTAGGGGCTGAGAGCCCCAGCCCAGAAAGTAAGCCGGACCACCCAGCTCTCAAGGTCCTGTTGTTTTTCTAAGAATGGTGTGACCGGATAGTATATTTTCAGTTCCTGGCTTTACTGTTTATCTAGCACGTCCATCTGGTTGGCCTTGGAAGCAATTACTTAATTGCTTTTCTAGCACCTCCGCCCCTCCGGTTGGCCTTGGGTCCAGCCCAGTGCACTATCCGCAAAGCTGCCGAGCAGTTACAAAAGGCAATTTAGCAAGTTAGCAGAAGCAAACAACTGGTTCTTTTGAAATTTAACTCTTTGGTGGCCAAACCCTTCAAGGGCACCCACTGAGTTTTTTATTTCATCTACCAAAGCTTTTAATTGTGATACTTCTGATTGTGACTTTCTTGTTTCTGCTGTCATTTCTTCCTGTATTTTATTGGCTGTTCATTCCACTATTTCTGTCATGTTCTCCTTTGATTCACTGGATGTCTGCTCCTTTGAGTTCATTGATCATCCTCGGCATTTCATCTCTGAATTCTTTATTGAAGAGATTGTATTTGTGGGTAACCCCTGTTCAGGCTTCTGGACTCTTCTTCATTCTCTCCTCGTGTTGGGGATTTGTGCTGTTTGTTCATGTTGTGGTTGTATGGAGGTGGGACCCTCCAGTTCACTAGCACTGTTCCCTCTTACTGCAAGAAAGGGTTCTGGATGAGCTTGATCAATGGTGGTCACCTTTTTGCTCTTCTGGAATACGTCCTTCCTCTCAGGTATTTCTCTGTGACTTATGTGAGGTATCTAGGGAAGCATTGGAGAATGTGTATTTTTACATTAGGCTTGTACAGCTTCTTGTGTACACTGGTCTTAATTCATCTACCGATTCCTTTATTTGTGTGACTTCTGTTCGTAGCTTTGAAATTTCTGCTCTCGTTTCTTCCTGCATTTTTTTTGGTAGACCGTTCCAGTGCTTCATTCATATCCTTCCTTAATTTATTGGATGTCTGTTCCATGGTTGCTTGGAGTACGTTGACTCTCAAGATTTCCTCTCTGAATTCTTTATCTGAGAGGTTGTAGATGTTAGTAGCCCCTGTTGAGGTTTCTGGAATCTTTTCTTCTCCCTCTCTTTGTGGAGGGGATTTTCGCTGCTTCTCCATATTGTTATGGAAGTATAGAGTTGGAACTTTATAGTTGTTTATTCCTATTCCCTCTTGCTGTACGAAGGGAGGGGCTCTGGTTGTGCTATTGCTGATGGCAGTCTTGTTCCTATTCTAGAGTTCTTCCTTATACTCAGGTGTTGCGCGCCGCTTCGACCAGCAAAGAAACACGCAACCCAGAGATTATTCTTTTCAGCGGTTTATTCAGGAACCTTCCCATGCATGGGGAAGAAGAGGAACCTCTAGCTAGGCAGCTTCCACCCTTTTTATCCCTCTCGCTGCTGGTTATGCCCAAGTTTCTGCAGCTGATAGGCTAGTTACACCCTGTGGGCGTGGCAGGACATCCTGTTTCCTTATTAGGAGTTGTTTATGAAGCACAGATGCATTAACAGGAAACAGGCGCCATCTGTGAGGTGCGGTCCCACGGGGGCTCTCCACAGCTCCCTCTTTTTGTTTTAGAACAGCAAGTCTGCTAGCCATCTCGGCCCCCTTGACCTTACCTGTCATTGGGAGCCCTCTCGCTTGTAGGTCCCTGTCTTAGGTTGGTCCAAGGGTCAGGTGGGGTAGGATGCACCCTTTCAAACTCCTCAACTACAGGAGGTCCCCTGCAGTCAAGGACTCTCAGCTGCATAATACTTTTTGCTACATCCGGCTAGACTTGATTGTTCGAAGTGAGATTGTTTCAGAGATGCAAGCCAAAGCTGCGGGGATTGCTGTGCTTCCAGGGCAGCGAATGGCTGTAAATACAATGCCTTTGTATGTAGTTGTTCTTGCCGCATTCTGCACAGACACCAGGCAAAAACCAGAGCAGCGAGAAGCAGTAAAGATAGAATTGCTCCCACCCCCGCCCACTCTTTGAAGAAATGGAGGGAAGGACATGCGCCTGCCCTGTAGAGTTGCCTTGTGGGGTGAGTGAGAGGGTGATATTGTTGATGCATAAAATCAGGCAAAGTGCAGGGAAGGTCTAATTCACACAGTGAAGAGAAGAAAGTAGGTAAAGAAGGGGATAGTCTATAGACAGGCGTCAAAACAGGCCATGTTGTAGTAATGGCCCAGAAAGCTGCTTCTTTAGCTTGTATCGTCACAGGTATCAGGCTGAGCAGGAGCACCAGTTTCCACATCTTGGTCTACTGGAGGCGAAGTCTTCCGTGTCAGGCGTTCAGGAATCCACACTGGTTCTGCCCTGTCCTGCGGAAAAACACAGACAGAACTCCTGGACCAGGTTAACACGGGGTCCGGGCCGCGCCATTCACCAGAAAGGATATCTTTCCATTTAACATATCCTTGGCACACAGGGATCTTTGAAGAATGCCTGTCTGCTGGAGAAGTGCCCTTATCATCAAGAATCAAAAAATTTAGAGTAAGAAGGGCAATAGAGGTTCTTTCTTGAGGGGGCCGTCCCAGGCCAACTCCCCCTTTTTGTTTTATCAAGCATACTTTAAGGGTGGAATGGGCACGCTCAACAATGCCCTGTCCTTGTGGGTTATACGGGAGGCCATGAGATAAAGATACTCCCATCTGGGCACAAAATGCGGTGAATTTTGCAGAGGTGTATGCCGGACCGTTTTCTGTTTTCAGTTGGGCTGGGATGCCCCAGGCTGCCCATGCTTCAAGGCAATGAGAGATAACATTTGTGGAACGCTCTCCAGGAAGGGGAGTGGCATGAATGATACCGGAGTACGTGTCCACGGATACGTGGAGATAATTGAGCCTGCCAAATTCCGAGAAATGTGTAACATCCATTTGCCAAATGCGTAAAGGCACAAGACCACGAGGGTTTATGCCCATGGAGGGGGCAGGAAGTAAAAGGACACAGTGTGGACAATGTAAAACAATTGCCCAAGCTTCGGCTCGAGGGATTTGAAATCTATGTTGAAGGGTCCAAAAAGAAACAATGGAAACGGTCATGAAAATTTTTTGCTAATTGTAGAGGGGACTGAATAATAAAACAAGATGGTCTAGTGAGTGCATCAACACAAGCATTGCCTTCTGCTAAGGGACCCAGAAGGTCTGTGTGAGAGCGGATATGTGTGACAAAAATTGGTTTTACACGGGTCCAAAGAATTTGCTGTAAAGCAGTTAACAAGGAGGCTATCGAACTGGAGGCCTTTATAGGTCCTGCCACCTCGAGTGAGCAAAGAGCATTTACAACGTATCGTGAATCAGAGATCAAATCGAAAGCAAAGGGGCAGTGTTCAAACACTGTCAAGACAATGCGAAGTTCCACAACTTGAGGGGACGTAGTTGGAAATTGCATACGAATGGGATCCTGACTCTATCATATAAGCCCCCCAGCCTGTACTGGATCCGTCAGTGTAGATGTTCGGAACATCCCGAAGGGGTACATAAGAGGTGACTTTGGGGAAAATTACCAGATGGGTTTTAAAGAAGGTCATTAGTGGGTTTTTGGGATAATGATTATCAATAATATTGGGAAAAGAAAATTGGAGAATAGCCCAATCATCACGTAAGTTACACAAAGAAACTATTTGAGTGGAATTATAGGGGGTTATAAGAGTATCTGGAAGTTTTCCAAAATGTTGCAAGCAGTCCTGAATACCAATCATAGCCAAACAGGCTACAGCTGCAGGGTATAACTCCACGGCTTTTGCCGGAGAGACCCTAGGATGAATCCACAGAAGGGGTCCCTCCTGCCATAGGACTGCAGTAGGCTGCCCATATGTTGGAAGCACACAAAGTAAAATGGGAAACTCAGGCTGCACGCGTGTATTGCTGGCAGTGGTAAGAGCTTGCTCAATTTTGCAAAGGGCTTCTCTAGCTTCGGTTGTGAGAGTCCATGGGGAAGAAAGAGAGGGATCACCTTGAAGTATATTAAACAAAGGTTTTAACTCATAGGTAATTTAAGGTATCCCCTTATCCAATTAATGTCTCCTAACAAAATGTTGGAAATCATTAAGTGTGTGTAAATGATCAAGCCGAAGCGTAATTTTTTGAGGATGTACTGCTTTGGGGGTTATCTTAGTACCTAGATATTGGACAACTGTTCCCTTTTGAATTTTTTCAGGGGCAATAATTAGGTTGGCATTTTGTAAGAGCGAAGTCAGTTTAAGTAGGGCGTCTTTAAGAGCATCCTCGGACTTTGCTGCCAGCAAGATATCATCCATATAGTGTACACACTGTACTTTTGGGAACCACTTTCGCAAGGGAGCTATTATGGAACCTACGTACAAGTGGCAAAGAGTAGGGCTGTTTGTCATTCCTTGTGGGAGGACTGCCCATTCATATCGCTTATCTGGTTGCTCATGGTTCTTAGAAGGTAAAGTAAACGCAAAACGGGGAATACCTTGTGGATGCAATGGAATCGAGAAAAAGCAATCTTGTATGTCAATGGTAATTACATGCCAAACTTTTGGCAAAGTGGTTAATAAAGGCAGGCCATGTTGTACAGGCCCCATCATGCGCATTTGAGCATTAATGGCTCGAAGATCATGCAACAAGCACCATTTGCCGGATTTCTTTTTAATTACAAAAATAGGAGTATTCCAGGGGGATACAGAGGAATGTAAGTGTCCAGTAGATAACTGTTGATTAACTAAGGCTTCAGCTACGTCCAACTTTTCAGAGTATAAAGGCCACTGTGGAACCTACACTGGTTCTTCTGTTAGCCATGTTAGGGGGATGATTTCCACAGCGGCCCCTACAATAATTTTGGACAGCAGAAACGGCAATAGGGCGCGAGGGAGTGCAAAGCCTAACTTCCATCTTAGCTAGAACATCTCGTCCCCAAAGGGAAAAGGGCAAATTTAGTATGAAGGGTTGGAAGCTATCCTGTTGTCCCTCAGTCATCCTTCCAGGTGAGGTGTCGTGCGCTCATTTCCGGGGTATTGAGGTACCCCAGGCCTTGCAACTGCTGAGCAGAAGCCTGTGCGGGCCAAGCGGGAGGCCAATCTTTAGTGGCTATTATGCTTCGGTCCGCTCCAGTGTCAAGGAGTCCCACGATCCTTTTTCCTTCCACTATTAATTGCATCATGGGTCTGGAATGCATACCTAAAGCAAGAAAAGCTCCCTCAGTTTGTTCTTGATTTAAAGCTCTTCTACCATTGCATGTCTGCCCACCCAAGGCGGGAAGGAGAATAACTTGGGCAACAGTATCTCCTGGATTGATGGCAGTAATTCCGCAAGAAGATTCAATTAGGATTTTAATACTTTCAGAATGGTTGGGATCAACTATGCCAGGATATACACACAAGCCTTTTAAAACTGCTTCGGGGGAGCCTATTAGCAATCCTATAATTTCATTCGGTAAAGGGGCAAGTTTCCCTGCCTCTAAAAGCTGTACTCCCATTCGCAGAGTGAGAACCATAGGAGTGACGGCTCGTATTTTCATCCAGTATTCCAGCCCCAGCCTTAGAGGCTCCCCCGTGTCCCTGGGGTATTGCAGAGATGGCCATCCCTCGGAAACTTGAGCCGCCTCATATATTTGAGGGCCCTGGGGACGTGGGCTCCGTGAACCGTTTTTTGAATCCCTTATGTTGCTTTGTAATCGGTTGACCGTGGATCTTTCACAAACCTGTACTCATTTGCCCAATGGTTTCCCTTTTTACACTTGGGGCAGAGGCTGGGTTTAGGTCCTATAGCTTTGTTTTTTACAGGACACTGCCACCTCATGTGCCCTGTTCTTCCACATTTATAGCAGGTTATGGTGAGTCCCTTAGCCTTCTTGGTAATATCCATGACAGCCGCAGCTAAGCCTGCGGCGGTCAGGGGACCCCCTATTTCTCGGCATATTTTCATCCAATATTCCAGTCCCAGACTCTTATAGGGGGCAATAGCCTTGCGACACTCAGCAGTGCATTGTTCGAATACCAACTGCTTTATGAGAGGCATTGCAGCATCCGTATCTTCGAAGATTTTCCCTGCAGCTTCGACTACGTGGGCAACAAATTTGGAAAACGGTTCCAGGGGCCCTTGAACTATCTTGGTAAGGTTGCCTCTGACTTCTCCTCGGTTGGGTAGAGCCTTCCACGCTTTCAACCCTATTTGGTTCACCTGCGTATAAACTTCTGGGGGATACCCGGTCTGCTGATTGGCGAATCTGCCAAGTCCAAATAACATGTCTCTATCCCAGGTTGCTCGTGCCCCTCCTTGGGCTAGATTGGTTGCTGCTTGCTCATTTGCAAATTCCATTAGGAAAGTGCGCCAGTCCAAGTATTGTCCGGGCGTCAACACCGCTCTAGCCACCTGTTGCCAATCATTTGGGGTCATACAATATCTGAATAAGCCTTCTACTTGAGTTAAAGTAAATGCCGCGTTGGCTCCATACATCTTTACTGATTCTGCCAAGGACTTAATTATTTTAAAATCTCGGGGCTTGTGATATCGCTGTTGATTATTATCTTCAAAAACAGGATAAGTTAACTGCAGCTCTCGCCTAACCTCTGTCCAGAGCCCGGGATTTTCGAAGGAATGCCCGCCTCCTGGTTTATTATGATAAGGGAGCGGATCATCCTCAGAGCCCTTTAGCAGCAAGTATCGGTCACTTTCATATGCCGCAGCTTCCTCCTCAATAGGGAGGTCAGAATCCCCATTAGCCCGTCCCTGTTGAAATTGACGTAGCGAAGGATAAAGAGACAGGCAGGTCGTGGATGGTTCTTGGGGCCTTCCTCTCTTTTGGGGCACGTCCCTGTGTCAGTGGAGTTCCCCTAGAGGCCTCGCTATCTATGTCTGAATTATCCTCTAGCTCAGAGGCTACAATGCTATGACGGCTGCCTCTGTCCGACAATTCCTCTTTTGTCTTTTCTAGCACTTACTGTCCCAATTGTACGGCCTCACAGCACTTCCGATCCTCTAAGCAACTTTTGACCAATTTCCATATAGGGCGGACACCAGGCAGTAATTCCTTTCTTTCCCAAGCTGAGTCTATGTCTCTGCCCAATTTGTCCCAACTGGCTAGGGTAAGGGAGCCAGTGGTCAAAAACCAAGGCGCCACATGATCCACCTCTCGTAAGAAAATCTCGATATTCGCCCCACGAAGGTGGATCTGTCTCTGAGCAAGCAAATCGGTAAGGGCAGTCCTCAAATGTGTGGATGGAGAATATCCCGTGATATTGAAAGCGAGAGGGAGACGCTTACTCCTCAATGCAGTCACAGAAAGCAAAACAAAAAGCCCGAAGAAGCAAAAAAAAAAAAAAAAAAAAAATCCAGCCTGCAAGTAAAACATACACATCCATCCCACTAGCAACAACTTCCGTGGACTTTATTGTCCTGACTCACCACAGGAACGTACCGGTACCGCCCTGAATCGCAGCAAGTTCTGAATCAACCAAAGGGCGATGGAAGTTGGTTCCCCGTATGGGCCACCAGCTGTTGCGCGCCATTTCGACCAGCAAAGAAACACGCAACCCGGAGATTCTTCTTACAGCGATTTATTCAGGAACCTTCCCATGCATGAGGAAGAAGAGGAGCCTCTAGCTAGGCGGATTCCCCCCCTTTTTATCCCTCTCGCTGCTGGTTATGCCCAAGTGTCTGCAGCTGATAGGCTAGTTACACCCCGTGGGCATGGCAGGACATCCTGTTTCCTTATTAGGAGTTGTTTATGAAGTACAGATGCAATAACAGGAAACAGGCGCCATCTGTGAGGCGCAGTCCCATGGAGGCTCTCCACAGCTCCTAAAGCCTTCTGTTGAATGGAAGTCAAGAGCAGAACTGCATCTTAGTTCTCTTAGGTTCTAGAATCTTGCCACTGGGGTTGGGAAGGGAGCGGGCCAGCAAAGGGAACACTGACAATGAGAGAGGGAAGTGGTCCTTCTGGGCTAGGACTAGGCACTTAAAGAAGGTAATGTAACGTGTGACATCTTATCTGTGACAGTAGGGTCAACAGCCGTCCCTGAAAGGGGTAAAGAAAAATACTGCCTGCCTTAGAGGTGGGGTGGGGGTGCAGTGGGGTGGGCCGAAACTGGGAACACTGGACAAGGTATTTGTGTTGAAACATTTTCTGAATAACTCTTGTGTATAATCATAGTCATCCAATTAAAAAAGTTGAAAACATAAAGCCCTTATCTGAGAGACTATATAGATGTTCAGTGCTGGTTGAGTCCTCCCGGCTACTGTCTCCATTCACTAAGTGTCGCGGGATTTTTTTGCTGCTTGTTCATGGTTCCTGTTATAGACTTGGTGGTGAGTCTCTCCAACTTCAGCTGCTGCAGGTGTAGATCAGCTGCTTGGTACACTTTCCATTTTCTTTAGAAGCTCTATCCAACCTAGGTTATTGTTCTTCTGTGTTTAGAATTTTTTATGGTGGAGGTAGAAAGTGTTGTATTCTTTGTCAAATATGAAGATGAAGATGCTGTGTTCTTCGTCAAATGTGTCGGAGGAATGTTTCTGTGCTACCTCTAATGCAACAGAGCCTCTGATTGAAGACTTTTGGGACCTGGTGGGCAGAGAGGCTAGCCATGAAGAGGCTATCTGTCACAGGTGGCTCAGATGAGTGATGATTGGTTGCCATGGTGACTGGGGCACATCTGTTGCCGGAAGCTGCCAGGAAAATAGAGACTGGTGTATGGTGAGTGAATAGCCATTGTATGTTGTGAATCGGGTGACACAGTGCCCTGATCAGGGCTTTTCTGACCTGGTAGGTGGAGCCAGATGGCTTCCACTTGCCCCAGAGAGAGGCTAACTACTTTCATGTTGCTTGTGTTGTGTGGCTGGTCACCTTGGGAACTGGAAATACATCTAAGACTGCTAGTTCAAGGCGCCACCAGGAACATGATGGCTAAGAATGTAGTGTGGTTACTTGCTTTGAGACAACCTAACGTTGTCCTCCTAAGACATGAAGCTTTGTAAATTCAGCTTTAAAAATTTGTAGTGTATAGGGGCCAGAGAAATTTTATAGCAGGTAATGAGCTTTGCTTTGCACATACCCGATCTGGGTTAGCTCTCTGGCATCCCATATGGCCCCCTTAGCCCACCAGGCGTGATACCTTGGTGCAGAGCCAGGAGTAAGTAACCACTGAGCACTGCTGGGTGTGACCCCCCCCAAAAAAACCCCCCAAAAAACTCGACATAACAGTTATGTGTTATCTAAGGTTGGGAAAGGGTAGCCCCAAAAGCCCAAAAAAACCCCCCATAAAAACCTACATACAGTTACAAGTTATCTAGGGTTAGATACAGATAGTAAAGTTTTGCTTAAACCACAAAAAATTCTCTACTATGAGAAAAGGTATTTTCCTTTGGGGGAAAGGCTCACTTCCAGTGCTGCTGAGGACTTATTCCAGGCTCTGTGTTCAGCGTTCAGTCTCTGGCGGGGTTCTAGGGAACCATATAAGATACCAGGGATCAAACCCAGATCAGCTGCATGCAAGCCCAACACTCTACCTGCTATTCTAATACTCTAGCAGATCTCAAGGGGAACTTTGAAAATGAAGAAAATCAGGAATAAAGGCATGTTATATTATCTCTTTTTTAAAAATAGTTTTGTTTGGGGGGGGCCATACCAGGTGGAGCCCTGGGGATTAAACCCAGGTCAGTTGATGCAAGACATGTGTCCTACATGCTGTATTACTTCTCCTTTCCTCAGGTCATTTCTTTGTGTGTGGTATGTAGCAAATCAAAGCAGGATTACAGTGAACAGATAATTGTTGAACACAAACGGCAAAATTCAAGGTGGTGTGTGTTTTTTGGGGGATGAAGTGGTGCGTGGATTACAAAGTGAAGGGGCATTTTTATTAGGCTCTGATGGAGGGAGGGATATTGGCACAGTGACGGTGTTTTTGTTGGATACCTTGGAGTGGCATGATGCTTTCCCCCTCAGACATATTCAGATGTGTTCATTTTTTTTCTAGGCAATGCTCAGGGGTTACTCCTGGCTCTGCATCTCAGGACTTACTCCTGGCGGTGCTTGGGGGACCATATGGAATGCTGGGAATCAAACCCGGGTCAGCTGCGTGCAAGGCAAACACCCTACCCGCTGTGCTATTGCTCCAGCCCCTACCCTGGTATATTTACACAAAGTAAATTACACTGCTGTTTGGTTGGACTGGAGACAGTGTCATGCTAGGGTAAATGAGTCAAAGGATAAAGGCAAATATCAATTATGTGTCATATATCAAATAAAAGCTATAGTCATAAGAATTAGATTTTTGAATTTAGGCTGTAGTACTGCAATTGGGGAGGCTTTAAAGAAAAGTTACCATAGGCCTTGCAGGTGTCAGAATTGGCATATGCTCTCCATGTTTTGGGTATTAAAAGCATATGTGCTGTCACTGGGTGTGAGGGAGTAATCCATTTCTTTCTTTACTAAAGTGATGTATCCATCTCAGAATCCCAGGAAACTACATCCCAGAGAGTATAATTCAATATGTTTTTTTAAAATTGAGTCACCATGAGATACAGTTACAAAGCTTTTCCGATTGAGTTTCAGTCATACAATGATCAAACACCCATCCTTCCATGTGTGTTCACAAATGTGTGTGGACACTCGCTACATGTGTTTGGTGGCCATGAGCTGCTTCCCCACCCTGTCCTGCAGTCACTACCAACAGACGCATGAAGGAGGGCCAAACTGGTGATCGGTTGCAGTTTATTCCACTCTTCCCATCTATCCTATTTTCCTCACGTGCCTATTCCAGTCTCACTGTGCGCCCCATTCCAGTCTCATACTATCCCTCATTCCTGTCTTCTTTCCCCCATGCTAATCTCCTTATAGCCAGTCTCACAGCCTTAGTCAAGAGCTAATCTCCCAAATTGGGGGTATCTCACACACAGGTGAGATAGCACAATCAACATATGTAAAGCCCTTCCTTCCAGGCTTCCTTCTAAGACAAAGATCCCATCCTGCGAGGAGACCCACTCAGGGGCAGAATTTCGTCTTTCCTTAGTCCATAACCTTTTAAACAGTCACCTTAAATTTACTTCTTAATAATGTTTCTAGTCATTTTGTATGGATACAGTATCACTTCACTTGGATCACTTGTCATATGGATTTGCTAGAGCTGCCACCAGTAACCTCTTCATTTGTCCCTGTCATGTGAGAGGGTAACTCAATGATACCTGCTTGCTCCAGGAACAGGAAGAGCCTCAAATCATTCAGGGTTTTGATGAAGAAGTCTGACCATCTCATTGGGCAGCCATGTGGTCTTTTTGACATCCCGTGGAATACAGTTGGTAAGCAGCTCTAGTCCAGCATTACATGTCCAGCCCATCTGACTGCCTTAGCAAATGAGACAGCATCCCAGATTCTTGATTGTTGACGGAGGTCGGAACTCTAGATTCCTTCTCTCACTTTAGTGAAACGTGATACTCCTAGGATGGCTTTTTCGATTCCTCTCTGGGACACCCGAATAGAATTCTCATCCTGTTTTTTGTAGGGCCCAGGTCTCTGAGGCATATGTTAGTACAGGAAGAATGGTGGAGTCAAAAAGATGTGCCCGGAGCCGGAGGTTCTGCATCCTCTTAACCACTTGAACGCTTTTTTTTTTTTAATTTTTATTTTATCACCATGTGGAAAGTTACAAAGTTTTCAGGTTTATGTCTCAGTTATACGATATTCAAACACCATCTCTTCACCAGTGCCCATATTCCACCACCAAAATCCCCAGTATACCCACCGACCCCGCCCCCCACCCCAAACTGCATAACTGAAGAATTTCACTTCATTTTCTCTGTACCTTGATTACGTTCCATATTGCAACACAAAACTCACTATTGTTGGAGTTTCCCCCAAAGAAAGACAGCCCTACTAAGGAAGCATTTGATAATTGGTTTTCCATTAAAAGATTGCATGTTTTCAGTTTTTAGAAAAGGTCGCGCGGCCACGTTAGCTCAGATGTGTCCCAGTCCCGCAAGCCGGAGCCGTGTTAGTTGCTGCTCAGTGTCGCCATGGCTCTATCTGGAGAAGGTGTTGTGGCTGCACCTCCTCCGTCCGGATCCCCGGTGTTGCTGGCCCGGTTTTGGGTCCGGAGCATTTCTCCGGCCACGTTGCTCACCAGAATGCCTGGCCTCTTCTCTGTTGAGTGTGGCAAGATGACACCAAGGGTGGGTCAAGTGCGTGACTTCCGGCGGCCGGGACCACTTGGAGGTTGGGCTGGAGACTTGGACGCTTTTGAAGGCATTCCACACTGCTCTCTTCCTCCTGCACAATTCTGGGGCCAAGTCATTCCTTATGTTGAGTTCTTGACCCAGGTACATATAGCTGCTTCATTTAGAGATGTTCGTTTCATTGAGAGCAAATGGAATGTCAGGGACTAGTTTGTTTATCATAAACGTCGTTTTGTTGAGATTCAGGTGCAGTCTAACCTTTCGACTCTCGGTCGAAGTCAACCAGCATTTGTGCCACTTGGCTAATGTTTGGCGTTACGAGAACAATGTCATCAACGAAGCAGAGGTGGTATAGTTGCCAACTGTCTGTCTTCATTCCCATTCCTTCCCATTCCAGTCGTCTCATGATGTTCTCGAGGGTGGCACTGAAGAGTTTCGGTGAAATGGTATCACCCTGCCAAACCTGAGTGTCTGGAAAGCAGCCTGGAGTGTGGTGGTGGCTGGGTAGTGGAGCTAGTGGAGGTCAGCAGTTGAGGTATTTATCTGGCTACGGTAGGGTGGGGCGTCTAGGTTTGATCCCTGGAGCGCCAGAGATTGGAGAAGGCAGACAGAGGATCTTATTTCCGGGTCTCATTGAGCCTGGAGACCATGTTCGCAAAGTTCTGCTTTATCTGGTTCTGTGGGGCTTCACTCATGCGTGAGGTTCAGCCTGAGTGTCCAGAAGTGGCTGGAGCGTGGTGGTGGCTTCAAATATGGTATGAACCACGGGAACACCTGTAAGGGTGATTGGAGACCACCCTAAAAGCCTCCATCCCTCTTGGAGAGCCTGGCAAGCCATGAGAGTACCCCACCCACACAGCAGAGCCTGGCAAGCCACCTGTGGCATATTCGAGATGCCAGAAACAGTAACAACAATGGGCCTCATTCACCTGACACTGAAAGAGCCACCAATACAGCAGCGCTAAGAAAGATGAGCAGGGGCTGGAGTGATAGCACATCGGGTGGGGCATTTGCCTTGCATGCGGCTGACCCGGCTTCAATTCCCAGCATCCCATATGGTCCCCTGAGCACCGCCAGGAATAACCCCTGTGCATCGCTGGGTGTGACCCAAAAGAGAAAAAAAAAAGGATGAGCAAGGAGAGGCTGATAAAATCTCAGGGACGAACTAAACTGCCAGAATGAAGAAAGACTAATATGACCGTCTGTACTTTCAACACACGTACGCTGGCATCAGAAGCATCCATCGAGGACCAGATGGTGAAAGCACAGATCAAGTACGACATCATTGGTCTGACTGAAACGAGAAGGAATCAATCACATCATGCCATTTTCGACACTGAAGAACTGTTCCTCAGAACATGCAACAACAGAGGCGTCAGTGGCATCGGTGTCCTTGTCAATACGAACTTGGCCATGAGCATTGATTCATTCGAATGCCTAACAACCCAAATCAGATGATTACACTTGAATAGATCTGGCTCACTGCCAGGAGTTTCTATCTTCATCGTCTGCGCACCAACATCCAACTACGATGAAAAAGAAATTGAGAAGTTCTTCATGGAGCTGGAGAAGTTCTATAAAGAAGATCACACCTTCGACAAGATCATTGTTGATGATTTTAATGCCAAGATAGGACTGAGAAGTTCGCCCGAAGAGCTCCACATTGGGTCCTAGAATGGAACGAACAGGGTGAGAGAATGTCTGAGTTCATCATGTCAACCAAGACCATCCCTGGTAACTCACAGTTCCTGAAGGCCGAATCTAAACATTGGACATGGGTGCCTCCCAGTGGACAGTTCCACAATGAAATTGACTACATATATTCAATTGAAGGTTTTGCCTGACTGATGTTGCTGTTGTCCCAAAATTCCAAACGGGATCGGACCACCGTCCTTAGTGCAAAATTCTACTTCACAGTGCAAAATTCTACTTCACAGAGCAGCGAGAAAGGACTGCAGAGTTTAAGTTTAAGAAGAGAACTCCCAGAATGACCACCAACTGGGAGCTCTTTGGCACTATTGCGGCAACATGGAAAGAAAAGATGGATACAGTAAGAGATATATTAAGCTTAAAGGGTGGCTCTCCTGGGAACATCTTGCTATAGATCTCAGACTGCAGTCCTCAGGCCACATTAATCTTCCTAACCTTAGCAGGGTCCTTGTCCAGTTACTTCTCTTCGGGTCATGACATAATTCATCCAGGACAATGCTCTTATTATAAGTTTTATGGCACTTGGACTGTCCCATTTTGATGCCAGGGTAGCTTACATCTTGCCCTGGGTTCATCCAATCCCTTCATTGGGACTCTGATTTTGGTGTGCTAGGAGCTAAGAGCAACTGAGGCTTACATCAGGTAAATATGACATGCCCAAGAGTAAACTTTATTCAGAGTCAATTATCTCTCTAGTTACAAAAGCAAGGCATTAACTGTCTTCCTTTGTCTATACAAAAAAGTACATTGCTCTAAACTATAAAAAGGACATAAGAAAAAGAAAACAGCAATATTTTACTTAAAAATACAAAATCCAGGGGCTGGAGCAATAGGACAGCAGGTAGGGCGTTTGCCTTGCATGCGGCCGACCCAGGTTTGATTCGATTCCCAGCATCTCATATGGTCCTCTGAGCATTGCCAGGAGTAATTCCTGAGTGCATGAGCCAGGAGTAACCCCTGTGCATCTTCAGGTGTGACCCAAAAACCAAAAAAAAATAATAATAATCCAGAGTCCTTACAAGGATTTGACCTTTTAAGTCACATGGTCTGATTTGGGAATATAGGTGATTAACAGATAGGGAAAGCAGACAAGAGCACAGGGGAGAAGTTAAAGATAAACACAGAGGAATGGGAGTTCTTCAAGAGCACTGTGATGGGTGTAACCCAATAAACATAAGTTCCCTGTGGTAAGGGAGAAAGGACAAACCAATGTTGTCTACCAGTGTACATTTTCCACCACCGATGTCCCCAGTATCCCTCCTACTAGCCCACCCCATGCCTCTATGGCAGATACTTTCCTTCTTACTCAATCTCCTTTTGGTCATTATAGTTTGCAATACAGATACTGAGAGGCCTTCGTGTTTGATCGTTTGTCTACTTTAAGCACACATCTCCCATCTAGAGCAATCCCTCCAACCATCATTGACTTAGTGTCCCTTCTCTATCCCAAATGCCTTCTGCCCCAGCTCATGAGGCAGGCTTCTAATCATGGAGTGATCCTCTTCACTCTTGTCTGTGGAGAGCCGCCACGGAACCGTGCTTCGTAGGTAACACCTGATAAGGAATCAGGATGTCTCGTCACGCCACGAGCTGTAACTAGTTTATCAGCTGCAGACACTTGGGCGTAAGCAGGCAGCGAGGGGTAGATAAGGAGGGAAGCTGCCTAGCTAAAAAGATTTTCCTCCCCGTTCGTCCCTAGTTCCTCTTCTTTCCTGTTTTGCATGAGAAGGTCTCTGAATAAATCACTGCCAGAAGAATCTCCGGGTTGCGTGATTTCTTACACTTGTCACTACTGGTTTTTTTTTTTTAATTTGTTTATTGAATCACCGTGAGAACAGTTACAAAGCTTTCCTGTTTGAGTCTTGGTCATACAATGATGTACACCCATCCCTTCACCAGTGCACTTTCCCACCACCAACAACCCCAGTCAGTATACCCCCCTCCCACCCCTACCCCCTGCCTGTGTGGCAAATAATTTCCACATTACTCTCTATTTAGATCACATTCAATATTTTGACACCAGTCCCAACATTATTTGGAATTTTCCTCCAACACTCAGACCAGTTGAAGAGTCAACATTAGACAATTTGTTTTCTGTTGCTGGTTATGAATAGCATATGATGTTTAGCCACACTGTAAAAAACTAAAGCTCGTGTGTGTGTGTGTGTGTGTGTGTGTGTGTGTGTGTGTGTGTGTGTGTGTGTGTACTGGAGCAGGATGGCCGGTGGTCAAGGAAAGGCGAAGGAAGGACGAGGACCAAGCTGGTTGCTGATTTGTTACTGTTTATTCAATCTTTAAACTTCCATCTCCCACATGCCCAGCTCCAGCCTCTCTCTGGATCTACTCTGCTCCCCCCTCTAGTCTCTCCTTCCCCATGTCTCTCTCTCTCTCTCTGAACCCCTTTTTGCTCATGGTGCAATACATTGCGCTGAAAAGCACTCAGATTTACATACCAAAGACTGGGCTGGGCTGCCACCTGAAATCTACATCCCAAAGACTAGGCTGGGCCAGAGCCTGGAATCTACAATGTAACAATTCAAGCTTAAAAGGTTCAATAACAATAGCAGAACACCTATTCTCTAGGACAGATACTCTTTCAGCAGGACCCATCAATGATGAAATCCCATGGTTGTGTTTCTCCTCTCCTTGTCCAACAAACATATGAGCATTCATAATATTAATCGTTTTGTATGGGCATAGCAAGAGATGCACTAAACTTTTAGAATTGCTCTCCTGGGGTCATCTCAATCTCAGACTACAGTGCCCGGGCCAGATTAGTCTTTCCTATCCCTAGCAGGGTCCTAGTCTCGTCATTACTTTAAGATCATGACAGCACTTGTCCACGATCAGACTCTTAACTTATAGTTAAGAATGAGGCACTTTGGCCAGGCCCATCTCGATGCCAGGGTAGCACATAACTTACCGCTTGCCCTGGGTCCGTCTCGTCCCCCGTTGGGACCCTGCCTTTTAGAGGGCTAGGAACTGAGGGCAACCAAGGCTACAGTCATGAAAGCAGATGCCCGGGAATTAATAATATTCAAAGCCAATTAAATCCCAATTGCAAAGGCATATTAATAAATGTCTTTCTTTGTCCATACAAAAAGGACTTGCTCTGAATAAGCTATGCAAAGGACTCAAGGAGAAGAGAAAGACATTATTTACAAGTCAACAGAACACTAAGAAAGAAGCTACAAATAAGCACAGAGGAATGGGAGCACTGTGATGGGAGTAACCCAATAAACCTAAACTACCTGAAGCTATGTAATCCTACATACACGATTTTGGAATTTTAAAATTTTAATAATTAGGTTTGAAGAGATTTCTACCGAGAGCCACTCGGTTCCGAGATTTGTTTTTGTGTCTCTGGGATCATGACCTTAAGGAGCTTAATAAGCAACCGGGAGGGCCGTTTATAGGCAGCACCTTGGAGTCTCAGGGGCGAGAAAGGGAGAGACTGGCTCCTCTCCTTCCCGTGAGGTCTGGCATGTGTCGTCACTTCTGGCCTGTACCTGGCATTCCTGATGAGTTTTGGAAGATGGTGGCCATCAGGCTTCCCAGAGAACAGGCAGAGGGACAGCACCTGTTCCCAACAGGGGTGGCCTGGCGAAGGTGGCCTAATGCAAAGTCCGGAGGCATGTCTGCTGAGAGCTGCTTGGTTTCAATATTCGTTTGTGTGTCTCTGGAATCATGGCCATTAAGGAGCTTAATAAGTAGCCGGGAGGCCCATTCATAGGCAGCATCTCAGGGTCTCTTCGGGCCAAGGGAGCTCTAGTCTTTGAGTGTTAGTCTCATACTATGTCCTTGAGTGTTAGTCTCATACTATGTTATTTTATGTTCCACATACGGGTGCAATCATTATGTCTGCCCTTCTGTTTCTGACTCATTTCATTTAGCATGATACTCTCCATGTCCTTCCACTTATAAGCAAATTTTGTGACTTCATCTCTTCTAACAGCTGGAACATGCTCCATTTTTAACTACAACTAAAGTGCTGTGGAATAAATAGTTTCCCCAGAAGGACACTTGGTGCTCAAGGAGTTCTTGGGGTTTTTTTTTATAATTTTTTTATTTTATAAAGTAGTTCACAATATTTCAGTACATGTAATATTCAAATACCATTCCCACCAACATTACACCTTCCCACCACCATATTTTGGATGTTTCCATCCCAGACCCCAATACCTACCTCAAAGCAGAATTGAAATAATATTAATATATTTTATATTTTTGTTATGAAAAACCGCTGAACGTGCCACAAAAAAAAATATTATTAGAGGAAAGAGTGTGGAGATTGTTGTATTTCACCCAGGGGCCATTAAGCCCTTCTATAAGAGATCACTTACAATGTTGTTAAAGGTTGAACCTTGTGTGCTTTATATGTATATTTGTAAAATGTATATTTCCCCTTTTTTAACGCTGGAGAAAGTAATTTTTATTCTGGTTCTGTTTTTGAGATTTCTTTTGTTTACAAAGCCTTGTCAGAGTATCATTTTCTTGTAAAAATTTCATTTGCAGCAAAGAATTCCCATGGGGTCCTTTAATAGTTCATGATTGAATGCTATGAATGAGGACCATGATTTCTTCAACTGAATTTAATTGAAGAATGTCAACCATAAAGTAATTGCTGTCCTCTCCTTATCAACTATTCCGTACTAATACCAAGTTAGTACAAGAATTTTTTTTTTTTGCTTTTTGGGTCACACCCAGCGATGCTCAGGGGTTACTCCTGGCTTTGCACTCAGAAATTACTCCTAGCAGTGCTTGGGGGACCATATGGGATGCTGGGGATCGAACCCGGGTCGGCCGCGTGCAAAGCAAACGCCCTACCTGCTGTGCTATCGCTCCGGCCCCAGTACAAGAATTTTATTACACTTTCTACATAATTATTTTTCATTCAGTTTTGTTTTGTTTTGTTTTGTTAAACTTTTTTTACTTAGTGAATCACCATGAGGGTACAGTTACAGATTTATACATTTTTGTGCTTATGTTTCCTTCATACAAAGTGCCCATTCTCCACCACCAGTACACCCAGCATCCCTCCTACCCTCCCCAATCCCATCTCCCCCCACCCCACCCTGCCACTGTGGCAGGGTATTCCCTTTTGTTCTCTCTCTCTAATTAGGTGTTGTGGTTTGCAATAAAGGTGTTGAGTGGCCACTGTGTTCAGTCTCTAGTCTACATTCAGCCCGCATCACCCTTCCCCCACATGGCCTCCAACCACATTAAATTTGGTGATCCCTTCTCTGAGTTGACCTCTCCCCAGAATGTGAGGCCAGTCTCGAAACCATGGAATCAACCTCCTGGTAGTTATTTCTACTATTCTTCTATTCTTGGGTGTTAGTCTCCTACTCTGTTATTCTATATTCCACAGATGAGTGCAATCTTTCTATCTCTGTCTCTCTCTTTCTGGCTCATTTCACTTAGCATGATATTTTCCATGCCGATCCACTTATATGCAAAATTCATGACCTCCTTTTTTCTAACAGCTGCATAGTATTCCATTGTATAGATGTACCAAAGTTTCTTCAACCAGTCATCTGTTCTAGGGCACTCGGGTTTTTTCCAGATTCTGGCTATTGTAAACAGTGCTGCGATGAACATATAAGTGCAGATATCATTTCGACTATACTTTTTGGCTTCTCTGGGATATATTCCCAGCAGTGGTATTGCAGGGTCAAATGGGAGCTCAATTTCTAATGTTTTGAGAATCGACCATATTGTTTTCCAAAAGGGCTGAAGCAGTCGGCATTCCCACCAGCAGTGTAGAAGGGTCCCTTTCTCCCCACATCCTCTCCAACAGCGGTTGCTTTTGTTCTTTTGGATGTGTGCTAGTCTCTGTGGTGTGAGGTGGTATCTCATGGTTGTTTTGATCTTCATCTCCCTGATGATTAGTGATGTAGAGCACTTTTTCATGTGCCTTCTGGCCATTTGTATCTCTTCCTTGGAAAAGTTTCTGTTCATTTCTTCACTCCATTTTCTGATGGGGTTGGATGTTTTCTTCTTGTAGAGTTCAACCAGTGCTTTATATACCATTGATATCAACCCCTTATCTGATGGTTATTGTGTAAATATCCTTTCCCATTCTGTAGATAGTCTTTGTATTCTGGTCACTGTATCTTTTGTGATGCAGAAGCTTTTTAGTTTAATGTAGTCCCATTTATTGATCTCTGTTTCTACTAGATTGCTTAGTTCTGTGTCATCTTTGAAGATACCTTTATATGTTCAATATCATGGAGGGTTTTGCCGACCTTGTCTTTGATGTACCTTATGGTTTGTGGTCTGATGTTGAGATCTTTAATCCATTTTGATCTGACTTTTGTGCATGGTGTCAGGTTGAGGTCTAAGCCCATTCTTTTGCATGTGGTTGTCCAGTTGTGCCAGCACCATTTGGTAAAGAGGCTTTCCTAGCTCCACTTCACATCTCTTGCTCCCTTATCAAAGATTAGATGATCATACATTTGGGGTTGTGTGTAGGGATATTCCACCCTGTTCCATTGGTCTACGACTCTGCCTTTGTTCCAGTACCATGCTGTTTTAATTGTTACCGCTTTGCAATAAAGTTTGAGGTTGGGGAGGGTGATGCCTCCCATCGTCTTTTTCCCAAGAATTGTTTTAGCTATCTGTGGGCATTTGTTGTTCCATATGAATTTTAGGATTGCTTGATCCGTTTCTTTGAAGAATGTCATGGGTATCTGTAAGAAAACACGCAACCCGGAGATTCTTCTTCCAGCTATTTATTAAGAAACCTTTTCATGCAAACAGAAAAAAGGACGAACGAAGCATGGACTAAGGACGAACTAAGGAAAAGGAACCAGGGGGGACCCCTAGCTAGGCAGCTTCCCTCCTTATATACCTCTCGCTGCTTGTTTTCGCCCACGTGTCTGCATCTGATAGGTTAGTTACAGCTTATGGGCGTGGCAAGACATCCTGTTTCCTTATTAGGAATGGTTTTCGAAGCACACAGGTGTTGTTTACCAAGAAAGGTGCAATTTACAAGCACAGTGCAAGTGTTGTTGCAAAGCACGGTCCCGTGGAGGCTCTCCACAGTTCCCCCTTTTTGTTTTAGAACAGCCAGTCTGCGTAGCAACCTTGGCCCCCTTGGCCTTACCCGTCATTGGGAGCCCTCTCGCTTGTAGGTCCCTGTCTTAGGTTGGTCCAAGGGTCAGGTGGGGTATAGTGCACCCTTTCAAACTCCTCAACTACAGGAGGTCCCCTGCAGTTAAGGGCTCTCAGCTGCATAATACCTTTGCTACATCCAGCTAACCTGATTGTTCTAAGCGAGATTATTATTTCAAAGTTGCAAGCCAAAGCTGCGGGGATTGCTGTGCCTCCAGGGCCACGAATGCCTGTAAATATCACGCTTTTGTAAATAGCTGTTCTTGCTGCATTTTGTATAGACACCAGGCAAAAAACCAAAGCAGCGAGAAGCAATAAGGACAGTCTGCTCCCACCCCCGCCCACTCTTTGATAAATGGAGGGGACTCCTACTCTGGGCCTATCAAGATGGGTAAGGAAGGGGGAAATCTATGCACAGGCGTTAAAGCAGGCCATGTTGTAGCAATGGCCCAGGAAGCTGCTTCTTCAGCTCATATCACAGGAATCAGGCTGAGCACGAGCACCAGTTTGCACATCTTGGTCTACTGGAGGCGCAGTCTTCCGTGTCAGGCATTCAGGAATCCACGCTGGTTCTGCCCTGACCTGTGGAAAAAACACAAAACAGAACCCCTGGCCCGGGTTAACACGGGGTCCGAGCTGTGCCATCCACCAGAAAGGGTATAGGTGGAATCAGTTTGGCGATGAATCAGGAGACTCTGGCGGTCTGAGATCCAAATCAGGTGCTTGAATTCTGCTTCTGATAAGACGTAAAGGGATCCAAAGTTTCTTAGCGGGGTTATCATCTGTTGAAACAAAAGCATAGCCTTTTCCTCGAATGAGGAGTTTCCCTGCTACCCATTCTTTGTCAATTTTAATCCAAATGGGAGAGTTAATAGTTTCTTGACTGTGCGCATCTTCCTGAAAATGCCTCTCAGCTGCTGTATAGGGTTCTCCCTGAGGTAAATTTAAAAAGTTTAAAGTAAACAATATCAGGGACAAGGAATCAAGTGGAGGCATACCTCCTTTTTTAATTTTCAATAACTGTGTTTTGAGGGTTCTATGGGCACGTTCGACTATGCCTTGACCCTGAGGGTTGTAAGGGATTCCAGTAATGTGTTTAATTTGCCATTCATCACAGAAATCTTGAAAAGCTTTACTAGTATAGGCTGGGCCGTTGTCAGTTTTAATAGCAGAGGGAACGCCCATGACAGAAAAACATTGTAGTAGGAAGGAGCAGACTGCTCTGGTTCTCTCAGAAGTCATGGGAACAGCCCATGTGAAGCCAGAATAAGTATCTATAGTTACATGGAGAAAAGGCTTCTTGGGGAAGCACGTGACGTGAGTAACATCCATTTGCCATAATTCACTGGTCTGTAGACCTCGGGGATTGGCCCCTGCCACATGGGAGGTACAGTGTAAAGGGGCACAAACAGAGCAAGCACGGACAATATGCCTGGCTTCTCGAATTGGGATACGATGATGAATATAAAGGCGCCGGGCGTTTGTGTGTAAGGCCTGGTGCTCTTCTGCAGCAGAGGTAAAAATTGGTGCTGCCAAGAGATCAGCGGCTTCATTTCCCTGGGCCATAGGTCCTGGAAGACCAGAGTGAGATCTGATATGAGTAATGAAAACAGGTTCAGAGCGCTTTTGTAAAAGCGCTTGTAGCTGCTCAAGTAATTGTTGGACTATAGGATTGGGGGCATTTAGAGCAGCCGTCACGATGCCAGGGAAGAGACCAACCACATAAGCTGAGTCTGAGACTATATTAGCAGGTCCTGGCACATGGGAGAGTAGATACACCAAAGTGGCAAGTTCCACTTGCTGGGCAGAGGTATAGTTAGTGTTTACTGTTGTGGTCAGGGCGGGTCCAGAAATTCCGCCTTTCCCTGAGGCAGAGCCATCAATATAATATACTGGAGCATCAGGAATAGGAGATGGGCGAATGATAGAGGAAATGATAAATGGGGTTTTTTTGAAAAAATCCCAAGTTTTTCCTGCTGGATAGTGGGAGGAAATTTCTCCTGAAAAATCAGCTAAAGCTCTTTGCAAAGCATCACTGAGGGGCAGGATAGAAGCAATCTCTTTTTCAGGAATGGGGAGAACAATGATATGAGGATCAAATCCCAGCATGGCAAGGGCTCTCAGTCTTCCTTTGATTATGAGTTTAGTCATTAACTCAAGGTAAGGCACAAGAGTGCGAGACTCCTTATTGTGCAAATAAAGCCACTCTATTGGGCCCGAAAGCTGTGCTAGAGCAGCAGTGGGTGAGTGGGGAGTATCAAAAAGCAAAAGCCACAATTTTTCTCCCGGAACAAACCGGGAAAGATGGGATTTCTGGAGTCGATCTAGAAAAAATTCTAATTCTTTCCGAGCTTCAGGGGTAAACTGCCTAGGACTGTTCAGGGCGGAGTCGCCTTCAAGGGTCAGGAATAGATTACGGAGGTCTGAGTTGGGAATGCCCAGAGAGGGGCGAACCCAGTTAATATTTCCTAGCAGTTTTTGGAAGTCATTAAGGGTTTTCAGTTTATCATGGCGAATAGAAATTTTTTGAGGTCGTACGGTAGTACGCTCAAGAACATAGCCCAAATACTCATATGGAGACAACACCTGAATTTTTTCTGTGGCTACTTGTAACCCAGCTGCGGGTAGACGAGTCATAACATCCTCATACAATCTCTGGAGTTCTCCATCATTAGAACATGCAAGCAAGATATCATCCATATAGTGAATAACATAAGCCTGAGGAAACTTAACACGGGAAGGGCGCAAGACCAAGTCAACAAACTACTGACACATGATAGGGGAATTGGTCATTCCCTGAGGTAGAACAGTCCATTGATACCTGCGCATAGGAGCGCGGTTATTAAGAGAGGGAACAGAAAATGCAAAACGCTTACGATCATCCGGATGGATAGGAATGTTGTAAAAACAATCTTTTAAATCAATGACAACCAGTGACCAATCTTTAGGAACGGCAGCAGGGGAAGGAAGGCCAGGCTGGAGAGCCCCCATGGGAACCATGGTGGCGTTAACATTTCGTAGGTCAGTCAACAGACGCCACTTGCCTGACTTCTTTTGGATAACAAAAACAGGGGAATTCCATTCTGAAAATGAGGTTTCTATATGTCCCAACTCCAGTTGTTCTTCTACTAAAGATTCTAACACCCTTAGTTTTTCATTATTAAGGGGCCACTGGGAAGACCACACAGGATGGTGGGATTTCCACTGAATACAGAGGGGTGCTGGGCGTGAAACCGCAGCAGCTCCGATTAAACAAGGAGAGGCCTCAGAGTCAAAGCCCACAGCAGGAAGTGGAACGGGAATCCTAATCTCCGCGTTCCACTGCTCAAGTAAATCCCGTCCCCATAAATTCATAGGTACGGGTGCTATGTAGGGCTGGAAAATGGCTGTAATGCCCTCTGGGCCAATACATCTTAGCCACCTGGCACTTTGCCGGACAGAGGAGGAAGGCATCATGCCTACTCCATACAAACCATAAGGTACTGCCTGCACGGCCCAGTTCCTGGGCCAATGTTGGGAAGAAATGACAGAGGCGTCAGCTCCTGAGTCAATCATTCCTATAAATTTCTTCCCATGAATCTCAATAGTTAAAAGTGGGCGGTTGTCTTTCTTCAGATGGGCAACACAAGCAATTATAGGATTTGTGCTGTCAAAATCTCCCCCACTAGGGCGAGTGGATAGACCTGGCACAACCAAAGGTAGCAAAAGGAGCTGAGCTATGGGTTGTCCCTTATCAAATGTCCAAACAGTAGGCACCGTGATAACAATTGTTATTTCACCAGTATGGTCAGGATCAATGACCACGGTATGAACAATAATTCCCTTAATAATAAAACTGTTGTTTCCCAAGAGTAGGCCTATAGTGCCTTGTGGAATTGGTCCCTTTATACCCGAATTTAATTTGTAGGGACACTGGGCAGGGGCTATAGTAATCATATCAGGGCAGGAAATATTCAAGGCTGCGCTTCCTGCCGTCACTGGTTGCAGTGAGTCTATTGATCGGAGCTCAGCTGACTGGAGTTCTGAGACTCCACCTTGGGGAGAGAGACTGCAAACGGAAACATCCCCGGATTTCGCTGGGCCTGGGGCTGGCCCCCTGACAAGTTTCCCGAATTGGAGTCAACAGCTGCATGAAAATTAAAGGGACAATCTTTGGCCCAGTGGTTTCCCTTTTTACATCTGGGACAGGGCCCAGGACGTGCTCTCACAGTAGCACGGTCTGGAGGTGCCCTGTAATCTTTACGAAAGTGGTCTGGTCTCCCACGATTGAAATATCCTTTCTGAGCTTGTCTCTGTACTGTACCGGTCTCAACAGTCCTAGCCTGCATTTTATGTCTAGCAGAACCAACATTCCTGCATGCGTCCAAGTACCCCATTATGTCTTCCTTCTCCTTAAGAGGGCGCAGAATGGCCTGGCAATCCTCATTAGCATTTTCAAAGGCCAATTGTTTAGTTAACAGCTCATGAGTCTCCTTACCCTCAACCTGCGTTTCTATGGCTTCCATTAATCTTCCTACGAAGTCTGCATAAGGTTCTGAGGCTCTCTGGACAATCTTTGTAAAGCTTTCTTTAAATTCCGCATCTGCATCAACCTTCTCCCACGCACGCAGGGCTACGCCACGGACATGAGCAAGAACAGCACGAGGCAAGGTGACTTGCCTTTCAGGATGGCGCCATTTTCCTTCACCAATTAACATCTTATGAGTCAATTTAATCCCTGAAAAGTTTCGTTCAGCATGGCCTAGGCCTTCAAACTCTGCCTTGGCCTCCTTGCTGAGCCACATTCTCCACTGCAAATACTGAGAAGAGCTTAAGCACGTTTTAGCAACCATGTGAAAATCTTGAGGTGCCCAGTGGGCCTTTTTACTCCAGTCTGTAAGATACTCTCTACAGTACGGAGATGTGGGCCCATATGAGACACAGGCCTGTTTGAAACGACTGAGAGAATCCATCCTTAACCTGCGGAAAGATGGAGGCCACTGCCTCTTTGCCTTGACTGGGCGATTGGGAGCACGTCCCAAGCGGCCTGGAGGCCGATTGGTTGAGTCACTCTCGGACTCAGAATCTGAGTAAGTGATAGACTCATAACCCACATCACTTCCATCTAATACACTGGAAGTAGAGCAATATTCATCAGCCTCAGAAGTATTTTTCCTATGAAAACCCTTTCGAGACTTAGGTGTGGGAGGAGCTGAGGCCGTATTATTCCTAATGTTCTCCACATCAATTGCACTATTCAAAAACAGGAGAATAGAATTAACAATCTCCCATGTAGTCCAGAATTTCTGGGGGATCTTAGTCCCTTTCTTAGATGCCTTATAGACATTTTTCCTAACTTGTCTCCAAGTCCTGCTTTCTAGAGTTCCTTCGTCTGGGAACCATGGGTTAACCTCATAAACTACTTTAAGGCAGGACTGGAGTTGGTCTCTGGAAATGTAGAGTTCCGGGTCTCCTATTCTGCGGGAGAGAGACTGAATCAAATTCATAAATGACTTGCCCTGTTCAGTCTGGCTCGAGAAAATACGAAAGATCTTGGGAAGGCCCAGAATCTGTCCCATCTTAGTGGGGGATTGCTGCTAGGATTCTAAACCGCAGCACACACAAAAAAATCCTGATCTCCCGCTCACCTTCTAAAGTGGGGCGCACCGAACGCTTATTCTTACCTTTAGTTGATAGTTCGTGCCGACCCAGGGACGCCAGCTGTAAGAAAACACGCAACCTGGAGATTCTTCTTCCAGCTATTTATTAAGAAACCTTTTCATGCAAACAGAAAAAAGGACGAACGAAGCATGGACTAAGGACGAACTAAGGAAAAGGAACCAGGGGGGACCCCTAGCTAGGCAGCTTCCCTCCTTATATACCTCTCGCTGCTTGTTTTCGCCCACGTGTCTGCATCTGATAGGTTAGTTACAGCTTATGGGCGTGGCAAGACATCCTGTTTCCTTATTAGGAATGGTTTTCGAAGCACACAGGTGTTGTTTACCAAGAAAGGTGCAATTTACAAGCACAGTGCAACTGTTGTTGCAAAGCACGGTCCCGTGGAGGCTCTCCACAGGTATCCTTATAGGGATCGCGTTGAATCTGTATAATGCTTTGGGGAGTATTGCCATTTTGACAACATTGATTCTCCCTATCCACGAGCAGGGTATATGTTTCCATTTCCTCATGTCCTCTTTTATTTCATGGAGTAGCGTTTTATAGTTTTATTTGTAGAGGTCTTTTACTTCCTTGGTTAAGTTGATTCCGAGGTACTTGATTTTCTGGGGCACGATTGTGAATGGGATTGCTTTTTTCATGTCCCTTTCCTCTGCCTCATTGTTTGTGTATAGGAAGGCCATTGATTTAGAGGTATTGATTTTGTAGCCTGCAACTTTACTGTATAAGTCTATTGTTTCTAAGAGTTTCTTAGTAGAGGCTTTAGGCTTCTCTAGATATAGTATCATATCGTCTGCAGATAGTGAGAGTTTTATTTCTTACTTTCCTATCTAGATGCCCTTAATCTCTTTTTCTTGTCTAATAGCTATCGCAAGTACTTCCAGTATTATATTGAAGAGAAGTGGTGAGAGTGCATATCCTTGTCTTGTGCCTGATCTTAGAGGAAAGGCCCTTAGTTTTTCCCCATTGAGGATAATGCTTGTCGTAGGCTTCAGTCGAAGAAGAACTTTCCTCTATCTTGAGGAAAGTTCCTCCAAACCCCATTTTGGTGAGGGTTTTCATCATGAAAGGATGTTGAATCTTGTCAAATGCTTTCTCTGCATCTGTTTATATGATCATATGGTTTTGTCTTTACTTTTGTTGATATGATGGATTATGTTGATTGATTTCCAAATGTTAAACTATCCTTGCATCCCCGGGATGAATCCCACTTGGTCATGGTGTATGATCTTTTTGATGAGTTGTTGGATCCTATTTGCTAATATTTTGTTGAGGATCTTTGCATCGGTGTTCATCAGGGATATTGGTCTATAATTTTCTTTCTTAATGGTGTCTTTGTTTGCTTTTGGTATTAGGGAGATGTATGCTTCATAGAAACTGTTTGGGAGAACTATTTTTTCAATTTCCTGGAAAAGTTTGAGGAGAACTGGCAGCAAGTCTTCTTTAAATGTTTGGAAGAATTCACCAGTGAAACCATCTGGGCCTGGGCTTTTGTTTTGGGGGAGATTTTTGATTACAGTTTCAATTTCCTTAACATTGATGGGTCTATTCAGGTATTCCAAGTCTTCTTTGTTCAGTCTTGGGAGATTGTAGGAATCAAGGAATTCATCCATTTCTTTTAGGTTCTCCTGTTCTGTGGCATATAGACCTTCAAAGTAGTCTCTAATGATATTTTGAATCTCACTGGTTTCTGTTATGATGTCCCCCTTTTCATTTCTGATTTGATTTATTAGGGTTCTGTCTCTTTCTTTGTGAGTGTTGCTAGCGGTTTATCAATCTTATTTATTTTATTGAAGAACCAGCTCTTTGTTTCATTGATCTTTCAGATTGTTTTTTTGCTCTAATTTTTATTATTTCTTTCCTTCGGTCTGGTTTTGGTTCCTTTTTCTGGTCCTTTTCTAAGGTCTTGAGTCGTGAAGTCAAGCTATCTATGTGGACCCTTTCTTCCTTCCTGAAGAATGCTTGGAGAGCTATAAATTTTCCCCTTAACACAGCTTTAGCTGCATCCCATAGGTTTTGGTAGCTCGTGTCTTCATTCTCATTTGTTTCTAAGTATGTTTTGATTTCTTCCTTGATTTCCTTCCTGACCCACTCATTGTTTAACATTGAATTGTTTAATTTCCAGGTGTTTGATTTGGTTCTCCGTGTGGGTGAGTGGTTAGTTTCTATCTTCAGCGCATTGTGGTCTGAAAAGATGGTTGATACAAATTTTATTTTTCCGATTATATTGAGGTATGTTCTAGGGTCCAGTACATGGTCTATTTTAGAAAATATTCCGTGTGCACTGGAAAAGAATGTATATTCTTTCTTTTTGGGATGTAAAGCCCTGTATAGGTCTATTAGGCCTCTCTCTTCAATTTCTTCTTTCAGAGTCAGTATTTCCTTGCTGAGTTTTGTTCTTGTCGATCTATCTAGAGGTGATAAGGCGGTATTGAAGTCTCTGACTACTACTGTGCTGTTAGTGATGTCCTCTTTGAAGTCTGTTAGGAGTTGTTTTAAATATTTAGCCAGTCGTTCATTAGGAACGTATACGTTTAAGAGTGTGATTTCTTCCTGTTGTACATATCCCTTGATAAATAGAAAATGATCTTTGCTGTCCCTTTTAATCTTTTTCAACCTGAAATCTGTTGTTGGATACCAGGATGGCCACTCCAGCTTTTTTGAGGGAGTTGTTTGCTTACAGGATTGTTTTCCATCCTTTGACTTTGAGTCTATGTTTATTCTCTGAATTGTTTATCTGAGAGGTTGTAGATGTGAGTAGTCCCTGTTGATGTTTCTGGAATATTTTCTTCTCCCTCTCTTCATGGAGGGGATTTTCGCTGCTTCTTCATATTGTTACTGAAGTGTAGAGTTGGAACTTTGTAGTTATTTATTCTTGTTTCCTCTTGTTGTGGGAAGGAGGGGCTCTGGTTGTGCTAAACTTCCCCTATTCACTGACAGCTTTTATAAAGTTAAACTAAGCTAATGGGTATTTTGCAAAAGTGGTTGAGATGGCTAAAGTGATTTTCAAAGAAATAGACAATACCTATTGTGCTGAGGTAAAAAAAATAATAACTGCGGCCGCCACTCTTGACAGGAGGCCACGCCCACTTTGAGACCACGCCCACTGATATACAGGCCACGCCCCCAGTATCTTCCTGTTAGAGAGCCATGCAGGAAGACGGGGTTCGGGGGACATGGCAGGGCGGCTGCAGGACGTCGGGGACCCCAGGCAGCCTCGGGAAGCGGGGGACGGGGAGACGTGGCCGGGGCTTGGGCTCTGCGGGCGGCTCTGTCTCACCACCCGAGTTCGGTGCTCTGGAACCGGAATCGCTTTGTATGGGCTGGATTGGGACAGCCGTTGGCCAAGGACAGGCGAGGGAAGAACGAGGACCAAGCTGGTTGCTGATTAGTTACCGTTTATTCAATCTTCCATCTTTCTCCTCTCCCGCACTCCCAGCTCCGTCCTCTCTCTGCATCTGTTACCGCCTCTCTGGTATATTTCCTTTAAGATTAGTTGCCTCCTGCTTTGAACCCTATCAAATGTGGTGCAGTAATTTTCGAGTATGGGTAGAGTGTGTGTGTGTGGTTTGAAGTACTGAGCGGCCGCAGCCTCAGCCACATGGTCCAGGAATAGATTCACTTGTGGGTGATGCTCTGCCTGAGCATGTCGAGAGCAGCTGTGGACATGGCAGCGGCTTGGTTCTGGAGGTTTTCAACTGCCCAGGCTGGGTCTCTTGGGGCGGGTAGAGGGGTCTGACCCACCCCCTTCCAGGGTGCCCTGAGTGAAACAGCCTGGCATGGAGTCCAGCGGCATGGTTATGGCAAGCGTCATGTTATGCTCCCTTCTGGGAGAGAAGGATGGGCGATCTGAACGGTGGCCGATGACGAGATTATCAGGAAGTTCTTGTTAACCAAACTCCCTTAGAACTTGTTGAAAAGACGCAATAGGTTAGAAGGGATGAAGAGTCTTCCTTCCACACAGGGTTCTGTGCGGAAGAGTCTGAGATCCAAGTCAGTGGACGGGGCAGTGAGCATTCAAAAAGTAGCTAGAAGGAGAGCTTGTGTCAGTTGTGAATTTACTGACTTTGTTTTTTTATTTGTATCTTAAGCACTTTGACACCGGCATGTACCACTAATAGCTCCCACTTGAATGTCCCATTGGACAGGAGTGGATTCTTTTTCTAAATTTTATGAAAACAAATTAGTCTCTTGCCCCATTTTTGTGTATATCACACTTAAAAACAAAGTCCCACTTGCAAATATTATTACAGTGTTTGTGTACATTTCAGTGGGTTTTTTGTTAGCAATTACAATAGAGAGCTGTTTTATCAGATTCATTAACACTTTTTTTGAAATATTATAATAGCAACAGGGTTGTGCTTGCCATTTTCCCCTCCAATCATGATGCACATATGAGTCTTGAAAGTAGCGCAAGCTGGAGCAATAGTACAGTGGGTAGGGAGTTTGCCTTGCACACACGGCTGACCCGGGTTCAATTCCCAGCATCCCATATGGTCCTCTGAGCATTGCCAGGAGTAATTCCTAAGTTCAAAGCCAGGAGTAACACCTGTGCATCACCGGGTATGACCCAAAGAGCAAAAAGTCAAAAATAAAAACCAGTTTTTGGGTCCGGTTTTAAAAGCTGACCTGGCTACAATTTTCAAAGCTAATAGTGTTGCCTCATTTTTGTTTCACTTCTTGTAAACTTTTTTCTTTTCATAGCACAAATGTTAGTTAGCTTTTGGGTTTGTTTTTTTTTTTTCTGTAAAAGCTCGTCAGGCAAAGGGACACTTCTATAGTAGCTGTCTGTGAATACTATGTGCTTTTAGCTGGAGAGACACAGGTCTTACATGCAGAGCCCCACGCAGGGTATGAAAGAGCACAGAATCAGGAGTAAGCCCTTAGCACCTTTATCCAAGTATGGCCCAAAACTTAAAATAAAATGTATGATCCTTAAATAACAAGCCACTCATCTGTTTTATGACATTGTGCTCTGTACTTATTTCAGAGGGATCTTGGGAACAAGGAAGGGCATCGGTCTAGGGCAATGGATGCTTAAAGTGCAGCCTGCCCAAGATGTAGTCATCCACATGGCCCATAGACTCGTAGTCATAATGACAAAGTTTATTAAGTGAGGCAGTGATTAAATAGAGACTGAGGGAGAATGCCTATGATCACTAACAAGTCAGTGGCAGAGGGAGGAAGTGTATTGATACAATTAGGGAAAAGTTGGTGGAGCACTGTCCTCTAACCTCTTAGGCAGAGACAAGGTTGAAGTATTGCTGACACCCAGAGATGGTCTGTTTCAAGCCATCAGCAAATCAAGGTAAATTAATGTTTTTCTTAGAGAATGTCAGGTTTCCCTACCAACAGCCTTTATTCGTTATGTAAATCTTTTGCCTGAAATATATTGGTGAAAATCAAGAGACTCTTCTCGTGGAGCCATACTTTCCTCTGTTTTGTCAAACTTAGCATTTTTATATGCATTAACAATTGCTTCTATGATGCTTAAAATTTTGTTTAATCAATCCTCATTTCTAGTTGTGTATTGTCAAAAACCCTTCTGGAGGGAATGCCCTGCCACTAAGGTGGGGAGGGATGGTGGGGGGTTAGGTGGGGGTGGGGGGAGGGATGCTGGGAACATTGGTCCGGGAGAATGGGCACTGGTGGAAGGATGGGTAAGGATCATTGTATGGCTGTAATGTAAACACGAAAGTTCATAAGTTTGTAACTGTACCCCATGGTGATTCACTAATAAAAAATCATTTATAACATTGTTAGCATTAAAAAAAACCCTTTTGGACTATTATAGCCTTATTTCTGGTATTTGAATTGTCAAAATCAGTATGCCAATAAAAGTTTATTTTGCTCATCATAGCAGCCCTCTATTGTTGTTAGATGTAGAATTATTTTCATTCTGTACAGTATATTTGTTCATTTTGAGTGATTATTATAATAATTTGTCAAGAAGAAGTTGTACTTTGAACCAAGGAAGAATATTGGTAGTATTTTTCATCAAAAATTTCTCTTCATAAATACTCCTGTGCAGTACCCCTTTCCTTTCTTGACTACCATTCTTGCATGGGATATTCATAAGATTCATTATATTTAAAAAAAAAGATTCATTATATAACATTTCATCTTTCAGTCAGACACAAAATTCTCATCTGAAGTGAATGAGGGTATTTTTGGTCTTGAGATTTTTTCCCCTTCACTTACCGGTGGTAGTCAAGGCTTACTCCTGGTTCTACTCTCAGGGATCAGTCATGGGGATAGGGTTACCATTTGGGATCCCAGGGATTGAACCAACATCAGGCATGTGCAAGGTAAGTGCTTTCCTTATTTGTTGAAATACCTGTTTAGCTTCTGGATTTGTTTTTTTGTGTTTGGGGGTCACAACTGGAAATGCTCAGAGGGAGCATATGGGATGCCAGGGACAGCTGAGTGCAAGGCAAACGCTCTACCCACTGTACTATTGCTCTGGCCCCTAGCTTCTGGTCTTAAATCATTTTTCCGTCTTGGCAACCATAGAGTCATCAAGTAAATTGTCTGTTTTCATGCTGATGTTATTATAAAGGGCAGTTTTTAAGTGCCAAAATCTGTTATTTATGTATTTACTTGTCACTCAATTTAAGAATAATACAATTTATTAAAATATTTTACTTAGGAATTTTATAAATAAGTTTCACTTTTATCACTTGTCATCCTGTCGATCTTCAATTTGCTCGAGCGGACGCCAGTAGCATCGCCATTTGTCCCTGTTGCGTGCTAGTGCAGCCCAATGATACCTGCTTGCTCCAGGAACAGGAAGAGCCTCAAATTGTTCATTCAGGGATTTGACGAAGAAATCTGACCATCTAGCTGGTGGGCGGCCATGCAGTCTTCTGACATCAGCTAATGTCAATCCCAAGCCAAAGAATAATCCCACTTCTTCACTTCCTGGAGCATAGAACACCTCCAAATTTCACAATACTGACAGATCAGTAAGAGCACAGCAAATTAGATGGGAAAGTTGCATAGAGACCCACTAAACTCACCAAGTGAGAGCAACACAGAAGCTTGGCCAGCAACAAACAGCTCAGTAAATCCTTAGACAATGACTTTAAAAACCTCATTGTGAGATACAATAATTTTCACAATTTTTTAAATAAGCAATTTTTTGATAATTCCATTTGCCATTTTGTTGTAACGAACAACATAAATTATTTTGTGCCCGCTAGACAGGCGTTGGGTGTGGGTAGGAAACGGAACTTCGGTGAAAGGAAGGTCAAACTGGTTTGTGCTAGAACATTGAATGCCTGAAACAACTGTATTAGGAACAAATTTGTTGGCCATGATGTTTTTTGTTTTGTTTTGTTTTTTTGTGTTTTGGGTCACCCGGAGATGCTCAGGGGCTCCTCCTGGCTCTACACTCAGGAATTACCATTGACGTTGCTTGGGGGACCATATGGGCTGCTGGGGAATTGAACTTGGGTCAGCCGCATACAAGGCAAAAATGCCCTACCCGTTGTTACTATTGCTCCAGCCCCTAGAATTTTTATTTTAAATGAATATATTTTTATTTGTTCAGGGTGGGGTCAGTAAGGCAAGTAAGGCACTTTCCTTGCACGCCACCCGCTCAGGTTAGATCCCCAGCCCCATATGGTCCTCCAAGCCTGCCAGGAATAATTTCTGAGAGCAGAGCGAGGAGTAACCCCTGAGCACTGCCAGATGTGGCCCCCAAACAAACAAAACCCCAAAACACAAAAACAATTTTTTTTTCTTTTTGGCTCACACCTGGTTCTACACTCAGGAATTACTCCTGGCGATGCTCAGGGGACCATATGGGATGCTGGGAATCGAACACGGGTGGGCCATGTGCAAGGCAAACACCCTACCCGCTGTGCTATTGCTCTAGCCCCAGGCCATGATGTTTTAAAAAAAAAAGTGTTTTGACTGATCACTGAACACAGAGCCAGGAATAAAGCTCTGGGCACTACTGGGTGTGGCCCCCAAAAACAAAAGGAAAAGGTCTATTAGCCTGTGGCCCTTCCTTTGTTTCATTTGTAGCCTTAAATTCCAATAATTCAGTACACCTTTTTCTCCCCGATATCTTCCATAGCACTAATGGGAACTGTAAGTTTTATCCTGCTCCAATAGGACCAATTTCTCCAGCACCCATCATATAGGCTGAAAGTTTGTGTTCACTCAAAATTCCTGTGGTGAAACTTCGTATACTGTGCAGTGGTAATTTAGGGTGAGGGTCTGTGGGTGACACTCAGGTCAAAGGGATTTCTCATTAATGTATTAGTTTGTTATTTTTTTTAATCAGAGAGGCCCAAGAGAGCATGGCAAGAAGACAACCACCTATAAACCAAGAATTAGATTATTAGAAGACAGCAAATCTAGATGATCTTTATTATGGATTTCTACATTTCCAGAACTAATAACTGTCTTGTTTCAAGCCTGTCTATGGTAGTTAAAACCTAAGTACACTACAGCCACGTCTTAGTCCTAGTTAATTACCACCACAAAAAGCCGAGGGATAGAAAACTGTAGGTTTCCCCAGCTTATGTTTTATTTCAGAACAATTCTCTTAAGCTGTTGCTTTAATTGTATCCTCTTAAGACCTGTCTTAAACAAAGGACAACTCCAACAAAATCATAAAAATGCCCTGTGGGTTAGGGGTAGGTAGGGAAGACATTTCTGAAACTTATGATGTCACCTTCAGGACTGGAACTATAGCACACCTGGTTTGATTCCCATCATCCCATATGCAGCATCCTGTATGGTCCCCAGAGCACCACCAGGAGTTACTCTGAGTGCAGAGTCAGGTGTGCATCACTGGGTGTGGCCCAAAAAAAAAAAGAAAAAAAGATGTAGCCTTGTTCTTAGCAGCTGTTGAAAATGGAAATCCGTATGTGGGGTGGGGGGAGCATAGGAATGGAATAGGACAATGGGTACGGTGTTTGTCTTGCATGCTGCCAGCTCAGTTTCAATCCTTGGCACTCCATATTGTCCCTCAATGTCCTCCAGGAGTGTTTGTGAGTGCAGAACCAGGAGTAAGTACTGAGAACTGCCTGTTGTGGCCCAAAAATGCAAAAGAAAAGAAAATCCTTTACACTGATTTTTTAAACACATTGATCGACTTAAAGAAGGCCTTCAGTTCTGTTGAGACAGAAGCGGTCATCGAAGCCCTAGCCAAACAGGGCATTCAAACTCAGTACATCAAGATCCGCAAAAAAAAAAAAATGCCTCCGAGAGCTGTATTGCGGATTCACCACCAGGATCTCACCATTCTACAAGGAAGTGATCATTGACGTAAAGAGAGAGGTTCAGCAGGGTGATAACATTTCATCAAAACTCTTCAGTGCCACCCTCGAGAACATTATGCGACGACTAGAATGGGAAGGAATGGGTGTGAAGATAGACAGTCAGCAACTGCACCACCTCCCTTTCGCTGATGACCTTGTTCTCAAAACGCCAAACATTAGCCAAGCGGCACAAATGGTGGCCGACTTTGACCGAGAGTGTGGAAAGGTTGGACTGCAGCTGAACCTCAACAAGACGATGCTCATGAAAAACGAACTAGTCCCTGAAGCTCCATTTGCTCTCAATGAAACTAACATTTCCAAATGCAGCAGCTATGTGTACCTGGGTCAAGAACTCAACATGAGGAACGACTTGGTGCCAGAACTGTGCAGGAAAAGAGCAGCTTGGAACACCTTCAAGAGCCTCAAAGAAGTGGTTAAGAGGATGAAGAACCTCCGACTCTGGGCACATCTTTTCGATTTCACTGTTCTTCCTGCACTAACGTACGCCTCAGAGACCTGGGCCCTATGCAAACAGGATAATAACGCTATTCGGGTATCCCAAAGAGGAATTGAAAGAGCTATGCTAGGAGTATCACGTCTCACTCAAGTGAGAGAAGGAATCTGGAGTTCCGACCTTCGTCGATGATCAAGAATCAGGGACGCTGTTCGTTTGCCAAGACATCAAAAATCAGATGGGCCAGACATGTAATGTGATTCAGAGACGACCGCTGGACTAAAGCTGTTACCGACTGGATTCCACGGGATGTCAAAAGACCGAGTGGCCGCCCATCAACGAGATGATCAGACTTCTTCGTCAAAACCCTGAATGAACGGTTTGAGGCTCTTTCTGTTCCTGGAGTGAGCAGATATCATTGTGCTACACTAGCACATGACAGGGACAAATGGAGACGTTACTGGTGCCCGCTTGAGCAAATCGAAGATCAACAGGAAGACAAGTGATACAAGTGATATCTGGCTGTAACACATTTCTATATCAAAATTAATTACATATTTGTATATATAAATTTTCTGGAAGATACAAAAAAGTTGACTCCAGGTGAGCTGTATGACTGGGATTATTTAAAGCTAACATCTTTTATTTCAAAAATTTTTGGTTTTGGGTCACACCCAGCTATGTCAGGGGCTGCTCCTGGCTCTGCACTCAGCAGTTACTTCTGGCAGTGTTTGGGGTACTATATGGGTTGCTGGGGATGGAACCTAGGTCAGCCATGTGCACGGCAAACGCCCTACCTGCTGTACTACCAATCTGGACCCTATTTCAAAAGTTTTTTAATGCGCTTTACATACTTAAAGTATGTAATAGTGGTGAAAATTTAGATAAGGGCTGAGCCACCATCCTTTGATAACTTCCCCATTTTTACAACATTCTAATGAATCTTAAGTGCCTATAGACACAGCTTTGATTCTTGTATTTTTCTAGATTAAAAACTTTTTTTTTAAATAGGACACCAGGATTTGCAAAGATACTCAGTGTTCCAGCAGCATTCCTGCCACCAGTGTCAACTTCCCTTTAGCTGTGGTCCCAGGCTCCCTCCCGCTCCACTCCACCTTCTTATATTGTTGAACTTCACAGATCAAAATCAGTTTAATTTTCTGTCCATATACCTGAGAGACAAATGTGGTTTTTAATGGAATTTCGTGTATAAGACGGTAGAGAATAATAATTAAAAAAAAACTCATTTTCAGAGGAGCCTAACATTGTGAAATGTGAAAAATTTGTCCGCGTTTACAGCTAGGGACAGTCATTTGCAGGGACCTAACCCTAACTGCCTGCATGCAAAGCCTGTGCTCTCACTGGTTAACTTTCTTTCGGGCCCTCGTTTCTAAATTTCAAGGAATTACTTGTTTTTGCTTTTGGACAACACTGAGTTGTGCTCAGGGCTTACACCTGGCTCTGCACTCAGGGATCACTCCCAGGAGACCTTGTATGGTGCAAGCAGTCAAACCTGGTCAGCCACACTTGAGGCAAGCATCCTATACACTATTGCTTTGGCCCAGGCATCTTAAGGGATTATAAGGATAATCTAAATCTCCCCCACCTTTTTTTTTGTTTTGTAGTGTTTACTTCTACCTCTACACTCAAGGCATGTGCCCCACTATTCTATTGCGCCAACCCAGAATAGCTATTTTTATATTTGTATTCATTTTATATATATATAAAAAAAAGCCACCACAGTCACCCTTTATCCATCTTGTTCCACCTGGAAATGATACAGCAGGAGCAGAAGTGTGGGACGCCAGGTCACTTTAAATCTCTGCCCATGGAAAAGGTAGCCAGTCAGAGTAGATGATGGGATTGCTGGGAGTGGGATTTGACAGCAGATAAAAGAAAACACTAAATGCCACCCCCTTTCTCCCTCCCTCCACTCCCTTCTCTCTCCCTGGACCTCCAGCATCAGGTAGGGTGACTTGCCCAGATGGGGTCCAGTACAGGCAGGTCACTCTCGGCCAGATGCCCAGGAAAGCTGATTAACGCCCAGTTAGTGACAAGATACTGAGCACAGGAGTCTCACCCTTGCACATGTGGCCGTGGCTGGAGGCTGAGAGAAGTGTAACAAGGGATAGAGAACGAACCTGGGACAGAAAGCGGTGCAGGCACAGGACCTGAACGTCGTTCACAGGAGGCAAGTCGACATCGTGGGACAGGACTGATGACATCGTTCATGGGTAAAGCAGAGGCCTGGATATCTGGGAGGGACCTGAACCTATCAATCTTATATGTACAATAAACCAACTTTTTAAAAAATTTTATTGACTCACTACGACATAGTTACAAGCTTTCATATTTGTTACAATCACAATGATCAAACACCCACCCCTCCACCAGTGCACATTCTCCAACACCAGTATCCCCAGTGCACATTCTCCAACACCAATATCCCCAGTATACCTCCCTTTAGCACCCTCCCCCTGCCTCCATGGCAGACAATATTCCCCATACTCTCTCTCTACTTTTGGACATTATGACTTGCCACACAGACACTGTGAAGTCATCGTGTTTGGTCCGTTATCTACTTTCAGCATGCATCTCCCATCCCGACTGATTCCTCCAGCCATCATTTTTTGAGCGATCCCTTCTCTATTCCAGCTGCCTTTTCCCCTTTGCTCTTCCAGCTATGGGGAAATCCTCCTGGCCCTTGTATCTACTGTCCTTGGGTGTCAGCCAATACAGGATGTTATTCTGTACTCCACAAATGAGTGCAGTCCTTCTATGTCTGTCCCTCTCTTTCTGACTCATTTCACTTAGCATGATACTCTCCATGTCTATCCATTTATAAGCAAATTTCATAACTTCATCTCTCTTAACAGCTACATAGTATTCCATTGTGTAGATGTACCAGAGTTTCTTTAACCAGCCATCTGTTCTAGGGCACTCGGGTTGTTTGCAGATTTTACCTATTGTGAACACTGCTGCAATGAACATATAGGTACAGAGTCATTTCTATGTTTTTTTTTTGCATCCTTGGGATATATTCCCAGAAGTGGTATTGCTGGGTCATTTGGAAGCTCAATTTCTAGTTTTTGAAGGACTGTCCATATTGTTTTCCAGAAAGGTTAGACCAGTTGGCATTCCCACCAACAATGAAAGAGCGTCGTCCCTTTCTCCCCACATCCACGCCAGTAGAATTGTATAAGAGAAAAACCTCCAACCCCATCAAAAAATAGGGAGAATAAATGAACAGAAGTTTCTTCAAAAAAGAAATATAAATGACCAAAAGGCTCATGAGAAAATGCTCCACATCGCTAGTCATCAGGGAGCTGCAAATCAAAACAACAACAATCTCACACCACAGAAACTGGCACACATTCAAAAGAACACAATAAACTAACTTTCAATCTTTATTTTTATTTATTTATTTATTTTTTTGCTTTTTGGGTCACACCTGGCGATGCACAGGGGTCACTCCTGGCTCATGCACTCAGGAATTATCCCTGGCGGTGCTCAGGGGACCATATGGGATGCTGGGATTTGAACCCGGGTCGGCCATGTGCAAGGCAAATGCCCCACCCGCTGTGCTATCACTCCAGCCCCTAACTTTCAATCTTACAAGGTTTGTATGTAAATCTTTTATACAGTTCTCAAAAACCCACCAGAGCAGGAAAAATCCACTTTCTTGCTAACAGAGACATGACTTTTCCGTAAACTATAACTTTCAAGACCGCCTCTTTGACCTCTGTAGAGGCACCAGTCATAGTTCTGGTGTAATAAGCATTTGGAAAGGGGTTCACATTGAAGAAACATACACACAGGTCATAATACCCGGACAGGGAAACCTTGATCTTGTAGATCACATCCCCTATAGGACTGAGCTCCCGAAAAAGACGAGCTGTGAATCTGATCCGGAGAATCTCTGGTCCAGTCCTGAGGAGATTCTTTTGCCTTGCCCGGGGTTAGTACCATTGAAATCGCAGGGTCCTATTGGTATCCACGCTTGTGCACACCTTTTCCCTTTTCTCCTGGCAGTTAGAGGTGGGGGGAAATGCTTTCATATGCAGAGTTTCAAAGCCTCCACTCCATCCATCTCCATCCTTTGTCTTGGTCACTTTGGTCATTTTGCATGTGTGGCGCTGTGTGGGGTGACCATATGGGAAGAACCTATATGGATCCCCTCGGAAGAGATGAGTTTGAGCCAACGCCGCGTGAGATGGTGGTGACGGGTTCCAGGAAGTGCTCAGAAGGTAGTGCGGGTGGGCTGCACCTCAGAGCCAGGGTGCTTGTGTCCTTGGGAGGAGGGAAGGGGACTGCATGAGATAGGGCGCTGGGAGAGCTGTCATGAAGCTGTAAGGCATGTCCTGTGTGGTGGTGCCATCCTGTGAGCAATTTTTGACACAGTATCACGATAGGTAAGTGATTTTGAGCCCTATATGGCACTTCCCAGGAAAAAAATTAACCTGTTGTTTGCATGGGACTTTAGGTTTTGGGTGCACACCCAGTGGGTTCTCAGCACTTAGCCTTACTCCTGGCTCTGCACTTAGGCATCTCTCCTGGTGGAGCTCAGGACCATATGGGGTGCCAGGGATCGAACCCTTGTGCTCTAGTTAGCCGTGGGCAAGTCAAGTACCCTACCCATGATACTATTGCTCCAGCCCTATTTGGGTAGGAATTTTAGGTTAACCATTACCCCATGATTAAATTTCCCCCTTTCCCTCTTGCAATTGTATGGATTGTGAGGCTCCACAGTCCTAAGATTCCTTCCTGAGTCTGCTCTCCTGGGGTCTTGTCTGGCTTCACTTAGACTCATACTTGTGATGGATAAAATTTCCCGAGTTATGATGGTAGAAGCGGGCACCAATAACGTCTCCATTGTGAGACAGATCGATGAGCAACAGTGATGATGGCAGAAGCCTGTGAACGCAGATAGGAAGTTTTCCAGACTCTTCCTTGTCCTGTTTATGTACTGGAGGTCCCAGCGACTACAGTCATGGTGTTAGGACATAATAAATGCTTGCTGTTGTGGTTATTCTGAATCATTCGCCCCTCACATTTCTGTTTTTGTTTTTTGGGGGGAGCGCAGCATACACACCCAGCTATGCAGAGAACTTCTTCCTGGCTTTGTGCTCAGGGATCACCCCTGCTGGGGGTTGGTAGACCAAATGGGGTGCTCAGGATAGAACCTGGTCTGCTGCATGTAAGGTAAATGCTGTACCTGCTCTGCTACTGCTCAGGCCCTTCACCCTTTTTTGTTTTGTTTTGTTTTGTTTTGTTATGGGCTTTTGGGCCACAGTGATGCTCAGAAGTTACTCCTGCCTCTGCATTCAGGAATTATTCCTGGTAGTGCTTAGGGGACCATATGGAATACGAGGAATCAAACCCAGCTCACCTGCGTTGCATGACAAACACCCTACCTGTACTATCTCTGGCCCCGGCCCTTCACGCTTCAGATTTTTAACAAAGTAATGTTACAATGAGTTGATTACACGTCAGATAACTCCAGAGTTCTCCAGAGTATGGCTTCTGAGCTAGGTGTTAATGTATTTATGGTCTTGCCAGGCGTTCATGAAGTATATATCTTGTGAAAGTGTGTTTTTTTCAAATGTACATAATGCAACAGATTTAAACCTAGGCTTTTGTTCTATAATCAAGCATTGTTAGCCTTTGGATAGTTTTCCACACAATGATCAGGATAATGAAACTGGCTAAGCAAAATTAGATTCATGAGATAGAATGTTATACATATGATAAGTTTTCTATTTATAAGACAACCAGGCTGGAGCATTAGCGCAGCGGGTAGGACGTTCGCCTTGCATGCAGCGACCCAGGTTTGATACCTCCTGGAGGAATTCTGGAGGCCCTCTCAGAGAGCCCGGCAAGCTACTGAGAGTATCTCACCCGTATGGCAGAGCCTGGCAAGCTATCTCCGTGGCGTATTTGATATGCCAAAAACAGTAACAAGTCTCACAATGGAGACGTTACTGGTGCCTGCTCGAGCAAATTGATGAGCAATGGGATGACAGTGATGACAGTGAAGACTTAACCACTGGGGCACCTACACACCCCCAAGAGTGATTCCTGGGTGCAGAGCCAGAAGTAACATCTGAACATCTCCATATGTGACCCAGACACCAAAATAATAACAGTAATAGTAATAATTATCATTATTATTTAGCAGCTCCCAAATGATACCACAACAAAAACACAACTGATAGGTTTAGAAGCAAAATAAATTATTTTGAAAAAATTAATTCTTTTGTCAAAAAGACCTGAAGAAGGTGAAAGACATCAATCAGTTCACAAGAGTTTTCTTAAGAACTGTTCCCAAGTTTTTTTTTCTATAGACAGTACTCAAATGTAAATGAGAAAAATAATAAAGTGAGTTCAGGTATTAGAATCCAAAGGGAGGGGGAAGCAAAACATAAACTAGTAAAACATTTGAAAGTAATAAACAGTGCACTCTTGCCTGCACGTGGTCAACCCACGTTCCATATACAGCTTCCCATATGGTCCCACGAGCCTTCCAAGAGTGATTCCTAAACATAGAACCAGGAGTTAGCCCTTGAGCACCACCAGGTATGGCCCAAAAAATTAGAAAAAGAAAATAAATGTTCCTTATTGGTGGCAGGAACTGCATCCTGGTGAAGGGCTGAGTGTTGGAACATGTTCTCAGTGAAACCCAATCATAAAAAACTTTGTAACTGTATTTCACAGTTATTCAATTAACAAAAAAATTAAGAAAATAAATATTCCTAATGTGTTGATCTGTTTGGGCTCATGTAACAAAACATCATAATCTGGTATATTTTTAAAAACTAGAACTGTTGGCAGTCATACCCACAAACTGCCCCTGGCACCATGTAATCTCATCAATGGCCAAGATCCAGAGACTATAAAATCAAGCACCTGGAAGAGAGAATCTCCTGACCCCACGCCAGGCTGTCTTCACCAGGGCACCTCAGAGTGGGGCGGATTGAGTTTCCCTCCCCACCCCAAGCAGAACTCTGGCAGCCAAAAACCTTCAGAACCCAGCTGTAGCCATGCTCAAGGCCACTCTCCACATGCTTGGACAAGCCTCTCCCGTGAAGGAACCTGCAGAGGAACCAAGGTATGTGGGACCCAGGGCTGAGATCTCCAAGCCTGCTCAGATCAGTACTGGGTCCTCTCCATCCAGTTCCCTAGTTTTCCAGTAGCTTGGCAGTCACACCCACAAATTGCCCCCAGTGCCATGTAATCTCATCAGTGGCCAAGATCCAGAGACTAAAATAAAGCTCCCAGGAGAGAGTGATGCAGTATTTCCTGGAGTGTGCGGCAGCATTTGCAGCCACACAACCTCTTATACTCGAGCCCACTGGTATACCTAAAGTAGCACACATTTGTTTGGTTTTAACATACTTGCCTGTATTCTCTTATATACAGGCTTAAAGGGCTCCAGATTGAACTACAACAACCTTCACACATTTCCCTCTTATTGTGTGGGAAGATGCTCGCTGGTGTGGTGGGTGTTTGAATATTATCTGTAATGAACTATTGTGAACTACCTTATGAAAATGTATAAAAATCGCAAAAAAATAACAAATTGGAGACTAGTAATGCTTTGCATGTAACTGATCCTGCTTTTAACTCCCCTGGGGGGTCCCCCAAGCACAGCTAGGAGTGATCCCTGAGCACAGAGCCAGGAGAAGAATCCTGGACTCCAGGCAGTAGAGCAGACTAAGTCAAAAACAACTTTCTTTCAAAACATTAGTTAGTAATGGGCACAATATGGGAGCCATCCTTTTAAATGTATAGCAGAGTTTTGGTCATGAAAATGGAAATGATAATGAAAAACCTGGGATCGGGCGGATCCTAGGGAACAACAACAACAAGCATAGAGGGCTGGAGAGATTATACAGGGGATTAGGCACTTCCAGGTTCTATCCCTGGCACCCCATTTGGTCTCCTGAACCCAACAGGATTGAAGCGAGCTGCTGAAATTGCGTATTGAAGCGAAGTGAGCTGCTGAAATTGCAGGAAAATAGGAGAGATTAAAGAATTAAAGAGTTCGGGGCTGGAGCCATAGCACAGCGGGTAGGGTGTTTCCCTTGCACACGGCTGACCCAGGTTTGATTCCCAGCATCCCATAGGGCCCCCTGAGCACTGCCAAGGGTGATTCCTGAGTGCAGAGCCAGGAGTGACCCCTGTGCATCGCCGGGTGTGACCCAAAAAGAAAAAGTATTAAAGAGTTAAAATAGACTTCCATTAATACACTAGGTCCTGCACTGCAATGTTTCCTCTCTTCCTTTAGACTTTTCAGACTGAACAGGCTTATCTTACATCTAGCAGATGTCCTAATAAGCTCAACATGACGATTCACTCAATGTACATTCTCTAGGGTAGTAAAACTTACCATTTGCATAACTATGACAGGCTTTCCCATTCCAGTTCCTATATCTCCTTAGTGCACTCACTATTATCCTTCACAGAAGAGAAAATAACATTCTAGAAGAGATAGCTAGTCACAGTTTCACATGGAATGTCACTGACTCCAGCATCATAATGGTTCAGACTGCCATAAGCCCTCCCCATGCACACGGTCCAGTATTACAGTATTATATTGCATTCCAGTATTACATTAAGAATCTAAAAGTTCCAAATGAGTATATGCTAAGTGATAGCAAGAATCTGGCTTTTATGTTAATGGAGTGAGTGTAGCTTTCTGAGGGTCACACAGTGTGACTTTCTGAGGGCCAGTCATTTGAGACCACACATGGGGCTGGAGAGTACAGCAGATAGGATATTTGCCCTTTTTTAAGTGAATCACCATGAGATACAGTTACAAATATTTCATGAATGAGTTTCAGTCATACAGTGATCGAACATCCATCCCTCCACCAGTGCGCATTTTCCACCACCAATGTTCTCATGCCACCCGCACCCCATCCCACCCCTTGCCTCTGTGGCAGGCACCTTCCTTCTTATTTTCTCTCTACTTTTGGGCATTATGGTTTGCAATACAGATACTGAGAGACCATCGTGTTTGATCCTTAGTCTACTTTCAACACATGTCTTAGGGTACTTGCCTTGCACATGGCCAATCTGGTTCCCTCCCTGGCATCCCATAAGATCCCTTGAGCAGTGCCAGGAGTAATTCCTGAGTACAGAACCGGGAATAACCCCTGAGTATCAACAGGTGTGATCTGAAACAAAACGTCTGAGACTACACAGACAGGGTACTAGAGACATTGGGCTGAGGGGAGGTGAGTGCACTAGGAAGGGTTTATTTATTTTTTTATAAAAATAAACTTTATTGCTATTGCTATTTACTGTTTCAAGAACTGTTCATGTACTGTCTCCAGTAATGCTTCTAATCAGTTGCCAGATTAGTTACATGTGAGACATATGGAGGCTAAAGATTTACCTGCCTTTTCACCGAAATGCAAACATAACTAGTGTCATGAACTTCTGTTCTCTGGACATGGCAGCACCAGGAACTAAAGCCTAATAGGACCCTCATCTTCTTTTTCTGCAAGATTGGCTTTCACAACTTAAGAGCTATTACTTCCTACGGGGCTGGAGTGATAGTACAGCGGGTAGGACGTTTGCCTTGCACTCGGCCAACCCGGGTTCGATTCCTCCGTCCCTCTCAGAGAGCCCGGCAAGCTACTGAGAGTATCCCACCCGCACGGCAGAGCCTGACAAACTACCCGTGGCGTATTCGATATGCCAAAAACAGTGGCAAGTCTCACAGTGGAAACGTTACTAGTGCCTGCTCGAGCAAATCGATGAACAATGGAAGGACAGTGCTACAGTGCTACTTCCTAGGAAATTTACTGCCATCACCTGGGGAGGGGGCCTTCCCTATCTGTCTACCTCTGGCTCTAGAGAGGCAACTTCTGCACTGGGTTGGCTGGAACCAAGAATCATCTGAACTGAAGCAGTCATGCTCGTTTCTGCGAGAGCCTCAACCTTGCTGGACCCCCCAGACATGCCACAGTGTTTTGGGGTAAAGCTAGCGGTACGAATCACGAAAATTTACAGGGTACAGTAGCTGGAAGATTTCACATGCGTAAATGAGACGCCAGAGGATGTGAGTGTCACCCCTGCTTAATCCCGAATCCTGTGGACCGCACCACACTCCCATTCCCGCCCTGCCAGCCGCTGCCACCTTCTGCTGTAAGCTGCCCCTTTTCCTTGGTCTTCAGGTGCTCCTCGACCTTCTATCTCAGGGTCTTTAGATTCTTCTGCTCTGGTCTGGAGTCTCAGAGTTTGAGAGTCCCTAAGGGACAAGGAGAATGGCGGGAAAGAATGGCCAGGCAGGACTAGTGCCAGGGCTCCTTTGGGATGCAAGACTGGTCGCCAGGCCAGTGGACACAGATCTCCATTTAACCACACAGCAGAGGTAATCCCCCTGTTGTGGCCTTTCTTAGATTCTCAAGGGACTGGACTGGCTGCAGTTTCCAGTACCAGCCATCCCAGGTTCTGTGAGTTGAACCTTTCCCTTCAGTCTGGCATGTGAACTGACTACATTATTGAGTGCTGATTTTCATGCCCTTTATTCTATGAAGTTCTGAACTCCACCCAACAATCCCACCACTTCAAGAATAAACAACTCAGGTGTGTGTTTTCTTTATATCTACTTAGCATAAAGCCCTCAAGTTTTATTTTGTAACATATTGCAGCATTTCCTTCCTTTTAAATGATCTATATTACTTTTTGAAATTTTTAATCCATTTATCAATCATTACGTATTCATATGTCTACATTTTTTTGCTATTGTGAATAATGTTAATATAAAGGTGACTTTGTAAATATCTCTTCAAGATCCTACTTTTGTTTGGGTACATACCCAGAAATGGAGCTGTTGGACCATATAGAAATTCTACTTGAATCTTTTTTGGGGGTGCTGTCGCAGGCACACCATCTAGTAGTACCTCAGAGCTTTACTCCTGTATGGATCTTTGCTCAAGAATCACTGCTCACTTATATGCAAATTTCATGACTTCATCTTTTCTAACAGCTGCATAGCATTCGATTGTGTAGATGTACCAAAGTTTCTTTAACCAGTCATCTGTTTAGAGGCACTCTGGTTTTTATGGGCACTGGTAGAGGGATGGGTAAACGATCACTGTACAAGTGTAATGCAAACACAAAGTTCATAAGTTTGTAACTGTACATCACAGTGATTCTCTAATAAAAAATTTAAAAAAAAAAACTTGACCAAAAAAAAATCACTGCTCGGCTGACTGAATGGGGACTGAAGAGCATGCAAAACAAGTGACTTAACTCCTGTATTATCTTTCTGGCTCTGTACTTTTAAAGTTTAATTTTTATAAAATTTATCAGTAATTTATTACATTCAGTATTCCAACTTTGAGGCAAAGGAAGAAACTCTTACGCGCCATGACAGGCTCCAGCTTAGTTATCAGGCCTAAGGTTCTGTTTCCCCAAAGCATAGGATTCAAGTTCCCTGAGACTGTCCTTGCCAGAAGCTGAAAATCCCCTAGATGCCAATCACCAATCATATGATAGGCAGGATATCTCTGGGCATGGCAAGCAGATTTGACCACTCAGCTTGAAAGACTGTGACTGTTTCTCTACAATTCTTGGAAAAACTGCAAACTGTAACCAATAATTGAGCCAGCTTTACTTATGTAACCATAAGCTATCTAATGTCCTCTGAAACTAGAGTCAGGGTCCTTGTCAAGACTCCACTGCTTGGATGAGTCTTGGACCCTAACTCGAGCTAGAAATAAAGGTCCCTTTGCTATTGCATTCTCACGTGTGGAACTGGTCTCTCTGCCAATGGGAAACCCCAAGCCCGAGCATAACACAAACATCAATCCCACCACCATTATACCTTTCCCCAATCACTGTTTCCTATTTTCTCAACCACCACCCAAGCCTGCCCCAATAACAAGCCTGAAATGATTTATTTTGTATTGTTTGTTATGCTTATTGGCTAAAAAATAGGCAAAAAAATCCTTAGAAGAAAGTGTATAAGAGTATAATGTGTATAAGTGTATGAAGCTCATGTGTAATAGATTACTAACCTGTTGTTACAGGTTAAGCCTTGTGTGTTAATATTTTCTTCGAGATTGGTTGCCTTTTACTTTACATCCCATCTGATGTGGTGTGCTACTCCTTGTATATCAGTGATGTAGAGTAAGAGATGTTGGATTAGTTAGTTGGGTTAGTCTCATGGTCCCCGAGCACGAATGATTCTTGAGTGCAGAGCCAAGGGTGACCAGGGAAATTGTGGAGAAAGGGAGTTTTTGGTAGGGGAATGGTGGGGGAGCATATGAGCACTGTCAGGAGTGACCCAAAAAATCAAAGAGAAAATTGTATCTCTGTAATGCTAGACTAACCATCAATCCTTGTACATCTGGGAGACACACTTGAACTTAGTCTTCTAAAAGTTTTATTATTTTTCTTTGGGGGCCATATCTGGCAGTGCTCAGGCTACTCCTAGGTCTATGTTTGGGGTAGCTCTCAGACATACGAGGGGCAAAACCAGGGACCAAACCCAGGCCTCCTGCAAGCAAAACACACTCACAGTCCTTTGAATTGTCCCTCTGTCCCCAAGTCTTCCAAATTCTTATACTGTCATCTCCTGCAAATTCTAGGTATTGAAGGACGTGAAAGACAGATTTCCTTTCTTTCTGCTTGAACCTCAAAAGTCCTTATTTCTTAGTGCTACCCAGTAATGAGATTAGTGGGTAGTATTAGCTAGAATGTGTTGAATTTTTTTCCTTTATTCTGGGTCTCCTCCACACCCATCACCAGTCTTGCTGTTTGGGACTCAAACATCAATATGCAGAGCTATTATCAGAGAAATAAAATCTCACTCTGTGTCCCCCAAAACTGAAGGGTAAAATGCTTGTTTTTCTGATGCTTAAATCCATCTTCTTCCCTTGGTGTCAGTACCTTTTTATTAATGTCCTATGAGGGGCCAGGGGGTGGGGGCACTTGCCTTGCATGTTATGGACTCGGGTTTGATCCCCAGCTCCTCATATGGCCCACCAGCCCTGCCAGTACTGATCTCTGACTGCAGAGCCAGGAGTAATCCCTGAGCACCACCGGGTTTGATTCCTCCCTCCAAAAAAAAAACCAAAAGTTAATACCAAAGAAATTATTTTTGTATTCAGGTACTTTCCTTCATATAGCCTTTAGGGAAGGAAGTGGACAAAGACAGACTATTCTGTCTCATGGCCTCCAGAGAGTGAACACCAGGGATTGTTGGGATGTTTTCCTACTTATAGGCATATGTTAGTATCTGGTATCTCCCTCTACCTTTCCTGAAGAATCAACACTTGAAGAAAAGGGACACATCATAGTGCTTGTAAGAATCTCCTCTTTATTCCACAGATAGAAGCTCATTTCTGGAGTGGACAGAAAAATGACTTTGGCCTTGTCCCACCTCACTGTTGACCTTAAGGATAAAGGTCTAGAATCTGGTGGCCAGGCATATCTCCAGGTGAAAATGAAAAATCCTGACCTCCTGTCAATTCCAATTAGAGAATATGAACAGTGACATGGGACATTTTCTTGGGGAAGTGAGTGTCAGCTTGGGGCAGGCTTTTCCAGGCAAGTTCTAAGATCCCATATTGGGCAATGCCCATGGGAAAGATGGAATGCACATTATTCTTATATGGGAGTGACACCACCTCCTGGAACTTCAGATGACCCTGATGAGCTTGATAGGTACCAAGAGACAAGTGGTAAAGCAAACGCTCCCCAGGAGCTAACTCCATGGCCTTTAGGGACTCTTTGTCTATAATCTCTTGAGATTGGGGCTCCTCCCTCAGCAACAACTCCTGTAGCAGTGTCTGTATTTGTGGGGACTTAAGTTGGTACAGGTCCATGATATGATAGAACTGTTCCATCCAAGCAGCTCTATCTTTTGCATGTCGCATCTGCAACTTCCGCAAAACATAGTACAGTGCCACAAATGTCTCCCATTGTGGCACTTCTTCTTTTCTTTCAGAAATGCGCTGTGCTTTCTTCTCCAACTTAGGCAATTTGGTATATCCTCGTCTGTCCTCAGAAGTCCAGAAGTCCTTTTGAAATATCAGTGCTAGAGTTTGCTGGGCCACAGAGTCATGGATATCTGCAGTAATACTGCTTGGACAAGAAAAAAGGGGTTGCATCTTCATCTCCCTGAGAGTGTTGGATATCTGCTTTGTCCGTTCACTCCTGTAGGGCTCTTCTAAAATGTGCCAATTTTCAGCCCTTGTGTGCAGAATGCTCTTGGGAACTAATCTGGAAGTTAATGTAGAAACAGCTGAAGGTTTGGGCCAGCTTTCCTTTTCCTTTCCTTTTATAGGAGGGATCACTCTCAGATGTTTGAGACCCATGAACTCCTTACTAGGTTCTGAGATGCTTGTGCTCTGCGGTTCCAGGACCTGCCTGTGACGGTGCACAATAGCTTCAAGTAAAGACAGATTCATCCCCTCTAAGTTTTCCTTTGTGGTGAAATTTTTGAGAAGCTGACACAGTCTGTGGAAATTATCCCTGGAAAGTTGCTCTCCTGCTTTCATCTGTTCCAGAATATGGTGTATCCACTCTTTATCTGACAGACTTAATTCCTCTGTAACTATTTTCTCAGGCAGAATTTGGGGCACAGGTAATTTTCCCTTAGCCTTAGGTAATTTTTCTCTCAGAGTTGGACGATGCTGCAAAACCCACTGCCACTTAATCCCTAGAGATTTGCCTTGAAGTGTCTGAGCTTTCATGGTCTTCCTTAATATATGGGTTACAAATGGGGTCTTTTTATCCAGTTCTTGTGACTCCAAAATTGTATCTAAAGCTGGTAGAGGTGTGGGTGTATAGACCTCTGACAGTTCTTGTTTGTCCATAGGTCTTTTCCATGCGAGTATCCTGAATATTTCTTTCATCTTATCTTTCTGGGATATGTGTTTCAGCAACTCTGGCTCTGACATATCTGCTCTTCCCAAAGATTCTGAGGATGGTGTCTTGATAGAGCTTTTCAGAACATCTCTTTTTATATCTTTTATCTCAGGGATCATTTGTTCCATTGAAGGGACTCTTTCTCTTCCTCTTAGGTCCTTTCTTTTTTGTAACTTAAATAGTTTTTTTTTAATTTTTTCCTTCTCGTCTACCATCACTTCTTCCAGTGAACTCCTCTCTTTATCACTCATTCTTTCCTCTTCCTCTTCTTTTCCTTTCTCCTCCTTTCCCTCCACTTTTTCTTTCTCCTCCTCTTCCTCCTCCTCCCCCTTCTCTCCTCCCTTTCCCTCTTTTGTCTCTTTCCCTTCCTCCACCTTTTTTCCCTTCTTTCTCTTTACCATCCCCTCTTTCTTCTCTTCTTCCTCCAAGTCTTTTCTTATCTTTTCCACATCCTCTTCCTTCTCTCTCTCCTTTCTCCTTCTTTTTTCTTTTCTCTCTTTTTTCTCTTCCCCCTCCTTTCTCTTCCTTGTCTCTCCCTCTGTTTCCTCCTCCTCTTCCTTTTTCTTCTCTCTCATGTCCTTTCCTTCTTTATCCATTCCCCAATGTTCTTCCTCCATCACAGTTACTTGTTCCAGTCTATCTAAGAGACTTTCCAATTCTTTAGAAAGTATCTCTTCTTTCTCCAGTTCACCCACTTGACTGGGAATCTCTTCCTGTGACATATCAACTCCCGTTAGCTTTTTGCTCTTTTTCAACTCTTGTTTAAGGAATTGAATTTCTTCTTTATCCTCCTCTTCTTCTTCCTCTCCTTCTTCCGGTTTCTGCTCTGCAAGGATGAATCTTCTCTTTTTGGCTATTTCACTTTCTTCTGCACATAGTTTTTCCTCAGTCTTTATTATTTTTTCTACTTCATCAGCCAATTTTCTCTGATTTTTAGCCAGTTTCTTCTCACCTTCTACTATTTCTAGTTGTTCCTCTGAAGTATCCCACTCTTTACTATCAAGTATACTCTTGTTTTCATCCAGTTTGCTTTCCTTTAATAAGAGTGATCTCACTCTCTTTGTTAACTCTCTTTTTTCCTTTGTTACTTTTGTTTCTTGTTTGACAAGATTTTGAAGTGCTTTTAAGATTTTATTGCTTACCTCTGGGTCCTGGTAAATGTTTTTGCCTTTAGTAAGCATTGTCATTAGTTTGGCTAGCTTCCTTTCTTCTTGTACATGAATTCTATTTTCCCTAGCACATTCCATTTCTTCTTTGAGAAGGTCCTTTTTCTCTGTGGCCAGCATCCTATCTTCAAATAACAGTATCTTTTCCTCTAGTGACAGTTTCCTCTTAACTAGTTCTAGTTCACTCTCAATTGATTTTCTATGCATTGAGGTTTTTTCTATCTCTCTCTGAGATAGAATTTGTTTCCTGTAAGCCATTCTTGCCTTCTCCAGGGACAATCTCTTAATCTCCATAGCCAGTGTATTTTCTTCTTTGGCAATGTCCCACTTTCCTCTGAGCAATTTCCACCCTTGAAACCTTTCTCTTTTCTCTGTAGCTAGTTTAATTTTATCCAGGGCCAGTTTCTGCTGCTTCTCAGCTAGGTTCTGCTCATCTTGACACAGTTTTTTCTCAGCAGCAGCCAGTTTCACTACCTTCTGTAAAACTGTCCCCCCTTCCTCCATCAGCTTCACTTGCAGTTCAACTATTTTATCCTTCCAGATATCAGTTTTCTTTCTAACTTGGTCCAGTATATGCCTTTGGTTGCTATAGTTTAGTTTGTAATGAAACAAGTTCTCTTCCCTCTTAGTCAGAACCTCCTTCTGCTGAACTAGTTTCTCTTTTTCGAGAACTATAGTGTTAATTTTCTGAGATAGTATATTCTTTTTCTGTGTGAGTGTATCCTTGTTTTGGTTCAGTTTTTCCATTTCCTTGTCCAGTTTTTGCTTTTTATATATCAATTTCTCCCTTTTCTGGGCCAGTGTTTTCTCTTTCTCAGGTAATTTTTCCATTCTGTTGGCAAGTTCTTCCTGGATCAGCAGTTCTTCCTCCAAGTTCAGCTTTTTTTCTTCCTCGTCCAATTTCTTCTCTTGTAGGATCAATGTCTTCTCTTCTTGAGCCAATTCCTCTTCTTCAACATCTAGTTCATGCATTTTCTGGTTCAGTTCCTCTTCTTTACAAGCAAGTTCTTCATCCTCCCATACTAGTTCCTCCAACTCCTCTGTTAGTTCCTTTACTTTATCACTCAGTTGTTGCTCCCGCTGGTCAAGTTTTTCCACTTTATCAACTAGTAAAAGTTCTATTTTAGCCAATTTTGCTTCCTTATTCACTATGTTTACTTTTTCTTCAGTCAGTGCCTCCAAATTTGCAGCCAATTCCTTCCTTTTCTGAGCCAAATTCTCTGCTTTCTGACTTAAGTTTTCCTCTTCATGGGCAAGCTTTTCCCCTTCCTGAAAAAGAATGGTCTCTAACTGAGTAATTGTCTTATCTCTTTGAGCCAATACCCACTCTTCTTCAGCCAATTTTCTCTCCTCTTCAGCAAGTTTTCTTTCTTCTCTTGCTAGTTTCTCCTCCTGTTGTGCAAGTTTCTTTTTTTCTTGGGCTTGTTTTCTTAGAGATTTGTACTTTATCCTCTCCTCCTGAATCTGTTTATAATCTTTCTTGATCCATTTCTCTTTCCCCACCACCTCTTCTTGTTCTGGTTCTTCTGGCTTTTGAAATTGTTGTTCTCTTCCTTTTTTCCATATTAGTTTTTTATCTTGTTCTAGTTCTTCTTGTGTTTCTTCCATTTTATGCTCTAATACATCTTGCATATCTAGTTCTTGTATATCTAGTTCTTCTTGTGTTTCTTTTATTTTATGCTCTTGTATATCTTCCTTTTGTATTTCTTCCTGTAGTTTTTGTTCTAGTTGTTTCTGTTTTTCTTCTAGCTTTTTAAGTTTTTTTCGTTTGCTCTCTATATGTTTTTGTCCTTTTAGCTGCTTTTGTTCTCGTTTTTGTTCTAATTGATTTTGTTCTAGTTTCTTTTGTTCTAGTTTCTTTTGTTCTTCTAGTTCTTTTTGTTGTTCTATTTTTTCCCCTGGTTCTTCTTTTTCTAGTTGTTTTTGTTCTAGATGTTTTATGTCTGATAGTTTTTGTTCTTCCAGTTGTTTTGGTTCTTGTAGTTTCTGTTGTTTTTGTTCTTCTGGTTGCATATGTTCTTCTCGTTTTTGTTCTAATTGTTTTTGTTGTTCTAGTTCCTCTACTTGTTTTTGTTCCTCTACTTGTTTTCTTTCTAGTTGGTTTTGTTGTTCTACTTGTTTTTCTTCTAGTTCTTTTTGTTGCTCTAACTGTTTTTGTTTTAAGTCTTTTTGTTCTTGTTTCTGTTCCAGTTCTTTATACCGTTCTAGTTCTTTCTGTTCTTCTAGCTGTTTCTGTTCTAACTGTTTCTCTTGTTCCAGTTGCTTTAATTCTAGTAGTTTTTGCCATAGTCGACTTTGTTCTTCCAGTTGCCTTTGTTCTAGTTGTTTTTGTTCTTCTAGTTGTTTTTGGTCTAGTTGTGTTTGTTGTTCTAGTTGTTTTTTTTCTTGTTCTAGAGACTTTTGTTCTAGTTGTGCTTTGTGTTCTCGTCGCTTTTGTTCTAGTTGTCTTTGTTCTTCCCATTGTTTTTGTTGTAGTTGTTCTTGCTGGTGTAATTGTTTTTGTTCTAATTGTCTTCGTTCTTCCAGTTGCTTTTGTTCTAGTTGCTTTTGTTCTAGTTGCTTTTGTTCTGGTTCTAGTGGTTTTTGTTCCAGTTGTTTTTGCTCTTCTAGCTGATTGTATTCTAGTTGTTTTTGTTGTCCTAGTTGTTTTTTCTCTAGTTGTTTTTGTTTTTCTAGTTGTTCTTGTTCTAATTGCTTTTGTTCTTGATCTATTTGTTTTTGTTCTTGTTCTAGTTGTCTTTGTTCTAGTTGTTTTTGCTGCCTAAGTTGATTTTGTTGTTCTAGATGTTTTTGTTCCATTTCTTTTTGTTCTTGCAGTTGCTTTTGTTTTAATTGTTTTCCTTCTTCCAGAATCTTTTGTTCTAGTAGTTTTTGCTCTAGTCCTTTTTCTTCTTCTAGTTGCTTTTCTAGTTCTTTTTGTTCTTCCAGTTGCCCTTGCCATAGTTGTTTCTGTTCTTCTAGTTGGTTTTGGTCTAGTTGTGTTTGTTGTTCCGGTTGTTTTTTTCCAAATTCTAGGGATTTTTTTTCTAGTTGTGCTTTGTGTTCTCGTTGCTTTTGCTCTAGTTGTCTTTGTTGTTCCTGTTGTTCTTTTTGTAGTTGTTCTTGTTGGTGTAATTGTTTTTGTTCTAGTTGTTTTTGTTCTTCCAGTTGTTTTTGATCTAATTGCTTTTGTTCTAGTTGCCTTTGTTCTGGTTCTAGTGGTTTTTGTTGTAGTTGTTTTTGCTCTTCTAACTGATCGTATTCTAATTGTTTTTGTTGTTCTAGTTGTTTTTTCTCCAGTTGTTTTTCTTTTTCTAGACGGTCTTGTTCTAGTTGCTTTTGCTCTTGATCTATTTGTTTTTGTTCTTGTTTTTGTTGCTTTTGTTGTAGAATTTTTTGCTCTTGGAATTGATGTTGTTGTTCTAAATGTTTTTGTTCTAGTTCTTTTTGTTCCTGTAGTTGCTTTTGTTTTAGTTGTTTTCCTTCTTTCAGATGCTTTTGTTCTAATTCATTTTGCTCTAGTTCTTTTAGTTCTTCCAGTTGCTTTTTTTCTAATTGTTTTTGTTCTTCCAGTTGCCCTTGCCATAGTTGTTTCTGTTCTTCTAGTTGTTTTTGGTCTAGTTGTGTTTGTTGTTCTAGTTGTCTTTGTTCTTGTTCTACTAATTTTTGTTCTAGTTGTGTTTTTTGTTCTAGTTGCTTTTGCTCCAGTTGTCTTTGTTGTTCCCGTTGTTCTTGTTGAAGTTGTTCTTGTTGGTGCGATTGTTTTTGTTCTAGTTGTTTTTGTTCTTCCAGTTGCTTTTGTTCTAGTTGCTTTTGTTCTAGTTGCTTTTGTTCTGGTTCTAGTGGCTTTTGTTCCAGTTGTTTTTGCTCTTCTAACTGATTGTATTCTAGTTGTTTTTGTTGTCCTAGTTGCTTTTTCTCCAGTTGTTTTTGTTTTTCTAGTTGTTCTTGTTCTAGTTGCTTTTGCTCTAGATCTATTTGTTTTCGTTCTTGTTCTAGTTGCTTTCGTTCTAGTTGTTTTTGCAGTCTGAGTTGATTTTGTTGTTCTAGATGTTTTTGTTCCAGTTCTTTTTGTTCTTGTAGTTGCTTTTGTTTTAGTTGTTTTCCTTCTTCCGGATACTTTTGTCTTAGTAGTTTTTGCTCTAGTTCTTTCTGTTTTTCTAGTTGTTTTTGTTCCAGTTGTTTTTGTTCTTTCATTTGCTTTTGTTCTAGTTGTTTTTGTTCTTTCATTTGCTTTTGTTCTAGTTGTTTTTGTTCTTGCTGTTGTTTTTGCCCTAGTTGCGTTTTTTCTTCTAGTTGTTTTTGGTCTAGTTGTGTTTGTCGTTCTGGTTGTTTTTGTTCTTGTTCTACTGATTTTTGTTCTAGTTGTGCTTTTCGTTCTCGTTGCTTTTGCTCCAGTTGTCTTTGTTCTTCCCATTGTTTTTGTTGTAGCTGATCTTGTTGGTATAATTGCTTGTGTTCTAGTTGTTTTTGTTCTTCTAGTTGCTTTTGTTCTAGTTGCTTTTGTTCTAGTTGTTTTTGTTCTGGTTCTAGTGGTTTTTGTTCTAGTCGTTTTTGCTCTTCTAACTGATTGTATTGTAGTTGTTTTTGTTGTTCTAGTTGTTTTTTCTCTAGTTGTTTTTGTTTTCCTTGTTGTTCTTGTTCTAATTGCTTTTGTTCTTGATCTATTTGTTTTCGCTCTTGTTCTAGTAGCTTTTGTTCTAGTTGTTTTTGTTGTCCAAGTTGTTTTTGTTGTTCTACATGTTTTTGTTCCAGTTCTTTTTGTTCTTGTAGTTGCTTTTTAGTTAGTTGTTTTTGTTCTTCCAGATGCTTTTGTTCCAGTACTTTTTGCTCTAATTCTTCTTGTTCTTCCAGTTGCTTTTTTTCTAATTGTTTTTGTTCTTCCAGTTGCCCTTGCCATAGTTGTTTCTGTTTTTCTAGTTGTTTTTGGTCTAGTTGTTTTTGTTTTTCGAGTTGGTCTTTCTCAAGTTCTAGGGATTTTTGTTCTAGTTGTCTTTTATGTTCTAATTGCTTTTGCTCTAGTTGTTTTTGTTGTTCCCATTGTTTTCGCTGTAGTTGTTCTTGCTGGTGTAATTGTTTTTGTTCTAGTTGTTTTTGCTCTTCCAGTTGTTTTTGTTCTAATTGTTTTTGTTCTAGTTGCTTTTGTTCTGGTTCTAGTGGGTTTTGTTCCAGTTGTTTTCGCTCTTCTAACTGATTGTATTCTAATTGTTTTTGTTGTTCTAGTTGTTTTTTCTCTAGTTGTTTTTGTTTTTCTAGTTGTTCTTGTTCCAATTGCTTTTGCTCTTGATCTATTTGTTTACGTTTTTGTTCTAGTTGCTTTTGTTCTAGTTGTTTTTGTTGTCTGAGTTGATTTTGTTGCTCTAAATGTTCTTGTTCCAGTTCTTTTTGTTCCTGTATTTTTTTTTGTTTCAGTTGATTTTGTTCTTCCAGATGCTTTTGTTCTAGTATTTTTTGTTCTAATCCTTCTTGTTCTTCTAGTTGCTTTTGTTCTAGTTGCTTTTGTTCTTCCAGTTGCTGTTGCCCTAGTTGTTTTTGTTCTTCTAGTTGTTTTTGGTCTAGTTGTGTTTGTTGTTCTAGTTGTTTTTTCTCTTGTTCTAGTGATTTTTGTTCTAGCTGTGCTTTTTGTTCTAGATGCTTTTGCTCTAGTTGTCTTTGTTCTTCCCATTGTTCTTGTTGTAGTTGTTCTTGTTGGTGTAATTGTTTTTGTTCTAGTTGTTTTTGTTCTTCCAGTTGTTTTTGTTCTAGTTGCTTTTGTTCTAGTTGCTTTTGTTCTGGTTCTAGTGGTTTTTGTTCCAATTTTTTTCTCTCTTCTAACTGATTGTATTCTAGTTGTTTTTGTTGTTCTAGTTGTTTTTTTTCTAGTTGTTTTTGTTTTTCTCGTTGTTCCTGTTCTATTTGTTTTCGTTCTTGTTCTAGTTGCCTTTCTTCTAGTTGTTTTAGTTTTCTGAGTTGATTTTGTTGTTCTAGATGTTTTTGTTCTAGTTCTTTTTGTTCCTGTAATTGCTTTAGTTTTAGTTGTTTTCCTTCTTTCAGCTGCTTTTGTTCTAGAAGCTCTTTCTCTAGTCCCTTTTGTTCTTCTAGTTGCTTTTGTTCTAGTTGATTTTGTTCTTTCAGGTGCTTATGCTTTAGTTGTTTCTGTTCTTCTAGTTGTTTTTGGTCTAGTTGTGTTTGTTGTTCTAGTTGTTTTTTCTCTTGTTCTAGTGATTTTTCTTCTAGCTGTGCTTTTTTTTCTAGATGCTTTTGCTCTAGTTGTCTTTGTTCTTCCCATTGTTCTTGTTGTAGTTGTTCTTGTTGGTGTAATTGTTTTTGTTCTAGTTGTTTTTGTTCTTCCAGTTGTTTTTGTTCTAGTTGCTTTTGTTCTAGTTGCTTTTGTTCTGGTTCTAGTGGTTTTTGTTCCAATTTTTTTCTCTCTTCTAACTGATTGTATTCTAGTTGTTTTTGTTGTTCTAGTTGGTTTTTTTCTAGTTGTTTTTGTTTTTCTCGTTGTTCCTGTTCTATTTGTTTTCGTTCTTGTTCTAGTTGCCTTTCTTCTAGTTGTTTTAGTTTTCTGAGTTGATTTTGTTGTTCTAGATGTTTTTGTTCTAGTTCTTTTTGTTCCTGTAATTGCTTTAGTTTTAGTTGTTTTCCTTCTTTCAGCTGCTTTTGTTCTAGAAGCTCTTTCTCTAGTCCCTTTTGTTCTTCTAGTTGCTTTTGTTCTAGTTGATTTTGTTCTTTCAGGTGCTTATGCTTTAGTTGTTTCTGTTCTTCTAGTTGTTTTTGGTCTAGTTGTGTTTGTTGTTCTAGTTGTTTTTTTTCTTGTTCTAAAGACTTTTGTTCTAGTTGTGCTTTGTGTTCTCGTTGCTTTTGCTCTAATTGTCTTTGTTCTTCCCATTGTTCTTGTTGTAGTTGTTCTTGCTGGTATAATTGTTTTTGTTCTAGTTGTCTTCGTTCTTCCAGTTGCTTTTGTTCTAGTTGCTTTTGTTCTAGTTGCTTTTGTTCTGGTTCTAGTGGTTTTTGTTCCAATTTTTTTCTCTCTTCTAACTGATTGTATTCTAGTTGTTTTTGTTGTTCTAGTTGTTTTTTTTCTAGTTGTTTTTGTTTTTCTCGTTGTTCCTGTTCTATTTGTTTTCGTTCTTGTTCTAGTTGCCTTTCTTCTAGTTGTTTTAGTTTTCTGAGTTGATTTTGTTGTTCTAGATGTTTTTGTTCTAGTTCTTTTTGTTCCTGTAATTGCTTTAGTTTTAGTTGTTTTCCTTCTTTCAGCTGCTTTTGTTCTAGTAGCTCTTTCTCTAGTCCCTTTTGTTCTTCTAGTTGCTTTTGTTCTAGTTGATTTTGTTCTTTCAGGTGCTTATGCTTTAGTTGTTTCTGTTCTTCTAGTTGTTTTTGGTCTAGTTGTGTTTGTTGTTCTAGTTGTTTTTTTTCTTGTTCTAAAGACTTTTGTTCTAGTTGTGCTTTGTGTTCTCGTTGCTTTTGCTCTAATTGTCTTTGTTCTTCCCATTGTTTTTGTTGTAGTTGTTCTTGCTGGTATAATTGTTTTTGTTCTAGTTGTCTTCGTTCTTCCAGTTGCTTTTGTTCTAGTTGCTTTTGTTCTGGTTCTAGTGGGTTTTGTTCCAGTTGTTTTTGCTCTTCTAGCTGATTGTATTCTAGCTTTCTTTGTATTTCTAGCTGTTTTTTCTTTAATTGGTTTTGTTTTTCTAGTTGTTCTTGTTCTAGTTGCTTTTGCTCTAGATCTATTTGTTTTTGTTCTTGTTCTAGTTGCTTTCGTTCTAGTTGTTTTTGTTGTCCAAGTTGTTTTTGTTGTTCTACATGTTTTTGTTCCAGTTCTTTTAGTTCCTGTAGTTGCTTTTGTTCTATTTGTTTTCTTTCTGCCAGATGTTTTTGTTCTAGTTTTTGTTTTTCTAGTTTTCCTTCTTGTTGGGCTTGTTCTTGTTCCAGTTGATCTCCTTCCAACTGTTTTTGTTTTTCTACTTGTTCTTGTTCTGATTGTTTTTGTTGTTCCAGTTGCCTCTGTTCTAGTTGTTTCTGTTGTTCCAGTTGTTTCTGTTTTAATTGTTCTTGTTCTGTTTTTTTCTGTCTTTGTTGTTCTAGTTGCTGTTGTACTAATTGTTTTTGCTGATCTAGCTGTTTTAGTTGCTCTTGTTTCAATTGCTTTTGCTGTTCTAGCTGTTCTGGTTGCTTTTGTTGTTCCAGTTGCTGTTCTAGATTTTTTTGTTCTAGCTTTTCTAGTTGCCATTGTTCTAGTTTCTTTTGTTGTTCCAGTTGCTGCTCCAGTTGTTTTTGCTGTTCTAGCTGTTCTAATTGTTTTTGTTCTAGTTGCTTTTCTTCTAGTTCCTGTTCTAGTTGTCTTTGTTGTTCTAGCTGTTTTAGTTTTTCTTGTTTTTCTAGTTGCTTTTGTTGTTCTAGTTGCTTTTGTTTTTCTAGTTGCTGATATTCTAGTTGCTTTTCTATTTGTTTTTGTTGTTCTAGCTGTTTTAGTTGCTCTTGTTGCTGTTTGTGTAGTTGTTGTGCTAGTTGTTCTTGTTCTAGCTGTTCTAATTGCTGTGCTAGTTGTTTTTGTTGTTCTAGCTGTTCTAGTTGCTTTTGTTGTCCTAATTGCTGTGCCTGTTGATTTTGTTGTTCTAGCTCTTCTAGTTTTTTTTGCTCTAGCTGTTTAAGTTGCTCTTGTTGCTGTTTGTGCAGTTGTGCTAGTTGTTCTTCTTCTAGCTGTTCTAATTGCTGTGCTAGTTGTTTTTGTTGTTCTAGCTGTTCTAGTTGCTTTTGTTGTTCTAATTGCTGTGCTTTTTGTTTTTGTTGTTCTAGCTCTTCTAGTTGTTTTTGTTGCTCTAGCTGTTTTAGTTGCTCTTGTTGCTGTTTGTGCAGTTGTTGTGCTAGTTGTTCTTGTTCTAGCTGTTCTAATTGCTGTGCTAGTTGTTTTTGTTGTTCTAGCTGTTCTAGTTGCTTTTGTTGTCCTAATTGCTGTGCTTGTTGTTTTTGTTGTTCTAGCTCTTCTAGTTGTTTTTGTTGTTCTAGCTGTTTTAGTTGCTCTTGTTGCTGTTTGTATAGTTGTTTTGCTAGATGTTCTTGTTGTTCTAGCTGTTCTAATTGCTGTGCTAGTTGTTCTTGTTCTAGTTGTTCTAGTTGCTTTTGTTCTAATTGCTGTGCTAGTTGTTCTTTTTGTTCTAGCTGTTCTAATTGCTTTTGTTGTTCTAATGGCTGTGCTTGTTGTTTTTGTTGTTCTAGCTGTTTTAGTTGCTCTTCTTGCTGTTTGTGCAGTTGTTTTGCTAGTTGCTCTTGTTGTTCTAGCTGTTCTAATTGCTGTGCTAGTTCTTGTTTTAGCTGTTCTTGTTGCTTTTGTTGTTCTAATTGTTGTGCTAGTTGTTCTTGTTCTAACTGCTCTAGTTGCTTTTGTTGTTCTAATTGCTGTGCTTGTTGTTTTTGTTGTTCTAGGTCTTCTAGTTGCTGTTCTAGTTGTTTTTGTTGTTCTATCTGTTTTAGTTGTTCTTCTTGCTGTTTGTCTACTTGTGTTAGTTGTTTTTGTTGTTCTAGCTGTTTTTGTTCTAGCTGTTCTAGTTGTTGCTGTTGTTCTAGTTGTTGTTCTAAGAGCTTTTGTTGTTCTAGCTGTTTTAGTGGCTCTTCTTGCTGTTTGTCTATTTGTGCTACTTGTTTTTGTTGTTCTAGCTGTTCTAGTTGTTTTTGTTGTTCTAATTGCGGTGCTAGTTGTTTTTGTTCTTCTAGTTGCTGTTGTTCTAGTTGCTGTGCTAGTTGTTTTTGTTCTTCTTGTTGCTGCTTTAATGTTCTTTGTTGTTCTAGTTGTTTTAATTGTTCTTGTTGCTGTTGTAGTTGTTTTGCTAGTTGTTTTTGCTTTTCTAGCATTTTGAGTTGCTGTGGTTCTAGTTGTTCTGCTAGTTGTTTCAGTTTTTCTACCTGTTCTAGTTGCTTTTGTTGTTCTAGTTGCTGTTCTAGCTGTTTTTGTTGTTCTAGCTGTTTTAATTGTTCTTGTTGCTGTTCTAGTTGTGCTAGTTGTTTTTGTTGTTCCAGCTTTTCTAGTTGCTTTTGCTGTTCTAATTCTTGTTCTAGTTGTTTTTGTTGTTCTAACTGTTCTAATTGTTTTTGTTGTTCTAGTTGCTGTTGTTCTGGTAGCTGTGCTACTTGTTTTTGTTGTTCTAGCTGTTTCAGTTGCTGTTCTAGTTGTTTTTGTTCTAGATGCTTTTGTTGTTCTTGTTGCTGTTCTAGTTGTCTTTGTTGTTCTAACTGATCTAGTTGCTGGTGTTCTAGTTGCTGAGCTAGTTGTTTTTGTTCTAGCTGCTTTTGTTGTTCTAGTTGTTCTAGCTGTTCTAGTTGCTGTGCTAGTTGTTTTTGTTGTTCTAGCTCTTTTAGTTGCTCTAGTTGTTGTGTCAGTTTTTGTTGTTCTAGCTGTTCTAGTTGCTGTTCTAATTGTTTTTGTTCTAGTTGCCTTTGTTGTTCTAGTTGTTTTTCTATTTGTTCTAGTTGTTTGAGTTGTTCTTGTTGCTGCTGTTCTAGTTGTGCTATTTGTTTTTGTTCTAGTGGCTTTTGCTGTTCTAGTTGCTGTTCTAATTGTTTTTGTTGTTCTAGCTGTTCTAGTTGCTGTTGTTCTAGTTGTTGTTCTAGTCCTTTTTTTTCTAGGTGCTTTTGCTCTTCTAGTTGTTTTTGTTGTTCTAGCTGGTCTAGTTGCTGTGCTACTTGTTTTTCTTCTAGGTATTGTAATTGCTGTTGTGCTAGTTGCTTTTGTTCTAGTTGTTCCTGTTCTAGTTGCTGTTGTTTTTGTTCTTCTTGTTCCTCTGGTTGCTTTTGTTGAAGTTGTTCTGATTGTCTTTGTTTTCGTTCTTCTTGTTGTTTTTGCAGTCGTTTTAGTAGCTCTAGATTTGGTTTTCGTTGTTTCCCTTCTTGTTTGTGTTTATTTTGTTGTTTCAATCCTTTTTGTTTTTCTATTACTTCTACTTTCTCTTCTTCCTCCTTCTCTTTCTGTTCTTTATCCTTTTCCTCTATTTTTTCTTCTTGTTCTTGTTCTTCCTTTGCTTTTACTTCTGCTTCTTTTTCTAAGAATATTTTTACTTCTTTCTCCTTCTCCTCCCCCTCCTCTTCTTCCCCCTCCTCCTCTTCCCCCTCCTCCTCTTCTTCTTCCTCAAGAGTCACTTTCTCCTCCTCCTCCTCCCCCTCCTCCTCTTCTTCTTCCTCAAGAGTCACTTTCTCCTCATCTTTGGGCAGTTCCTCCTTGGAGCCTTCTGACAGTCCCTCTTCCCAGAGCTGTTCCCATTCATCCCATGTCCCTTTACTTTCATCCTCATCCATTCTTTTCCGATATGGAAATAATTTCTCTTTGGCCTCGTGAGGTTTCTGCTCTTCTTCAAGATGACTCTCAACAAATGGTATGCTATTCTCTCTTTCGAGCTGTTCTTTGTCCTCGCGTGGTTTCTCCTCATCCTTAAGATATGGTATGCTTTTTCCTTTTTCAAGCTTTTGCCACTTATCCCGCTCCTTCCAAATCATTCCTCTCTCATCCTTAACTGGTCTTTTTTCTATCTCAACCACTTTCTCCTCTAATGCAGCCATTTCTATTTCTCTTTTATCCTTCTTTTTTCCTTTGATCTCCTTAATATCCAATTTTACATCCTTTGGGGCCTTTTTCATAATTTTCCTAGAACCCCTCTTTGACATCTTATCTTTTTTCAGTTTCTCCCCTAGCTGAGTTGGGTCTGCTTTTAAAATAATAATGCTCTTTTTCTCCTTTTCTTTGAGAATTGCCTGGGTTTCCTCCAAGTCTTTCATATCCCTTGCTTCCTTTTGCTCTTCTTCCACTGGTATCTTTTCCCTCTGTTCAATCACCCTGTCCTTACTAATTGCTCCTTCACGAATAAAAGATGATTTCACCTCTGGGGAACCTATATCCCAGTCAGTTTTATCTGTTTCGTCCTTCAACACAGGACAGATCTTCTGAAAGAGTTCCCAGCTGGGGTGCTGATCAGATAGTACGGCCTGGGCTCTGCTCACCACTTCAGCACTTAAAGCTTCTGAAATTTCCGTTTGAGAACCAGATAACCTGAAGGTCATAAGACGACACAAATCATCCCGCCATGTTAAGTCCTCACCTTTATGGCCAGGCCTTCCAGAGACCCCTCGCCTACTGTCACTCTTAACATCTTTTTCTTTCTGTAGTTCTGTGATTAGAGTTCGAGACTCTTCTGTCTTCTTCTTTTGTCTCTTTATGGGTTTAAAAAAATTCTTTTTTTTCTTGCTTTTTTTTTCATGTATTTTCCGCAACATCTTCAGGGCCACTGCAACATGATCCCTTGAAGGTTCTTTTTCTAAAAGACTTTGTTCATCTTTTAGACTGTGAGTTGAAGATATTTTTGAAGGGATGGCTATATCCTTTTCCTCAATCGGTATAGCTTCACTCTGATCAACTCCGCTGTCTAATAGACCTGTTTCCCTCTGATCAACTTCACTGTCTAATGGACCTGGTTCACGCTGATAAACTACATCCTCTGATTCAGTCTCTTTTATCTTCTTGCTTCTCCGCAACAACTTTCGAGCTGTTGTGAAAAATCAGAAGATAGAGCTAAGGAAAGCATGGGTGGCTTAAATGAAACCCTTTCCAGTATCTCATGCTAAAAGAAACTTCCATAAAAGTAATAGCTACACAGGGGACTTTAAAGAATGGGTGAAATCTTTTCAAAATCAAAAAACACATTCTTGGCTAGAGAAATAGTACAGGGGTTAGGATATTTGCCTTGCATGTAGTCAACTATAGTTTGATACCAGTCACCACACATATGGTTCCCAGAGCACCACCTGGAGTGATTACTGAGCAAAAAGTCAGGAGCAATCTTGAGCATAGCCAGGAGGTACCCAACCCTACTCCAAAGACATTCTCCTTGTTTTATTCCCAGTTCTACACCCCTACACACACACACACACACACACACACACACACACACACACACATACACACCTCATGAAGAATCACCATAAGATTGGGTATATCTTCCTAAATTTTTTTCTTGAAAAGTTCTTTCTACTTTATTTCTATTCTTGCCTATCTTTTGACCCCCTTCATCTCTATAGCACCTGCCTTTAGGAATCCCAAGACTGAACCAAATCACCCTATACATACGTGGTGGTCTTTTCCCGCCTGCTCGGGTCCGTCTTTGGCTTTTGATAATCTTAGTGGCCATTTCCACATTGTCAACTGTATCAGACTTCTGTGATTCAAGTTCAAAAGGCTTTGATATTTCAAAAGAAAAAGAAGATTTATCTTCATTCAAGGTCAGGTCTTCATTTAGTCGCTGCTTTACTTGAGTGTGAAGGATTTGAAGATCTGGGAGTCGCATTCCTAGCAGCTGGTCCAAACTTTCCTCCCCAACTATTTCCTGCCTGTGAAAGTCAAAGAATAGGAAAAATAATGCTGAATCAGGAAAAAGAGGGAGACTAAGAAGAGAAGTACTGTGGAACCAACAGGGTGCTTGGTAAAGTAGCCAGCAGAAAGAGCAAACAGACTGGAGTGATTGTATGGAGACTGTGAAGATAGGGCAGAAGGATGTAAGAGAGAACTTGAAAAGATAGAAAAAGACAGGAATAGGAAAGATATTGAATAAGGTGTATTATTTATTGTAATGAATAAAGATGCTGACTACTGTCAGTGAATTGTCAGGATAGTCTAGGAATGAAAAAAAGACAAGAATGAGATAAAGGACCAGAAAATACTCATGAACTAAGAGATAGCAAGGGAAGGGACTGAGAAAGGGTAGAAGAAAATTAGAAGCTGGTAAAGATTTAGGGTCAGAGAGATAGTAATGCAGGAAGAGCTCTTGCTTCACACATGGCCAACATGGGTTTGATCCTTAGCATTCTATATGGTCCCCCAAAGCCCACCAGGACTGATTCCTGAGTGCAGAGCCAGGAATAACCTAAGCATCACTGCCAGGTGCGACCCAAACTGCCCCTCTTCATACACAACCACAAAATATATAATGAAAGAAGCTGGTAAAGAGTTAAGCCAAAAAAAAAAACTTACTGTATTTCTCGGAATGTGTCTCGGTGCTCGATCAAGTTTAAAAGTGAAGTTTTTGAGTGGATACCAGTTTCAGGAATGAGGCTTAGGGCCTTATCCCTCACTATTTTATCCTTGTCCATTAATCCTCTGGCCAGAGGCACAGCAAAGAGATGAGTAAGCATTCCTAAACGTTTTAATCCTTCCCAGGACAGCTCTCGGATGTGTGGATTGGAATTGGTGGTATCGTCCAGTAGACGATGAGCTACTTCAGAGCGCAGGGTTGGAGATACCTGATAAGAGGCAAAGATTTGCCCTAGCACACCGACACAGGTTTGGTACTTTAATGGAGCTGCATGAGCTGTAACGTTGAGGATTGTTTCAATCAGGTTATTAATAGCCATTTCACTCATTCTTTTTCCCAGCCAACTGCGATTTCCTGCACATGTAAGGATTGAGAAGGTTCGATCTGTGGATTGTCTTTTTTCTATTAAGTCTCTTTCCTCATTTTGTTTTGGATAATGTTCCCGAGGACCTGACTCTTTATTCCAGAAAAAGAATTGTTCAGATTTGTCCCAATTTGATAAATTCCGTGTGGGTGAGTGCAGAGTACACTGTAGAAATACAGGGCTTCCCTCTGGCCAAAGTCGGGCACGAATCACTGAGTTGGGGATATAACAATCAGGAGCAATGGGCCATTTCTGTCCGTGACCAAAGTAGGACCTCAATATCTGATAAGGGTTGAGTCCATCCCAGGTTATCAGCTTTAGTTGAGGAGTATCCTCATAATAAAGAAGTTCACTGTCCATCTGATCAGTTATCTCCTGGCTTGGGAATTCAGAGCTGGTCCTAGGCACAAACACGATGCTTCCTTTCTCACCTTCTACTATGACATGAGGCACAGTTTGGTCAAAAGCAATGGCCCGTTTATTGACAAGGCTATGTAGTCCCACTAAATCCTGTTTCCCGCATCCCCGATAATTATATTTGGGTGCAAGTATGTTCTCAAAAGATAAGAAGAAGCTTGGCATAAAAGGTTTTGAGTATTCTAACACCTCATCTCTAATGTTCATTAAGAAAAGGTTAGTCAACAGGGTGAGAGGAAGCAGTTTTAAACAAGATACCAGATAAAGACTCTGGTTGAAAGTCACAAGCAGATCTCCTCGATCATTTACAAAGCAAACTGGGCCAAAGTGCAGTGATGAGTCCAGCAAGGCTATGAGTTTACCCTGCAAGTTCCATACCCGGACACTGCCATCAACGCTACGTGTAACAAGAAGTTTCAAAGATAGGCAGACATCAAAAGATGAGATTGGACACTGGTGCAGAGGAAATGTCTCCATGAATGGTGTCTCTCTCTCTGTTTGAGAAGATAGAAAATCACTGAACTTCCAAATACGTAGGCAGTTAGACTGTGTGATAGCACCAACAGAGTTGGGCAAGAGTAATAGGTGTCTCAGATGACAGCTGCTGAGAATGCTTGTGAGGACATAAATACTTAGTTTGGAAGCCTCAAAACTAGCTTCTGATAGATGTATATAGTCATCCATTCCATAGGAACAGAGCAGAGTGTTATTTCTGGCACTCTGAACCCCTCCCGGAAGTGTACAGAGTGCCAATACAGCCCCACAATGCATGAATTTCTCTGTTCGAGCAAAGTTCTGATGGGAAAGCACTTTTACCATACCACTCCGGTGCCCAACGAATATCAGTCCTTCTATACAATAACCTGAGTAGAAAGTCCCATACGCCAGGCTTTGTACTTTGTCTTGAGAGTCTGGCGAGGTACATATGATATACTTAACTGGGCAAGGGCAGCGGGTTGTGTCAAATACCAGTATATCAGAGCTACCTGTTGCCACAAAGAGCTCCTGGTTTTCTGGGTTATAGGCCCAATCCACAGCCTTGTCCAATAATGAGAAGGGCCAGGTGATAACCAGACGTTCACCTGTGAGCGGGGATATAAAGTGCATCAAGCCATCCTCAGTAAGGCATAGTATCCTGAAACAATTACCACCACAGTGGACACGACGCAGCTGCTGGGGAGGAGAGCCACAGACATTGAAGAGACTATAGAAGCAGGGCATACGGCGCAACGAGAAAGTATGGGTAGTCTGACAGAAGAAAGTACTTGTGTCAATAAACTGGAGTGCGCACAATTCCTCACCAAGATCTAGCCGCCGTAGCAGGGTCCCTGAAGTCAGGTTCCACTCCTTGATTAGACCTTCCATGCCAGCTGTTAGTAAGGTGTGGGCTTCTGGCTGACTACGGATATATATCACAGACATGGAATGGGCTGTGAAACTGTGAAGAGAATGACCCCGTTGAAGGTTCCATACTTGGACTACCCCAGTCTTATTTCCAGCATAGAGGAAGCCCTGACCAAAACAGGTATAGCAGCAAGTGATAGAAGAGCCACTGGTCATAGATGTGTACCTCTTCACTTCTGCCAGCCTTCCATGGGCCTGGCGCTCAAGAACCCTCACCACTGATTCACAGAGGGCTACGAGTGTGCTATTTGAGCCATTCAACATGATGTCTTGGACAAGTTCATCACCAGGCATGGAGATCATGGAGACCATTTGGAGGCCCTTGCCAGTCTGCTCGATGGTCCAAGTGATGACTGCCCCCATGACACCTGACATAAGCATCTTTGTTTCTGGGTCATAGCAGAGACAACTGATGTTGTAGCGGCAGGGAACTGTACTTAGGGGTTTGAATGCACGAAAATGGTCCCCAAAGAGCCGTAGATTCAGGTCACCACAGTAGGCCACAATTATATGAAAGGAACCAGTATGAACCATGGATTGAATTGGAGGCAACCGTTCTGTCATAGAGAATATTCTTTTCTCAACCGTGTCTTCATCTTTGCTCTTTGTCCATACCACAGCCTAAAAGAAAATAAAAGGAAACTGCCTAGAAAAGATAGAAGGGGAATGGGCAGGCTATACAGTTATTTCCCCTGTTCTTGTGCTAAGGTAAAATTGGAAGACTAGAGTGATTTTTTTGCTCCCTGTTTATGGTGGTTGGAAGTACTGTAGGAGGAGAAAGCCTAGGACTCTCTCCTTAACTGTATCTTACATCAGGAGCCATAAAATCTATTGATCAGGGAATCTGTCATTGGAGAATGGCCAATGGGGGAAATCCTGGACCCCGAATTTTTTTTCAAGGATATATCTTTTTTTTGCCAATTTTGGGTGAGAGCTTATATGGGCCAAGCCCTATAGAATGGACTAAGATTAAGGAGAAGAAAGACTAGAACGTTTGTCTGGGTCAAAGAGATAGTACAGTGGATAGGGCGCTTGTCTTGCAATGTGGCCAACCCAAGTTGAATCCCAAACACCCTATATGGTCCTTCAAGCCCCACCAGGGGTGATTCCTGAGTACAGAGCCAGGAGTAAACCCTGAACATCACCAAGTGTGCCTCTCCTTGCTCCTTCTCCCCGCAAAAAAATTAGACAGTTTTACTGGTATTGTTTTTTTTTTTGCTTTTTGGGTCACACCCGGTGATGCACAGGGGTTGCTCCTGGCTCTGCACTCAGGAATTACCCCTGGCGGTGCTCAGGGGACCATGTGGGATGCTGGGAATCGAACCCGGGTCGGCCGCGTGCAAGGCAAACGCCCTACCCGCTGTGCTATTGCTCCAGCCCCATTACTGGTATTTTTTTAAATTCCAAATAAATTCACCTGTATTTCTTTTATGCCTGGTGTAACCCAAGAGAGGGAAGCAAAAAAGTCATCATCATTGACATAATGGCATACAAGCGGCATGTTTTGAAGATGGCGAGAATCTCTGTACAGTATCTCTGTACGGTCACTGAGGACAATTAACTCACTCGTTTGTTCTTTGCTGAGGTCCTGGGAAGAAGTATGACATAAAATAAGAGGACAGGTCATATTCTAATTCATGCCACAATGAAAATATTTCCCAAAGTTATGCCTCAACCCCAAAAACCATTTCTGTCATACCCACAAGTGTACAATTTATATTGATAGGATGCCTATATTTCGAAAGTATATAAGAATATCCTCAGCACAACAGGAAATCTAACCTGTCTAGGGTCTCAATGGACAAATATGATAGTATGAGTACAGGAAAAAACCAACGTCCATCACAATATGAAGTTGGCTATACCTGTCTTCCAATATCTAAAAGTGGATATGAAGGGGCCTAAATGATAGTGCAGTGGGTAGGGCATTTGCCTTACAGGGTTCAATCCCTGGCATCCCATACTGATCCCTGAGCACCACCAGGATAATACCTGAATGCAGAATCAGGAGTAATCCCTGATCACAGCCAGGCATAGCAAAAAAAAAAAATTAAAAATGGATATCTAATGAAAAACACATTTAACCCAAGGCAAGTGTACTGCCTCACACATGTCTTATATCGTATCCTAAGAGTCAATGCAGTTTTAAGTTACTATAGCTTAAAGCTGCACTAAATAAACTGAAGAGATAGTACAGCAGCTAAGGCACTTGCCTTGCATTTGGCCAACATGACACTGCATATGATTCATCAAAGTGATCCTTAAGCACAGAGCTAGGACTAAGTCCTGCACACCTCCCAGTATGGCCTTAAATCAATAAATAACATGAAACTGCACTAAATAAAGACTTTTAGATCACTCCTCTACTTGACCTTTAAATTTGGTAAAGAATAAGTGGATAGACAGATATTGTTCAGATATTATCCCATAGTTCAAACACGTGTTGGGAAACTGCACCTGGGATCCTTTTCTACAAACACAATCATAGCAAGTATTTTCTCTCCTGCCAACTTTCTATTTCATAAAAAAATCTCTTTTCCTAGAGGACTAGTTCCTCTGATTATGTTCCACCATGTTTACCTTTCAGTATCCATACAAGACAGTCCTGAACTCATTTGAAATTTGACAACTCACTTTCTACTAAGAGGACAGCTGTTTCTGGAACCTAACCTGCCTACTTACTGCTTTCATGAAAAAAAAAATCTCTGCCTTCTCTGAAGTGCTCATAGCCATAGATGGAGACCAATGACATATCTATATAAAAATTACCTGATTTTCTATTATGTCATTTATTTGGTATTTAAAATCCTTCCACGGGGGAATGAGTCTGGAGGCAGTCATAATTGATTATCCCGTGGTCCTTCTCAAGACTACTGCTTTTAAGAACCTGTGAAATAGGGGCCAGAGAGATAGTACAGAAGGTAAGGGGCTTGCCTTGCACAGCCAATCCTAGTTTGATCACCAGCATTTGATCCCCCAAACACCACCAGGGATCACTGCTGGGGATAGAACTAGGAATACCCCCCTACCTGGCTTAACCTCCCTCCCTGCATAGCTCTCCACCCACCCCCGCCCAGCCCTACAATAAGATAAACAGTGTGGGATTGATAATACTGAATAATGGCAACCCTTGGACTTCAAGTTTTGAACTGACATTATCATGTCATGGTGATACAGCAGGAGTGAAAGGTTAGAGCATCAGGCACACACAGAAATCTCGGACCCAAGCAACTTGCAGCATAGATGGCCCAGGACTTTGCAATAGGTAGCTCCAGATGGGGGGCAGATGCCGTACCACTGCCTACCCTCTAAGAGCTCCAGTGGCTGCCATTTTATAGAAGCACCAGCTCCCACATGGCCACGATCCAGAGACACACACAGGAATCTCGGACACAAGCAACCTGCGGCAGCAATTTCTTCAGACCCTAATATTAAAATCCTGTTCCTAAATTCCTAAAGCAAAAGCAGCCACGCAACATTATATGATATCCATAACAAGCAATACAAAACACATTGTCTAGCAATTGTATTTTCGGCAGATATAAGGGGAGGTAGGACTAGTCTTGAAATATCGAAGGCAACTAAAGTAGAGAAAGAATACCTTGCAAATTGTCTGCCACACAAGCAGGGGGAGGTATGGAAAGTGGCAGCAGGGGAGTGGGGGGGGCTCCGGGATACTGGGGATTTTGGTGGTGGAAAATGTGCACTGGTGAAGGGATGGGTGTTGGATGACTATATGATCAAAGTTCAAACATGAAATTTTTGTTACTGTATCTCACAGTGAATTAATAAAAAAAAATTAGAGCATCAGGTGGACTGGTTATTGTTGTTTTGGTTTTGGAGTCACACTTGGCTCCAAATCAACAGAAATAGTTAATCTAATTGATCATTTTAAATCATTAAAAGCAATAAAAGATATCCTATAAAAATAGATAATGGGATGACTGGAGGTCGAAGACCATGGCAGATAGAGGAAGGCCCCAGCCAGGCAATCTCTCTCTCTCCCTCTCTCCCTCCCTCCTCTCCTGCTCCCTCCGCTTCCCCTCCCCCTCCCACACTCTTTCTATACCTCCCCACCACCTCTGCCCTTCCACACTCTCTCTCCCTCTCCCTTTTTCTTCCCTTCCAGGCAGGGCTCTTACACCAGAAAGCTGGCAAGACAGCCAGCATCTCCCCAACACACATGGCCATGGCTAAAGACCAAGGAAAGTTTGAACTAAAGGGAACCATTGGATACAGCATGGCATCAGGACAAGACCAGACCTTCATACGCTGGAGATGAGTAGACAGCAAGGAACAGAATTTAGGAAAGGGACCCAGACCTGTCTACTTATTGTGCATTTGTTTGTTTGTTTTATTTTGGGGGCCACACCCAACCATGTTCAGAGGTTGCTTCTGGCTCTGCACTCAGAATTTACTCCTAGCAAGACTCAGGAGATCGTATGGGATGCTGGGGATCAAATGCAGATCAGTCTGATGCAAGGAAACCACCCTACTTGCTGTACTATCACTCCGGCCCCAGACCCATCCTCTTGAACTGTGCAATAAATTCTAACTTCTTAAACTTCTGAATTTTGTATGCAAACTTTTCATAAAACTCAAGAACCCACAATACCAGGAAAAAAATCCACTTTCATGCTAACATTGGAGGGTGATGGGAAAAGAAAGAGATGGATTAGAAATGACACGGGAGGGGGCCAGAGAGATAGCTTAGCAGGTAAGGTATTTGCCTTGCATGAGGCCGACCTGGGTTCAATCTCTGGCATCCTGTATGGTGTCCCAAGCATTGCCAGGAGTAATTTCTGAGTGTAGAAGTAGGAGTAACCACTGAGCATTGCTGGGTTTGATCCCAAAAGCAAACAAAACAAAACAAAACAAACAAAAAAACAGAAGTGACATGAGAACAGTCAGTGTTGGAGAGTCTTGAGCGCTTGGTGGTGGTGAAGGTGCAGTAACTATATACCTTAAAGTCATACAAGTTTGGAGGGCTAGAGTGATAGTAGAGTGGATAGGGTGCTTGCCTTGAATGCAGGTTCAATCCTACAAGCCCCACCAAGAGTGATCCCTGAGTACAGAGCAGAAGTAAACCTTGGGCAAAACCTGGTGTGCCTCCTAACTCCCAGGGGAAAAAATCCCAAATGAACAACAACAAAAAAAACCCAAATTATAGAAGTTTTGTTGAATGTGGAGGGGGGAGATTTGGGCCACAGACAGTGGTGCACAGAGGCTACTTTTTAGTCAGGCACAGGGATTGGTCCTGGTGTTTCTCAGGGGACCATTTATGGTACTGGGGATCAAACTGAAGTTGACTGCATGCAAAACAAGAACCTTAATCCCTGTACTATCTCTCTGAGTTTGAACCCACGTAATTTAACAGTGTTATAACCATATTACCTAAACAATAAATAAATAAGAACCTGTGAGAATTCAAAAGAGGTCTGTTGAGCCACTGCAATCTGTCTAGGACCTAGGATTTAGAAAGTGAAATCCATAAACTCGTGTTTATTGAACATGAGCACTTTTAAATGTCAAGACTAGGTAAAAGAGGTCAAAGATATAGTACAGCAGGTAGGGTGCTTGTCTTGCATCTGTTAGACCTGGGGTTTGATCCCTGGCACTCCATATGGTTCCTAGAGCCAACCAGGAGTGGCCCCTGAGCACAGAGCAGGAGTAAGCCCTGAGCACTGTGAGGTATGGTCCAAAATCCAAAAAGAAAAGAAAACTGAATTGCTGGAGAATTTGAGTCATATGAATTACCCTTAAAGTATGCCTTGAAGTAACAATGATGATTCTTTTTTAGCCTAGCCTGGTTCTCAAACAAGTGGCCATTCATTTCTTTCCAACGCATACTTAGTATCAGTTACTCTGGAAATGTGAGTTAAACTTACAGTTCTGCCAGCAGAGGGCAATAAAGGCCGTCTTTGTGCCTGCTAGAATTTGCCATTTATTTTATTTAGTCCCCAAAGTGCCATCTTCAGGCCAGCAGCATCAGCAAAACCTGAGAACTTGTTAGAAATGCAAATTATTGAGCCCCCCTTGACTTTGTAATTGGAAATTCTGAGGCAAGAGCCCAAAAACCTGAGGTTGGGCTGGAGCTATAGCACAGCAGGTAGGGCGTTTGCCTTGCACGCGGTTGACCCGGGTTTGATTCCCAGCATCCCATATGGTCCCCCAAGCACCGCCAGGAGTAATTCCTCAGTGCATGAGCCAGGAGTAACCCCTGAGCATCGCTGGGTGTGACCCAAAAAACAAAAAACAAAAACAACAAAACAAAAAAAAAACCTGAGTTTTTTTTTTAATTTTTAAAATTTTAGGCACTGTGGATTACAATACTGTTGATAGTGTTTTATGCATAATACAATCCAGCATCACTCTCTATAAATCTGAGTTTTAAAAAAAGATTTATTTTTTGGTGCCAAGTGTTGAACCCAGGGCTTTATACATGTAAAATATGGGCTATACCACTGAAGCCCCCCAAATCGGAATTTTAATAATTTCTTCAACTGATCTTATGGACACTGAAGTTTGAGAACCACTGCTTCAGAGAACAATGGGGGTCCCTGATCAGTTTGTCGGGTAATTCTAAGGAAAGATCAGCAGAACCACTTCTGACATGGCTAAGCCTACGACCTACATTGCCACAGAAATGTGATGATCCAAAGCAGCAGGCAAAATTTATCATCATCTTATGTATGTAAAATGGGCAGACCCCTCAAAAAAAAAAAAAACGTTTTCACACCAATCATATCATTAGTTCTCAAAGGAATTAAGATATAGGGACCAGAGGTGTGGCTCAGTGGTAGAGCATTGCCTTGTATAAGACCCTAGATTCAGGACACTTCATGGTTTCCTGAGCCCTACTGGGAGTGACCCCTAAGTACCAAATCAGGAGTAGTCTCCAAGCATTGCCAGTTGTGGTCAAAAAAGAGAGAGGGTTGGGGCCAGAGTGATAGTATGGGTGGTAGGTTGCTTCCCTTGCATGCAATCAACCTGGGTTTGATCCCTAGCACCCCATATGGTCCCCTGAGTGCAGCCAGGAGTAAGCCCTGAGCATAGGCCCAGAAGTAAGCCCTGAGCACTACCAGATGTAGGCCAAAACAAAACAAAAAATGAGAGAGGGGCCAGAAGGATAATATAGCAGGTAAGGTGCTTGTCATGCATATGGCTGACCCAGGTTCAATCTCTGGTACCACCTATCATCCCCTGAGCACCACCGGGAGTGATTCCTCAGCATAGAGCCAGGAGTAATCACTGGATGTGACCGAGAAGCAGAAGGAGAGAAAGAGAGAGAAAGAGACAGAGACAGAGACAGAGAGAAAAAGAGAGATCATCTCCGTTTCATATATATATGAACATGAATTTAGAGAGAAAAGTTGATAACGTTCAAAGATTCTGGGTCAGATTCAAGCCCAAGATTTAACGCACAGTTTAAGAGTCAGAGGAGGAGGTTCTGCCAGCAACAGCAGGTCTCAGACACATTAATGCACTATTTTTTTGTTTTTTGGCATTTGGCTTTTGGTCACACCCAATGATCTCAGTGGTTAGTCCTGATTTTGCACTCAGGAATTACTCTGGACAGTGCTTGGGGGACCATATATGATTGAACCTGGGCCGGGAACATGCAAGGCAAGCACCTTAACCACTCTACTATCTCTCCAGTCCCTGTAATGCTGCTAAGATTGTGGATCATGGCCCCATATGAGTTATGAAACAATATAGATATTACAGAAATTTTCTTTTAGAATAAATCTGTGATTTATTGACTAACACAGCAAATGTTTGTCTATTTTACATATAAATGTTTGACTATTTTATATGCCTACTTACACATGGTCATAGAAAAACTTCTGAGGCAGGGGTGGGCAGAAAGTAGAGGGGTTTAAATGTTTGCCTTGACTGTGGCCAACCCTGGTTCGATCCTTGGCAATGCACATAGTTTCCAAGCATAGCCTAAGTAGTTTCAGATGTGGGTCCCAAACAAAACTAAAACCAAACAAAAACGGTCACAAGTGGAAAAAGATTAAGAAAACCCTGCGCTAAAGAAGACTGGGACTGGCTGTCAGATATTAGCAGCTCTTCTTTCTCCCCAGGGCTGCATGCTGCCCTCCTCACTTATTTTTTTCCATTCTGCCACACTGCACTTGATGTTTTCAGACCCTCTTTCAAGAGTCAGTGGAATTTGCTTTAGACCCAGCACATCAATGGATGCCCCTCAGTGCACATCTCAGGTGTACCCCCAGCTGGCTCCCTTCTAAGTAAGGCCCCAGACCTACTGAGAACAGTCATTAGTAGCAAATTTACAGTCACTGTCATCAGTTCCCATTGTTCCTAATCTCTCCCCTGGGTCAGGCCTCTCTTGACCAGCCTACAAAAGGGAATGGATAGGACCATTCCGGGCATAGCCCTAGGGGATACAGTACATCTAAGGGGTATACAAGATAGAAATCTCTTGCTTATTTGTTTGTAGCTCTCTTCCATCCTTTTACACAAGCTTCCTCGGGCTATCCCTGGAGGAAATTTCTCTGCTGAAAGCTCCCATGTGATTCTCTAATACCATTACCTACCTAGCTTCTTTTCAGAGTGAGTTCCTTAATCCTCATGGTCTTGACTTGATATCTTGATAACCCAAAAATAATCTATTTGAGGCTCTGGAAATCAACCAGCCTGTGATTGGGCCTTGACACTGGCCTCTTACCCTTTTTCTCAGCTGCAGTGCACTTCCCATGTCAGTATTGAGGGATGCACAGCCAGCAGCCCAGGAATCTTACTTTTGGAATAAAGAGAACTGATGTTGGAGTCCCTGCATCTAGTCTTGTGGATTGATCTCCCCTCAGAAGACAGTGCAGAAGCATCAGAAAGAATTAGTTGGCTCTCCAGTCAAACGTACTAAGCCAGAGGATACTTTGGGCCTACCAGCTTTTTAGGGGGAAGAGGGTGCTCTCAAGCAGCAGTGGGGGCCTGTGGGTCCTTCCTGGCAATACTTAGATTGGCCGTGCCAGCTCGGAGTGATTCGCTCTACTGAAACAGTGCTGCTCGGCCTTCCTGCTAGGGGCCTCAAGAGCCACACCCAGAAGTTCTCTAACATGTGGCCCAAGGATGGAACTTGGGGCTTTATGCACACAAAACATGCACTCCAGTCCTTTAGAAGCTATATCCTTGGGGCCAGAGCATAGTACCACAAGTAAGGCACTTGCCTTGCACTCCACTGGCTCAGGTTAGATCCTCAGCACCCCATATGGTCCTCCAAGCCTGCCAGGAATAATTTCTGAGGGCAGAGCCAGGAGTAACCCCTGAGCACTGCCAGATGTGGCCCCCAAACAAACAAAACCCCCAAACACAAAAACAATTATTTTTTATTTTTGGGTCACACCTGGCTCTGCATTCAGGAATTATTCCTGGCGGTGCACGGAGGACCATATGGGATGCTGGAAATCGAACCCGGGTGGGCCATGTGCAAGGCAAATACCCTACCCACTGTGCTATCGTCCCAGGCCACCCCAAATAAAATTTTAATGGACACCGTAATATTTAAAATAGGACTGAGTACTTAGTTCAGTGAATATATATATATATGTATTTTTTCAATATATATGTTCAAAACACAGTAAGCATATAATTAAATTTTTACACCTGACTTTTGGTTCCCCTCCATGGGGCAACCTGGTTGTCTTTTTTTATAGGTGTCCTGTATATTTGTATATATTTTTTTCTTGTTTTTGGCCATTCCCTGTAGTGCTCAGGGCTTACTCATGACTTTGCACTCAGGAATCACTTCTGGTAGAGTTCAGGAGACCATATTGGATGTCAGGGATCTGAACCTGGGTTGGTCACATGGAAGACAATTGTCCCAATCATTGTATTATCTCTCCAGCAGTTCTTTTCCTTATATAAAGTGGTAGCTTGCTATTCATTGCTCTGTACTTTTCACTTAATGTATCTTAGAGATTAGTTCATTAATACATATACCTCTCTCATTTAAAAGACAATTATTATTTTTTGACTGGCAGTGCTTAAAAGGGACCAGATGGTACTAGGGATATAGAACCTGGACCTTCTGCATTGTAAAGCAAATAATTGCAGCCGTTTTAGCCATCTTCTCAGTCCTTGTCTCATTTGTCAACAATTGACAGCTCGTGTTCCACTATGCAAATGACAAAAAGCAAAAAAAAAAAAAAATTACTTGTGGCAGTGCTCTGGGAACCATGTGGGATTCCTAGGATCGAATCCAGGTTCACCATGTGCAAGATAAATGTCATCCCTGCTATACTATCACTCTGACCCCAGGGTCCTATTTTTTTTCTCTTGCTTTTTGGGTCACACCCAGCAATGCTCAGGGTGTATTCCTGGCTCTGCACTCGGGAATTACTCCTAGCAGTGCTGGGGACCTTTTGGGATGCCAGGGATGGAACTCGGGTCGGCCACATGAAAGGCAATTGCCCTACCTGCTGTACTATTGCTCTGGCCCTCAAGGTCATATTTTAATAATAATTTAAAAAAAGAATCATCACCTTCCCTTCCCTTTTTGTTATCATTGATGATGGGTATTGACCACAGCTGGATATAGCGTTTGCACACTTACTTGTTGTGTTTGCTGGGGGCCACATACAATTGAGATACTTGCAGACCCACTTGGTTGAGGGGTGCCAGAGATTGCACACACTGTTGCAACATGGGACTTCATATTTGCAAGGCAGGTGCCTTGGCACTGAGCTATCTCCCTGGTTTCTTAATTTGTCTGCAGTTATTAATAAATATTGGTAAATTTCCAACCTTTTGCTGCAACATGTACTACAAATGGACAGCTTTGTTAATACCTCAGCTTTAATTTTAGTAAACTTTTTTTTTCTTTTTGGGTCACACCTGGCAATACACAGGGTTACTCCTGGCTCTTGCACTCAGGAATCACCCCTGGCAGTGCTCAGAGGACCATATGGGATGCTGGGAATCGAACCCGGGTCGGCTGCGTGCAAGGCAAACACCCTACCTGCTGTGCTATTGCTCCAGCTCCTAAATATTTTTTCTTTTTTGGTCCCAGGAATTGACCCCAAGTCCTCTGCGTGCAAGATATGTGCAATGCCACTAAGCCACATTTTGAGACCCAGTTAGCTTCAAATTTGAATTTGAAGCAAGTGCTTACCTCAGTGTCTGAATGAACAAACCCCCAACACATGACCTTGTTGTCCAGCTTGCTGAGAGAATAAAGGCCAAGCATAACCATAGCAAGGAGCTTCAGGAAAAGTGGTGGCAAGAGACTATCACTGCATGGGTCAGGGATGTGACTCAAGTGGAGAGTCCAGGCCCTGGGTTCAATTCCTGGCACAACATGGACCCTTAGCACTATTGGGAGTGGCTCAATCTTGAAGCAAAAGAGGTGAAGATCCTACAAATAGGAACTGTAGTACAATGGGTAGGGTATTTACCTTGCATGCGGACCACCTGGGTTCAATCCCCTATGCCCCTTATGTTCTCTGGAACCGCTAGGAGTAATACCTGAGTGCAGAACCAGGAGTAACCTCTGAGCACAGCTGAATATGGCCTCCAAAAGAACAAGATCCTACAAATGCCCAGCTCACCGAATCAGACAGCTAATGGATCAGGATGGTGGAGAGCTTCATAGTTTGCAAAGCACTCCCAACCTCTCCACAAATGGAAGCAAATAGCAAATGTGTGTGTATGTATATAATTTTTAAAAAAGTTTTTGTAGTGTGGGGGATTGAACCTAGGACCTTGCTCGCTCATGCAAGGAAAAATGTTACACCTCTGAGTCTTGTCTTTGACCTTTAAGATCAATCTTTTTCATTAGGTCAAACTTGTTTGGGGTGTAGCAGATTAATTAAGAATATTCTTTTCTTTTTCACTTTCACTAAAATTTGAGCGTTTCTATGTGGCTTGCAGCATAGTTCTATCAGCCAGTACCTCTTTAGGATTGGGGAGATTGCTCAGAGCATGCTGCAGGCAGGATGCTGGGTGTGCTCCCGTGCACAGCACATTCTCAGGGTGCCCCCACACCCCATTACCATAGTAATGCTTTAGATTGTAACATTCCAATAGTCTGATGATACTCTTGCTGGTCTTAATTTGTTTTGTTTTTGATTCATTTGGGGGGCCACAGTCAGCAGTTCTCAGGGCTACTCTTGACTCTGACGAGTGCTGAGGGGACAAGGTGGTGTCCTTCTAGGGGCCTCCCACTTGTCCAGCATATACAAGGCCCTGGTCTTAACTCCATTTTGATATCTCTTGGCCAGAGATGAAGTAGGTGCTTTATACGTATTTGGGGGCCAGGATCACACTCAGAGGTGCTCAGGGATCACTCTTGGCTCTGCACTGAGAAATTACTTCTGGCAGTGCTTGGGAGACCATATGGGATGCTGGAAATTGAACTTGGGCCAGCCTCGTGCATGGCAAGCACCGCATCTACTGTAATATTGCTCCAGTCCACTTTATACATTTTTGTTGAAGGAATTAGCAAGTGAAGAATGACCTTCTGTCCTCCGTAAGAAGAAATTTGCTTCCTAGCTTCTAGTCTGTGTATCTTTGTGGAAGATGACACAGGAGGGCTTTATTTTGTTTTGTTGGGCCACTCCAGGCGGTGGCCACGGCCTACTGGCTCTGTGCTTAGGGATCACTCCTGGTAGGTCTTGAGAGAACAGATGAGGTACCAGGAATTGAATCCGGGTCATCCATATGCAGGACAAGTACCCACTGTACTCTTTCTGCCACTCCAGAAAGACCAGAGGACGTTGGTATTCCATGATCCAGTGATCCTCAATCTCAGGTCCACGAACTGGTGCCAGTGCTCAGCGGTATAAAGGTCAAAACCCCCTTCCTTGACAGCCTTGGTTCTGCCTTGGTTCTGTCAGTGGACAGGTGACAGGACAGGTGAGGGTCACAGGTGTATTACTGAACACTGTGGTTATCTATGGCATAGGAGTGCAACGTGGTTTTTTTGGTTTTTTTTTTAAAACATGATAGGATAAAAACAAAAACCACCGTGGTTGGATCCCTGATAATGTCGGCAGGTGAAGAAAACTTGGACAAAGTTTCCCGGGCAGTAGGCATTTGACAACTGCTACTCTAGGAATGTGATCTATGAATGAATGGGTGAATGGAAGAAAACTGATCGTCCTGGGCAGCCCCTGGGTGGTGCTAAGGAGAATCCTAGAGAAGAAATCTAGAGTTGCCTAGGAAGGCTGGAAGGGGCGACTGGCCATCAGCCCCAGGCCCCTCAAGTCTGGGCGTCCTGGTCTCCGTGTGGGAAGAACGAGGGCGTGACTGCCTCTTAGGTACAGGTACGAGGTACTGGTACGAATGTGTGTGTGTGTGTGTGTGTGTGTGTGTGTGTGTGTGTGTTCTCCGTGTGGAAAGAACGAGGGCGTGACTGCTTCTGAGGTATGAGGTGTGTGTGTGTGTGTGTGTGTGTGTGTGTGTGGTGGTGGTGGGGGATAGGAGGCGTGCCTATATACCTGCAATGACTGGATCCCAAAAGGGGGCGGGTACGGCGTCACTCAGGTGCTCCTACTCTAGGATCCGACCTAGAAGGGGCGTCTCAACGTCGACCTTGGGGATGCGGCGATAGGAGGATTCAACCGACAAGTCGGTTAGTCCTCCTCCAAGCCCGCGCAGCGCGGACTGAACTCAGGCGAGGCGAAGCGAGCGCGCGAGAGCGCGTGCGCACTGGCGCGCGGCCGTAGTGGGGCGGCGCGGGGGCGAGGGGGTGGGGAGGAGGAAATCCGAGCGAGCGCGCGCGCGTTCGAAACGAGAAAGAAAAAAAAAAAAGGTCCTCCCCCGCGGGGGCCCGAGGCAATTTAGGCCGGAGTTGGCCGGCGAGCGCGCGTGCGCGAGCGCGCATAGCCGCCCTGCTTCGCGGCTACCTTCCTCCGCCGCGGCCCGCCGCTGGGGGTCTGGCGCACGGCTCGGCGGTCCCCGCCTCTCCCGAGGCTCGTGCCCTCGGGGTAAGTACCTCGCGCCTCAGGGAGACGGGGAGGGAGAAGGCTCTCCCGGGGAAGGGACGAGGCGGAGCGGGCTGAGAGAAAGGGAAAGACCGCCCTCGCCGCGCTAGGAGCGCGGCTCCGGGCTGCGAGTCCCCGAAGACACACCTCCCTCCCTCACGCCCCTCGGGGCTACGGAAGTGCCCTAGAGACTGGAGCGGCGCGGAGGCGCCAGGCGGACTACCACTCCCAGGAGGTAGCGCGGCGGCGGCGCGCCTACTGTTCCCGGCAGCCCCCGCGCGCCAGGCTTTTTCCCGTTTGCTGCTGCCGAGGGTGAAACTACAGTTCCCAGGAGGTCTCGCGTGAAGCGGCTTGGAAGAGTGGGCAGTCACTGGAAGTCACTCGGGCCACCGGAGCTGGCGGCGTCTCCCGCGAGCGGCGTGGGGCCGGACGCCGCGGTCTTGGGGCCCTCGGGGTGGGAAGCCGGGACGCCCAGGTATGTGGCGCGAGTGTGCCAGGGACAGCCGGGCGCAAGGGCAGCGAGGAATCGATGACCATTCGGAGACCCCCGAGGGTCAGCGCGGGTGGCTGGCAGGGTGTAGGCATCGGTTGTGGGGGGCGGCGGCTCTGGGACTCGCGCTCTCGGGACCTGACCAGACTGATGCCCGCATGGCTCAACTTTGCAGACCTGTAGCCCAGCGCTGTGCAAAAGAGCATGGAGTAGGAGTCGGGTGTCTGTGGGTTTGCTTCTTGGCGCTGCCACTCCGGAGCTGCGATCTAGGGTATCCTCGCCGAACCTCAGTCTCTCTCCTCTTTGGTGAGACGGGAGAAGAGTCACCATCTTTTGCTGGGGATTCTGTTGAGATCTTGAGATCTGGCAAATCAGGCATGTGGCACCTAGGAGGCACTTAGAACGTGTATGCGCTATTGTTAGCCCTTGAGAAACGGGGAGGGGGAACGATCTATCAACTGCAGAGGTTTAGTTGAGCGTGTGCATGTGTGGAGCCGAGATCATAGTTAGCACTCCATGCGGGGTAGCTGCTGTTCACTGAAATTATTTTGCTAAGGCTTTGGTTTTAGGGGGGGATTGGGACGTGGGTTCAAATTTTGTCTCTGCCATTTATCTGCCATGTGACCTTGGGCAACTGACTTAACCTGTGTCACGGTTTCCCTGTAGAATGCTATTAAAATGGGATTTTCTAGCAGCCCCTTCCTAGAGGTGTCCTCAGGGTGCATGAAGAATACCGTGTGTAAAACGCTTGGAGCAGCAGCTGGCATTTCTTCAGCTTTCCATAAATGATACCATTTATCCATTACGGTTTCCCAGTGGCCCAGAGACCCTCTGAAGGTGGGACTGTGACTGTAGCCGTAATCTCTACTGCCCTCCAGACTCTTAGTGGGTCTGGTTGACTGCTCCTTGTAGCCTCAATTCCTTATTTGTGACATGGGATAACAGCACCAGCCGCAGAGGACGGAAAGGATTTGCTGAGATTGTATTCCTAGTCCAGAGCCATCTCTCACTAAGTAGCAGCTCTAATGTATTGTAATTGTTCTTCGTGTTCTCCATCTGGCCCCAAGACTGCTTAAATGTGGGCTGGGACGTGACAGGCCTGGGCTCCCCCACATGTTCACTCCCAGCCTCAGTGTCCCATCTGTGAAATGGTAGTTAGGGCTTTTGTGCCAGGGTTGTTTAGATGATTTCAGGAGATAATTCATGGTTAGTGTGTAGCACAAGCCTGGGTGCACAGTAAACATTTAATAAGCATATCTTGTTTTTCTTGATTGGCTTTCGCTGCTTCTGATTTTAGTTTCAAGGCAGCATGGGTCCAGGTTAGTGACCCCCTTGCTCCATTTTACTCCCCCCGCCTCCCGTCCAAGGGTTAAATTATGGGCCATTCTGCAGTATTGGTCTGAGAAGAGATGGTGCTGACATGCTCTCAGCAGCCCCCTGCTGGGATCTCACACTCTCCACCAGACCAGCACTTTTCACTCTTGGTCTTACATCCAGTCCCAGTGCTACCAGCACTTGACTCTGTCTCAGAGCCTTATTAACCTGCTCCCCGCCTCCCCACCCCTCCACCCCCCCACATCTAGTTCCAGATGTGAAGCCTGAAGGTAGTGCCTTCAACCTGATCTCTTTTGTCCTCTCACACCCATTAGTCACTAGCAAATGGGCTGTCAGCCCAAGCCAGATACGCTGGAGTTGTTCTCTCCAGCCTTCCCAGGTCCAGGTGATGGGTGAAAAGGACGAAACCTGTTGTTTCAGAGAAAGGCCACTTCATTGGCCCACCGTGGCCTCCATCTTCTAGGCTACTTCCACTGGAAGGAGTGCTTCTTCCTGTAGGGTCGAGTTGTTTCTTTGAAGTCATCAGGAATCAATGTTCATACAGCATTGCATTCATAGTGGGGAGAGGAGACAGTTTGGACTTGGCCAGACAGCGGTAGCCACTCATGCGACCTCAGAGCCTGACTTTCAGGATCCCGTGTTGATACTTTTCAACCTGGCAAGGCCTTAAGCCGAGTTCTCGGTTTCTTTGTGGAAAGTTATTCTGTGCCAGAGGGTTATGACAAGAGAATGTAGTCCTCGCCCAGGGAATTCACCAGGTCTCCATTTACGTTGGTGTTGTGAGAACTTGTCATTGTGATTTTATTTGATGATGGGAACTGGTGGATTCAATCAAATTCATGCAGGCTGCCAAACTTACCTGAGTGTTTTTGCTTTGCCTTTTTTCTTTTTTATAAAGCAGAGACCATAAAAAAAAAAATTCTTGGTTTTAATTGTTAGTGACAACAGCACATGGTTTTCAGCAGTCTGGATGGAATGGTCTCAGTTAAATGTGAGCCTGTGTTCCAGACATTGCAGTTGTCAGGCGGTAAATCAAAATGGAATTTAGAATGTGCAGTGATTGGCGCCTTTTTTTCCTGGAAAACATTTTGCTGATTTATTTCAAACTTATGTAAAAGAAAAATGACATACCCTAGGCAACAATTTAACTTTGTTAGGCGTTTCATTTACAAATTTAAATTGGATTTTGTGGATTTTGTTGGTGTGTTTTGTGGTCATAGGGACTAGTAGTAGTCCCCGGCTGCACACTGCTTGGACTTTGGGCTAGCCTCTGGTGGCACTGAGGCAACCATGGGGTGCCAGGGATGGAACCCAGAATCTTGTTTTCTTTTTTTGCTTTTTGGGTCGCACCTGGCAATGCACAGGGGTTACCTCCTGGCTTTGCACTCAGGAATTACTCCTGGCGGTGCTTATTGGACCATATGGGATGCTGGGAATCGAACCCGGGTCGGCTGCATGCAAGGCAAATTGCACTCAGAAATCACACCTACCCGCTGTGCTATTGCTCCAGCCCTGGAACCCAGAATCTTACACTCAAAGCTGTACACCAGCCCTTTGAGCCACCTCCATAGCCCTGTTTTTTTTTTTTGGGGGGGGGGGTGAGGTGCGTGGGGCAGGTCTCCTCAGAGGTCCTCCGCCACCAGCACTGTTTCTGGTAGTGCTGGGGAGCCATCCTGTGTCAGGGGTTGAGCCCGGCGCCCTGTACATGCCAGGTTTATGCTTTAGTCCTTGAAGTTCACTCCCTGACCCCAGTTTATGTTTTATGATATTTCCCTGTAAGTCTTTGTTTTAATTGTTTGACCAGTTTGTGTGTTTCTGCTTTCTTTAAGACTGGTGGTAGGGAGCGGAGTGTTTGCCTTGCACGCAGCTGAGCTGGGCTCAGTTCCTGGCATCCCGTCTGGTCCCCTCAGCACCACCAGGAATAGTTCCTGAGTGCAAAGCCAGGAGTAATGCCTGAGCAGCTCCAGGTGTGGCCCCAAACCAATCCCCCCCCCCAAAAAAAAAGATTGATGGCGCACTTCATTTTTTTAGGATTGCTTTGGTCATGGTCTTAATTTGTATATGTGCAAGCATGGGTTGAATTGGACTTTATAAAAGTTAAACAAAGAAATACATGCTTGTTACAATACATCAAATAATCCAGATATATGAGAAAAATAATGGGACTCCACTTCAAAATCCTCTCTTCCAGGCCTAGAGAGGTAGTACAGTGGGCAGGGCACTTGCCTGGCACACAGCCAACCCAGGTTTGACCCCCAGTACCCCATATAGTCCTCCAAGCCAAGCAGGTGTGATTTCTGAGTGCAGAGCTAGGAGTAAGCTCTGGAACACAGCCAGAGTGGCCCCAAAACAACAGTGATGACAACCACTACCACAAAATCCTCTCCTCCAGAAGGCCAGGGAGATAGTTGAAAGGGCTGGTTTTGTGTGCAGGAGCCCTGAGTTCGATCCCTGCTGAGCCAGGAGTAAACCGTAAGCACCACTAGCTGTAGTCCCCCGAATACAATGACAAAAACCCTAAGTCCTCTGCCTTTGGGAGAACCATGTATTCAGATCTAGCTGTCTAGCATCTGTTACCCACTGTCAGGTTTGGGCAGTTGTGAATAGAGCGAATGTACTGTCTGCCTTTGGCCACGTGACTATCATATATGCATAAACTGGTTGTTTTCTTTTTTCTCCCTCATCTTTTCTCGGAAAGGAGCACAGGGATCAAACTGCCCATACTTGTGAGAATTTGCCAATTAGTGAAAGAGCATAAGCTATCAACCTATGGGTCTGACTTAAAAACTACCCCCGATATTTTCCAGTTTGAAGAGATTGCGATGGACTCTGCTTCCACTCCCCTGTTTCTTTCTCTTTCACCAGAACACATCTAGAGCGCAGCCTAGTATATGGATAGCGAGACATAGTGACTGAAAGCATAAACACACAGCAGTCAAGACAAACGGGAGCCTTGCTTTCTTAGTTTCAGGTGGTTTTAAGTGTCCAGGGAAATAACAGCGTGAGGGGCTAGAGCATGGCTGAAGGGGCAGGATGGTGCTGGGGACAGCTTATCTGATCAGGAACTGGTTCCCAGACTTCTCTGAGGGGGAGAGGAGACCTCGGTGAGCAAGAGGTGCTGACTGTGTCAAGAGCTGGTGGAAGAACATTCCAGGCAGAGTGGAGGTCTTGTGCAAAGGCCCAGAGTGGGATTGAGTTTGCGTCAAAAGCAGTATCACTGGGGTTGGCGAAGGATGGATTCCCATTTTCTTTTGAGTTCACATTAAATTTTGAAATAAAATTTAAAAAAAAATTTTGAAAACGACGGGATTGGTAGTAGCTAACTGGTGCTTATTCGCTGCTGGGAGGCTTCTAAGTGTTCCACACTTGGCCTCTGCTTATGTTTTTGTTTTGCTTTTTTTGGGCCACCCCCGGTGATGCACAGGGTTTACTCCTGGCTCTGCACTCAGGAATTACTCCTGGCGGTGCTCAGGGGGACCATATGGGATGCTGGGAATTGAACCCAGGTTGACCACGTGCAAGGCAAGCGCCCTACCTGCTGTGCTATTGCTCCAGCTCCCTCTGTTTATCTGTTAATGTGCTGACGACGACACGTTTATGAAGCTCATTTTATAGATGAGGAGGCTGATTCCAAACAACAGCTCTTCACCCACATGTCCCAAATACTCTTTCTTTCCAGGCCTTCACCAGGTGGATGCAGGTGGGGCCTGTGGACGTAATGTTTCCATTGTGTGTATGAGTGTGTGTTTGTTTTCAGGTTTGGGGGCCACATGGCAGGGCTCAGGGATGGGTAACTCCTGGCAGTGCTTGGGAACCCTCTGTGGTGCAGGATTCAAACTAGGCTTGTGGTGGTCCGAGCTGCTTGTTAGGCAAGCGCCTTCACCCTCCAAACCCTCCTTTCTGTGTGGACCGGCGAAGCATCCTGGTATTTTGTTTATACATCACATGGGGCAGGATGTGAAGATATTAATGTGGTGTGACGTTGCGGCACTATTTCCACTGACAGCAAGACCCAGTGGGGTCCGTTCTTGTTGGGAAGTTCATTTGGTGGTTTCCGTTGATCCCCAACCAAAAGCAGTTAGTTATTTCGCCAAGAATATGGGTTTAATCAGAAAGAACTGAGAGTTTGTTGTTTGACGTTTAGAAAAGAACAGTCGTATGACAAGACACACTATCCCAGATTATAAACCAGCCCCCCCTTATATAGCCTTTTTATTTTTGTTTTTGGGCCACATCTGGTAGTACTCAGGGTTCACTCCTGGCTTTGCACTCAGGGATCACTCCTGGTGGGGCGCCGGATCCCATGCTGGGGGGTCTAACTTAGGTTGTCTGCTTGCAAGACAAGCACCCCCCTACCTATTCTACTCTTGCTCTGGCCTCTTATATAGCCTTCAGAGGGCCCCTTAATGCATAAGGAGGGACTCTTCTCTCCCTCTGGGCTGTTAGAGGTGCAAGGCATGTTGGTGCTTGTTGTTTGCTGGTTCATGTGTGTGGGCACATCCTGGCCTCATTTAAATCAGATTTTTATATACTAATTTTCACATGTCAGATTGAGCGGCCTTCAGTAATTCCTGCCCTCAGAAAAGACCAGGTTGCTTGTTTGCGTACTGTGCCAGCCCCGGGTTGTGGGGTTGGAGGAGAGTGAACAAAGTGAGGGTCCCATTTGGATGAGTTTTTTTCTTTCTTTTTGGGTCACACCCAGCAATGCACAGGGGTCATTCCTGGCTCATGCACTCAGTAATCACCCCTGGCAGTGCTCAGGGGACCATATGGGATGCTGGGATTTGAACCCGGGTTGGCCGCGTGCAAGGCAAACACCCTACCCGCTGTGCTATCACTCCAGCCCCCCATTTGGATGAGTTTTGCAAGGACCTGGGCTAACAGCAGAGAGAGAATTTGTAAGTACTGTGACAGCATTATGGGCTGCTAAAGTAGCAAAACACTTTTTTGAGGGGGTGGGGCCACACCCGGTGTTACTCAGGGTTTACTCTTGGCTCTCTGCTCAGGGATCAGTCCTGGCGTGGCACGGAGAACCAGAGATTGAACCCAAGTTGGCCATGTTCAGGGCAAGTGCCCAACCCGCTGTATTATTGCTCTGGTCCCGTAAAACACGTTTCAGCAATGAAATGATAATAATCCTGGCCCAGCCCCACTCCTGGACTGTTGGGAGCCCAGTGAAGGGCAGCCAGGTGAGCTGTGAGATTAGCAGTGGGTGCTTTTAAGAGCCGGAGGGACAGGGGTTTACCATGCAACCAGCCAGCGCTGAAATATTTTCCCTACTTTACACGTGTACTGGCAGCATGGTTAGACACAGGGTGTGTGGCGATGATACAGAAGATGGCACCGTGTGGTTCCTTCTGTTGACACCCCAGGGATATGGGGGTGGCATGTGGCTCCTGGATGTCTTTTACAGTTTCAGAGTGGCTGTATTTTGCAAAGTAAGAAGAGGCAGGAAATTAATTTAAATAATTTATTTGGTCTAAAATATTATCGTTTTAACATGTAATCAATATGTGTTATTGATGGTCCATATTGTGCACTTTATACTCTCAGTGCATCTCTGTTTGCTTCGGCCACAGTCCGTGTTGGTTAGCTTGCACCAGAGACGGGCCGGTCACGTGACATGGCCAAGCCATCTCCTCTGTTTTCTCTTGGGGAGTAAGGGCAGGTGCGTGATGCAAAGTATGTTTAGCTCAGCAGGGAGAGCAGACCCTGGAGCCGGCGTTCCTCAGGGCACTGTGTGTGCCTACCCTGGTGCTTAGTGCTTGGCCTGAGCCCCATGTTCTGAGGTGGCAGCTAAGGAATGGCAGCACGAGGCCCCACACTCAGGGAGTGAACTCAGGCCCTGTTCCGTCTTACTTTTCCCATAAGTTCAAAGGACTTTGGGGGCTGGAGTGATAGCACAGCAGGTAGGGCGTTTGCTTTGCACATGGCCACTCCGGGTTCGATTCCCAGCATCCCATATGGTCCCCTGAGCACCGCCAGGAGTAATTCCTGAGTGCAGAGCCAGGAGTACCTCTGTGCATCGCTGGGCGTGACCCAAAAAGAAAAAAAAAAAGTTCAAGGGACTTTCATATTTATCCATATCAACTTTGGTTTTGGGGCTGCCCCTGGCTCTATGAAGGCCCCTTCTGGCAGTGGTTGGGGAGATGATGGGGTGTTGGCGTGCATCATGGGTTGGCCCCATGCAAAGCCTCTGCCTTCTCCTCTCTACTCTCTCTCCAACTCCCAGAGGCTATTAAAACTGTTAGGTGTGCTGTGTTAGGTGGTATTTAAGGAGACTGGGACCTGAGGATATTTTGGTTTTGTTTTGTTTTGGGCATAGGGGCCAACCTAGTGGTGCTGAGAGGGTGCATTTGGGGCCCTTCCTGGTGGTCCTCAGCCCAACAGTCAGCAGTGGTGCTGAGGCCCTGTTGTGCTTGGGGGGCTGCATGCAGTGGGAAAGGGGCAGGCCTGAGTGGTGCCAGGGAGCGAATGCAGGACCTCGTGTCTGTTGGGCATGTACTCTGCCACGTGAGTACTCTCCTTACTCCAAGGTCTGAGTTTTGAACAATGAAAACCACAGCACAATATGGATTTCCAGGGTATTGTCCAGTTACATCTTCGAGTTGTGTTCTTGCTGGCTGCAGGTTTAGACCCAAGCAAGTGAATGCTCCTCCCTTTCTATTGAGCTCTAGGTTTGATGGGGAGGAAGGATGGCAGTGAGGGTGAGGAAGCCCAGGGCTGGAAAGTTACTCAGGCAGGGATTGCTGTGCCTGCAGTCCCTTGCACACCGGTTTGGTCCCTGGCACTGCATACGTTCCCCTGAGCGCAGAGCCGGGAGTAAGCCCTGTGTACCACCAGGTGTGACTCAAAAAAGCTCCCCACACCACCAAAAAAAAAAAATACCAAGGAAGCAAGAAAGGACCCCATTTACTGAAAGTTCTTCTCTAAATAACTCCTTTTGGTCTGAAGCCTCTTCTTTTCCACCTGCCTGCTCTGTCTGGCACAGCTGCTGGCTCCATGGAGTGTGGCGTATCCTCCTCTGAGCTCAGCCAGCCTGTGGCTCTTCCCTGGGATCCAGAGCAGGGCACAGTGGGGAGGGGCCGGACGTCACACGGCTTCTTCTGTCATCTGGGGGAGTCACTGTCCCAGGGGGTTCTGCGTCTCGGCCAGGAGGAGTCTGGTTCTCCAGCCCAAACCTGCCAGGTACTAGAGGTCCTCAGTCTGGTCATGTCCCCAAGAGGTAGCCTGGTTCCAGTCCTTGTCTCTAGGTGATGATTCATGAGAAGCTTAGCCTCCTCCCCCCCCTGCTGCTGTTCAGAGCCTGGAGTGTAAATGGTGCTCAGTGTCTACTGCTGAATGAAACAGGAGAGCCAGCGGTATTGCTCTAATGTGTTCAGGGCATGTCTCTGTGTGTTCTTCGTGTGATAAACCTATTTAATCCTCATCACTCTGTGGGAGATTGTTGGTTGTTGTTCCCAGTTCTCATGTGAGAAACTGAGGTTCAGAAAAGTCTTGTCATACATCCATAAAGACAAGTCATCTTCTCCCAGAGTTCAGGCGTGCTCTCTCTTTCTCTCTCTTCCAACCCCTTTCTCTCTCCCCCTCTATCCTCTCTCTCCTCACAGCTGCACATAAGGCAAGTGCCTTGCCCACTGTACTATCTCTCCGACCCAAGTTGAGCAGCCGGGTGAGGCAAGTAGGCTCAGACCCACAGCTCTGGCCTCTCCATTCCATGTAATCACTGGTCTCCTGGCTAGTCCCACTCCTGATCTCAGGCCCTTTGGGTCTGGAGGCTTCAACACCTTTGTGGCCATGAGATTTTTCTGATTCTGGAACTTACAAAAATGATCTGGATATTTGATACGAAGGAGCTCTTGTTTATTTACTTATTTTTAGGTGTGATCATAGGGTGCTGCTAAGAAAAAATTCCTTATCTTTAAGATATGCATTCTGAAATACCTATGCATGAACTGTTGAGTTGTTTGGGGTTTGCTTCAGAATATAGAGGAGTAGGGAGTGGAGGGGGGCAGGTGAGGACAGATGACTAAGATGAAATGTGATTGGCCATGATTTGGTGTGGCTGGGATGGGATTTGACACACTCTTTTTATCATTGTGTGTTTGGTTTATATTTATTGAGGGAGGAGTACTCCCAGCATTGCTCACGGTTTACTCCTGGCTCTGCGCTCAGGGATCATTCCTGGTGGGCTTGGGGGACCATATGGGGTGCCAGGGTCCACATCCAGTTTGGCTGTCTGCTAGGCAAGTGCCCTACCTGCTGCTCTCTCTCCCCAGTCCCATTGTGTGTTTCAAGTGTCTCATCATGAGAAGGTAGAAACAAGTACAACAAAATTTACTCAGTTCTCTTGTATGCATAGGGGACTTTCCTGCCTCTGATAAAAACAGGGCGGCTTGTTTATCCTCATTCAGCCAGACAGTACATGACCCAAAGCTTTGGAAGCCCCTTTGGTAAGGCAGGTGTCTAGCGGGCAGCAGTGAGGAAACCACCCCTCCTCGCCCCACCCCTTTTTGGGCCAGTAGCTCCCTCCCTCTCTCCATTTCCCTCCAGCACCTGATGGGGCCCCTCCCACATTTTTTTCCAAAGACAAGTTTCAACCGGATGCCTCTGATCCTCTCCCCCATCCTCCCCTCGGGACTGATCTTCTGATGGGGCTTTGTTATGCCCCCCCCCACCACGGAACCAGAATCCAGCCGTTGCAGTGGTAGGCAGGGAACGTGCCCCCGGATTCCTGTGCTGCCTTTTGACAAAAGCAGAACAGGGCAAGATGCAGCTTGTGCCAGTGCCTGGACCTGCTGATCCTTCTTGTGCAGCCCGAAAACACGTCCCCCCACCCCCCCCATTCCGCCTTCCCTTGGAAGAGAGGTCTCCGTTTGCATTCGAAGTGTGTGTGTGGGGGGTGGGGAGGTGATCTCTGAAGAGTAAGGAGTGACAGAACTTCTTGGGTGTAAGTGGTGGGAACAGAGGGCGCCCTGGGCCGTGTCGGGGGTTTCTGCTAGCCTGTCAGGAGCTCTGGCCTGACCCTGCTGCCGGGGCTATCCTCCAGGACCCCGTTTCTCAGCACCGGGGGCGGGGGGGGGGCCTGGCAGCAGCCCCGCCCCTCCTGCTTCCTCCAGCCTCTGCTCCAGTACCGCCACTCTGTAGGGAGCCTTCAGGGAGTGACCCTGGGCTCCTCTGTGTGTCATGTGTTGTGTGTCCCAGTGTGGAGCTGTGCAGCCTGGCTCTGAGCGCCACAAACTCCAAATACTGGCACTGTAGCTGATCCCCCCCCCCCAATTTTTTGTTGTTGTTGTTGTCGTTATCCTTTAGCTTATTTATTTATTAAACCAGAACATTTATTCATACTAATTGATGAAGTCCTTAAGATGAACAGGATGCTGCAACAGCTGCTCTCTTGGGTTTAGGCATTGTTCCCTCACGGAATCCATGCCCGAATCTGCGATACACAATTTTCAGGTGCCTCGTGCGACCGGTGCCGGTGGTGTTCATCCTCTGGGCCTTGGTGCTCCAGTTATACTTCCTCTTGTGCTTGGCGGGGTGGTAGGTCTTGGAGTCGCAGTGGCGGTGCAATGTGTTGCGACGCTTCCTGAATGACGAACTCCCCTTTGTCATTGCACTTCTACGTCGGGGACCAAAGAGCTATCCTTTATTTTTTAAAACAAAGTATTTTAAATTTTCTTGTTAGTTTTTGGGCCACGCGTGGCGATGTTCAGGGATTATATTTGGTGATGCTCAGGGGTTACACCTGGCAGTGCTTGGGACCGTATGGGATGTTGGGCTGGAGCTCTGGGCTCCACCATGCTAGGCAAACACCCTGCCTACTAGTTGTTGCCCCAAGTATTTTTTAATTTTTTAAAGTTAATTATTTTGGATTGGAGTCTGCGCCTAACATTGTTCAGGGACTACTCCCAGCTCAGTGCTTGGAGGTGCCAGGGATCCAACTTGGACTTTCAGGCGTGCAGAACATGTACTCCAGCCCTTTGTGCAGTCTCCCTGACGCCTTAATTTTGGGTGATGGGGTGGGGTGGGCGCAATCTTCAAAGAAATGCCAGGCCTTAGTTAGTGGTGCTCAGGGGGGCCACGTGTTACTGGAGATTATTGTTTTGGTTTGTTTTGGGAGGCCACACCTGGCTATACTGAGGGCTTACTTACTCCTGGCTCTGTGCTCAGGGGTCACACTCCTGGTGGAGTTTGGGGGACCATATGTGGTGCTGGGAATCAGACCCAATGAGATGCACTCAAGACAGGCGTTTCACCTGCTGTACTCTCTCTAGCCTCTTGGGGCCTTGCATATGCAGGCCATGTACTTCGTCTTCTGCACTCTCTCCCTGGACTCCATTATTCCATTTTACATATGCACATATTCCCGCCCCTCCCCCCATTTCCAGTGTGCTGGGGATCAAACCCAGGGCTTCACTCCTGTGAGGCATACGCTATAACACTGAGCTGCATCCCCACCTCCAGCAGTTCCCGAATTTCCTTGGTCTGCTGCCTCCTTTGCAGAAAAGAAGTTACTCATTGTTTCCTGGAACTCTGTTCTCTTTCAGCAAACAAACAGTGCCCTCTCCCCTCCATGGCACCTGAGGCTACTTCTGCCCCAGTCTGCCCAGTGACCCACCTTGAGGGGGTGGTTATCACCCACTTTGAGAAACACTGCGTCTGATTAGAATCATTTTTTAAATGACTCCTTTTGTGTTATGATTAGGAGTTGTGTACTTGGTTGTGTTCACTCAGGATTGTCCCTACATCTGATTTTTAATTAATTAATTGGGTTTTGGTGGCCACATCTGGCAGTGCTAGGGGCTGTCCCTGGCTCTGGGCTTGGGGTCTCTCCCAGAGGTACTTGAGGGGGACTGTGTAGTGATGGGCATTGAACTGGGGTTTGCCACATGCAACACAACTGCCTTAACCCCTGCACTATCTCTCTGGTTGCCATTCATCTGAATTTTTTTTTTTCAGCAAGGTGGTGTTGTGGTTTGAGCCATACCTGGGCTGTACTCGGGGCTTACTTCTGCTCTGTGCTCAGGGATCATTCCTGGTGGGCTCAGGGGACCATATGGGGTACCATGGATCGAACTCAGGTTTTCCGCCTACAAGGCAGGTGCCCTGCCCACTGTACTATCGCTCGGCCCTTGTCTGAGCTCAGAGTACTCTTTGGGGCATAGGGATTCAGCTGTGAGCAAGGTAGGCAAGGCTTTGCCCCTCGGGGGGGCACTCAGATTGGGTTCATAGTACCCAAGTAGGAAAATACATGCTGTGTCCATTGATGACACATGGAAGCGGAAGAAAGTGCACAAGGGTGATGGGTGTTGACATTTTAGACAGTGGTGCTGGGCAGCTGACTTGATCCGGGCCTGAGGAGATGGGGGCGTGTGAGCAGTGCGGTTTCTGGGTGGAGGGAGCACCTAGGGGCATGGTGAGACTGAGATGTTGGCTGGAACCGAGAAGAGTGATGACAGGCTTGCAGAACCCCTAGGAGCTGGGGAGATCCGTCTTGTCTGTGGCTGAGAAGGGAAGATCTGCAGGCGTGACAGGGCCCTTACGGCCTTTAATAATACCTGTTGAATCGTGACCGTATATGCATGGAACCAAAACTGAAAAGAAGGCACCTACTGCCCTCCCGCCAAGGCCACTATTCTTTCTTGGGGCTGACCAGCTCCTCTCCTGGGCATTATTTGAGTGAGTTTCCAGACTTTAGTTGAGCCCCGTAGAATTGCCTTTTCTAGGATCAGGAAAGGTTGACTATCGGCAGTTTTCTGAGGCTTAGCCTTGTATCTGCCTTTGTGGAGCATGGAAATGACCCGTCCTTTCCTGTGCCCGGGGTTGGTGATCGCTGAGGTCAGGACCTCTTCCCCCTTGCCACTGCCTTCTAATCCCTTTGAGTGCCTGTGGCATGGCTCACTCATTGCCTCTTCCTCAGTCTTGCTCTGAAGGCCAACACGAGGCCGCCTGTCCCTCCTGGGACCTTCGCTCTGCTGGTGTTAGTCACTCAGGCTTTCTGTATCTTGATGCCACCAGTTTTGAAATCACAGAGTACTCCAGGAGGGGAGGGCAGCCCCTGGCTCTTGCCAGATGTTTGGTATGACTCAGGTGGTGGGAGTGCTCTCTGGGGGCGGGCAGAGCTTGTGGGCATGCTGGATCAGTGACTGGGCAGAGCAACTGGTAGAACGCCCAGCCTGGCAGTGCAGGGAGTGTCTTCTGGGACTGCAGAGGGTCAGGAGGTAGGAGCAGAGCTGAGGTGCCGTAGTCCGGGTGTAGGGAAAGGCTTTCTTGCCCCCTGGGGGTGGCGCCTCTTAGGACCAGAGCATCACCAGTCTCTGCAGCCCTTCTGCAGCTGGACTGGGGTAAGGCATTGAGTAAACCTAAAGGAATAATGGATCCAGCTCTGGGGGAGCCCGGTCAGGACGCTATTAGGCTTCAAAGAGTCATAATTGCAGCAGCACACATGGCCGCTAGATACTGGGCTGGTGCTTGCCACAGCGATCAGGCCTCCCAACACCCAAGATATGGCCTCTTACTCTCCTTGTCCCCATGTGCAAATGAAGCACCAAAAGTTGAACAACTAAAGCCCTTGGTCACACTGCCCAGGATTTGGAGTGAGAGTCTCACCCCAAGGATACACTCTGAGCTCTTTTTTTTTTTGCCACACCCGGGGGCTCTCAGGGTTTCCTCCTGGCAGTGCTCAGGGGACCATCTGGGGGTCCAGCCAGGGCTCAAACCCAGGTCAGCTACATGCAAGGCAAGCACCCTCTCTGCTGCCCTATCTTTCTCACCACCTCCCCCCAAGCCCCACTCCCCTTCATTTTGAGAACTTTAAGTCTGCTACATGCCTTGCTGTCGCTCAAACCAGGGCAGGCATCAGAAACCCCTAGCCAGCTTGTTAGCCCCTCTCGGAGTCTGACTGTCCTCCGGCTTGAGAGCTTCCGTTCTCACATGCTCCCTCAGGGTGCTGGTGCTTCTGATCGGGGAGCACACTCTGGGAACCACTAATTAACCCGCCAGAAACCCAGTAGGAATTGACCTGGAATCAGGAGATTTATGATGTTGTATGAGAAGCCTGTAGCTAGGCACCACCGGGGTTGGCCAAGCAGTTCCACCACGCCTGTTAGGAGTCCAGCCCTCTCCAGCATCCTTACTCTGTCCTGGGCTTCCCCGATGTCTGCAAGACAACTGCCACAGCCCTAGTGGCCACGCGCTGACAGGGCTAGATCCAACAGCAGGGTGAGTCCATCTCATGCACTGTCTCTTTTTCAGAGTGAGCCTTTCATGGATCCCACCTCCCAGGTTCCCCTCATTATCTCATTGGCCATCACTTGAGCATGCCCCAGCAAATCATCGGCCTTGGCCAATCAGGATTCGCTCTTAGGCTGGGACTGGAGCCATCCTTACCTGAAGCACAGGAGGGGTTGGGAGGAACATGGCTGCCAGAAAAGAAAACTTGAGAAAGGTTTAAGGAAGGATGATGGGAAAAGCCGCAGTAGGGCTGACAGACCTCTGGATCTGCTGCAGAAATGAGCAAAACCAAAGTAGAAACTTAACACCTGCACAGTCCTTGTCCCTGCCCTGACCTGACCAACTTTGTTCAGTGATTGCCCGAGAAACCACCTGGGCATTAGCTTCTTGTTCTCTCATCATGTAATATTCCTGCGCCACGGAAGCTTTCCTCCTTGTCACGAAAGCAAAATCTCTTGTCTGAAAACCCAGAGAAGTCTGAGCTGGGAGCTGAGGGAGGAGCGGTCTGCAGGGAGCAGCAGCTGGCCTCTCTGCTCCTGACCTGGACCTCCCTCATTGAGGTACTTTGCTGAAGCCCCGTGTCCAGTGAGGACTGCTGGCGGGTGGCTGTGGGGCTCACAGGAGAGGGGGTGGGTTGAGAATAACCAAAGGCAGTGTGTGAAGGTGCTCAGTATGTGGCCTCTGAGTAAGACAGGAATTGGCAGGTTATACTCCAGCTCTCTCCTCCCAGCAAGCCATGGAAGTGACTGTTGGTTTTGCAGGCTGCACGTTCCTCTGCATTTTGCGGGATAGGGGAGGAGGACATATCCGGTAGTGCTCAGGGGTTACTCTTGGCTCTGTGACCAGGGATCACTCCTGGCAGTGCTCAGGGGACCATATGGAGTGCCAGGGAGCGAACCTGGGTCAGCCATGCCCCAGGCAACGCCCTAACCACTACTATTGCTCCGGCCCCTGCACGGTAACGTTTTTGGTGGTGCTTGTTGCAGTGCCGGAATCCAGGCCTCTCACATGCAAGACCTGTGTTTCTCCACTGAGCCACGTGCCTGGCCTCTGGAACTTTCTGTGGGTGCCTATAGGCACAAGTTGAAAGACACTGGCCTGGAGACTGCAGGGAAACTGGGAAATGAAGCACCAGGGTGCAAGTCCTGGGTACACGTCAGGCCTCGGGTGAGCCCCTTCCTTAATTGTCAGGATGCTGAAACGGGCTTCTTTTCCTGTATGTTGGGAGGATGGAGTGGGTTAGTTGTAAAGCACATAAGGGAGCTAGAGTGACAGTACAGCAGATTAGGGCACTTGCCTTGCATGCAACTAGCCTGGGTCCATCCCTGGCACCTCTTATGGTTCCCTGAGCCCCACCAGGAGTGATCCTGGCCACAGAGTCAGGCGTAAGTCCTGAACTCTGCTGGGTTGGTCGAAAAACTGATAACCAATGAGAAAAGGGCGTAAGAGGGTTGGCCAGGGAAGTAGAACAAGGGTTAGGGCACACACTGGACTCCAGTTCTCTCCTGGTTCTATCCCTGGTACCACATGGCCCCCTCAGAATCACTGGATGCCCCCGCCCCCCCTGTCAGGTCCTCCCGAGCACTGCCACGGTGTTTGGCCTGGTGATCCTCAGCGTTGCAGGGCTCAGGCAGCCCCACCCACTCAGGCCTGAACATCGAACCCTGCTCTGGTTGGCCAGTAATCACCGGGAATGGCCTCCGGGCCCCCTGAATACTTGGGAGCAGCCCCCCCCCCCAGACTCTTGAGAAACAGACATGTGCAAGGTCCCTCTGAACTTGATCTAGCACTACTTGACCCCCTTCCCCTGCTGGTGTGGCCCCTATTGCAAAATAATTGAAATAACTACATTTTCCAGAGGCATAGAAGGGGCTGAGACTGGGGCTTGTGTGAGGCCCTGGGTTCCATCCATGGCAGAGCTGGATCCGCCCGTGCAGTGGCCTCTTTCACTGTCCCCTGTGCATCCTCAGAGACTCAGCTCCTTTGGGGCAGGGTTCGGGGTTTGTGTCTACCCTTGTGTCCTGGTACTGACTCCAGTGTCTGGCTTTTGTTTTAGTTTTGGTGCGTGTAGGCTAAGGGCAGTAACAGCCTTATTTTGTCTCTTCAGCTGCCCAGAATTTAGACTCCACGATCACTAGCCACTTACTCTTACTTATTTTTTGAGGGACATGGAGAATGGGCCACACCCAGAAGTGCGCAGGGGCCGTTCCTGGCTCTGTACTCAGAAGCAGATCTCTGATGGTGCTCAAGGGATTGTATGTGGTGCTAGGGATTTAAATTGGGGTCAGCCACGTATAAGACCCTTTATTTCTATTTTGGTTTTAGAGCCATACCTAGTAGTGTTGGGGGGGCGCGCATCCATTGGTGTTCAGTGGTCTGCGTGGTGCTGGGCAGGGCATAAGCTCCATTCTTCTGAGTCATCTCCCCAGCCTGCACCCCTTACTCTGCAGGTATAGGATGGACCTAACTCAGTTTAAGGACAGCAGGTGACACTGCAGCTGGTAGATACTGAGTCCCTGTGTGTGGGTTTGCGTCAAGTGCTCACCCCCAAGCCCATTGATTCCCCACACCCCATTTTACAGGACCGGATACTAAGGGAAGGGGACACGGAGGCCCCCTCTCTCCTCCCAAAGAGATCTGATGCTGAGCTGAAGGGTTGGGGTGCCCATTTGCTCCCTACTTGCCTTTGGTGCTGTGTGATGCCTCTCCTGAGACTGCAGTTGTCCGAGGTAGCCAGGAAGCAGGAAGTGCTCCAAAGGGGTGGGCAGTTGGCAACAGGCAAAGCTGTGGGGCTGCACCCAAGGATTCGGTGGCACTGCCTTCACGTGGAACTCCACTGTTTCTGTCAGCCCCCCATCACCCCCAGCCCCACTCCATGCTGGCAGAGATCAGCCTAGGCTTGATCAGTGATGGGGGGTGGGCTTAGGGGGCAGAGGCAGGGAGAGTGTTGGGGGGGAGTGTTCCTGATCACTGTGTCCCTAGCGGGCTTTGTTACCTTTGAACCATTCTCCTAAACCTATCCAGGCGCTTCAGACCACATGTCTGATGAATGAGGAGTCCTTCTATTCCCTTTCCCGAAGGGACTGTTGGCAGAACTACCTGCATTGGGAGTGCCTCCTCCCAGCTCCTGCAGACCCAGTGTTTCTCAGGGGAACCCCAGTGGGAGGGCTGGCTGTTGAGTCAATGGTTGTTAGAGGCGGCTCCTGTTTCCGCATTCCAGACAAGGTAGGGGGGCCAGCACCCAAGGGCGGGCGCTGGGCTGCTCAGGCAAGTGGCCCCGGCTCAGCGCTCGCCCTCACTTTGTGAGCGGGCCTGGCTTGGGGTGTCCCCGAGGTGAGTGGTTTAGCTTTGTCGCTGTTGGGCGTTAGGGATTTGTGGAGAGCGAAAGTTAATTTTGTGTTGTCTCTTTTGGGGAACTGGGCTGGTGGCTTTTTTCCCTCATCAGGAAATGTTTACCTGGCTGCTTCAAACTTCAAGAAAGGGTGGGCGGGGTGTTGCAGGAGTGAGGAGGAAATGGAGGCCCTTTCTCCTCGCTCTTAGAGAGGCCAGCCTGGGTGCGGGCGGCTCTGTGCCGCCAGGGCCTGGTACACCCAGCTGTGCGGTCTCTGGTCTGCGCCTTCCCCTCTCTAGGCCTCAGTTTCCTCATGTGATAAACTGGGAAATATGAGTCATATGTGACGTACCCGCTGGGCACAGAGTGGTTGGTGCCCAGTGTCAGTGGCCCCTGTGTCCTTTTCCTCAAGTCCCCGTAGTCTCATCAGACCTTACCTCTGCCATCTCAGTTGTTTTAATATATTTATATATTTATTTTTTTTAGTTTTGGGTCCCATCTGACTGTGCCTAGGACTTACTCCTGGCGCTATGCACAGGTGTCGCTTCTGGCAGAGCGCAGGGGATCATTAGGTGTCATGGATTGAACCCAGGTTGCCGTCCACAAGGCCAGCGCCCTGCCTGTTCTCCTATCACTCCCGCCCTCTCTGCTATCTAAATTGTTGGGTGCACCCCAGCCGCTGGGCCTTTGCCCTGGCTGTTGCCTCCGCCTGGATCACTGCTACACCCTCCCCCCCACCTTGAAAGCCCTCCCCTATCTCTGCTCATGTATCACTTAACTCAAGGGGGCCCCATTGTCTTACAGTGCCCCTTCTCCACCATTCTGGCTCTTTGCAATGCTTTATTTTTCTTAGTAGCATTTATTACCCCTTGACATATTATACATCTCTCTGGCCCCCAGAAAGCACAGGGGTACAGTCTCTTTCCTTGTAGAACAGTGCAGGACACGTGGGAGGTGTGAGATCAGTTATTTTGTAAATGTATTGAGGATACTGCTTAAGGATGCATGGCTGTCCCGTTTGCAGCATGAGTAGGATGTCCACATGTTCTGTCACCCTGTGACTGTCGGGGAGGTGATTCGTTGAACACCTAGTGGTCCTTGGAATTGCTTACAGTGTTCGGCCTCTGGCCTCCTGTCCCTGAGCCTCTGCATCCCAGGTTCTGGCCTGGGTACATGTGACACAGACCTCCATGTCTTCAGGAGTTTAGGAGATGTATCCTGGTCAGTTCAGATGGGGAAGCACTTGTTTTACTCTGCCCCCTGCACACATCCCAGTATAAGTGGGAAGATGATGTCTGCCAGGCTGTGCGCAGCGTTCCTGCTGGAGGGAGGCTGGGAGGTCATGGGAAATAAGAATTAACTGGCCAGGCGCAGTTTATCGGTCTCCGCTGCTTTATCAGGTAGTAATTCTTGTTCTGAGCTGAACAAGTTTTAATTAACTGTTGCACTCGAAGAGTGTGTGTAATAGCTGACACCTTGTCATCTGTTTCCTGGCTCCCGGTGTCAGCATTTGATTCTGTAGAATTACTTTGGGCAGGACTCCCCCAGTTCTGTGGAGCGAGGTCGGGGGCTCTCACTTTTCTCCCACTAGCTGGATGCACTGAGGGACTGAGATGCCCGTGGACTTCATTGCGCATCACCTACCATCACACCTCCAGGCCTGCTGCTTTTTTAAGAATGTGCCAAGTGTAAGAAGAGCTGTTTCCGCCCTATTTCACTGCGCCCTTTGAGCTCTGGGTACAGTGGTCATGGGGGCAGGGCCCCTTCTGAAGACGATACTACATCGGGCTCATGTTTCAGCACTGCCAGGTCTCTGGGTGCGGTGCTAAGGGGTACGTTTAGCTGGGCCTCGGTCTCCTTACCTGGAAGTGTGGGGTATTTTGTACTATGTAGAGACCAGGTGACCTAATTAGTGCTCTTATCTGTGGATAGTAAACAGGCATGATTGTTAGGAATTTGTTTCAGGGGTTGGGGAAATTGTCCAATGGTTAGGGCGCCTGCCTTGGAGGAACTTGACCCTGGTTCAACCTCCAGCATCACATGGGCCCCTGAGCATCACCTGAGCACTGCTTCAGGCCCTTCTCCCCCTGCCCCCCAATAACTGGTTTCAAGTCCTTGGTAATTGCTTTTAGCCGATCCTATTTGGTGGGTGCCCTTTGTCTCCCTCTGCCTCTCTGCCCTGTCCCTTTGCCAGCTTCCTCCTACAGTTCTTTACCCACGGTAACAATTGAGGACTGGGTAGATCTTTCTTTTCTTCTTTCTCAGTAAAAAAATATCTGGTTTGTTTAAATTAATGTTTTATGTAGGCACTGTGATTTACAAATGCGTCCATAATAGATTTTCAGGCATACAATGTTCCAGCACCAATCCCACCACCATGTCAGTTTCCCTCCACCAATGTCCCTGGGTTCCCTCCCACTCCTGGCTCGATCTTCTACGGTTTTCTCCATGGTTATATAATCCTGCAGAGGAAAATAATATTTTCTAAGGGGTAATATCACCCTCATTTTCCTGCATTTAACTTATTTTTCTCATGGCAGCATTGTGGGGTGCTGCCTCCCAGGTGTCAGTCAGGGCTCACATTGACTTTGTGGTGTGTGTGTGTGTGTGTGTGTGTGTGTGTGTGTGTGTGTGTGTGTGTGTGTGTGTGTGTGTGTGTGTGTGTGTGTGTGTGTGTGTGTGTGTGTGTGTGTGTGTGTGCGCCTTCCTGTCTCTTCAGGCCCACATTGGCTCTTCCTAACCCCTGTGCACTACTCAGTGTTGTGGGCAGACCATCATTTCTTTGGCCTAGTTGACTTCAACATGCATTTGCTTTGTTCCTCGTGGTTTTTTTTTTTCCGCTCAAGTGATTAATTTTATTGATAGCCTTCTTTCCTTAGATTGCGAGCACGTTCAACCTGCTTGGCCACCTTGTTAATTTCTGCTCTCAGCCCTTGAGCACGAGTGTGAAGTAGCATTAGTGTAATGACGCCTTATGTCCAGATAGGAGCTCGATTTTTCTGAGAGTTCTCACCAGGTCCGGAACAATGGTGAACCATCCACTTTAAAAGCTTTTTAATTATAAAAATGATTAATAGACTCATCACCCTTCACACAGATTAGTTGTATTTAATGAGTACTTATTACAAAATAAGAGACAGAAGGTACTTTTTATTTTTCATATTAGCAATCTTTTTTGGAAATTAGAATATGCAAGAGATGGGGGGAGATCCATTGGCATGTTTCTTTTTCAGCTGGTCCTTTAAGGAGTACATTTAGTTTTATAAAACTTGCTCTGTGGTATATCCTGATAGAGGTAGCTTTTGTTGCTGTTTAGCAAGACACCTCAAAACATAATACCTGGGAAAGACAAAAATTTATTACTTCTCCTCAGTCTGGCTGCAGAGGCTCATCAGGGTGATTCTTCTGCTGATCTTGCTTGGGGTCTCTTTCATGGCCACACAGAGAGCAGGTGGGGCTGACAACATTTCACATGGCACCATGGGGGTACCCGAGAGCCCCTGTGTGTTCTTTTAGCTCTCCTCCTTCTGTGTGGCCTTGTGACTTCTTACCATGTTGACACGGGTGAGTGCCACTGGTGGCTCACAGATGGCTGTCCCATTGGACAAGCGGTACCATTAAATATGTGTGGTGGTTCACTAAATCTGTATGGTAAGTAGTAAAAACTTTTGCATAGTTGAAAATTAGTTTTTTGGGTGTGGTGGGGCTTGTGGGACCATTTGGGGTGCCAGGGATCGAATCTGGGTGGGGTGTATGTAAAGCAAGCACCCTACCTGCTATACCATTACTCTAGTTCCAATGTATTGATACTTGTGTTTTGTTTGGGGACCTCACTGGTGTTGTTCAAGGCTTATTCTTGGCTCTGTGCTCTGGGATCACTTCTGGTGGTTCACCATGGGGGACCGACTATGTGTGATGTGGGGGATCAAACCAGGGTCAGCCGTGTTTAAAGAAAGTGCCCTGCCCGCTCTACTGATGTTCTGGCTCTTGGATTTAGTTTCTTGTTGAAGTGAACATGTGATGACAGAACAAAACAGGAAACAGAAACCACTTACTACTCCGTTCTTCCACTCCTACCTCATCTGTCCCATCTGCTTATGACTCGGTGCACATTCTTCCTCACTTCTTTCTAAACTCATTCTGTGTTTTAAAGATGGCCTCTGGGGATGCAGTTGGATTAATCATAATCCGTGGTGCATGAAACTGCTGGGTTTTGGTCCATGCAGAAATGTCTGTCTCGAATAGCTATTAGCCTGCTGTTTGCCAAGAACTAGAACATTCCTGATGTCTTTGAACCTTGTGGTACTTCCCCTTTCATCTCCTGCTATCCTAGACCGCCCACTGACTTGAAGATTTTTTTTTTTGGAAAAAAAATCTGTTTATTTTTATAAAGTTTTCATAATTTATTACATTCAGTACTCCAACACCAATCCCACCACCATGGCACCACAATTAATTCCAATTTTCCCAACCACCCCTGAAGACTGCCCTATAGAATGCCCTGAAAATATATTTTATGTTGCTTGCTATAATACACTAAAAATGACACTTGAATTTTTTACTTACCATTTTTTCCCTCAAATAGAGTTACTGTTGAACTTTATACAAATGCTGTTTCACTGCATATAGTCTCCTGGAAAAATTTTTTTAATTGCATTCTGATTCTAAGATTGATGTAGTCTTGAATATAATTTGGTATAGCTGTAATTTATTTCGCATTGCTGTACAGTATTCCATTGGCTGAATATACCACATTTTTTGTTTGTTTTAGCCTCTCCATGCTTATGGATACTTTATTTATTTCTAAACTCTCTTTTTCTTTTTTGCTATTGATGGGTGCTGTGAATCTTGTCACACATATGTCCTGTAGTGCATGGACAAGAACTTCTTAGAATATGTACTGGGGATGAGATTGATAGCTTGTAGGACGTGAGCATCTATAGCTTTGCCAAATCTTGTCAAGCTGTTCTCTGAATGTTTCCACCAAATGCAAGTTCTTTGTTTTATGAAGCTTTTTAATTTTGTCAGTCTCAGGAAGGAAGACAAGTCTCCTTGTAGTGGTTTTAATTTGCATGCCCCTGAACACTGGGATGACAAATTTTTTTTTTTTTTTTTGCTTTTTGGGTCACACCCGGCAATGCTCAGGGGTTAAGGGGTTACTCCTGGCTTTTGCACTCAGGAATTACTCCTGGCGGTGCTCGGGGGACCATATGGGATGCTGGGAATTGAACTTGGGTTGGCCACTTGCAAGGCAAATGCCCTACCCGCTGTGCTTCCCCTCCAGCCCCGACAAAATATTCTTATGTTTCTTCTAGATATGGCTTGTTTATCAGTTTTGCTGCCTTTTTTTTGGGTGGGAGGTAGGAGGGTGATATACCTGGTGGTGATCAGGTCTTTTCGCTCTATGCTGAGGTATCACTTCTGGCAGACTCGGGGGACCATATGGTATGCCAGGGATCGAACATAGGTCCTCTGTGTGGAAGATAGATGCCCTACCTATCGTACTATTGCTTTGGCCCTAGTTTTGCTTTTTTTTTTTTTAAATATTTTTTTTCTTGGAGTCACACCTAGCACCATATGCAGTGCCAGGGATTGAAACAGGGTCAGCCTCGTGCAGGGCAAGTGCTTTAACCCCTATACCATCTCACTGGCATTACTTTTTTTTTTCTTGATGTATAGGTGTTCTTTATTCTCTCAGGTCACTCATGTTGGGCAGCAGTCTATTTAACCAAATGGAAGTTTTATGACTCTAAGACATCATTTCCAGGATTGCCTCCTCTCCGCTGTCCATCCTCCTCCTAACTCCTCCCAACTCCAGGGCACCTCTTTTTGGGGGCATAGCCACCAGTGCTCAGGGGCCATTCCTGACTCTTTGGAGGAGTGATCCCCTAGCAGTCTTCAGGGAAGCATATGTGGTGCTGGGGATTCCCACCAGGGCTGGCCTCATGCAAGGGAAGCATCTTTACCTCTGAACCGTCCTTTCAGCCTCCAGGGCATCTCTTGGCATACTCCCAGCTCCCAGTGATTCTTCTTTGGCGCAGTCCTCAATCTGGGACATTTTTAGACATTTGTATAGATATATTAATGATATCCATTCCATCTAGGCTACAATAGCTTTTTGACCCAAGCCTATCAGTTAGGATTAAGTTCAATTGCTTATAATAGAAAACTGTATATAAAACAGAATGACAGCGGCCTATGGAAGATAAAACTATTTCTTTCTTACATAAAGATGTCCAGTGACTAGTCAGCCAGGACTTACACCTCTCAGGGACTCCCCCACCCTCTACCCCGATCCTTCTGCCTTATTGTTCCACCATTAATATGTGGCTTCCTCAGGTCCAAGGTGGTCATACACTGGTCTTTATAGGAAAGAAGAGACAGAAATAGGAACCCCACTTTTTTCAAAAGACTAACTGGGAGTTGTGCACAATAATTGCACTTATAGACTCTTGCCCAAAATTTAGTCACAGTATCACTGACAGTACTGGGTCACTTAACAGCAGGAAAATATCCTGAGAAATGGGTACTGGGCTGTTTCAGGTTTGCCTGAATGCCCTGGTGTGCACTTCCACAAACCTAGCTGGTTTGTGTAGTTAGCCACCGTAACTATATATAGGGGCCTCTGCCTTGCATGTGGCCCATTGCTAATGATCGCTGTTATGTGGTCCGTGACCACATGGGAATCTGGGAAATGGTGTCTGTATGTTACGTGGCCTTGCCCTTAGCTCAAATCAGAGTCCATTACTAAGTCAAAAGAGGAAACCAAATATTGGGCCTGGCATCCAGCAACTTCACTAATTCTGAGGGGCTCCTGAAAAATACCTATTTTTGCTGGAGGTAGGGCAGAGCAGGAGAAAGGAATGACCCAGGATCCCCTCCCAAAGAAACTTGGCTAATCTCGACAGCAGTTCAGTTCAAGGCTGGAAGATTCTGTGTTGCTTGGGCCTATGGTGGGTGAGGGAGGAGCTTGCCTGGGTCACCCTGGCAATGCTCAGGGGCCATGTGATGCCAGGAATCGAACCAGGGTCAGCAACGTGCGAGGCACATAACTTAACCACTGTACTATTTCTCCAGCCTTAAATATGCTTCTTGAACTGCCTGGCCAGGTGGTGCTTCCACATTTGATTCTCTGATTCACCACCTCACTTGCAATTCTCTTACTACAATATTTAATAATAACTCTTGAACACATAGTAAGCACCTGCTTTATATAGGCCCCCATCCTGGACACTGGCTTGCATTAAGAGAAAGGGGAGAGAGACAAAAAAGCTTCTAAGAGTGCAGAGTTCTCAGTCAACAGGTGTGGCAAATGGGAAGGCCAGGTGGGGGCTGAGAGCCAGGTGTAGGCGGTGGGCATGGAGAGCAGAGGTGAGGGAAGGGAGTGAGGGGCCGGGAGAATTTTCGGATGAGAAAAGGGTCAGTGAAAGATCCCTGGCAGGCCTGAGACCCTGAGAGGGTGAGGGAGGAGGGAACGATGGGCGATAAGAAAGTATAGAGGCAGGTGGAGGGCCCGGAAGGTAGTGTTGCCCAGAGTGCCCTTAGCCACAAAAGGGAGGGGTGACACAGTCCAGGTGAGCTGGCCTCTCAGTCACCCAGTGCTTTAATCACTTGCCAACACTTTTTTTTTTTTTGGAGGGGGAATGGGAAACCACACATAATGGTGCTCTTACTCTTGGGATTATTTCTGGCCCTGCACTGAGAAATCACTCTTGGCAGTGCTCTGGGGATGCCAGGGTCAAATCCAGACAAGCCCCCTCCCCACTCTACTCTATATATATTGTACTGGCCCTCCACTGACACTTTATTTATTTATTGGCGTTTTGGGTCACACCATGGAGCTCAGGGGTTACTCCTGACTCTGCACTTGGGAATTACTCCTGGCAGTGCTCGGGAAACCGTATGCAATGCCAGGGATCGAACCTGGGTCAGCGTGTGCAAGAAAACTGCCCTACTGCTATACTATCGCTCTGGTCCTGACACTTCTTTTTTTTTTTTTATAAAAGGAAACAGCTTCAGCTCTTACTCACATGACCATTCTCATGTAACATGTATTTATATACCTCCCACTGCTTTCACTTGCTTAGATTATATTCAGGCCCCAATTTACAATGGCTCAGTTTAGGATTTTTGATTTGCTGTGATGTTCAGTAGTGACCATTCTTGTAAATTTTGCTCTTTTTCTTGGGCGAGTGATGTGTGGCCAGATGTGCTGTCCCTGTCCTGGCCAGCCGAGATCCTGTGTCGACTGCGTGGCTGGCATTTTTGAGTTTAGGGTATTTTCTGTTTGTGGCAGGTTTCCTAGAATGCAACCCCACCTTGAAGAAGACCTTCATTTAAATTGTCACTACTGTTAGAGGCTACACACAGCAGTGCTCAAGGAGGCCATTCATTCCCTGTGGGGCCTCAGCTAGGCTGGGGTTAGGGTGTGCCAGCCTGACACTGAACTTCGAACCTCACACAAGCTTAGTACTTGCTTTACCACTGAGCCATGCCCCTTGACCCCTTCCCCCCTTAAATTTGAGTGTCACTGTAACCTCTTGCAGCTTATCTGCTGAGAAAAACCATTTCTCCTGTGGATTCCCACAGTCTTTTTCTGGCTAATTGTACCCCTGTGGTGTTATTTAATCCGTTCTGTCCTTGTGTTTGCTGCAGATAGAGTTGGATTTAGATGAGATCAGATGCAGGTTTGAGATGTACATTTTGTATGTGGAGGGAGCATTTTAGGTGGGGGGGGTGTGTGTATGTATACATTGAGACATTTTAGGGTGTGAGTGTGCACACATTAGGAGGTATGCAAAGCCTCTTGTCTCTGGATTTTCTGTGATGCTAATGGCCATAAGTGCCATTGCCTAGATCCATGACTTCATTTAGGATTTGCGAAAATTGTGACATTGTAATTCTATCCATTTCATTTATTAGCTGGAATATTCCTCTGGAGAGAACCTCCCTCATCTATTATTCAGCTATCCTGTGGGGACTGACTCTTTTGAACTCTTGTTTACATTGGAGATGAGTATTGAACGTTGGCACAGGTGGGTTCTGATCCACCAGCTTTCTCCTTTGGTGATTCAGATCTTTTCGTTGTTTCTTTTTGTTTTGTTCATTGATAGTTTCTGGTCTCTGCTACCGCTTATGCCCTGCCTTGGACTTGAAAACCCGAGGCTGAACAGTCTCCATGGTGTCCTCGCGTCAGCACAGCCGCCTCAGGCCGCACCTTCAACCAGGTGGAGCCTGGGTGTGTGTCGCTGGAACCAGGAAGACTGTTGAGACTGTTGACTTTTCCATGTCTGTTTTCTCTTTCTCTATTTTCACACCTACAGCATCTGGAGCGCGCTTGCTCTCGCTCGCTTGATCTCTCTCTCTCTCTCTCTCTCTCTCTCTCTCTCTCTCTCTCTCTCTCCCCCCCTCCCCCTTCCCCCCTTGGGAGCCTTTGAAAATGCTGAATAAAAGAATAACCAGGTCTCACCCTAGCGGAGGGGACAGTCCCTCTGGATGTCAGACCCTGGCCAGCCCCCCTTGTCCCGGCTCACATTTTCTGTGTGCGACGTGGGAGTTCCTTGGGTGTCTTTGATGTTACTCTGCACTGATAAAGTCAGAACTTTCCTTTGCTTCTTGTGATCATAGCACACACGTGCCCTCTGGGGAGAGAGGCAGTGCACTTTCTCCTTATTGGCTCCATCCTTGACCCCCTCTCCAGCTGATCCTTGTTGCACAGCACCTGTGTCGGAGCCCGAGAGGAGCGTGCTGGGGCTTCCGTGCAGGCGAGGGACGCCCGTGAGCACCTAGTAAGCATGTGCAGTGGCTCTGAATTCTGCTGTGGCGTCACAACCACAGATTTGTGCCGTATATGCAAGTAGAAGGGGGAGGGGGCTTTGGGCGGCTGGATCACAGGGGTGCGGGGTGAGGGTGGGGGTCATCCCTAGGGTAGCAAATGTCAGCCAAGACTTTGAGATCCGAGGTGGCTTCTTGTGATCAGAGCCGTCTGCACCCAGGAACTAGCTGTCCCGTCCCACGGGACTAGTCAACGTGGGTAACCGGGAAAGGGTGCGCGAATGGTAAAAGAGAGAGAAGAATGGGAGCAAGACAAGGCTTTTTTCAAGCAGGCAAAAGCAAAAGCTCTTTATTTCTCTCATGCCAGTTTTTTGTAATTGATTACATGAGGAAGTAGGCAAAATGGGGAAGTAACAATACATGTGCATTTTCAGTGGCACAGGGTGCAAGCCCTAGCAGGGGGGCGCATGACAGTTATCTCGGGCGTTGCTCAGAAACTTTACACAATGTGTTCTAACATTTTCCCGAGAAGAGGTTAATTTCTTAATGTAAGGACATTTTTCCAAAAAAGGGTTGAGTCCTTACTTGCAGGTCAGGCTATACTGACATTTTGGCTCCCGGGAACTAGCCAGCGCTGGTTGGATAAAAGGAGTCTGGGGTGAAAGGAACTACAGAGCGGCCCCCCACCCAAGGGTGGTAAGGGGGTGCTGGCAGAGCTTGGGTTTCATCCCCTCCTCTTTCCCTGGGCTCTTTGGGGGAGCCTGTCATGGGGTGAGGAGAGCAGGGGGCCTGACTGGGGTGGTGGCAGCAGTGCTGGAGAGGAGGGCAGGACCAGGGAGGAGCCAAGTGTGTGGGGACGATACCCGGGGGTTCAGTGGTCGCCTCAGCTGCCATGGCACCAGCCCAGAGTATCCTACTCACAGGTATCTTGCATACATTTCCTCACACACTCTTTCCTCCTTTTTTGAGGCGGGGGGAGCACACATCCGGCAATGCTCAGGGGTTACTTCTGGCTCTGCACTCAGGAATCAGTCCTGGCAGTGGTCAGGGGACCTTATGGGATGCCAGGGATCGAGCCCAGGTTGGCCATATGCAAGGCAAGCTCCCTCCCCACTGTGCTATGGCTCTGGCCCTTCTCATTAATCCTTCGTGCAGACAAAATCCTGAGGCCTCAGCAGTGAAGCCCGAGATCTGTGTCTTGCAGCTGATTGGGGTTGGAACCCGGGTAGCCCACCCCCACCAGTCTTGCCCTTGCTTCCCCTACCTCCCGCACTCCAGCCCCCAGCTCTTCATTCATGCAGTTGACACCGCCGACAGTTGGGAGGCAACATATACCTCTGCCCTACATCTGTGAAACCAGGAGGGGCTGAGTCCCCTCCCCAGTAACCTAGATCGGACTCGCCTTGTCTTGAAGTGTTTATTACAGGGACTTCGCCGTAGCTGGCACTGCAGTAACCTGACACATGGCCAGATAAGGTGTATGTGGCCCTGGACTCTGAACCCCTGAGCCCACTTAAACTGATTGGGCCCTCAGTCTCTTCGCCCATCAGATCCTTCTGACCTGCTCCAGTGCTGCAGGTGTAAAGGGGGCCAGTTCCCTGGCTTACGTGTCTCTTGCAGCCAGCCACATACTACTTGGTGTTCCTTAAGAGAGAGGTATGTCCTCCCCCCCATCTGAAAGGTGGCCTTGAATTTGGTCCTGCCTGTTCCCTACTTCATTGGCACAGAGAGAGGCCCATCAGCTCTCACATGGACTTAGCTCACGGGCGAGGTGTTAGTTGTTTTCTTTTTGCCACACCCGGCAATACTCAAGGGTTACTCCTAGCTCTGCACTCAGGAATTATTCCTGGCGGTGCTGGTGCTTGGGGACCACGAGCGATTGAATTCAGGTTGGCCGGTGCAAGGCAAACGCCTTACCTGCTGTACTATCACTCCTGCCTCTAGGCCTGAGGATTTCATAGTGCTAGTTTTCACAGTACTTGAAAGCATCTGATTTAAAACGTGTAAGAGCCAGATGCTGATTTTAAAGCAGTTCAAAGGGTAGAGCAGCTTGTCCTGGAGTTGTAATTACCACAGATGTGGACGGAGGTATCAGGGGTAGAGGTTAGGACCTCAGTCACATGGGTGGCATAGAGGTGTGGTATATGAATATGTCCAAAACACACAGCCAACAACACTGTAAGCAGGAGACCCAGGCTTTAAAATGTGCCTGCGAGGAGGTAGACTCAGGGGGATGGGAGGGAAGTTGGCCCTGGTTGTGCGGCTGGTGTCAGAACGTTGTATGCCTGAAACTCTTAGGAACGGTTTGGTAAATCACAGAGCCTTAATAAAAAAAATTTAAAAGGTCCAGGTAGGCTTTCATGGTTTTGGGGGACCAAGGGACCATGCTTGGATATATGGGCCTCATAGTTGAGTGCTGTGGGGGTGGGGGTGGGCCCTGGGAGGAACCATGTGGTGCCAGGAATTGAACTTGGGTCTCATCCATGCAAGGCCTGTGCTCCAGCCCTTGGAGCTCTCCTCGGCTCCATGTATGAATGTTTTTATGGGCTGGCGATCTGGGAATATCATTAGTCATGTCTCCTAGGATCTGATCTTGAAGCATACCCATTTTCTTGTCTGCTTGGTTTTTCGGGGATGGTTCTTTATTTCCCCTAGTCTAGATAGTTTTCATTTCATTTTAATTTATGTTTAAAGATTTTTAAAATCAAATCATTATGAGATAGACCTTTACAAAGCTGTTCATGATTAGGTTTCAATCATACAATGTTCCAACACCCATCCCTCCACCAGTGTATGTTTCCCAGCACCAGTGTCCCCAGTTTCCCTCCCATCAACCCCCCAGCCCCCCTCTGTGGGAGGCACTTTTCTTCCCTCTCCTCTCTTCTTTTCTGTCACTCCCTTCCATTCTCTCCCTCTCTCCCTCCTTCCCCTTTGGGTGGTTCTTTATTTCTTATTTGTTAGCAGTGCTCAGGGCTGGCTCCTGGCTGTGCTCAGGAGATCATATGCGATCCTGGGGCCTGGTAGGGCTGGCGCTGTTACCTCTGTGTTCTCTCTATGACCTCCTCCTGCTGTTGCCACTTAATGTTGTATGTCAGCAGGTCTTTTTCCCCCTCCCCTCTTCCCTTCTTTTTTTCCCACTCATACTTTGATCTTAAGGTGAGATAATGTAATATTTTGTTAGGAGTTACTTTTTGACTCCAGTTTTTATGTGAAACACCTGGAATTACTTTTTTTTTTCTTTTTTTTGGCAGGGGGCGGGGCACACCTGATGATGTCAGGGGTTACTTGGGAATTGCTCCTGGCAGTGTGTAGGGAACCGTATGGGATGTCAGGGATTGAGCCCAGGTTGGCCTTGCGCAAGGCAAACATCTAACCCACTGCACTGTTGCTCTGGCCCCTGGGGTTACTTTTAGTAGCAGGTGTTGACCCTCCCCTTCATGCTCAGTGCTGGTAGTTGTCGATTGTTTCTGCAGTAATGACTAATTATCCAGCCAACTTGAAAAGCTGAGAGTGAGTGAGGACTAGTGTCAGTATTCTGTGTTTTCCCCCAAACCCTGATCCTGGCCCCATGCAACAGGCTGGTCACCCTGCTCCGCTCTCTAGGAGGGACTGCAGCACTGAGGGGCAGTGGAGCTTGGGGTGTTGAGGGTGTACTCAGCCACCAGCCTTCTTGTCCATATGGGTTTTCGGCAGCTTTTCTGCAGTTTTTTGGCCAGCCTCCCACTAGTGAGACTCTTTGATTGTTTCTGTGCAGAAGGGCATGATTTAGGCTTGTCCCCTGCCTGTTGCTCCAGCCTTGTTGTCCAAGACAACAAGTAGTGGTCAGGCAGGTGTGGGTGACCCTGGTACTTTGTCCTGCAAAGTCCCTCAGGGTGGAGGCCTGGTTTAATCACGGACCAGAATGCTCCCGAGTCTCCATGGTTGCCACTCAGCCTGTGACAGTGTCATAGGGAACTCATCTGTCCCTGTAACTGAGCCAGCCAGACCAGGACAGAAAGTGGCAGCAGTGCACTCAAACCACAGTACAGAACTTTCATTTTGTTTTATTTCATCCTGGCTCTGTGCCGGGGGCTCGGGGATCACTCCTAGCGGTGCTTGAGGGATCGGGATGTGGGATGCTGGGGATTGCGTGTAAGGCAAGTACCCTCCTCTCTGTACCATCGCCCTGGCCCACAGCAACCCAAACAAATCCAAGTCCAGTAGTGAGACTGTGGGGGCCTGATGACCAGATGTCAGCCTCACATCTCAGCTTTGGCCTCTTCCTGGGTGGCCTTGGCATAAAGCCTCCAGATCTGTGCCTTGGACTTGTTCTCTGTAGAATTGGAATAATCTCTCTGTCCACCCCCGCTCCCGCCCCAGCTTCTGTGAGGGCCTCGGTGAGCAGTGCTCAGAGTTGCGGCTGGCCCCTCGTAAACACTCAGGTCAGCCTCCATCGCTGTCGCTTTTCCTTGTCCTTTCTCCAGTTCTGAGGGCAGGGACAAAGGTTCCAGGAAATGTGCACAGAGCATGTGGGCAGATGTCATCACTCTGGTATTTGTGGAGCTCCCGTGACACAGCATCCACAGTCCCCGCACGTGGGGCGCGGACATTCCAGAGATGAGGTGGCCACCAAATGGACTGATAAGGCTCTGTTAGGCAGTTGCGTGGGCTGGCAGGAAGCGCCACCAGGAAAAGGGCTAGTGAGTGACCACAGCTCCTTTTGTGCAGAGGCAATGAGGGCAGGCCTCTTTAGAGCGCGGTTCACATGGTACCAGTCTTGGCAGCTCTGGGCACAGAGGCGCAAAGGCCTCTTGAGAGTGAGTTTTGGAAGCCAGCTGGGCCAGGAGGCACAGTGGACAAGACAGAGTGGCAGAGAGGGGGTCAGGAAGGACACAAGTAGGAAGTCTTTGAGGATGCTGAGGTTCCTTGGGCTGAAAACAGAGGCCGGGCCAGGCCCTCAGCATGCAATGGATTTCAGGGTGCCTCCTGGGCTCTGAGGGAGGGTGGCTCTGTCAGCCTGGCCCTGGGCTCCCTCCTTCCTCACCCCTCCCTAAGCTGGTTTCTCCTTCCTGCATGGGGGAAGCCGCCGGCGGTCTTGGCTGGCCCTCTCCGCCCAGGTCCCCGAGGCCTGTCTGGTCTGGAGGCTGCCGTTCTTCCAGTGACCTGGGCCCTAGCTGGCACTGCCCTTCTCAGCCCCTCTGCTATGCTTCCCTGGGTTCAGGGATTGGTGCCCACAAAACAGTCCTTGTGGCTAAGGGCTTGGATTCAAGAATTCAGCCACTTTCTGGTTGTGTAATGGGATATGATTCATCCCATCACCTCTCCGGTCCTCAGTTTCTTCTAAAGGGAGAGTGAGGGGCTAGAGTGACAGTGCAGCAGGTAGGATATGTAACCCCTTCCCCCAAAAAAGGGAGACTAATTAAAGTCTCTATACTCAAGGGGCTGTTCAAGTATTAGCTTTTTTGTTTGGGAGCCGTACTCAGGGGGTACCCCTGACTACACTCAGGAATTAATCTTGGTGGAGCTCAGGGAACCATACGGGATGCCGGGGATCAAACCTGGGGCAGCTGCATGCAAGGCATGTCCCCCCCCCCCCAGTGTACTGTTGCTCAGCCTCCTCCTCGAACCCCACCTAAACTTAGGTGACACTATCATTCTGGTCTCAGGACTTGGGAACAAAGAGCACCTGTAGCTTACCCCAGAGAATGTCTTCTTCTGGAGCCTTGCATGGACACTGCCATCGCATGGACATTAGTTGTCTGAGGTTTGGGGTGGCTGCAGGGATACCTGAGACTCTGGGGCACTGCCTGGGCTGATGCAGCCCTGCCGCCTTGTCTCCCTGAGGATGCTGCTGACCATGACAGTGCTGTTCGCCCTTGCAGTGCCTCACAAAAGTGGCCAATGGGGCTCCTCTGTCCTCGCTCTGCTCCTCTTCCCTGTAAGAGCATCCGCGCCCCCAGACTCTGATCTCTGCCCAGGTGGGACCCCACGCCACCCTGCTTGTTCCCAGCCTCCGGGCACACAGTTCCAAGTGGCAGCCACTCTGGAAGCACATTTGTGCTGCTCCGACCCGTTCCCCAGGCAACGATTCTGAAACTTGGCCAAGAACAGGCATCACCCGTGGGGCCTTGCCCACAGCTGGGATTCTGTGGCTTCCCTCTTGGGGCATCTGTCAGGGCAAGTGGAGCGGATGGTCCTGTGCTGGGGGCCAAGGGTGTCCGGCAACCCTTCCTTGGGAAACACCCTTCCACCATCATTTATCCAATTCTTGCATTTACTGAACCCTGCTGGATGTGTCCTCACGTGTGTGTGTATGTGAGCATGCGTGCACCCACACTTCATGTGGAGGTGAAGGAAGGGCCACATAGTTCTTTTCCTTGGGTGAAAGGGGTGAAGAGAATCAGATGTAAAGCCCTGCCCTTGAAAATCAAACTAGGTAGCAGTCTTTTATAAGTCATTTATCTTATAAGTTAGGGAACAGATGGCATCCCTGTCATGGCCCAATTTTAATTATTATGCCGTGATGGAGAGAATATCACAGTTCTTTGGAAACTTTGCCTGCTGGCCATTGCAGTGGCTAAAAACAAGATCACATCCACGGAAAGGTGAGGAGGCAAAACAGCCCTAGATGAAGAAGAGTCATAGCGATGACTCAAAAAAGGAACGTTGTGCTTTTCGTGCGCGAGGCCGTGGATTTGATTCTCAGCACTGAAAAACAAAGGGCTAAACTGTTTATCTTTTTTTCTGTTTGGGGGACAGTGTGATGAACATGTAAAAAAATGTTTTTGCTGTGAAAAAAAAATGTTTTTCTTCATTCAAGAAATCAGTGCTCCTAAGAACAATTTTGAATTTAAAGCTAGGATGGCTATCGATTGTTTTATTTTCTGCAGTATACTTTTCTGTATTCTTCACATTTTCTTGAAAGAACTTTTAGAAACAAGTAAACGCCTACTCTTCTCTCTTTGGAGAGGATCCTGAACAGAGTGAACATTCTTTGGCTTCGGATCTAGATGGTCTTCGGTTTTTTACTTTGGGTCACACCCAGCGATGCTCAGGGGTTATTCCTGGAGGTGCTCCGGGGATCATCTGGGGTGCTGGGGATTAAACCGAGGTCAGCTGCATGGAAGGCAAGTATCTGACCCATGTACTGTCCCTTCGGTCCCACTGGATGTTTTTTGGGACAATCTTCCCTGACTTGCCCACATCCTGACTGGCTTCAGCAGAAGTTTGGTTAGATTGTGAGTTTTATCAGTATAGTGCAGAGATTCCCAGATTCATTTGTCCCGTTGCCCCTTTTCAGGCAGAAAACAACCACTTAGCACCCCTGAGGAGTTCACCTTCTTTCAAACAAACAGAAAGTGTCCCCCAATGACACTCAAGGCTCCTGCCACTTTTCTGGTCCCTTTCATTGCCCCCCAGGGTGGGGGTGGGCGGGCATCTCCCTCTTCCGGAAGGAGTGGTGTAGTTTAAACCCCTGTGTAGACCCCACCCATGCATACTTGGAAGAGTTCCTGCACTAGGTGCCTCTAATTGTGGGAAATGTTCTAGAGGATAATTGCTCCCTCCGAGCTGGCCTCACGTGTGTGTGTGTGTGTGTGTGTGTGTGTGTGTGTGTGTGTCTGTGTGTGCACCCACACTTAATTTGGTGGTGAAGGAAGGACCACACAGTCCTTATTCTTGGGTGAAAGAGAATCTTTTGAGTTGACCCATCAGGCCAGAAAATCCCTTTTCAGATTCTGTCCAGCAGTTTCCCAGGCCCCTGGAGGGTTATTGGGGGGAAGGGGGAGGCAGTGACTACTTGGCGCTAACTGCAGGCGGGCGCGGGTGGGTTTTTCCTCTGGTATTTGTACCCCATGCTGAGTTGGTGTAGCTAAGCCTCAGCTCAGCCACCCGGAATTAGGGCGTGCATTGGCCAGGATTATTCAAATTTAGATGGATCATATTCAAATATTTCCGTGCTCCCTCCCAAAGAATTCTGCCATGCCCTTACCTTCTTGTGATACAGCTAAAAATTAGGTCAATTTTATAGTAACTTTATGTTTTCTTGTACTTGTAGGAGAAAGGAAAGGGTGCATATTTTGTAACCTGAGATGACTGGTGAGTGTAATTGAAATAAATACTTTACAGTATGGTTGGTCTAAAATGGGTTTTCTGTACCTTATTAACAAAACACAGAATGTGAAAGAAATCACATAATTCTTTCCTTGGGAATTGTGGAGCTTAAAGAATTTGTGAACTTTCAAAACATCCCATGTAAACAAATTACGACCACTGACATCTACGCTTTGAGGGTTCTGAATTTAGGGGACATCAGCATGGACCAGAATATCTTGTTTTAAAAGCCAAATTTGTGTTTAACAGATGTGTAAGCCAGGGGAAAACACGCAAATCTGGAGGCTTAGCATGCTTTATTATTTGGTATAAACTATTTCCTGAAACCCACATCTCCATGTTTGCTGTGATTGGCATCCGAAAGGTTTACGTATCCCCTAGGCAGAGCTCTTGGGACACTCTGATTGTTCCTTGGAGGAGGACAGCTGGGATGGCTGCTGACTGGCCAGGTCATTTTGGGACCTGGAAGCTTGTGGCAGTTGAAGATCTGAGCATTGCTTCCCTTGGAGGCATAATTTTTAAAAATTTTAAAAATTTTGTTTTTGGTTTTGTTTTGTTTTGGAGCCATACCCGGCAATGCTCAAGGGTTACTCTTGACTCTGTGCTCAAGAATTATTCTTCACAGTGCTTGGAAGGGGCTGTATGGGATGCTGGGGATCAAACCCTGGTGGCTGTGTACAAGGACTGTATTATCTCTCCAGCCCATCTTCAAAGCTGTGCATGTGAGGGGCCCTGGGTTCAACCCCTCCAAACTCTACCTCACACACACATACCACCCAAAAAAAAAAACAAAAACCAAAAAATCCCCTAATGTGTCTGCTGTTAGAGCCTATAAACCCCAGAGATGAACTTTCTGCAGCTGTAAGGTCCAGAGATCCCAGCCAGCTGAGAATGTCTGCTTCCGATACTCCCCTGAAGACCCCCAGTAAAATGCTTTGATTTCCCACAAATAAATAACCCCCTGGGATGAGTGTGTCCAAGCTTGTTACTTGCCCTCTTGGAGCAGATGTCCAGAGGCAGGTTGGTTACAGAAGTGGTCGCACACCCAGCATCTTATTCCCTGACTCTGCAGATTCCCCCTTCCAGGGGGAGCCCCAGTCTGGTTGAAGGGGTGCTCCCACAGCCCCAGGCCAGCTGGTTGACAGGATCAGCTCTGAAGGGCCAGGCGGTAGTGCATCTGTCTCTGAACTGATCCGTGTTGGCCGAACTCTGGTGAGAGGCCGGTAAATACTGAGGCCATCACTTTATTTTATTTTGGTTTATTTTTTTTTTTTTGGCTTTTGGGGGCATACCTTGCATTGTTCTGGGGTTATTCCTGGCAGTGCTCAGATGGGATGCTAGGGATCAAACCTGGTCGACCTCGTGCCAAGCAAAATGCCCTACCTGCTGTACTATGGCTTCAGCCCTGAGACCATCACTTGATCTCCAAATTGTTAGCCACAAGTTGGTGTAGCTGACAACCAGCTGCCACTCTGCCTTCACACCCAACCCCCCTCTAGCCCGAGTCATCTGAGCCTCACAGACCTTAGTGATCACTTCATATCCACACTGGACTGTCTGGTGGTGGCATTTAAGGGTGACCTTGAAAAAAAGTGACCTTGAGACTTCCTGCATGTTACTTTGTAAGAAATCTATACTGAGCTTTGAGTTCATACATTTTTCCTATACAGAAAGTAAATGAAATCACATCAGGGACTATAAATACTCTGAAGTTTGGGTGGTAAACCAAACAGGCATTTTACCAGGTGAAAATGTTAACTCGCCCAGAAGCTTTTCTTTGCAGTGGCACCAGCCCCATAATAAGCCCTCACTAAAAAATGTTGGCTGTTATTACTGGATGAGAGTGTTACAACACCCCTCAGCCCCTAACCTAACAGCCTGGCTGGAGTAAAGTAGTCATCCAGAAAATGTTTGTCGAGTGAATTGGAGAGCTGACTTGACAGCTTTCAGTGGCCCTGGAATCAGACAGACCTGAATTCTAATCCTACTGCAGATCTTTATCTGTGTTAATCTCCTAATAAAGCTCACAAGCCCAGGGGTACTGAGCAGTAACCATAGCCCGTGTGATGCTGTTGTAGCAGCCCTAATCTTTCAGAAGCTTTAAAACTACAGATCTGCTTCTTCCTAAGTATTTCTCCTGGGATGTTGCTAGTCCCGATCCTGTCACCCTTATTCAGGGCCCCGGGCCCCACCCTCTGAAAACAGTTTCACTCATGAAATAAAGGGCAGTTGGCAAATTGTACACCCTCTCTCAAACGATCCTGCATAGAATGGGCCCCTGCTGCCTCTGTTGAGAATCATCCACTGGCCAAAATGAATCTTAAGGCAGTAACTAACTTCCAGGCATGAGAAACTGTCCTATTTTCCGTGCCTGAAAGATGAATCTGAGCTAATGTGGTGGCATTGTTGTCTACCACAGTTTTCAAGAGGTTTAAATTAGATAAGCTGTGGGAAGCAGTTAGCATTCTGTCACATTGAGGAAATCTGTGCCATTTGTTAAGGTTGACTTTGATGATTAGGAGAGTGATTATTACTTGCATCCTGCAAATTGCAGTGGGAGTTGATGGGCGAGCTTGGCGGACAAGGTACTGGCCTCAGTTCTAACCTCCCTACTTGCTAAAAACCCCATTATAATGGAGTGTTTATACTAGTGAACTCCTGTGGACCCGGTTTGATGCTCATATACCGAAGGGATCACTCCAGAGCTGTGTTTCCACCTGGGGCTGCTGAAATGATGGGGGCAAGGGAATCTGTAGTAGCCTTCGTGCATTTGGGGGATACTTTATGGAAGAAGGTAAATTTCTGGGAAGTGGCACTAAGTGATTTTTTTTGCTTAAAGGGAATGGTAGGTCTTATAAATTAGGGAACCCTAGAGCTTGACGACTGTCAAGCTTTGACGCTGTCAAAAGTATGTTGGTACCTTCATTGGCGCCAACGTTATTTTATTTTGGTTTTTGGGCCACACCCAGTGATGCTCAGGGGTTACTCCTGGCTCTGCATTCAGAAATTACTCCTGGTAGTGGCCAGGGAACCGTATGGGATGCCAGGGATAGAATCTGGGTCGGCCACATGCAAGGTAAACGCCCTCTCCACTGTACTATTGCTCCGGCCCCCATCACCAACATTATTATTTAGCTCTGACATGCACTGCGGAGAGTAAATTTGTAAGTGACGTCGCTGCTTCTCTCTGCTGCTCCGCCTTTCCCCAGTTCCCTCCCCAGATGCCCTACAGGTTTTGATCTGTCATTTCCTGTGAGTCATTTATTTCTAAATGATAAGCAGTTTTTAAACCCCATGCCTGAGATACAATTTTCTTGCACCTGGCTTTTGTCACTTAGCGTATTGTTTTTGAGGTTCTCCATGTTGTGGCATGTATCATGGTTCATGCTTTTTTTAGTTGCTGAATAATGTTCTTTGTATGGGTATACCACATTTTGTTTATCCACTTACCAGTTGTTGAGTGCTTGGATTGTTTCCAGTGTTGGGCTGTTATGAGTAATGCTGTTATGAACATTCTTGTACATTTCTTTGTGTGGACATAATGTTTTTATTTCTACCTAATTTGCGGTGATGGTTACACAGCTCTGTAAATATACAAAAAGCCATTGAATCGTACATTTATAGAAATGAATTTGACCCATTCATGGTTGTTGTATGGAATGGAGCGATGGCACAACAGGTAGGGCGTTTGCCTTGCATGTAGCCGACCCGGGCTCGATTCCTCCATCCCTCTCGGAGAGCCTGGCAAGCTACCAAGAGTATCCCGCCCGCACGACAGAGCCTGGCAGGCTCCCCGTGGTGTATTTGATATGCTAAAAACAGTAACAACAAGTCTCACAATGGAGATGTTACTGGTGCCCACTCGAGCAAATCGATGAACGACAGGACTACAGTGCTACATGGTTATTTTATTTAGCACTGTGCTATTTGAATTAATATTGACTATTTTGTTATTTTTTTTTCTTCTCTTTTCACCATTTTTCCTTTACTGCCTTCTTTCTGATAAGCACATATTTCGGTTTGGTGTTTTTCATATTTGTTATTTGGTGTTTTTGTTTACTTCATTATTATTTTTTCCCTTTCTTTTTTTGTGCACACCTGGCAATGGCAATGCTCAGACTTGCTCCTGCCTGACTCTGTGATCAGATATCACTTTCTGATGGGTCTCAGGGGACCATATGGGGTGCCAGGCATCATACCCAGGTTGGTCACATGCAAGGCAAGATCCTTATCCTCTGTACTATCTCTCTGGTTCTACTCTTGTTATTTTCTTAGTGGGTCTCTTGGGATTAACATGCATCTTAATTTATCACAGTCTAGATCAGGTTATACTAAAATTTAGTTCTGATTAAGTATAAAAACTTAAAAGTAGCTCTATTTCCTCCTCCCGCTTTAATGTTGTTATTGTCATTTTTATTTTATATGTTATAAGTCTCATAGTACTGTTTTATTTACTTATTTTGTTTTTCAATTTTGGGGCTGTGCCCAAAAGCTAACTTCTGGCTCTATGCTCAGGTATCACACGTGGAAGGCTTGGGGGACCATATTGGGGGCCAGGGATCAAACCCAGGTCAACTATGTGCAAGGCAAACACCCTATCTATTGTTCTATTGCTCCAGCCCTTCACAGTTTTATAATTATGAACTGTTCTAGCTTTGGAGACTGTGAGATAGTACATGGGCTGGATTTCCAGCACCAGACGGTCTTCCAGCGTCACTGGCTATGGCCCTGGAGGTGCTTGAGTTCTGCTGTAGTGTCCAAGTACTCCTGATACCACAGAGCTTGAGTAACACGCTTCCGTAGACCCTTGTGTTCAACTGACTGTCTGCTTAGCTGAGAATCACTGTTGGGGCGTCCAGGCCTCCTGAGCGTGTCCTGGGAGCACCTCACCCTGAAAAAAAGAAATGTTATAGCTTTTGAACCAGTCAAGAACAAATGCACATACATATTCTTGTATGTGTACCTTTTCTGGTGTGTTTTATTTCTTTTTAATTGGAATTATAATGTTTTTTTCTTTTAGCCTAAAGAACTTTCTATAATAGTTTCTGCAAATCAAATCTGGGTAGCAGTGAATTCTTTTATATCTGGGAATGCCTCACCTTGATTTTCTGTTTTTTGGGAGGGCTATAACTAGAAGTGCTTGGGGGCAACTCCAGCTTGGGAATTGGGGGATTGCTCCCTAAGGTGCTCTGGGGACCACGTGGTACCAGGATGATCTAACCTGGGCCTCCAGTGTGCAAAGAACAAACATAAGCCCTTTGATTTCTTGAAAGATAGTTTCGCTGGATATAGAATTCATTCTTTCTTTCTTTCTTTCTTTCTTTCTTTCTTTCTTTCTTTCTTTCTTTCTTTCTTTCTTTCTTTCTTTCTTTCTTTCTTTCCTTTCTTTCTTTTCTTTCTCTTTCTTTCTTTCTTTCTTTCTTTCTTTCTTTCTTTCTTTCTTTCTTTCTTTCTTTCTTTCTTTCTTTCTTTCTTTCTTTCTTTCTTTCTTTCTTTCGTTTTGGATTCAAACCGGGTCTGCAGTGTGCAAGGAAAACACCCTCCCCTATGTACTATCTCTCCAGCCCCTTTTTTTTAGCATTTTGAATATGTTGTGCCAGTGCCTTCTTTGCTTTTGGTGCCTTTGCTGCTTTTGGTGGGCAGTGAGCTTTGGTTACTTACTCATGGTCCCTCTCTCTTTTAAATGATTCATTCTCTCCTTTAAATAATTTCTCCCTGTATGTCTTTTCCATAATATGTTGTGCTTAGGTGTGGAGCTCATTGTTTGTTTGACTTCATGGACATGAAGACTAATGTTTTTTTATAAATCTTGGGTTTGGGGGGCATTATTTACTCTGATTATTCCATTTTCTTTCTTGTCTCCTTCTGGAACTTTTGTTATACTTATACTGATATTCCAATGGTATTCCACCTGTCTCTTAGAGTCTTTATTTTTTTCTCTTTTCAGAATGGATAATTTCTTTGATCTGCGTTTAACCTCACTGATTATTTCTTCTGTCATCTTAAATCTGTTGGACCTTTCTAATAATTGTTGTAATTTTCTCTTTTTTTCCCCTTGGCTTTTTGGGTTACACCTGGTGATGCTCAGTGGTTACTTCTGGCTCGGTGCTCAGGAATTACTCCTGGTGGTGCTCAGGGGGCCTTATGGGATGCCAGGGATCAAACTCAGGTCAGCCATGTGCAAGGCAAATGCCCTACCCACTGTACTATCACTCCAGCCCAATTATTGTAATTTTTAACTGGATAATTTCTCTTTTAAACTTTTTGATTTTTTGAAGTGATGTGAAATTATACTCCTAAAATATATAGTCTTAGAAACGAATGTTGTCTCAGCAGGAAGAAAAAAAATTGAAAAAGGGTTTTGTTTATTTTTAATCCATTCTTGTTACTATTGTGGTGGGGAGACACATCTGGCGGTGCTCAGGGGTTACTCCTGGCTCTATACTCAGGAGTCACTCTTGGCAGGCCCAGGGAACCATATGGGTGCTGGGGATCAAACCCAGGTCAGCTGTGTGCAAGACAAGTGCCCTACCCGCTGTACTATCATTCTGACCCCTGCCTTGACACAGAGGCTGTGTTGAAAAACCGTGAACAATAAGGCTCTGCTCTTTGCTCTGAATCTGTATGTGGATTGGGGTGGTGGGGTGTGGATGCTGTGTTTCAGGAGTTTTGAGTAGTTTTTGCATGTCTAAGTCAAGCCTTCACCATCTGAATCTTTGCACACTCTCGAGGCTTGGTGTTCCCCAGGGATGTGCAGGCATCCAGGTCCGTCCTCTCCAGAGCTTGCATGTTGCCTGGTATATATGCATGTTTGTCCAGGCTGGCCTGGGATATGTAGAGGCTTACCAGGGCCCAGTAGGCTGATCCCTTCTCTGGATCTGGTTGCATTTCTGGCTGGTCTGCTTACAGGGTCGGTTGTCAGCTTTTACCAGGTTGCAGCCACGGCACAACTTGTATGATCTTCCGCATATGTTTGTGGCTGAGATCCCGGCTATTTCCACAGTGCCCGGATGTGAGGTTTTTCCATTCACAGCTTGACTCTGCCTTGTGGAAAGCCGGCACCAGGTGGTTGGGGGAGGGGGCGTGGGGACAGGAGGGGGCTGTGATGTGGAGGACTGGCCAGGGCTCAGGATGGAAATGGCCTGAGAGAAACGCTTCACATACTGCCTCCTCTTACAGGAACCTTTCTGGGGTGAATGTTTCTCAGGTGGACACCTTGTAGTTAATTTTTGGGACTCTCAAAGTGTGGCACTGGATAATTTCACGTACTTTTTATAGTGTTGGATTTGGGGAGAAAGAATTTTTAGAACTCTTCTTGTCATTCTTAAGGTATGGCTGTGTTGGTAGGTTTGGTTTTGTTTTCTGGTTTTTCTTTGGTTTTGGAGGATGGGACACCTGGCAGTGCTCAGGGGTCACTCCTGGCAGGCTTGAGAGACTATATGGGGTGCTAGGTTGTCCGCATGCAATGCAGGCACCCTACCCGCTGTGCTCTCACTCCAGCCCCAGGTTGGCAGTGTGGTTTCTGATTTCCTAGTTAACCTAAGTCATAACTATAGGATTTACACACTTCAGATGACTTTGCCCTGGCTGCACATTCTGATCTCCATATTCTAATGCACAAACATTTCCCCCCCCCATTTTTTTTCACAATATGAACAATTGCAGGCATAGTGAAGTAGAGCCTGCATTTTCTAGTCATAACTAGTCTTGTCTCATTTATATTCTGACTTCATCTGCTCACCAACCCATTCTTTTGGAGCAAGTCCTTTGACCCAGAAATAATTCAGTAGGTAATTGTAAAAGGAGAAGACTTTGTTTTGAAAACATAACTACAGTACCATTATTACAATACAAACAATGTTCATTCTGTATTATAATCAAATAGACTTGGAGAACTTTGAAAAAAACAAAATTCCTAGGAAGATGGCTTAGGGGGTGCAATTTCAAGGCCTGGAATTCTGGTCCTGGGTCTTTCCCTCCACACACAAAGTGCTGAGGGGGTCCAGATACCCTGCTATTAGGGATCATCAGCGGGAAAAGGGCCCCCAGGGTGGTTCAGGATCTCAGGAAGTACCCAGGCAAGCATGAGGCCCTGGGCTTCAGGCCCCAGTGTTACATGTGCACCCAGGCTGTCTCAGCTGCCTGGGTTCCCGGATGAAGAAAATCAACAAATAAGATGCTCCTTTAGGTTTGAGACCTCAGCTTCAGGCTGTGTCGTCTCCCAGGTAAGAGTGCATGTGGCTGAGGTTGAGGACCACTGAGTTAGATTTCTCTTTTATCATTTTCTAGAATTTCGGGGCATGGGTGGGGCATAGTACAGTGGGTAGGGCTCTTGCCCGGCATGTGGCCAGCCTTGGTTCAATCCCATATGGTCCTCTGAGCACTGCCAGGAGTGATCCTTGCCTAAGTGCTGAGCCAGGAGTAAGCCCCGAACACCTCCAGGTGTTGCCCCAAAACAGAACCCCCTCCCTAAAAAAATTGTTTATTTTTATTTTAAACGTGTTAGGGTCAGAGTATTTGAGAAGGAAAATTTCTCTTTGGGAGCATTCAGTGTTCTTTTATTTTTTTTCCCCAAGGGGCGGGGGAGTCCCTCGGGTGGTTTTAGGGGGCTGCTCTCCACTCATTCCTGAGGAGTCAGTCTGTGCTTGGAGCTCCATTCAGTGCCCGGTTTTGAACTCAAGCCCCCTGCGTGCAAAGCCTGCACCATGGCCCTCTGAGCTCTCTTCCCAGCCCAGGGTTTTTTGCCCTTGACATATAATCAATTCTGGGGATCATTTAGTGCATTATCTTTTCTTTTTGAGTCACTGGGTGCTCAGAGCTCTGATGCTCCTGGCTCTGCTCTCAGGAATTACTCCTAGTAGTGCTTGGGGGACCATATGGGGTGCCGGGGATTGAACCTGGGTGAGCCGTGTGCAAGGCAAATGCCCTACCCACTGTACTATCGCTAGGGCCCTTTAGTGCATATTTTGTATAAAATCTTATGTGTTCTTGTAAAAGTGTTTCATATAAACCTTTAAATCCAAGTAATTAATTTCAGGTATATGTATGTTTCCCATAGCAATTGTGATTTTGGGGGGATCACTTGCAGCAGTACTTGGGGGCACATCATCTCCAGGGCATCGCACATGCCAGAGCCACATCCCTGACCCTGCAAGTGATGATGATTTTGTCTGCTCTGAAGGTTCTGGCGATTTTTGTTGAGACCTTTAGGTTCATGTTTCTTTCTTTGAGGGGAGGTGTGCAGACCTGGTGGTGTTTGAGGGCTACGCCCAGCTTTGTGCTCAGATCGCCCCTGTGGTGGTGCTCAGGGCACTGTGTGAGAATTGAACCGGGACCTCTGCCATGCAGAGCACGCGCTCAGCCCGCTGGGCCTTCTCTGCCACCAGAGCCCTTTCTCTTTGTAACTGTGCCACAGAAGCCGAGGACAACACCAGACTGTGTCTCCCCACATCCAGGAGATTGCCCGTGCCTCAGAGTATGCTGGGTGGTGTCCCGGTGTCCCTACGCACACATGGGCCAGGGACCAGCACCCCTCAGTGTGTCTGCTCACTGTCTTTCCCCCTCTGCCCTCCAGAAGCACCTGCTGCGTTGCTGATCTGTGTGTGGTGGCCCCTCTGGGGAACTGAGCACATCAGAAGTGGCTAGCTGTGATTTGACACCTGATTTTGCACGGCGGGCTGTGTGCCAGGCTAGCTTTCCACCCCCTCTGTGCGTAGCATTTGGTCTAGACACAGAGTTCCCCCTACTTCCCTGCTGTGTGCTCCCCCGCCTTGCTGTCCTCCACCCCCCTCCCCCAGAGGTGCTAATTGATTTTCATTGCCACTTGGCGCTGCTGCTCACCGCAGCCTTGGTGCAGGAGCCCTGCTCTGCCTGAAGTGTTTCTCCGGAGGAAGAACCAGTGTTGCAGGGAGCTCACGAGCCTGCCCCGCTCAGCTGGCCACATGTGCCACCTGCGCAGACTCAGCTTGGCTCCGACTGGCTCCTGAGGCCAAGGGCAGGTTTGGACAGTGCTCCCTCTGTCCCTTAAGAGGAAGGCGATGGGGCATCTGGGCTCGTGGGAACTCAGCTTGAATCGCAGGTCGAGGGCTTCGGTTCTGGATGGACTCAGGCTGGTTCTTGGTTTCCTGGCTGCCTCCTCCCAGAGGCCCGCCTCCCTCTATCCATCCATCTGGGGCCCGATGCTGTTCTCCAGGCTGCTGTGGGAGAGGCTCAAGGAGTGCGTGGTGCCAGCCATCTGGGGCAGGGAGGGGACTCTGAGTGTCTCCAACCTTCTACCCAGTGTTTTCTCCTGCTCAGGACCTGCAGGGCTCTGTGCTCCATTGCTGCCTCCTGGGGCCCGTGCCGCTCTCCCACTTCCTCCTTTGCCACAGGACCCTGGGCTCAGGACCCCTGTAGGCCCTGGGGCAGGACGCGTGGTGCAAAGCATTTCCCACAAGGCCAAGGTTAGAAACAGGCCTCCCAGCATAGACCCTCCACCCGGGGAGCGGCGGGAGGTGGTGGTGATATTTGGTGCAGGAAACCACACGGTGGGGGGGTCTTTGCAGAAATGCGTTGTGAGAGGGACCTGGAGGGCTGGGGGCCAGGGTCAGGCTGGGCAGGGATATGCCTATCTCCGACCCTGCCCCCAGCTGCTGGGGGTTTGCCAGCATCTTTGGTGTTCCGTGGAGTGAATCTCATCCACACCTCTCTCCACCTGTATCCCCATTCCGAGGCACTGAAGGAATTGGGTATGGATGGCACATGAATTGGGGGTGGGTGGCTAATACTCCCCCGCCACCGGGGCCTCAGGATGCTAATTCTTACAAGGGAGACACATCCCAGGTTACCACTTCTCACCAACTTCCCACTCAGTGGGGTTCCAGTACCACACCCTCCCACCCCGCCCCACCAGAGGGTTAGGGAATCTACTCGAATGGCTCTTAGAACTCGGGGAGACACTTGCATTTACCCACTGATAACAAAGGCTCCCTCAGGAACAGCCAAGTGGAAGAGCTATACCAGGGATGGTGTTGGGGGGACCAGGCGGAGGCTCTCCAGACGTGCCCTGGAGGGTGTTCGTGGAGACTTGGGCATGTGGGCATGATTGATGAAATCACCAGTGTGGCTTCGCCCTTGGTCCCTCCAGAACACAGGGCTGGGTGCCATTGCAGCCCTGGTCTCTTGAGAGCCTTGCTCCTTCTGGTGACCAACTCCTTTCCCAAGACACCTGGGGACTCTTGGCCCCGAGTTTCTTTATTAACTCAAAATCAGGGGCTGGGGGCTGGATGCAATAATGCAGTGGGTAGAGCGTTTGCCTTGTATGCTGCCAACCTGAGTTTGATCCCCAGCACCCCATGTGGTCCCTTGAGCCCCACCAAGGATCACCAGGAGTGATCCTTGAGTACAAATCCAGGTGTAAGCCCTGCTTACCTCTGGGTGTGGCCTCCAAACCAAAAATTTAGGAGATAGTTGAAAGGGGGTGGTTGTGAATAGCGTGAGAAGTTTCTATCACCAGTATAATTCTGGAAGTTCTAGGGCTTCTAGAAACTGTTATGTCCGCAACCAGGGTCAAAGACCAAATAAGTCTATTTATCTATCACAATTAGTTCCAGTTCCAAATTCTCAGAGAGTTCTAAGATGACCACAAAAACTGTTGCTCCAGATGTTCAGGCACAGGTCCAGTGGGAGAGGGGCAGAGCCCCTAACTTTTGCTGCAGGATCTTTGACGACTGTTCAGAAGCTCCCTGTGGGCCAGGAAAGGCCCAGTGTGCACATTTTAGCCCCTGATGACCAGGGCGCCCTGAGGCCCGAGTTAGGCCTGGACTCCCACTGCTGCCTTGAAGGGGGGCCCAAGAGCACAGAAGGTGTTTGGTGGGGAAAGAGACAGTGGGCGTCTGTGGGGAGCACCTCTCCACTGTCAGCTACAGTGTGCTCTTTCGTGCTGAGCTGACACCCAGACATGGCTGCCAGGGGCGGTGGAGGCCTCCTGTCCACTCCGCCAGCTCACTCCGCCACGCCAGCCAGGCTTTTGTTCCGTCTCTGAAACAGGCCCTGCATCATCCTCCCACTTCTCTGTCTATGAGCTGCTTTTCCCCCTAGAAGACTTTGCACTGAGTCTCCTGATCCCTCAGACTGCAGCGAAAATTTTGCCTGGTCTTCCAGGGGGCCCTCCCGAATGTAAGCGTGGCCCCCTTCGAGTCTCGCCTGGCAAGCCTTCAGAGCAGTTACCATAATATTTTAATTATACGTTCTGTTTGCCTTCACATGTTTAATGTCTATCTTCCCCACTGGGCTGTGAATCCCAGGAGATCAAGCCCGGGCCTGTTTTTTTCCCCTCCCATTGCATTCCTGGTTCATCTTAGGTACTGGGAGTAAGTGCGGCTCTATTCAGCGAGGGTGGTTGACTTGAAATGGTCTATTCATTTCAAAGTCTGGCTAGCGCACCATTGAGCAGTGACCAGTGACTGGCCGGAAGTCTAAGGAACACGGCCCAGAAGTGGCCACTGAAAGTGTCACTGGTGGATGGAGTGGAGTGCATTCTGGAGCGTTTTTATGGGCCTGGTTAGTAGTGTGGGGGCCCAAAATGACCCTGCTTTGGAGTCTCAGGCCGGCTGAGATGGTGCATCTCCTCACAATAAAAACTTCTCTGTGTTAACTAGAGGGTGAAGATTAACACGCATTTTTCATTAGCCTGTTTGTCATCTTGCATTGAAGGAGGCCAGGGAAGTAGGATCAAGCTTGCTTACTCCAATTCCTCCAAGGCACTGCCCCACACTGTCGAACCCCAGCCCCACCCCCAGTTGCTGCATTCTCTCCCTGTTGGTGACCTTTTTTGAGTCCCTCTCTTTGCTCCTAAAGCCACAGTGAAGGGGTGACAGTAGAGGTGAGAATGCAGGAGGCAGGGGTGGGAGGGCTTGAGGATATGGGGTAGAAGGCCTGGGTGATGCTCGGTGCCAGCCCGTGAGTGGTGGGGGCAGTTGGGTTGAGATCCGGCTGCTCTCGGGCATGGAGCGGCCAGAGAGGAGCAGCCCAGGGACGCCCTCGTCTTCTGTCCCCAAGCATGTGTGTATGGCATTTCAGGGAACAGAGTACACAGGGAGAGGGCACCCCTCCTCTTCTTTGGGCAGGACCTGTTATTTTTATGGGGCTCTTTTGGGTTTGGTATGGTGGGGTGGGGGGTCAGCCTGGCAGTGCTCAGGGATTATTTCTGGCTCTGAGTTCAGGGATCACTTCTGAATGGACTCAAGACCATATGGGGTGTTGGGGGTCGAACCCAGGTCAGCTGTGTACCAGGCAAGTGTCCTACTCTCTGTCCTATCTCCCCAGTCTCCTTATGTTTGGATTTTGAGCTGTAATTTGCATAATGCACCCAGAGTAGAGGGGGGCCAGGGAGGTCGCTCAGTGGTAGAGCTATTGCCTTGTATGTGCATGCCTCAGCTTTGGGTGCAAGCCCAGCATCCCCAAAAACACAGTAAAGGGGAAAAAAGCTCAGAATAAAGGAGTATGGGTGACTCTAAGTATGGTTCTGTATGGTTGTCAGGGTGTTCATACAGTGTAGCCATTGTCACTGTCTCCTTGCTTCTAGAATACTTTAATGTGTATGTGTGTGCACACGAGTGTGCATGCATGCATGATGTATGTGTATGCACACACACTCAGGGCTTAATCCTGGCTCAGCACTCAGGGATAACTTCTGGTGGGGCTCAGAGAACCATTATGGGTGCTGGGTCTGCTGCATGCAAGGCAAGTACCCTACCCGCTGTACTATCTCTCCGGCCTCTCCTTGCAGAACATTTTTATCACCCCTACCCTGCCAAAGACATTCTGAACTCATTTAATCCCCACTCCTTCTTCCCCTGGCAACCCCTAGTCTACTCTCTCTCTGTAGACTTGCTTGTTCTGGACAGTTCGTAGTCAGGGAGTAATGTTACGTGTGGCTTTTTGTGTCTACCATCTTAGCATATGTCCATGTTGTAGATGCAGTGTTCTTTCCTTCTATGGCTGAGGAACCAGTCTGGCTTATGTCTCTTCCATGGCCTTACCCACATGGCAGTTGATGTCCCTTGGGTTGTTCCCACCTAGTTACCATCATGAGTGATAACCGCTCTGGGTGCTGGCTTGTCATGAACTGTTTTCCTCTCTTTTGGGTGTCACTCTGCCAAAGCTTGTGGCACCTGCATTTCACATTCTAATGCAAGGTGGAAGCTTTACACATTGGTGTTTCTTGGGCCTTCCTTACATCTACTTCTCAGAGTCTTGTTTCACAAGTTACAAAACTTGTGGGATTGCAAAATGAACCAGTGCTATTCAAAATGGGAAGCAGATTTGTGATATTGTGGTACAGCCAAATCCAGTGACAAGCTTGGTAACTGCATAGTTATCAGTTACGATAGCAGCTGCATAGTTATGGGCATTCGTGCCGTTTGGAGATGTCCGTAAGAACACTGATGTGATTTTAAAAACCAGCAGCCCTGTAGTTTCTATGTGACATTCATGGCAGTTGCAGAAACCACAATTTGCCTGTGTTCATAAATGAAGGGAATTATGTTTTTCAGTTAGAGGTAAGTAAAACTAATGAAGCTGCGCATCTTCCCAACAGGTCCCCCCCATTACTCCCCACCCAGCACACACTCCCCTACACGCACAGAAACGGAATGGAGCTAAAAATCATGATCCATTTCACTCCTCTCTCACTGGTCAGAGCTTATACAGCCATGCCTGACTGCAGGGGAGGCTGGGAAATGTAGTCTTCATTTAGGTCAGCCTGTGCCTGACTGAAATGTCAGAATTCAAAAGAAGAATCTATCGGGGAACAGGAAGTCAGTATTAAATGACCCTGCACAGCCGGTTTCTCCCATAGGTGCAGGACCCGTGTGCAGATAACACCTGCCAAAGTTGGTTTGCCTTTGAGGTCATGTTGTATGAAAAATGTTCGTGGGTTTTTTTTGTTTTTGTTTTTTTTTTTTTAAAACAACAACCCAACAAACTAAGCACTAGAGGGCGAAGAGATAGTCCAAAAAAGGTTACAAGGTGCTTGCCTTGTGTCAGGCCGACCCCAGTTTGATTCCTGGTACCCCATATGGTCCCCCAAGCACCTCCAGGGGTGATCTCTTAGCACAGGGCCAGGGATAGTCGCTGAGCAGAGCCCCCAGAGGAAACGTGTGCCTTGGAACTCTCAAATGCCGCTCGTGTGAGGAGCTGCGCCTGCCGGAGGTACTAAGCATATGCTTGGCTCCCGGCTCCTGTTCACACCAGAGCTCCCTGAGTGGAGTCTGGACATCTGTTCTGTTGAAAGTATTGGGGGGAGCTGTGAGGAGGTTCGGCGCCCAGCCGAATATGTGTGAGGTAAACATTTGACGCTCACCTTCTCTGCGCCTCTTCCTGGGGCCACTGGGTGTGCGGTTGGGAACTGGAGCAGTGGCCTGTGACGCGAGACTGGAGTGCTTGATGTGAAGTGTCGGGACTCGCCTTGGATAACCCGAGACTCATCTGTTTGCTTGGCTTCATCTTGTCGTGGGATCCAAGGTTGGTGGCGGAGGAGCGGGCAGTGTGGGTGTTGGGTGGGACAGAACAGGACACGTAGGACCTGTGGGCTGATGCTGCTGATGTTGGCCACAGCACCACTGAGTCCTCATGGAGCACTTCCTGTGCCCTTTGGTGCTCGTGGGCAAGCTCCTTCCCAGGCAGCCTGAAGGTGGGTTCTGCTGCATTCCTTCCCATTGGCCCAACGCATGGGATGGGGGGGGTTCTGCCCCCACACGCGTGTTTCTTCATGGCAGAGGCGGCCCGTGGGCGCTGAGGGCCTGCCACTGGCTGTACTTTTAGTTTTCCTTTCTGAGGTGTGGTGGAAGGCAGGAGTAGAGAGCCGGAAGTTCTAGGTGGAGGGGTGCTGGTTTTGGTTGCTGACATTGGAGTTCCTCTATGGCACCGTCGGACTCCCACCAGCTCCTCTCACACCCAGTGAATAGCCCCCCTACCTGTCACCCAGTGCCCGTTTAAATGGCTCGGGTGACGGTTCATCTTTTGGTCTCTCAAGTTTCTAGGCCTTTCCTTCACCCTGGTTTCCCTTTTTCCGAGCCAGTGTTTCACTGTCTTGTCTTGTGTTTTTCCCCTTCCTAATAATTATGCTTTCTCCCCTTCCCTTTCTCTTTTGTCGGGGGGTGATATGGTAGTGGTGATTGGGGCCATACACCGGGTTGTGTAACTTGCATCCTTTGGTTGTGGTGCTTGCCAGGACTTGGTGGTGCCAGGAGGAGTGCCAGGATATTACTTAGCAATATGGGGTGGTTCCAGGGATCAAACTTGAGAACTACAGGTTGCCCGCAAAGCAGAGCCTCTGTTACTGAGCCACAACCTTAGGCCTGTGTCTCGATCTTAAAAAGTGGCTGGTTTGTTACTCGGCAGATACCCGGGCCAGGCCCTGTCCTCCTGGAGCTGGAAGGGAGGCTGGAGCCGCTGGCCCTCAGCACAGTCCCTTCCCAGGCACTAACTGCTGTCACTACGTGCCATAAAGGGAACATACAGGGTGCTCAGAAGCAAGTGGAGGTGTGGCCCTAGGACCTGCTGCAGGGGCCAGGTGGTCATGTGTGTGTGGAAGCCCAAAGCTGGGGGGTTGACAAGAGAGCAGCATCGTGTCTGAGGGGACACAGACCCTCCTGGATTCAAGTAGAAAGCCCCAACCCCCACGCCAGCCCCTGAGGGTCTGGGGAGGTGCCCTTCGAACCAAGACCCCTCCACCTACTAGCAAGCCATGAGGCGGGGGCAGTGCGGGCCCCTGCTTAGCGAGATGTGAGCAGCGGCGGTGGCCAGAGGAGCCATGTAAGACCTTTAGAGCAGCTCCTGGCATGTGGCAAGGGCTCCTTGGGTGTTCATAAGTCATTAAATCTTGTAATATTGTGGGACTTTAAACGGCTCATAGAAAATCAAAGAGCTCAGCCTCAGGCCAGAATTCAGCTTAGCCAAGTGCTTGACAGGCTGCCAGAGTGGGGACCCGGGGTGTGGGTCAGGGATGCAGCCCAGAAACGTGTGCGGTGGTTTGGCTGCACAATGTAGGGGAAGGAAGGTGGGGCACTGAGGTGGCAGGGGGAGGCGGTGGTGATGGCGGGGAGGGGAGTGGGGAGGAGTGTCAAGTGCTGAATGTCCCCAAACACAGAAGACTAGTGATTCTCTCCCCAGAGTAACTAGTACTAGAGTAATTAGTAACTAGAGTAACTAGTAACAGTAGAGTAACTAGTGGTTCTCCACCCAGAGTGACAGCAGCAACCTTGGGGAGGGACCCCCCTTCTCCAGGCATTTCTCCTTGGGTCTCCCTCCTGCTCAGAAAGGTGGCCGCCCCTGCAGATGCTGGCTGCTCCCAAGTGACCTGGCCACCAGCTCTGCCTCCTGAAATGTTTATAAGCTGCTCCTGCCTGCTAGCATGGCTGGCAGCGAGTGTGACACCCGGGAAGTATCTGGTTTATCTGCCGGGTCTTGGGTTGCTCACAAAAGAAACCAGCTTAGTGCCAAGCACACTGTAATGTATGAGGCCCTGGGTCCCGTCCCTGACACCCCCAAAAGGGAAATAAAAAAGAAACCAGCTTGAGCTCTCAAGTAAGAATAGAAGCAGGGTCCCACAGCAGCAAAAGTGGTGACTCTGTTTTGGCCACTTGGACAAGCGCCCAGCCTCAGGCTTAGTCATTCGTTTCCAGCCTTTCTGGGCCCCCTGGGTGCCAGCTGTGAGTCCGGCAGAGGCAGGATGGTGGCTGCAAGGGTTCCCCAAGTCGATAGTCCTGCAGATACTGTGCAGAGCAGTGCCTAGCACTCTCAGTGGCTAAATATTAGCTGCTGGTGGTTGGATTGCAGAGCTGTGATTACTCCTGTTTTTATCAGCACTTTGAAATTCAAATTCCTGAGTGAGAGCCATTGATTGGCCGGATTTGACTCAAAGGTTGGGTGGGGCCCTGTGATTGGCTGCGCACCCCCCAGTCCCACCCCAGGAATCCAGAAAGAGCGATTGTCCCCAGGAAAAACGGGCGACTGTATCCCAAAGTTGGGGCAGAGATACCAGGCAGACCCAGAGCCAACTACTTCCCTGCTGGATAATTTGACCCAGCAAGTGCTGGTGAGCCTCCTTCATGCCGCAGCCTGTGCTGGGCACAAAAGACCCAGGAAAGGACAGGAGTCCAAGACTGCTTTGGGACAGTTCTCAGGATCTCCGTTAAGGCCAAGTGCCCGGCCCTCAGGCTCAGTAAATACTGGTTGAATGAATAAACAAATGCAAGCTGTGGGTGGGAACAGAGGCCAGTGCTTCCTGCGGCCCCGCCCATTATTTTAAAGAAATCCAGGTGTGTACCTGTCTCTCCTCCCAGGTGCAGTGCGAGGGGGGTCTGCCACCATGCCCGTTCACACAATACCTGTTTTCCCAGTGGGCCCTGAATGATCTTCCTAGGGCTCTGACCTCGCATCCCACCCAGTGTGACCACTGGGGACAGATCTGGAGCAGGGGGGGACTGGCCACCTTCTCCATTGAACAGGATGTGCAGACGTGGCTCCAGGATGTAGCTCTGTGGAATGCGGCTGTAAATGCAAATCCGCTTCCTCCTGTCACAAGGCGGCTATTATGTGGCTGGGGATGAGTCTCTGTGCCACCCCCCTAGCCCCCCACCCTCGACTCTGCAGGACTTCCCTCCCAAGAAGGGCTTTTCTCCTCCAATGACTTCACAAGAAAGCTTATGATCGCCAGCACCTCTGCCTGGCACGCTGCATACGGATTAACCTTGGAGTCCCAGCAACATGCTGTGAAACCAGTACTTCCTGCCCCAACGTGCTGAGCCCAGAGAGGTACAGTAATTTGCCTGATGGATACCAGCAAGTGAGGAAGAGAGTTGGTTTCTTCATGACTTTCACTTTGCATGAACTTGGGACTCGTAACCCCATAAATAGCCCCCTTTTTCTCTCTTCAGCACTAAATTTTAGAAAACACACTTTTTCATTTACACATGGTACAATAGCTATGGCTGGAGCAATAGCACAGTGGGTAGGGTGTTTGCTTTGCACCCTACCCTACATGGCCGACCCGGGTTCGATTCCACCGCCCATCTCGGAGAGCCTGGCAAGCTACCGAGAGTATCTCGCCCACACGGCAGAGCCTGGCAAGCTACCCGTGGCGTATTCGATATGCCAAAAACAGTTAACAAGTCTCACAGTGGAGACGTTACTGGTGCCCGTTCGAGCAAAGTGTGAGCAACGGGATGACAGTGATCAGTAGCTATGAAGAATACACTTCTGTTCTGCCCCAGAACCCTCCACAGAGGCAGCAGCTGTGCCCTGTCTGCAGTTTTAAGTATGGTGACCATGCTCTGTCCCCGAGGCCACGGGTGCTGGCCCTTTTCACCCACTGCCTGTTCTTATATGGCTGGGAGTTCGAATGGTTTCTATATCTTTTTATGGTTAAATAAAAAATATCTAGGGACTGGAGGTGTAACTCAGGAGTAGAGCAGAAGCCCCACATGTATGAGGCCTTGGGTCCCATCCTGGCACAACACACACACACACACACACACACACACACACACACACACACACACACACGGCCGTTTTATGGTATGTGGGATTCTCTGAACTTGAGATTTCTGTGCTTCTGGGTCAAGTAATCAGAATCACCTTCTGCTCAGTTACTTACTGGCCATGGTCATTTCACAGCACAGAGTTGGCGGGGAACACAGGGTCCCCCAATGTTAGATATTTCCTACCTGACTTTCCTTTCTCTGCGGGCCCCTCTGCAACATTCTTCTGCAGCTGTCCAAGCTTTGCTGATGCAGCGCGCTGACAGCAGTTTGGTCCCTTCCCTGTTAATGTATCTTTTGGAAGCCAGCAGAGCTCAGCTGCACACCCAGGGGCCGAGTCCAGATGTGTGACTGGCGGTAGGGTAGTTGCGCACACATTCATGCTTCTGTTGGGAGGCTCAAAGACATGTGCTGGGCTGGCTGGGGCCCTCTCTCACCCTCTGCTCCTGGCTCCTGCTCTTTGTTTGTGACACCTTTGTAAAAAGTAGGCCCTGCATTTGCATGCTTCAGAAGTCAGTTGTGGGCTGGAGAGATAGCACAGAGGGCAGGGCAATTGCCTTGCACAGGGCCAACCCGGGTTCGATTCCCAGCATCCCATATGGTTCCCTGAGCACCACCAGAAGTAATTCCTGAGTGCATGAGCCAGGAGTAATGCCTGTGCATCGCCGGGTGTGACCCAAAAAGCACACTGTAGCACTGTTGTCCCGTTGTTCATCGATTTGCTCAAGCAGTCACCAGTAACATCTCCATTGTGAGAGTTTCTGGCATATCGAATACGCCACGGGTAGCTTGCCAGGCTCTGCTGTGTGGGCAGGATATGCTCGATAGCTTGCCAGGCTCTCCAAGAGGGACGGAGGACTCGAACCCAGGTCGGCCTTGTGCAAGTCAAATGCCCTACCCGTTGTGCTATCACTCCAGTCCCCAAAAGCGCCAAAAAAAAAAAAAAAAGTAAGTTGTGTGTGCACAAACTCTTGGTGGTCTCTCTCCTGCCCTCTTCCCTGCCCACCTTGATCTTCCACCCCTTGGGTAATCATTTGTATTAGTTTCTTGCATGTCCTTCTAAGATTTCTTCATGCAAACATGAGCGTCTAATTTTATCTTCTTGTTTCTTATCCAAACCATACCCTCCTCCACACCCGGCCCTGTACCGGCTTCTTCCATTGAATGGCATGTCCTGGAGATCTCTTTATCTGGCCCAGTGGCTCCGCACTGAAGAGTGGGTGGGCGTTAATTAGGGGAAAGGGAAGAGGCTGAATTGGGGCAGAGGGAGCAGGGAAAGAGCTGGTGGAGGAAGGCAGAGGGTAGTGTGAGCAGCAGGTGTCAGGGTCCGGGGGCTGTGCAAGCTGCCAGGGACACTCCCTGGAGCCTAGGAGCACCTGGCAGCGGAGGTTCTGCTCCGTTTCCTCCTGTGCCCTGCTTTTCTCCGTGGCCCGGCGCGTGTGGCTGTCATCACGTGAAACCACAGAGAAGCCAGGAATGTCCTTGAGAGCAGGTTGTTAACTCTGGTTAATAATGAAAGGGCTTTGCTGCTGAGAGGTGTTCTCCAGAGACCTGGCCCATTGTCTCGGGCTGAGAGCTGTGGCCGCCAGTTCCACAGCAAGGCACCTGACGCAGGGCGGGTCCTGCGCCCTCCTCTTTTCATGGGACAGTCACACTCCTGACTGCAGTGGGTTTCTGGGAAATAGTGGCACCATAGTGGGCTCTGTGGTGTCTGTCCGCAGCTGAGGCCGTTTTACTACTCTTTGACCTGTTTCCTCCTTTTCAGCAAAACGCCCACTGGAGATCTCCCTGCTTCACCTACACCAACAGAGTGCTCACCTTGCTCCCGCCACCCTTCCTGGATGGTTCCAGTGACCCACCCCCGTGGGGAAATGCTGGTATAACTCTTAAAAGTCCTGAACCCTGGAGCTGGAGCGATAGCACAGCGAGTAGGGCATTTGCCTTGTATGTGGCCAACCCGGGTTCGATTCCCAACATCCCATATGGTCCCCTGAGTACCGCCAGGGATAATTCCTGAGTGCAGAGCCAGGAGTAATGCCTGTGCATTGCCGGGTGTGACCCAAAAAGAAAAAAAAAGTCATGAACCCATGGGTTCTGGAGGCCTCTGCCACTTACTATTTCACTCTTGGCCTTGGATCGCCCGGAAGTAGCGATGCCTTCACCTGCCCCTCGGCTCTGTGCTGACCCCAAGTGAGGTGCCACAAAGGGACGGGCAGCGCAGTCTGGGGTCGGCTCGGAGAGCAGGGCTTCCTTCCTGCAGCATGCCTCGTGCTCCGCCAGGGCTGCCTTCAGGTGCCTGGGGTAAAGGGTTGTCTCTGATTCAGTCAGGTGTGGTGAGCCCAGCAGGCAGGCCCCTGGGTACACCCGTGGTCAGAGTCACATGGTGCCTCTTGTGTTACCCCTTCCCTCAGTAGATGCCGCTGTTGTTGCTGCTGTCCGACCGGGAAATCGCTCACTTGCTTGGTCGTGATGTTCGCTCACTGGAGTGGCAGTCCCCACTGGGGTCGCACTCTGTTGGTTGCTGTGTTTGTTGCTGGGGATCTGCCATACCACACAGAAATGACCGATGGTGCCAGGGATTTCGGCCAGCCAGAGCTGCCGGGGTCACACCTGGCACGCAGGTAGCACCAGGCGTCAAAATTCACAGCTTCCAGCTTGTACCGCTTGTGTGTGAGCCCCGGGGTCCTCTCCCAGACCCCCGCTGACCACTCATAATGGCAAGGACGGCTAGGAAATTGGGGCTTTTCCCCACTGTGTCCCTCTAGAGTAGAAAGGCAGACCAAGGTATGCTAGGTCAACATTGGCAAGCACAGGAATGCATCTTCCAGCCCAGCCAGTGTGAAGCCCTCCTCCCACCACCCAGACCCACCTGTGGTCAGTTAGCACTAAGGGACAAGGGACAGGAGCATGAAGTATGTCAAAACAGTCAGCTGCAACCTGAAGTTCGGGAAGGAAATTTGTGAGAGACACAGTTAGAAAGCCTCCTGGGTTGTTTCTGTCTAATCAAGGAGACTATTAATCTCCTAGATCAAAGTAGAGAGGCAGTCTCTGGGAACCCAGCCTGAGGCGGCCAGAGGAAGGCTGCAGAACCGGTTTCTCAGGCAGGCGGCTCTGGCTCCAGCTTCTCTCACTGCCCAGTGGGCCATCCCACAAGCTCCAGAGGCTTTGCAAATCTCTTGCTTTGGGCGGGGCCTTTCTGGGCAGATGGCTTGGACCCCTGGAAGCCAGGGAGGGCCCAGCTGTGTGACAGGTGCTGTTCAGAGTGCTGGAGATAACCATTGGCAACATTTAGTGGGTGCCTATCATGTGAGGCATTGCATATAGTAGGTTCTGTAAATATGATTATTCAGTTTTTCCATTACCATTTTTGAAAAGATTGTCCTTGTACATTGTATTACCTTTGCTCCATCAAGGATGAACTAATCTACATTAGTTAGTTGCATTTTGCATTTATCTGGGTCTGTTTCTGGGTGTTGTAAGTGGTTCCATTGCTCTTTTGTCTTTTCTGTTTAACTTTCACCAGTACCACATTCTTCATTACTGCAGCTTATGTGCAGTGCCCTGTAGCTTTCTATTAAGTCTTGGGGTTGGGGGGTGTGAGGACTCTGATTTTGTTCGTCAGTTTTGTGTTGAATCTTGGTCTTTTGCTCTTCATAGAAACTTTAGAATAAGTTTGTCAATAACCACAAAATAACTCACTGTGAGCCTGGGATTGCATTGAAACTACAGATCTAGTTTGGAAAATACTGATATCCTGAGACTCTTTTTTTTCTTCTTCTTTTTGGGTCACACCTGGCGATACACAGGGGTTACTCCTGGATCTGCACTCAGGAATCACTCCTGGCGGTGCTCAGGGACCATATGAGATGCTGGGAATCGAACCTGGGTTGGCCGAATGCAAGGCAAACACCCTACCCACTGTGCTATCGCTCCAGCCCCGAGACTGTTTTTGTTTTTTTTTTTTTTTTTTGCTTTTTGGGTCACACCCAGCGATGCTCAGGGGTTACTCCTGGCTTTGCACTCAGGAACTACTCCTGGCGGTGCTTGGGGGACCATATGGGATGCCGGGGATCGAACCCGGGTCGGCCGCGTGCAAGGCAAACGCCCTACCCGCTGTGCTATCGCTCCGGCCCCGCCCCGAGACTGTTAATCATTGAAATCTCTCCATTTACTTAGTTCTTTGCTATCTTTCATCAGAGTATTAAGATGATTTTCTTTATATAGTACACATATTTTCTTATACTTTAAGTATTTTATTTGAAGAGTACTGCTGTAGATGGTGTTATGTTGTTGATTTCATATTCTTCCTGTTCATTGTTGGTATCTAGAAAAGTGATTGACCTCTGAATATTAAATTTATATTCTACAGTCTTGTTTATCAGCAACTCTGCTTTTGTTTATTTGTTCTAGGACTTGGGTTTTTTTTTTTTCTCTTCCTCTTTCCCTTCCCCCAGATTTATAATTTTCTACATAGATGTTCATGTCATCCTTGGAAAAAATTATTTTAATTTCTTCCAAATACATATAGTTTTCATTCCTTTTTTTTTTTTTTTTGTTCTGGTGCATTAATTAGGACTTTCCCATGTGAAAAAGTAGGGGTCAGGTGTATCCTTGCCTCTTCCTAATCTTAGTGGGAAAACTTTGAGCAGCCTTTAAGTATAATGTTTGGAAACTGCCTTCTTGCTCGTTCATTTCCCTGAGCCAAGCCTTTGGAGGGCAGGGCCTCACATCCACTTCCCTTGGCCCAATCCTGACTGCAGTAGGTGTGAAAAACTGGTCGAGTGAACGGGCAAGCAGATGACTCACGTGGCACAAGGAACAGCTCAGCGTACTTGCCGTGACTTCTGAGCACATGTTAAATTAGGGTTTAGGGGGGCCGGAGCGATAGTACAGTGGGTAAGGCGTTTGCCTTGCATTTGGCCAACCCCAGCATCCCATATGGTCCCCTAAGCACCTCCAGGAGTAATCCCTGAGCCTCACTAGGTGTGACCCAAAAAGCAAAAAAAAAAAAAAAAAAAAAAATCAGGGTTCAGCAGGTCATCATGGGCTGTGATTGAAAAGCAGCCCTTTAGCCACAGGCTGGTGGTATTCAAGTCCAGCTCTGCTGCTTACTTGCTGGGTGACCTTAGGTAAGCAGTGGCACCTCTCAGTATCCCAGCTTTCACTTCTGTGAAATAGAATCATCACAGGTCCTACCCCAAGGTTGTGTGAGTCAAATGGGCGGAAACGTTAATGTGTCTGGCGCACAGGCACGTACAGGGCTGTCTGTGACTTCGGTTCAGAGGGGTCTATTTGACAGTAAAGATTAATCAAGTCCTGACTTCCAGCGTCTGGAGAAACAGACTCAGTTCCATGAAGTTCAACCTATGAACTGGAGAACCAGTGATTCCCCCTCAAAATGTGTGGTGTTGTACGTGTTTCCCTGATGTGTAAGCTGGCTCAGTGCAGGCAGGGTTAAAGTTGGAGTTTGGGGAGTTGTGGAAACTGGGTGTTCTTCCTGGGAGAAACTGGAGGAAGATGGCCAGGCGTGGCCCTGTGAAATCAGAGTCACTTTCCTACATCCCAGTGGCTGCTGTTGCGGGAAGTTCTACTTCGGGCCCTGCCTTGTATTTGATCTTTACTAACCTGTGACTTGGGCAGGTGACAACTTTTCCAAGCCTCCTGTCTTTCCTGCAGAAAGCAAGAAAAGAGTTGGATTTCCCCCTGGGACTTATTTACGAACTTTGACCTTGGGAAGCGCCTGGCATAGTTTGGGTTCATAGTAAGTGCGCATCAAACGTTATTTGCGATTAATCAGTCTTGTAGCCATTTCTGCGGCTGCTCTTATGTGTTAGGCAGTGAGGTGGGGCATGTCTGGTCCTCCACAGACCTCTCTTATGTGGGAGACGCCAACAAATGAGGCCATGTCAGTGACTGGGGATGTGGTTCAGTGGTAGTACACGGACTGTTCTCTACACGGGCTGTGATGCCCTGGATCCCATTTCTTGCAGCCCCCCAAAATAATAGAAACAAATTAGAGTGTGTCATCGCAGTGAGCCCTCAAGATGAGAACTATTGTGAATCTTGCATTAGTTCAGCAAATAGTTACAGGACTTCTACTTGCTTCAGAACTAGAGCGTGTGTGGGTGAAGGTGGTAGATGGAGCTCTGAAGAATCGAAGGCAGGGGGCTGGGAGGGGGCCGGGATAGAAGGGAACATTTTGTCTGAGATGTGAAGGATGAAGAGGCGCACCAGCCTTGCAAAGAGGTGACAAACAGAGCTGCCTAGCGATGAGGATAGCATGTGCAAAGGGCCTAGGACAGAAATGAGTCTGAATGTTGAGGAGCAGAGAGGCAGCTAGCAGGGCTTAAGTTGGGTGCCCAAGGCTTGGGTGCAGTGGGAGGGGCTTGTGGGTTTGGGGTTTGCTCCTCGATGTCGGAGGGGCTTGTGGGTTTGGGGTTTGCTCCTCGATGTAGCCTCTTAGTTCTTTTCTTCCGGAATGCATTCAAAGAGGATGCGGGGCGGGGGGGTGGGGGGGGCGTTGGAGCGATAGCACAGCGGGTAGGGCATTTGCCTTGCACGCGGCTGACCCGGGTTCTAATCCCCTGTGCATCACTGGGTGTGACCCAAAAAAACAAAGAGGATGCGGGGAACTGACTTTACCTTCTAGAAGGGTGGTAGTAAGGGGAACCAGAGACCCGGCCCTTTCCAGGCCCCTGGGAGAGACCCCCCACTCCCCAGGATAGGCTTCTCTGGCTTCTCCGAGGTTTGTTTTGTTGTCCCAAAGGTGGCCCAGCTGTATGTCATGAAGAGTTAAGCCTTAAGGGCCGTGCCTGGAGCGTGCTTTTTCCCTTCCACAGAGTGGGCAGCTGACAGCGAGCTGCCCAGGAGAAGTGCCAGGAAACAGCCCCCCTGAGCGAGCCTGCTCCTCGAGGGCTTGGCTTCACCGCCTGTACCCCTGAGACCCACTGCCATCCCCGTGCCCGGCCTTGCTCTCCCACCTGAGCGGGCCGGCATGCGAACACCCACCCAGCGTTGCCTTCCGAGCTGGGTCGAGGATGTGCCATTCAGATCTGGTCCAATTGAATTTGAAGTGCCGGATGGGAGTTCCTCTTTCCTCTTGTTTCTTGTCAGCAGTCAGGACACTTGGCTAAAGCTCCTGTTTCTCCCCTCAGCTTAGTTCTTGCGCAGGATCATGGCATCTGGCAGCCAGCCAGGCCTCAGGAGCCACAAAACAGTCTGACTGTGGGATGGGGGCTGGGGAGACGGGGAGGCGAGTGACTGGGTGCCACGAGGCATAGAATATAAGGGATTATTTGTCGCCAGAGGGTGGGACTGTGGGAGGCAGGCCATCGCAGTGGGCGCTGGTTCTTCTTGCGGGCTGGTGTGGGGTCATCCTCACCCAGCCACTCTCTGAGGGGTCCGAGAGCTTTCCCTGTAGGAGCCCCAGCATGGATATTCCTGAAGCTTCCTCTTGCTCCCACCCCTGTGTGTACCGGAGTCTCCCAGAAATCTCGTGAAAACGCAGAGTCTGACTCGGGAAAGGGGTGGTGAATCTGCACTTATGGGACAGCTGATGTTCCACACACTGCTGCCCTCAGGACCACGGCTCAAGAGTCCAGTGCCAAGCGTCTAACCTGCAGTGGTGGCTGTGTCCCCTCCACCTTCCTTGCTGTCCTCCTGTGCCCACGCCCAGGCCAGCCTCAGCACTCTCGCCCTGTGGGGCTGGATGGCGCTTTGTGGTCAGACTGCCCTTTGCATTGTAGGATACACACGGCACCCCTGGCCACCACCTGCTGGATGCTAGTGACAGCCCCCCCCCCCCATAGCAGTAGAAACATCTGTCCTCAGGCGTGGCAGTGCCTAGACTTCCCTGGGCAGCTGGGCCCACAGCTGTTCTACCCCCTCCCCTCCCCCCGTACATCTGGCTGCTTGGTTCTGAGGGGTGTCGGGATGGGATTGTTCATTCCTTACTGGGGGGCCACACCCCGACTGGGCCCTGCTAATGCTCAGGAAGCTCCCTTGACTCCCTCGCTCCGGCCCCTGTGTGGCAGGGCCAGGCAGGCACCCTTGCCAGGGTGTGAGTACCAGGCTCTGGATGGGCCCAGCTCCTGTTTGTGTACCCACCCGCCCTTCTGCTGGCTTCGAGTGTTTCTCAGACTTCTTGTTGGTTTTTGAACATTCTTTTCACTGGGGTTGGGAGTAGGGGTGGAGGGGTGCTGGGCCTGGAATTGCTCAGGGACTGTTTCTGGTTCTGTGCTCAGGGATCACTCCTGGTGCTGGTGGAGGGACCCTATGTGGTACCGGGGATCAAGTGTATTGGCTACCTTGCAAGGCAAGTGCCTTCCCCATTGTGCGCGCTCTCTCTCTCTGACCCAGAGACGTTTTAGGGGGCAGGAACCACTTTCTGTGGCTCTCAGGGATTACTCCTGGTTCAGTGCCAGGCTTGGCATTGCTCAGGGGACTGGGCAGTGCAGGAGATCCAGCCTGTGTCTTCCACAGGCAAAAGCACATGCTCGTCAGCCCTTTGCATTCTCTCTGACTCTCGGACATTTGTTATCTGGACCTGGGCAGACATGACCAGGGCCACCACGGGCTGGGGGTTGTGATAGAACTTCTTGGAGTGGGGTGTCTCTTTCATGCCTGGTGGGTGGTGGGGACTTGTTAAGTAGACCCCCAGACCTCCCACCGTCGTCCTCTTAGTATCTCTTTGGCATCCTGGGGTCAGCAGGGTTTTTTTTTTTAATTATTATTATTATTATTATTATTATTATTTTAGATTTTATTTTATTTAGGATTCTTTTTGCTTTTTGGGTCACACCCAGCAGTGCTCAAGGGTTGCTCCTCACTCTACACTCAAAAATGACTCCTAGCAGTGCTCGGGGGACCATGTGGAATGCCGGGAATCGAACCCAGATTGATGGGCAGGGTTAGCACACAGGTGTGGCTGTGGTGGGGAGCACCTGCCGAGCCTCTGAGCTCCTCTTCCCGCAGGACTGAGACATGCAGGCCATGAGACCTTGGCGGGGGGGCTTCCAGGTCTCCCCTGGGTCTCCAGGGTCTAGGGGCCTTCTCTGCCTGCCCAGCGGGAAATGGGAGTAATGGTTTCGGGGGAGGGGTGAGACAGGGGGCTGGCAGCTCTCAGGCCTGGGGGCTTGAGGCGAGTTTCTCAGGCTCGCTTGTGACCCGTGTTCCAGCAGCACCGAGCTTGATCAGTGCAGGCCATGCAGGCCATTTCCAGTCAGCAGGAGAGGGCGGAGAAGAACCCCGGGTCAGGCACCCAGCACCTCCTCAGGCTGCGTCTTGTCCGAACTACGGGGCATTGAGCGAGTGCCTCGGTCTCCTGGGTGTGGCTGCCAGCCCCTGCTTTCCATGCGGTCTCGGGAGGGCCAGGAGTTCACCTGGACAAAGTCCCTCAGGCAGTGGCAGATGCCGAGATGTGCACCCCGACTGTCCCCCCTTGACCCATCCTTGAAGATGGTGCAAGTATGGACCGTGGAGGCTTTTCAGAGTTAGGGCAGGGTGGGTGTCGGCCTCTGGAGGGCTTCAGAGCATACACTGGCACCCCAGTGTTTTGGGGGACTGAAGTGGAGAGAGAGTGTGTGGAGAATGTGGGAAGGAGCATGGTGGCTGGGGCTGATGTCCCAGGAAGAGTGTGGGGCAGGGGGGGCGGGGTGCGGAGCATGGGGGCGGATGGAGGGGGTATGCTCGGGGTCTCGGGTATTGGGTTCCGAGGTCCGAGCAGCGGCCAGGGAGCTGAGGTGCCGCTGTGTGAACACACGCTCAGACACTGTGGTGCTTGTGCTTTTCTTTTAATGCGTAACAGGAAAGGAATTCCAGCAGCACGCTGGGCCCAGGATCCCGTGGCTGCTGCTGCTGTGGGTGAGGCGCCGTTGGTATGTGAGCCAAAACAAGAGTGCATGCAGTTGAAGAGAAGTGCCAAGTTCTTAGATTGGATCAGGGGTCGGAGGCTCGGGCAGAAATGGTGCCAGTGTGTGGGGTCCTGGCTGGCCTGCCCAGGGCAGTGGGAGAGCATAGATCCCCTCCGCAGCCACTCCTGTGGATGTTGCTGAGGGGGCTTTCAGGCCTCGGGGTGATGCAGCAGCCTGGCATCAGGTGCCCTCCCTCAGAGGCTGCCAGGCAGGTGGGGAGATGTACCGAGTGTCTGCTGCTGGCAGCTTCTCCGTCTCTGCAGTGGTGGCAGGGGGCCCGCCATGAACCAGCTACACTCTTCGCACTTGGCAGCTTGATGGGATTGACCCTGCCCTCTGCAGGGCGGCCTGTCACTTGGGGCTGTCACCTCCAGTTGCAGGGGACAGATGCGTCATGAATCTATCTGGGCGGTGTGGCGGGGCCCATTGATGCCGTCACTGCACAGTGAGGAGGAGACAAGCCCCAGGGTCCGCAGGGCGCTTTCTCTCTCTGCCTGTGTCTCCATGTTGGTGTGTTTTGTGCTGATGTTGGTCATGGCCATGGAAGGGCTGCTCTAGCCTGAGGGTCTCGTCCTGGCACACGGGCACGTACCAGGCAGGGGCAGGGGACAGAGGAAATGGTTTTCTCTTCGTGGGCTTTTACCTTTCTGTGGGGCTGGAAGGAGCTCCTAGCAGCAAGGGAAGCTGGGAAGGTGTTGTTGGGCCCAGCAGGAAGCAGCGAGAGAGGCTGGGATTGAAGATAAACTCCCAAACGAGCGACTGCTGTAGGCGGGTGCCTCCAGGACCCCCTGAGTAGGTGAAGGGGTCGAGGACCCAGGAGACGAGAAACGACTTGCTGGGGTCTTCATGGAGCAACTCAGGGTTTTGAACCCTCTTCTCTCCTCTTGCAGAGCCTGCAGTCAGAACTCCTCGCCCTGTGCTGCCCAGCAGAGCCCCCCAGTCTGCGGTGATGAGCAGTGGGCTTCCCTAAGTGCCTCGGGAACACACACAGGGAGAGATTGTGCTCGCGTGCGGGAGATAACGTGTGTGTGGAGTATCAGCAGTGACCGGGTTGCCCTGTGACAGGTGAGTAGACCTTCCACCGGGGCACCAGGAATGACACGGAGAGAGGGTGGGCCCTGTGCTGAGGGCTCAGGAGACCAAAAGAGGGGCACAGCATGCTCTGGCTGGGTCCATCAAAGCTCCTTTGGCAATAAGATGAATCTGCCTCATGTTTCTGGGCAGTCCAGTGAACATCTGGCCAGAGAAGGTGTTGGGGCGCTCTCTGTCCCTCTGTTTGTCTTCAGTGTGCCAGCAGGCCAGGCCTAGGTGCGATTCTTTCTGAGTCCTCCGAAAGAGGAAGTCTCGTCCACTATGTCTTATGTCTTCCCCAGGGGAGGATCCTAACAGGGTGTGTCACTGTAATCAAAACACCACAGCCCGAGTAGCTTCATAGCAGCAGAACTTACTTTCCCTGTGCCCTGGAATCTGGAAAGTTCAAGGTCAAAACTCTGGCTAATTCACTTTCCGAGGAAACAAGCTCTTGGCAACTCCTTGCTCAGGGCATGGATTCCGCTCATGACAGGGTCCCTGATCTGCTGTTTTTTTTTTTTTTCTTTTTGGGTCACACCCGGCGATGCACAGGGGTTACTCCTGGCTTTGCACTCAGGAACCACCCCTGTCAGTGCACAGGGGACCATATGGGATGCTGGGGATCGAACCTGGGTCAGCTGCGTGCAAGGCAAATGCCCTACCCGCTGTGCTATCGCTCCAGCCCTCTGCTGTTCTGATCATGTCCCAGAGGCCCAATTTTAAATACCATCCCATTGGAAATGGGGTTTCACCATATCCACTTTGGGGGGACACAGACACTGGTTAAAGAAGGTGGTGGTCAGTGGCTGTCTCTCAGGGTGCCATGAAAGCTGGCCACAGTGAAGCTCAGCCTTGGCAGGGTGATGAGGAGCTGTGGAGCTACTCAGCCTTGGCAGCTGCATAGAGAGGAGCATTTGCAAGGGGATGGCAGAGAAGCCGGGCGCGCAGCACACATCCGCCTGTATGCATGTGCAGCCCACCAGCTCCCGTGCCATGGTTCCCCAGCAGGACCAATACAGTCCTTCTACATGCACATGATGTGAGGCAGAGTCCAGAGCAGGTGCATTCGCTGTTTGGGGGTCGGGCACCGAGAGCTGTGGCCTACCATGTGGAGGGCCCAGATGCTCTCTTATATTGCCTTTTGAATCTGGTCTGCTCGAGCTTAGCGATCAGCCCTAGCTGACCAGGCAGCCTTGGAAAAATAGTTCTGCCCCTCTGTTCGCACTTCAGTACCAGGAAGAAAAATGTTTAGCACATGGAATGATCAATCTGTAATTACGTTTTTCGGTTGGAGAGTTTTGGGGCGTGCATTTATGGAAAAACTGAATCAGGGGAGATGCCCAGGTTACTGAATCTTTTTAAATTTGTAATTTCAGTAGGCCCTCCTAAAAAGGCATTGTTCCACCAGTAGAAGCTGAGATGACTTATTTCCCTGCTCCCTGGTGAATCCTAAAGTCTTACTCTCTAGGAAAAAATTCACTTGTCTTGATGAGAAATGAAACCAGCCTAATATTAGTGAAGCATGTGAAGGTGAAATGACAGGATGTCTGGGATTTACTTTAAAATACTTTAGCAAGAGAGAAAGCAGGGAGCACGGAAACAGATGTGCACTAGATGAGGCTAATAGGGTGGAATTTTGAGTGTTGTTGAACCTGGGTCTGAGTCCGTGAAGTTCATTATATTTTGTTTAAAAAGCAAATAAAACAGCCCTTCCCACCTTCTCTCTTGAATGCACCTGCTCTTGTTCTTTTGCTCTCTCTTGCTCTCTCTCAATTTTTTTTTGGAGGGTGGGGGGAACGGGACACCTGGCAGTGCTCAGGGATTACTCCTGGCCTTGTGCTCAAGGATCACTCCTGGTGGGCTCAGGGGACCATATGGGGTACCAGGGATTGCACTCGAGATACTAACCCTCTGACCCCCATATCCAGGTGGTGGGTTAATGACAGCGAAGTGGCCCTGGGTTTCCCTTCCTCTTCACCCCAGGGACCCAGTGGAAGAATGGATGGGCTGCAAAGCAACAATTTCTCATCTCCTTCCCGGACGGGACTCATTTTTCCTTCCCTTCCTGCTTTGGAGGGGAGCTGACTTCCTCATGGCTAATTCCTGGGGAGACATTTCCTGGTGGTGGGTCTGTTGTGCCGTGAGGAGGAGGGAGCTGCTTCTCCCCTGGGAGCCGAGCTGGGCGGTGATGGCAGAAACATAACTGAGTAGTGATTCACAGTGACTGCGGGCTCCAGCCCCCCTGCTCCTCCAGCTCGAGAACCGGCCTTGCCCTTCCCTGTCGACCCCCCAGCGCCCCGAAGCCTTTGCTCCAGAAGCCCCTGTGTATTTGCCGGGGCTTACTCTAGTGCTTTCTGCACCCCCACCCCGGCCCTTGGGGAGGGGCCTTCATCTTCCATCTGGCACTGGATGAGGGTGACCCACCCAGGAACCGACTGCTGGCCCTTCCAGAAAGGTCATCGTTGAAGAATGTTCCTTCGGCAGCCACAGAGCCCCTATGTGTGCATGTGGTCGGCCATAGCTTCCGGCCATCTCACTTTTGCTGAATTCCAGCAATTTCTCATTTCCTGTAGGAAACAAAATGAGTCGGAGCGAAGTGTGAATAATGATGACAGACTTGGCAATAGGACGTTGGACATTGGGAACCTTGTCCTGAGGCTTGTCTTTGGTGCCCCTACTGCTAGGGATTCTTGGTGCAGTGTGGGCCAGAGGAAAGAGGACACGTCAGGCAGATGGCCTGGGTTCCAGTGCCACTGTCCCCACTTAGCACCCAGGCGGCCCCAGGAAAGTCACTTAGCCTCCCTGCTTCAGTTTCCTCATCTGTAAAATGAGAGCCTCTGCCTCAGACATGTAAGGGAAATAAGATGCTCTCTGGTAAAATGCGTCAAACGGTCTCTTGGATCTGGTTGCTCAGTTACGCTGATGGTGGTTCTTGTCTCCTGCTGTGGTGAGCATGCAGTGAGGATTGACACCTGCTGGTCTGCACAGGAGCAGAAATTAGACAAGAGGATTAGTATCTAAAGTCAGAAATCATCCTTCCTCCCTGGTACTCTGCAGTTGGGGGCACTAGGCTTAATGTTGCCATTGGCACATTATGTTCACCTGGTGTTTCAGACGCCTTAGAACAGAGCAGGTGAGACTTTCAAGGGGGAACCTTCCGTTCCTCTTACCACACACTGTTCTTAGAGGAAGAGGCTGGAGACCCTGAGCCGACTGCATCTACACAGAGCTGCTCTTGTAGCGGGAAAATTATGAGTAGTCTTCTTTGCCTATTTATTTCCAAGTGTTTTTTTTTTTTAATGTGAGTATAAGAGATAAGCATAAATCCCCTCAGATACAGGAAGAACCCTTAGAAGTAAAGAAAGGCAAGCTGTGGCTTCTGGCCAGGTAGGGGTGGGGGGGGCCTCCCAGAATGCCCCTGTGTGTAGATGTCTGTGGAACCTGGAAAGCCCGGCTCCTGGCCTGCCTGAGGTGGGGAAGGGGGTGGGTGTCCTGGAGCTCTGAACATCAGCTTCTGCTCACAAACTTCAGGATACCAGAGCTATGTTTTTGCCATTTGCCCTGCCATCTACCTAGCCTTGTTCTAGAACAGGCCTAGGGAAACCTTTCATTCTGCCACGGGCCATGTGGACATTTGTAACATCATTCCCTGGCCATATAGTAGGACAGGGAGAGAGGCAGAAGAGCTGCGAGTAGCCTGGGTCTGTCCCGTCATGTCCCAGGACCAGACCACTGTCTCCCGCCCTCCCCTTGAAATGAAAGAACTCGGTTCCTGCTTGACCTGACCTTGAGAAGGAGCCTCATTTTTAAGATGGGTCCGGCGGGACAACCTCGCGTACATACGGATACTTACATGTTGACTTAGGTTAGAGCCTCAAAGAGTTGACTCCTTTATTCCGGAAACTGCGACTGTTTGACTGCCGGCCTGATCTGGGCCAGGTCCCGGCGAGCAGAGCAGACGCAGCCTGCCTTGCCCTGGGGAAGAAGCCCATGAGGCACTTGGCCCGTGTTCGACGTGTTCGGGTGAAGGGCGCGGTGTTCTGCGCGGTAGATCAGGACTTCCCAGAGGCTCCCCAAGGAAGTGAGGTTTCAGTAACATCATCCTGGTGCTGCTGGAAAAAGTGAGTGTGGGGTGCATCTCCAGATAAGCCTCGCTTCCGAATGCTTCCAGCTGTGGGCAGGGAGCTCCAGATGGGCGTTGCTATGGAAGCATCTTCCAGTTCCCACTTCCTGGCTGAGTTTATTTCCCAGCTTCCCGTGCCCGTGCCAGTTCCCAGCTGTAAATACAGACATGGTGGGGTCTCTTCTTCCTGCGGGGCCCCTCCAAGCCGTGCAGAGAGAGCGGATGTGGCTGGCAGCCAGCCCGGGAGCCTCCTCCCCGCCCAAGTGCGATGTGGCCCCTGCTGGGTCCGGGTTTCTTTCCCTGCCCAGCTCTTTCTTTTGTCCCACCCTGGGACTGGGCCAGTGAAACTTGAGACCCCAGCCAGTACTGGGAGAAATGCGCTCAGGAGGACTTCCTCCACCACCCAGCTCCCCCACGAATTCAGTGTCTTTCATTCAGGTCCATGCTGTGCCGGAAACGGGGCTGTCTGTTCTCAGGGACAGTCTGTGAGGAGAGGATACACTGGGGGTGGAGACGGGGCCAACACACATCTAGGCACCTTTTGTGCTTTAGAATAATCGTGGCTGATATGTGGAGAACTTACAAAACACTTGGTAATTGCATGCTTTTTCTAACTTCTAATGGCCCGCAAAGTGTTTGTGGCTCTTCTCCCCCGTGTACCAGGAGGCCACTATTGGTGGCCAAGTTCTATCTGCAGTCACAGTTCTGCTGTGCGTGGGGCTCCCTCAGGCCTGCTGACTTGGCAGTGTAGGTGAAAGAGAGCCTTGCTCTCTGGGAGCCTGGCATGCAGGGTGAACGGCTGGGCCTGTGCACACACAGAGCCAGGGTGGCAAGGAACAGATACGACCGCAGGGAGGACATGGGGGTGAGGGAGCTTCCAGGCTGATCAGTACCGTCACCAGTGACCCACACCTCTTTTGTCCCTCCTTTCTCCCCTTCGATGGCCAGGTAATCCTCAAATCTGGTTTCCCAGGAGGCTGCAAAGTTGGCAGGGCTTATGTTCCCTTCTACCCCTGAGCTGGCATGGGGTGTCTGTGTAATGAGGGGCAGGGGGTGGGTGGGCAGGGTACAAGACCCCTGACCAGAATCCCTAGCTTTGGGGCTCCTCTCTGGTCAGGCTAACACAAGTCATGTGACCTCCCTTGAGCCTATCGCTGTGGCTGGAGGAGGGGACGGCGGTCGCTCCCACGCAAGCCACTCAGAAGGCACAGCCACCCTGTGCATTGAAACAGGACACAAAGGCCCCCAGCAGGGTCCTCTCCCGCCCCATCTCTCCGCCTTCCTGTCTTTATTCATTCTCTTGTCGCACATTCCCTCTTTTCGTCTCCGACTGGCAGAGCTGCCCATGCACAGACCTAGCCCTTTGCCTCGTGTGCCAGGCTTCCAGAGAGAGAGGCCTGGTCCTCTCAGGCCGAGAAGACATAGACTGGGCTGCCTGGAACCTGCTTTCAGTCCCGAGCCACTGAAGGGCGAGGGGTGCCCTGTGCCTTTACCACATTCCCAACGGGAGTCCCTCTGGTTGGGCCAGACACCCAAACCAGACGCACATGGCCTCATCCTGTGGGTCTCTGCTAGGCCGGCGCTCCCACCCTCGGGCAGCCCACAGCTCCTGGCCTGGCAGAGGAGCCCACCCGCTCCTAGACTACTCAGCTCATGCTTTGCGGGTAGGTGGTGGTGATGTCCACCAACCCGAGGCTGGCCCCAAGCCTGCCCTGTTAAAGGTGTAACCCGCTGGGCCCCGGGGCTGCCTTCCTGAACTTTGCTGAGGAAGGGAAGGCCGTGACGGTCTTGTAAGAAAAGCTGGAGAACAGCTTACAAGAGAGGCATGGGCCTGAGCACTTGGCCGTACAAACCTGTGAACCACCCACTCTGATGGTGAGAGAGCGCCGGAGCACTGAGAGTCCTCCCCGGGAGGGAAATGGTGCTTGCTCACAGCCCTGGGCAAGAAAGCGGCCACTCAGGGAGCCCAACCCAGACCGTGTAATTACCACTGTCTCCCCACATGGATGGCGACACACCCTGGAGAGCCCTAGTCATCACCAAGGCCACACAGATAGGCCATGGTGAGAGCTGCCATTTACCCATCAGCCATTGCTGGTGGCGCCGTGCGTGCACACACGCATGTGGGTGTGTGTGTGGGTGTGTGTGTGTGCATGAGAATCCGTTCCTCCTCTGTGTCTCCTTCTCTTCTGACACCAGATGTGGGTTTTCCACATCAAGCAATTAGCTTGCCACTGGAGATAGCATCAGATCCCATCGGATCCTGCAGACTGCACCCCTGCCCCCACCCGGTGCTTCAGACACCCTGCTAGTTCACAGCTTCCCATGACCCCCTCAAAACCCAACTCAGGAAAACATGTACGCACTAGATTATCTGTGTATTATAAAGGGCTATCACTCAGGAACAGCCAGATGGAAAAGCAAGATATGGGAAGGGGCCTGGGGCTTCCGGCCCTCCCCAGCTGGCCGCTCTCCTGGGTTTGCAGCCAGATCTCCGGCACCTGCCCCTTGGGGTTCTGTGGTGGTTTCATTACATAGGCCCAGCTGATTACAAAGCATCAGCCATTGATCGGACCCGGTCTCCTGCCCTCTCCCTTCACCCTCCACGGGGGATGAGGGGGGAGGATGTAGCTCAAAGTCCCAACCCACTAATCTTGCTTGGTTTCCCTAGCAACCCGCCCCCCCTTAGGTAAACCTTGGGGCTTTCCAAAGTCCCCTCATTAATATACACTCAGGTGTGGCTGAAAGGGCCCTGCCATGAATAACAGGACACTCCTTTCACCTTTGTGTAGCTCTGCAGCTATTTCTGGAATCGAGGACAAAAGGCCATATAATACAAAACAATAGTTGTTTCCATTGCGCCTAGGAAGTTCCCAGGGTTTGGGGAGCAAGGTGCCGGGAACACTGAGCATGTAGCATTTATGAAACCTGGTATCACATCTGGGTTTCTGTACATTACATAGCATATGTGTAGCATGAGTGTTCCTTGTTTCCCAGTGGGGAATATATTCAAGAGGACAGCAGTTCAGAAATCTCCTTCCTGTCCCTCCCCAGCACCAGGTGACACTTCTGAGGCAGGGTGGTGGTGAGTGGGAATAGAGGGGGTGGTATAGTGTGCATGTGTGCACATGCACGCACTCGCTCACTCCCGTGGCATTCACCATTCTCCAGTATGCGAGTGTGTCAGCTTTCCTTTTTCTTCCTCAGAGTGTATGGATTTAATTTCTCTTGTGCACCATTGCAGCAGCAACACACACACACACACACACACATACACACACATACACACACCCGTCTCCTCAACACACACACACCTGTCCCCTCAATCGATGGTTCTCCACTACTGTCCCGGGCCTGTCCCCACAGTCCATGGCCCTCCACTGCTGTCCCAGGCCTGTCTCTGGATGGTCACCAAGCCTACCTGCCCGATCCTGCCTACCTGCCCGCTCCCCCCTCCCTCCACCTACCTCATATCATCCCCTCTTTTTTTTTGTCTTGTTTTGGGGTCACACCCAGTGATGCTCAGGGGTTACTCCTGGTTCTGCACTCAGGAATTACTCCTGGAAGTGCTCAGGGGACCATGCAGGATGCTGGGGGTCAAACCCGGGTCAGCTGTGTGCAAGGGAAACTCCCTACCCACCATACTGTCGCTCCAGTCTCATCATTTCCACCTTGTTTGCTGTCTATAACCCTGCCAGGCCAGGCTGGGGATGGCCAGGTTGGTGGGGAGTGTCATCCTGAACCCAGCAAAGGTCTTCACTGAGCATCGCCTCCACGAGGAAAGTGGTGTAGTGAAGAGACCAGGTTTTCTGCCTGGGAGTGCTGCAGCGTGCCCGGCAGAGGGACTGTTCACCCTCTCGCCCTCATGGAGAAGGGCTCGTGGATGTCTGTTTTGTGGTGACTCCCCAACAGTCACAGGGCCCAGACTCCGACATGCAGGTCTGTGAGGATGCTGGACACTGCAAGGCAACTTCTGGGCCTCAGCGTACATGGGTGGGCTTCCAGCTGGCAACCCCAGACACAGGAGAGCAGGGGTGGGTGCCCCAACTGGGAAGTTCTTGCCCCATCCCTGTCCGCCTGTTCTGGCTCCTCCTGCAGAGGTGGGTTGGAAGGGAACGTCCTCAGGAAGTGAGCCCGGCTCTCCCGCTCCGTGCCTGGAGCACCCCGTGTCCTGGCTCCTCTGCTGGGATTCGAGCTCGGGAGGTCTGTACCCGCCCGGAGGTCTGTACCCTTTTCACTTAAGGGCCATCTGCTCCATGCGCAGCCTCTGACAGCTCTGGGATGCTGCGGGCAGAGGGGTGCCCAGGGAAACCCTGGAACTTGTCCTTCCCGAGTTTCCCGTGCCGGGAGGGCGGCAGACCTGTCATCAGACAGTGACAGAGGAGTCAGAGCTTCCCAGAGGAAGCAGGGCTGGGATGGGGCGTGTTGAGGGGGCCATGGCACCCAGAGTGGGGGGCAGGTGTCTGGCACTATGAAAAGCTTTCAAGACTAGGGGTCAGGTAGAGCTGGGAAGAAGAGGAGGGGAGGAGAGCCAGTCAGGTCTGTTGATGCCCTGTCCCCGTGTCCCTCTTCCTCCTCCTGTCTCAGAAGCCCCTTCTCTGCGCCATGCTTCTTGCTGGATGTAGAGCATAGTTCCAGACCCGCCTGCTGTGTGTGTGTTCAGTACGTGGTGTGTGGGGAGGAAGATTAAATAAGCAGACAGGCTTATTTGTCTGCTGCTTACAGGTAGTTAGGTCGTGGAGTAAAAACAAATGGGGTGTATTTGTCCCATCCTCCTTCATTCAGCATTAATAATACCTTCTAATTCCATCCACAGAGCGATAAATCAAGTGGCCTCATCCTTCTTTATAGCCAAGTAGTATTCCATTGTGAATATGGGTCATTAACAGTACTGTACATCACGGTGGCTCAGTAAAACCTGGGAAGGAAGGGGAGAAAAGAACAAGGTACTGGGCTGGAGCAATAGCACAGCGGGTAGGGCGTTTGCCTTACACGAGACTGACCAGGGTTCGATTCCCAGTATCCCATATGGTCCCCTGAGCACTGCCAGGAGTAATTCCTGAGTACAGAGCCAGGAGTAACCCATGTGCATTGCCGGGTGTGACTCAAAAAGCAAAAAAAAAAAAGTGTGGAAGGGAAAGACAACCCGGCTAGTGGGAGCTGTGAGGTAACAAGTAAAGGGAAGGACCTAAGATATGGTGTGGAATAATTTATTGTTTTTGTGGGGATTGGGGGTGGGGTGGGTAGAGGGGGCCTCATCTGAGCGGTGCTGGAGATGGTGCCAGAGGCTCCTGTGGGCAGAGCCTGTACCCAGCCCTCCCGGCCAACTCCTTGGGCCCCAGGCTTGGGGCAGTTTCAAGCAAGGGAAGTTCACTGATGTGATTCCTTTCTCTTTGATCCTTCTGACTGTGGGTGGAGAATCGAACCTGGCAAAGCATGACTCGGAGCCCAAGGCAGGGGGGGGTATGAGGGTGCTGTCCAGGTGAAATAAGACGGTGGTGACTTGGCCACAGAAGGAGTCCGGGACACTGGATTCATGATAGAATCTGGATGTGGCGGCTTGTTTCTAGCCTTGGCCTGGAGAATGAGGGACTCTGCTGTCTGTCCCCCTCATGGCCTGGTGGCTCCTTCCTGCTTTAGGCCTTCAGGTCGCCTCCCACTCCCTGCCTCCACCCCTCCTTTGCCCCCCAAAGTGAGCTCTGCTTGCCACGCAGAGCTGCACCTTTCTGCGGAGCAAAGTCTGGAAGAAGCAAAGGAAAGGGCATTCCGGAGAAAAGTGCCCTCAGCACAGGCAGGGCCAGCGGCCGGTCCCCGCCTCACTGGTACAAGCCGACCTCCCCCCCGCCCCACTTAGCCTCACACTCAGCCCACTTCTGGCCACAGGTGTCGTGGGTGGGCACTGGGCCTGTCAGGGTAAAGGCCTCTTGCTTTTGGGAGCTTGGATCTGCTCTGTCCTGGGGTCCCTCCGTTTCTCCCTTCGACCTTGTTCGGGAGTGGGCACGTCCAATGTGCATACCTGCTGCTCATCCCTTCAGAGGGGTTCTGGGCCTTTGGAGACTTTAGGCGAAATCAGGTGGGGGGAGAGAGCCCTGCCCTGTTCTCACTCTCTTTGCCTGGGAGACCGCTCCTTACCCCGCCTGGGTCTCTTTCTGTCCCTCGCATGCTCTCCTCTCCTCTCCTTCTGCCTGCTGGACAGCTGTAGAGCAGAAAGAACCAAGGCTCGCAAAGAGGGAAAGATCTGACAGGCACATTTAGCTTGTACCAGGTTAAAAAGCGGGAAGAGGACAGCCAGGAAGGAGAAAAATGTAGGGCATGAATGAACCCAACTGGGCACTCTCCGGAGTTGCTGGAGGACATATGAATCATCTCAACCCTTTTTAGAAGTCAGTCTGAAAAGAGCAATCATCTTTATTTTTGAATGAACAGTATATGCATGGGATAAGACATTCAAATAACACACCCCCCGCCCCCCCAAAAAAAGATGGGCCATGAAAAGTAAACCTTCCTCCCCTGTTCATTCCCACTTTGTGAGAACAGCCACCGCTGGTGTGGTATTCCAGGGATAATGAATCAAAATCAGGCACATAGTGTACACTTTAATCTGGAAAGCTTTGTATAATATAAGTGACGTTCACTGGTCTAGGTAGTGTCAGCTAGCACAGATTGTTGTCCATAATGTTCTAGGAGGCAGCACTGCCCCTGCTGAGAATCTGCCCTCCGGAAGAAACAGCCTAGAGCAAAGGAATGGGTAGAGCAGTATTGACAGCATCAAAACAGAAACTAGGGCTGTAGATGGCTGAATAAATAGCAGTACTCTGACATTTAGGATGACCTTGTGGCTTTGCTAGATCTGTTTGGGCTGGAGCAATAGCACAGCAGATAGGGATTTGCCTTGCACGCAGCTGACCCGATTCAATTCCTCTGCCCCTCTTGGAGAGCCCGGCAAGCTACCGAGAGTATCTCTCCCGCACAGCAGAACCTGGCAGTCTACCCATGGCGTATTCAATATGCCAAAAACAGTAACAGCAGGTCTCACAATGGAGACATTACTGGTGCCAGCTAGAGCAAATTGATGAGCAACGGGATGACAGTGATACAGTGATACTCTGACATTTTTTTTAAAAATGCAACAAAAACTCAGGCTGCAACAATAGTACAGTGGGTAGAGCATTTGCCTTGCACATGGCTAACCCAGATTCAATCCCTGGCATCCCACAGGGTCCCCTGAGCTCACCAAGTATAATTCCCGAGTGAGAGTAACCCCTGAGCATTGCTGAGTATGACCCAAAAACCTAAAATAAAATAGAAACTAAATCTGAAGACCCCGAAAACAAAACCAAACGCGGATTTTTCATCAGCTAGGGCACATCCTTGCTGTGGCCTGTCAGGAAGAGTGGTCGAGGAAAATACTCTGGGGCCGGGCGGTAGAACAGCAGTCAGGGAGGGCACTTGCCTTGCACGTGGCCAACCCACGTCCAGTCCCCAGCACTGCAGATGGCCCCCCAGCACTACCAGGAGTAGTTACTGAGGACGGAGCCAGGAGAAAGCCCTGAGCACCTCAGTGTGACTCCAAAACAAAACAAAAAAGAGTACTACTGGCAGGCTGGAGTGCTAGGACCGCGTGGGGAAGGGGGGCGGAGGATGGGTCGGGGAGAGCACTTGCCTTGCAGGCGGCCCAGCCCTTTTCTATCCCAGGCACCCTATACGTCCCCCTGAGCACCATTAGAGGTCATTCATGAGCACAGAGTTGAGAATAGCCCCTGACCACCGCTGGGTGTTCCTCAGCAACCTCCCTCCCCCCATACACACACACACACACACACACACACACACACCACCACCACCACCACCACCACCACCACCACCACCACCAGCACCACCACCAACAACAATAAAGTTGATTTGGAGGCATGTCTGTGATGCGTTTAAAGGAAGAACTAGATTTAGGGATTCGAGGGGAGTGGGAAAGACTCTGCTCTGTACAATGTATTGATCAAAGTCTGTGTGCCTGCATTATCCTGAGCAGTAGGTGCCCCTCGCTTTCCTGTCACCTGGCTTGCCTGACCCCTCATTCTGCTGGGAGACTTGCAGTGCCCTCGGTCGTAGTCCAGCAGGAACAACAGTCCCTATGGGAAGACGCCCCCCTTGGTACTAGCCCCTGTGCCGGTGTTGGTAGGTGTCCTTGGTACCCTCTGTCAGGAAGGCCACCATGGAACCAGGTGCTAGGCAGGAAGTCACTTTTTTTTTTGGTTTGTTATTTTAGCCATACCTGTCAGTGTTCAGGGTTTACTCCTGGCTCAGTGCTCAGAGATCACTCCTGATGGTGCTCAAGGAACCATATGGGGTATCAGGGATCAAACCTGGGTCATCTGCGTGCGAGGCAAGCACCTGCCTGCTATACTATCTTTCTGGCCCCAAGAAGTCACTTCTAACCCCCAATACCTGGCCATTTGCAGAAAACCAGCTGTCCAGATGCCAGCTGTGTTCCATATGAAGCCTCCTGAGGCAGCCACCATCCCAGGTCCTCCCCCCAGGGTGAGCGGCCCATGCACACATATGCACATGCTACACACACACACACACACACACACACACACACACACACACACACACACATGAATGGAGAGCAAAAGGAGGGGTCTTTGGCGACCAGGTGGTTCTCTGTGGGACAGTGTGTCTCTGCCCTTTCCTGATCCCGGTGCCAGGGTTCTGGGGTTCCCGTCCGACTGGTTCCCCTCCCAGTTTGCTGTGGCTGTGTGGGCCCAGGAATCCTGTTGGGATATCCTCACAGGGCAAGCTTGAATGTTAGATTGACAACCCCCACCCCCCACCCTGGCCTGACCGCTTCTCCTTCCTCTAGACTGTCTCTCTTATCCCCCGTCAAGGAAGCAGCGCCCCTCCCTCCGTTTCCTCTTGTACAGGTTGTTCAGAAGCGAGACCCACATCTCACTGGCTGATCTGTGCCTCTGACATCTTGGAGAAGGAAGTACTGGTTAGGACTGACTCGGTGGCTTTATCTTGTTGGGGGGGTGGAGGGGGAAGGAGGGAGAGAGAGAGAGAGAGAGAGAGAGAGAGAGAGAGAGAGAGAGAGAGAGAGAGAGAGAGAGAGAGAGAGAGAGAGAGCGTTAGAGCTGTATACATACACACATACATCTAATCATGAAGAGCCCTCAGGTTTCTGGTTTGAGCAGATCAATGGGCAGCTGTCACTTGGCAGGGAGGTTGCTGTCTGCCCATGGCTAGGAGAGAAAACGGTATTGGTTAATGATTGCCAGGGGCTTAGAGGATAGGAAAGAATAGTACTGGGGTGGTATTGATTAGGGTTATGTGTGTGTGTAAGGGAGGAGGAGAAAGAATTCACACCTTTATGAAACTAATGTCCCTACCAAAAAAAAAAAAAGAAAAAGAGAAGAAAAACCGAATCGCAGTGATTTTGTTCATTTATCAATTCATAGAACAGGCATTTGGTGATCTGTGCTCAAGCTATGCACAATTTGAATCTGGCAGGAAACTATCTGGGAAATATACATGAGCCCATAGGAAGATCTTTCTTGACCCTTCCTTTCTGCTGGTCACCTGGCCTGGCCAGTCCCTTAGCAGGATGGGTTTTTGATTTGAAATCCATTTTCCAGGCCACCGCATGCCGTTCTACTGCCCTCACCCTGGCCCCAGACATCAGCAGCTCTCCCTGTTTAGCACAACCACCAACCTTCTCCCTGCTTCTCTTAAACCTTGATAATCTCTCTGTAGCAGCCAGAAGGATCTTTGGAAAAGTGAGGCTTGAGGACACCACATTCTACTGCTTTCCACCAAACTTAGAATGAAAAACAGCACAAAACTTTACGCCTCTGCACTTCTGTTTTTGTTTTTTGTTTGGGTGAGGCGGGGAGGCACACCTGGCTGTGCTCTGGGCGTACTCCTGGCTCTGTGCTTAGGGATTGCTCCTGGCGGGGCTCAGGGGACCATCTGGGGTGCTGGGGATTGCACCACCATGCACGGCAAGTGCCTTACCCTCTGTCCTATCCTTCTGGTCCCCTGCTGGGCTTTTCTCTGAGCAGACCTACCCATCTACCTCCATCTCCTGGGATGCCCCCCGTTTTTCTTTCCTTTTTTGGGGGGGTTGAGGGTTGGAAGGGGAGTGGCATCACACCTGGTGATGCTCAGGGCTTACTCCTGGCTCTGGAATTGCTCCTGGTGGTGCTCAGGGGACCATATATAGGATGCCAGGGATCGAGTCCTGGTCGACACAAACAAAGCAAATGACCTACCTACTGTACTATTCCTTCCCCCCACACACTTTTTTTTTCTTTAAAACTTTCATTGGAGACTTTATTACAACTCAGTCCATCTAGATGGCCCTCTACCATCCAGTGGCAATATTCTTCACATACCATAAAATCCCTCCTTTGAAAGTGTTCAGTCTGTGGGTTTTGTTGCATTTATAAGGTGGTGCAGCCATCACTCAGACTTAGTTCCAGAGCATCTTCATTGGCCGCAGAAGAATCCCTGTGGCCGTTAGTGCTCATTCTCCCCTGCTTCCCCCCTTCCCCCAGCTCTCAGCAGTGGGACTGTGGGGCTGCCAGACAGCTGGCAATTTCTCTGCTTCCATGGCCTCTTGTGGCCGTTTCACTCCAGTGACCCCTAGGGTGTGTGCTTCTCTGTACTGCCTTGGTCACTGGCCAAACGTTGTCTGTGCCCACCCGTGTTGTGTGGGACTTGTTGCTTGGGTTTACTTCTGACTCTGCCCTCAGAGATCATTCCTGATGGTGCTCAAGGAACCATGTGGGGTGCCGGGGATCAAACCTGGGTCTTCTGTGTGCAAGGCAAGTGCTGTGCCTGCTGTACTATCTTTTTAGCCCCTAGAAATCATTTCTAAACACTCCCCCGCGACCTGTTGGGTTATTTATTTTTTTTCCACTAGCATCAGTGATTTTATTTTTTTTAAAGGTACCAATATGAGGTCCCAGAGTAGTGCATGCAAATCAGTGACTCTGAGATGGACCACCGTTGGAAGATGACTGGCATAGCCTGCTAGTCTGTGGCCTGGTAAAGAAAGACTTCTCACTTGGAGTCCCATTACCTAAGTGTGCTCATGTCCAATCCACCACTTAGCTCGTGATCAACTCAGAGGTATAGTTTAGTTTCTGAATAACAAAGACACATGAACTGTAAGCATGAGGAAGTGTCCTTTGTGTATTAAGACAGGAAAAAACACAAACTGCTTGGTTCCTGTGGGGTGGCTGCCTGTGTGGCTGGGCCACGCTTTGTGTGCCCGTTCTCCAGTGGACAGACCGTCCCACGGGCTCACTCTGCTCTTCACAGACCTGCCTTCTCCTTTCTCTACTTCTAGGCAAATTCTCCCAGGTTTCCTGCAGGCGATCTCTCACTCTTTGTACTTGTGTCTGCTTATTTTCTGTCACGTGGTGGACACGGTTGGTAAGTTTTGGAAGGGCAGAGGCTGTAAGCTGCTTTTAGTCACCTTTTTTTTTAGGGGGGGTCAAGCATGGGAATGGGGCACCACACCCAGTGATGCTCAGGGCTTACCTCTGGCTTTGCACTCAGGGATCACTGTTGAAGCCGGGATCGAACCTGGGTCGTCCACGTGCAAGACAAACGTCCTACCCACTGTCCTGTCTCTCCAGCTCCAGCGCGTCTGGTTACCTGATGTAAGCCCTCCCTTGCACAGTGCCCATTGGGGTGAGGGGTTCTTAGAGACACTCAGTGAATAACTCCGCTCCTGTCATATTTCTCATTTTCCTGCCTCTGAAGGCAAAGTGATTAGGACCCCTTTCTAGGGGGTATTCTCTGACTGGCTTCTTCCCCTGGCATGAGGGTGGAGTGAAGGTCCAAAGCCCCAAGTAGTGGTCAGTCGCTAAGGGACTGTCGCTGGTTATCCTCTGTTTCTGAGGAAGGGCTTTCATCTGTCACTGACAGGACCAGGAATAACCGTGGGATAAACCCAGCCGAAGCTGGTTTCTCTTTCGAGTGAACTGTCTGGAGATGGGTGGTCCAGGGCTCATGTGGCCGATGACCCCTTAGCCGTCTTGGCTTTTCAGTCTTCACCACGAGGCACTCGTCCATGCCGTGACCTTCTCGGTGCCATGGGGCTGCGGGGATGGAGCCAGATATCGAGTGTAGCCCATCTTGCCAGTGTGGAATGTTCTCGGAGTTCCACAGCAACCTCCGCTCATCTCTTTTTTTTTTTCTTTTTGGGTCACTCCTGGCGATGATCAGGGGTTACTCCTGGCTTTGCACTCAGGAATCACTCCTGGCAGTGCTCAGGGGACCATATGGGATGCTGGGAATCAAACCCGGGTCGGCCGCGTGCAAGGCAAACGCCCTACCCACTGTGCTATCACTCCAGCCCCGCCTCCGCTCATCTCTATTGGCTGCCCCTAATGGCAAAAGAAGTAGGGAGACGCTGTTAGTCCCAGCTGAGCGGAGATGCCTGCAGGCAGGGAACCCAGCACCCATGGGCCCATTTCCTGTCCCAGCGGTGCCCTTCTCTGTCCCTGTTTTTATCGGTGAGGAAACTGAGGTAACCAAGGGCATTTTTGCTATTCTTCTCCTTCAGTACCTTGTGACTGAGAGGATTGGGAAATCAAACCCGACCTATTCTAGCGGAGTTGGGCAGTGCCTTCTGGCTGACTGGGATTTACAAGAGCTTTGTGGAAAAGCACCCAGCCCTTGAGAGCACAGTGACAAGCTGTTTTTATAGCCCCGCAGACTGGAGCTTAACTTCTGGCTGGTCCAGCAAATGGCTGGTGATAGGAGGGTAGCGGGGCCCCAGGTCAGGCCTGCCAGTGAGTGTCGCCCTAATGACCCTTCTGCGCCTCGAGGGAAAGAGAAGGGCCCTGGGTCGCATCCAGGTCTGAGAATCAGTCCAGGCATCAGGTTGTTTCTCCAGACACCCCTGGCCAGCCGGGTGGTGCAGTTCACAAAGTTCATCTCTGGTTTGGCTCTTGTGGGGACACCAAGTCCACGTGAGCGACTGTATCCTAACCCCCGGTGGTGTCACAACCTGTGTTTTCAGGAGCTTGTCAGCCCCAGTGGTTACGCTTGCAGGAAGCATTGGGCTACCAGGGAAACGCATTGTCACTTTGCACTGAGGTGGTTGTGTTGCTAAAGGTCTGGAGGGAGGGAGGAGTATGGCTGGGTCAGCATCAGTTCTGCTTGCCTTTTTCCCCCCACGACCACTGATGGCTGCTGCATGCAGCCTCCCCACAGGGCTGCCCCCCCTCCCCACCAGACAGTTCAGTCCTGCTGCTCAGTGGAGTGGTGTTCTGAGGTCAGGGGGCCCTCTTCAACCTGGTTGCATGTCCACAAGTCAGGCTGGAAGGCAGGAGTGAGTGGCAAAGGGACAAAACACTGTGTGGCTCTGGAAAGCTTTTTGGTAGAGAGAGCTCACACTTTTCCATGGTCCCTGATTGCAGAAACTTCTCCCACCCGGTCGTGAAAATGGGTGCCATGTTCTCTCCCAGAAGCGCTGGGTCGTTCCTTTTGCAGTGAAGTCTTTGACCCTCTGAGGTTGCTGTCCGGGTATGAATGGCTCAAGCTGGGGCTGCTCCTCACAGCGTGTCTGGCAGGTGTTAGTGGTGGTGGGCTGAAGCCATCCTCCCTGTGCCAGTTTCCTGGTCTGTTAAGAACAGGGGTGCTGGGAGACCCTCCTTCAGGGGCCCGTCAGCTGAATGAACTGATAGCTAAAGAACTAACAATAGCTGGGGCCGGAGAGATGGTACAGCAGGTAACACGCCTTATGCATGACCGACCTGGGTTTGATCCCCAGCCCCATATGGTCCCCCAGGCCCACCTGTAGTGATACCTGAGCTCAGTAAGCCTTGTGCACGGCCGGGAATAGCCCCCAAAACAAAAGTAAGACAAATAAATAAACGAACTAATAGTGTATGGCACATAGTAAAAATTGAAGCCGACACCTGTGCTTAGTCACGATGGTCATTTGCAAGGCCACACAGATATGGGAGACCCAGCAGGAACCCTGGGTAGCAGCATCAGGACCACCAAGGGCATCTGGTGGTCCACATCAGGAAGCTGCCAGCTGCTCTCTCCCACTCCCGGCGCATAGGGCACCCCCACCCACCGTGCCTCCAAGCTCTCCATCTGCACTGCTCCAGCATGTTTGCTAGTGTCACGCTCTGATATTCCAGCCGGCGCTCGCGGGGCGGGAGACGGTCATGCATTGCTGCTCTCCCGGAGCACAGACTTTGAGTTCGCCCTGAATGAACTAGCTCTGCCACAAGGTCGGGTTTGGCAGGGCAGCGAGGCCCTCCGCGCCTGGCACTGTGATGCTTGGACTGGGGACAGGAGATTGGGGACAGGAAAACGGGGCAGGAGGCCCACGAAGGCCTTGCCCCACCTGAGTCATCCTTGTGGGCTGAATCAATCAATGGAAGATCAGTGCTGACTCGTCAGCGTGCGGTATTAATAGAATATAGGTCATAAGAGAAAACGTGATTAATTGCAAGATGATCAGCAGCTGCTCCGCGGTACGGCAGGGAGGGCCCAGATTCTCTCTTCGGCAGGTGGGGAGAGGCTGTTTGGGATGGGGATGATGGCCATCTGTGAGCGAGGACTGGCTGAACGGGCAGAGGGTCCCCGGTCAGCTCTGCTCGAATGTGAGTGCCTCTGTCAGCCACTTCACAGCCACAGAGGAAAGGCCAGGCTGCGCCCTGCTCCAGGGTGGTGTGCAGGGGGGAGAGGGGGGAGCCAGGTCCCACTCACAGCTCACACCGGTCACACCCCCCACCCCTCTGATCAGCCACTCTTCCTTCCTGGGGGCAGGGGGTGGGAGGGGCGGAGGGGGCCCTGGGCTAGGCAAGTACAAGGGAGTGGAAAGGTGTGATCTTGCTCTAGTTGAAACATCCAGAACAGTGTTCCCACAGTGGGCAATACCCGTGCTGGGGGCCGTGGGGATGATTCGGGAGCAGTAGCGTCTGGTGCCCTGGGGTGGGGGAAGTGGCGCTTTCTGTTAGTGACTTCCAGAAGGCAGGTTTCCAGAGATACTGAGTAATTTTTTTTTTTTAACCTGAAAAGGAGACAGTGTGCCTAGTAGGTGCTCTCTGCAGTAGAAAGATCCAACTATCTTAGCATCTCTGGGGCGGGAGAGCAGCACCCCAGCCAACCCCGGAGAAGCACCTCACACAGCCAGCTGGGGTGTTCGCACCAGTTCGTGCTGTGGGGTTTCAGTGCTCCTTGAAACCACAGCGTCAGCGTTGCAGTACCATGGAAATGTCTCAGGAGCGATGGAACTTTGGGCTGACACTTTCCTGCAAGCTCAGTGTATAGTATGGGAGGACCGGAGCAGCTCTAAGTAAGAGGGGGTGTGGAGACCCGGTGTCTCACTTGTCACCTCCCCTTACCCTCTGCATTTCACCTCCCCCCGCCCCATCTGCTATCACCTAGATGATATTAAATTGATGTTGCAACTTGACTGTAGATATATAAATGTATTTGAACAAAGTTTACTCAAGTAAAAACTTTGGAAGAAATTTCACCCCCCAGCTCCTCAGGGACATCAAGGTGACACCTCCTGGGGCTCTAGGGAAGCCTGGCTAAGTCCCCACCTGGTCCTTGACCCTAGATTCACCATTTGAGCATGAGGCTGATCCTGAACCTGTTAATTCCCCCAGCAAATGAACAGGTGATTCGATTGAAGTATCCATCTCCACTTCCTCTTGACAGAGGGGATTCTTGTCACTTCAGAGGTCTTTGACACCCCTCCTCCCCCCACTCCCCGAGACATGCAGTAGTTACTGTTCTTCTCCTGGAGGCAGGATAGAGCTTTGTCGCCCTTTTAGAGGGATCATGTCCACCCAAACGTGAAGGAGCACTGTATTGATTTCTGGGGTTCCTTCTGGCACTATCAGTTACTTCTGTTGTAAGGGCCAGAATTGCCTCAGCTGAAACTGCAAAGGGCTGGATAAAGCCAGGAGCTAGCAGGCCTGACTGGAGTCCACACTCCAGTATTGTCACCAGCAGTCTACTTCTGTAAGTTTGGCTTGGTGTAGTTCCGCGCGAATATTTTTGTGATGCCAGAAAATCAGACCCAACACCTGCAAAGCAGATACTCTACCACTGAGCCTTTAGCCCACCTTTGCTGGTGTTGCCACAACCCCTCAGTGTCTTCCTTTCTGTCTGGGACCCTGGACTAATGGACACCTTCCAGTCATCAGAGAGTACATTCTCATCTCAGCAAGGTGCTTATAGGAGCCATGCACATCACCACAGACCAGAGTGGAAGGGAAAATTAGTGGCAAAAAAGCAGTTGCATTGGCAATTTAAAAGGCAGCTATTAAAAATATTTTATAGAAGCTTTATTACAGAGGTTTCTTGATTGTCCCTGGAATTTCCTTTAATTGGAAGTCCGAAGATAAAGGGGAGTTTTGGATCCTTCTGGAACCCTCCTTCCCTGTCATACATATTAGAAAACAGAACTGCTTAGAGATAGCAACTCCCCAGGAACCTTGGTGAGTCTTTCTGTTGTTGTTGTTTAAGTTTATTGGAAAGTAGAAGAGAAAGGAAAAAGAACTCCCCATCTGGGGAGAAAATATAGGACTAAGTTCTGGTGAGTCCTTTAAGTACCTGTGTTTTCTCCTATTTCTGTGTACAGTAGCTTCTTCCGTGACTTGGTAATAAATTAAGGAAATCATCAAAAATTTGCCCTTGCCTCTGCCCTTCTGTGTTAGCTGAGGGTCATTCAATTGTGCAAACAACTCTAAATTCAGGTCAGCCTATTGAAAAAATGAAATGTTTGGGCTTACAGCCCGGACCATGTAATGGTTTCAGGTGTAGCTGTATCCAGGAAGTCACGTGAGCTTGCCAGGCCCTATTAGCCCTGCGTTTCCCTGTGCTGGTTTTATTTCTAGAACCCAGGGGGGAAATACGCCATCCCTTTCCTGGTTGGGAGCAGGAGGTGGGCTTGGGTTTGTTCATTCGCTTGTTCCTCCAGTCAGCAGAAGTTCCTTTGAGAGCCTACTATCTTTGTTCCAGGTGCTGGGGTGGGGGCGTGGGGGGCGGGAATAAACAAAACAGAAAAGAATTCCCTCCCTATTGGAAGTGACAGTGTCCTGGGGGGCAAAACCACAGAGACTAGATAAAGTGCCAGATGCGGGTGAGCACCCTAGCAGTGAGGGAATTGTGTGTGTTGACAGGGAGGGAAGCCGACAGCCTGGTGGGGGTAGGGGGCGCGTTTAGGCAAGCTCAGCCTCAAAGGGGGCTCCCATGGCCTGGCGGGGTTTTGCTGCTCGCCAGCGGGCTGGGAGATAGCGGGCTGGGAGATCGGAATGAATTATCTCACTCCTGAGCAGGGTCGGAGACTCCCAGCAAACAGGAAATTGCTTTCACTCTCTGGGGGCTGCCCCTACTTAAGACTAGCCCATTGTTCCCCTGTGCACATGCCAAGGATTGCCAGATCTTGTACTATTTTTCTCCCAAAGAAAATGGCCAAATTGAGAAATTTTTGCCAGTTCATGGAACCCAAGTGATGTTATATCCAATGATTTTCAGTAGCAGGAGGCTGATTTTTGGGTTTTGTTTCTACTGTATTTTTCAAAATTTGCCTTCGAGAGGGATCAGCCCATAGTGCTAGGGGGACCATGTGCTGTTTGGACTTTAACCCAGGGTTCCTAGATGCAAAGCATGTGCTCAGGCGCTTGGGGTCATCTCTCTGGCCTCCCAAACTGTTTTTCCTTTGTAACCAAAGGCCATTTGTAAAAAATTTTGGTTATATAGGTTCTCATGGGGGTGGGGTGGTAGGGTGTGTGTGTGTGTGTGTGTGTGTGTGTGTGTGTGTGTGTGTGTGTGTGTGTGTGTGTGTGTGTGTGTGTGTGTGTGTGTGTGTGTGTGTGTGTGTGTGTGTGTGTGTGTGTGTGTGTGTGTGTGTGTGTGTGTGTGTACACTGATGACACCTGCTACCAAAAAGGAAGAGCAGATATGCTCCTGAGGTCCGGTGAGCTCAGTTCTCCTCTTTCTCCTCAGAGCTGCTGAGGTGGATCTGAGGCAGTTGTGTCCTGTGGACCCCTGACTGAGGAATGCTTATGGCTGCAAGAGCAGAAAACCCCCTTGCTAGCTCATAGCCCTTCACTCTTGAGGAACCGACCCCAGCTCCCTCCCCTCCTGGTCATGAGACTGCTGCTACTGCAGCTTCCAGTGAACCATGTGACTGAGCAGTTCTGGGGCCTTCTGCACCCCTCAGGCAGCTCCCCATCCAGCAGAAGGCTCCACTTAGCTCTTACTGACCTGAAATGGGCACCATGGCCTCCGCTAGCTCGTGTGGGAGCTGGATTGATCTCTTTAGCCTCTCCCGAGGACAGAGCCAGAGCACGAGGCTGAGAGAGCCACGTGGATGATCCGAGCAGCAGTGTCTGCTCCACGAGGGGAGAGGAGCTGCAGTGGTTAGCGGTGATGGAGCCAGCGGTGCCCGGTGCCCGACCCCACGGAAGCACTTTTTGAGCACAATCTCATTCCATCTTAGAGTCGCTGCTGTGATCCCCCACAGTATTGACTTGGAAACTGAGGCAGCCTGGGGCTGACCCCCTGACAAGAGGTCCCAGGGTCCCCACTGCTCGTTCTGGGGTCAGTTTCCTTGCTTCCCACTAGGTGGAAGAGGGCAGTGACCTTGGAAAAGCTTTGGTCACTTTCTGGTGAGTAGCTTCTGCCTCTGTGCCAAGCAGCGCCGCCCAGGCAGACTTCCCATGGTATCCGTTTTCCAAACAGATCTTTACTTACCAATGGGTAAGTGGGGACAGGCAACCCCACGGGCAGTGCAGTGCGCGTGAGCCTTGGTTAATCAGCCCCTCCTGCGGGTCCTACATCGGGCAGCTTATCACCAGATGAAAGGTCATTGGTGTTGGCCGCTGCTGTGGTGTGTTCCATCATCATGCTTCCCATTTATTCAGGCTACTCTGACTAGGATGGTGTAGCAGGACCCTGCTCTGGGAAGAGGGTTTATGCCGCTCCCTCCCTGCACCAGAGAGGAGCTTCTCTGCAAACTCCTTTCTGTCCAGTCCCTGGGCTTTTCAGCGTGGGCCTCTGGCGAGTGAGCTGCCCTTGACCTCAGTGGCCAGAACGCATGGATGCGCCCCTCAGCCCATCAACCGAGATTCAAATGTGACCTGACAGCGTGATTCATTCCCTGGGATGGAGCTGGGAGGCAGAGCCCCCGTGGGGGGTGTGTGCAGGAGCGTTGTCAGTCCACATTAGCCCAGGCCCTTCTCACGACTGCGCCCTTTCAGCTTGGCCCAACTATCGCAGTGGTCTTGGGGGCGGGGGGGCCTCTGAGCAGCCTCGTTCTGTCCCCAGGAGCCGGGTGTGATCGCTCAGGACCATGTTTGATGAGGGTCTTTGAGGCAGGGCTGGCCTGAGGGAGTGGGGGGCTCTTTCATCTGCACCACAGGAGCTGAAATGAGGGCTCCCCAGGGAGTAGTGGTTCCGCCCCCCCTCTCTCATCCTTTCAGGGAGGTTTGGCCCTGGCAGCTGGAGTCGCGGCCTGCTCCTCACCTTCTAGTCTTTGATCAGAAGAGTCTCTGCCTCTGACTCCTTCGTTCATTATCAGGACCGCCATGAGAAGCTGCTACCGCAGCAGATCACCCCAGAAATCATACTGAGCCTACTTCAGTTTCATACTCACGATCAGGAGCTGGTCAAGAGGATGGGAGGTGGGGGGGGTGGCTGGACCTTTCCCTTGTACCTCAAGAAGCCATATTAATGGGGAGTGGGGGGTTCCCTCATCCTGAAGTCTCCCAACCAGAAGCTGTTCACTGCCTCCAGTTGCCGCCCAGTAGGACTCAGGACTAGAAGTTCCCACAGCAGTGTCAGATGCCACAGCCCAAAGGGACATAGTGCCCATCCACCCACTCCAGGAGCTGGTGGATGGCCCCACCTAGCAGCATGGATGGGCAGGCAGCAACTGTCCTGGACACAGAAGGCAGGTGTCTGTTTGTACCTGCTGGGATGAAGGCTGGGCGGGGGGCTGAGCTGGGGGTGGGGATGGGGGTGGTACTTCCCTGTGCAGCTGACAGAAGGAATTTGGTCTCTGTGACACCTACCCTGTCATGTGAGGCTGTTGTTTTTCCTTTAGGGCAGTGCCAGGGATCCTGCCCAGTGCATCCCCAGCCCCATGTTCCTCCAACAGGCAGGGTTCCGGGAGCTGAGGCGCAGCAGTGTGTAAGCTGGACAAGTGTGGCGGTTCTGGGGGAGCTGGCATTCTGGAAGGGAGAGGCAATAAGTCAAAAAAAGCAAATCACTTTACCAGGCGAGAAAACTTACATCCAATAAATAACAGTAATATTTTGATCTTGGGGTTTTGTTTTTTGTGAATTTGTAGCCACAGTTGGCAGTGCTCCAGAATTACCCCTGGCTCTGCATTCAGAAATTACTCCTGGTGGTACTCAGGGGGCCATATGGGATGCCGGGGACCAAACGTGGGTCAGCTGCATGCATGCAAGGCCCTATCCACAGTGCTATTCCTCTGGCCCCCGAATTACAGTAATTTAATAGCAGGTCTATAATCTGAATGGCTTGCAAGTAACAGAAAACCCCAGTTGTGCTGGCTTAACCCCGGCAGGAAGTGTGTGGGTTCCCTGACTCCACAACCAGATCCCTTGGGACTGCCTTCTGTGCCAACATGGCCGCTGACCTGGGGTGTTTGGGACCCCAGTGCATTATGCTGTGCCCCATGGATGGCCACCAGCCCACTTTTGTGTCCAGTAGATTAAAAGCCAGTGGGACTGGGGGTGAGGGGGCTGCTGAGCAGATATGCAAATGCAGACATCTACTATCTGCTTGTCACTGGGTTTCCTCTCGTGACCCGTGCTCGTTGTCATAGACAAGTCTCACAGGAAAGAATCCTGCCGCTTTCTGGATCTTCAGAATTCGTCTAATTTCCTAAAGGACACTTGGGAACACGTTCTTGCTGAAAACTTTGGAAAATGCTTGTTTTCCTGGTTCCTGGCCCTGCTGCACGCTGTGGTCACGCGGGAGCTTTCAGAGGCTCGAAGGCCTGCACCCCGCCCCAGGCCAGATGATCTGGATCTCGGAGGGTAGGACCTGGGGTGTTTTTTTCAAAGCTCCCAGATGTTCTCAGGGTGTGGCTGAGGGTGAGGATTGTTGCTTCAGTGTGTCCTTGGGTGAACTTTTATTTTATAAAGCCTGTATTGTTTTCTTTCTTTTTTTTCTTTTTTGGTTTGATTTTTGGGCCCCACCCATCAATGCTCACAGCTTACTCCTAGCTCCATTGTCAGGGATCACTCTAGGTGGGCTTGGGGAATATGGTGGGGTGCTGGGGATTGAACCCTGGTCAGCTGCATGCAAGGCCAGCACCCTACCTGTTGTACTATCATTCTACTCTCAAGTGTTTCATATTTTTTTATACACCCTTTTCTTGGTTTTTAAAATTCTTGTTCCAGTGCCTCTCTATATACAGTTTGACTTTTTTTTTCTTTCTTTTGTTCTTTTTCACACCCAGCAGTACTAAGGGATCCAGCTCTTGACAGTTTAGGGACTATATGGTGTGTCAGGAATCAAATCTGGTGTGACTGTGTGCAAGACAAGTGCCATACCCCTGGACTGTCACTCCTGTCCCTACAGTTTGACTTTTTTACATTAAGCATTTTGTTTAAGTTGAGTTAACGTTGCTTACTTTCATCCCTATTTTGGTTTTTAAAGAAATCTTGGGGCCAGAGCGATAGAACAGCAGATAGGGCGTTTGCCTTGCATGTGGCCTACCTGACCTGGGTTCAGTCCTCAGCATCCCATGTGGTTCCCCAAGCACCGCCAGGAGTTATTCCTGAGTTGCAGAGCCAGCACTAACCCCTGAGCAATGCAATGTGACCCAAAATCCTTAAGGGTACCTGTGACTAGAAGACACTGGAATTGTGAAGTCAAGACACAAGGAATAGTTCTCGAGATCAGTCCTTTATCTGCCTCCTTTCTTGTTATTGCTCAGGCAGCCATCAAGTCAGGCTTTGGAAACTAGTTCCCCAAATAGCACTTTGTTCAAAATAAAGTGAAAGGAGCACTCTGAAGTACAGCTTTTATTCCTAAGCGTCAGTTTGGACGGGCAGACTTGCCGTACATTTGGGCAACTTTTGTATTCAGAATCAAGCCGTGGGGTTAGATGAGCTCAGTGGCCTGCTGCCACTGCCTGGGCTCATTGATGAGCTGAGTCTGCGCATTCTCCTGTTGTTCTTTCTCATCCTTTGCTTCATTTCATCCTTTGCTTCTGCATTGCTTGGTTTCTTGTCAGTTACCCTCAGGACCCAGGTGGAGGCCAGAGGTTAAAACAGGGTCCCAGCCTCCGCTTCTACCCTGAGTATGGTCAAGGCTTTTAACCTCCCTTACCGCACTTTTCCCCCATCTATAAATGAGGGGGACATTACTCCCTACCTTGTTAGTTACAGGGGGGTTAATGCAGAGTCACAGTCTCGGGGACACTACCCAGATCCACGGAGATCCCGTCATGGCTGCAGATCCTGAGGTGCGGCTGCTTCCCACACCTTGCCAGCCCATAAGCTTTCCATTGCCTCTCTCACTCAACTCCAAATTACCCTGAGTTCTAAAGCACATCTGGTCTGAGAGGTTTGGAAAAGGATTATGCAGCTGTTTAGAGAAAGCATTTAGCATCATGCCTAGCACATTCTAAATGCTCTATAAATGTTGACCATTTATCTTTATTATTATTATTATTTAAAGTGTATTGCTCACCAGCCTTACTCATCATGGAAACACAAATGAAAACCCCCAAGACACACCTGCTCTGGTGGACTCCCAAGAAAATATGGGTGGGGACGGGTCTGAGGGGGACCCCCCGGGGCCTCTGAGGACGGAGCCTTCCGTGAAAGGAGGGACAGTGGGAGGCACGGTGTAGAGGTGGGGGGACCTGTTTGGTCTGACTCACGCGGAGCGAGTCCCTCTCAAGCCTGTGAGGGATCCAGATCACAGGCCTGCCCTGGTGCCTGGTCCCAGGAGATGGGGGAGGGGCGTGCATGCTGTGTCCTAATGGCTTTTTGAAGAGAGTGGAGCTGATGGATCATCTGAGCAGACAGCATGTAGGGGCTGGAGATGTGACAGACGGGCTGAAGTAGTGGCCAGGCCCCAGGTGGACAGTACAGCCACAGAGCTGCAGCTTGAGAGCAGTTTGCTCAGAGAAGGAGCAAGGCGAGACGCCATGTGCAGGAGAGGGCTTTGAAGCCAGGCAGGAGAGGAAAGGGGAAATCCCAGCCATGAGACTTGCTTTCAAACCCCGGGACAGGTGCTAGAGAAAATGAAAGCTGGTAGGGACCAGCACGGGGTGCCGTGGGACCAAGCAAGGACCCAGAAATCACCCTGGATCCTGAGACAGGAGAAAGGCAGAACTGGGCACAGGCTCACAAGAGGTGGAGGGCTTTGTTGTTCATGGTTTTCCAGAACGAATTTACAGAAAACTCAATCGTAAAGTCCATAGTTCCCACAAGCCCCCTCCTGCTCCCCACACAGCTCCCTTGCAACTAAACACCTGGTTCTGCCTCCGTGGGTTGGACATGCGCCTGCCATCACATCATCTCAGATAGTTTGATGGTCCTGAGGCTCCCCATGCCGCACCTCGCCTCCCATCCCCCCACAACCCCCAAGAACTTCTGATCATGGGCCTGGGGACAGGCTCGCGTCCATCTGCCTGCATGGGGTGAAGGTGCCAGTGCTGCACCTCACACTCTGTTGCTGTGTCACTGGCACTTGGGTCAGGCCCCACATAAATCTCTGCACATGAAATTTCCATGAATGTTTCCACGGACTAGGGAAGGATTCTGACTGGAATGGGACCTTGGAATCAGAGGTGGGGGGGGGATGCAAAATATGCCCTGTGGGCCCAACTTCTCTCCACAGTGAAGCTTTCCTTCCTGACCCCCAGAGGGTACTCCAGAAGGAAATCATCACCAGTGCAACCCGGACATCCAAGTGCCCCCTAGACTCCACTGACCAAGTGCCTGTGGGCAGGGCTGAGATGGCTTCTCCATCTGTAAAATGGGATAATAGGAGCATTGACCTCACAGCACTGAGGTCAGGAGGCAGTGAGCTAATGCTGTCCACGTGGGGCGTGGCTCGCAAAGGGAGCTGCTAGGCCTGCGCCTTAGGCTGACTTCAGGGCCTCACCAACGAGGGGTGGGATAGATACTACCCAATCATCACCCAGCTAACTGGGGAGTTGAAAGGTGACCATTAAGCCCTAGAGGAGTGTCTTGAGGGGATCGGGGCCATCGTATGGGGGTAAGGTACTTCGCTTGCATGTGGCCTACCCTGGTTCCACCACTGGAAGAGATCCCTGAGCACAAAGGCAGGAGTAAAACTTGAGCACAGAACTGAGTATGGAGCAACCACTCCCCCTCCCACTTCTCAAAAAAAAAAACAATCCTTGAGAGATAGCAGGAGACAGAGTTGGGAGGCCTGGCCAACGTGGGTGCACCAGTCCTTGGTCTCTGTCTCTGTTGGAGTGGAGCCGCATGCCCTGGCAGTGGGAGGGACCATCGTACTGGGCCCCATAAGCTTCCTTCCCACAGGCCTGCAAAGACAGGGAAGAGAACATGGCTGCCATCCAGTCTCATCAGCTTCAGGAGCTCCTGTATCACCGTCAGGACAGGGTGATCTCCCTCCTACGTCCCCCCAAATGCATGGTCCCAGCTGCTCCTGGCCAGAGTCTGGGTCAGAGTGCCCACCTGCCTCCCCTCTCCCAGAATGTGTGATGAGTGCCTGTCAGCCTGTGGTCTGAGATTGAAAGGCGCTTCCCAGAAGGAAAAAGGTGGCCCGTTCCAGGCACAGGGAGGAGCAGCTTGTCACCAGCCTCTACCACAGCGAAGCCCATAGAGCAGATCACAGTCATGCTGGCTCCTGGAAGAGGCTCGGGGCTCACTGTTGCCCCTCTGAGATCCCAGCTTGCCCCCTGCCCACACACAAAGAGGTCCTAGAGCTCCTAGCATCCCCCTCCCTCTTCATTTCCCTAGTTCGCTGCTCTCGGTTCCCCCTGCTGGGTCCGGGTGAGGAGGGGAGTTTCCAGATTATCTTTGACTCCTCAACACCACCCAGGAGGGTCCGCCTTATGGGTTTGTGGGTGGCGCCCTGCTCCAGCCCCCGCATGGAGGCCCAGATGAGTGTCTGGGAATGATGTCTGATTCCTGGGGTGTCAGGAGGCCAGATGCCCTGAGCAGCTCCCCAATCCTGTGCCCTAGTGGCACCCCTACTACTTGCTGGGTAGGTGGAGGTTTTGCTCTTGGTTTCCTGGGCAGGCCCAGAGCTGCCCACTCCCACATCAAGGTGGTGCTCGCCCCCTGGGGACCCCCACCTCCTTGTCACTGAACTGCAAATTCTACCTGCAACTCCTCAGCTACGTGCCCAGAGGTGGGAAGGTGTTTGGAAAGTTTCCATCACGCTCTGTCCTTGCAGCTCAGCCTGTGGAACTGACTCACTGGCGTTGTAGGAGGCAGATGCTTTCCACTTTCACCCAAGAGCAGTCCTGGGCTCTGAAAACTCACATTATTGCCTAAGCCATATGGCAAGGAAGTGAGGAAGGCCAACCTGGAGCCCAGTGGGCATCATTGTCACCTGTGCTATGGTTCCTGCCTGCTTTACCTGTTACCCACACACATACACACACACACCTCCCCCCCCCACTATACTTACTATCCTCAAGTTATTGCCTTGTCCCTACACCCACTAGTGTATAAGCACCTGTAGGATAATACAGATGATTATGTCTTGCCTGTTGTTGTATCCTCAGCCTCTGGAAAGTACCTGGCACACAGGAGCTGCTCAGTAAATGTGGCCCGTGAACTAACCAACATTGCCTAGATGTAGAGAGATGTATAGAGGCCAGCTCACCCCTCGTTGATGTGGAGCATGTCAGATAGTGCTCTGGAGACGAACCCACCGTTTCTGAAAAGCTAAATATGCAACCTGGAATTGCATTCTTGAGCGTTTATCTCAGAGACATAAGACTGTTTCCCAAAAATCTATATTTCGTGTTCAGAGCAGCTTTTATTCCTCCTAGCCCGACACTTGAAACAGCCCAGCCGCCTTCAGCAGATGAGTGGTTACCCTGGTACAGACAGCCCCACTGTAGCATGACTCAGCCGTCCAAGGGAACAAACTGTCCATAAGTTCACCCACATGCATGAGCCCACGAGAATCATCCTGAGAGCCCATTCTAGTGGCCCAGGCAGTGTGAATCCTCTGATAGCGTGATTTTGGAACGGCCTGTAGAAGGGTGAGAGGGAGCTCTTAGCAGGCTTGTGTGACTGTAGAGGCAACACAATTGAGGTGGGGTCTTAATAAAAATAGAACCATGGAACCATTTCCTCCTTCCTATGATAGTGGGTGGGCATCATGGGATGATGTTCTGTGGGACCCAACATACTTGGGTGGGTGTGATTGGTCCCGTTTGATCACGTGCCCCCATGCCAGGCCAATCAGATTCTCTGGGGAGGTGGGGCTTGGGCTGAGTGGGACGTGGCTCCAGCTGACAGTAACAGCTACACTAACATGCTGGTGGGGCTGAAGCGTGATTTTCCTTTGAACGAGGGAACTGGCCCGTATCCCGTTTCTGCCTTCCCGCAAGTGAGCCCACAAACGGGAAGGAGAGACTGGCTCCCACAGTCTACTCGGCTGTCGGCAGAAATAATCCGTGTGTCACTGGATTGGGTTTTTGTTTTTTTCTTTTGGGTTTGGGGGCCACACCCAGTAGTGCTCTGGGGCTGTTCTGGCTCTGTGCTCAGGGAACACTCCTGGCAGAGCTTGGGACCACATAGGATGCTGGAGATTGAACCTGAGTCAGCTACATGCAAGTCAAATGCCTTAACCCGCTGTACAATCTACTTGTTTTTCTTCTTCATCTTTCCTCCTTCACTCCTTCCCCACCCCCAGACTGAAGTGTCTATGATGTGTCTTCACAAATTCTGTGTTGAGGTGTGAGGACAGCGTCCACCTCCAGGAATGACTAGGGGGTGCTGTCTCTCACTCTCTGTTCTCCCTTCCACCAGCCAGCCTGGTACACCCTGCAGACTGCTCCCACCGCCACCCTGTGCTCCCCCAGCCCCCTCTGCCCCGCTCTCTCCCCAGCTTACTGCTAATACTGCTGCCTGATGTGAGCCAGGCCCAGCAGGTGGGACCTTGGGGTGTATTTTTTGTCTTGTGGTGCCAGGGATTGAAGCCCAGGACCCCCTTGGGGCCGGAGCAATAGCACGGCGGGTAGGGCGTTTGCCTTGCACGCGGCCGACCTGGGTTTGATCCCCGGCATCCCATATGGTCCCCCAAGCACTGCCAGGAGCAATTCCTGAGTGCAAAGCCAGGAGTAACCCCTGAGCATTGCTGAGTGTGACCCAAAAAGCAAAAAAAAAAAAAACCAAACCTGAAGCCCAGGACCCCACGCGCAATACCTGTACACTTGGGCTGATCTTTGCCCCCAGCCCAGGTTGTCCAACTTTCAGTGCTCCGTCCCCAGACTGGTGGGCTGAGTGTTGTTTCAGGCTGCTTCCTCCACTGCCACCTCAACTTGAATTTTCCGGGAGAGCCTGGTGAGAGGTAAAATGAGGCAGGAAGTGGTGAGGGCAGATTCTGCTGTGGGGTGTCTCCCAGTGTCCTGTTCTTCTGACCCTGCTATCTGACCTGGGAAGTTATATCACTTAGCTCCCCAGGCTTCTGAGTTTGAACAGAAAGGAAATCTTGGGGCTGCAGTGATAGCACAGCAGGTAGGGTGTTTGCCTTGCACTCGGCCAATCCGGGTTCGATTCCCAGCATCCCATATGGTCCCTGAGCACCACCAGGAGTGGTTCCTGAGTGCAGAGCCAGGAGTAACCCCTGTGCATCACCAACTGTGACCCAAAAAGCAAAAAAAAGAAAATCTTAATAGCTAAGCCCTATAATGTTTCGAGACTTTATTCTCTTTTCTGCAAGAAGCACACGTGCACGCGTGCTTTATAGGTCCACTATCTCAGAGCTGGGGGATCTTGGCATTTTTTATAATATTTGTGCTCAGGGGTTACCAGGGCCATGCCTGGAGGTACCAGTGGATGGAACCGCCGTGCCAGAGCCTGGCACATGCTAGGTATGAGCTCTACCTCCCAGGCTTCCTCCCTGGGCCTCCCTCCTCTTTCAGTTCCCATCAGCTTGTCTTTGTGTGGAGACATTTCTGACCTGCCTGGGGAGCCTCCTTAGAAATGAAGAGTATTGATAAAGTGATACCAGCAGAAAGGCAAATCAGGCCTGGGTATACCCCTGCCTCTCACATCTGGATGTTGTGCTACATGTATTTCCATGTATGTGGTTTTATTCTGAATACTTTAAATGTGGAGCTAGAGAGATAGCATAGCCAGTAAGGTGCTTGCTTTGCACACGGCTGACCCAGGTTCGATCCCTGGCGCCCCATATTGTCCCACGAGCCCCTTCAGGAGTGATCCCTGAGCACAGAGCCAGGAATAACCCCTGAGGATCACTGGGTGTTGTCCAAACCCTCCCTCCCTCACACACACACACACACACACACACACACACACACACACACACAAGAGATCTATAGGGGGCCAAAGAGATAGCTCAGTAGATTGAATGCATGCTTTGCATGCAGGAGGTTTGATTCCTAGTGCCACATTGTCCTCTGAGCACTGCCAGGAGCAACTCCTGAGCATGAAGCCAGGAGTTGCCCCAAGGCACCAGCAGATGTGGCCCCCAAGCCAGAAAAATAAACATGCTATATGAATTGTCAAAAATCTAAACATTATAAAAGTATAAGTGGGGCCAGAGCAATAGTACAGCAGGGATGGTGTTTGCCTTGCACAAGGTCGACCAGGGTTTGATCCTCGATGTCCTATATGGTCCCCAGAGCACTGCCAGGAGTCATTTCTGAGTGCAGAGCCAGAAATAAACCCTGAGCATTTCCCGGTGTGGCCACAAAAGAAAAGTAATGAAAGCTGAAAGTCTTGCCTCTCGATTGCCTGCGCCCGGCCCCTAATCTCACTTCTCAAAGAGGAACTATCAGTAAGCGGCGTGTCTGCCATATGGTAAAGGTTGTGGGTTCTGGAGCCTGGGCTCAGCTCCCGGTTCCAGCGCTTGCTGACTGGGCGGCCCGCCGGCTTGGTTTGTTGCTGCTGCCTCAACAAAATCCTGGGTGGTTCAGACAACAGGAAAAATAAGTCTTCCCTGGATCTACGGGCTGGAGTGGCAGGAGGCTGCCCCCTGGCTGCCTGTCTGCATGGCCGTCCTGAGGATCACATGTTCTCAGCATCTCTGCATTTCCTTCTCTCCTGGGACGAACAGCGGACAGACCTGATTAGCGCTGCTGCCACACCCCCACCCCTCTTCCCCCAGTTATTTTAATTCAGTTATGCCCTTTTCCGGGGAGGGAGTAACTGCACCCAGTAGCGCTCAGAGATTGCACCTGGTTCTGTGCTTGGGAGTCATTCCTGGTGGTGCTCAGGGGAGCGTGCAGTGCCAGTGATGGACCCCAGGCTTCCTGGTTGCAAAACATGTGTTCAGACCGTTGGGCTATCTCTCTGCCCCCAAATTGTGCCATTAAAAAGATGTTAGAGGCAGGGAAGGGGTTGGGGTCACACCTGGCAGTACTCAGGGTTTACTCCTGGCTTTGTGCTCATAGATCACTCTTGGCAGCGCTGAGATAGAGGGAACCATATGTGGTACCGGGGGTCAAATCTGAATCAGCATTGTGCAAGGCAAGCGCCTTCACTCCAGCTTCAGAGTGTGCCTTTAAAGGCATCTTCCAGCATACTCATATTCTGAGGGGCTGCTCGGAGCTTCAGTGTGTGACTGCTATTTGGTGCCTCAGTTTCCTGTTTTTGTAAAAGGAAGACAGTAACTGTAAGTACCCTAAGAGGATTTTCATCAGATCATATAGAAAGTGCTAGAAGCTTATAAACATTATGTCATAAACATCTCTACCATTTACCAGACTTTTTCCTGAGGAATCTGAATATTTGGCAGGGGCAGGGGCTCCTAAGCAGTTCTCGGGGGTCTCCGGACCATGCACTCCAGCCCTTTGAGCTATCTCCCTGGCTCCCGACTACCTAAGTGTGGTATGATAAACCTCCCACCACTTGCTCTGTCATTTATCAGTGTCCCCTGGGCGTTTTGCCCTGTCAGTGTTTTAGTCCTGCCCTTATTCTTTCTAAATGGCTGTGGGAAGTAGGGAGTGTAATATGACTATCGAAATGATTTAATTGGTTTTTTTAATGAGAGACTTTCAGGCGGCCTTTGTTTCCTTTAGTCCAGGCATTGGGGAGCCTGGAACAGGAAGCTTTGGGTTCCTGGGCCAGAGTTTCTCTGGGAATCCCCTGTGTGGTTGTGTGGAGGTTTGATCTTGCTCCCTGCCAGAGTGCGTCAGGGCTGGCTTCCTGCCCCCGCATACACACAGGGCCTAGGGGCCTGTTTCCCCTTGTGACAGACTGCAGTGGTCCCTGTGGGCGCTGACACACAGGCTAGGTGTGGTCATGACATTCGTACAGTGGTGTATCTCTCAGAGCATCCCACACCCACCCTCACCCTCCATCCTGGGGTTTCTTGTGTAACTGTCACGGATTCTGGCTTGAGCCCCCAGTACCCCCTGCCTTTGAAAGTTCTGTTGGGCTCTGGCACGCAGGTTCCACATGTGTGGCATCAGCATCGTTTAGGCATTTGCCACCTTCAATTCCATCCCGTACACCATGAACCCCTTTCACCCGACTCAACTCCCCTTTTCTCCCTTCCCTTTCTGTAATCATCCTTTTGTTCTTATAGTCCAAAACTCCCCAAATTTAATCTGCCTTTCAGGGAGAAAACATGAACCACAAAACACACTCAGCATCTCCTAGAAATCTGCCTTCCCTCAGCGAACAAAGAGAAAGCCGCCCCCACCCCCAGTTATACCTAAGGCTATGGCACCCCCTCGTTTGGGATCGTTCCAGGGCCCACTCCCAGGGTACCTCCCACTCTGAGAAACACTGTGACTGTGGTTTTGGTGATTTTGTTGTTGTTGTTGTTCATTAGTTTTGTGTATCACCCACAGAGGAGTGATACTGTGTCGTATCTGTCTTTGTCCATCTGATCATCACCCTAAGCCTGACCCCCCCTTTGTCCATCTGACCGTCTCCCTAAGCCTGACCTCCTCTCTGCTCTTTATGGTAGAGTCAGGATTCCCTGACCTTGTACCCCACCTCTGTCCGCACACCTGCTGATAGGCACTGCTTCCGCACACCTGCCGACGGACACTTAGTTCTTTCCAGCTCTTAGCCATTGTGTGTGATGCTGCAGCAGTGTGGGGCGTGAAGATCCCAAGCCCTCTGCATTTCCTTGGGTCTATAAACTCTGCGGCCACATTGTCCAGAGAACATGAAGGCGTGGAGGATATCTGTATTCAGTGACTGACCTTTGGTTCATATCACATTTTCCACTTTCCAATTGTATCTTCCTTGAGGCGCCAGTGATCGTGATGTAAAACACATGTAAGACAGCTGTGCCTGTGAGGAAAAGAGTCGGCTAGATGGTATTGTGTGGGGACAGGGGTTGGGGACCTGGAGAAGAAGTGCCAGGGGTCAAACTCAGGGCCTCGCACACACCAGCCAGGCGTTCTCTCACTAAGTCACATGCCTGTCCCCACTCTGTTTCAAACCCAGAAGAATCAGCCCAGAATTTGAGTGCTATAGGGACAGGGGCACGGCAGGGAATCCCAGCAGCAGTGGGGGTCCATCAGGGAAGCTGATCCCCACGTTGTAGGTGAGAGGAACAGGAAGCGAATGGGCTGCACAGGGAGCAAGCGGGGAGATAGTCACTGTCATCATAGACCCTGGACCCTCGATCTCCAGAGAAACTGGAGATGCTCCTTCACTGTCGCCAGCCAACAACAGGGCCGTGTCTGGTCTCGGTTTCCTGGGAGACGCCTCCTGGGGAGTGCAGGGCTGTGGGCCTGGAGGTTCTTTGCTGGAGGAATTCTCTCCAGGCGTTCCCCCTGCTGATTCCCATGACCGTGAGAATGTCCTTTGGGGACCCTCAGTGCTAGCAAGCAGAGTGACCCCATGGGACTGGAACAGCCAGTGCCTGGGCGCAGGGTGTCACCAGAGGCCAGGAGTGTCACCACACAGAGCAGGCGGCTCCGGGGCCAAGGACTGATGGAGTGGTGTGTGCTGTGCGCCTGAGTGGAGGTGAGTGGGAGGAGTACCAGAAACACAGGTGGTTCCCACCAGGAAGTTAACAATTGAGGCATGGGAGGAGGCTCGTTCACCTTTCCCAGGGCTGCCTATAACGCAGGCCTTTGGTTGAAGTGTTTTCTTTTTTTGTTTTTTTGTTTGTTTTGCCTTGTATGAGGCCGACCCAGGTTCGATTCCTCCACCCCTCTCGGAGAGCCTGGCAAGCTACCAAGAGTATCTCACCCACACGACAGAGCCTGGCAAGCTACCTGTGGTGTATTCGATATGCGAAAAACAGTAACAAGTCTCAAAATGGAGATGTTACTGGTGCTCACTCAAGCAAATCCATGAGCAACGGGATGACAGTGACAGTGTTTGTTTTGCCTTGCACGCAGCCGACCCAGGTTCGATTCTTCCACCCCTCTCGGAGAGCCCAGCAAGCTACCAAGAGTATCCCACCCACGTGGCAAGCTACCTGTGGCGTATTCAGTATGCCAAAAACAGTAACAACAGGGGCTGGAGTGATAGCACAGCGGGTAGGGCGTTTGCCTTGCACATGGCCTACCCGGGTTCGATTCCCAGCATCCTATATAGTCCCCTGAGCACCGCCAGGAGTAATTCCAGAGTGCAGAGCTAGGAATAACCCCTGTGCATTGCCAGATGTGACCCTAAAAGCAAAAAAAATAAATAAACAGTAACAACAAGTCTCACAATGGAGACGTTACTGGTGCCCTCCCGAGCAAATCAATGAATAAAGGGATGATAGTGCAACAGTGCTACAGTGTTTGCTTGTTTGGGGACATCACCCGGCAATGCTCAGAGCTTACTCCTGGCTCTGCACTCAGAAATAACTACTCTTAGAGGCACGGGGACCATATGGGATGCCCGGAATTGAACCTGGGTCAGTTCTGTGCAAGGCCCTAGACCCTATATTATCACTCTGGTCCTAAAGTGTTTCATTTCATTCTCATTGTGCTGTGGGCATCCGCTTAGCAGGTCTCTGGGAAGAGAAGGACTGAGCACTGTCCAGGAATCCTCAGCACCGCCCTCTGTGGGAGGAACTTCTGAGCATTTTATGATGTGTAGGGACAGCCAGATGTGTCCATCCCTCCTCCCCAAAAGAACAAGGCAAAGGTAAAGGACTTGCCCATGACCCGCCAGCAACACGGGAGGGACTCAAACCCTGGAAGGCTGGTTGAGAACCTGTTTGTCTTTGCTGTCGCTCGTGGGGTGAAAGTGAGCACTTGCTTGTATGCACCATGTGTCATTCTTTTCGTCTCTAACGGCAGTGGGGACTCGCAGAGCAGAGACCACTCCGGCTAGACACTTGGCAGGCAGAGACTGGAAAGGGTTGAAAGAGGCTGGTATGGTGGCAGCTGACCATGCCCCAGGGACCTCACCAGATCCCATGCTAAGTTGTAAAGGGGCCAGCATGGAGGGTCACATGTCCTCTGACCCCTGTACAGCCCTCTGGGAGGCAGCTTTCCCTCCTGAGCTGGGAGCTAGTGTGGTTGGCTCTCAGGTCCTGGTGCCCATGCTCTGAGATCGTCTGCTATCTCCACAGGACAGTGTGCCGATGGTACGAGGCACAGGGACAGTTCTTAGCGAAGCTAGCATGGATTGCTGCCTGAGAGTTCACAGTTAGGTGTTGGGGACAAGCAAAGCCCGTGTCCACCCTTTGCTGCCACTCCAGCTGCCCCTTTCTTGCCTGTGCTGTGCTGGTTTCCAGGTATTTTGTAGCTCAGCTGGGAATCTAATAGAGATCTGTGTGCTGAGGCTTACTAAGTGAGCAGCTCCGCAGGCCCAGGCCCCCAGTCCATGCTTCTAAAGCATCCTGGTCTTTCCTCATGGTGGCAAGATGGCTGTGATGGCATTGGGCATCACTTCCTCTCTCTGGCAGAATGCAGAGATCCAGGCAGGACCATGGTCCTTCTGTCTGGAAGCAACCCCCTACCCCCACCACACCCTTAGAGCATACTTCTCAGCTGGGAAAGTCGGCCTGTGCCTTTTTGCAGCCTGGAGACAGGTGGAGGGAGAAGGGTTTGCAGTGCTTGTGGGGAGGTGAGTGAGAGTATTTGCTTTGGCTCACTTCCTGAAGTAAGTTTTGCTTCCACTCCAGCCTGGCCCAGCCCAGGGGTGAGGGCATTTGTCTATTTATTCAGGCCCCAGGCAGGAGAGCCTTAGAGATTAAATGCAGGGACTGATGAGAGAGTAGAGCAGGAAGGGCATTTGCCTTGCATTTGTTGGACCTGGGTTTGATCCCTGGCACCACGCATGGTCTCCCCACCCTACCAGAAGTCATTTCAGAGTATCTCCAGGTGTAGCCCAAAACACAACAACAAAAACAACGACAACAAAGCTGGGACCATGGGATCTGTCTGCAGGATTTGAACCCGGCTGTGCCAAGTACCCTGCTGCTTCATTCTGTGCCCCAGTTTCCCCATGTGGAAAGTGGAGCTGTGGAACAGGCCAGATGAGTGAAGTCACGTCAAGTGCTTCCAGCAAGGCTCGGCGCAGAGTAGGCCCACACACGTGTTGGCCTACACGTGTGTGGGCCTACTACACGGGAGCGTCGGATGCCATCCCCAGGCTCTGAAGAGGCCTGTCCTCGGCAGCTGGTCCCCCAGGACCCTGGGCATGCACACGAACCTCACAGCTTCAGTGCCACATCACCGTCAGATAGAGCACGATGGAGAGGGAGGTGGGCAGAGGAGGCCCAGGGAGGGCATCACCCAGGACATCAGGTGGAAGGCTTGGAGAGGAGGAAGAAAGTGCTGGAAGGAAGCATAGGGTAGAGCTCATGCCCCAGGCAGGCAGCTTGATCTGGATGACTGTGGAAGAGGGTGGGTAGGATCGACCAGCAGGGGGCACTGTGTGAGACTGAGCAACCCCTGGCCCCAGCCACCAGGGGCTCTTTCCACTTCTACCCCCAATAGAGATGCTCCTGGGCTGTGCCCCTGCCGGGAAGGACTCGCATGTGCCTCCCACCCCTGGGACTGGCTTTGCTTTTGTCTTTTGGTCATTGGTTTTTGGTTTTGAGGCCCGCACCCAGAGACTGACTTTTGTTTGGAGCACTGCCAGGTTTCCTTCCGGCCACCCTGAGCCCAGCCACACCGCCTGTTTCTGGTCTCCTCTCTGCTGCTGGCCTGACCCGTGCAGGCAGAACAGAGGCAATGAAGCGCATCCGGTAACCGGTTCTGGCAGAGTGCACGGTGCCCGCCAGTGCCCATTCAGAGCATGCCCAGCAGCACCTGTCCCAAGTCAGGTTGTCTCTGCTCTGCTCTCTGCTCCTTCAGCCCAGCTATGGGCCAGGCCACTGCTGCCCTGAGGGACACTGTCCAGCTGCCTCGGGGGACACTACCATTCTTGGGGCTCGTTGACCAGGTGTTTTTCTCTACACCTGCCATGGCAGTCGGCTCCAGATTTCCACCCACAGGGGGCACAGGGTGCTCTGTGCACCTTCTGTGACTCCGAGCCCCTCACCTCCCACCCCTTCATTCCATGGCCTGTTGTTTCTTTCTCAAGGCACCACTCAGATACTGCCTCCTCCGTGAAGCTCTCCTTGACCACTTACTCTGCAGTGTGCCCTTTTCTTCTTCTTGCTTTCTAAAAGCGCATGTCTCATTCATGAACATCAATCCCTTTGGCTAAGAGGGATCCACAGATCATTGCTTTCTTATGGAGTTATAAGACTCAGGAAATGCTCATTGTGTGATTGGCAGTTAAGGAGAGAAAGCGTGGGGCTTTCATGTTATTTTGAAAATACTTTACTAGCGGGTAGTTTAAAGAATATATTGGAAAGTGAAAAGGACACATTTTCAAATGTCACAGGTAGTCCCAGCATTAAAATATCGTCCTTAGGATGGCAGGGGTCATATTTTAGAGTACTGCTTCTAGTCTTCCTGCTGTAAGTGCACGCGGGAGCATATATTTAGGTAGAGGATTAAAAGAGCTTCAGTCGTGCACAGTTATATGTGCGTAAATGGTTACTATCATAAAGATATTGTGGTTGTTGTTGGACTTTGAGAAAACATTGTTTTCTTTTTCCTATTTGTGCAGGGAGGGGTGTAGGAGGCACCCGGCGGTGCTCAGGGCTTACTCCTAGTTCTGCTCAGGGATCACTCCTGGTGGGCTCGGGATGTGATGCTGGGGATCAAACCCAGGTCAGCTGCATGCAAGGCAAGCCCCTGCCCACCGTCCTAGTTCTCAGGCCTGGTTCTGTTTTCCTTTTCTTTATGACCAGTTCCAGGAATTTTTGCTCGCTGTCTGTTTCCTTGGGACCCATTCCCAGAAGTCACACCACTGGTTCAGAGGGTAAGAACATTTCACGAGCTCACTCCAGGTTGCCGCCAGAAAAGTTTCAGTAGCTGTGGGCAGTGGAAAGTTTGCTGTCCTGAGAGCAAAGGGCTGTTGGCCCAGAGTCCTGGCTTCTCTGTCTCCCAGAGAGCCGCCACTGTAGATTTCCTGCCAGCCCAGGGCCCCTTGTGGCCTGCGACCCTGGCCAGGCGTCCATCCTGCATGTTTAGGGTATGATGGTTGATCCTAATGTCGTGTAAACAGAGCTGGAGACCCCTCCCTGCCTCAGAAAAGGCTTTGCACCACTCTAAGACTGGAGGCCCTCTAGAATCTTCGAAGTGTCCAGGTTGGTGCCTGGGGCCCAGATGGATGCCCGTCTCTGCGCTCAGTCCCTGGAGACCATGGCTCTCTCCCTGCCTCCTCTGGGGCAGGAGGGCAGGTTCCCGAGGCTGCCCGGATGTTGGTGCTCAGGTGGAGTGGCCCTGCCACTTCTGGGGGAGAAAGTGAACTCCAAGCCTGGGAGCAAGAGTGTGGGGGACCTTGCAGGCCCTAGTGTCCACCTGTGTGTCCACCCTGCGTGTCTTCAGCAATGGTCTTTGGAGAGGAACAGCTGAAACCTCAGTGGCTGGGTGTACTGAAAAGAAACACCAGGCAGCCTCACTGTTGAAAAGAATTCAAACCATGCAAAAGGCACTTTAAGGCTTTGTGATTATGAAACGGAGCCCGGAGGCCCACGGATGGCTGAGCAAACAGTTACAGGGGAAGTGCTCCTGTGAACCCCCTCGCCAGGTCAAGATCGTGAACCTCAGTCATGAATAACTGTAAATCACAGTGCCAAGATCAGAGATCAAGAGCCTCACCGGCTCCTGGTGTCTCTCCCCTCACCGTGGAGACCGCTCCCTGCCCGCAGACTCAGCCTTGGCAACCGCAGCTCGGGCCTCCTGGAAATTTGGTCGCGTTTATGAGCAGCTTTAACTGGCATCCCCCAGTCTGCCTGTTCCCAAACTTTCAACTCCAGACCATAAAACTGAAGAATCATAAACTGCGTGCTGTTCCCAAGTGGTGACAGAGAGCCGTGATGTCAGCCCCTCGCGGGTGGTCCAGGAGCTCCCCTTGACAAGCACACACATACACATTCCCGACTTCCACCCCTGTCCGTTTTTGTCTGATGAGCCTTTACGAAAAATAGGCCGACCCTAACACGTCTGCATTGAGAGCTTTCCTGAGAGGGCCAGTGGCGAAGCCTCCCTGCAGGGCCTCGTGCTGATGTCCTACTGGGGGCTCATGACGTCAGGAGACAGGGGGCCTGGGGGCTGGTCCTGTATCTCACACCATACGCTGTCTCCACTCTGCCTGGGGTCACATCCCCCCACCACCTTAGATCTTTCCTCTGCATTGATCTTGGGGGGACAGGTGGAGCTTTCGGGAGTGTTTTCCTCATAAAAGGGAGTCGTGCTTCTGCATTGCTGCCTGTGGCATGGTCTGGGGCGGGGTGGGGGGAGTGGTAGGGGAATGACGCTAAGCTGGTCCCGTGCTGGAAGCAGCCAGTTTCCTCGCAAGACTTAAGTCCAGGATCCGGGTCATCACTCTAGGCCCCAACCATGCCACACCAGCCAGCGATCCTTTGGGCCACACTCGGCAGTGCTCAGGGTCTTGGCCCTGTGCTCGGGGATCACTCCTCACAGGGCTCAGGGATGCCGGGGATCAACTGCATGCACGGCAAAAAGGGCCTTACCCACTGTACGGCCCCCGGGGACATTTTCTTAGCTCCTCTGTCCCCTGTCCAAGCTGAGGGACCGGGCAGAGACTGTCTGGCCTGGGACACATCCTTCGGCGAGTTGACTAAGGCTGGTGACTCAGGGCCCAGAAATGGGGGTAGGACTCTGCCTGTCTGTGTGTGCACACAGGCCCGACACACACACAGAGGGACAGGGGTGCAGAAGGTGGCCCAGTTTCACGGGCGGTGGGACAGGGTGCAGCTGGCGGGCAGGCTTGGTGGTCAGCTGGCAGGTTGCCAGCTTGCTTTTGTTTCCTTTCGCTCTTGACTGTTTTTATGGACAGTTCTGGGGAGGTTCCCCCCCCCCACCCCCAACCCGCCTGCTTTGCATCTGGGGCTTGGCCCCTCGCCCAGCCCTCCCCGGCCCTGGGCCTTGCAATCTGGCATCTGGAGTAAGGGTGCGGAGCTGCCTGTGGTCTGTCTTCTGGGGTGCCTCCTGGCCAGTCCGTGAGGAGTGTGCCCACCCTCTGTCCCCGGGCAGGGCATCCGGCTGCAGAGCGGGTGCTTTCTCTGTGAAGTTGCCCCAGGAGCGGGCAGTGGTGACTGTGTCCCCATGTTTGGACAGGGTAGGCCAGCGCCACATCCACCTCTGCCTGTCCCTTCCCTGATGCTCTCGGGAGGCCCCTGGGGTCTGGGCCTGACCCATACGTGAGGAGCAGGGGAGGGCCTGTGGGTGAGGCTGGTTCTTATCAGTGGGGGCTGATAAGGGGTGCTGGATGGGAGTCTGGGGGGCAGGCCTCCAGCCTGGCTCCCCACACCATCAGCTTTGGCCTGAGGAGCGCCCCGCAGACCAGGCTCACCCCACACCTTCCTGTCTTTGTGACCTGAACAGGCCCTGATCCTCTCAAAACTCCATGTTCCCTTGGAATCCGGAGTGATGGTGCAGCAGGTAGGACACTTGCCTTGCACATGTCCAACCCAGATTTGATCCCTGGCACCCCATGCCCCTCCAGCCCACCAGGAGTAATCCCTAAACTTCACCAGATGTGGCCCCAAAACCCAAAAAAAGCAGGAAAAGAACTTCATGTCTCCGTTTTGAAACCTTGGAAGGAAATAACAAGGGCACTGCTGCGAGGCGAGGTTCCTCGGAGCCCCTGAGTTCTGTCTTGTGGCCAGGGCTCTGCTCCCTGTAACCAGGTCCTTGCCCTTGTCAGGGACCCATCAGGAACAGTTGGGGACTTGGGTGACACCTGCTGTCCGCTGGCGAGGCCCACCTTTGTGTGCTTGGCTCCCCACCCCTCGCCCCGGGACCTCCTCAGCCCCCCACCCCAGAACCGCCCTCAGGGAAGGGAAGACACACAGCTCCGGACACACCCTGGCCTTGGCCCCCCCAGAGCAGCATGGGAGAATAGTTCTTTGACAGATGTTCTTTGACAAGGATTCCCTGCCTCTGTTTAATCAAGATTGGCAAATATTGATTCACTCTCCCGGCCCAACAGATGTGATCTTAGCAGGTTTCAGGGGCAATTAGGCGGGATTACAGGCTGCACGCTGACGAGGCCCTGGCTCCTGAGGGAGACGGGGCCTGGCTGTTTGCGGGAGCCTTTCGGGAGACAGGCAAAGCATTTAACCACCTGCCGGGGTCACCACAGATTGCAGGCTGGGACTACAGCACGGGCCCAGCCCAACATGACACGCCAGGGCCCCCTTACTGCTCCCCGGAAGTCCCTCTCCCACCACAGACACCTGCGAGGCCTTCCCCCCACCCCCTGCGCCCCACAGGCCCCCTCCACAAGCCTGGCCACAGCGTCTGGGTGGGCTGGTATGTGGGCCACAGGACGTAGCCTTCAGTGATCTGCATTTGGGGGTTTTGTTTATTGGGTTTTTGTTTGGGGGACACACTCAGCATTGATCAGGGGTACCTCCAGGCTCTGCGCTTAGGAGTCACTCCTGCAGTGCTCAGGGGGACTCTGGAGATGGATCAAACCCAGGTTAGCCATATGCAGGGCAAGCATTCTACCCACTATGTTATCTCTCCAGTCCAGATCTGCAATTTTGGAGTCTCTCTGATGAGCCTTTGGGATCAGGCTGTGCCCACAACGGGAACAAGATACTTAGCCCAGTGTGCTTTCCCCAGACTTCCACTCCGCCCCAGAGGGACTCCCCTGTCCCTGGCGCTGAGCCACCTGGAAGGAGGGGCTCGCCTCACTCTCCCAGGACTCAAAGTGACCAGTGCTCACGTTTGTACGCTACAGTTTGCCGGGGACAATCTCGGTCTCTGGGCATCCCCGAGAGATCAGCCCATTATTATTCCCATTCTACAGGTGGACAGACTGCAGTCGGAGAGGCTGTCCACCCTCCCAGATTTACTTAGGTAAGTGGCCAAGTGAGGAAATGATCCAGGTTCGTCCTCTGGCTACTGTGTGACAGCCGTCACATCTGAAAAGATCTCCCAGCTCTTGTAAAAGTAAGAAAAGCAGGGGCTGGAGTGATAGCACAGTGGGTTGGGCGTTTGCCTTGCACGCAGCCCACCCGAGTTCGATTCCCAGCATCCCGTATGGTACCCTGAGCACCGCAGTAATTCCTGAGTGCAGAGCCAGGAATAAACCCCTGTGCATCACTGGGTGTGACCCGAAAAGCAAAAAAAGAAAAGTAAGAAAAGCAGCCAAGAAGGTCTCCACCCAGTTGCTGGGGGGAGAAAAACCACTTCATCTCTGTATATTAGCTTTTAGCCTGTGTCACTTCAGCTGTACCTGCTCGCAAGCTAGAAAGCAGACAGAGGGGACACGTGGGTGAGTTGTCGCCCTGTCTCCCTGGGAACCGTGTGGACACAGCTGGGCTGCCCCTTTCTTCCCTGACTGTGTCCTCCTGTGTCCAGGTGACAGTGGACTCTGACTCAGACCCCCCAGCCCAGATGTGGCTCCGCTCAGCAGGGGAGGGGCACGTGCCTCTCTGCTCCCGTCAGGTTCTCACAGGTTCTTGCAGGCTGGACTGGGGCAGGGGCAGACTCAGGCACTTTCTCCTCACATGGTGGCAGATGAAGTAAGATCTTCCACTGAGCCGTCGACTGCTCCCAAGTGCCTGTGTCCCCCCATCTCGCCACCCTGCTGTGGTGTGGGTGCCAACAGAAAAGAGATTGCTCGATTGAAAGAGAAAGGGGGGCCCGGAGCGATAGTACAGCAGAGATGGCGCTTGCCTTGCACGCAACTGACCCAGGTCCAATCCCCGGCATCCGTATGGTTCCCCAAGCCCCACCAGAAGTGATTCTGGAGCACAGAGCCAGGAATAAGTCCTGAGCAAAGCCAGAAGTTGCCCAGAACCCAAATCACTGTGTAAGCCGGGGACCCGCTACTTAGCACCTGAGATGGGGGGGGATTATCCTGGGGGACTGACTTTATAACCCAGGGAGGGACCTGTACTAACTCCAGGTCGTGTGAGGATTGGGTCAAATTGAAGACCCCCCCCCAGGTGTCTTTGGAGAGCTGGAGAAAGCACCCGCGACCAGGAGCGGGAGCAGGGCTCAGGCCATGGTCAAGGCTGGGGCTGGGGGTGGGGGGGGGGCGGAGCGGAGCGATAGTACAGAGGGTAGGGCATCTGCCTTGCATGCAGCTGACCTGGGTTTGATCCCTGCCATCCCATATGGTCCCCCGAGCAGAGCCAGGAGTAATCCCTGAGCATGGCCCAGTGTGACCCAGAAACCAAAATAAAAGGCTCATGGGGTCCCCGTCTCTCTCTAGTGAGATTGCTGAGTTCCGAGCATCCTATTTCCCGGGCGAGAAAAGGCAGGGCAGGGAGCTAAAGGAGAGTGCTGGGCTCTCAGCAAGGCTCTCAGGCTCTGTCCTTTGGAATGGGCCGTGAGGAGAGCCTTGTAGCATTTGAATCCCAGCACCGATCTGACCTGCTATGTGACCTTGGCCTCATCAGGTTGAAGTTCTTTGTGAGTTCATCACATCACATGCCTGGGGCCTTGCGCTGGACCCCTCGGGGGAACCTGGGTGTCAGTCCTACATTCTGTCAATTGCTGCCCCATGACCCTGGCCCCGTCCTTACCCACTCATGCTCCCAGGACAGGCCTTCACACCTGACCCTCACCCATTCATGCCTCTGGGACGCTCCTTCACACTGGACAACCCTCCACCCATCTTAGAGCTGCCCACAGCCTGAGGAGGAAAGAAGAGTCTGGGGGTTTAAAAGTCCAGGGGCCCCTGAGAGCTTTCAGAAGGAATGAATAAGGGGCCAGAGCATGAGTACAGTGGGGAGGGCATTTGCCTTGCAAACAGTCAACCCAGATCCAATCCCTGGCACCTTATATGGTTCCCTGAACACTGCCAGATGTGGCCCAAGAACAAACAAAATTAAATAAATAATAAAAAAATGAATCTGATTTGAGTGGTGCCAGGGATTGAAGCCAGGACCTCACCTATACCAGGCGTATGCTCTCTCTGAGCTACATCCCTGACCCTAATGGATTTCAAGTAATCAGTGTTTGGACAGTGGACTAATGGCTTCATTGTGTTGAATGAATAGGTTAACTGTACAGTAAGTTTTTTAGTGCTTTTTGGACTTTAGCATGTTTGGATTGTCGTGGGGGGTTTGGTTTGGTTTTTTTGTTTATTCGTTTTTGTGGTGGGACCCCAGGACTGAACCTAGCAGTGCTTGGGAGCATGCAGTGTTGGTGAGCAGGGCGGGGGGTGTTTGGACCCTAGGCTCTATGCATCTCAGGTATGTCCTCCAACCCTTTGCACTGTCTCCCCTGCCCCTCTTTGATTTTTTTTTTTTTTTTGCACCAAATGACTCATAAGAACACAGTAGGTGTCCAATTCATGGATAGATGAGTTGGAAGGGCAGGTGAGCGCCTCTGAGGAGAATGAATGACTCCTGTGTGCCCAGAAGCTGCTGGGTCGCCAGGTCTGTTCCCAGAAGAGTCACCATCCCCCTCCAAAAGTAGTCCTCAGGCTCCATGCCACAGCCTGGAGCTCTCCATAGTGCTCAGGTCCCCCTGAGCTCCCACATCAACAACTAGATCTCATTTTCATGAAGGGGAAAAGATTGAGAAAGCCCTGGAAGCTGAGGCTGCCTGGGAAGGAGGCCTGGATCTCCTCTCTCTCTCTCTCTCTCTCTCTCTCTCTCTCTCTCTCTCTCTCCCTCTCCTCTCTCTCTCCCCCTCTCCCTCCCTCCCTCCCTCTCTCTTTCTCTTTCTTCCTCCCTCTCCCTCGCTGTCCCTCTCTCTCCCTCTCCCTCTCTCTTTGTCCCTCTCCCTCTCAGTCCCTTCCTCCATCCCTCCCTCCCCGTCCCTCTTCCATCCTCTCCCTCCCTCCCCCCAGGCACCAAGCAAGCCCCAGATGCACAAAGTTCTTTGAGTCCCCGTTGTCACCCATCCTTTCTTTCACCTCAGGGATATTTATCAGTGACCCCCTTTGTGTCAGGCCTGTGCTGGGGTTGCAGACTGGGCCTCACAAACCTTACAGTTCCCCAGTTAGTTACATATATTGATACAGGTGTCCCCAAAGAGAACATGTGTGCTCTAGGGGCTCAGGGCGGGTGGAGATTGAACAAGGTTGGGGGGATAGGAAGGTTCATGTGGGAAAGTGGTTGTCGGGTACTGAGAAAGAGTGACTTAGTGGCAGCTGGGACAGCGGGATGTGCTAAGGCCCGGGTGCAAAGAGAAGGGGGGGAAGAGGAAACGGAAAAAAGGGCGGCAGTGGCCGAGGTGAAGAAGATAGGGGAGGCCTGGGGGCTGAGGGGAGTGTGAATTTTATCCTGAGATTGCTCTGCTCACTGTGTGGAGCCGGAGCAGAGACCAGTGATGCCATGGTGTGGGCAGCCAGGGAGAGGTGGCAGCTTGGCCCAGAGTGGGTGGTGGGAGTGATTGGTGACTTGGTGATGGATGGACATGGGGGCGGGATGGGATGGGGAGGCAGAGGACATTGGGGTCCAATTGAGCACATGAGCAGGAGGAAGGACCATAGCAGAGGGCCACTGGCTTCCTCTGCTAGCAGATGACCCGGTCAACCATTTGTTGATACCAGTCTCGGATGTTTTGACTTGATTTGGCCAATGAAATAGGTAGGAGCAGAAGTGACATGTCATTCCTGTCACTGCCAAAGAGGCCCCCACACAGTGCAGCTGTGCCTGTCTTTTTCCCTGAGATGTCAGGGAACCCCCAGGTAAAGGCTGCTCAGCCGGCTGGGAGCAAAGCTGGCCCGAGAAGGCCCCCTGATCCACCTGTGGTGGACATGCAGGTGGGAAAAGCGGCTCATAGCTGTGGCGTGGACTCCCAGGCCCAAGAAGGAGCCTCTCCATCAGCCCAGAGCCAGGAGCAATTGTCAAGGGGAAACCTCAACCGTTGGAGGAAGGAGAGACCAACTTGAGCATGAGATTCAACCTGGGGGTCTGCTGTTCTCTGGTCTTGGGGCCTGGTAAGGGAGCCCTGTTCTTGCTAAGGGACGGGCCGGAGCGCCTTCCACAGTGCCTGTTTATTGCCCGGAGTCAGCTAACCTCTTGCAAAGGTGCCTGGGTTTTCAGGAGCCCTGTGCCCCATGGGTGGTGTCCTCACGGCATTGTCCCAGGGGCCTGTAGGGCATCCCAGGCTGTGTCCTTCCTCACACCTGCAGTGGCAGGTGGTGGGTTCTGATTCTCCTTCCTGATTCGGGTCAGCTCCCTCATCCCCCGCCCACTCTCCAGCCAGAAGCATGACTGGCTGCCAGCTGTGCCCAGGAAGCCCCAAGCCAGAATTGCAGTGCACTGAGGGAGGCAGACACGGGCTGCCATTTCTGGGTTCCGTGCACATGAGCTAACAAGGTGTCTTCATTGCCCAGACCCCACCTCAGATGGGGGTTGAGATTCCTCCCAGCTGCCTCTCCCACTGCCACGTGCTTCTCCTCGGCTCCCATCCACCCTGTTGTCATCCTGTGCACTGTCCCCAGCTGCTTTCCTTGCCCCTAGCGTCTGACTCTCCGTCAACGTTCCCCTCATGCCAGCAGTCATGCCTGGCAGGCTCAGGCCGCTGCCGAACTGTCTGAGGCAGACAAACCATGGTGGGCCGTGGAGCCAGCCTGGAGCACAGGCAGGAGTCATGGGGACCCTGCCGGGGAATAGCCATGGGCCCGAGCCAGGTAGGCCATGGGACGAGCTGGGATCCTCCAGCCGCCAAACCTGCAGGGCCCCCCCAGGCTGAGCTGTGCTTCCAGACAGGGGAGAGTCAGGGCTGAGTCAGGTCCTGCATGCGGGAGGCCTGGGGTCCATCCCCAACACCGTGTGATCCCACAGGACAGAGCAGGGAGAGAGCCACCAGGCTGCTGGGGGTGACCCAGATGCAGCACCCAGGTCAGAAAGGTGGTTCAGCAGGTAAAACAGTGTCCCCCCAGGTTCCGTCCCTAGCACCCCAGAGGGTTCCCCTCTTCCCACCAGGAGTGATCAAGAGCGCAGAGCCAGAAGGAAGCCCTGAGCACCTCCAGGTACAGGCCCCCTAACAAAAAGTAGCACAAGAAAAATGGAACCAAGCAAAAAGGCCACCCGAGCTGTAATAGCGGCAGGGTCTGGGGGTAGGTGCTGTTATTCCCGGGTAGGTACAGGCTGAGACAGCCATAGTTCTGGTATCGGTACTCGCCGGGATCTGGAGTCGGGCTGCCTGACCCTCATCGTGGGGCTCCGCATCATGGAACTTGGGGTGATTTTGGAAGGACAAGCCTGACGAGGCAGCGGGGATGGGACCAGCATGCATCAGTCCCTGCATCCCAAGGGCTGTGGGTGTCACCCAGTGCCACAGGGAGGCAGGGACCCCGTGCATCTGTCGTTCCAGCCCAGATGCTTGGGGCTCATGCTCAGTCCCCAGGACTATGTGGCTGCAACACATCACCTGGCCCGGGCACCAGACTCTCAGGCTGGCACAGCCAGCCCCCTTGAGCACCAGTGGAAGGTCTGTCTTCCCCCCTCCCAAAAAAAAAAAAAGCAGGAACATCTGTGTGTTTCCAAAATGGGAACAAAATGGACCGGGGTTTTCTTGACCCAGCTGGAAATAAACTACCGGCAGCAAAGCCCATCTGTCAGGGTGCCCGGGCACACTGGGGTCACGAACATCGCCTCATGCAAATGATCTGTCCTCTACCGGGCTGAGCCAGTGCACAACTGAGCTGCCACATGCTGGCAGTGCCCTTAGCTAGCCCGGGCACCCCAGTCCGGGGTGCAGAGTGAGGAGCCATGCCCTGGCAGATGCCATAAGCACCCACCTCCCCTACTCACAGACTAACCTGGCCTCCCTCATTGAGGTTTTGCTACTAATGTTCCTGCAACACATTAACTGACTAGAAGCACATGAAAATGGCCTCGTCTATGCAGAACCAGAGGTGGGCAGCAAGGAGGGGGGCATTTGGAGCCTTTAAGTCATGGGGATACATCAGCAGCTCATGTTCTCATGCGCTAGTGAAGGGGGGTGGGGGAATTAGAGAAATAAGCGTATGTATTTGTGAGCACTAGGGAGAAAAGTACAGGACCAGAGAGAATACTGCAGGGAGGGCATTTGCCTTGCGCAGAACTGGCCGGGTTCGATCCCCAGTACCCCATATGGTTCCCTGAGTCCCACCAGGAGTAATTTCTGAGCACAGAGCCAGGAGAAACCCCTGAACATTGCCAGATGTGGTGCCCCCCAACAAAGGGGGAAAAAAAATGTTGGGAGGTAGGGAGGTGGCAAGCGTGGAGTTGCCTGTCCCCTCCTCTGAAACTCCTTTTGGAGGTTCTTCCGGGCGTGTTGTTGCTGCTGGGGTTTTCATTGTTGGGGGATGCAGGGATGGGGTTTGTTTTGAGCAGACTTAGTGCCTGGAGGACGCCGCCAGCTCTGTGCTTGGGATCAGGTGGTGCCAGGGGTAGAACTCAGGGCTCCCGCCAACAAAGCCTATGACCCCACCCTTTAAGATCCCCCCTCCCGTCTTCCCTTGTTTTTCCAATTGGAAGGCTCTGTGCACAGTTCCAAATTGAAGGCTTCTCTTGAGAAATCGGATGAACTGGCCTTCCCGTTCCAGTGTGGTGGAGCTCGTCTACCTCTCTGGAGGCACCTTCAGTTCCACGCCCACCTCCCCTCGGCCCTGCTCTTCGCAGGCCCACCAGAACCGTGCCCAAAACCCTTTACCCCACCTGAGGGGCTTTTCCCGTGTGCCCCCTGCAGGAATGCCTTATGGGGACCCCTGGGGATGGGGCCCAGGAGAGGAGCCATCTTGCTCCTCACCTCAGGTGCACTTCCCCAATCTGCTTCATGCCTCCTTCGAGCTCGCTCCATTCCCCCGGACACAAGTTAGGAAAAGTTCCTGCATGCGTGTGGGAGAAAACTCTGCTCACGCACATGTGCCGTATATGCGCTCCCATACACATGCATGTACACTTGCGTACACACATCTACAGTACACTTGGGCATGTGCACCCTCCCCCAAAAAAAGTCCCAAACAGTAGTTGTCCTGCGTCAACTCCCAGGGGAGGAAAAGTTCTTGGTCCCAACCCAGCCTGCCACTGCCCTGATCAGAGCCATTCCAGTGGCAGGAGGAAGGGGCACAGCAGCTGAGGCAGCCAGCGGAGTATGCCCTGGACCACGCCCCACTCTCATCCCTTTCTCCCCAGCAAAGGGTTTCATCCTCCAAGAGTAGAAGGTAGTGGCGGAGGGAGACAATCCCGTGAACCGCATGTCTTCCCGGGGCCCGCACCTAGCAGGTCCCAGACAAAATCCAGAGAGCAGGGCGGGTTCTGCCCACATAGGGCAGTCGGGAAAGGCTGCTGGCCTGGTAGAGAGTCAGGGCAGGACCCTCCAGATGTCTGAATGGGGGTTGGGGTGTCAGGGGAACAGAGATGAAGGCACAGAATCGTAGTTGGGGTAGAAGACATCAGGGAGACCCACACGAGAGCCAGGGCCCACGGGGATGGCAGGGGGGCGGCAGGCATGGCAGAAGGAATGCTGATTTTGTTCGGGCGCAGCAGGAAGTCACTGGGGAGACCTTAGCAAAGAAGAGGCAGGAGCAGACGAGTTTGTGACATGTCTTGGTCACGCCACTTTCTAGAGGGTTCCTCCCCACGCCCATCGACGCCCTCCCCCTCACCCCCAACACACACACTCCTCAGGCCAGTGGCTGAGCGGCCTCAGTGCACAGAAGCCACAGGGCTGGGGTGGAGGATGTTTCGCAGCAGTGCAGGTCCTGAACGTAAGGGGTGAGCGCCAGCGTGTTATTGCTGCGGGGGTTTTCATTGTTGGGGGCCAGCGAGCCCGCTCCTGCCACAGGAGCATGAAGGTAAAGCTAGGGGTGCAGGCCTTGAGAGACACGGGGAGAAACTGAGGCAGGGCATGTGCCAAAGCAGAGTCTGGGTCTTGTTTGGATCCAGAACCAACCCTGAGAGACAGACGCCTGTGGGAGCCTGGTCTCGAAAGCCGTGTCCCCACCTGGTTGGGTGTGGTAACAGGTCACAGTGATATTTTTCCCAAAGACTTTGTCAGCTTTATCAAACAGAAAGTGTTCATAAGCAAATCACCCTACTATCCAGGATTTCCTCCGAAATACTCTGTCCCCAAAGCAAACAAGAAACAGGTGGGGCAGAAATGGCAGGTAGTTCCTGGGTGTCAGAGCTGAGCCCCCGGCGGGGACTCCTTGCTGCATCCGAGAATGTTTGGAAAGTTCCACACTGAACGACTCCTGACGCTGGTGGAGCCGTCCTGGTGCAAGGGTTCGTCCTCCCCAGGGCTCGGCCGCCTCCCTTCTCACCTCTGCTCTTTCTCTGTTCGCAGCATGGCCGGGGAGACGCCTCAGCAGCCGACCAGCCCGCGCCCGCCGCACGCCACGGCCTGCTGAGCCCCTTGGCACGGAGCTGCCGGGACAGCGCCCACCTCCTGAGCGTGTCCAGCTCGGCTGCCCACAGCGATGGTGGAGAGCTGGCCGCCACAGGCTCACGACCTTCCCGACAGGCTTCAGGGCCCGCTTCCTTCCTCCTGGGACTGGTGGCCCTCAACAATGGCTGAGGGCCAGGGGACCCCATAAAGCCCCTCTACACTCTCTGGGGGCCAGCAGCACTCCTGTGCCCGTGGACGATGACCACCTATCGGCCCCTTCCCAATGATGGCGTGGACCTGGCCACCAGCTGTGGCGCCCGGTCCGAGGGCCTCCCAGGAGACTACACTCCCATGGGCTTCTGGGTCCAGAACGGGGGCCTGGCCCAGCCGCTGGGTGAGAGCCCGGCCCCCGCCCCCACGCGCCCCAGTCCCACCACCCCCGCGGTGCCCAAGATGGGTGTGCGTGCCAGAGTGGCCGACTGGCCGCCCAAGAGGGAGGCCCTGAGAGAGCAGAGCAACCCCAGCCCCTCCCAGGACACAGATGGCACAAAGGCCACCGCAGCAGCCCCCCCGCTGCGGAGCATGCAGAACGGACAGCCCCCCACCAGCAGCTCGGCAGCCTCGGGGTGCCGAGCCTTCCACCGGCTCTCCAGGAGGAGGTCCAAGGACGTGGAATTCCAGGATGGGTGGCCGCGGTCCCCGGGCAGGGCCTTCCTCCCGCTGCGCCACCGCAGCAGCAGCGAGATCACCCTCAGCGAGTGCGACGTGGAGGACGCAGGGGAGCCCCAGCGGGGGCCCCGGCACCCCGGGGCGCTACCCCTCTTCCGGGAGTACGGCAGCACATCCTCCATCGACGTGCAGGCCGTGCCCGAGCAGAGCTTCTTTGACATCCTCAATGAGTTCCGCAGCGAGCAGCCGGTGCCCCGGGGCTCCCAGACCCTCAGCCACCTCCTGCAGGCCGACCCGGGGGCCCCCCTTGCAGGAACACCCCGCCCCGGGCAGCCCACCCAGGACCACCTCCTCCCACTGCAGCCCCTGAAGGAGAAGGAGAAGGCCCGCCGGAAGGCGGCACGGGGCCCGGGCAGCGGGGACACCGTGGACTCCTCCATCTTCCGCAAGCTGAGGAGCAGCAAGGGCGAGGGGGAGGCAGGCCGGGTGCCGGGGGAGCCCGAGGACGGCCGCAGCCCCCCCGAGACTGGCCGGCCCTGGGTGTGCCAGAAGAGCTTCGCCCACTTTGACGTGCAGAGCATGCTCTTCGACCTGCACGCCGCCGCCGCTGCCAACCGGGGCTGCCCCGCACCTCGCCGCAATACCACCACGGGGGCCTCGGCCGCCTCAGCCACCGCCTCGCTCACTGCTGGGGCGCGGGCCCATGGCCTGGGGGGCCTGGACCCCACCTTCCCCAGCACTGAGGACCTCAACTGCAAGGAGAGCCTGGAGCAGGACCTGGGCGACGACAACAGCAATGAGCTGTTACTCAGTTGCCCGCACTTCCGCAACGAGATCGGGGGCGAGCGCGAGCGCAACGTCAGCTTCTCCCGGGCCTCGGCGGGCTCCCCCGGAGGACCTGGGCCCGAGGGGCGCCCGCCCGAGCCCGCCCTCAGCGCCTATCGCACCAACGCCAGCATCTCGGTGCTCGAGGTGCCCAAGGAGCAGCAGCGGACACAGAGCCGCCCGAGGCAGTACAGCATCGAGCACGTGGACCTGGGCGCCCGCTACTACCAGGACTACTTCGTGGGCAAAGGTGAGGGCACCCGCCAAACCCCTGCTCCATCTCACGGGCTATGCTGGGGCTGCGGGGAGACAGGGTGTCCAGCGTCCACCTTCACGATGGATCAACGCCGTAGATAGGGGCTGGTGCCATGAACAGGTGCCCGTGTGCCAGGCATTTCCTGGCCCAGCTCAAGAGAAAGCTGTTGTCTTGCTAGCATGTAAGTGTTTTAGGGGGCCCGCCAGAGAGCCGGGTGTAACAGGTGAACTCGGTAAGTGTTGAGCTGGTGGAGGTGGGGGGAGGCCGTATTCCTGGAATACGGGCCCAGGAAGGAGATGGGAGCAGTGACTAAGGGTGCCAGACAGCTGACAGCACTGTTTCCCCTCCGGGAACAGGAGGTACAGACTGGGCATGAGCCAGGAATGGGGCAGAGGCCGCTGTTTCCAGAGCCCTCCTGCAGGGATCACTGCTGTGGCCTGGGCAGTGTTGTACTGGAGAGCGGTGGGTTTCATCCATCCCTAGGGTCACCGGTGCTGCCAAGGCAGTCCCAGAAGGCCATGCAGCGTCTGTGTGGAGACCCCAAAGGCAGCTACAGCGGAGGCAGGAAGATGCGCATTGCATGTGTGAGGGTCAGGCTAGGGCTCCATTCCTCAGCCCCAGCCTGTGCGTGTCCAGGAGACACCAGCCCAAGCTTGCCGGCCTCCCTGGGTCTTCAGGGTTCTTCGGAATTCTGGTTTTCCCAATGTGGTCTTCTAGTTTTTATGTATGTGGATAAACTTGAGGAGGCGGGAACGCAGGGACAGCATAGGGCCCCATACTACCTGCGCGCCGTGTGCCTCATCTGACGAACTTCGTGAGCCATCCCTGCCCCACTCACCGCAAGTTTTAGATGCTGCCAGGTGTATCAGTTCAGAATTGCTCACAACCAGTAACTTAACCTACGCCACTACACACTCACCCTGCTTTGACGTTTACTGTTCTCATAAAGAAGTCCAGCCTGGGGCCAGGGACATGGTTCAGTGGTAGAGCCTTGCAAATAGAGAGCCTGGCTGGATCCCCCACACCACCAGAAAACAATTTAAAGCAGAAACAAGAGTTCCAGCCTGATTCTGACCTCCTAGGGCTAGGCTGGCTCCTCATCAGCATCCGTAGAAAGCCCGCCACAGTGCGTGGCCTCGACCCTCAGTCTCCAGGCAAAGAAAAAGGAGACAGGAGAAGGGCCGAAAAGCTCGCCCTCCTGCCACGTCAGCTCCTTTAAAGAAAGACCCTCCCAAGAAGCCCCATACAACCGCCTGTTTCTTGACAATTGCTCTGCAAGACAGGCCTAGAAATGGCGACCATCCATGGACATAACCCCGCTCTTCCTCCAACCCCTACCTCACCCCCCAAAATTGAGGGTTTTCTTTAAAGGGAAGATGAAAAGGGGCCAGAGCCATGCAGTGCAGCAGGTAGGGCGCTTGCCTTGTACACAGCCAACCCGGTTTTGATCCCAGCTTCCCATAGGGCCCCCGAAGAGCCCACGGGAGGAGCCACGAGCCAGGAGTAACCCCTCAGTGTCACCGGATGTGACCCCAAAGCTTAAAAAAAAAAAAAAAGCACTGTTCGTGACCTGCCAGTCTCCTGTGGCACGCGGGTTCCATTCCAGTGCGACAGGAAGTCCAGCGGCCCGTGTGTCCGACTGACTCATTTGGGCTCTCGGACTAGGGCCTTGGAGACAGCTCAGGGGGCAAAAAAAAGAAAAGAAAAAGAAGAGTAGACATTGGAGGCCAGCAAGTATTCCATAGCTACTGGATGTTTTGATTTTTGTAGACATAGCGTCCTCCTCATGTAAGACTAATGTCCTAGGTCATCACACAGGACTCGGCCAGTGGGAACAAGAAAGGGAGTGGGGGGACATCTGTTCCATGGCATTGGCCATAGGCTGCCTGTGCCCCCCTGGATTCAGGAGCAGAGGTGGTGGTGGCCCCTCAGCCGCCCCCACAAACCAGCTGCCAATCAGAACCTGAAAGGGGTAGCAGAAGACGCCCCTGCCAGTTGCCAACCAAGGGCAGCCTCTTTGGCTCTAGTAAAGAGATTCCAAGCTAAAAACACTTGCAAGAAAAACAGAAAAGGCATTTCATGTCTTTTTTTTTTTTTTTTAATAGCTACAAACCTGCGTGCACCTGGCACCTGGCGTCAGGTGTGTAAACAGCAGCTGATAAGGCAGCTTGTGGGAAAGTGGGTGGACCCACCGTCACAGGAGGCGTGCTGGGGCCTCTTTGAAGGGGAGAGATTGAGTCGGTGGTGGAGGACTTAAACCAGCCCGGCGTGATCTGGCTTCATGTTTACTCCACAGAGCAGGAACACATTCTTTTCCATTGGCAGAAAGTCACCTGCAGTCTCGTGAGGAGCCAAGGTCACACGTTTTGACACTTGGTTCTTCGTTGGGCCTAAGAGAACATTTTCCCCCCTTTGGGTTTTTTGGTTTGTTTGTTTTCAGGTTATTCCCAGTGGCTGTGGTGCTCGGGGCTTAGGGGACCCAATGCAGTGCCAGGGATTGAACCAGGGTCGGCCACGTGCAAGGCGCAAGCGCCTTGCCCCCTCCTCATACTCGCTCTTCTGTTCCTTGTGATAGGACCTTTTAAAAGTAAAGATTTCCTCATAGCTCTGGAAGCTCCTAGATGTCTGAGCATGCCTGCTCTGTGCGAGGTACTACATGTACATAGAGGAGAAAAATTAAAATGGGGGCAGGGAGGTAGCTCAGAGGCTGAAGCACAGGGTTCTCAAGCAGACGCCCCAGGCTTGGTCCCCAGTACTTAACCTGTATCACCAGAAGCAGCCCTCCAGGTCACTGGAGCACTGCTGGGGGCTGGCGGGCAAAACAGGGGAAAGCGCTTGTGACAGCTTTGAGGCCAAGCTGTTCCCAGAGAAGAGTGTTTGGTCCCTGGGCAGCCAGGAGGTGGCCTGGCTGTCACGATCATGGGGTATGGGGTCAGCCTTTGACGCCTCTGTACGTAAGACAGGGCTACCCTGTAAAGGTCAATGCACGCAGAGAGGAATCACGGGCCCGGTGAACTGCATCTGGACACACTCCAGGCAGAGACACAGGTTCCACGTGGGGAAGAGCAGCACCTGTCTTAGAGAAAAGGGGGAGAGGGCTTTTGTGCAGGGGGCCAGGCAGATGTAACCCCTAACTCTCTGCAGGAGCATCTGTGCCATATTTCTTTGTCTTCTAAAGGGCCAGACAGGCATTGGGGTCTCCTGGGCCTTTGGCAGCTACTGACAATACAATGTGGCAGTGTAAATCAGGGTCCCTTTTCTGTGACATCCCTTGCCCTGGCACTGCAGGCACCAGCACCTGGCACTTACCATGTGTCCACTGCAGCAGGCGCTCCACACTGCACCTCCAGCCCTTCCGCCTGCCCTGACTGCCAGGCAGGCAGGTCTGCTTTCCTGGTAAGAGGGTGTCGCTCGGCCCCATCCAGGGAGACTCTAGTGTCAGCCCCTCAGCGCCCTCTGAGCAGGACCCTAATGACTCACAGGACACAGCTGAGCCGCTGCATGCATCTTTCGTAAGCCTGGGGTAGTTGCCATGAGTCTAGGTTTGCTGCGTGGCACTCCTGTGCCAAGCACTTAGCGTCTCCATGTCACCAGCCCATCGGGTCTGTGAGTATGAGTCACCTCAGGGTTCCCGTCTCCCACGATGGTGCCGAGGTTCAGGAAAGTCTGTTGGCACAGCGAGGTGGGTCCCTCTGTTCCATGTGGCCCTGAAACGGGCATAAGCTGTGCATGTCTGGGCTGGCACCGAGGCCCGCTGACTCGACCCCCCCCACTCTTCCCTCAGAGCATGCCAACTACTTTGGCGTGGATGAGAAGCTGGGACCGGTGGCTGTGAGCATCAAGCGGGAAAAGCTGGAGGACCACAAGGACCACGGGCCTCAGTACCAGTACAGGATCATCTTCCGGACCCGTGAGGTACGTCCTCGGTCTGTTGTAACTTCCACCTAAGGATCAGTCGCTTCCTCTGCGGCACGTCCCCTGCTAATGTCTCTTCCTGGTCACCTCGGGAGTGCGCTTCTGTTAGTCTCCCCAAGAGAACACGCCAACGCAGAAACAGAATGACCCGCTTGAGATCAGTCAGTAAGTGGCCAGCGAGGGCCAGAGTCCAGTATGATGACAGCAGGGGCACAAGATTCTTTGGGCCTGACTCAGTGCTCAGGAGTCTTTTCCTGCAGGCTTGGGGAGCCATGCAGTGGTGGGGATTGCTCCCCGGGGCTCCTGCATGCACAGTGCGTGGGTCCCCCTTCCTTGCCCTGCCCCATTGAGCTGTCCCCCCAAGCCCGCAGGAGCCAAGGTTCACACGTTTGTAAGAGATTGGCTCTGACTAACACAGAAACAAAAGGGGAGATGGGGGGACGCTCAGAGTCCCAAAGTACTCCACAGAATGAGAAGAAGCAAAGGCAGCAAGCCGCTGGCAGGGCGGGAGCTCACGATCGTATCCACGGGCACAGCTCAGATCACTTAGCTCTGAGCAGCAAAGCCTGTTGTCCGGGTTCAGCCAGAGGAATTCCCCCCCAAGTTCTGCTGAGAGCAAGTGACAGTGCTATGGGAGGCAGCCTGTTCCAGGTCGCCAGCTGTCTCAAGCCAGAGCAAGGACCCCTGCTCCATGGCGCTGCACTCAGGGGTCAGGCGAGCAGTGGGCTCAGCTGCGCCCCAGGACTCCCTCCTTATGTCTCTTCCCACTGTTAGGGTCTCCCCACCCTCCTCCCACCTTCGGCCACCACCAAGTTCTCTCCGTGTCAGGAGACAGTAACTCCTCACTGCCCACACGAGCTTAGTTTCGTCTCGTCCCCAAGGAGGAGACACGGTGCTGCAGACCCTCTGAAAGGTCTCTGGCGGGCTCTGCACCAAGCCCCAGCCCTGGTCAAGTCACCTCCACCTGGGTGGAAAAGGGACTGGCTGCTTCTAGAAACAGCTCCACCTGAGGGTCCAGGACAGGGCACTGACAGGGGTTCCATCAGAGCGAGGAGGGGACCAGGTATGTCCCCAGCCAAGATTGGAGAGATGCTGGGGCCACAGGATAGTGGTTAGGGCACTTGCCCTACATGCGGCCAACCCAGCTCCAATCCCTGACATTCCAGAGGGTCCGTGAGTACTACCAGGAGAGATCCGTGAGTTCAGGACTGTAAGCCCTGAGCATCGCTGGGTGTGGCCCATAAAAACCAAAAGGAATAACAAGAAAACTTACAGCGATAATGAAGATTTTCCACCAAGACACCCCCCAGCCAGGTCTTCCTCAGTCCCCGCCTGGCCCCGTCCCCTTGGGACCTGGCCCAGGCCAGGCAAGGACACCCACTGCCCGGGACTGTGGGATTTCGGCCAGCCGGGCTCCTCCACCCTGGCAGAGGCTGCCCTGAGGACTCTCTTCGCAGGCCATGGGTGGCCGCCAGCCCCTGCTCCCTCATCTTTCTGGCTTGTGAGCTGGAGGGCAGAATGCCAAGTGACAGTCCAGCCTGCGTCAGCCAGGGCACTGGCCACCCCAAGAAGCAGGTGACAGCAGTCAGGGCTGATGCAGTTTCCAGGATCACTGTTCCATTGCAGGGCTCACACTGCTGGGCTCCTGAACTCGGCTTTTGGGGTTAGGGGGTCTCCCATACCCCCAGGGGCCACAGAGATACTTGGGCCCTGCGGTGCCGCTGGTGGCCTGGGCTACCTCAGGGGTGCTTGCGAGCCTCCAGACTCACACCCGGCCTACTCAGGGGACTGTGCAGTGCGGGATCAGACGGGGGCTGGCCGCATGCAAGGCATACACCTTAATCCTGGACTTGGCACAGCCCTGCTCTCTGCACCCAACGTCTGCCACTCACTCTCGTCCTGGTGCTTCTGGGTGGCAGCTGTGTCATCCTCACTTGCAGAGACTCAGGGGCTTGTGCCTCCCAGACCAGCTCCTCTGTCTTGCTCAGACCGCACGTCAGACCTGCCGGCGGCTCCCAGACTCACCTCAGTGCCAGAATCTTTGTGCTGTTTAAGGAAAACAGGACAGGTGGGACGAGTGTTGAGAATCCCAGACTGCCGCCCGGCACCTACCGCTGGGTGTGGGGATGGCGGCTGGGGGTGTCCTGTTGGCTGCGGGTCCTCGTCTGTGAGTTGGGAACCAGTTAGGGACCACCTTGGTGCTGCCGTGCCCTGCCCACTTCCAGCCCCCGCGGCCCTGGCCCAGACTCGCAGAAATGCTTTCGGGGGTGTCAGGGCAGGGCCGGGGGTAGGCAGGCAGTTGACACCATCTCCCACCCAAGGCCCCTCCTACCACAGTGGCCTCCATAGCCCGAGCAGTAGCCCAGCAGGGGCATATGCACCCTGACGCCTTCCTCCATGTCTCAGCTCCTGGGGACAGTCTCGACAGACGCTCCGTGAGGACCCAGGCTGCTGGGTGGGGCGAGCGCCCCTCACAACTCCAGCCTGCTTGGGAGGTTGAACCCTCCGTCTGGGAGCAGGCAGCGCCACCACTGAGGATCACATGACCTCAGCAGCCAGCTGCTTCTCCTGGCACCCCTGTGTCCTCCTCTGTAACTGGTGCTGGGGCAGCCACAGGGCCAGGAGTGACAAACAGCAACTCTGCTGTCCGGGATGGAGGGCCCCACTGGGAAGCATGGTTCTGCCCTCTCCTGTCCCCCATGCACATGTCTCAGGCTCCTGGAAACCAGGGCATGGGGCCAGAGCAAGAGGCCAGGCTGTTCTGCAAGGCAGCCGGCTGCCCCGGCCCAGATGGCCGCCCCCGGCCGCCCAGCAGGCACGGAGAGTGGGCCCACAGCTCTCGGCAGATGGGGTGTGAGCGTTGGCGGCCGCGCTCCCTGCGGGCCAGGAGCAAGCAGACTTGGAGCTGGGCTTTGGCACCAGACGCCTGCCCGTCAGCCCCTAGTCGCACCCTGTGCCCAGAAAGGGTGCTCCCCATCAGGGCTGGTACAGCCTCACCCGGGACGCGGGGTCCCATTAGTTCCCCTTCAGCCCAGCAAACGTACTTTTTTGAGAGACCTTAGTTACTGCTAGGGTTAGAGGTTTGGACTTTTATCTTTTTTTTTTCTTTTTAGTTTAATTAAGGGGCTAGAGTAATAACACAGTGGGTAGGGTGTTTGCCTTGCATGCGGCCGACCCGGGTTTGATTCCTTTGTCCCTCTCGGAGAGCCTGGCAAGCTACCTATGGCATATTCGATATGCCAGAAACAGTAACAAGTCTCACATGGAGATGTTACTGGTGCCCGCTCAAGCAAATCGATGAGCAACAGGATGACAGTAATACAGTGATACAGTTTAATTAAGGAGATAGCTCCTCGTTGATTTTGAACAATGCATAAGCATGCAAAGTTAAAAACAGAGTCTCATTAAGGGAGAAAAAGGAAGATTTAAAGTGTATCTATTGATACCACATTTTTGTTCATCACACACGTGTGTATTTATGTGTGTGTGTATAAGTAATCTGCTCACAGGGTAGAAAACAAACTATAGAGTACTATTTAGGGTTAACAAACAATTTCTTTAAAAGTTCTTAATTATACATGTGCTTTAAACATAAACATCTGGGCCAGGGAGAGCTCAGCAAGCCAAACACATGCTTTTCGTGCAGGGGGCCTAGTTCCATCTCCAGCACCACGTGGGCATGTCCTTCTGCCCATAACAGAGAGGGGGTGGGGGAAGAGGAGAGAGAGAGAGAGAGAGAGAGAGAGAGAGAGAGAGAGAGAGAGAGAGAGAGAGAGAGCGCACAGTGCCTAGAGTAGCCATTGCCCAGCTCTTGGCTGAGCAAACACACACGAAGGAAGTAACTTGCCCAGGGCACCCACTTGGGAAGGAATAGAACCAGGATTTGAAGGAATAGAACCAGGATTTGAATTCTGAGTGACTGGTCCCCCCGGGACTTTCCAAGGACAGTGATTGGGTTCCCTGATCCTGAGCAGCCCGGCTGCCCTCAGGGAGATCGTGCCTGCTGTCCTGGGACCAGATGGCACAGGCCCTTCGGGGGAACCCAGAGTGTGGATTTGATCATTTGATCGTAGAAGCAGTTAGCGGGCTCTGAGCCAGGGAGAGGCCTGACCCAACGCAGGTGGCCGTGAGAACGGCCCAGGAAGGAGCCAGGAGACCTGGCGGTGGCTTTGATCTCAGCCTTAGAAGGACCTGCTCATGGACGGGCAGGTGGAGAATATAGGTGGGCACTTGATGCAGTTCGCCCATGCCCCCATTGTCCCCAGCAAGGAAGGAAACACTGGGAGCGTCCCATCTGGGCCCTTGGCCCAGTCATCGGAGCCAGACTGATTGCAGGCGCCTCTCCAGGGGGGGTGACTGGAGGAATCCTGCCCACACTGTCCCTAACCCCCAGCAGAGGGCGCTGTGGGGCAGTGTCAGCACAGTACAGACCTGTATCCCTGAGCACAGAGCCAGGAGCGAGCCCTGACCCCCAGCCCTCAGCCACGCCCTGAAAAAAGAGTACTTTTTACCCCAAAGTACTCTCCAAACCTAATACTCCTCCATTGCCTAGAATCGGCTGCAGGGAAAACTTGTAAGTGGCCTGCGTGGGCAGAAGATGCTCAAGACAGCCAGGTGCACACATGTGGGAATCCCAGCAGTGAGTGCACATGTCTGTGCACATACATGTATCCCTGTGTGCACATGTGCATGCATCCCTCTGTGGACCTGCTCAGGTCACCCAAATCAGAATCACATGTGATTTTGTCAAAAAGCCCAGTGGGAAGTCAATGTCCCTGGTCAAGTCCCAGGGTGGTGCTGGGTGGGGTCTGTCTCAGGCAGGCTGGGTGACCCAGCATGCTCATCTGAGTCACACACACACACACACACACACACACACACACACACACACGTGATTTTGTCAAAAAGCCCAGTGGGAAGTCAGTGTCCCTGGTCAAGTCCCAGGGTAGTGCTGGGTGGGATCTGTCACAGGCAGGCTGGGTGACCCAGCATGCTCGTCTGAGTCTCACACACACACACACACACACACACACACACACACACCCCATCTTCATTATCCTCCTTCCTCCTGGACAAGAGGTGAAGGGTCGGGTCGGACTCACACACACACACAAATACACACACACACCTGCTGCCTTCATTATCCTCCTTCCTCCTGGACAAGAGGTGAAGGGTAAGAGGCAAAGGGTTGGACTGAGTGTCACACACACACACACACACACACACACACACACACACACACACGCTGCCTTCATTATCCTCCTTCCTCCTGGACAAGAGGTGAAGAGTCGGACTGAGTGTCTCTCTCTCTCTCTCTCTTTCTCTCTCTCTCTCTCACACACACACACACACACACACACACACACACTGCCTTTATTATCCTCCTTCCGCCTGGAAAAGAGGTGAAGGGTCAGACTGTCACACACACACACACACACACACACACACACACACACACACACACTGCTGCCTTCATTATCCTCCTTCCTCCTGGACAAGAGGTAAAGGGTCGGACTGTTTCTCACACACACACACACACACACACACACACACACACACACACACACACACACATGCTGCCCTCATTTTCCTCTTGGACAGGAGGTAAAAGGCCTTGAGGCAGGGACTTAGTTCGCTGCGCTTAGGAGACCTTTTGGTTGAACAGACCAAGGCTCGCTTGCTCACTCTGTTGTCTCCATAGTCCTTTGGGGTTATACTGTCACTAATGCACTTCACCTGAGTAGAAGTGAATCAGAGATCGGAAGTCACTTGGCCAAGGTTACACAGCCAGTTTCAGCTCCGGTTCCCCTCACCCCCCACCCCTGGGGTTTTCGGACCCTGGGGCTTCTGTGAGAAAGCCCCAGAGGCTGTACTCCCTTTCTGGACCCTGAGAGCCTCTCCTCTCTGGTTCTGTCCCCTGAGCAGCTCATCACCCTGCGGGGTTCCATCCTGGAGGATGCCACGCCCACAGCCACCAAGCATGGGACGGGACGGGGGCTCCCCCTGAAGGACGCACTGGAGTATGTCATCCCCGAGCTCAACATCCACTGTCTGCGTTTGGCGCTCAACACCCCCAAGGTGACGGAGCAACTGCTGAAGCTCGACGAGCAAGGGGTGAGCTGGGCAAGGGCCGGGGGGCCACTCCTGCTCCCTCTGTCTGGAGCTTTTGGTCCTTCTCCAGAGGACAGACAGGTGTGAGGGGAAATAGTTGGAGGAGAGAGAGAGAATGTGATGGGGTGGGGGGAGGAGAGAGAGAAAGAGAGAAAGTGTATGTGTGTGTGTGTGTGTGTGTGTGTGTGTGTGTGTGTGTGTGTGTGTGTGTCTGGGGATGAAGCAGCCCGCATGCATGTGCATGTGTGTCTGCCCCATGGTCCTCACACACACCCTGGTTTCTCATAGGCTATAGTCCCCTGCAGCCCCTATAGCCAACTCTAAGTGCCCAAGAGCCTCTTAACAGGCCCCCACTGGGGGCAAGTGTTTGCCCAGTCATTGTGTTCTGGAACCAGCATTGTTTTGTTGCTGACCCCCATTCCTTACACACCAAGAGTGTTCCCAGCCCCACTGGAACTCCCCTTTCCAGAACCTTGGCCAGTTCCAGTCTGCCTGCTCTGGGGGGCCGGCCAGGCAGCAGTTTCTCTCTCTCCCAAGAGTGGGAAAAGAACTAGAAAAGAGCAACAAGTCCCTGTCCTCCCCTTTGTGGCGCCCCAGCCCTTCCTCTCCCTGGTGACCACCCCAACTAAGGCCCTTCCCTCTGTCCCCTCTGACCCTCTGACCCGCCTCTGCAGCTCTGCCGGAAGCACAAAGTGGGCGTCCTTTACTGCAAGGCGGGCCAGAGCTCCGAGGAGGAGATGTACAACAACGAGGAGGCCGGGCCCGCCTTCGAGGAGTTCCTCTCGCTCATCGGAGACAAGGTCTGCCTGAAGGGCTTCACCAAGTACGCCGCCCAGCTGGACGTCAAGAGTAAGTACCGGGGTCAGAGGTAGTACAGCAGGTAGAGTCTCACATGCAGCCGACCCGGGTTCAGACCCCAGCATCCCGTATGGTCCCCTGAGCATTGCCGGATGTGACTCAAAAAGCCAAAAAAATATAGTAAGTACCAACAGGGCCGCCTCCATGGGCTGGCACCTCTGCAGCCCTGCCAGTGTGTCAGATACACCAAGGGGCACCAAGTGGCCACAGAGAGGGCACACAGAGCGTGACATGTGGGGAACAGTGGGGGCCAGGCCCTGGAGGACTATGGACACAGACTCTGTCCCACACTCGCACCCCAGACCCTCGACCACAGCTCCGGGATGTTCTTGGCCTGGAGAAGCTTAACTGAGGGTCTCTGAGGAGCAGGCCCTGAGAGCTTTTTGCATGACGAATTTGAGCTGCACCCCAGGAGCTAAGGTAATGATTTAGAGGGCTGGAGCGCAGGCAAGAGGCACACTGAGACTTCAGGCCTCACACCTGGAACCACAAAGTACCCCAGAGCACTACCAGGTGCAAACTGGGAGCACCCAGCCTAGAGGAGCCCTGAGCACAGCCTAAAACCAGAGAGGCAGGGGTTGGGGGGCAGGGTGGGGGTTGATTCCTGACACCCCTTAGGGTCCCCCAAGCCCACCAGAAATGATCCCTGAGTTACAGAACCAGGAATAAGCCCAGAGCACAGTCAAATGTGACCCAAAAACCAAGCCCCTCCCCGCCCAATGAAAGGATTTGGAATAAGCCCAAGTGATAGAACACATGCGGGCCCAGGGCCCCCTGAGCGCCGTTGGAGGAGATCAGAATTGAGCGAGTCACCGTCACTGGCACACCTGCTCTGTTTTGTGTGTGTTGGGGGTGGGGGTTCTTATCTAGAAAAACGAAAAAACAAAGCAGCAACGGGCTCCTTGTTGAGGAGTGACAGGCTAGGGCTGAGGTAATAGCACAGCGGGGAGGGTGTTTGCCTTGCCTGGTTTCAGTCCTCAGTACCACAGGTGGTCTCCTGAGCCTGCCAGGAGTGATTACTGAGCCTGGAGCCAGGAGTAAACCCTGAGCACTGCGGGGTGTGGCTCACAAAACAAAATGACAGGAGTGACAGGCTCCTGCAGGAGAGGCTGGAAGTCTCCCGGGAAAGACTTTCAGTGTAGGGTGTTAGCCAGCAGTGCTCAGGGGACCGGGCAGTGCCAGGGGCCGGAGCAGGCATCCCACATGCACAGCCAGTGCTCAGTCCTTGGCGCCATCTCCCTGCTCCGTGATGAGTCCAGTGGGAGGTGCCACATCTCCACACAGCACCTCTGCAGGTGTCCACAGGCTTTATGTGCTGTGTAGGCTTGAATGGTTCCACGGGGCGAGGGGAGGTGGGCTTTGAGCCTGGCGTTACTTGCAGTGTGATCTCTGGGTTCATGTGTGCATGTGGCAGGCACTGCCTGGCGGGAAGGGGCAGTTCAGCCTGACCTGAGTGTCTGTGGAGACCCTGGCCTGGTGCCAGGGCTGGGCCAGGCTCCTCACAAACACAACCTATGGTCTGAGAGGGGAAGAGATGGAATAAAACCAGCGATGGAGGTGCAGGGAGCACATTTGTAGCCAAAGGAACAGCATGTGCAAAGGCCCTGAAATCTAAAGGGAGTAACGGGAAGAAGTAAGGGACCCCACCATGCAGGATTTGAGTATGGGGTCTCTTTCCTCTGAGGAAGGTGAGCACTTGGTGGCACTGAGCTCTTATAAGGACACGGTCTGGGACCAGGCGACTTAAATTCCAGACACCTCTGAGTCATGCCGCCCCCCCCATCCCTGCCTGTTTCCCCCTTAGAAAAGCAGGCCCAGTGACTGGATGTGCCAGTGGAGCAAAAAGGCCAGAGCCCAGATCTGCTGCCAGGGGTACCCCCCTCGTAGATGTGACTTGGCTTGAGTGAGCGTCACGCTCGGCAGCTGTTCAGGAGGTGGAGCTGGCAGTGGGCCTGCCTCTGTCCCGTCAGGGTCCGCCATCCTTGTCTCCGGGGTGGCACCAACACGGGAAGATCCTTGAACCCACATCCCCAGGCCCACATGCTTGCGGGGGAGGAAGCGCAGTGCCACCTGTGGAGTTTGTTTCCCACTGCGGTGTCTGCCAAAGCGCTGGCGCCCGCCTGGCCGCCGCCAGGGCCGCTCGTATCCTCGCCCGCTGCAGGTCCGTCAGACGCCGGCTCCCACCCAGCGGGTGGGAGCAGAACATAATGTTTCCCTTCCTCTACACTCATTTCCCTTTAAAGAGTGGAGTTAAGTGAAAACATCAAGTTGAAAACTCGCACAGATGGTACGTGGGACATGGCGCCCGCCCAGAGGTTTTGGGGACCGCCGCGCTAACTGGTGTTTCTGTTTCAGCCGACTCCACAGGGACCCACTCCCTCTACACCACGTACCAAGACTACGAGATCATGTTCCACGTCTCCACCCTGCTCCCTTACACCCCCAACAACAGGCAGCAGGTCAGTGTGGGCCCAGGGCCGGCCCCCCAGGAGTTCCCATTGAGATCCAGCTGGCCCCCTGTGGCTGCTGCCCGCTGCCTGCCCGCCCTCTCCACACCTGCTACCCACCCAGGCAGTAGATGGTCACTTCGGGTGCTGCAGGCAGGCCAGCTGTTGGGGGTGGGGAGACAGGCAGTGATTTTTGTCTGTTCCTGCACCACCCAGTTCCCCCAGGGTCTCGGGAGTCACCAGAGGTCCTGCGAGGAAGAAGAGCGAATCAGAAATGCAAACCTCGGGAGACTCAGGAGTGGGGGGGTGAGGACGGGCAGTGATGGGGCTTGACTCTAGGCTGGCTTCACGCAGCCGTGCCTGGGGGCTCATGCTCACGTCCCAGCCATTTGTCTGTCACCCACGTGCTTTTCCCAGTAGTGGCCTTATCAGAGGGCTTAGAAGCAGTGGCAGAGGCAGAGCCTCAGGGGGACAAACTGTTCCCTCTAGAAACACTTCCAGGCTGGATCTCATGAGACCCTTTGCTGGTCCCTGACCTGGGTCCCACCCCAGAGAGGACGTGGGGTGAGGGGGAGATAGTAAGGAGATTGCTGGGTGGGGGTCCAGGAGGGACCCCCTGGGCCAACCTGTGACACTTTACTCTCCCTGCTCATGTCTCCCTGTCACCAGCTCCTGAGGAAGAGACACATAGGGAACGACATTGTGACCATCATCTTCCAGGAGCCGGGGGCGCTGCCTTTCACCCCCAAGAATATCCGCTCCCACTTTCAGCACGTCTTCATCATCGTGCGAGCACACAACCCCTGCACAGAGAATGTCTGCTACAGGTGCGCACCCTCCCCACCCCTCGCGAGACCTCAGGCAATCCGGGCTCCATCCCTCCCCCAAGAGAGAGTGGCCAGAAAAAAAAAAGTGGCTCCCCCAACACGCACACACATAACTCCCGCTGGCTCCCCCAGACAACCGTTTGGTGGGGTTCTGCCCCAAGACACACACACACACACACACACACGCACACACACACACACACACACACACGCACGCACGCGTGCCTGTTCCCCCATATAACCACTTGGTGAAGTTCTGCTCCAAAACATACATACACACCGGCTCCCCCAGCCAACTGCTTGGTGGGGTTCTGCCCGACACACGCGCACACACCACACAACACACACACACACACACACACACACACACACACACACACACACACACACACACACACACACACACACACACACACACACACACACACACACACACACACACACACACACACACACACACACACCCCTCTCCCCCCACCCCAGCCAACTATTTGATGGGGTTCTGCCCGAGAGAGAGACACACACACACAGAGGCTTCCCCAGCCAACAGCTTGGTGGGGTTCTGCCCAAGAGAGAGACACACACCTCACCTCTGTGCATGGCTCACACACACACACACACACACACACAGCCCCTGTGATGGCTTTGTTTATGGGCTGCAGATCCCAGCTGTGCCTCCGCCAAGAGGGGAGCCTTTTCCTTTCCTTTCCCAGGACCAGGGCTCTGCGATTGGCCAGCCTGGGGCCCATGAACATTCCAGAGCAAAACTGCCAGCCCCGCTCCGGCAGTGGTGCCTGGACTGCATGGCACAGAGGGAAGCAGAAGGCGAAAGGATGGAGGCAGAGTGGGCAGGGACCCCCTCCCCTGGGAGGCAGAGCTGAGGCATTGAGTCAGCCACAGAACAGACAACTGGCGCAGGCCCAGACCCTTCAGCTCTCACCCGCCCCGGTCGTGGCCCCAAGACCCCGTGGAGGGTGAGCACCTGTGAGCCAGGGTGCAGTGAGGCTTGTGCCATGAGCCCAGGTGGCACAGCTCCTCGGAGCAGTGGGCTGGCAAGTGTTAACTTCCTGTTTCCTGAAAAATGGGTTGGAATTCGGGAGATGACTGCAGAGACTCTGCCTCCCGCCCGAGCCCTCAGCGCCCCGTTGCCAGCCCCTCGGCAGCTTCCGGCAGGTCCTCCTGTCTGCCTTTCCAACCAGCCGGTGCGTGTCCATCACCCGCTCCCCTCCACCCTGCACATTTCCACACCACTGTCTTGGGGAACTTTCCAGGCCATTCCGCCGGGGCCTCTGCCTCCTTTGTGACAGTGTAGCGTGGCCTCATGTGCGTGAGAATCCTCCCCCTGGGGTCACAGGGTGGCTTGTTACCGTCCCACCGCACATGTGCTGTGCAGCTGTGGGCTGAGTCGCTGCGGCTGGAGGGAGCACCCAGGCCTGGGAGGGGCTGGGCAGGGGGTGCTGGTGGCAGGGCCCCCCCCCGCCCCACCCCTCAGGAGCCCATGGCCAGCCTCCCACCTGCAGATGCCCCTGGCATGCTTGGCAGGAGAGGAAGTGGGTTGGTGGGTTGGTTTGTTGGGGGGTGGAGGGTTGGTGCTGCACAAACCTTTCCTGTTTCTCGCAACTTCTTTTAGAATATATTTGTTATTATGCAATATCTTAAACATTCTGAAAAATACAGAAAAGAATCTGGCAGACCCCCTGGTACCTCCCACCAGATTGAGCAGATGTTCCCATTTTGCTGTTTGCTTCAGCGCTGTCGTTCGCTCGCCCCTTTTAATTTTCAAGAAGGAAAATGTTAGCGATACCACCAGAGCTTCCCCCATCTCCTCCTTCCCCGCAGACAGCTGCTCTCTGCCCTCCCAACCCCCCGTGTCCCCAAACAGCCCCTCCTCACCCATAGAAACAGCTTTCCCAGGAGGAGCCCCTCGCCCCCCTCACCCTCAGGCTGCGGGCCCCAAGGAAGCAGCCATTGAATAAACATCAGGGTGAGTGGGCAGTGCAGGGAGGGGGGACCCTCCTGGATGTGCACCATACCCCCTCCCCCACATCCGTGCAGACCCCTCCACAGGTCCAGCTGTCCTGCAACCCTCCTGCTGCTGGCGACCTGGGGACCAGGTGACACAGAAAGGCCTGAACTGGGCTGGGGAATCGGAGGAGCTAAGTGCAGTGGGTGCGGGGCCCCTCACATCTGCCCACCCCCACAGGCACGGTTCCTTGGGGCTGGGGGGCTCCCTGACCACTGTGTGTGTGCTGCAGCTTCAGTCATTAACACGGACCTCGGTGGCCCCTGTGCCATGGTGCAGAGCCTGCCTGCTCTGCTCCCCTGAGCACAGAGGGCCTTTAGGTGGCCAGCTGCAGGACTGGCGAGCCAGAGGCTGGCACAGCCCTCTAGGGCTTGCAGAAACCTCCCTGCAGTCTGACAAGGTGGGGGCTGGGGGGCAGCCGCTCTGGTCTTTGCCAGTGGCCCCCCCTCTGCCCCACCTGAACCCTGCAAGGAGCACAAGCCTCACTGCCCACTCAGGCTTTAATGGGGGGAGCAAATGAAATGACTTCTAACAGCTGGGGTTGGCGCAGCTACTACCTTTTTTATTGGTTTTTATTGGTTTGCTTCGGGGGCCCACTCCTGGCAGTGCTTAGGGCTACTCCTGGCTCTCCCTCAGGGAGCACTCCTCCAGGTGCTGGGGGAGGGGGGCCATCTGGGATGCCGGGAGCAACAAGCCGAGGTCAGCTGTGTGCAGGGCCCTCCCCACTGTGTTCTCTCTCCGACCCATTGGCTGCTGCCTTCCGGCCTGGTGCTAGAACCTGGCTGCGCTGTCCAAATGTCACATCTGAGTTGCCCCTTGAATCTGAACTGGGAGAGAGGCTCCCTCTGCCTCTCCATCTCCCGCTGTTCCCACCTGGTGACCTGCCCTGTCCGGGTTGGAGCACAGGGAGGAAGCAGGCGGCAACGCAGCTCCCCAGAACCCTAGAAGGGTGGGCACCCCTCCCCGCTCCCTCCCATCGACAGGGGTCACCTCGGAGACCCCCCTTGCAGGGTGGGGCAGTGATCATGGGATCCACCCACAGCTCTCTTCTCCGAGGTTTGTGCCGTGGGTGTGTTCAGGAGTTTACCTGGGGGAGGGGGGGTGCTGGGGCCAGGTGTTAGCTCGTTAACTCTCTCTACCCACTCAGGGTGCGCTCCAACTCCCCCATAATAGTGTATGGGTCAGCCCGAAAGAGGAAGGCCCCCTTCTTACCCTTTCTCTGGCTCTGCTGCGGTGATTTGCAGAGTGCCTTTCTAGTGAGTCACGGTGTCCAAAATGTTCCCTTGTGGGAGGGCAGAGGGTCTGGCTGGCCCAGACCCTCAGGTCAGGTCAGGTTTCCCCAGAGGTCCCTGCTCCTTTCTGAAGCAGGAGATCCCCTGGATTCATTTAGCTGGTGGCAAAGGCAGACGCTGGGGAGGGTGGGCCCACCCCCATGCCCAGTTTGTGCAGAAGCCATTGGCCAGATCAAGTCACATGAGCAGGCCAGGTGGGGTGAAACTATTCCTGCCCACCACCAGAGCAGAGGGAAGGGGGTGAATTTTTGTCGGACTGTGAACTACTCTGCATGTGTGATCAGTAACCTGGGCTGACAGGGCTGGAGAGATAGGACAGTGGGTAGGGCACCCCCCCTTGCACACAGCTGACCCAGGTTTGAGCTCCAGCGTCCCATATGGTCACCACCACAAGCACCGTCAGGTATAATTCCTGAGTGCAGAGCCAGTAAGTTCTGAGCATAACTCGGTGTGGCCCCCAAATGAAAAACAAACAAAACCTCGGCTGAGTGAGACCAGGAGACCCCTTCTTAGGATCTCCACGAGCCTTCGGAGGCCCCTGGCGGGGATAAAGCGTGTGTGCCTGAGACACTCCAGTGCCGAGGTTTCTACATTCTTTCCTTTCCAAGGAGCGTCTCCTCTCTTCCTGCCATCTAAACCTGGGTTCCCTACGCAGGCAGCTGCCAAGGGCCGGGGACAGGAGCCCTGGGCAGAGCCAGGCTTTACTCGCAGCCTCGGGTGCCGTGGGGGAGCACGCTGTTTGCTTCAAGGAGGAGGTTTCGGGGATGGTGGGCCGCAGAGGGGGCGGCGGGCCAAGGGAGCATGGAGCCTCTGACCCACACGGCCTCTCCCTCCCCAGCATGGCTGTGACCCGATCCAAAGACGCACCTCCTTTCGGCCCCCCCATCCCCAGCGGGACCACGTTCCGCAAGTCCGACGTCTTCAGAGACTTCTTGCTGGCCAAGGTGATCAACGCGGAAAACGCGGCGCACAAGTCGGACAAGTTCCACACCATGGCCACCAGGACCCGCCAGGAGTACCTCAAGGACCTGGCCGAGAACTGTGTCTCCAACACACCCATCGACTCCAGCGGCAAGTTCAACCTCATCTCCCTGACCTCCAAGAAGAAGGAGAAGACCAAAGCGCGGGCGGGCGCGGAGCAGCACAGCGCTGGGGCCGTGGCCTGGAGGGTGTTGGCGCAGGACTACGCCCAGGGGCTGGAGATCGACTGCATCCTGGGCATCTCCAACGAGTTCGTGGTGCTCCTGGACCTCCGCACCAAGGAGGTGGTGTTCAACTGCTACTGCGGGGACGTCATCGGCTGGACCCCCGACGCCGCCACGCTCAAAATCTTCTATGGGCGAGGGGACCACATCCTACTGCAGGCCACCGAAGGCTCGGTGGAGGACATCAGGGAGATCGTCCAGAGACTGAAGGTGAGGCGGGCAGGTGGGCGAGTGGGCAGCCCATGGGGTGGGCAGGTCCCAGCAGGCAGCCAGGCCAGGCCTAAGCCCTGCCTCGGGTTCCAAGTTGTCACATTCGGGCACGCCGGTGGCCCCACTGTCTGTCATCTCCCTGGCAAAGATGGGGCTGGAATGCCGAGGCACAGGGGAGGGGAGGGCACTTACTACTACTTTTCTTTTTTGCTTTTTGGATCACATGCAGTGATGCTCAGGTTATTCCTGGCTCTGCATTCAGGAATGACTCCTGGCAGTGCAAGCACTGCCATAGGGGACCCTATGGGATGCCGGGGATTGAACCCGGGTCTGCCATGCGCAAGGCAAACTCCCACCCACTGTGCTATAGCTCCAGCCCTGGGGAGGGCACTTCCTAGAAGAATTAAAGTAGAATGAAAAGTTCCAGGCCATTCGAGGAAGCGGGGAGGGGGGAAATAACGAAGCATAGTGACAGCAAACTCATGTCACCTCAAATGGCGTGACAATTGCACATTATCAGTAACAGAAATGTGACGGCTTGTGCTTCCACTGTTTGAAGGTAAAGATCAGTCTGGACAGGGGCTGGAGAGATAGCACAGCGGGTAGGGCGTTTGCCTTGCACGCGGCCGACCCGGGTTCAAATCCCAGTGTCCCATATGGTCCCCTGAGCACAGCCAGGGGTAATTCCTGAGTGCAGAGCCAGGAGTAACCCCTGTGCATTGCCAGGTGTGACCCAAAAAGCAAAAAAAAAAAAAAAAGATCAGTCTGGACAAAAATATTTCAGGTTTGGGTGGTTGATTCTTATTTTGGGGGGATAGAGGGGCGGTGCTGGGGGAAGGATCCCAGGTCTCCACGTGCAAGGCTTGTGAGTAGCTGCTCGAGATCCCTCCAGCCCTGGATTAAAGTCTTACCCTGGGTCTGGGTCAGAGAGTCCAGCAGTCAGGGCAGTTGCCTTGTAGGCAGCCAACCTGGGTTTGATCTCCAGTGCCCCACTGGTCTCCCAAGCCCTGAGCACCGCAGGGCATGACCCCAAGATTATTTAATAAAGTCTTGCCCCAAACCTCAGACAGCTCAGGCTCCAACACTTGACCAAGCCTCAGGGTGGCAGATTGGTTTTAAGGGCGACGTCATTGGTTGAGGCTCCTCGAAGTACTGAGAGGGTCAGGGGCTGTACTGAGCTCCTGAGAAAGGGGGTGTCCTGTGGGGGGCTCAGTGCCCAGGGGAGGCAGGATGACCTTGTGATTAGTCCACAGATCCTGAGTCAGATGGTCCTGCACTGATGCTCACTGTGGCCTGGAGCCAAGGTAGCAAACCGTGTGACTCAGTTTCCCCATCTGAAAAGTGAGAATAATGTTCCATTAATAATAACTCACCATGTAAGTTTCAAGGACTGGACAGATGGCATTGCCTCGGCCTGGCCTGGTGGATCATGGCCTCCAGGTCATGGTTCTGCAGCTTGCCTCGCCTCCTCTACCCTGCGTTAGCTTTTACAGTGGCCACCACCTGGTTTCTTCTGGTTACTGAGTGGGGGGGGGGGGGGGGCGGGTGGGACACAGGTCTTGGCTGTCTAGGGGAGCCACTAGCAGTTGGCAGGCTGGGGGTGCATCCCGGCTTTTCTCGCTGCAAACCTCTTTGTGCCGGAACTTGGGCGAATCTTCCTGCCTCGCTCAGCAGTCCCACTCGAATGTGGGGGTTCAGGATTCAGACCCCCGAATCCTGGCCGGTTCTGTCCTCGAGTGAGCTCCGACCCTCCCTGCCGCCCCCACGCCTCAGAGTCCCTGCCCCCGTGAAGGCCGGGCTCGCACCTGGCCAGATGGCCTCAGCCTCCCTCCTCTCTTTGACACCCCCCCAGCTCCCTCTCCCACTCCCTCTCCCCTGCCCGGCCCCAGGCTCCCCAGTAAGGTAGTTAGACACCCAGATCAGGCCCCTCAGCCACTCCAGGCCAAGGCCTGCATCCTCAAGGATCCAGCTCCCTGCTGATCTCTGACCTCACAGCCCATGCCCCCTTGAGGAGTACTTCCCCCAGGCTGCGGCTGCCTCCCGCTCCCTCGGGCCTTCCCTACAGAGCCTCCCTGATCTGGGGCCTGTTGAGGAGAGATTGCACACACCCTCTCCCTGTGCCTCAATACCCTCATGTGGGGTGGAGATGGAGAGAGGTGCTCTCTCCCTTGGAGGGGGCTTCCATCTCTGCCTCTCCTGACTGCCTGCGCACGGCCTAGGCCCCACGCGTCTGTTGTATTGGTCAGCCATGCTCCGCTCTTTTTCTCTTCCCACTGGGCACTTCTCTTCACAGAAGCCCCCTCCAAGGGAGAGATCACCTCTCTCCATCTCCACCCCACATGAGGGGACTGAGGCACAGGGAGGTGCAGCCCCATGTGGGCCCTGGTTGGCCAGCACACCCCGGTCCCTCACACTCCAGGCCAGAGAGTGACAGAATCCCTCCTGGGAGGAGACAGGGAAGGGAGGGACCATGAGGTTCTGCTCTGTAAAGCCCTCCCCCCGCCCCACCCCCAGCACAACCTTTGTCTGTCACAGACAAGGCCTCTTCTATGCCTGGCAGAGTTGGGACACCGCAGCGGCCTGGACGTACCCTCCAGGGCCCCCAGACACAGTATCCCTCTACGGCGTGCATGGTACCCCTATATCCCATCCACAGCACAGAATTCACAATGCCAGGGGCTGCAGAGGGACACGGGGAACCTAGCGTGAGGCACAGGGGGTGCCCGGATGGCCCCGGGTGTGGACTCGTCTGAGCTGAGCGTCAGGGTGGTGTTTGTCGTGACTGCTTTTGGGCCTGTCTTGAAGTGCTGGAGGAGCTGGCCAAGTGCTCCTGCGTTTCTCTTTGCACAGGGCAATGGGGGTATTGGGTGCCTTTACGTGGACCATGGGTGCACTTCTGGCCTTGGTCCTACAAGCTCCATCCCATTTCTGTTATCCACCAAGAACGTTCAGCGTGTGCTCTGGCAGGTGGGGTGGGCATCCCCTGAGAAGATGTGAAGGGAGTCACAGTGCCCCCCAACAACTGAGGTCCCAACAGAACGTAGGAATCAGGGCCGCGGGGGTGTGGCTTAGTGGCCGGGTGCCACTCTCACGTGTGCAAGCCTGGGCTCAGTCCCCAGGCACAGAACAGCAGCCAGGCCTCAGCCTGGTAAAGAATGGGGCAGGACCCAGCAGGGAGAACTGCACAGGGGCTCCCTCGAGAGTTCAGGGGCTGGGGGCTTCGGACATCACCTCATTTCCCGCAGTGCCCCCTTACGAGAGCTATGTTGGAAGGGGCCCAGCGGAGCCTCCTGGGAATGGGTGGGTATGTGCACCCCCACAGTGTCCCTTCCCTTGGCATCTTTCTGGAACCTTCCACGCATCAGAAAGGGTTCTCTTCTTCAGGTGGGGCTTCCTTTCATTTTTTTTCAAAGCCCAGGGGCAGTCGCGAGTGCTCCTCGCCACTGACCTCCACTGGTTCCAGGTGGAACTGCTGAACTCGGGATCAGCACTGAACACTGGGCCAGCCAGAGCGTGGCCTTGCTGCAGGCTGGTCGGGGCTGGCCGGTCCCCAGCTCAGGGACACCCACTTTCCCTCCCAGTGGCTCCCGCTGGGCACGGAGCCGGAGGGTGAGCTGCTTCCCCCAAGTGCATGAGTGAACCCCAGATACATGGCTCAAGGTCATGTCCCCTTTGGCCGGAGCCCAAATGTCCATGCCCAGGAAACTTGAGAAATGACGGTCCCCAGATGGGTGATGGTGCACCCATAAAAACTGTCAGGGGAGGGGCTTCCCCCCAGAAAAACTGGATTTATCCACCCTCCACCCGACACACACTGAAAAAAAGAAATCCTGGAGGCATCTCTTAGTAAATGGAAGAGGAGAGGCCAAAGAGGTGATGCAGTGGGTTCGCCCCCATTTCAGTCCCCAAGCCCCACCAGGAGTGATCCCTGAGCACAGTGCCCGGAAGAAGGCCTGAGCACCGCCAGGTGTGGCCCAGACACACAGAAGAAGAAGAGGGGGCTAGCAGGGTTAGCACTGCTGTCCCCAAGGGGTTTGCGCTGACCTCTGAACTCTCTAGATGGACAGACCCTTCCCATCAGCACAGGTCAGGGTACCTGAAGCCGAGGTTTGTAAGGACCCACAGTCAGAGTTTTGGAACATTACGGTGATAACTTCAAAGAGAAGACGAACGGAATTCCCAAGCGGAAGCAGCCGGCTCTGGTCCACTTCTGAGGCGCTAACGCCAGGCTTTGCTCCCTGATCGGTTTTTATTATTTTGAATTTTCCATGTAGGAAGTTTTCCACCACGCACAGGCCCAGGGGACGCGGCCCTCCCCACCCCCCCATGACTTCAGCACATCCTGTCACTCCATCTGGAAACAGTTCCTCTCTAAAACAGACTCTGAGAATCCTACATAAACAACTGACACTAGCTCCTTATCGTCCCCTACACAAGCCGGGCTCTGAAAACCCTTCCTGGGTCTTCACCAGCAGCACAGGCCAGGGGAGGGCAGGAAGTCTCTCAAGCCGAACTTAGGCTTCCACAGACCCAAACCCCCAACTCTCACCTCCCACTCCCAACCGGGCCGGGCCAGGCCGGAGGGGACTGGTTCAGGACAGTCCCCTCCTTTCCTGCTCCCCTACGCTCAGGCCGGTCTCTGTCCCTGCTCATGCAGGGTACGTGGCTGCTCAGGGTGGCTGTCACTGGAAGTGGAAGTGAGAAAGGTGAGTGACAGCCTGGTGGTGGCCAGGGAGTGACTCCTCACAGGGCACTTCTCTGTTCTGTTTTGTTTTGTTTTTGAGGGGGGAGAGGGGGCACAAGCCCAGTGGTGCTCAGGGGTTACTCCTAGTTCTGCACTCGGCACTCAGTATTTACTCCTGGTGAGGTGCAGGGAACCATATGTGGTGCTGGGGATTGAACCCAGGCCGGCCACATGCAAGGTGAGCACGCTCCCTGCTGTGCTGTAGCTCCAGCCCCACAGCACGATTCTCTGAAGAAGGGACAGTGCGCTGGCCGTGGTCTGTGGGGTTCATCTCTTGACCCAGAAAAGGGGGGAGATCAGGCACGACCTGCCCAAGGGCTGGGGTTCTAGGTGAGGGTCCTGCTCTCTGGGGCGTTTTGTAATAGGTGGGAGGTGGGTACATGGGACCCCCCACAAACAGAACAGGGAGTCCACTGGAAGCAAGTGTCCTTGTGGTCTGCAGGCCCCAGGCTGGGGGCCTCAGGGGTTTCCTGGGAGGGACCGCCGTGTCCTGCTGCAAAGATGGTCCCCCCGGACCCAGGGGCACCCACAACTGCTGTGTCTTCTCGGCCCCCTCCCACCCGCCGTAGTGGCTCCCAGCTGGCGTCCCTTCACGTACCCTGCTGGCTAGAGCCCGGGGAAGGGCCTCCGGAAGGTCTCCCTCGGGCAGTTAAACAGTGGCCCCAGTGGCGTGGGGAGTCCACTCACAGCCATGGGCCACCACGGGGCCCCACGGCACACGGCTCCCGCATGCTAGCTTCGAGCCAGCCCGGGTTCCAGCCGGCAGCCTCTGAGCCTGGGCCCTGCCGCTCGCCCGCAGGTGATGACCAACGGCTGGGAGACGGTGGACATGACGCTGCGGCGGAACGGGCTGGGGCAGCTGGGCTTCCACGTCAAGTACGACGGCACCGTTGCCGAGGTGGAGGACTACGGCTTCGCCTGGCAGGCCGGCCTCCGGCAGGGCAGCCGGCTGGTGGAGATCTGCAAGGTGGCCGTGGTCACGCTGACGCATGACCAGATGATCGACCTGCTGCGCACCTCCGTCACTGTCAAGGTGGTCATCATCCCGCCCTTCGACGACGGCACGCCCCGCAGGTGAGGGCCCCGCGCATGGTCTCCCCCAAGCCTCCAGGACCCTGGGCGTAGTCTCCTCCCACCCCCGTTTCCACAGGAAGGCCCCCCCCACAGCCCTGAGACACAGTTCTTGGGGTGTCCCCCTGTCCCTGTCTCCTCAGTCTCCCTACTCGTGAGGACAGAGGGGGTGGCACCTGCCTTGTTCTCAGCCCACCCTTGCTTGATCCCCAGCAAGCATCGGGCCCCCTGAGCAACACCAGTCTGGCCCCCAAACAAATGAACAAGCCAAACACATGAGCAGCCCCTCTCAGGGACCCACAGCTGTGAATTGCTTTCCCCCCCACCCCGCCCCTCCTTAGACCCCTGGCCGTGAATCTGTCTCCCTCGGCAGTTCCAAAACGACTTGCAGAGCCGCAGCCCAGTGACCCTGCCCAGCCTGCGCAGTGCCCTCGTGCCCCGGTAGCGGGGGTCTCCCAGGCCCTACCTGGAGGCAGGTGTGCTCCACCCCACCCCAGTACATCGACCCCCTCTGAGGAGAGAGGGGTGTCACCAGTGGGTAGGCAGGCAGAACACCTGGGACTCGGGGTGACACTGGGACTTTGCTTCACTCCCGTGTGGGCCAGCTGTATCGCTGTTTCCTGCCAGAGTTCCATCTTGTTACTTCTCAGAGACATGGATGCCCGCTGGTCCGGCTCCAGCTGCACTCCCCACCCCGGGGGACATGCGCGGCCTCTGGACACCCCCTTCTTGGTCATCTTTTGTTTTGCCTTGTTTGGGCGCTATGCCCAGCAGTGCTGAGGGCACTCTCCTGGCTCTGTGCTCAGGGATCACAGCTGTTGGGGCTCGGGACCATTTGGGGTGCCAGGGGTCAAGCCTGCCTCTGCCTCGTGCACGCGCCCGCCCCATTGTGCTATTGCTCTGGTCCTCTGTCATCTTCTGAGGACTCCTAGCCTCCCTCCTGGGCTCTCAGCCTCCCAGCCTCCAGGCTTCGAGACCTTTTCGGGTGACCCTGAAAGTTCCCGGGCTCCAGGGGTGCTGAAGGGCGTCGGCGGGTGGCTCAGCAGGGACAGGCGGACTCCAAGGACCAGGCCAGTCCAGGCTGAGCTCCCTCAGGATCCAGGACATGGATCCCAGAGCTCAGCCCCTGCCCCACCCGCGCCCCCTCCCGAGCAGCACGGCAGCCGCCGCCGCCGCCCCACCGCGAGCCCCAAGCTCCGGCGCGGGTGCCAGCCAGGCTAGGGGGGAGTCACAGGCCCTCTCGCATCTATTTCAAGGCTCTGGGTTTCGTGGCTTTTTTTTTTTTTTTCCCTTTAACCACCCTGCAAAGTAGGTCACCTGCTCCTCTTCAGCTGCCTCTGAGCTGCTCTGGAACAAGGCAGAGACTATCCTTTGATCCGGAAGGCGTCTGCCCCTCTGGCCCCGGGTACCAGGAGGGCAGCAGCCAGCCCAAGGCCTGGCTCAGGAGAGGGGGAGAGGGCTGGGCAGGCGGAGCCCCGCGGCTGAGCCCCATCCGGCTCGAGGACCCGGAGCAAGCCAAGTCTCAGGCTAGTCCCCGCTAGGCCCTGGCGGTGCAGACACGACCTTCCCCAGCTGCCGTCTCTGAGTCACTTAATCTGTCTTCCCAGGGGGTGGCCGGAGACCTATGACATGAATACCTCGGAGCCCAAGACCGAGCCGGAGAGCTTGACCCTGGGGGGCCGGCCCCCCTACCGCAGCAACGCTCCCTGGCAGTGGAGCGGGCCCGCGTCCCACAACTCGCTCCCTGCCTCCAAGTGGGCCGCTCCCGCCACCCCGGGCCATGTCCAGTCCCTGAGCCGGGCCCCGAAGCAGACCCCCATGGTCCCCTTCCGGGAGTCCCAGCCCCTGCACAGCAAGAGGTAAGGACCACACTCTCCCCCCCCCCTGTCCTGCCCCTCCCCTCCTTCCCAGCGCCTGCCTCCTTGAGGCCCTGCTCACTTCCCCCCTGCCCGCTAGTTCTCCCCCTCGCTCCTTCCTCCCTTCCTTCTCTGCCTTTCTACCCGGAGCCTCTCACGCGAGGGAGAGGCCCCGTGCTGGGAGCTCAGAGTCTGAGGGTGGAGAGCCACCCGGGCATGTAGGATCAAAGCTATTTTTAAAAAAGATCCAGGCACGGATCAGCACAAAACCTAGGTGGGAGATTCCCAGTTGGGGGAGGCGGGCGGAGGGGCAGAGGAGAACCCTTTTGTGGGGGATGGGGATGACCTCCCCCCCATTCTAGCTCCTGACCTTGGAGTCCATGCTGATGGCATTTGCCCTCCTCTGGACCCTCTTATGTCTGTCCTGAGAGACAAAGAGCCTTTTCTAAGACATGAAGGAGTCCGGCCAGCAGAGGAATGTCTTGTCCCTGGAACGGGGGTGGGGTGGGGACTGAGGGGGCCGTGAGGCTTCCTGCCGCCTTTTCTCCACCGCTTTGCCTCCACCTCCTGGGCCTGAGGGAAAGGGTGGCCCTGTCCTCTCCCTCACCCCTGCGTCTGACCTCCCTCCCTTCTCTCCTTCCAGGCCCGTCAGCTTCCCAGAAACCCCTTACACAGCGTCACCAGCAGGGGGCGACAAAGTCCCTCCCTACCGACAGCCTTCTGGGAGCTTCTCCACCCCCGGCTCCGCCACCTACGCCAGATACAAGCCATCCCCAGAAAGGTCAGAATCCTTCCCTCCTTCCAAAGGCAGGAACCAACCGGATGAAAGCTGGGGCGCCTCGGTCCCCGCAGCACGCACACAACCCAGGGTATCTGGGCCTGTGCAGGAGATTCCTAGGTCCCAGGAGGACCAGGAGGAGACCAGCGGGGCCTGATCACCGTCAGGGCCCAGCTGACCACACAGGACTCGCCCTTGGCTTTTCTTACGGCAGAAGCTTGAGGGTACAGTGGGGTAGCGGTTAAGAAAGCAGATCCAGGGCCTGGAGCCATAGCACTGCGGGGAGAGCATTTGCCTTGCATGCAGCTGACCTGGGTTCAATTCCTGGCACCCACTATGGTCCCCTAACCACCACCAGGAGTAATTCCTGACTCAGAACCAGGAGTAACCCCTGAGCATCGCCGGGTGTGACCCAAAAAGCCGAGGAAAAAAATCAGGTCTTTGGATATTGTGTTTGTGCTCAGCCATGTCTCGCTGAGGTGATGCCAAGCCAGAATTACTCAGGGGCCTGCTTGGTGCCAGTTAATAATTCTGCGTGGCTGACTTAACCTCTGCACGTCAGTGGCTCCACATCTGCTTAGGAGATCTGCTGGATTCGATCGTCAGATCTGTGATGCTGCTGCTGCACGTTCTTGACCCCCAAAGAACATAAGCGTGAGGTGATAACCGCGCTAACGGATGCCTTGGTGATTGGTGCGTCCAGCCACGCCGCCTCTGCTGCCACCTTCGTCACCTCTGCTCCATTAGGTGCCTGTTGGTGACCTTGAGGGAAGGTGTCTCTGAGTGTCTCTGCTCAGGAAGAACATTCTCCAGTCAACATCACTGTACTGTACAGTACAACCCTGTACTGTACACACAAGTAAAGTGCCCCCAGAGCCTGGTCAGAGGTGGAGTGCCCTCTCCCACCCCCGTGCTGACCGTGCCCGAGCACCAACCCGTGGGGCCTGATCTGCTGGGCTGAGCTTCACCCTGCTCGGGCATACTGGCACTGCCAGGCTCCTGGCAGAATCTCCACACTTTTCCCAGCCCCTGAGTAGGGGCCGAGGGACCTAGGCTTCTGCGCCCTCACCTACTTGGTGGTGCCGCTGTCTTTTCTTTCTTTGTTATTATGCCTTTATTATTATTTCTTTCATTATTTCCTGAGGCCACACCAGGCGGTGCTCAGGGCTTACCTAACCTGGCTCTGCACTCAGGGATCACTCCTGGCAGGGCGCACACGAGGTGTCGGGATCAGATCTGGGTCGGCCATGTGCAAGGCAAGTGCCCTGCCCACTGGGCTCGCTCGCAGCCCGGGTCTTGCCTTCGAGATCCTCAGGTCCATGCGAGATGACCCCAAGCTCCCAACCCCTCCACACACCTATCCTTCTCTCGGCAGTTGGACATCAGCTTCCACCCCACCCCTCGGACCATGCTTGTCCTTGGTGCAGTTAAACCCCCAGCATCCCCCAGCCCCTTGGGTGCTCCCTTATCCTGCCAGGCCGGAAGCCGAGACTGGCTGGTGGGTGCAAGGAAAGCTGCTGACGGCAGCCCCTCATTTCCCCCAGCATCCAAGAGCCTCCTAGTGGGTCGGTCTCCCCAGTACCCCGGAGGTGCCCCTCTCACTGAGTGCTCCTGACCCTCAGACGCCTCCCTCAGCACGTCCACTCAGTTTTGTTTTTTTTTTTTGGCTTTTTGGTCACACCCGGCGATGCACAGGGGTTACTCCTGCCTCTGTACTCAGGAATTACCCCTGGTGGTGCTCAGGGGACCATATGGGATGCTGGGAATCGAACCTGGGTCGGCCGCGTGCAAGGCAAACGTCCTGCCCACTGTGCCTTTGCTCCAGCCCACGTCCGCTCATTCCTGCGCCCCCTCCCCGTACAGCTTCCCGCCACCATGACCCAGGGTCTCTCACACACCAGCCCTCAGCCCTGTGCTTGCCTCCTCTCCAGGTATGCGGCCGCCCCCCACCCACTGCTATCCTTTGATCCCCACTTTGGCCTCGATGGGACATCCAGTGGCGAGTCCTCCTCAGGCGGCCTGACCAGCCAGGAGAGTACCATGGAGCGCCAGAAGCCAGGTAGGCCCCACACTGGGCACCAGGGACAAGGGCAGGCAAGAAGGCTGTGGGGGCCGCGGGCAGCTGAGCCGCTCCCAGGGCTGCTGGCCACATGCCATGGAGCAATGGTGTCAGGACGCCAGAGGGACCCGATCGGAGCCGTACCGGTGCCTCAGCCCTCCTGGGCCCCGACTCAGCCTCCGTCCATTCCGGCCACTGGGGTGGACGTGAGAGTGGGGACACATGGTGGACTTGCTTAAGATTTCTTTTGAAAAGGTGATACTCAGCCATGCCAGGCTGGTAGTTCAAGGCAAGGCTGGGAACCAGCAGTTCTCCCCCAGGGGGACTCAGAACACCAGGCAGTGCCAGGAGTGGACCCCATCGGTTCTGCTGCTCTGTCTCCTGGCCCCACACCCTGCAGTTTCAATGACTGGTTCCTAATGTCCTGGGGTTGGTTTCGTTTGGGGGCCCCTCCTGGCACAGCACTCAGGGATCACTCCTGATGGGGCTGTGGGACCCTCGGGGTTCTAGGATCCAACCTGCACTGGCTGCGTGCAAGGCAAGTGCCTTCCGAGATGTACCACCCATCCGGCCTTTCCTTTAGCCCTGATGAGCGCGGCAGCCTCTGGCGTGTTTCTTCCCCATTTACCCTCCCTGCCAGAGGATTGAGCCCGCACAGGCGCCTCTCCTGTCAGTATCTTACACAGTTTTCGACATCTTAGATTTGTGATGAGGGGGTGGTCTCTACACACAGGAAACCAGTGGCGTGTCCAAGTGTCGGCATTGGAGATAGACACGGCCTCTCTCAAGCTGTTCCCGCCTCTCTGCTGCTGTTCCGGGCAGCTCTGGAGGTGACCGTGTTGGCCTGTCACCAGTTCCCAGGATAGAGAGTTCCGGGAGCAGGGTGCCTGCCCCTCCTGCTGCCGCGAGCCTGCAGACTCCTCCTGTCACCACCTGCAGGGCAGAGCCTCTGCCTCCTGATCTGTATCTCGTTCCTCCCCACACAGCCCAGAAAGACACAGAAGTGTTGCTTGGTGATCTCAGGACACCAGAAGTGTAAGATGGAACGAGGGAAGGGGGCAGCAACCCGCGTGCCCCCAGGTCAGACCCCACCAGGGTCTGCTCAGCCATCACAGGACCTCGCCCTATACTTCCCCGTGGCCTGGCATTGCCTGTTCCTCTGCCCTCCGGTGCTCAGACATCCTGGTGACACCATAGTGGCACTGGAGCTGGCCCCGGTTAACAGAGGAGCCAGAGCATGGGGGTCCTTGTGGAGGTCCCTGTGGGTGAGAAGCGTCATCAGGAGTGAGCCAAGGCCCCTGAGCCACGCCCAGAGGTGCCAGAGGCTCCACTGCCCTGTGTCTCTGTGGCCATGGTTGCAGGAGTGCTGGGAGGTCACAGGGAGGATGAGGCGCACAGACACCAGGTCAGAGAGAACATTCCAGGGAGAGTGGGCAGGAGGTCATTGAAGACCCCTCGGGGGCCACCTGTCTGGGGTCGGAGGAGCAGTGAGGGCCTTGGGGTGGGAGGACTGGGGGAGGCAAGGACACAGGTGACAGGTCAGCATGGGGGACGAAGTCTTTGTCCTCTGCACAAACCCAGTGCTGTGGCTCTTCCAGCGGAAGTGTGTGGGGTACAGCGCTGGGGTTCACAGGGGTCCTCTGGCCGCGACTCTTTTTGGGGGGGACAGTACAGGAAAAAAGGGGTAAGTCTAAATGTGGCCACATGGAGGGGGAGTGAGGAATTCCTTGTGCCTCGGCATGATAACAGCGGTAAAGGGGGCCAGGGGTTCTGACCTGAATAGCCAGAAGCAGGAGCTGCCCTGGGCTGGGGAGATGGGGACACAGGGAGGCGGGGCGGCTCCATGAGAGGGGACAGCCCTGGGTAGGAGGCCTGGAGTCAGTAGAAGTCAGAAACGGGGGGACTCCACAGAAAGAGAGAGACAGACATAGAAAGATTGCACTCATCTATGGTATATAGAATAACAGAGTGGGAGACTAACACCCAAGAACTGTAGAAATAAGTACCAGGAGGTTGACTCCATGGCTTCGAGGCTGGCCTCACGTTCCGGGGAAAGGTCAACTCAGAGAAGCGATCACCAACTACATTGTAGTCGAAGGCCATGTGGGGGAAGGGAGTTGCGGGCTGAATGAGGGCTAGAGACTGAGCACAGCGGCCACTCAACACCTTTATTGCAAACCACAACAGCTAATTAGAGAGAGAAAACAGAAGGGAATGCCTTGCCACAGTGGCAGGGTGGGGTGGGGGGGAGATGGGATTGGGGAGGGTGGGAGGGACACTGGGTTTACGGGTGGTGGAGAATGGGCACTGGTGAAGGGATGGGTTCCAAACTTTGTATGAGGGAAGTATAAGCACAAAAGTGTATAAATCTGTAACTGTACCCTCACGGTGATTCTCTAATTAAAAATAAATAAATTAAAAAAAAAAAAAAGATGCAAGAAAAGAAAAAAAAAAAAAAAGAAACGGGGGGACTCCAGAGCTGCCAGGTTGGGCAGAGGGGGAGTGGGGGGCACCGGGGGGTGCTGAAGACCCTGTGGGGGCAGGGGCTCCTGATGTCTCTGCTCACCACCCAGGGACACAAGACAAAACTGTCCCCAGTGGAGTGGGGCCAGGAGTCGCCCTGCCCTTCCACACCCACAGCCAGCTCCATCCTTGACTGCACCCCCCCAGTGCCTGGTGCCAGCCCACCTCCAGCAGGATCCTGGGCCCCCAGCACCCCAGGGCCACCCTGGAGGCAGCTGCCACAGTGGTTGCGGGTCTCTGGGGCTTCTGGGTGGGCCATGCCACTCGGCAGGGCCCGAATCTCACCAGTGGGCGTCCGTTGTGTCTCCTTCCTCGGGGGCTTAGGGTGTCCAGTGAGGTCACTCCTGAGGGTCCTGTCACTAGGAGAAAGGCGACACCTGCTTAATGCCATTCTCCCTGATGAGGGGGGTGGTCACAGTCCCTGGTGCCGAGAGGGGTGGGACCCTCCAGCCTTCCTGAGCACTGGCTCCACCAGGTGAGTCACAGCTAACCGCTCCTCTGTCTCATCTCCCTGCAGAGCCTTTGTGGCATGTGCCCGCCCAGGCCCGGCTCACCGCCATGGCTGGAAGCTGTGGGAGCAAGCACACCTCCCGGCAGGACACAGCAGGCAAAGACTCTCCCAACAGGCATTCCAGAGTGAGTCTGGGCGCCCCCTGCGCCTGGGTGTGGGCATCCCCACATTCCAGAGTGCGTCTGGGCCCCGCCCCCTGTGCCTGGGTGTGGGCATCCCCCACGTTCCAGAGTGAGTCTGGGCGCCCCCTGCCCCACCCTGTCTCTTGGATGTGGGCATCGCCCACCTCTGCCGGCCCCGCCCGCCCGTGCAGCCTTCCTTCACCAGCCTCGTCTTTCCTCGTTGTTCCATCAGTCTTGGTGGTGACGTCTCCTTGAGCTGCTGGTAACAAAACTACCACAGCTGATGGTGGAGAGACGGCAGGATGTTTCTGCCCATTTTGGAGACTGGGAAGTTGAGGGTAAAGGTGTGGGCAGGCCCAGCATCTGGTGAGGGCCCCTTCCGGTTTGCACGCGGTCACCACCTTCTCACCTCCTGAGCTCCGGGAGTCAGAGAGCTCTCTGGGGGCTGGAGCAATAGCACAGCGGGTAGGGCATTTGCCTTGAACGCAGCCGACCTGGGTTTGTTTCCCAGCATCCCATATGGTTCCCCGAGCACCACCAAGAGTGATTCTTGAGTGCATGAGCCAGAAGTAACCCCTGTGCATCGCCATGTGTGACCCAAAAAGCAAAAAAAAAAAAAATTGCTCTGCAGAGCCCTAAACACGATCAGGCCATCAGAGCCATCTTTCTGGAGCTGGTTACGCCCAGGCCCTGCCATCTAATGTGACAGCACAAGAATTGTGGGGGCAGCAAACACTGCACTACACTAGCCTGACATTCCCCAGGTCCCAGTGACCTCACACAGTGCCCATGCGCCCTCCTCTGACAGCAGCTGGTGTCTGGTGAGGACTTCCTGTCTCCTGTGGCTTCACTGCCCCTCGCGGCTCGGCTGCCAGCATGAATGCTGGGAAATGGCCTCCTGCATGCTTGGCAGTCTCTCCTCGGCCACCCACCGGTGGGTGTCGCATGGCCCTTACGCCAACGCCCAGCTCTGAGGCCATGGTGCGACAGGGTCAGACGCAGCCCTGCTTCCGTGAGGGCCACCACAGGGCGGGCCCACCATGACGGGATGACGCCAATGACTGATCCCTGCTGTGAAGGGAAACCAAAGCCCAGCCTAGTGGGGGTAGTGGGAGGGGGTGTCTGTTGAGGACCAGGCAGACAGGGAAGGCCACTTGGGAGGCTTGAGGGGAGGGCACCAAGGGCAGGAGTGCCAGCAAGTGTCCCAAGCAAGCGTGGTGAGAGATCCAAGGCCTGAGTGGGCCTGAGGCTCAGCCCCGGGCGGGGAGACTGGAGCAGGGGCGTAATCTGACGCAGGGGGTTCACAGCCCCTCTCCAGCTGCCTCGGAGCATGCACGGGTCCCAGGGAGGAGGAGCTGTGCTGGGCAGCACCCGGGCAGTGCCATGGAGCCAGAAGTGCCAGGGTCTGTTCTGACGATGCTGCATCACTGATTGGCCACGGGCAAGAGGAGGGTCTAGGGCAACTAGTCGGACAGCATGGAGGCAGCAGGCAAGGGCCAGGCTCATGACGGGGTCCACAGGCTGCACTCACAATCTCTGGTGCCCCTCTGAGAGACGGGGCGGGTGTCAGCCCCATGTCACAGATGTGCACACGGCAGGGTTGGTGACCGGCCAGTGGGGCTGGAGCTGCCAGCTGACCACTGGGTTCCGCCACAGGGGGGCAGGGGAGCTGGCCCCACCCGGAGCCCAGGGCTGAAACACTCATCTCGCCCTCCAGGGAGAGCCTCAATACTCCAGTCACTCCAGCAGCAACACTCTGTCCAGCAACGCGTCCAGCAGCCACAGTGACGACCGCTGGTTCGACCCCCTGGACCCCCTGGAGCCCGAGCAGGACCCCCTGTCCAAGGGCGGCTCCAGCGACAGCGGCATTGACACCTCCCTCTACACCTCCAGCCCCAGCTGCGTGTCCCTGGCCAAGGTGCCTCGGCCCACCAAGCCCCACAAGCCCCCCGGAAATCTGGGGCTGTGTGGGGGCGGGCGAGAGGCGGTGGTGCGGCCCCATCACGCGGACCGGCGCCGAGAGGTCTCCCCGGCCCCCGCCATCGCCAGTCAGAGCAAAGGCCACCGAGCAAAGCTCTACTCGGGCACCAGCACGCCGACCGGCCTGGCAGGGGGCAGCCGCGACCCCCCAAGGCAGCCCAGGTAAGACCCTGCACGGCTCTTGGGGTGGGGGATTCCCAACCCCCTTGCACTTCCCCCACAGTCATCCTGGCAGAGGGTTCCCCTCCCCAAAAAATGTGCCCATGGGGGGGATGGGCTGCTGACATGCTCACTTGCAGAGGGGAGAGAGGGGGCTCATCATCCCCACCGCCCTGTTCCCCATCCATCAGCCTTCAAGGTACCTCGGGCCTGGTTCACCCTGCCCTTCTCTCTCTCCTGCTCTCCCCGCCAAGACCAGTGGCCCGTTTTTAAGCTCTCAGGAGTGAGTTTGGACCCAGGTTGAGGCCTCGCGCACAGGGCAAGCCCCCTATAGCAGGAGGGGTAGACAAGAAATCTGGGGGGCCCGGGAGTGCCATCTTGGCTGAGCCCCACAGAGGCATGAAGCGGGGTAGAAGAGCTCACGGGCTGGGCTGGCCCACATCAGCTCCTCAGACCCCCTCCTGGAGAAACAGGCTGGGGGCCGGGGCGCATCTCCCTCCCGGGTCTTCTCTCTCTCCTCTCACCCACCCCCAGAGGGCCCAGACAGGCCACACCCGCCCTGCCCTCTGGCCTCACCCAGCAGAGTTTTCTCTGCTACCTCAGGCCCTGGTCCCAGGCAGAGGCTCAGACCCCCTGGACCTCTCCCAACCACCCACCCCATCCGCGTAGAATCCTTTTTGCTCCACATGGCTCCAAATCTCTCATGACCACGCAGTGGATGGGGGTTCACTGACAGACTCAGACCCCCACGGCAGGTTTGCAGGTGCCCCAGAGGGGGAGAAAGAAGAGGCGCCCTGTGAGTCCGGCCCGGCCTGTGTCACTCTGCCACCCTCCCTTTCCTGACAGCCCCTTCACTCGCCACTCGTCCCACCCCCATCAACCAAGGGAGGCCCAGGAGTGTCGGCTCAGCACTGGCGGGGGCACCCACCCCAGGCGCCCGGGACTCCGTTCCCCTCTGGGGACCCACAGGCCTGGAAAGGCAGCTGCGCCAGGAGGAGACAGGGCTGAGGCGGGGGGTGGGGGGGTCTAAAATTACCCGGTGTCTGAGAGAAGGATCTGGTGAACCCAGAAATGAAGGGAATAAAATGGGAGAGGAGCCGGTTCGAAAGAGGGCCTGCGCCGAGCTTTAATTTGCATGCAGACAATTGATGCTAATTGCAAATCATTCTTATCTACTCATTAAAGCCGCTTCCTGAAGTTTTCTCCTAGGCAACCAAGCTCTAGTGTGGAACCGCACTTCCCAAAATGGGGTGCTCACAGGCGATTTGGGTGGTGCCGGGAGGAAAGTATTTCCTTTTAAATGGATATATGTTTACTTTAATGAGTATCGGGAAGAGTGTTGCCAGCCATCCCCTGGTTCTACTGACAGCGCCTTGACAAGTTAAGGGAAATTCAATGAGTTGATTTACAGCAATGTATTGGAAGCTGAGAGGGGCGAGACCTGAGTGGGGGTGCATGCCTGCCCCTCAGCCAAGGCTGTCTGCCCTGGACTGAGGCCAGAACCTCTCTGGGCCTCAGTTTCCTCATCTGTGAAAGGGGGTGTGTGTAGAAAGGTCCTGCCCACCTCAGATAAAAATCTGAGTTTGGGCTGGAGTGATAGTACACGCATAGGGCCTTTGCCTTGCATGTGGCCGACCCGAGTTCAGCCCGCCACATCTGTATATTCCCCACGAGCACCACTAGGAGTAATTCTTGAGTGCAGAGCCAGGAGTAACCCCTGAGCATAGCTGGGTATGACCCCAAAACCAAAAAAAAAAAAAACATAAAAATCTGAGTTCATGGGGGCCGGAGTGATAGCACAGTGGGTAGGGTGTTTGCCTTGCATGCGGCCAACCCGGGTTCGATCCCCGGCATCCCATATGGTCCCCCAGGTACTGCCAGGAGTAATTCCTGAGTGCAAAGCCAGGAGTAACCCCTGAGCATCACTGGGTGTGACCCAAAAAGCAAAAAAAAAAAATCTGAGTTCATTTTAAAACTCAATTGTCAAAACAGTTCGCAACCAGGCAGTGTCCATCTACCACAGGAGAAGTGTTCCCAAAAGTTGCACAGAGTCCCTGCAGGCAGGGAGAGGCAAGAGATGGGGAGGCAGGGTTCAGGCAAGGCCGCTTCCCCCACTCCCCAAAGCATCTGGGCAGGTCTGGCGCATGCACTTGCCCTGGGGGAATGGGAAGGATGACTTGTCTGGGGCTGACCAAGAGGTTCCCCCCAGACCAATCTGGACCATAGCCGGGGGGGGGGGGGGTGAGTTTCAGATCTTCTGAAGGCCGAGGCGACGCTCAGGTGGGGGTGCCTAGCCTGCCCGCCTCCTTGTTAGGCCGGTGTTTCCCACCTCACAGAATTGAGTGACCCATTGTACACATTCTTAGAGCAGTGCCCAGCAGTGGACACCTTCTCCATACCTGGGAGGGTCATTTGACCTAGAGGGAAGGTGATAAACAGAATGAGGCTGCTTTAGACTGACCAGCTAGGACGTTGGAGCTTGTCACAGTACCGGGGACAGCGAGGACAGCGTGAGACTGGGTGCAGTGGGGGAGACAGATCTCTCCTCGGTAGTGATAGCCCAGCCGGTCAGGGAAGGAAGAAGGAAGCACCCAGAAAGTGGAGCCCAGTGGCTGGAGTGATAGTACAGTGGGTGGGGGGTTTGCCACGCACACGGCTGACCAGGGTTTGATCACTGGCACCCTGTAGGGGCCCCTAAGCTCCTCTAAAAATGGCCCCTGAGCACAGAGCCAAGAGTACGCACTACTGTGATGCCCCGCCCCCAAAAAAAAATAAAGAAGAAAGGCCGGCTAGAGTGATAATACAGTGAGTAGGGTGCTTGCCTTTCATGCAATCCCCAGCATCCCATATGGTGCCCTAAGGCCCACCAGGGGTGATTCCTGAGTGCAGAGCCAGGAGTAACCCTTGAGCATCACCAGGTGTGACCCAAACAACCCCCCCTCCCAAAAAAAAAAAGGAAGGAGGGAAGAAAGAGACAAAAGGAAGGAAGGAAACTACCTAACTGGGGGTGCAGCAGGCCTGACCCGGTTTGGAAGAAGCTTCCTTTCCTGGAGAAAAGCAGCCAGTACCCCAGAACTCACAGTCAGCCCCACCCAGCCACCCTCCGTCTCCCCTGTCCCCTCTCCATGGACGCAGGGACCCCAGGGCGTAGAGGCCAGTGAGCTGAATGGAAGGCCTGTGCCTCCGAGCCTGTGGGCAGGCCTGGGTGTGTGAGCGGCACCGCCCTTGGCTCTGCCTCCCTGGCCCGTGTGGGAAGCGCCCATGTTCTCTCAGCCGCCTGCTGGGCGCCGGGTGCAGGCCAGACCCCCCGGCACGACAGGAACGGCAGCAGCAGTGAATGGATGGCGCTGGGAGAAGCCTGCTGCAGAGCACCCCTGGACTGGGGCTGGGGGCGCCCTGACCCCGCTCGCCTGGGTTTGGGGATCGCTTCCCTGAGGAGTCACGAGACGGAGGAGGAAAGGGAGGAGCAGGTGAAGTGGTTTGGGGGGGCTGACCCAGGCTTGATCTGGGATGTGGCGATGTGGGTGTCGGAGAGTTCGTGCAAGCGTGTGTGTATCGTGCCTGTCACCATCCACGGGATTGCACAGGTGGGGGCGGTTTTCCCTCTTGTGTTTGGGTTTGTTTGTTGTTGTTTTAACTGTTCTTGGAGGTGACACTGGGTTACAGGGCTGTGAGTGTTTTTAGGGGTACAGGGTTCTCACCCCAGCTCCCCATGTCCGTGCCCCCCAGTCCTGTGGTCAGTCTAGGGATTTGGTTCGACTGGCCTGCGCCCGCAGAGTGGTGCCCAACCCCACACCAGCGTGAGCTCATCCCAGGTCTCTGCTGCCAGCTCCTGGCTTGTTTTCTGGGGCCACACCCGGCAGTGCTCAGGACTTTCTCCTGGCTCTGCCCTCGGGGATCACTCCTGATGAGATCAGGGGGAACTTACGTGATGCGGGGGATCAAGTCCGGGTCAGCCTCCTGCAAGGCCGGCACCCTCCCCTCTGTGCTTTGCTTCGCCTCCTCCTCCTGGCTTATATCACACATTCTACCTGACCTGACGCTCACTTGGATGTAGGGATGGGGAGGGAGGCCCACCAGACTGCCCCCCCCACCAAAGATGCCAGTCGAGGGTCTCTAGGTGACCCCCAGTTCTTTCTCATACGGCTGCAGATCAGGGTCCCCCCAGCTTCCAGTGATTTGCCGGGATGGCTCACAGAGCTGCAGGGAACAGCTCTGTGTTTGGCCAGGTGACTGGCCAGGCGGAAAGGGAGCACTGTGGGAAGGGCCAAGTACTGGACCCTCAAGTGCATGCCCCTCGCCTGCACCTGCACGTGCTCAGCACCCAGAAGTTCCCAAACCCCACACTGGATCCATCTGTAGCTCTACTTCCAGCCCCATCTCCTTTCTCGGGAAAGTGGGGGGAGGGCGGAAGAGCTGGCTCTGATCACAGCCTCTGGGTCTCTCCAGTAGCAGCCGTGGGCCAGGAAACAGGGCAGATTATCAGGTCAAAAGATGCACTTCAGGCCAGGAAGATAACTCAGGGCTGGAGCGCGTGTGTGGATGGGAGGCCCCTGGCACGACAGGATCCCCTCAACTTGCCTGTCAGTAACCCCCATCCCCAAAGAAATGCCCCGTTTTGTTTAATGGTGGGGGGGCGGGGGTTAAGTGCTTCTGGTGCTCTTTTCTCAGGGAGGAGGTCAGGGTGCAGGTGCCTAATAGACGTTTTTCAGTTATCTCACAGGGATATTCAACTTACTTTGGGTTGTTTTTTTTTTTTTGGTTTTTGTTTGTTTGTTTTTTGGGTCACACCCAGTGATGCTCAGGAGTCACTCCTGGCTCTACACTCAGGAATTACTCCTGGCAGTGCTCGGGAGACCATATGGGATGCTGGGAATCGAACCCGGGTCTGCCGAATGCAAGGCAAACGCCCCTCCTGCTGTACTATCACTCCAGCCCCGATATTCAGCTTATTTTGAACAGGACCAGGAAAGATGAGGTGTGGCATTGTGGGGGTTGGGGGCATGGGGAAAGCATGTACAAAGACCCTGATGTAGAGCAAAGGACGTGTCAGGTCACTGGATACTGGCCCCTGGGCTCAGGAGAAATTGGAGTGGAGGCAGGGCCTGAGGGGAGGTCTGGGAAGTCAGATCCATGGGAGTCCCTGTCAGCAACCTGACCGTTGGATGTGATGGACAGCAGAAAGCTTTCCAACATAAGGATCCTGCAGGCGGCTTGATTCGTTTGGCGGAAGGGGGGCTTGTGGGGGACTCTGAGCTCAGGGATCACTCCTGGCCAGGCTGTGGGGCCCGTATGAGGTGCTGGGGATTGAACCAGGGTCGGCCATGTGCAAAACAAGTACCTTCCCTGCTGTGCTCTTTCTCCAGCCCCAGGCTAGACTGGAGTGAGGGCTGGGGATGGTGCTGTGGGGAGGCGGCCGTGACCAGGCCGCTGAGAAACCAGCAGCTGTGGGGCCTTCCCAGACCTTCGTGCCAGGCACTGTTCTCAGCGCAGCAGGGAGCAACAGCTTCCGCCCTGGTGCAGCCCCGCTGTCCTGGAAAGAGACAGACAGACAGACAGCAACTATACAGCCATGACAGATGCGCCCGGTGATAGAAAGAAAAACCTGAGAAGGGTGGAGATCAGGGAAGGCCTCTTAGAGGAGGTGGTTGTTTTGGAGGAAGCCAGGGAGTGATCTGTGCAGAGGAAACAGCACATGGCCAGGCCCGAAGCAGACCCGTTGCAGTGCCCTGGACAGGGCCGGTCCCCATGGGGCACAGCGGGGCAGGTGGAAGGCAGCTGTGCGTGGTGGGGAGAGGCCCAGCAGGTCGCTGCAGGGCTCCTCTGTGGGGCGGGCGTGGGGGCCATATGGGGATCAGGAGAGGAGCAGGGGTGGAGCCCAGGAGGAGGACGAGCCCAGCCCTGCCCCGGCGGGTCCCTTCCACCCCCCCCCCCCGCACTGCGGCCTGTAGCAGCTTGTGACTCCCCAGCACCCCCCACCGCCCCAGACGTTCGTCATGGGCGCCCAGTGCCAGGCGCCCGCAGTGGGCCGAGATCCCAGGCCTGCTGCCACCAGGCACCCCCGGGGCTGCCCCTCCCCTCAGGAGCATCCAGGCTTTCCAGAACAATTTGTCAGAGCTTAGGGCTCCGGCGCCACGTGCAGCCCCACGCCCCAGGCGTTCCCACAGAGGCAGGAAGCATGTGACCTGGCCCCTGGCCCCACACACCTGTCTAGGGGGCACAGCCCCGGAAGGTAACGTGAGGGCCCTGGGCGAGCGGATAGGCTGGGGTGACCACGTGCTGGGCCTCCTGGGAGACGCACGGTCAGCCCCCCACAGTCCAGGGAGGAAGCACAGGGGGCGCGGCCAAGGTGGGTGTGTCTGGTGGGTTGGAGAGCAGCTTCTCGGGGGTAGTGGGGAGCAGGCAGCTGCATGCCCCCCCCAGCCCCCCTGCATGAGGTGGACCCAAGTCCTAAGGGGTTCTACCTGTTTCTACGCTGGGAGTCAGGAGCCACGGCAAGGACAGGGGTGTGGAGGATGGTGGCAGGGACTGAAGACCCACAGGGCCGTGGGTGGAAGGTGGCCCGTGACTGACTCAGCCTGTGCCAGGCCACAGGAGGCAGCGAGGAACCCACCAGGGTGAACAAGCGCGTCCCCGGGTCTAGGTTCTGCCTGTGACCTGAGCCCCCTCCCACCTGCCCACTGCAGCCTGGCCTGGGGTTGCAGCAGGATCTAGGGTGCAGTCCCAGGTGCATGCCTGGTCCAGTCCCAACTGCTGCGAGGTGTCCTCTGACCTGGCATGTCCTCCCACGACTGTCATCTCAGCATGGACAGGCGCCCTCTCTCCAGCTGAACCTGGCTGTACCCCTACCGGCGTCATCACTTGGGATTTCACTTCCTCTTTCGGGGCCTCAGTTTCGCCACTTGAAAGAGGAGCCCAGTAGCTCCTGCCTGTGAGCAAAGGCCTTTGAGATTGTTGCCAGGGGCAGAAGTGCAGTTCCCTGTGTGGATTGCCCTGCACCCTCAGAACCAGAACTCGCCCAAATGAGCAGTTGTGATGCCACCCTGTGGCCAGGTCACAGACCCTCCACGCTGACCAAGAACCTCTGAGGGTCCCCCCAGAGCTGTCAGGTTGGGCCCCCGCCCGTATCCCACACAACAAGCCCCTTTCTAACCCTAGCTCAGGGAGCCTGTGATCGGGGGGCGGGGCTTGACATGGCCTGACACGGCCTCCTCTCAAGGGAGGAAACTGAGGGAGGCTCACTGAGGAGGGGAGGGGTTGAGGTTACGGTGTGGAAGATCCGGGTTCTGACCTCGTCCATCTGCCCTGGGCTGCTGCCCACATCACTAATGAATGCAGAGTCCAGGAGGGCCCGTCACACGGGGGTGTCCTGAGCGAAAGGACAAGGTGTTTGCTCCACGGGTGGCGGGGAAGTAGCAACTAGGAACTCAGCCCTGCACGGCTCATGGCAGGGAGTTCTGGGGCATCCCCTGTCTGCACCATATTCAGGGCGTGTCACAGCCACTTTGATTGCATTTGATTTTTTATTTTGTTTGGGGGCCACACCCAGCACTGCTCAGACTTGTTCCTAGCTCTGCGCTCAGTGGTCACTCATGGTGGGGCCCGTGGAACCATATGTTGGGGTTCGAACCCAGTGCTGGGGATCGAACCCAGGCAGGCCACATGCAAGGCAAGTGCCCTACTCGCTGTGCTATCTCTCTGGTTCCCGATTTTTTTTTAACTACTTTTTATATCAGACATTCCTATCAGTGGAATTTAACACTAGCTTTATTCCCCTGAAATATGGCAACTTTTCCCCAGTATAGCAGCGTTTTCCTCTGCCCCTTTGTGTTATTTTTATCTCATCGCTGTCATGTCCATATGTGTTAGAAACCTACCAGTTCTGGGGTGGAGCGATAGTACAGCGGGTAGGGAGTTTGCCTTGTACACCACCAACTCGGGTTCGATCCCAGATGGTCCTCTGAGCCAGCCACACCCAAACCGTCAGTGCAGTCATCTGTCTGGTGGAAAGTTCCAGGCAATGCTCAGGGGTTACTCTTGGCTCTGCACTCAGGAATCACTCCTGGCGGTGCTCCGGGGACCCTATGGGATGCTGGGGATCGAACCCGCATGCAAGGCAAATGCCCTTTCCCCTGTACTATCCCTCAGACCCCTGTCTCTAAGCTTTATCTGTCCCTTTCTGACCGATCTGAGACTCACTGCACGGGTCGGTGTGTGACCCGCGGCTCTGCTGTAGCGTCCTGCTGGGCAGTGGGATAGAGGAACCCCTAAGCAACATGCCAGAGTCCCTCCGTTCCCCCCAGAGTGCGAGTGTTGTGTGTGCAACATTCCTTGGTATTTGCCGATGCAGTCCACCCCCCCGCTCCGTTGCCACAGTGCTGAAGTGGCTTCTGTTACCTTTGTGCTTGCCAGGAAGGGACTCTGCCCGCCCCCCAGTGTGGCCTTTGTCAGAGCCCTGCCCTGCAACGCTGGAAAAATTAACCTCCAAAGGGATTTGCTGCTTCTGCTCTCAAGGGCGCTCATTTTCTCATTGAATACCTCTTACTGAAGTGGAATTGGAATTTTATTAAACGTTTTGAAAACTGATATGCCTCGGGGGTCAGCCCAGGTTGAGAGCTTGGTTCATCACAGCTCTCCACAAGAATCCAGCGCTGGAGCTCCAGTGTTTCTCTTTGGGATTTTGGTTTGGGGGGATGGAGGGGCAGGGCACACCCGGCTGTACTCAGGGCTTACTCTTGGCCCTGTGCTCAGGGATCACTCCTGGAAGGGCTATGGGGACCCTACGGGGTGCTGGGGACCAACCCAGGTCAGCTACGTGGAAAGCAAGTGTCCTCCCCATTGTACTATTACTCCGGCCCCCAGGTTTTTGTTTTTTTACAGTATTGGGAATGGGATTCTGGGCCTCACGCCTGGAAGGCAAGTACTTGCCCACTGAACATGTGTTTCACACAGTAAAAGGTTAAGACGGAAACAGCAGACTGCAAACCCTCGTTTCCTCTAGCGCCCACCCCGCCTGCACTCTGCAAGGTTATGCCCAGAGTCAGGGCCTGCTGGGTGAGGGGTTCACCTTTCCTGGGGACTTTCCAGGGACCCCTCCCAGCATTGCTTTAGCCACTGGGCAGGTGGCTCAATGCGAGGGCCCTGTGGTGCCGGGGGGTTCCCCCAGGACACCCCTGCATCGCTCGGGAGCTTTCCAGCATTGAATCTACCACTTTCCGCGCTCACTATCCAACCCTGACTGCGAGTCGTAGGTGGCACCAAATGTGCCACAAGGGCAGCAGCCTGGGGTAGGACTGAGGCTGTGTGGCTGTGACCTCCTGTTCGTGCCAGCTGGGGTGTTGGCACCGTCAGCCCCAGCAGTGCATTGGGGTATCTCGTGCAGGAGTTTCCACCATCTCTCCCGAGTGCCTGGGAGCGGGTCACCTCTGGGAAAGGCGGCCTGGACGCCACTGCTCACGTCTTTGGTTTCCTCCTTTGCAGTGATATGAGCGCAAGGGCCACATACCCCGCTCAGGTTTACAAGACGGCCAGCTCGGAGACCCCACGGCCCTCGCAGCTGGCACAGCCCGGCCCCTTCCAGCTCTCCGCCTCCGTGCCCAAGTCCTTCTTCTCCAAGCAGCCCGCGCGCAATAAGCACCCGACGGGGTGGAAGAGAACGGACGAGCCCCCGCCACGGCCGCTCCCCTTCACAGACCCAACACTCCCCTTCACGGACCCAAAGAAGTAAGGACCGGGGCACCCCGTCAAGCAGCCTGGCTTCCCGGGGGTCACTGAGGCGGGGGGGTGCCTGGCTCATACATGGGCACATGCTGTCCTTTGGGGCCACAGCAGGGAGCTCTCGTGGGAGACTAGGGCCGTGGTGGAGGGTCATCTGGATAAAGAGCGTTCCTGATGCAGGAACAGTGTCGGCAGAGAGCCTGAGGAAGGAGCGCCCTCCAGCTGCAGGGGCGGGAGAGAGGGGCCAAGCAATCAGAGGGGTGGCAGGTCACTGGGACCTCAGAGACCCTTGGCTGAGCTCTGGCATCTGCTGGGAGGAAGTGGAGGGTGTGATCTAAAGTGGGTGCTCACGGCATGTGGTCTGTGAGCGCGGGGAGGCTGCAGGAGCTGTGCCACGGACGGCGGGGGGCGCTGGGGGGAGATGTTGGAGGGGCAGCAGATGGGAGCTGATGAGCGAGAAAGAGGGAGGTAAAGCTGATATCGGCCAAGGGTACTGAGTACGCAGCTCCCGCCTTTTGCAGCAGCCCTGGGGCCCGCTCTCCCATCCCCACAGCTGCTGGCCTTCCAGTGCCTCAGACCAGCCCCCCAGGGGGCCTCCGGGCTCAGGCAGAGGCGCTGTCCAGCACGCACAGGCTCTGTCTCCTGGGGACTCTGCCAGACAGAAGCACTTTCTCCCAGAACGCCACCAGTGGGGTCTTGGAGCTCTCCAGCCCCCACACCCGGCACCTTCCACCCATCACTTCTCCCTGCTCCATCGTCCATCCCAGGACAGAGACCACCATGTCCCAGCCACTCGATGCAACACAGAGCCTGTGAGCCCACCCAGGGTCCAGTATATAGCAGGTGCCCAGAAAAGAGATGAGCCCCCCTTGTTACCTCTGTGTCTGTGCCGGCATCATACGTGTGAAACGGAGGACCAAGAAAACGGTCCCATCTTGCTTTGCATGTGGGAGTCCCAGTTTCAGTCCCTGGCACCACATGGTCTGCCCAGCCACCACCAGCTGAAGCCCCAAAACAGGAAGGGAAGAAAAGGGAAGGAAAAAGTACCTGTGAACTGTAGGCTGCCTACAGCATTTTGGGGACACAAAATAATCTGAAAGGGACTGACGCTGTTTATTAATTTATAGATAGGATGTTCCCCTTTCCTCCATGTTTATTTTCATTCCCCACCCCCCTTTTCCCTTCCCTCTTGTTGACGATGATTATGATGATGTGACCACTGGCGTGTCCCGAAGCCTGCTTCTGGCTCACTGCTCGTAGCCACAGAGTTTGCAGGGGCGCTCCCTGGGGGTCCGCTCAGGAGTTGGTTTTTTTCTTTTGGTTTTGTTGTTGTTGTTGTCGTTACTTGGGGGTTACACCCAGTGGTGCTCAGGGCTGACTCCTGGCTCTGCACTCGGCATTCACTCCTGGCGGGGCTCAGGGGAACCTATGGGGTGGCGGGGAGCAGACCCAGGTTGGACGTGTGCAAGGCCAGCACCCTCCCCACTTTCCTGTCTCTCCAGCCCACCCCTCTGGAGTTGAGGCAAAGGTTCCAGCCATGATGCTGGCTGGGGGCTCGTCCACTGCTCACACGTGTGCTTCTGAGGCTGACAGGAAGAGCATTGATGGCAGAGCTGAAGCTCTCCCCCTCCCCCCTCTGCCCCGTAGCCACCCCCCCACCCCCCACCCACCTTGGTGCCTGAAACTCCAGGGATTGAGTGAATTCTCCACCTTTACACTCACTCAAAGGAAGGTCAGTGCTCTCAGCTGTCCAGCTGGCCCCTGCAGATAGATTTTTTTTTTTTTAATTTGGGCCACACCGGCAGTGCTCAGGGCTAAGTCATGGCTCTGCAACCAGGAATCATTCCTGGCAGTGCTCTGGGACCATAAATGGTGCCAGGAATCGATACAGGGCCAGCCATGTGCAAAACAAGTTCCCTCCCTGAACAACTATCTCTCGGGTCCTAAAGATAGAGTTTTCAAAATTGGTATGTATATGACACTTAGGATAACTCCCCTATGCCCCCAAAAGAAACTTCAACTTGCATAAGATAATGTGTCAGCATTTTTTTTGGTGGGGGCTGAGGGGGTCACACCCGGCAATGCTCAGGGGTTACTCCTGGCTCATGAACTCAGGAATTACTCCTGGCAGTGCTCAGGGAACCATATAGGATGCTGGGAATCGAACCTGGGTCAGCCACATGCAAGGCAAACATCCTACCCGCTGTGCTATCACTCCAGCCCCAATATGTCAGCTTTGATTATTACTTTTGTCCACATATTCCATCTCATAAAAAAACATTCATTGTTTTGGAGCAAGTGTCTTCGTTTTTAGAATCACTTTGGAGTCATCTACCCTAGTTTTTAAGAAACACTGTCGGCGCCATAGCAATAGCACAATGGGTAAGACTGTGTTGCCGTGCACACAGCCAACCAGGGTTTGATCTCCGGCATCCCATGTGGTCCCCCGAGCACCGCCAGGAGTGATTCCTGAGTGCAGAGCCAAGAGTAACCCCTGAGCATTTCCAGGTGTCACCCAAAAAGCCAGAAAAGAAGAAACATTGTCTTCACTTCCAGTGAAATTATTTTAGAGGAAACAAAATAATGTGTTTGGTTGTTTTTGTTTTTTTAGTTTTTGTTGTTTGCTTTTTTTTTTTCCCAATCTCTCTATGGAGAAACCTTTCCTGTTTGCACTAGTTCTCTCCTGCACTCATTGGTGCCCAGAGCTTCCCCTCCGTGCACTCACTGCGAGCGGCTCCCTCCACTCTTAGTTCCCGGGTGCAGAAAGCGAGACGCGCATGGCAGAGCCCCAGGTCAGTGAAGGCCAACTGCGATGCGCACTTGCCCGGGTCAGCCTTGCGCTTCGTCCACAGAGGGTTAGGAGCTCAGCCCCACTGAGTCACCCCCAAGTCTGCTGAATTCCCTTCTCCTAATCTGTCGGGCCCCCCACCAAGGAATCCTTCTCTGACTCTCATTTTTGACCGGGAAACTGAGACACAGCAGGTCCCCCCCCCCCACAGCTGCAGTTGGGAGAGAAGAACCAGGACCCAGGCCCAGAGGCCTCAGCCATGAGGCAGTGAGTTTCCCAGGCTCACTTCTTGGAGGAAACGGTCTCCCCCAGTTCTGAGTGCATGCTCTGCTGGTAGCATGAAAGGAGGGGTGAGGGTCCAGAAGGTCGCACGCCTGCAGCAGGGGAACCTTTTGTCACAGGCCCTGGCCAGCGGGAGCATCCTACAGCCCTCCCTGTAGGCAATGGTCAGGGCCCGCCAACTTCACTCTGCTCTGTTCCCTTTGCTCATCGTCCCGGCATGAGAAGGCCAGAAGAATGGGGGCCAGGCAGGTATCCCCCAATCACCCTCCACCCCTCAGCTTCCCTGTCTCTGACTCTGGACACTAGCGTGTACCACCGGTGGCGCGCCCTTGAATGTAGTTTACTTCACACATTGCAGTGCCAGCATCAACATGTTCAACTGGTGTGACCGTCCCTCCCCCAGGGTTGGTGTGTGAACGGACTGTGTTGCTAGCGGGTGGGTTTCCAGGCTGACTGGAAGCCAGGATCAGCCTCCTCCGTGTCTGCTCCCCCTGCCAGACTGGTCCCCTGCGTTGGGCACTGGCCCTGCCATGACCGCCAAGCGGCCCCCAGCTGATCTAGCTCTGAGTTGGCTTCTGCCCTTCCAGCGGCTCCCGCAGACACCCCTGCCCTCGGAGCGTGGACCGAGCTGATATGCCACACGGACTTGTCATCACACACACTTTTTTAGGCCCCCCCCCCAACTCCATTCCTACGACCCGGACTTGGAGAGGAGGAGGTGACCAAGGGACAGCCTGTGGGAGCACCAGGAGGAGTGATCGGGGGAGGGGGGTCAGATGCTTCATATACACAAGGCCCAGATTCCATCCCCCAATGCTTCCCCCGAAAAAAAAGGACGGATGCAAGCACGTGAGTTTTGTTGCGGTTGACGGTACTAAGGCCAGAGCAGTGCTGGGTCAGAGGCCGAGGTTCCCATCCCTGCTGGAAGTCAGAGCACCTGACAGCCCCGGGGAGAGCCCCTGCTCACCCCACAACCCTCCCGGGAACTCTCAGGGTGCTCAGGGCACCCAGCAGAGGCCCCGAGAGGCCCTGCTCAGTGCCCACCGCATTTCCTCAGCCTGGGAAGAAAGGAGATGGGGGTGCCTGCACGTAGAGGTGGGGCACAGGCAGGGCCCCCCCTTTTGGTCTGGGCCAACGGCCACTGAAACCTAGTGAGTGGCCCCTGGTGTCCAGCCCCCGCCTTCCTCAGCATTGAGGCCCCAGCCTGGGTCCATTTCAGCGTCACCAGAGCAGGGCGGGAACGCGTGTCCCTGCTCCCGCAGGCCTCTCCCTGCCGGCCTTCCAGGGAAGCCCGGGGCCGCCTGAGATAGAAACCTGGCAAGTGTCCTTGCCAGCCACATTGGCAGCGCCCCCAGCTCGGGCAGCCCCACTGCGGTGCTAATCAGCTTAATTAGCCAGGCCCCGAGGGAGCCGCCCCAGTTGGAGGCCGGACACGCATCAGCCATGTCTGAGCCACCACCGTCGCCACCACTTCGGGCCCTGGTTTGGCATTTTCTCTGCACCTTTTTTTTTCTTTCTTTCTTTCTTTTTCCTCATAATAAAAACACTTTTATTATGCATTGTAGAGATTGTACAGCATACAGCACTTGCCTTACACAAGGCTAACCCTGGTCTAACCCCTGGGCCTGTGCATGATCCCTGGAGCCTCGCCAGGGGTCATCCCAGTGCACAGAGCCAGAAATAAGCCTAGAGCACCGGCAGGTGTGGGCCCCTCCTATAAAAGAAATTACTCCGGGGGGCGTGGGGGATTCTGTCCAGTGCTGCCGCGCAGGCCCCTGAGCAAAGCCTTGTCCTTTTGGTCCTTTCCTTCCTCCCTGGTTCTGGTCTCCACCCCTGGGATTGAGCTCCAGGCTCACAGCAGGGCACGTGCTCTGCCGCCGAGCCGCGGCCCAGCCTGTTTGGGTTTGGTTGGTGGGTTGGTCTGTGGCTTTTTGTTTTCATTTCTTTCCCTCCTCCCTTCCCTTTGTGGTGGTGGTGGCAGGGGGCATCACACTCACGTGCATGGCTGTGGCGCTCGCTGGGCGCACGCCAGACATTGTACACTCGTGGCATGGAGAATCCCCAAGGCAGCAGCGCCCCAGGGATGGCACTGCGCGTGGGGCGGTGCCAGGACAATGCCACTCAGGCCGGCACGCCGCCTCTGCGTGCTCCCCGGTTTGGATTTTTTCCCAAGCTTGAAATTAATGCCACTCCAACTGTATGGCTGTGGTTGGCAGTTGAGAAAATAGGTTGGGGAATTCTTCCAGGAGACGGAGTAAGCGCAGAGCCAGTGGAGTCCACCTTCGTCAGCAGGCACTTCTCAGACTCATCCCTGTAGATCGGCAGCTGCCGGCAGGGTCCAGCTTCGGAGAAGGTGCTGGTGTGGTCTCTGCTGGTGGTGGCTTCTCACTGTGTCGGAGGACAACTTTGCAAATGAATAAAGAGTGACACACCAGCACCAGCGGGTACCACCAGCAACTCCCACTTGAATGTGGCATAATTAGTAGCCCAGCTGCAGCACCAGAGCCAGAATCGGAGTGACTTGTTTATGTTTTTTGGTTTTGGGTCCACACCCAGGGATACTCGGGGATTGCTCCTGGCTCGGTGCTCAGTGATGACTCCTAATGGGGTTCAGAGGACCACATGGGATGCCAGAAATTGAACCCAGGTTGGCTGCATGCAAAGCAAACATCGTGTGTCCTGTTTTATCTCTTTGGCCCATAACTTGTTTTTCCTAGTTTGTTTTACCCCTTCCCTTTTTTTTTCTTCTTCTTTTTCTCTTTTTTTAAACTAAGCAAAGAACTGTATTAACCTTTGCTTCAAACTTGATTCCCAGTATTCTTCAGCTTCACTAGCTGCAAAGAATGGGTTGTGTACAAACAAAAACTGGGAAAAAGATGTGGCAATGTCCATGGGGCTTGCGCTTAAAAACATTTGAGCAATAGTATAGCGGGTAGGGTATTTGCCTTGCATGCGGCTGACCCAGGTTCGAATCCCAGCATCCCATATGGTCCCCTGATCACCACCAGGAGTAACCCCCATGCATCACTGGGTGTGACCCAAAAAGCAAAAAAAAAAAAAAAAAATAGTCAGTCTAGATCTTATTAGAATCTTGAACAAGGAGCCGAAGTCATAGTACAGTGGGTAGGGTGTTTGCAGAATGGCAAACGTCTGTAGGGCGTTTTGTAGGAAAGCAGGCACCCACTGTGCTATTGCTCAGGCCCCAAATCTTCACGTTTATCTACTTCAGAAGTTGCCTCACTTCAAGTGCTGCATTCTTAAAAGCCTCATCAGAATTCTCCTTGGTGGGAGCCATAGCTATAGTACAGCAGGGACGGAGTTTGCCTTGCACACAGCCAACCTGGGTTTGATCCCCAGCATCCCATATGGTCCCCCTGACCCGCACCTGGAGTAATCGCTGAACAGAGAGCAGGAGTAAGTCTTGAGCACTGCCAGGTGTGGCCCAAACACTGACAGGAAGCTTCTGGCAAGCGTTCCTGTCAGCTGCGATGTCTCGGCATGCCCAGTAATGGTGCATGTTTGCTGCTAGGAGGGCCTAAACTTCAGGGATATTAATATGAATCACTGTTGGGGCTGGGGCAGTAGCACAGGGCAGGGACTTGCCATGCCCATGCCCAACCCGCATTTAATTGCCAGCATCCCAGGTGGTCCCTTGAGCCCACCAGCAGTGATCCCTGAGCTGAGAGCCAGGAGTCAGCCTTGAGCACTGCCAGGTATGACCCCCAAACAAAAACAAGCAAGTAGGGACCAGAGCAATAGTCTAGCAGGGAGGGTATTGGCTTTGTACGCGGCCGACCCAAGTTTGATCCCCAAGCACCATCAGGAGTATTCCTGAGTGCAGAGCTAGGAGTCACCCCTGAATATTGCTGAGTATGACCCAAGAAGGGGGGAAAAAAAAAACCATGCATCACTGTTCTCGACTTGTGAACTTACTCACCTCTTCAATGCCGGAGATGCTGTTTCCTCCTGACTTCATCACTGAGAACACAGGTTTGTTTTGTTTTGGTTTTGTTTTTTTTTTTTTTTTTTGCTTTTTGGGTCACACCCAGCGATGCTCAGGGGTTACTCCTGGCTTTTGTACTCAGGAATTACTCCTGGCAGTGCTTGGGGGACCATATGGGATGCCGGGGATCGAACCCAGGTCGGCTGCATGCAAGGCAAACGCCCTACCCGCTTTTGTGCTATCACTCCGGCCCGAGAACACAGGTTTTTAGCATCTCTGTAGCTGCTCTGAACCGGCTTCTTTCTGTGAGCGGTTTCTTTCTCCCCAGGGCACGCTCGTGCCTGACAGCTTCTCCTGGTTCATCGTTTCTTTCATCTGGGTGGAGTGGAGATGGGGCCGAATCAGGAAGGCAGTGGGGGGGACACTGGGGGGCTCTCATCGGTCCATCAAGATTAGACGCACATGCGCAGAGCTGCCTGCCTTTCCCTTCCTGCTGTTGTGGTGACTAAGGGCCGCAGCTGGACTGCGGGATGCCCAAGCCCAGCGCTCAGCCTGCGGGTCTGTGCCCCTCCCGCCAAGCCGCGTCCTTGGACCCTTCACTGTGACAAGCATTGGTCACTGTCCTGTTTCCCTGCTTTACATGAATCACTTCAGCGGGCTGGGGAGGGAAGAGGAGAGGGCCAGGGGCTGCCGGGAAGGCTGGATTCGTGGGAGACATATTTAGCTGCACGCTGGAGGGCTGCAGTGTGGCAGGCCCTGCCCCCACCCGCTAAGGGATGAGTAGGGCACAGGAGACTGGGGGGTGGGGGTGGAGTGGGCCCCCAACCATTCTAGCACACACCACAGAGCAGGGGCTGAGCACAGGAAAAAAATGGACCGGGAGGCTGTCCTGGGAGGTCGTGTGGTCCTGGGGAGGCCTCCTGAGAGGTGACATGAAACTGGAAGGATGAGTAAGGCCAGCAGGGAAGCCACTGGAGCAGATGGAGCAACTGTGCAAAGGCCCTGAGGCAGGATCCTGAGCATGGTGTGGGGGAGAGCTAGTGAGCAGGGCAGATGGTGTGGGGACCCTGGGTGTCCCATCTGTCACCTCCTTGTGGCACCCGAAGGTAAGGAACAGCCCATGGAGACAGTGGAAGGGACCAGGAGCACAGTGGGGGCTTTGGGGGGCTCAGTTCTAGGTGTTGCTCACCCAGCACGGGAGGAGGGGGGGCAGGAGGGTTCTCAGCTCCCCCACTCCTGCGCTGGGTCAGGGCCCGCCAACCCCTCTGTGCCCTGCTGCCATCAGACTGGCTCAGAGATGGCTCAGTGCAGTAGAAGGGTCACCCCACCTGGCCCCCACGTGAGAACACACATTCAGACCACAGGGCCTTCTAGAAGGCGGTAGGGTGGGGAGGCTTTGGGGACCCCGAAGAGGACAGCAGTGGTTGGGCTGACCCCAATTCCCAGGTCTAAGACCTCCAGAACGGGGTGGGGGCAGCAAAAATGGGGGTGATGGTGCCACAGCAAACCTGCCCCTGCAGCTCCCGAAACACGCCCACGGCCTTCCTGTCCCACCAAGTGCCTCCCTCCCTCCCACAGGGGAGCGCCCTTGCTGGTGTTTGTCAGCCCCCCACCGCACCTCGACAGCACCGCCGCCACCACACAGCTCAGCGCATTACCCCCCACCCCACCCCCTGCAGAATGCAGGGGTGAGGCTAGTGGGACCATGTCTGGCACTTCCTCCAGGGAGGCAATGAAGAAAGTGGCTGGAGGCACCCCTCCAGGCCCCTCTGACCCCGGCCCCCTCGTTCCAGGCAGGTGGACGCCAACACAAAGAATGTCTTCGGGCAGCCGCGGCTGAGGGCGTCCCTCCGAGACCTGCGCTCCCCCCGGAAGAACTACAAGTCCACCATCGAGGATGACCTGAAGAAGCTCATCATCATGGACAACCTGGCGCCCGAGCAGGAGAGAGAGGCAGGGGTACGGCCAGTGGCCCCCCAGAGTCAGGCCCAGGGGGGATAGCAGCCCCGAGGCCGGGAGTCATGGCATCACCTGAGTCAGGGGCTTAACCGTGGGGTGAAGGAGCAGCGAGGCACAAGGGGGGTCAGGCCCCTAGAGCCTACCAGGGCTCCATAGGGCTCTCATCGGAGCCCCTAGCCCGTGCCCTCTCATGGAGCCCAGCAGGGATTGTCCCCCATCTCTGCAGACCACCCTGAGCGGAGGGGGACCCCAAGGGAGGTTGGATTTCCCAGTAGGGGAAAGGATGCCAGACCCTTTGGCGGCTGCCAGCACATTTGTCCCCATGCTCTTGTAGGGACCCAGATGGCTCCTTGCAGCTGGGGGGCACATGGGGGAGCTCTATGCCCATGGCCCCAACACGGTCACTCAGGCAGGCTCACCCCATCTTCAGGAAACTCACCCAGGGCCGGGGCGGGGGGGTCAGCCCTCCGGAACTTGGGGGACTTTGCACAGGGCAGAAATGGGCACAGGTCAGCCGCAGAGGCCTCCAGGGGGCCGTGACCTGGGCCGGCATGACCACCCCGTCCCCATCCCCACCACAGTCACCCCAGAAGGGCCTGCAGCGGACGCTGTCGGACGAGAGCCTGTGCAGTGGATGCCGCGAGCCCAGCTTCGCCAGCGGCGGCCCCGAACCCGGCCTCCCCAGCGACGTGATCTTCACCAGCACCTGCGCCTTCCCCGCCAGCACGCTGCCCGCGCGCCGCCAGCACCAGCACCCCCATGCGCCGGGGGGCCCCGCCGCCAGCCCTGCTGCCGGCAACGGCTTCCCAGAGAAGAGATGTGAGCCTGGAGCCCCTGGGGCTGGGGGCTGGGCCAGGGAGGAAACGGGGGTTACTCGGGAGCACTGGGTGTTGCTCCCGCTATTTTTGCCAAGTGTCCAGGGCCATCTCTAAGAATCTGGAAAATCCCACAGTTAGGTCATCTGAGACCAAAAAGTGGGTGGCCCCATGGCTGGGTAGCTAGGGGTACCGAGGCACAGGGGTCACCCCAACTCCCTACTCCAGCCTGACTGCCATTTACTTACACCCCAGCCTGCCCCTCTCTGGGTGCCCCCCAGGCAAGGATTTACCGCATGCCCCCCAGAAGCAGTGCCCACTCCACACTGCCTTCCTCTACCCGCCTCTAAGGCCTTCCCACACGGCTGGCTGGAGTCTGGCAGGCCCCCGCCGGGCACAGGGCTGCCCACCTGTGCCTGCCCCACACCCCCTGGGGCTTCCTTCCCCCCCTCCTTCAGTCCCCTGACCACCTGGAGCTGGACAGCTGAGTCCCCAGCTCGGGCCCATCCCCATCCCACACCCACCACATGGGTCCTGTGTAAGCTCACTCCCGGCCCCACTCTGGCCAGCCTGTCCCCTCACTGTCCTCCTTCCCCAGAGAGCGGATACTGACTCTTCATCTCCCTGGAATGCTTTTCCTTGGCATCCCAGCCCAACCTCTCCCCACCACCCAGACTTGGTTCTAGCATTATTACCCCAGCCTCGGCGAGGCTGCCCCGGAGCACTGTTGAAAACAGAGCCCGGGGCTGGAGTGATAGCACAGCGGGTAGGGCATTTGCCTTGCACACGGCCAACCCCAGTTCGATTCCCAGCATCTCATATGGTCCCCTGAGCACAGCCAGGGGTAATTCCTGAGTGCAGAGCCAGGTGTGACCCAAAAAGAAAAAAAATAACGGAGCCCATGTAGGCACCCAGCATTTAGCACCCTCCAGCGTATCACACTGGGTGAGGCGCAGTGCTCAGAGCAGGGAATATAAAGTCTCATACAGGGTCGGGAAGAGCATGTTCAATTCTTTGTTTCTCCCACCTTGTCTTTCTCCTGCATCTCCCGCTGCCTCCCTGCTCCCAGCCACCATCTCTTCCTCGGAGCTCTCTCTGGCCGACGGGCGGGACCGGCCACTGCGACGCCTCGACCCCGGGATGATGCCGCTGCCCGACACGGCGGCCGGCCTCGAGTGGTCCAGCCTGGTGAACGCAGCCAAGGCATACGAAGGTAGGCGCCTTGCACCCAGCCCCGCCTCTCCCCGCTCTGCCCTAGAATAATCCATGGAGGGCCTTGAGACTTTGAAAGGGGGTTGCACACTAGCTTTAAAAGAGCCAGAGCCGGAGGGAGCAGTAGTACAGCAGAGAGGGCGCTTAGCTTGCATGCGATCGAACCCGAGTTCGATCTCCGGCATCCCATATGGTCGCCTGAGAACCACCAAGTGATCTCTGAGTATCACCAGGGGTGGCCCAGAAGCAAATCAGAGAGCTGGGTTCCCAGGCAGCTCTCCGACTGGCTTCCTCACGGTGCTCCTGGCTCCATTCCTCTTGATTCCCGGTGACCTTGTCTGCAAAGCAGGGCAGGCACACAGTGACCTCGCATGTGGAGGCCCAGGTTTCCTACTCGGCACTGCTTATCCCCCCAGCTCTGAGCCAGTGGTCCTTTAGCACTGCCAGTGTGGTCCAAAGTCAAAGCGAAACAAAATCGAAACAGACCTGCAGCTCCCAGGCAGCAGTGAAGTGTGGGAAACACAGTGGAGAGAACATGTTCAGGGGACCAGAGAGAGAGTTCAGGGGCCTAGGTGCCCTGAACGCAGCCAGTTATTCTGGTCAAATCCAGGCACCACATACAGTCCCCTGAGCACAGAGCCAGGAGTACGCCCCAAGTACCTCTGGGTGTGTCCTTTAAGGAAAAAAAAAACCACATCAGGCTCAGAGCAAGCCCTCAACAGATGGTATCTTACTGCAGCTCAAGACTGTCATCATCAGAATGGTATTTAGAGTAGAATTCACTGCAAGTGGCAGAAAACCCACATTAACAGTGGTGTAAACACACAAGGTTTCCTGCAGGTACAGATTCCTGGGCTGAGCAGCCTGGGGCTGGCACTTCCGCAAGCTCATTAGGCCCCATATGCTTTCCCCACTGTTGTTCCCATGGGCCTCACCACCACAGGGAGGCTGCTGGAGCTCCAGCCATCACTTCCAGCTCTGATCAGCAGGAGAGAGAACACATCCCTGCCCCCTTACAGAGGCTTCCTCAAAGCCTCGCTTCTTTTTGCTACACTCACTGCAGATAAGGCCACATCTGCCTTCAGGAAAATCTGGACAGGCCATCACTGGCTGACTCTGTCCCAGGGGACAGAACCTAGACTGCTTGGGCCCAGCCATGAATCTGAAGCAGACCCCCAAAGCAGGCGTCCACCTGAGGGGGTGTTGGAGCCAGTCCACTCCAGCAGGCGACCCCCAGGAAGCATCTCCCTCTCTCTCCTTCACTCCCCGCTTCTCTCTGCCCTGCATCCTCCCACAGAATGCAGGGGGCCGGTTGGCGGGGAGGGAAAGGTCAGAGAACAGAACCGGCCGCCCTGCTTCATGCTGTGGGACTGGTGGGGAGTGGCCGCCAGATAGTGTCCATACCACAGATAAATGTGAGCGCGTGTTTCCGGCTGCCCAGCTCAGTGCGGGGAACGTGCTGGGTGCCCTTCCCGGAGGAGGTGACCTCCTGGAGCAGCTGCTCAGTCCCTTTACAAGGGCTGCCCAGCCTGAGACCAAGATCACACCCGGTTGGAGCTGCCCCCTTTGGAAAGACACTGGCACACTCTCAGAGCGGGATCAGTGGGCGTTACGTGCCCTGAGATGCTCTCTCAGCCCCAGGCTTCCCAGAAGAGCCCCGGTTCAGAAGCTTCTAGTCCCCGGGTGTGGGGAGATTTCCCAGGCCCTGAGAGCTCACACCCGCCCAGACGCTGGTCCCACGGCTCAGGGTACACCCACACACCAGAGCACCCCTCAGAGTGCGTTTCTGACCAGGGGGCTGAAACCCCCGAGTACAGGTCCCAGGGGCCGCCCCCACTCTCAGATTTGATCCATTTGCCATAAAGCTCAGGACCACGCTGCCCCCCCCATCCCCCGCATGTGTTACAGGCACAGCCGGCGACCCCGGGAGGCAGCCCCTCGGCCGGGAGCTCCTTTCCCTTGGAGCTGGGGTGCCTCAGCCTCCCCGTGTGGGCGTGATCGCCCCACAGGAACTTCTCTTAGGTTTTGGAGAAGCTTCCTGGCGTGGGCCCGACCAGCTGTCACTCTGTTTCCAGCTCTCGCCGCGCGGGGGGGCAGGGCGGCAGCTCAAAGTTCCCCGTTCCCCGTCATGGCAGGGCCCACCTCAGGTCACCCCAGGAGAACCAGCCATGCCCCCCATTCCCTCACCACCACCCAGAGGGCCACAGGCTGCCTGGAGCCCCGTGAGCAACCAGGGACCGAAACAAACACTGTGCCGTGCACAGCCTGGGCTGTTGCTGGGGTCCCGGGGAGCATCCAGGCCTGCGCTGTCTCCTCCCCTCTCGTCCTCACATCCCAGCACACTGCGGCCAGGACCCCCCAGAAAGCGGGGAGGACATTGGGGGGCACCCCCAGCCCCCTCCCCAGGGCCTCATGCTACCTCCTCCTGCCAGACAGTTCCACTCAGTGAATCCTGAAGAAGTGAGTGGAATGCAGAACCCTTAGTTGAACACCAAAGCAATGATTATTGATGACTGCTAAAAAACGGGGTGATTAAGAGCCGGGTAGTAGTTTGCCTTGCAGGCAGCCGACCTGAATTCACTGCCCGGCACCCGCATGGTCCCCTAAGCACTACCAGGAGTGATCCCTGAGCATCGCCAGTTTGGCCCCCAAAAAAGGGAGGGTGCCGACATAAGCAGATGGAGGATATTTACAGTCTAAAAGTCACCCCAAAATATTTGACAACTCCTCTACTGCCTACAGAAAGTCCATCTTGTCCCTCCAAGAGGTGGAGTTCAGCCCCCCTCCAAGGGGACACCGGATTGGGGGTTTCCCTTCTAACTAGTAAACAGAGATACGGGCCCAGGAGACAGCTCAGTCAGTGGCCAAAGCACATGGATGCCAGCTCTGCAGGCCTGGAGGGGCTCCCTGGCATCGGTCCCCACATGGGCACGAACCTCAGCCTGGACTGAGTAGAGGCCCCCGCCCTCCCACCCCCCTGCACCACCACCACCACCGAGCACTCTTCAGGGGAGAGCTCGTGACAGCCCCAGGGAAAGATCCCAGATGAAGCAGGTCAGCGGGAGCCCGGGGGACCCCAGATAAGAGCCAGGAGGGCATGGGGACCCGCAGGAGCCAGAGCGGTGGGGTAGTTGGGCTGGAGACAGCATTTGTGCCTTAGATTTGGTGACTGTCCTGTTTCTGGAAGAATCCCTCCTCAGGGGAGGCGGGGTGCAGGGAATGCGGGCCTCTGCGCTTACCTGTGACTCTGCAGTTCCAAAAGTAAGGGTTTGGAGGGGCCAGGGCAGGGGGGTAGTACAGTGGGTAGGACATTTGCCTTGCATACATCGAACCCAGGTTCAATCCCCAATACCTGTATGGTCCCTCAAGCCCCACCAGTGGCCAAAGCTCATGCTCTGAGCACCGCGGGGTGTGGCCTAAAAACAAAGAGGGCGCGGGGAGGGGCCAGGGCTATTGTACAGTTGTACAATGGCACAGGGAGGGCACTTGCCTTGTAAGCGGCCAGTCCAGGTTTCATCCCAGCACCCCAAGTCCAAACCCAGGTGGTCCCTGGTACAGAGCCTGGTAGGCTCTGAGCACTGCTGGGTGTGGCCCAAAAGCAAACAAAAAGCACAAAGGAAGGAAGGAGGGAGGGAGGGAGGGGCCTCCCTGCCTGGACAGACTGCTAGGGAAGGCCTGAGGACCTTTCCTTCCTCCCCCCTTTCTCTTCCCTTTCAGCATTGTTGTTGTCGCATGACTCATGACAGGGTCTCACGTGGAGCTGTGGTGACCCCCAGCCTTTCACGTTGTTGTTGAGGCCAGCGTGGTCATGCTCTGTGCTCGGGACTCTCTTCGCAAGGAGCTCAGGGGCCGTGCGGTATCAGGAGTGGAATCGGCTTGGCAGCGACTCTGTACTCTCCAGCCAGGAGCCCGAATGTTCTGTTTGGGTTTCGGTCCCTGTGCTCGGGGATCGTTCCTAGCAGCCCTCTGGGGACCATATGGGGTGTCGGGGTCGAACCCAGATTGGCCACGTGCAAGGCTACACTAATCTCTCCGGCCCTGCCACTCAATTTTATCTGCTTCGGGGGCCTGTCTGAAATTGTTTACGCTGAAATATTTTCAGAGAACAAATATGAAGTCCAAGACAGGAAACGGCAGCTCTTATACCCCTGCCTGAGAAATAAAACTCGGAGCAGGGGGAGATTTCAGGATGGCTGCCTCTTTTTACTGAGCACTGTTACCCCACACACCTCCCATTTGTGTCCCTCTCACTGTTGCTGTGTTGTGATGTCTGAGGGGCTCCACCCTTGCCATAGGGCTGGGAATTGAACTCTTTTTTCTTTTCTTTCTGGGTCACACCCAACAATGCACAGGGGTCACTCCTGGTTCTGCATTCAGGAATTACTCCTGGCCTCCTGGCGGTGCTCAGGGGACTGTATGGGATGCTGGGAATTGAACCCTGGTCGGCTTCGTGCAAGGCAAACACCCTACCTGCTGTGCTGTTATCACTCCAGCCCCTGGGGATTGAACTCTTGGGGATTGAACAGGTGATGCTCCGCCATAGGTCATAGGGTCATGCCCCCCAGGCTATGAGCTAGGTGTCTTTTTTGTTTATTTTAGCTTTTGGTCTGGGGCCACACCCAGTGATATTCAATATTCAGGACTTATTCCTGGCTCAGCACTCAGGAATTACTCCTGGCAGTGCTCGGGACCAGTACAGGATGTCAGGGATCGAACCTGGGTCCGCTGCATGCAAGGCAAGCGCCCTACCCACTGTGCTGTTGCTCCAGCCCCTGAGTCCTTGTTCTGGGCACAAAGGTGCCATGTGTCCACAGGCAAGTATGTGGGGCAGCTTGTGTGGGCATCCGTATGGTGCAGAAGCATGAGGTTGGCAGTCTTCGAAAACAGGCCCACACAGATAAGAGTCTGCCTGGGGAAGTGTTCATCCGTGGCTCATGGAGCCGTCAAAGGGCAGGGGTTTGCAGTTTGGGACTGCACTGTTGTTGGAGCACAGAAGTGCAGAGAGGGCCGGAGCGATAGCACAGCGGGTAGGGCGTTTGCCTTGCACTCGGCCGACCCGGGTTCGATCCCCGGCATCCCATATGGTCCCCCTGAGCACCGCCAGGAGTGATTCTTAAGTGCATGAGCCAGGAGTAACCCCTGTGCATCGCCGGGTGTGACCCAAAAAGCAAAAAAACAACAACAAAAAAAAAAAGAAATGCAGAGAGAGGAGCCGGAGATGGGGCAGGCCCAAATTCCAGTCCCGGCACTTCATGGTCCTCCAGGCACTGCTCAGGAGTCACCCCTGAGGTGTGCTCCATAAAGTTATTAAAATGGGGGGGTTCGGAATGATAGGATATGGGGAAGGTGTGTGCCTTGCGTATGGCTGACCCAGGTTTGCTCCCTGGCATCCCATATGGTACCCCAAAGCCCAGCCTCAGTGATTCCTAAGCACACACCCAGGTTAAACCCAAGAACCAAATTTTACAAAAGCACATGCTTCGCCCACTGCAGGCCCAGGTTTAATCCCTGGTACCAGATGGGCCCCTGAGCGCTGCCCAGCGTGGCCCAGAAAGGAAAACCATGGTAACTCGTGTGTCTGCCTGTGGAATGTGGCATGAACTGGGCCTGGCTCAGAAGCCGAGTTTTACTGCTCTGTCCTTTGGGGCAAAAACTGTGAGAACCAACGGGGCCAGGGCAATGGGGGCAAAGGGGGAGTCACTGGGAGCTCTGCCCCGCCCCCGCCTCTAAGTTGCCTTCTGGAATTCTCTCCTGGCAGTGCAAAGGGCCGTCTCGCTCTTCTCTCTCAATGACCCAGCTCTGAGCCCCGACATCCCGCCCGCACACAGCCCTGTCCACAGCCACCTGAGCCTGGAGAGGGGCCCCCCAACGCCCAGGACCACCCCGACCATGAGGTAAGACACCCCTGGGAGCCCCATGGGCCGGGCAGTAGCAATGCGTGACTCTTCTGGCCAATGACATGGCATATATTGAGAGAGAGAGAGAGTCCCGTGACCTTCATTAGAGACCGTTGTCACTCCCGGCCTGGCAACAGTCACTGTGGCGTGTGGTTTCTCCAGCTGGTCATGGAGCAGGATGTGCACCCGTCGTATCCCCCAGGGTGCCCTGGACATTTGGCACTGACCCCTGGGGGATGAGGGCGTCTTGCCCACTCTGTCACCCACAGGGCTCCCTGGGGCGGTCCCCAACACTCCCTCCATGGAGGAGAGACCAGGAAGGCTTGTGGCCACCGAGCCGTGCCCGTCTGTGCAACCCCGGTCCTGTGTGGGTACCGGGCTGCGGCCGTGCCCTCTGCCCCGTGGACTGCGGCTCTCTCAGGGCCCATTTCTGCTCTGTCTCTTGCTTCTCACTCTGGCTATGGGACTCACCCTCCGCCAGAGCCGTCCCCGCACCCCACAATGATGGGAACCAGTGAGTGAGGTGCCCGTGGGGTGCACCCACAGACCCCAGCGGGTCGGGCTGGCACTCGGCCTCCCTCGGCCATTAAAGGACTCTCAGGCCTCGGGGCCGGGAGCTGTGTGACACGGGGGTCCTCCCCTCCCTCTGACCCCAGCCCCTACCTTCACAGTGAGGAGCCACCTCTGGACCTGACGGGCAAAGTGTACCAGCTGGAAGTGATGCTGAAGCAGCTGCACACGGACCTCCAGAAGGTATGGCCGGCCCCGGGGGCTAGAGAACGTGATTCGGTATCAGGGGCCCTATGGCCCTGTGCTGCTCGGCTCCCCCGGGCACTGCGTCCGCAGACCCACCAGCAGAGGCACAGACCCCGAGGCTGGTCTCCTGCTATGGGCGACACCGGAGCACTGGCCCCAGCCAAGCCTGCAGCGCAAGGGGTGCGGATGTCCTTACGGGCACACTAGCGGATGTCCTTACGGGCACAGGAGGGGGCCAGAGACAGGCCAGCAGGTGAGGTATTTGCCTTGCAGGTGTCCGATCCTCCCGGCTCTGCACTCAGGAATTACTCCTGGCGGTGCTGGGGGACCATAGGGGATGCTGGGAATCGAACCCAGGTTGGCCCCGGCCCCCCCCCCCCCCCCCCCCCCCCCCCCCGTGCAAGGCAAATGCTCTACCCGCTGTGCTATTGTTCCAGCCCCACTTGGGGTAATTTTAAGTTGGGCAAAGCAGAGTCAGAGTACCAGGCGTGAGTCTGTCTCGGGGGTGGGGGGGACTGGGGGCCCAGGCACACCGAACCCCCCCTTCCCATGGGAAGGTGTGTCAGAAGGGATGGGAAAGTGGGCTGACCCCCATCCTGAGGCCTCCGCTGCCGTGAGGGCGCAGCAGGGTGTTAGGGTCATGGGCTGTGGAGTGAACCCTCATGTCCAACCTCGGGAGTCCTCACCACAGCCCCTCAGAGAGCTGCGGCAGCGGGATTCGATCGTGACCTTAAACCCCCTGATACCTGCTCCTCCCCCCCACCCCCCCCCCCGCCCAGGAGAAGCAGGACAAGGCGGTGCTGCAGTCGGAGGTGGCCAGTCTACGGCAGAACAACCAGCGGCTGCAGGAGGAGTCGCAGGCCGCCAGCGAGCAGCTGCGCAGGTTCGCCGAGATCTTCTGCCGGGACCAGAAGGAGCCCTGAGTCCACCAGGCCCCGTGGCCACCGCGCCCACAGGGGCGACCGAGGATCCAGCCAGGCCCCGGCCCGGCCCCCCGGCGGCCTCACAGACCTGGTGCCCAGGGCCCCCGGGCTCAGCCTCCTCCCAGCTGCCGCCTGGGGTCGTGGGGGTGGGGCTGCCTCCCCAGAGTCTTCCACCCTCCTCTCCGGCCCAGCCTGCGGGGGCTGCAAGAAGGCCCAGAGGGGCCCCGTGTGGGCTCGAGGGGCCCGGCCCCCTGCATGAAAACTCTCAGTGTGACCCGCCCCAACCTCCCCAGAAGTGAAGGCCGAGGCCCAGACCCTCGCCCCGCCCCACCCCGCAGCCCCCAGAAGCATTTTCTCTCAGACTTTCCACATTTCCCTGGGCCTCCCAGGAGAGCCAGAGGACCCCCGCAGCAGAGGCCGCTTCTGGGGGCAGACTGTTTGCACACTCGACCGTTCATCGTCTGTTTCCGCCCAAGGCCACCGTGCCTGTCCCCTCCTCCCTGCTCCCCCCGCCTCACTCCTCCCCACACAACCTCCCCAGCCTGGGCCTGCAGCCGCCTTCATCTGCTTTTGTCTTTTCTTTTGCGAGTTTATCGGCCTGCCGTGGTGGTCCTTGCAGTGGCCGCCCGGGCCCCCTTCCCCATGCTCCCTGGGGGCACTTCGCTGTGGACCCTCCGGAGACTCTGCTTCTCTAAGGCAATAAGGGGCCGCTCGCAGGCAGCCGAGCCCGCAGGGTGCCACGCTGTTCACCCAGAAGACAGAGTTTCTTTTTTTTTTTTCCTTTAAAAACAAACAAGAAATATATATATATATATTTATTTTTTCATGTAGAGTTGCGCCAGAACGAGTCTGGACGGACAGTGTGTGGGTCCCATCAGCCTCCAGCTGAGGGCCGAGGCCTGTCTGGGGGCTGTGACTCGGCTGGTGGGAGGACAAGGGGCAGGCGGCCGGCAGGGGCTGGGCACGGGGCCAGTGGCCCAGCCTTGGGCCAGAGACCCCACTGCCTTCTCTTGGGGACCAGAAACCTCAGGGAAGGGGGCGCCAGGGGCTGCACAGGACGCAGGCCCTCTGGGAGGTGCCAGGCAGCACCCCCTCCCTGCCGGCAGAGCAGCCCCCACTTCTGCCATCTCCCTTGGGGGGGGGGCTGCCTGGCCCTCAGCCCTGGCCAACTACTGTGACGTCGCCCCCCCACCCCCCGCCCAACTCCTTCTCCAGATGGTTCTCCAGGACCGCCTCCCTCTCCCCCCTTTTTTAAGTTGTCTCATATCTTCAGATCATTCGAATCATTTTGGGGACCTAATCATGTACATTGACCAGTGTAAATTATGATTTTTTTTTGGTTTTCTGTTATTTTTAAGGATCTCTGCAAAACAAATCTATTTAATTCAAGGTTGGTGTTCTACCTGATACTGAAGATAGTGGGGTGTTTATGTTTTGTTTTGTTTTCAGATGTTGATTTGTTTCCTTTGGATTTTTTTTTTATTCTTTGTCCTTTTTTTTTTTTTTTTCCTATCCCTGTCTTGAAATTTTCTGGCATGTTTCTGGAGATTTCAAAGGAAATAAAATGTTTCATAGAAAAGGCTTGTGTGCAGCCTGGAGTCGCCGACAAGAAGGTGGGGTCCCCCCTCCATCGCCAGCACTGTCACCAGCCCCCATGCACACACCACATAAACATGTACACCACACATATTTAGAGACCGCATACACATACATGACATGTACACAGACCACATGCACAGCATACCACACACACACACACACAGGCTCACACACTTGCTTCCCTTATATCTTTCCCTTCCACCAAGCAAGGACAGAAACCCAACACAGAAGTGACAGTGGGGATTCAGCAGGAAAACCAGCTCGGCTTGTGTTTCAGAATTTGCCGGTCCCCTAACCTGGGGCCAGCGGGTATATGGGGCTTTTTTGTTGCTTTTTCATGCCACACACAGTAATGCTCAGGGGTCACACTTGGTGCTGCAGGTAACCAGGGTGCCTCTGGCCCCAGAGATGACGTGTGGAGTTTTGTGGGGGCTCCTGGCCCGTTCCCCATAGGTGTCAGTCTCCTCTTGCAGGTTGGGGGGGAGCAGAGCACAGCCCTTGCTTTCTAGGCCAGGGACTCAGCAGGGGTGGGGTCACCCCCGTGAGCTCAACTGGGGGACCAGGTTATTCACTGACCTGTGCATGTGTGTGCGCACTAGGGGTTCAGGGTCGAAATGACTGAGTGTGGAACTCCTGGAAACGCCACGGCCCTGTGTCCTGTGGGAAGTGGGGGTGTGCCCCCCAAACATATGCACACCCAGGGCCCTCTGCCCGCTCACTTACTGTCATGGAGTCTGCTGTCCGAGACCTCACACCCCACCCCTCCCGGCAAGGAAACACTCAGGGACGGCGTCTGTATCCTTTCCCGGAGCTGAGCTGGCTATCTGAGCCGGCTATTTCCAAGTCGCCTAAAAAATTCTAGTGTTCCAGACGCCGGGCCCTCCGTGAGGCCCTGCCCCAGCCCCGCCGCCCTCCCCCCACCGGGAAGCCTTGGAACAAGCTGTCCTCGCATCCCAGCACCCCGCCCTCCCCCACCGCGCCCCAGTTTCGCTCTGTCACCCCGCGGGCCCCCCCAGCCCCTCTCCAGACTTCTCAGTCACTCCCACAGATGCGTTCCCAGAAGTCTTATCTCTGGCCTGTCCCTGGATCCTAACCGCCTGCCCCCCCCCACGCTTTCCCCTCTTGTGGGGGCCTGGGTGCCTCCCCCTCACCACACCTCCTCTTCCTGCGAAGCTGCTACATTTTTCCTTCATTTTTGGGTCACACCCGGCAGTGCTCAGGGGACACTCCTGCCTCTGTACTTGGGGGTGGGGGGGTCACCCCTAGAGGGCTCGGGGCACCATGCAGGGTGCCCAGGATCCAGCTGGGGTGCAAGGCCGGAGCCCATCCCTCTTTCCCGTTATCAGGCTGCCCCCTCAGGCGCTCCCCGAGCCCCCCTAAGTCCTGGGGGGGTCTCTTCAGCTCAGTCTGAGGATTCCTCCCCCACTCCGGGCCCCTCTGCTGTCGCTGGTTCTGGGCGGATGGAAGCAGAGGATCTGGGGCTCTCCCGAGCTGTGTCCTGGTTCCCTCCTGCCTCAGCCCACTGCTGCCCCCCAAGATGCCCAAGTCGGGGTCCTTCCGCCAAGCCCTTCCCGCCCAGGTGAAGCCCCGGCGGGGGAGGCGCCCCTGGCCGCCCCTGCCCCCCCTCCCCGCGCCTGCCCCCTCCCTCCGCTTCCCGCCGCAGCTGCAGCAGCAGTTGCCAAGGCAACCACAGCTGGCGGGGCGAGCGCCCCTCGCCCATCCCCCTCCTTCCCGCGAGGAGAGGCGGGGAGCACTGGGACAAAGCCACGGAGAGGAGGGGTGCGCTGTGGGGGGGGGGGGTCGGGGCCAGCTCCAGCTGTTAGCCTGGCTTGCTTCTGCCCCCGAAGAGGCCCCCCCTCTTCCCTTCCTGGGTGACGCCCCGCGGCAGCCTGGAGCACAGAGGTAGGCAGAGGGGCCTGGCCCAGTTTAATACACAGAACAAGTGAATTCACAGCAGAGGCAGGCAATAAAGGAGACGCCGACGGGGGGGTTCGCCGCGCGGGGGACGGCCGCCCCCACGCCCACCACCTCCCCCACTTGCAGTCTCAATTTCCCTTTTTTTTTTTGTTTAAACCCGAACAACAAACACACACAACCACGAGAAACAACCACACCCCCTCGCTCCCCCCTAAAATGGCCAGCGAGGGGGGCAGGGGCCGCCGGCCTAGCCGGGTGTAGGGGAAGGGGGAGGGGGGTGGGGGCAGGAGGGGACTGCAGTCTGTGCTTCTCATCCCGGCGGGTGCTGGGCAGGGCCCACCCTGCGCAGGTGCGGGGTGGGTGCTGGGGTGCGGGGCGGAGTTCAGAACCATGGTTCACTTCATGCAGAATCCACAGTGCGCGCCCGAGGGCAGCGGCTGGCACAGCGCCCACCGACCCTGGCACCACGGAGCGTTGCCCACCTTGGGTGGGCCGTGGGCCAGCGGCGACTCCAGAAACTGGGGGCAGGGGCCTTGCCAGGCCGGGAGCTGGCAGAAACCAGTGCCCGGAGGAGCGGCCCGGCCACCCCCGTCGGCCCTTAGAGGACTCTTTGTATATATTAATTTCTTTTTTTTTTTAACTTTTTGACTTTTTCTTTAGAAAAAGGCTGTGTCCATGCCCCCGGCTGGCATCCACCACCCCTCGTGCCCGCCCAGAGGCGGGGTATGGCTTTGAGGGGAGCAGACACGCCTGGTGCCCGTTTGCCAAGAGCTGGGAAGGAGCAGGGGGGGTCCCTGCAGGGCCCGCCCCCAGGGGCAAACATTCCATTTGCTGGGAAGGGGGTGGCCCCGCCTCCCAGCCTCCCCTTCCTGCAGGAGCAGTGAGGGGGCGCTCCAAGGTGGGGGGCAGCACCCCGTGCAGCAGGCCTAGGTGAGGGTGATGTAGGCAGAGGCCTTCTCCTTCAGGTGCCGGAGACAGAGGTGGCAGCTCCAGCTCCCTGGGGCAGGGGCAAGAGGTGGAGAGTGAGGCCCAGGGCAGGGGGGATCCCGCCCCTCCCCCATAGGAAGACAACACCCGCCCCCCCTTCTCTCACCTTCTGGGGGCTCCGCCATGGGGGGGCTCAGGCAGTACATGTGGTAACCCCGATCACAGTCGTCACAGAACAGCAGCTGGTCCTGGGGGGTGAGACCCGCCCAGCTGGCACCCTGGGGGCACGGGCACCAGAAACCGGGGTGGGGGGGCTGGGGCTGGGGCAAGCGAGCGTCCTAGCAGGGTGGCCCTGGTGAGTCACTGTCTGGGGAGGGGGCTCCGGGGGGACTCACGTCATTCTCCGAGGTGCCGCAGAGGCTGCAGGATTTACACTCAATGCACTGCCAGCGGTAGGTCCGCACGGCCGCCGTCATGTTCACCGTGAACTGTAAACATGACGGGTGTCCTGGGGGGGTGGGGGTGAGATGGTTAGGGGGTCACCTGGGCTGAGTCCTCACCTTGCACACCCCACCCCCATGCATGGTGACCCCAATGGCTCCCCGATGCCAGGACAGCCACACACTATCCCCCACAAGGTGCCTTCTCCCAGCCCCCTCCTGCCCCTGCAGGTCCTATACCCTGGCTCCCAGCCACCCAAGCCCAGGACAGAGGGCGCCCAGCATCCCACAGTCCCTAACAAGATGGGGCGCGGTCAGCCCAGCTCAGCCAGACACACCCGCGGCCACTCCCAGAACCAGCGCCACGCGCCCGGTCGCCATGCCAACCGCATCTCACTCCCAGAACACCATGACAACCACAATCCCTTCCCCACTGCGGCGAGCAACCACAGTCGCCTGCCCACAATCCACCCGGGAAACCACGTTCTGTTAACCACACACCTCCATGGCGGGCGCCGTTACCCACAGAGCCGGGGCCGCGGCACCCCCACCCCAAAGCTCAGCACAGAGCCAGGAGCACCTGGAAAACCCTCTCCAAACCCCTTCGTTCCCCGCGGTGATCCTGGGTCCTTGGCGTGCTCTGGGCCTCCCCACCCCCCACAAGGATCATCTGCCTCCATCCTCCAGGTCCGGACTCTGGAAATCCTTTGCACCCCCAAAACCCTCGTGGGGAGTGTCACCTGATCGCCCACAGTCAGCACAGGAGATGAGGTCCTCAGGACACCCCGTCTTCTTTGAGCCCCCCAGGCAGAAGTCACAGTAGCCGTTGGGGATGACCGTGCCATCAGGGGCCTTCTTGGCTGAAAGACAGCAGGCAGGGGTGAAGGGGGGCACAGGGACCCCCTCAGATAGGGTGAGGCATGAGGGGGGTGATAGGAGCCCCCTAGCAGGGGTGAGTGAGGACTAGCAGGGACCCATAGGGCAGGCCACAGGGCAGGGATGGGCGACTTACAGGGACCCCCGGGGCAGGAAAGGCAGCAATGCAGGTGGAGGGAGATGTCCCCTACCTGTGTGTTTTCTCTGCGCCTCAGGGACCCAGGCCAGTTCCTTGTAAAATTCTAGGGGTGGGAGTCAGAGAGGGGGGTTCTCACCAGAGGCATAACCCTTGGTTCAGACAGGGAAGTGGGGAGAGAGGGCCCCCCCAGCTGTGGCCAGTGAAAAAGAATGAGGGTCGAGTCATTCTCATCAGGACCTCCCAATCTCCAAGAACTGACCAAAATCCTCATTTTTTTTTGTTTTATTTTGGCTTTGGGCCACACCCAGTGGAGATCAGGGATCCATCCTGGTAGGCTTGGGGGACCATGTGGGGTGCCAGGGATCGAACCTGGGTCAGCCATGTGCAAAGCAAATGCCCTGCCCGCTGTACTATTGCTCCAGCCCTCTGACCTCTCCTCTTTATTAAAAAGCAAACAACTTGGCAAATCCAGCATACACACACACACACACACACACACAGCCCTGCGGCTGATCACAGGCCCCTGTGCCAGCCTGGCCCCTCGGAGTCGGGGCATCAAGGCCATCTGCTGCAGGAACCACGTCCCAAGGAAAGATTCCCACAGAGGCGCCTGGGGTTTTGGTGGGGGGAGGCAGGAGAAGCTGCCCCCCCTCAGAGATGGGGGGAAAATTCCCTCCACACACACCCCAGCAGATCCTCCCCAGCCCTCCCCCACTCCTCAGCTGTCAAGGTTGGCACTGGGTGGGTGAGAGGCGGCGCCAAAGGCTCCTGGGCCCCTGCCCCTGCCCCCTGGCCCGAGCTCTTCCGAGAAGGGCAAAAGAGGGGCAGGGAGGGAGGGAGCCAGCTCCCACCCCCCTCCCCAAGCTCTAATTGAAACAATAAATCAGACCCAGAAATATTACGCCCGGCCGGGAGCGAGGGAGAGATGGTGGGTTGCCATGGCAACCCCGGAACCAGCATCCCCATGGTCGGTGGGGGGAGGGGCCGCTGAGCTGGAGCCTTTCCAGAAATGTCTCGTGTGCCCCCACCTCCCCGCTCCGCTCCACAGCTCCCCCCTAGCCCCACTTCAGGGGGCCCCCCTGGGGTGGCCGCTCACGTTTGTGGTTGTTCTTCCGGTGGAAGGGCAGGGCGTGGCGCTCGGCGTTCTCCTCGCCCTCCTCCTCGGCCAGGTGGGTGTGGGTGTAGTGGTAGCTGAGCCCCGGTCGGTTCTTATACCGCTTCCCACAGACTGCGGAGGGGGGTGGGGGGCAGCAGTGGGGCCGCCAGCCCACCCACCCCGTCCTGGCCTTCAGGAGCCCCCCCAGGCCCCCATACACAGCTGCCAGAGGCCTGAGCACCCCACCCTGCCCCAGGGTCCAGACCAGGAGGGGGAGCAGAAGGGGCAAGCGCTCGGGGCCCCACTCTCTCCCCCTCTTCAGAACTCACTATCACAGACATACGGCTTGTCTCGGTCCTCCAGGGAAGCGGTGTCCTGGCGTTTCCGGAGACCCCCGATGCCATATGCCTGCGGGGAGCCAGCAGTGAGGGCCCAGGGAAGGGAGTGGACACACCCAGCGTTGTCCACCTGTGGGCCTACAAACCAGGGTGTAGCTGGACCCCTTCTCCCTCCTGGGCACCAGAGTCCTAAGCCACCCGCAGCCTGTCTGGCAGACACCCTCAGCGCTCCAATCCTCAGCATTCCCCTCTGTAAAATGGGCAAAGTCTCCTCTCCGCCCTTCAGGCCACACCGGGAAATAGGTGAGGTCTGAGCTGTGGGCAGGTAGGGGTGACAGGGGCCTGTTCTGGGGTGGCCCATCACCTTTCCCTTGGCCCTGTTCTTCCTCCTGGGAATGTCGTCCTCCAAGTCGTCCACCTCAAGATCATGTGGGAACTCCAGCAGCTGCTGTTTCTGGGCGCCGGAGGGGACGGAGGAGAGGAAGGGGAGAGGAGAGGAAGGTCAAGAAAGTGGAGGGCAGTAGCCAGAGCAGTAGCACAGCAGGTCGGGCACCTGCCTGGCACATCCCAGCCAACTGGGGTATCCCAGAGGGTTCCCCAGGAGTAACCCCTGAGCATCACTGGGTATGACCCATAAGGAGCCAAAAAAAAAAAAAGGAAGTGGGGGGATCAGGGGTGGGGGTGGCAGGACAAGTCAGAAGCGTTCCAAAGAGACAGGGCGTGGGGGCATGGAGTCGGGGGAGCGGGGACGGCGGGGCGCAGCACCCCGGGGTGCTCCTACCTGGCTGTCCATGATGGCCTCCTCCTCCTTCAGCTCCATCTTCTTCTCCCCAGTCTCGGCGCACAGGAGCGCCTCGAGGACTGGCCCCTCGGGAAGGCCCCCCTCCTTCTTCAGGGGTGCCTCACAGTCTGGGGAGAGGCCAAGGTGGGGTCTAATCCCAGCAGGCTCCTCCCTGAGGGGTGACCCAGGTATGGGATTCCCACCCTGAAACACACATCTACACACACACACACACACACACACACACACATGCACACACACATATATACACACACGCACATGCACGCACACACACACACATATATACACACACACACATGCACAGGCACCAGGGAAGTCACAGCCAGCACCCCGGCTCCACACAGGGCCAGGCATGCGAGGAACTGCTGGACACTGTGTGGGGTCCACTGTGACATGCATGGGGCAACCTCTTCTCAGCTCAGGAGGACAGGCACACACAGCTGCACCCGCCACATGCCCGAGGACCCTCAGAGACAGACCACTGGGCAAGAGAGACCGCTCACACCCCTGCATAGGCACTCCACCATCACTTGAGCGGTCCCCCAGGGACAGACACAGACGGTCCCTCTGAGGCTGTCAGACGCCCCAGAGGGACAGTCAGGGCGACCCAGAGAACACCCTGGGCCCCTGCTGGGGCGTGGTCAGGGAGTCACAAGGCCAGAGGCAGGAGAGACAGGGAATCCACCAGACACCGCGGGAGAAGCCCCAGCACCCCGCAGCGCGCGGGCACACCAGAGGAGGCCGCGGGGCACCCTGGTACGCCCAGACCCAGGATACTCAGGGGACAGACATACACTGGGGCCGACACACGATGGGGAAAGTCACACACTTGGGACACGCTCTGGCTGCCCCATCAGGCACACACATGACAGAGCCCCCCGCCATTCTGGGCCCCCCAACTCCCAGAGTGGACGCCCGGGAGCCAGGAGACAGCCACTAGCCCGTGCAGGGAGAGATGACCTCAGACAGGCCTGCCCGGGCGCAGGGTGCGAGGGTCGCGGCCAGTCCAAGCCCCGCCCTCCCCCACGCCCCCCAAAGCCCGTAGCTCCGCCCACCGATCTTGTACTCGCAGGGCCGGAGTCGGGGGTCCTCCAGGATGTTGAGTCTCCGTTTCTTCCTCCAGCAGCGGGCGGGGTACGTGTAGATCTGTCCCGGGGCCAGACCTGGGGGGGCAGGGGGGGTCCCACTGTCAGGATGAGCCGCCTCGCCCACCCGCACCTCCCACCTGCCCGCCTGACCCCGGGCGGGTACCTGGGCCGCGGTGGGTCTTCTCCATCCAGATGTAGCAGTTGTTCTGGGCCACCCCGGTCTGCGAGTCGAGGAACGGCAGGCGCAGGCTGCGCTCGGCACACAGGCGCGCGTTGTAGCTGCGACAGTGCTCGATGGCCTCGCGGTAGAAGTCCTCGCCTAGGCTGCGGGGCACGGCTTCAGGGGTGCAGCCCTGCGGCCTCACCTCCCCCTCCAGTCTCACCTCCCCACTGGCCTCACCACCCCTCCAGTCTCACCTCACCCTCTCCCTTCCAGCCTCACCTCCCCCTCCAGACTCACCTCACCCTCTCCCCTCCAGCCTCACTTCCCCCACCAGCCTCACCTTCCCTTTCCCCTCCAACCTCACCTCCCCCACAATTCTCACCTCCCCCTCTCCCCTCCAGCCTCACCTCTGCCTTCAGTCTAACTTCCCCCACCAGCCTCCCCCGTCTCCTCCAGCCTCACCTCCCCTCCAGCCTCACCTCCCCCACCATTCTCACCTGCAGTCTCACCTCCCACTCCAGCCTCCCCTCCCCTCTCCCCACCAGCCTCACCTCCACCAGTTTCACCTCCCCTCCCCCCTCCAGCTTCACTGCTCCCCTCCAACCTCTCCTCTCCCCTCCAGCCTCATCTCTCCCCACCCCACCACTTCCAACCTCCAGTACCCAGGAGCCCCCTGCCAAGGAGTTGAGCCCACCTTGACCCAATGAGCAGGGACACACAATATAGACAAAAGTGTGTAAGACCCAGTCCATGTGGCACAAATGCAAACACATAACACCAACACAGCACACAAAGAGAGACAGCCCAAGACTCACAAAGAAGAAACAGACAAATTCACCTATGGGCACCCTCACATTTATCTACAGAAAAACAAATAACCCAAGTCACAGGGTAGAAACAGGCAGAGCACACAGTCGCGCACATCCAAAAACACACAACATAAACAGTCTCCCACACGAACACAACATGCCGACAACTGACACCCCCCACACACACAACTATAGAAACAAACTACCCAAATATGCATCTACACAGATTCAAAGACACAAAACAAATAAAGCACACATACACACACACTTCACACTCTACAGTGAAATCAGATTCACAGAGAAAACAGTCACAGACACACAACATAGAACCAACACCACAGGCCACCGAGATCCATATTCTGAGTATTCAGATACACAAAGATAGACACACACGCCAGAAACGGGCAGGTCCGCTCATATTCACAAAAACTTACACACCCACAGACACACAACCCGACTGCTGCTGTTTCAAATGCTCTGGACACACTTTCAAAAGACCCAAATAGCCAAAGCTCCCTGGTGCAGAATAAAAGAAATGATCCCACAACCACACACAGCACCGAGAGAGAGAAGCCCTGAGCATAAACAAGTGACAAGCTCCACACCCCCAGACAAAGGTGTGCGAGCTCCTCCCGAGTTTCCCAGGGCCCCGCGCCCCAGGCCACCTCACTCCCCGCCGAGCCCTGGGGGCCGGCGGGCAGCCCTTCCCCTAGGAAGACCCCCACACCCTCTGCTCCTCCAGTAGCCGCGCGTCGGACGGACCCCATTCTTGCCCGAACCCACATTCACACACACTCGCTGCCCCTCGCGCGGTGACAGCCCCGAGGCACCCCATCGGCCCCACCCCCAGCCGCGCCACACACACACACACACACACACACACACACACACACACCCCACGCAGGCACACGCATGCACACATGCACGCACACACACGCACACGCACAGGCACGCGAGCGCGCGCACACCAGCCCGCGCAGCCCCGCCCGCGCGTCCTCCCCCGCCTCCCGCCAGCCCGCAGCACCTCAGGGGGCCGGGGATGACCGTGGCCATCTTGCTCCCCGGGTCCTGCCCCCAGCAGGTCCCCGCCGGGTCGGTCCTCCCAGCGCTCGGGCGGGCGCTGAGGCCGCCCATCCATTCATTCCCGGGGGGCGGGAGCTCGGGCGCCGCAGCCAATCGCGGCGGCGGGGCGGGTCCGCGCGGGGCACGCCGGGAGTGGTAGTCCCGGGCCGGGGCGCCGCGGGCACGCACGGCCGCTCCCACACCGCCCCGTCCCCGGGCGCACACGCGCACGCCCGCACATGGCAGGTTACACACATTCACAGGGAAACTCGCACCTCCCACACTGACTCACGCACACTCCCGCTCCCACGCCCTCCAGCCGACTCACATACATTTACACGCACACACGCGCACTTCGATGCCGGGAGCCGTGGGGACTCCCTACAGATGCCCACGCGAATGTCCCACTGACATGCTGGCGCCACGCGTGACTCGCAGACGTCCCTTTCCCCGCTCTATCCCATCTAAGCCGCCCCTGTCCCAGCCCTATCCCAGTCTCCCCTCCCCCTCTCAGTGACCCCCCCCCCTTCACTTTCCTGACCAGGCAGGCAGCCGGTCTAGCTGGAAGCTGTAACCACACTCCCCGGGTTCAAATCCCGCTGCGCCCCCTTGGTGGTCGTGGGACCTCGGGGCACAGGACTTAACTTCCCAGGACTTATCTTGTCGGTAAGAGGATGGGTGAGGAGTGAGGGAGTAAATGTGGGCCAAGGGTCTCAAGAGGCGCTCCTTCCACAGAAAGTCTCTGATCTGTACTCAGATCTGAAAGATGACCGCTGACCCTTTTCGAGAGAGACGAGGGGGCGGGCGGAGGTTTGCTCAATAAGATACTAGCACCCTCCAAGCTCTTCGGGTTAAATGCTTTACGGGGATTAACTCAGACAATCCTTACAGTGAGCCTTCTGGCTTCACCGTGATGATCCCTACTTCCCACTCGAGGACTCCGGGGCAGAGGAAAGAGACATTACACACCTTCTCCATAACTTCTCTTCTGTGGTAAGTGAAAGATGGGACCGAGGGAGATATTCATTCCCTGAAGTGGGTGGATCCCTAAACGGGCCCTGCCACTCCTTTCTCCACTGACTCTGGCGGACTGACTCACTCACCCCAAGAGACCCTCAGAGTGAACTAGCCCACTGAGCCACACGCATTGGCCAAGGTTCACCACACCCAGGGGAACCCCCATTCCCCTTCCCCCTCTCCACCCCCCCACCTGTATATAAAGTTTGCTCAGGTTTGAAAATGCATGAAAACTACCCAGGAAGAAGGTCCTAGTGCCCCAGGAGGCACTGGGGTGGGCAGGTGAGGCAAACAGGCTTTCACCTCTTTCCACTTGATGCCTGCCACCTCCCACCTCCCGCTTGCTGATGGAGACCCCTTTAAGGTACACACACACACACACACACACACACACACACACACACACGCGCGCGCACACAAAACAAGACACATGCACGTGCTCTTCTCTAGTCTTAGCCCTTTCTGCAATCTCCAGGAACTGGGGGAGGGGGGGAGGCGCCGGGCATCTCTGCCTCACCTCTGGCCCAGAATCAGGGATAAGAAAGCTACATCAGGGACACTGGCTCCCTGCACTCTCTGTCCTCCTCAGCCCTCCTCTGCAGACAGCCCTGCCCCCAGAAGCCTTAGCTCACCCAGAGGGCGGCCTTGCCACCTCCTCCCTCACCTCACACGGATCCCCAAACATGCCCTCTGCTTTTCCATCGCTGCCCAAACCTCCGGCCTCCAGCACCCCAGAATTCTTGCCAAAGGATCAGTATGGAGCCTTGTGTAGCTGTTCTCCCAGGCTGCTAAGGCCTTGCCCCCCACATCCCACAGACACGGGATTCCACTCAGACCCAAGCTGGCACTTGCAAAGGGCTCCTCACTCTCTCTCTCTCTCTCTCTCTCTCTCTCTCTCTCTCTCTCTCTCTCTCTCTCTCTCTCTCTCTCTCTCTCTCTCTCTCTCTCTCTCTCTCTCCTCACTGTCTATCTCTTCCCCCCCATTTCTCTTTTTTTATAGGCCACACCTACAATGTTCAGGGGTTACTCCTGGCTCTGCTCTCAGGAGCCACTCCTGGCAGTGCTCAGGGACCATATGGGGTCCCAGGGATCGAACCCGGGTCAGCTGTGTGCAAGGCAAGCGCACTGCCCGCATTGCTCCGGCACCATCTCTCCATTTTCTTACCCCAAATCGCCTTCAAGAGCCCTCTACCTGAACTCCCCATTCTATCCTCCTCCTGGACTTCGAATGTCCACAACAGAACCTTTACTGATGCCACTGGTCATTCAGGGCCAGGCAGGTGCTAAGCACTGCGCACACACCACAACAGCCCCAGGATCATGGAATCGTTGGACTTCCCAGTTCACAGGTGGGAAAACTGAGGCCCAGGATTTATGGTTGACACTGGGGTTTGCATGGGTTTCCAGAACCCCTGAGGGTCTCCCCCTCGCTCCAGGTGCCATTCTTTCTCTAAATTCCTTCAGGAAAGAGGCTTCCCCTCACCCCGAAGCCCCTCAAAAAGGTGACAGCAAAGAGAGGTGCTGGCACTCCTGCCCCAGTGCCACACTTAGCCCCTGTTGCCCCTTACACATGGGCCAGAGCCACGAAACTAGGCAGGAGCGGTCCCTGCCCCATGTGTGTCTCTCCACTTGGCGAAGGAGGGAGAGGACGTGGTAGCAGCGCGCACCCCCGCAGCAGGGACACAACCTCCAAGCCCCCTTTCTGCACACCACCGGGCCGCACATGTAGGCGGCTGCCGCGAAACACCCCCCCCCCCCGTCTCCTCCCCTACAACGTCCCCCTCCAAAGCCAGAAGCGATAGAGGGCCTCGCGTCCAGTCGTTGCACCACCCCGGGGCTCCTGGGTCCCACTCCCTGCCCCAGCCCCAGCCCCGGCCCCCGTAGCTCAAGGTCAAGGCGGCGAGCAGCGGGGCTTGGGGGAAGGGTGGGGAGGTCGCCCGGGCCCCTTTGTGCGGCGCCGCGGGCGCCCGGCCCCCGCCTCCTCCCCTGGGCCGGCGGGGGGCGGGGAGCGGACGGGGTAGGGGGGGGAGGGCGGCCGTGCGCCTGTCACTCGGCTCCCGCTGTCACCGCCGGAGAAAGCGGGTTGGGGGCGCGGGAACCCCGGAGTCCGGCGCTCCCCTCCCGAAGAGGGACGGACAGCGACGGCGAGTGCCAGGAGAGGGGCGGAGCACGCCGAGAGCTGGGAGGGAGCGGACCGGCTCCCAGCCTCGGGGCCCCCGAAGGCAGAGCAGGCACCGGGGAGGGACGGCTGCACGAGGGGAGGAAGCGGCTCCCGGGAGACGGAGGGTGCCGGCAGCACCCCCCGCCCGGGCCCCCGGGCCCCCGGGCCCCCCGGGGCTGGGAGACGCGCCCGGAGCGGGAGAGATCACGTTCCCAGCCGCGCGCGGCGTCTAGGTCCTCGAGACCCCGGGAGAGCAAGTCAGAAGCAGCGGGGACCGAGGCGGGACCCTCGGCCTCTGGGCACCCACCCTGCGGCCGAGGTCCCCGGAGAGAAAGGGAGGAGACGGGGGAAGGTGCTTCGACGAGGGGAGGGAGGGTGGTGGACACCCCGAGCCGCGAGTCTGGCCGTCGGCATTCCCGGTCCCCAGCCCGCCGCCCGCCGCCCGCCGCCCCCCCAGACGCGGAGGAGAGATGCAGGAGGAGAGGGAAGCCCCTACCCCCACTTCTGGGTGGGGAAACGGCCTCCGCCACCCCCCCAGCCCGCGCCACATTCCTTCACTGACAGCGACAAAGAAGAGGCGCCCCCGCGACCCTGGAGGGGCTCCCGCCCCCAATCCCAGGGGAGGACAGGCGGTGGCGGCCCTCCCCGAGTGGTACGGGGGCGCGCCGGGGGGCCCCATTCAACTACCATCCTCGCAGCTGCGTCCCCCTCCCCAGCGAGCGGGGGGAAGGGCTGGCGGGGGGTGGGGGCTGCCAGGACGAAGGGACGTGGACGGCGGGGACACTCACGACTTGAGCGGGTTCTGAATGGCGGTGGCCATGGCCCGCTCGGCTGGGCCGTCTCCGGCCCGGGGCGCCGCTGCCGCCGCGCGCGGGCCCAGCCCGGCCTGCGCCGCCCGCTCTGCCGCCCAGCGCGCTACGATTTCATTCATTCTTGGGGCTGCGGCGCGAGCCGAGCGGGGCGGGCCGGGGGCGGGGCCCGGCCAATCCCCGCGCCTCCCGGCGCACGACGGGACGTGGAGTCTAGGGGCGCACGGCGGCGCCCGAGGGCGCCCGGGTCGGGACTACACGTCCCAGGGGGCGTCGGGAGGACCGCGCGCTCATTGGCTGCTAGGGATACGGGGCGGGGCGGGGCTCGCCCCGAGCATCCTTCTCTCCTCCCAGGCGGTGTTCCACTTCCCACTCCAGGTCTCTGTCCTGCAGGCAGGCGTGGGCGTGGGTGGTCCCTGGTATTTGTAGGTGTGTCTCCCCAAAGTGTGTGATGGCCCCAGGCCCCGTCGTTTCTCCTTGTCTCTTGCCTGGGTGGGTTTTTGCACACCAGTGAGCAGGGCAGGTGATGGAGTCTTTGTGGTGAGTGCCAGGCACTCTTGCAAGCCCTGGGAAGATATAGCAAAGATCCAGCAAAGCCGCTGCCCTCAAGAGGCTGACCTTCCAGCGGGAAAAGACAGCTTATAAGCGGGAAAGCAAACAGCCATCTGAGAGAGCATTAAGCATTTTAAGGAAAGGGACCGCTTCTCTGTGGAGGAGCCATTTGAGGGGAGCCTGTGGGAGGAGGGGGAGAAGTGTGTTGGCCTATGAGTAAGGAGGCTGGTGTCACTGGGGCAGAGAGAGTGCCGGCAAGAGGGTAGGGACCTGGATCATATAAGGCCTTGTAGGCCATTATCAACAAAATGGATTTTGTTCTAAGCGCAATCAATCATCCTTGACGCGCCTCTACTTTTACACTCGTGCACTCTCCAACCCCCTGGGCAAATCCTGTTATCTCCTCATTCACAAAATAGATCCTGGAGCCAGCCCTCCTCTCCCGGTCTCAGCCTCCACCCTGGTCTGGACCCCGGCTGCCACGTCTCCTGGTATATATTCTCTCCACACCAGCCAGCTGGGCTCTCGGGAAGGCCTCTCGCTCACCAATTTGCCCGGTGGGTTTTGTTACCATCCCAGGAAAACACCAAGTCCTCCCTGCCCATCTCTGACTTCATCTTCTGCCTTCCATCCCTGGCTGACCTGGCTACAGCCACGCCCATCTCTGCCCAGTTCCTGGAACATTCCAGGCCTGCATCAGCCACAGGCACTTTGCACCTGCTGTTCCTTGCATGACTCTGTCTCTTATTTTCTTCAGGTTTGTGATTAAAAAAAGTTTTCTTTAATCTCAAAGAAAACTTGCATTCAAATATCATACCTCCTTCCTATGTCTCTGTCATATAAAAAAAAACTTCAATTGGAGTCATAGAGATAGTTCAGTGGGTAGAGCATCCCAGATGGTCCCCTGAGCACTGCCAGGAGTAATTTCTGAACACAAAGCCAAGAGTAACCCCTGAGCAATGCTAGATGTGGCCCCCAAAGAAGACAAAACAAAAACAAAAAAAGGCCCTCTTATTTTTATGACTTTCTTTTTTCAGGGCTGTGATCAAACCCAGGGCCTCACACATGTAAAGCAAGTACTCTCCTGCTGAGCTTCATGCCTGACCCAGGGCTTTATTTCTCTTTGAACACTTATTATAGTTTATCATCATGTAAGGCTGGAGCAATAGCACAGCGGTAGGGCGTTTGCCTTGCACACGGCCGACCCGGGTTTGATTCCTCTACCCCTCTAGAAGAGCCCGGCAAGCTGCCAAGAGTATCTCGCCCGCACGGCAAAGCCTGGCAAGCTCCCCGTGGTATATTCAACATGCCCAAAACAGTAACAAACTAGTCTCACAATGGAGATGTTACTGGTGCCCGCTCGAGCGAATCGATGGGATGACAGTGACAGTGACAGTGCAGTGATTATCATGTTACAGACCTATTTAACTTACTGACTGTTTGGCTCTTTCTTGAGTTTAAAATACCAGCTCTCTGAGAATGGAACAATCAGACAGCAGGTAGGGCACTTGCCTCACTAGCAGCCAGTCTGAGTTCGAGCTCCTGTATCCCATATGATTCCCCAAGCACTGTCAGGAATGATCCCTGAGTGCAGAGCCAGGAGTTACCCCTGAGCACAGCTGGATGTGGCCCCCAAACAAACAAACAAACAAACAAAAGGACTTTTAAAAAGATTTTTTAAAAGATTCCAGGACCTGGGGCTGGAGTAACAACAGCACATCGGATAGGGCATTTGCCTTGCACTCGGCCAACCTAGGTTCAATTCCCAGCATCCCATATGGCCCCCCAGCACTGCCAGGAGTAATTCCTGAGTGCATGAGCCAGGAGTAACCCCTGAGCATTGCCGGATGTGATCCAAAAAAGAAAAAAAAATTCCAGGGCCTGGGGGCTGGAGCCATAGTACAGTGAGCAGAGCGTTTGCCTTGCACGTGGCCAATCCAGGTTTGATTCCCAGCATCCTATATGGTCCCCTGAACACCTCCAGGAATAATTCCTGAGTGCAGAGCCAGGAGTAACCCCTGTTCATCACCAGGTGTGACCCAAAAAGCAAAAAAAAAAAAAGATTATAGGGCCTGGAATCAGGTCTGAAAACAAGTCAATGCTGGGTCGTTACTTGGTGAATAAACAAATGAATCAGTCACTGTGCTCTGTGATTGCCCCCGTGTGTGCCTCGACTCTGAAGCACATGCCAGATGGGGAGAGGATTGACTCACCCCGCCCCCGCACCAACACTTAGACAACCTGAAGGGGTCTTGGGGGGACCTGTACTAAAGGCACCCTCCCAGCAGAGGATCTGGTGCTAAAGTTTCAGTGAGGTACTCACTTGTTTCTAGAATGTTCCAGCCTCAGTACCATGTACATAAACTGGGGACTCAGCAGTGAGGTGTCTGATGGGTCTTCCCTAAGCTCACGGGTGGGCAAGGCCCAGGCTGAGGGCTCAGGGCTGGGAGAAGGGGTCCATGAGGCTTCTCCCAAAGCCTGATGTTTGGAGTGGCGCATTCAGGGGAAGCCTTTAGAGAGCTCAGCCCTGATTTCTCCAGACACCACACACATCCCTGTCCTGAACCCTTGGGACCCTGATACCTGATCTTGTCACCCCCACAGCTAAGGGACTAACATGGCTCAGGAAATCCCCCTGGGGCCACTTCTCTGCATGATGGAGCCAGCCATGTGGCCGCCAGAGGGCACTGTGGTCCCAGTTTTTGTCCCCCACTCCAGCATTGTCGTGGACAGACTTGAAGCTGGCCCTGGGAGGGGACACCAATGCCCCCATGGAGGCTGAGAGCTCTACCAGGACCACCAGCTGGCCCCTGCCCCAAAGACTCCTACCTCAGACTCCTGGGGGCCCAACTTCGCCTCCAAGGGGTGCTAGCCCCCTCCAGCCCCCACTGACCCCTAATGTTCAGGGGAGACGGCCCCCCACTAAGCTGCCCTGATGTGTCCATATGGGACTCGCAGCTGTCTCTTGCCTGGAAGGGGACACTGAGGCGTAGAGTAAGGAGGCGGCAGAGTTCACAGTCTATGTCAGCAGTGACAAACGTCACCACAGGCTAATCCCATCCACCACCTCTTCCTGCACTCAGAAGTGGCTCTGAGTCTTTGATTTTTGTTTGGGACCGACCACCCTGCTTCTCAGGGGACCATGCAGTGCCGGTGACCCGGCCTCCCATTTGCTTTGCATGAGCTCTAGCACTGAGACCAAGTCCCAGGCCCCAAGCTGCTCAAAGCGCCTCTAGGAAGCCCTATGTGCCTTGACTTTAGGTGAGGCAATAAGGGGCCAGAGGGGCTGGAGTGATAGCATAGCAGGTAGGGCGTTTGCCTTGCACGAGGCCGACCCGGGTTCAATTCCCAGCATCCCATATGGTCCACTGAGCACCCCCAGGAGTAATTCCTGAGCGCAGAGCCAGGAGTGACCCCTGTGCATCGCCAGGTTTGACCCAAAAAGCAAAAACAAAACAAAACAAAACAAAATAATAAGGGACCAAAGCAATAGTACAGAGCAGAGGGCATTTGCCTTGCATGTGGCAAGTCTGTGTTCTATTCCCAGCACCCTATATAGACCCCTAAGCCTGTCAGGAGTGATCCTTGAGTGCAGAGCCAGGAGTAATCCCTGAACAAAGCTAGGTGTGCCCCCCTCCCCCCCCCCACAAAAGACAAGGCAATACAGCCTCCCAGGGAAGATGCTCTTTCTTGCCCAGACCCATAACCCTCTGGGAAGCAGAACTGAGTTTGAACCCGGGTCTGACCCCAAAGCTGAGCCATCGTGTCTCCCCTGTGCTGCTTTGGCAAGGGGAAGGTGCTGACCGCTGTCCCCATTCTGACACCAGAACCTGCCCTTTCCCCACCCCCACTCTTTTTTCTCTTCACTGGTGCTGCTGACAGAGGGCACAAGGCGGAGCGGCAGGACGATGGGGGGCGGGGGGGATGGCAGGGGCACGTGTCTTGCATGCAGCCCATCTGGTTTGATCTGCAGCATCACATCTAGACCCCTAAGCACCACCAGGAGAGAACCCTGAGCACAGAGCCAGGAGTAAGCCTCTGAGCACCGCTGAGTGTGCCCACAAAACCCAAAAACACAGAAGAGTCTGTTCATTGAAGGTCTTGTAGGGGTGAGGCTAGGGGAGATCCTCTTGGGACTCTGCCACGCTGGCACACCGCACTTGGACCAACCAGACCCTGCGATTGGCTCCTGAGGGAAGCTCAGAGGTTAAGGCATTTACCTCGCATCCCATCAGCCCAGCACCATGGATGGTCCCTTGAGCACTGCTAGGGGTCATGTTTGAGCACAGAGCTAGGAGCAGCCTCTGTGTGTGGCCACACACCCCCAAAAGAAAGAAAATTCACTCATTATTTAAATGACTCTTTACATTTAGTGATGAGCATCGTTTCATTTTATTTGCTAGAAATAAGTTCCAAAGGTACAACAAGGGGATGTGACTTTTTTGATGTGTGGCGGAAGCTCAGGGCCACTCCCCAGGACACTGGTCCAATGCTAAGTCTGAGGACGTGGAGCTGCTCCTTGGGTCCTGCATAGATGGGGACCACCAGGGTCACCCCAACCATGCCTGCATTGAAACCAGCCCCCCAGTCCTAAGATACTATCATTGATGTTTCTTTGTTTGGGGACCACAACTTGCTGTGCCCAGGGCTGACTCCTGGCTCTGTGCTCAGGGATCATTCCTGGCAGTGCCAGAGATGGAACCTGGGCAAGGCAAGCACCCTTCCTGCTGTATTATCGCTCCAGGACTAAAATTCCTTTTTTGACATTTTATTTCACTCAGGGGAACCTCACCTGGTGGTGCTCAGGGGCTACTCCTGGCTCTGGTTGGGGGTTGCTTCTGGTACTGCTCAGGGGACCATGTGATGCCAGGACCAATCAGGCTGCCCACATATGGAGCCTGTATTCAGCCCTTGAGCCATCTTCCTGGCCCTTTTAGTTATTTTATTTTATTTTTTAAAACTTTTTTTTTTTTTTGCCTTTTGGGTCACACCTGGCGATGCACAGGGGTTACTCCTGGTTCTACACTCAGGAATTACTCCTGGCGGTGCTCAGGGGACCATATGGGATGCTGGGATTCGAACCCGGGTCGGCCGCGTGCAAGGCAAACGCCCTACCCGTTGTGCTATCGCTCCAGCCCCCTTTAAGACTTTTTTTTTTTTTTTTTTTGCTTTTTGGGTCACACCTGGCGATGCACAGGGGTTATTCCTGGCTCATGTACTCAGGAATTACCCCCTGGCAGTGCTCAGGGGACCATATGGGAATCGAACCCGGGTCGGCCGCGTTGCACGCGCCCTACCCGCTGTGATATCGCTCCAGCTCCTTACTTATTTTATTTTATTTTGCTTTTTCAGGCATGCCCGGTGATGCCTAGGAGTTACTCCTGGCTTTGCACTCAGGAATTACTCCTGGCAGTGCTCAGGGAACTACATAGGATACTGGGAATCGAATCCAGGTCGGTTGCATGCAAAACAAACGCCCTACCCGCTGTGATATCACTCCAGCCCCCCTTTATTGACGTTTTTTTTCTTTTTGGGTCACACCTGGCAATGCAACGGGATTACTCCTGGCTCTGCACTCAGGAATCACCCCTGGCAGTGCTCAGAGGACCATATGGGATGTTGGGAATCGAACCCAGGTCGGCCGCATGCAAGGCAAACACCCTACTCCTGTACTATTGCTCCAGCCCCTATTGACTTTTTAAAGGCTTTTTTTTTCTCCATCAAAGTGTTATAATTAAGTTGGTAGCTAAACCAGGGTTTGTTGCTATTAAGAACCACACAATTTTTTGAACGATATTTTAATTGGCTATTACAGTGTTGGTGAAATAAAATTGATTTTTTGGGTTGCTCTTATATCAACTACATGAACCTTTCACTAGAAGCCTCCTTTTCTATTTAATTATGAGGGTGAGAAGAATTTCGAAGACATTTTAGCTGACTGTGACTATCAATCATCTTATCAATGCCAGCTCACTTGTAATATTTATCATTCTAATTACAAAACCATTGATGTTAATCAAAGAAATAGGTAGTTTTGGTACCTGCTTCCTTCTCTTCATTTCTCTTTCATTTTCTTTTTTTCCTTTTTCTTTCTTTCATTGTTGCTGCTTTGGGGCCTTCACCAGCAGTACTCAGGGTTTATTCTCAGCTCTGTTCTCAGGGATCACTCCTGGTGGGCTCAGGGGACCATCATATGGGATGTCAGTGATTGAACCCGGGTCAGTCACACGCATTGCTTTCCAGTCCTTCCTTCCATATTTCTTTTTTTTTTTTTTTTTTTTTTTTTTTGCTTTTTGGGTCACACCCAGTGATACTCCTGGCTTTGCACTCAGGAATTACTCCTGGCGGTGCTTGGGGGACCATATGGGATGCCGGGGATCGAGCCCAGGTTGGCCACATGCAAGGCAAACGCCCTACCCGCTGTGCTATCGCTCTGGCCCCCCATATTTCTTACCTTTTTAAATTTTTTTCGGTTTGGGGGCCACACCCAGCAATGGTCAGGGATTACTTTCGTTCGACTGTGCTCAGAAATTACTCTTGGTGGTGCTTAGGAAACCACAGGGGATGCCAGGTCAGTCTGGTGCAAGGCAAGAGCTCTACCCGCTATGTATCTCTCCAGCCTTCCTGCCTTCCTTCCTTTTTTTCTTTTTGTTGGTGTTGTTGTTGTTTTGTTTGGGGGTCACACCCGGAGATGCTCAGGGATTACTCTTGGCCCTACTCCTGGTGGTGCTCAGGGGACTTTATGGTATGCTGGGAATCGAATCCACATTGGCAGCAAGCACCAATACCTGCTTTACTCCTTGCCAGCCCTCTCTCTCTCTCTCTCTCTCTCTCTCTCTCTCTCTCTCTCTCTCCCTCTCTCCCCCCGCGCGCGCGCGCGTGTGCGTGTGCGTGTGCGTGTGTGTGTGTGTGTGTGTGTGTGTGTGTGTGTGTGTGTGTGTAGGAGCTACCTTTGATGCCTTCAGTCTATTGAGCCAACTCAGCTCCGCAGACTCCCCTGCGGTCACGGCATTCTGGGGTGTACTCCTACAGCCACGAGGGGGCGCTGAAGCCTCTCTCCCAGCACGGACGGTTGCCAGGCCGGGAGAGAGGAAAGTGGCCAGCAGAGGGCACTATAATCGTGCCCGAACTGTCAGGGATAAGCAATGCAGCCCTGCTCAAGGCCAGGGCAGAGCTCGCCGTCTGCAGGTGGGGGTGGGGAGACACGAGCAAACAATCGAATGAAACATTTCAGGATGCAGTAAATTCTATGAGTGCGTGCCTGTGTGCGCGGATGTCGAACCCGGGGCCTCACAGCATGTCCACCAACTGTGACAGGATCGTAATAGGTTCTCCAGAGAAAACAGAGCAGAGGACAGGAGTGACGGGGTGTGGCTCCCAAGATAAGACGTTCCTGAGATTCCATCCATGAGATGGCATCGTGGTGGGAGGTGGGTTCTGGATCGAGGGGCCCTGGGTGTGGGTCCAGAGCGGGAGGTGGGGGTGGGGTGAAGGACCGACCAGGAAGAGAGGTGAGAGCAGAGGCTGGCCTGCCTTCAGGAGGACTTTGCCTGTTGTCCTGAGGCCAAGAAACCCTTCCCAGGAAATAGGAGACCTGCAGTGTGGAGAGAGGCCAGCCGACCAGGGCACAGCTTTGCACGCAGGAGGGCTGATTCCATCCCTGGTACCCCAGTCCCATCAGGAACAATCCCCAGATGGAACTGGTTGTAGCCCCTAAAGAACACTGGGTGTGGCTCCCAAGCCAAAATAAATGAATATACATACACACGAAAAACCCACAGAAATGAGACAGCTGTATGAATGAGTCAAGCAAGGTTGGGGTCATGCTCCCAGTGTCTGCCTTGTAGATGAAGCAGGGAGGAGACGATTCACTCATACTGTGTGTGTGTGTGTGTGTGTGTGTGTGTGTGTGTGCGCGTGCGTGCACGCATGTGCATGTGTACATGCATGGCTTTGCATAAATTCTAAAACAATGCCAATAATTTTTTTGGAATGGGGGCACAGCCAGACATGCTCAGGACTTTCTCTTGGCTCTGGCATGCCTGGCAGTGCTTGGGGACCACATGTAGTAGTGGGAATCGAACCTAGGCCTGCCATGTGCAAGGCAAGCACCCTACCCACCATAGTATCTCTCTCTGCGCCTGGTTTGTTTTTTATGACAAACTTTGTCCTAGGGCATAGTGGCAGAGCACTTGCCTGTGTGAGACTCTGGGTTTGTTCCTGGCACCACACACACACACACACACACACACACACACACACCCCACACATATGCGCGCGCGCGCACACCCAGAGTAAAAAGGAGGGGGATTGGGTAGTGAACGTGGGATCCTTAGTCGGTGGGATGTAGACACGGGGAAGCAGGGCGGTGGTGCTGAGGCAGTTTGCTGACCTGCTGGCAGAGCGGAACCGAGGGAGCAGAAAGTTTGGCCCCTGTGGCAGTAGTTACCGGGCCTGGCCCGTGACCTATTGTATATCCGCTTCACCCCGTGGAAGGTTCGGTAATTATTTTCACAGACAGATGTGGAAACAGAGGCCCACGGGTTATGAGGCAAATGGCACCTGAGTCCAAGCAGCAAGCCCGCGAGTCCAGGCTTTCCCTCATCTTGGACCCCAATTGTACACTGCTCCTTCCCAATTCTTGTTCCCGTTTATTTGTTTTTTTTGTGTAACCTGGCTGCGCTTGGGGCCCACTTCTGGCTCTGTGCTTAGGGGACCGTGTGGTTTTGAGGATGAAACTGGGGTTGGCCTCATGCAAGTGCATTACCCGCCATAGGGTCTCTCTGGCCCACGCTTCCCAGTTCTTTTGCTATAGCCTGGTTCTCAGTTAAGCGCTGCTGTCTTGGGGAGCTGGGGGTAGGGCTGCCCCGTAGCCGAGGCACTGAGTTCAATCCCCACCACCGTCCACGTCAGTAAGTCTGATTCCAGAGGCACTGCCACAAGGACCTCTGTGCCAGCGTGCATGATGCCAGTATGTTGGCATCGGCCTGTTCCACTAGTGGCTCACACTTGGATGTGGCTTAATTAACATAAATTGCAGGGCTGGAGCTATAGTACAGCAGGAAGGGCATTTGCCTTGCACGCGGCAACCCAGGTTCAATCTCTGGCATCCCGTATGGTCCCACGAGCATCGCCAGGAGTAATTTCTGTGAGTGCAGAGCCAGGAATAAGCCTTGAACATCACTGGGTGTGGCCCCAAAACAAAGAGAAACATGAATTACAGCACTGAGATCAAACCATCACCCCAAGTTGTAACAAAGACAAGAACAAAGGGAGAAGAGGTAAAAAAGGGGGAAAAAAAGTGGAAGCGGGACTGGAGCAGTGGCCTATTGGGGTGAGCCTTTGCCTTCCACACGCACAGCCGACCTGGGTTCGATCCCCAGCAACCCATAGGAGAGGGTCCCCTGAGCAGCGCCAGGAGTAATTCCTGGGCTAAAACCAGGCGCAACTCTGAGCATCGCTGGGCGAGGGCACTTGCCTTGCTCACAGGTGACCTGGGTTCAATCCCTGAAACCCCGTATGGTCCCCTGAGCCTCACCCAGACTGACCCCTGAGTGCAGAGCCCAGAGTAACCCCTGAGCACCGTTGGGTGCTGTCCCCAAACCAAAACTTAAAAAACAATTTTGTTTAAAGTTTTATTGCCATTTTGAGTCATGGCTTAGGCAGAAGGAGTCTCCGGAAGGGCCAAACCTTGACATGAACCCCAGCGCCATTCCCTGCTGTGACGCCCAGGCACGGCCCCCCTGGACCGCACGATCCAGATGAGGAAACTGAGGACCTCAGAACCTGCACTCATCGCCCCCCTCCAGGATGAGGAACCAAAACCAGCATGATGGAGAGGAAGTCAGGAGTCCCCCGGAGGGGGCTGGAGAAACGGCAGTGCACAGGAGCGGCCATGTAGCAGGGAGAGCTGCTCACCTGGTTCAGTCCCCGGCACCCACATGGTCCCTACGAGGAGGGATCCCGGAGCATAGAGCCAGCAGAAAGCCCTGAGTAATGCTGCTGTGGACCAAAGCCTCAGAAAAGGGTTTGCAGGCAGAGCTGCTGCCATGGCTCAGCAGTAGAGCATCGGCCCAGGATGGCTGAGCCCGTGGGTTCAAGGCCTAGCACTGAGACACGTCCCCTAGAGGGTGCGGAGGGTAACTCAGGGGCCAAGGAAGTGCCCGTGCCCGTGTGCATCCTGAGCTTCACTCCCAGAGGGAAAAAGCAAGTTCCTAGGCCTAACGGGGCGGGAGGGGCGGGGCGGGCAGGGAACAGACCGGGAGGGAGCGAGCCCCCCTTCCCCTCATCCTTGGTAGGGGCCCCCGGAAGCCTTGGGGTCTCTCTGCACAGCACTGCAGGGCCCCCTGACGTGGGGTACAGCTCGGAGCCCCCCACAGTCTCCCCCTGTCCGGGCTGGAGCCCAGATCGTTGGAGCGGAGTGGGGACCAGGGCCCCAACATCAGTCAGCAGACCGGACACGGGCTCTGTCCTGGAGTGGACACCCCTGCTCTTGGCCTGCCCCAGTACTGAGCCCAGCACAGCTGTCTCCCCCAGCTCCCACACCGAGCTCCACTGCCCTGCTGTGACCATTTGGGACTCCTCCACGGGTGAGGGGCCACTACTCACTTCTGGAGCCTTCTTAGCCTCTCCCTGCAGCCTCCCACCAGGAAAAAGGCTAATCAGGTACAGCAGGAGCTTCCTCTAATACTGCCTGCCAATATTTGGTGTCCACCTTGAACCAGCCCCAAAATCAATTTCTCAGCCCACGCATGAGTTCAAAGTCCTCAGAGACATCTCATAGACAAGTGTCAATGGCCCTTCCTACAGGAAGCCCTCCTGGATTCTTCCCCCCCCTTTTTTTTTTTTTTTTTTTCCCGCTTCTTGGGTCACACCCAGCGATGCTCAGGGGGATTACTCCTGGCTCTGCACTCAGGAATTACCCCTGGCCATGCTCAGGGGACCATATGGGATGCTGGGAATCGAACCCGTGTCGGCTGCGTGCAAGGCAAACGCCCTACCCACCGTGCTATGGCTCCAGCCCCTCTCCTGGATTCTTTCAGCACCTAGGAGAGAGATGACGCCTTCCCTTCCCTGGGCTCCGAGGCCTCTAGGCCCATCCGGCACATGTGCTTTAAGTCCCCTTCAGGGCCGCTCTCCATCAGGGTGACCTCCTCCATGGGCGGGGCGGGGTCTGCCAGCCCCTGCCCGGCTGGTAGCGGCCCGGCAGGATGTGAGTCCAGGGCTGGAGGTCACAGGGCCTGGCCGAGGGAGGGCAGGGGGCGTGGCGTCCATCTGTCCCGCCAGCTGTGGGGGCCGGAGTGGGGGTGGGGGCCGGCAGCCCACAGGAACGAAGAGGAAAAACAGCCACAGCGCGTGGTGTCATTGTTACGGATCCATTAAATAGGACTTTACAACGGGCCGGGCGGGGTCACAGAGGCGCGTGCGGGTCGGGGCCGGGGCCGGCGCCGGGGGCGGGGCGCGGGCTGCCCTCGGCCGAGGGGCTGCGCCGCGGGAGGCCGGGCTGCTTGTGCAGGTCTCGAAGCTTCACCAACAGCTCCCGGATGAAGTCCTGCGGGGAGGACGGGGTGCGGGGGAGGGGGAGGGGGTGGAGGGTCAGGCAGGAGATAGCCGGCGGGTCCCCGGGGACGCGGCCGCAGTGGCCCCAGCAGACAGCCTCCGTGACGTTTGTCCCTTCAAGCAGCTCGGAGCCGCTCAGAGAAACATGAATATTTTTCCCTTTTAAAGCAGGGAAGGAAGTGGGAGGGGCTGGGCGGTCAGCAGCAGGGCCCAGGAGATTGGGGGGCCCGGGAGGACGCCGGGTGGACTGTCACTGGGACCCACGGAGGGTGGCTGAGGCCTCAGGCCCGCCGCCCCGAGCAGAGGAGCAGATAGAAGACAGATGGGGGCGCCCCCAAGACAGCGGAGCCTGGTGGCAGATGGGGAGTAAGGGGGGGTGGGGACAAAGGACATCCAGGGAGCAGGAAGGGACAGCAAGAGACAGAAGCCTCCCCGAGATCCCTGAAGGTGGGGGCGGCACACAGGGGGCAGAACAGGGCGGGGTGTGTATGGGGGGCGCACGCAGGACTCACCTCTGTGGGGCTGGTGCAGGATGTCAGGAGGCCCTAGACACCCCCACGAAAGAGAGAAATTAAGAGTCAGTGCCTGACACCTCCTCAGGGGTGGGGTGCACGCAGGGAACACAGATTCTGGGGGCACAGGGGGGCGCAGCACCGCGAGAGCTCCATGAGCAGGAGGGCAGGAGTGGGGGCTGCAGTCATAGCCCAGCGGGGAGGGGGCCGGCCTTGCACGGCAGCCGGCCCAGGTTCCATCCCCGGCACCCCACGGGACCCCCTGAGGACCACCAGGGGCGATCCCTGAGTGCAGAGCTGGGAGTCAGCCCTGGGCGCCGCTGGGCGTGGCCCCCAAATCACAAAACCAACAACAGAGAGCGAGACAGGCTGGGACTGTGTGACCCCAGCACGGGAGCAGAAGGCTCGGACCGGCAACTCAGGCTCTGAAGTCTGGGGGGACAGCGGCTGATTTCGGGAGTGCCTGCCTGGCTGGGAGTTTGGGGGAGTCTCCCGAGGGATGCAGAGGGGCTGGGCCTTCCCGCCACTACCTGGATTTTCTGTCTCCTCTCCTCGTCACTCTCCAATTCCAACAAGTCATCGATGTTGACCTCATCCGGCATGTCGGCCTCCTAAGGGGGGACAAGGGGGAGTCACTGCCCCTCCCCGCCCTCCTCGCCTTTGTCCGAGGTCCCAGGGCCAGCTGGCAGCAATAATGTGGCAGTCAGGGACAGCACCGCGGAGACAGGACATCTGGGTGCTGGGGGAGGGGTGGCAGATGGGCCGACAGAGCCCGGGGCCCTGCGGCCAGCCCCAGTGCCTGCACCCTGGGCCTGTGGGGACCCGCGGGCTGGCACGGGTCTTCCCCTTGGCCCCGGTTCCCACAGTGGGAAAGAGGCCTAGCAGGGCCTGGAATGTCCAGTTCTGGGATTAGGAGTGAGGCCGGCTCTGTCCTTTCAAGGCAAAGTCTGGGCTCTAGGCTGGGGAGGGCAGTGGCAGGCCAGAGGGACAGCACTGGCCCCAGGGAACAGAGCAGGGCTCTGACCAGGCCATGAGGTGGGAGCCCCGGGGGAAGTGTAGTGAGCCATCCATTCTACTTTCAGCTGCCCCCTGGGGGCTCGAATACAGCCCCTTGGGGCAGAGGGCCAAAGGTGGATGTCACAGGCCCTGCTGGGGACAGAGCCCAGCTGTCTGGGCTGGGGACCCTGCCCGACCCTGGCCACAGAGCCCCGCACCCTCCCCTCCGGCCTGGACTGGGAGAGGGAGCCTGTGTCTGTGCAGGGCGCCTCCCTGGGGGCAGGGCCCCTCCCGATGCAGGCTGTGGGGCTCAGCCTGGGTCCATCTGTCTTCCCTGTCCTGTGTGATGCCACGGAGTCGGTGAGCTGGTCTGATCAAAGAATCTAGTCCCGGGGCATGTCCCGCAAAGCCGCCTGGGAGGGCGATATGGTCAGGCCTTGACTGGGTGCAGAGGGACCTTTGCCAGTCCAGGGGCCATTCTGCCCACAAACCCCTGGGGTTGAGTCTGGCAGCATTCGCGTGGGTGCATGCGTGTTTGGTACCAAGTGTGACTGAGAAATAATGCGGTGGGTAGGGTGCTTGCCTTGCATGTGGCTGGCTCTAGTTTGACCTTGAACACGCCTATAGTCCCCAGAGTCCAGCCAGGATTGATCCCTGAGCACAGAGCCAGGAGTAAGCCCAGTGCACTGCCGGAAGTGGCCCCACTCCCCTCAAAAAAAAAACAAACAAAAAGCAACGAAGTGTGACTGCCAAAGCAGAGACTCAATGAAAAGCCTGTATGGAGCTGTCAGTTAAGCCTTTGGGGGCCCTCTTCGTATAGACGGCCAGAGACCTGGGCACAGGCTCTGAGGCACAATCCCTGGATTCGAGCCCTGGCACCACAGGTTTCACCCGGGAGCAGTGTTGGGAGTAGCTGCCTCTCTTGAACCTTGCCAGGTATGGCCTCCCCCATCTCGAACAAAAACAAGCCAAACCCTGGGGCTGGAGTGATAACACAGCGGTAGGGCTTTTGCCTTGTTAGTGGTAGACCCGGGTTTGATTCCCAGCATCCCATATGGTCCCCTGAGCACCGCCAGGGGTTAATTCCTGAGTGCAGAGCCAGGAGTGACCCTTGTGCATCGCTGGGTGTGACCCCCCAAAACAAAACAAAACAAAAACAAGCCAAACCCTTGTGTGCCCACAGGCCCACAGTCCCTTGTTGCTTATGTGTTTTCTTTTATTTATTTATTTATTTATTTACTTATTTTGCTTTTTGGGTCACACCCAGCGGTGCTCAGGGGTTATCCCTGGCCGTGCTCGGGAGACCATATGGGATGCTGGGGATTGAACCCCGGGTAGGCCACGTGCAAGGCAAATGCCCCAGCTCCAGCCTCCGTCTTCTTTTATTTTGGGGGGGAGGTGTTGGTTTGGGGGCCATACCCAGTGTTGTTCAGGGCTTCTTCTCTGTGCTCAGGGATCACGCCTGGTGATGCTCAGGGACCCTATGGGGTGCTGGGGATGGAACTTGGAGGGGCGGTGCAGCTGTACCATCTCCCTGGCCCCAGCCTCCCTGCTTCCTGTTGGGTGGGGCTCCAACAGGGTTGTTTGAAGCCTAAGGGGCTGCAGCCTCCGGCCTGGCTGGGCGGTGGTCTGCCTGAAGAGCACCCTGCGGGAGTGCGGAAAAGAGGGGTACCCCAAATCATGTCCTAAAGGCCTCAGGGCACAGCACCGGTGTGTGGGTGCGGCCGGGTGGGCCGGGGCATGGCTGTGGCCTGAGCCGCCCAGCGTGCGCGCATCAGGGGCCGGAACGTATGTGGGTCTCGCGGGGATCACGGCGTCTGTCCTCAGTCAGACCTTGTGTCCCAGGCCTGGCTCCTGCCTGCGAGGAGCTGTGCGCGCCTGTGCGTTCCGTTGCTTCTGGGAGTGGGGGTTTGTCTCCGTGGGACTCACCGGGACCCCCCAATGCCCCCTACCCTTTCTCCAGTTCTGGCCACCCCGCCGCCCCAACTTTGCCTTCCGGTCGCCCCCCTGCCAGACCGCCGGCCCTCCCCTGATGTTTGGCCACATCCCCAGAGAGCCGGGCGTGCGCGTCTTCACCCAGGACGACACTGGGGGGACCTGACCAGCTTCCCAGTCCCCGGCGTGGGGCAGCGGCGGGCGGACGCAGCGGGCAGGGCCCCCGCGGCAGCGTCTGGGGGGGGTCCCTCCCAGGACCCTCCCCGCCTCACCCTGCCGCGGTACAGCTCCTCCAAGCACCCGTCGATCCACTTCTCCACGTCCAGCCGTCGCTGCAGCTCGCGCCGGTCGTACTTGACGGTGACACGCGCGTGTCGCTTCTGCAGCCCCCCGGGGCTGCCCCCGGGCCCGCGGGCCCGCGACGGGGACTGCAGCTTGCTCAGCACGCGCTTGCCCAGACGCTGAGCTGCCATCGCCGCCGGGGCCCCGCGCTGCGCTCTGGCCGCCGCCCCGCGGCCCCGGAGCCTCTTACGGGGCGGGGCGGGGCGGGGCGGGGCGGGGCGGGGCCCGGGGCGAGGCCGGAGGCGGGCACGCCCCCCGCGCGGCTCGGACTCAGTTTCCCCCGCCTGCCGCTCCGGGACTGCTCTGCTCTCCCCGCCGCCGGGCGCGGCTCAGGGTCCGACGTCATCCGGCAGCCCCAGATCGGGTCCCGGAGCCCAGCCTGGGGACCGACGACCCGGGCTGGATCGTTGGGGGCGGGGTCCCGGGACGGGCTCCCGGACCCGGAGTTGGGCGCCCTCTGGCGGTGGCAAAGGGCGGTACGGGAGCCCCCCGGGCCGCCTCGCGCTGCCTCTCCGAAGGCCAAGCCTTGGTGGTGTCCTGCTACATCGTGTATTTGTTCCTTCCTTTATTCACGTTCGTGCATCCATGAGTTCTTCTATTCATTCGCCTTATTCAACAGATATCGGCCGAACGCTGCTCTAGACCAGCCACTGGGGGGAGAGCCTAATGAATACAAGACTAGGACAAAGGCAGAACTTTGTTTTTTAACTTTTTTATTAAATCACTGTGAGATAGACCCTTACAAAGCTATGTACATATTTCAGTCACACAGTGTTCCAACACCCATCCCTCCACCAGTGTACACTTTCCAGCACCAGTGTCCCCAGGTTCCCTTCCATACCCCTCACCCCCACCCCCTGCCTACCTCTATCATCATCATCATCATCATCCCGTTAATTGTGGATTTTCTCAAGCGGTCTCAGTAATGTCTCCATTCATCCTAGCCCTGAGATTTTAGAAGCCTCTCTTTACTCGTCCTTCCCAATGGTGCCGCATTGGAGACACTTTCAGGGTCAGGGGAATGAGATCCATCGTTGTTACTGGTTTTGGCATATGAATACGCCCCAGGGAGTTTGCCAGGCTCTCCCATGGGAGCAGGAAACTCTCGGTAGCTTGCCAGGTTCTCCGAGGAGAACTAGGCTATAAGATGTCGCCTGTCTCTATAGGAGGTGCTTTTCCTTTCTATCTCTCTGTCTCTCTGTTTGCCTGCCTGCCTGCCTGCCTGTCTGTCTGTCTGTCTCTGTCTCTATCTCTGTCTCTGTCTGTCTCTCTCTTCTTTTGGGCATTGTGGTTTGCTATATTGATACTGAAAGGTTATCAAGAATATCCCTTACCTACTTTTAACCCTGAGATCTTGTCCAGCGTGATCATTCCCAGCTATTATTGTCATACTGGTCTCTTCTCTATCTTACCTACCCTCAGCCCCCCACACACTTGTGGTTAGTTCCAACCATTGACAGAACTTCTTAAGATGAAGCCAAAAGAAGAAATGGAACAATGATGTCATTGCCTTTAGAAGGAAGGTGACCACGAAGTGAAGTACTCCTAATTGTCATAGAGAATGATACTTGACGGCTTGAAGCCCCCTGCCCATACTGAGACCCTGGTTTCTGAGCTATGATCCCATGAAGCAAAAGAAAAATACATTTCAGCGTATCTAAAAACATCTGTGTTTTTGTGTTTGTTTGACTTTTTTGGTCACATCCCACGATGCTCGGGGTTTACTCCTGGCTCTCCAATCAGGAATTACTCCTGCTGGTGCTCAGGGGACCATATAGAATGCTGGGGATTGAACTCTGGTGGGCCATGTACATGCAAGACAAACGCCCTACCCGCTGTGCTATCACTCCGGCACCAAACATCATCAGGAAAGTGAAGAGACCCACTCATGGAATGGGGAAAGAAAAACTACGAATTGGATTTCTGCTAAGGTGCTTGGATTTAAATAAGTCGGGGGGGGAGGGGCAGAGAGATAGTATAGTGGGCAGGGCTCTTATTATGGCCAACCTGGGTTCAATTGCCCATATCCCAGATGGTTCCTGAGACCCACCAGGAGCGTTTCCCAGAGCCAGGAGCAAGTCCTGAGCATCACCATGTGGGACCCAAAACCAAACAAATAAAAACAAAACAATGTGTATAATTTGGATTTGTGGCTATGTGAGACATTGCTCAAGGACTACTTCCAACTTAGTGCTCAGAATTTATTATTTTGTTTTTGTTTTTGGGCCACACCAACAGTACTCAGGGCTTACTTCTGGCTTTGCACTCAAGGATCAATCCTAACAGGAATTGGGGGATCATTTGTGGTGCTGAGGATTGAACGCAGGTCAGCTTCATGCAAAGCAAGTCCTTATACTATCGCTCCAGCTGCTCTCCCACTTTTTTTTCTTTTTTTGCTTCTTGGGTCACACCCGGCGATGCACAGAGGTTACTCCTGGCTCTGCACTCAGGAATTACCCCTGGCAGTCTCAGGGGACCATATGGGATGCTGGGAATTGAACCCGGGTCGGCCGTGTGCAAGGCAAGCGCCCAACCCGCTGTGCTATCGCTCCAGCCCCTCCAGTCCCATTTTTAATGGAAAATTCTGTGATGGCAAAATTCTGTGTTCTGGCCATTGCTATAGTACAGCGGGTAGGGCATTTGCCTTCATGTCGCAGACCTGGGTTTGATCCCAGCATCCCTTATGGTTCCCCAAGCACTACCAGGAGTGATTCCTGAGTGCAGAGCCAGGAGTAACCCCTGAGCATTGCTGGGTGTGAGCCAAAAAGAAAAAAAATGCTCTGTGTTCTGGGTGTTGATGTGGCTCTAGGAGCACTGCCTTGCATGTACAAGGTCCTCAGTTTGATTTTTGACTGCACTACTGCAGTGTGGCCCTGGGGGCCCCCAATCCGAGCTGAGTGTGGTCTCCAGGAAAATTATTAAATTTTGATTGATCATCTTTTCTTTTCTTTTTTTTTTTTTTTGGGTTTTGGGTCACACCCAGCGATGCACAGGGGTTACTCCTGGCTCTTCACTCAGGAATTACCCCTGGCCCTGCTCAGGGGACCATATCGGATGCTGGGATTAGAACCCGGGTCGGCCGCGTGCAAGGCAAACGCCCTACCCGCTGTGCTACCGTTCCAGCCCCTTGATTGATCATCTTACCATGAGTTACAAAGCTGTCAATAACCAAGTTTCAGCTATTCAAACCCAAAGATGTAATTATTTTTGTTTTTTTTGGGGGGGTCACACCCGGCAATGCGCAGGGGTTATTCCTTACTCTGCACTCATTACACTCAATAATTACTCCTGGCGATGATTGGGGGACCATATAGGGTGCTGGGGATTGAACCCAGGTCAGTGGCACGAAAGTACCTGCTGTACTAGCACTCCAGCTCCTGTAATTGTTTTTTTTTTTTTCTTTTTGGGTCACACCCGGCAATGCACAAGGGTTACTCCTGGTTCTGCACTCAGGAATCAACCCTGGCGGTGCTCAGGGGACCATATGGGATGCTGGGAATTGAACCCGGGTCAGCCTCATGCAAGGCAAATGCCCTACCTGCTGTGCTATCACTCCAGTCCCCTCCTGTAATCATTTTTAATATGTTGTTGTTGTTTTTGTTGCTTTTTGGGTCACGCCCAGCGTTGCTCAGGGGTTACTCCTGGCTCTGCACTCAGGAATTACTCCTAGCGGTGCTTGGGGGACCATATGGGATGCTGGGGATTGAACCCAGGTCGGCCGCATGCAAGGCAAACACCCTACCAGCTGTGCTATCACTCTGGCCCCAATAATTTTTAATGTGAAGAAATCAGAATATGTGGGGTTGGAGAAATACCTCAGTGGGCTGAGCACTTGCTTTGCATGCAGGAGGCCCAGATTCAACCTGTACTGCATGGTCCCCAGAAATGACAGAGAAGGGAGTTGGGCGAATAAAAAGAAAAAAAAGAAAGAAAAGGAAAGGAAAGAAATTAGAACATGTCAAGGTTGACAATGAGAATGTGAAATGTTGCAGTCACGTTGGAGAAGAGTCTGGTAATTCTTCAGAAGGTTAAACTTAGCAGTTCCACGTGACCCTATCATTCCACTCCTAAGAGAATTGAAAACAAATCGTCTCACAAAAATGTGTGTGTTGATGTGCATAGCAGCTCTGCTCACAACGGCTGAAGATGAAAGAGTGATGGATGAACAAAATGTGGTCCACGACACAATGGGATATTATCTGCTAGTCAAAATAAATTAAGGTTCCAGAGAGATAGTACAGGGGTTAAGGTACTTACTTGCCTTGCATGTGGCAGACCCCAGGATTCTTTTAATTTCTTTTCTTTTCTTTTTCATTTTGGGCCACACTCAGCTGTGTTCGGGGCTTACTCCTGATCCTGTGCTCAGGAAATTATTCCTGGCTTGAGTTTGAGGGACCATATGGAGTTGAATCCAGATTCAGTCCAGGGTTTGAATCTGGATCCACAGCGTGCAAGGAAATGACCCTACCTGCAGTACTATTGTTCCAACTCCCTGCATTCACTTTTGCATCTAGTTGTGGCTATGACAATGATTCAAATTCAGTCACTTCATATGGTCCCCTGAGCATGGCCTCACATGTTCCTTGAGCACAGAGCCAGGAAAGTTCTCTGAGCATCAGTGGATGTGGCCACCACCTGAAAAAATAAATTTAAGTATTGGTACATACTCCAATATAGATGAACCTTGGAAGCATGCTGAGTGAGCCAGGGATGTGCCTCACTGTGAGGGTCTGGGAGCAATTCTGGGCCACTCCCCACCTCCCCACCAACTCCCACAAACGTCCAATATCTCATTTGTAGGGAGATAACTCCATGGGAACACACCTTTTTTTTTTTTTTTTTTTTTGCTTTTTGGGTCTCACCCAGCGATGCACAGGGGTTACTCCTGGCTTTGCACTGAGGAGTTACTCCTGGCGGTGCTCAGGGGACCATATGGGATGCTGGGGATCGAACCCGGGTCGGCCGCGTGCAAGGCAAACGCCCTACCCGCTGTGCTATCGCTCCAGCCCCGGGAACACACGTTTTGCAAGCAGGAAGTCCAGTTTCCATCTCTGGCACCGTCCCAGAGAGACCTCAGAGTAGCCCCTGAGCATGCAGGGTGTGGACAGAGGACAGAGAAGCCACAGGACAGTGAGCTATACTTGATTTTATTTTTGTTATTTTGTTTGTTTATGGGTTGCTCCTGGCAGTGCTCGGAGCTTATTCCTGGCTCTGCGCTCAGGGATGACTGACTCCCCGCCATGCTCAAGGGATCATGCGTGGTGCCTGGGATCGAACCCAGGTCAGCTGTGTGAAAGACAAGTGCCCTGCCTGCTGTTCTGTGGTGCTGGCCCCCTATTCATCGCTCTCTCTCTCTCTTCCTCCTTCCCTCCCTCCTCCCCCCCTTTGGTGCCAAGGATGGAACTCAGTTCCTCAGACAGCTGAAGTGAACTGTATACTTTGAAAGGGTCAATTGTGTGGTCTGTGAGTTATAGCTCAATAAAACTTTCATTTAAACCAAACTGGGGCCCGGGGCTATGGCTCCGTGGAGGTGCTGTGCATCCCACCCGAGGCCCTGCCTTCCGGCCCCAGCACCACCAGGGCTGCCTCTGGCACGACCCAGAGACACGCCAACCACCACAGCAGCAAAGGGCAGGGCAGGGAAGGGGGAATGTCCCGAGGCTCACAGCCAAACTGCTGAGGGTAGCCGTGACAGCTCACATCCGGGCACTTGGCCTCACAGCTCACAACTGGGCCCCTCAAGCTGGCATTTCCTCACATCAGGTCTTAGTCTCACAGCTTATTTTCGGGGCCCCCAAAGGACACCAACAAGGTTCACTCCTTCATCTCCCTCAAAGGTCATGTGTGGGGGCTGGAGCAATAGCACAGTGGGTAGGGCGTTTGTGTTGCACGCGGCCGACCCGGGTTCAATTCCCAGCATCCCATATGGTTCCCTGAGCATGGGCAGGGGTAATTCCTGAGTGCAGAGCCAGGAGTGACCCCTGAGCATTGCTGGGTGTGACCCAAAAGGCAAAAAAAAAAAAAAAGGTCATGTGTGAAGTGTCTCCCTTGACTTTTGTTGTTTTTAATTTTGCTATTTGCGCCACACCCAGCAGTGCTCAGGGCTTACCTCTGGCTCTGTGCTCAGGGATCCTACCTGGAGGGCTCAGGAGACCCTATGCAGCGCAGGAGATAAACAAAGTCAGCTGTGTGTACAGCTAATGCACTGCCCACTGTACTATCACTTCAAATGTTTATTTTTTTGGTGTGGGGGGACACCCAGAAGTCTTCTAGAGTTGCTCCCAGTGCTCTAGGGGGCCATTTGGTGCTGTGAATGAACCTCCCACATGTAAAGTGCTCCAGTCCTCTGAGTCATCTTCCCAGCCCCTAATTTTATCTGTTATTTTCTACTTGTGGATGCCAATGGGAGGGCAATAAGAATGGTTCTCCTCAAGTACAAGTAAAAGGCACTGTCGGTAGAGAACTTAATTTTTGTTTCTGGGCCACACCTTGACGTGCTCAGGGATTGCTCCCCAACAGTGCTCCAGGACCATGTGTTGTCAGGAATCAAACATGGAATTCCTGTGTTTAAAGTATGTGATGCCAGGAGTAATTCCTGAGTGCATGAACCAGGAGTAACCCCTGTGCATCGCTGTGACCCAAAAAGAAAAAAAAAAAGTATGTGCTAAGGGATGTAGAGATAGTACAGAGAGTAGGGCAACTTGCCTTGCATGCAGTGACCTGGGTTCAATCTCTGGCAGCCCATATGGGCCTCTACTCACTACCAGGACTCGTTTGACTTGTAGAAGGAAGGCATAATTTTGAGGTTGCAATATGTGATTCTACATATTACTACACTTAAGTAACAAATTAGGGATGTAAATGATAGCACGGTGATTGTGAGGATGTATAAACTGCCAATTTATTTTATTAGTTTTTTTTAGCAGCATAAAACAATGAGTCAGCATGTGATGTGTTAAGTATAATATTTAATTTGATAAGTGCAAATGTTCATTCATGTCTAAAACATTTGAATTGAATGATATACTTAAAATGGAAATTGATTCACTTACAATTGTTAAATTAAAAGTGGAAGAACAAATAAAGTACTGATTCCTGTGTGACTATGAAGAGATTTTTTTCTGGTAGAGAAGATGTGGTAAAAGATCCAGGGGCTGGAGCGATAGCACAGTGGGTAGGGCTTATGCCTTGCATGCGGCTGATCCGGGTTCGATTCCCAGCATCCCATATGGTCCCGTGAGCACTGCCAGCAGTAATTCCTGAGTGCAAAGCCAGGAGTAACCCCTGTGCATCACCGGGTGTGACCCAAAAAGCCAAAAAAAATAAAAAAGATCCATTCAGTGGGGCTGCTTGCCTTGCATGTGACTGACCCAGGTTCAATCTGTGGCAACCCATATGGTCCCCCGACCACTGCCAGGAGTAATTCCTGAGTGCAGAGCCAGGAGTAATCCTGAGCATCAACAGGTGTGGCTCCCCTGCCCCCCAGAAAGACAAAATCCATTCCGAATGTTACAATGCTAGTTCCACCTGTTTCCAGCACTAGTAAGTGGATTCCAAGAGGGATCTTTGTGTTTACTCCATGTGATTCCATCAGTACCTGATGCACAGCATGTGCTCAGTGAATGTCCTGAATGAATGAATGAGTAAATGATAGCTTGTGCCTCTAGGCTCGTCTTTCCTTTCACCGCTTCCTTGCAAGGGTGTGGTTATAGCCAGCACTGTTGAGGGACTACTCCAGGCACGTTGCTCAGGTCTCACTCCTGGAGGGACTGTGTGTAGATGGGTAGATAAATCTAGGCCTCTGCATCAAAGCTTGGACACTCGTCTTTGTGCTGTCTCAGGGACCCACCTCTCTTTGCTCAAGCCGAGTTAGTGGGATAGAAAATTCAGGTACTGGGCGAGACCTTTGGCCTCCCACTTAGATTCTTGAGCTCCAGGACCTCACTTGCAAGACTCAGAATGGATAACAAAAAACCCAAACAGCATTGTTTCAAGTAAACACCCTTCTGATAAGCTAGTTAAGGCTTCTCACATGTTAAATGAGTTCCAGGTTCCGGGTTCCAGTAATACATTTGTTTTTCTAGACCCAGAAACTTTGCATTTACGCTTCCACAGGTTTTCTCCACCAGCGTCATCCCTTTTTCCTTTCTCTTTGGCTTTAGGGCCACACCTGGCTGTGCTCGGGGATCATTCTTGACTACTGGTGGTGCTCAAGGCGCCATGCATGGTGCCAGGGAGCAAACCAGGAGTGACTGTGAACAAGGCAAGTGTCTTATCCACTGCATTCTCTTTCTCCTGCCCTACCCATCAGGCCTGCTCATCTTCAGAGTTCATTATCGAAGGTATCAGAGCTCCTCCTGGAATCTTAAATAGCTCAAATAGTCTCTTAGTATTTGGGGGGTACTTGAGCCACCCTGTGTGCGCAGGCAGCCATATGCAGTGCCAGGACTGGCCAAATGCAAAGCAATCACTCTCATTCGTGCTTTCTCTCTGGCTGCTCCTCTGTCATTTTATCTAGTTGTCTGGACTTATTCCTGGATCTGTGCTCAGAGTTCACTCCTAGTGGTGCTTGGGGTCATATGGGGTGCCAGGAATGAATCTGGGTTGACCATAAGCAAGGCAAAATGCCTTACCTGTGGAACTATCACTTTGACCCCATCTTTTCTGTTTTTTTTTCTTTTGGGGGGTGGAGCAGGGGTGGGGCGGCACACCCGGCAATGCTCAGGGCTTGCTCCTGGCTCTGTGCTCAGGAACACTCCTGGTGGGCTCAGGGGACCCATGGAGTACTGGGATTCAACTCAGGTCAGCCATGTGCAAGCAAATGCCCCCTACCTGTTGTACTTTCTTCTCCAGCCCCATTTTCTACCCTAGCCACCAAGTCATTTCCCTGGAGCACTGTATGGTATTTTCAATAATTAATTATCCACTTTTTTTTTTTTGATAGTGCTGGTGGTGCTCAGGGCTTCTTCCTGGTTCTGCACTCAAGGATTATTCCTGGCAGGGATGGGGGACCATATGGGATGCCAGGGATCTAACCTGGGTTAGCTGTGTGCAAGGCAAACACCCTACTGGCTGTACAGGCCCAACTTTTTTTGTTTGTTTGTTTTTGAGCCACACCTGGCAGTGCTCAGGGGTTACTCCTGGCTTTACACTAGGACTTCACTCCTGGGGGCTGGGGGGGACCATGTGGGATGACTGGAATTGAGCTTGGGTCAGCTGTGTGCAAGGCAAGTGCCCTATCCGCTGAACTATCTCTCTAATCCCCACAACTTATTTTTTTTTTCTGTTTTTTGCTTTTTGGGTCACACCCAGCGATGCTCAGGGGTCACTCCTGGCTCTGTACTCAGGAATTACCCCTGGCCATGCTCAGGGGACCATATGGGATGCTGGGAATCGAACCCGGATCAGCCACGTGCAAGGCAAATGCCCTACCCGCTGTGCTATCGCTCCAGCCCCTACCCACAACTTACTTTTATTCATGTATTTATTTTGGCTTTTGGGCCATTCCCATCAGTGTTTAGGGGATACCGCCTACTAGAAGTTTTGGGAACACTCTTGGCCTTCCTCAGGGAACCAGGTGGTTTTGGGAATCAAACCCAGGGCCTCACACTCATGCAAAGAAATGCTTTGCCACTGAGCCACGGCCCCTGCCCGGATTTCACCAATGCATTTAATTACCCTGTTGGCTATCCTTTACTCTATGCAGGCTGCAGTCAATCCCCCTCTGAGACTACGCCCACTTCCAGGAAAGCCTCCTGAGTCCCCAAACTGGATTAGGTGCCTCCTCTTGGCTCTCCTCTTTTTAGGCCTGATTAGTGCTTCCACATCAGAGCTTATTCTGGTTAGGCCTTTGTTTCCATCTCGGGATCCGATGAGCCTTGGACTTCCTTCCAACCCATCCATCACCACATCCAGGAAGCCCTCCCTCCGGGCGGGATGCTCTCTGGTCTGAAAGGGTTATTAAACTGCCCGGGAGTCCCCATCCATGGTCTTCCACCACCCATCCTGTTCACCCGGCGGTGCCTGCTTAGTCATCCTTCCTCGGGGCTTTTTCTGTCTGTTGCCGCAGGCCACGTCTGGCTTCCCAGCGAGGCACACTCCACAAGGGTCGAATTAAGTGGGGAATAAACCCTCAAAGGTAGGAGGAGACGGGAGGACGGGCGTGCAACAGGCTTCGCGGAGGCCAAGTCGGGCGCCCTCACCTTCCACCCCGCGGCTCGAGCCCCAGGCGCCCGGACGGCGGAGGGGGGAGGGGCCCCGCCTCGGGCGGTGCCAGCGCAAGCCCCGCCCCTCGGGCCCGCGGCCCGGGCCGGCCCAGGTGCGCGGAGGGCGGGGGCCGGGCGCGCAGGTGTCCGCTCTGCGCAGGTGCGCCCCGCCCCCTCCCGGGCCAGCCAACTCCGGGAGCGGCTTCCCGGCGGCCGCCATTGGCTCGAGCGCCCACCGAGCGTCGAGAGGGCCCGTGGTCCGCGCCGCGACGCCTCGCGAGCTTCGGAAGCGGCGTCGGCTGCCCCCCCCCGACGGTGCTGCCGAGCGGCCTTCCCGAAGCTTCGGCGCGGGCGCCCGCACCTGCGCGCGCGGCCGGCCCCCGCCCGAGTGCGCGTGCGCCGAGAGGGTCTTCCCGCACCTGCTCGCGAGACCCCAACGGCCGCGGGCCGGGAGCGGGCATGGCGCAGCTCGGGGCGCACGGCCGGGCGCTCCTCGCCCTGCTGGCATCGCTGCTGCTCTCCGGAGCCGTGGAGGCCGACGGAGAACGTGGCATCTACGGTGAGGGCCCGGGCGGATGGCCGAGGGGCCGCTGCTGGGGGCTCGGGCGGCGGCTGCGGCGGCGGTGGCGGTGGTGGTGGAGGCGGTGGGGGGATTGGGGGCCCGAGCCCCGAGCCCGAGGGGTTGGCGGGGGAGGACGTTGGAGACGCCTTCTCGGGTCGGGGGGGGCGTGGTGGTGCCAGCCGTTGGGAGACTGGGCCTTGATTAGTGGGGGGTGGGGGCGGGGGAACCTTTGTGATGCGGGGCGGGGGTGGGGAGCTGGGCCTGCAGGCATCCGGGCAGTGACGGAGGAGGCAGGGGTGCTGGCCCCAGAGGAGGGGGCGGCCAGTGGCCCGGCCGGGTGTCGGGGGGGGGGGGGGAGGGGTGAGTGGCGGCCGCCAGTTGTATTGCCAAGGAGAGCCCAAGGAGGCAGGCCTGGGTGGCGGTTTCAGCCGCACGGAAGTCCCCGCCCCCAGTCTTTGACTGCTGGACAACGCCACAGCAGTATTTGTTTGGGGGCCACACCCGATGGTGTCTGGGGGGGACCTGGGGGCGGCATGGGAGGAATCATGCGAGGCCGAGGATGGAGCCTGGGCCTTTCGAGTTGATTGTTCAGGCTCCCCCGAAAACGTTGATGGCCAGTCACCACCCTCAGAACCTTTGTTTAGGTGACAGCCTAAAGGAAGGAGAAGAAAAGGGACAGGGGTGGCATCTTACCGGAAAATTGACTTGATCTCGCAGTCTTTGGCTTGGCTTTTCCAGGTAGAGAAGGATAGACCCAGATGTAACCTCCAGATCTAAGGAAATTTGGCCTGGCAGATTTTATTGGGGGCGGGGGAAAGCAAGGAATATGGGGCCACATCCAGCTGTACTCAAGGCTTATTCATGACTTGGTGCTCAGAGAGCACTGCTGGCAGTGCTCAGGGGAGCATATGCGTGTTGGGAGTGGTCAAACCCAGGTTGGCTGGCTGGCCCAAGAGGTCTTTTGGAGCAGGTGTTATTGGGACCTTCATTGCTTCAGCCGCACTTTCTTTAAAGAATTTTTGGATGAAGCCAATTGTTTGGAGTCCCTCAGGCAATGGCAGGGATGTTGCCAGCGCTGGTGGTAACTGTTGAGATACAGACGAGCCAGGTTCCCGCACCCACGGAGCTTCTGTTCTAGTGGAGCCACCAAGAGGAAAAAAAAAACCGATTTGGAGGAGGAGCACTGAGCACAGCGTGAAAGTACTAGGAAGTAACTGAGCAGTGCCGGGAATACCAGCAGGGGACACCTGAACTCTAATGCTGAGAGTAAGGGGCCAAACCCGGGGCTCAGGACCCAGCCGAAGGTAGTGGCATGCCAGGATCTGTGGTTGGGGGAGTTTTGGAAGAGAAGGCAGAGCTGGGGCAGGAGTGAGGGAGGTTGGAGAAGAAGGCTGGGGCCAGGTGTTGGGCAGAGAGGCGATAGGATTGGGGAAGAGAGCAAGCAGGATGTATGTGCCGGTGACTTCTGGAGACCTGATTTCCCTGTTCCCCGGGAAGAGGGAAAAAGAAGGTAGTGGGCTGCACAGGGCCCCTCAGCTGGAGACCAGAAAGCAGGCGTCAGTTCCTTCTTGCAGGATCAACGGGAATTTGTTGGCATTCTGGGCCTTTTTTTTTTTTTTCTTTCCCCAGGGGAAGCGATTAGGTGCCCATACATCATATTCCCAGGCCTGGAACTCATCAGACTGAGTTTGGGGTTGACCTCTGCTGTCCTGCGCTTCTTGCTCTGTTCCTTCATCCTTGAGACCAGCTGGCTGTGGCATGGGAGTTGGGGCCTGCGCAGGAGCGGTGGGTGGCCCAGGTCTGGCTGCAGAGGCCCTTGGTCTCTGTTCCCAGTGGCAGCCGTGCTGACTAGACCTGGTGACCTTTCCGAAGTACTCCTGGGTGAACTACTGCCCTCATTATCTGAAGCTCTGTTTGCTTGAAAGCTCTCAACAGCTTAATTTCAGGCAGGAGGGAGTTTTGATTTTTTCTTTTCCCCCTTTCCCTGTCTCTCTTCTGATTGATTTTTCTTAGGCAGCAGGGCTTTTGGCTGAGTGAAATGTTTCTCCAGCCACGTGCAGCACCTCAAGGAAGGGTACAGAGGGCCTGTGTAAGGGCGTGATTATAAAGGTTTGGGATGGACCTGTATGAATACGGCCGGGGATGGTGGAGAGGAGGTCTGGCCCGTGGGGTGTTTGTTGGAGTTGGGGTTTTGCAGAGTGTGAAGTAGAAAGGCTGGACAGTGAGTAGCACCTGCACTGTAGCACTGTCGTCCCGTTGTTCATCGATTTGCTCGAGCGTTCACCAGTAACGTCTCCAGTGTGAGACTTGTTATTGTTTTTGGCATATTGAATACGCCACGGGGAGCTTGCCGGGCTCTCCGAGAGGGACAGGAATCCAACCTGGGTCGGCCGAGTGCAAGGTGAATGCCCTACCCGCTGGGCTATCGCTCCAGGCCTGCTGGACAGTGAGTGAGCTGAGGAACTGAGGTTCTGAGGAGGCTGCAGGTATTGAGATGAGGTCTAGGCTGGGGGGAAGAGAACATCCTGTGCCTGCACCCACACCCACCCCTGTAGACCTAGAGGTGGTCTCAGAGCTCTGGCCGGGACAGTTGAAGATCATTAGCCAAGGCATGGAAACTGCAAGGAAGCAGTGGAGGCCAGAAGGCTAGAGAGCTAAAATCATGAAGAAATGAGAGGAGTAGCGACCTGGATTAGCTAAGGAGGCACAAGGTAGAGAGCCCTAGGGGATTTGAGAGAATGTTCTAGAAATAGCACTTGGGCTGAGACTTACCCATTTGGAAGGGAATAAGCACGACAGGGGGACACTGAGTGCACAGTGTGGAGGGAGCTTGGTCTGATCCCTGGCACCCCGTATAGTCCCCCAAGCATTACCAGGCTTGATTTCAGAGCCAGGAGTAAGCCCTGAGCACTGCTGAATGTGGCCCCCAAACAGAAAGCAAGGAGGACAGTTACTGTAGACACGGAAGGAGTGTTTTGAGAATGAGGAAAGCAGAGATTTTTCTTTCTGTTGGGTCAAGAGTCCCCGAGGCTTAGGGGTGGAGAAGAGATGGAGACAAACCTGACAGTTTGTGCTGAGTCCTTGAGGGAGGTCACGGGGTCTCTAGGCAGAGGGGGGCAGGCAGATAGAAGCCGTGAGGCGGGTAGCGGGCACTTGGCCTGGAGAGCTGCAGCACCGACCTGCAGGGGAAGGTGGCTGTTTTAGCCTTTCGGGTCTAGGCTTCGGTGGAGGGTCCTGCCGGCCTCAGGCTGGCTTTCTGGCACTGGGCAGTTTCCAGGATTGGGACCTTTTCTTAAAAAAAAAGTTTGTTTCTTGTCTCTTCCTGAAGGATTTGAAGCTCTCGTGGCCCCAAGCCCATTCCCTGCTACCCCTAGGCTGGTGCTGAGTTCTCCTTCGGTCCAGATGGAGACCACCTCCTCTCTGTTTTGGCTTTCTCTGTCTGCCTGCAGCTATGTTCTGACTTATGTTTAAAAACACTGGTGAGGGGCTGGAGCGATAACACAGCAGGTAGGGCGTTTGCCTTGCATGCGGCCGACCTGGGTTCCATTCCCAGCATCCCATGTGGTCCCCTGAGCACTGCTAGGAGTAATTCCTAAGTGCAAAGCCGGGAGTAACCCCTGAGCATCGCTGGGTGTGACCCAAAAAGCGGAAAAAAATAATACAATAAAAATTAAAACCCTGGTGTTGTGCCTCGGTGGCAGGACTTTGCTAGCATGGGACCCAGGGTTGAACCATGGCACTGCAAAAAGGAAAAAAGAAAGACAAAGTAGTATGTTCTGTTTAAAGAGAGGAGGTAACTAAACCTTAGCTTTTTGGTTTTTTTGCGTTTGTTTTGGGGCCACAACTGGCAGTGCTCAGGGTTTACTCCTGACTCTGCACTCAGGAATCAGTCTTGGCCAGCTTTGGGGGACCATATGGGATTCTGGGGATCGAACCCCACTCAGCCCCGTGCAAAACAAGTACCCTTCCTGCTGTACTGTCGCTCGGACCCCAAAGCTCAGCTCTGTGGAATTCAACAGCAGAGGGTGGGTTATTGCTACTAGGGGAGGAAAGCCTCTTTTTTCTCTTCTTCAAGTAATAAGTCCTGGTATATGAAAGTCGTTTCCCCCCCCCCCCCCCAAGATAGTGTTTCTCAATACAAGAGCAGGTAATAATATGATTTCTCTTCAAATTGGAACTTTGAAAATTCCTTTGGGGAGAGTCAGTCAGGTGTAGCTCCTGCTGCCGGGAACTTCCTGCCTTGCCTTGGGCAGTGCTGTTAATAGTTACCTGGCTCCTGTTTCTTGTCCGTGGCCAGGAATTTCCACTGGGGATGAGTGTGGCAGCCTCTGTGTGACAGTGTCCACCTCACTTTCAAGCCAGCTAGCTCCCTGTTTCCTTAGTACCTTACGCTTTTCCCCAGTTTGGACAGAAGGGAAATCACAGGGCATACCTTTCTCTTTTCCGAATTTTGTTTGTTTTGGCCACACCCGCCTGTGTTCAGGGCTTACTCCTAGATCTGCTCAGGGATCGCTCCTGGTGGTCCTGGGGGACCTTGGTGAGTGCTGGGGATCAAACTTGAGCCTGCTGTGTGCAAGGCAAGCTCCCTACCCGCTGGACTATCGCTCTGGCCCCCCATTTCTCTTTTCACACCCAAGGGGATCGGTAAACTTAGTGGTAAAAGAGCTGATGACAGGTCAGAACGAAGGTGCAACGGGGCGGGTGCCGGCGACGGCCAGGGCTCTGTCCTCTGTGTTCCTGTTCACAAACAGAAGAGGCATTTGTCTGTGGCCAGTTTGGTTCCGGGACAATTTGAAACACTCAGTCAACACATGTATTGAGCCCCTTCCAGGAGACAGGCAGCATTTTAGGGCCTGTGAATCGACTCCTTCCCCCAGTCCACACCAGTGATGTTGTATTGTTATATTTGTTCTGGGGACTACACCCAGTGTGGTTCAGGGGGAAAGAGGGCTGGGGAGGGAACCCCCTTATTTATTGTCTTATTTATTGTCCGGGATTGAATCAGGACGGGTCGCAGGCAAGGCAGGTGCCCTAGCCTGGTCTTTTCTCTCCTGACCTTTTCTCTCCTAACTACCTTCTAATCAAGAAAGATTTTTATAAACGAAGGAGCACGGAACATGCGGTGATAGGTACTGTGAAAATGGCTTGGTCTTCCGAGTCCTGAGAACATGGCCGCAGACTCACAGAGGGCCTTGTTTGTAAGCCGGGGGAGGGAGAGTGGTTCCTGTTCTCTGCCCGGGTCAGCCAGGTGAGCTCTGAGTGAGCCCGGCCTGGCCTGTGACAGAACATGTCTCTGCTTTCACCCTTCTCCTGTTACCTAGCCCTGCCTGAGTCTGTGACACTCCTGCGGTGCCTGGAAGGTCTGCTTGTCCTGAGGCGGATGTGGGAAAGCAGCTGGTGGGTGAGGTAGCCTGAGATGAGAGAGAGGGAGGGAGGGGGAGGGAGAGGGAGAGTGAAGGGAAGGGGAAGGAAGGAAGGGAGCCTTCAACGGATCACAGTGAAATGACGCCATGAATCCCAGAAGGCCTTGGTGACATGACGGATGTGACGATGTTGCAGTGGTAAATGAGCCATTCGGGTGCGGCTTATAAGTGGCTGTCTTTGTCATGATTCTGGTCACATGTCATTTTTCCTGATAAGAGCTGTTAGGAAAGCACCCGGGAAGGAATGCCGGGACCAGGATGCTGAGGCCCAGAAACTGGGGGAACACACACACACACACACACACACACACACACACACACACACACACACGACTATGATGTTGACCATGGGGGGGCACAGGATCAACCCCAGAGCATGCCATCCCTGTGTTATAACCCCGGCCTCTGTATGTACGTTTGTCCATGTTTACCTCAGATTCTGTTGTCTAGGCTGCTTTCTTCAGCAAGTTAGGAAAAAATATTAGACATAAAAATACTTTGTTATTAGCTTCATAAAATACATGGGGGGGGGATATGGCTCAGTGGGGGGGTGCGGGCCTCGGGTGTGCAGCCTGGCGCAGTGTGTCTGGTGGTGATGGAGATGAGGAAAAACCGTGTCTCAAAAGGCTACCAGCCCAGAGAGGATGGTCAGTTCCGGAGTTCCTGAAAATAATCCAAGAGCACTTGGGAGCCCCAGCTCCAGGGACAATGTCTGAAGTGCTCGTTTCCTTTCAGCTTCGCCAGATGGGCTGCCGTGAATCTAGGGCTTAGAATCTAGAGTCCTGTTGGATGAAGGGAAGAAGCAGTGCCGAGATTTGCATTGTCAGGACAGTTTATATAGTATAAACTTTATATCTAAATATTTTGTGTCTAAAATGTCAAGGTTTTATCTCTTAAATACCGAGGTTTTATAGGTCTTTTGAGGAGGGGAGGGGCCATGCCCAGCTGTGTCCATGGCAGGCTCCAGACCATATGGGGTTCTGGGGATTGAGCCTGCCAGAAAGGCAAGAGCCCTGTATTATTGCTTCAGTGCCAGATCTTTGATTTTTTTTTTTTTGGGGGGGGGGTAACACCCGGGTATGCTTAGGGCTTACTCCTGGCTCTGAATCCACGGATTACTCCTGGTGGGGCTCGGTAGACCATAGGGATTGAACCAAGGATGGACGCATGCAAGGCAAGTGCTCTGCCCACTGTATTTTTCTAGCCCATTGTCAAATTTTTAAAAATCGATCTTATTTATTTCAATGTATTTTGTTTTCTGGCCACATCTAGCTGTGTTCCGTAGACCAGTGGTGGCCCAAGATGGGCCCTGCACTTAATCTGGTCACCTGTCAACTGAAGGTCCCTGGCCCCCTCCTTTGATTAAGTAGTTCTGTTAGACGGGCTCACAAAATCCAGGGCAATGTGTTTATTGTTTTATTATTATGAATCTGAAAGCTTAAGCGATAAAGCACATTTACTGGGTTAAAAAAATTAAAAATTGATAATAACCGCAACTGTTAAAGTATGTTCTCTGCTGCCCCGGGAGACAGAGAAGGGTGGGGCTTGTTTCTGTGTCTGCACCTGAGTAGGGGAAAGTCAGGTCTGTACTGGCTGGACAGAGGAAGATGAGATAAAAGAGTTGGTGTTCACAGCATCTCTGAGTGATGTCAAACAATCATTTGCTTAGTGGTTTTTTTTTTTTTTGGCTTTTGAGCCACACCCATTAGTGCTCAAGAGGTTACTCCTTGCTCTGCATTTAGGAAGAGCAGGAAGAGTGCTCTAGGCAGTACTCGAGGGACCATGGGGGATGCCAGGGATTGATCTTGATGGACCCCAGTTTGGCCTCTTGCAAGGTGAGCACCCTGCCTATCATTTGTTTATCACTCCGGCCCACTTAGTGTTTTCTTAAAACAGTTGCTTTTTGTCCCAGCTCCAAGCCTTCAGACCAGTTCAGATAGACAAGTAATTTCTCTAGAATGGCTTCAGAGATGCCAGTTTCTCATCATAAAAGATACAGATGAGAGCTGGAGCAATAGTACAGCCTTTGCCTTGCACGCGGCCAACCTGGGTTTGATTCCCAGCATCCCATATGGTCCCCTGAGCACTGCCAGGGATGATTCCTGAGTGCAGAGCCATGTGTAACCTCTGTGCATTGCCAGGTGTGACCCATAAAGCAAAAAAAAAAAAAAAAAAAAAGATACAGATGAATAGCCAGAGATACTTGGATGGCCCCCAACTTCTGGAGGGGTCCCCAGCACAGCTTACATCCTCACTAGTTCTGGGGTGAGTCACTCCCCAGGCATGTGGTTGTACTGCTTGATTAAGATGTTAATTTTTGTTAGTTTTAAAATTATTTATTTATTATTTTTGGCCACACCTGGCTGCACTCAGGAGGAGGCTGGCGCCTGCTCCCTGCAGGGCTGTTGACGGGAGGGGGTGTGTGCTGTGTGCAGTGCCAGGTGCTGAACCCTGGTGAGGTATGAGGTGTGTGTGCAAGGTGAGGGCCAGAGGGAGGCCTGCCCAGCTCCGGCCTGGGGAGCCTTTTCGCTTTCTTAGGTGTCCTTTGAGGGGCCATTTGGGCAAGGAGTTTAGGTAAGGCACCCTGTTTTCACATGAACCCGTAGCCTTGGGAACAGGAGGAGCCTGGCAGGGTTGGGGAGCCCAGGCCCAGAGCACTGGGATAGAGGAGAGTGCAGGGTGCTGAGGGCACAGGACGCTGGGGGCCACACCTGGAGGTGCTCAGCTGCTCCTCCCAGTTCTGTACTTGGTGCTACTTCCAGTGGTGCTGGGGCGTGTAGCCCAGGATTGAACCAAAACCACCTGCATGCAACATGCTCTCTGCCCTCTTTTTTTGTTGGTTTTGTTTTCTTTTGGGGCCTCACCTGGCAGTGCTTAAGGCTTACTCCTGCCTGTTGTTAGGGATCATTCCTGATGGGGCCTAGGAGACCATATGGGGTGTCGGAAATCGAACCTAGAACCCAGGTCAACTGCGTGCACGGCAGGAGTAGGAACTTGCAAGTGCAAGTTAGGAACCCTACAGGGGTCACACAGCTGTCAGGGTGCCAGAATCCTGCCACCTTTCCTTCCGCAGCTCCTGCAGGCTCGCCTCCAGAGTGCCCTAGACACATTTGCCAAGTGACCGTTGTTTGTGTCTCTCCGCTGAACATTTCCTTAATCCCTTGTGTGGTTTACAAGCCCTGAGAATTAGGGTGTAATTATATTTCACCTTGTGTAAAGTTCTGCTTTTTGGCCGAGTCTCGTGGCTCTAGCTCAGGTGGCCGTTAGCATCAGAGCTTTTCACACAGAAAGACCTCCTAGGCCAGCTTCCAATTTTTGTCCCTGTAGATCTCAGAACTTTTGTTTTGAGGCCCCAAGACAAACCTGGCGGTGTTGGGGGACCATGCAGTGGTGTGGCTTGGACCCATAGAGCACGCACCCCTGCCTGTTGAGCCAGCTCCCGGCCCCTCTCAGGGTGACTGTTCAACCGTTGGAGCAGGGAAAATGTCTCAAAGCTCTGAAGTGTATGCCTGGCATGCACCGAGGCCTCAAGTTTGATCCCCAGAACTGTCTAGCCCGTGAGCACCACTGGAACTGTTTTGGATAACCTCAGTACTTCCAGGGCTCCCCAGCACTACTGAGGAGGCTCCTCATGCCTCCCCAAACTGGCAAGGGGGAGAGGAGGAGAGTGAGGGTGGCTTTCCTGGCCAGGCTGACCCTTAGGATTTCCCCAGATGTGGAGCACTCAGCAGCATACTCTGTGGTGGACACTTGCCCCTGGGGGAGGAAACCTCCTCAGTCACTGTGCCAAAAACAGACTGTTCTTTCGTTGTGAAAACTCCTGTCTGGACAGAGGCAATGGTTGTCAGTGATGCTGTTAGTATTGCTAAAGGTACTAGGGAAATTTGGAACACTTGGCTTTCTTTTTTTTTTTTTTTTTTTTTTTTTTTGCTTTTTGGGTCACACCTGGCGATGCACAGGGGTTAGTTACTCCTGCCTCATGCACTCAGGAATCACTCCTGGCAGTGCTTAGGGGACCATATGGGATGCTGGGAATCAAACCTGGGTTGACCTCGTGCAAGGCAAATGCCCTACCCGCTGTGCTATTGCTCCAGCCCCTCGGCTTTATTTCATGTGTAATTTAATATCTTTTTAATTTTGGGGATAATAGGAACCAAACCTAGGACCTCAGACATGCAAATAACAGTGACCTACACCCCCAGATTAGTTTTTAAATTAACCAAACCTGGTTGTGTGTGTGTGTGTGTATGAGGCGGGAGATGATGCCATACCGGTGCTCAGGGCATTCTCCTGGCTCTGTGCTCTGGGATGACTCCTGGTTTGTAAATTAATTGGAAATTTTAAGGAAACAGGCTATAATCCACTTCCAGGTCAGAAAACTGCTTAGTTCTTAGTAATAAAGTCATCCATGGGCAAGATTAGGATATTCAGCCACAGATGAGAAAGAGAAGCAGATGTGAAAGCCTCTCCTTCATCTAGTTCCTTTCCTTAAAAGTGGATTCATAGTTGTGTCTAAATTAAAAGTTTAGAAAGGATGTCACAATAAGTAAATATTTTTTGATTTTAGTCACCCTTTTATTTAATCTTTGACGTTTTCCTTTTTTGTTTTGTTTTTTTTTTGTTCTTGAGCCCTGCCCGGCCGTGCTCAGGGTTTTACTCCTAGCTCTGCACTCAAGGATCACTCCTGGCTGGTTCTGGGGACCATATGGGGTGCCGGGGTTCAAACCTGGGTTAGCTGCGTGCAAGACAAGTGCCCTGCCCACTGTACATCTCTCCACCCCCAATAGTATCCCCCGATTTTCCCCCCCATATGCACATTAAGTTAAGGGGGTGGGGCGAAAGGGCTTGAGTTTCAGGAAGCACCAAAAAGGGATGCAGGCAAGGTCCATGGGAGGGAATTTTCTGGATCCTGAGGCCTGTGGAGAGGCTGGACTGGCCTAACCTGCTGCCATTGGACACGGCCCCAGATGCAAACCAGCTCCCCTCGTTCTGCCTCTCTCTTCTTGGCAGGCTCCTGGAAACCTGCCCGTACACTGCCAGGAATTGAGGGGCCAGCTCTCCTTAGCAGTCATAGTCCTGCCTTTGTTGTGCCCCACCCCCACTCCTGGGCTCCCCAGGGCAGGCTCCTTATTTGCTGTACTAGCTCGCTGGCCAGCCCTTGCTTGGGCCTCTCTCCCTGGCTCTCCTCTTCCCCTCACCCCCTTGTCCCCTCTCCACCTCTCCTCCTCCCCCCTTGTTTTTTTTGGATCATGCCTGGCAGTGCTTGGACTACTTCTGGCTTGGCACTCAGGAATTATTCCTGGTAGTGCTTGGGGAGCCCTATGGGATGCCGGGGATTGAACCCAGGTTGACTGCATGCAAAGCAAATGCCCCACCCGCTGTACTATCGCTCTGGCCCTTGTCTTCGACATTTTTCTATCCTGACTGATCATTGTGGACCTTTGGGGGGGGGGTTGAGGACCACACCCCACAGTGCTCAGGAAGGATCATTCCTGGTGGTGCTCAGGATACCATGTTTTGCTGGGCATAGCTGCAAGGTGGGCTGTGTGCTTCCAATGCCTTAACCCCTGAGTCACTGATGAGGCTGTTTGACCGCAGGGGCAAGCTGTCTGGGGGCCAGAGTCCAGCTGGGGTAGGTCTGAGTGCCAAGTCTTTTATGGATGATGTACGAGCTGCCCTGATTTTTAAAACTTGAATTAAATGACTGTTGCTGTCTCTTTGATACTGAGGGCTGAAACGTAGTCTCTGTGGCTTGTGTCAGTGTGACTGTGGAGTGTCTGGAGATTATGGGAGTCCTTTGCCCTTTGGCCATTATCCTTAGAATTCCCAGTGTCTTCAGTGAAGCACAGAGCTGGGTCCAGCAATGAAGGCGCGCTGCAGCATTTTTGGCAAAGGAGAGACGTGAGGAATGCAGGGTCAACGCTGTTATAAGAAACATGAACCAGGAGACTGATAGCTTCTGACCACACATGCAAGATTGGTGGAGTTCTGGGACGACTGACTGGAAAATGTGAACAGGATGTTTTATAAACACTGGAAGGAGGAAGGGGTTCAGAGCCGGGGATGGGATGCAGGCGGTTTCCACGGCATTTAAAAAAAAATCCAGAAAGACTGTCCCACTGCCTGTGGGCTGTGAGCTAAGGAGTGTTTTCACTTTTTTCTTTTCCTTGGTTTTGAGGTCATAACCTGACCAGTGCTCAGGGGCTATTCCTGGTGAGGTGCTCTGGGGTAGCTTGGCAGGCAGTGTGATGTTGATTCCTGCATGCCTTATATGTGTACCCGCTCTTTGAGCCAACTCCCAGCCCTCATCTATCTTTTTTGGGGGGTTTGGGTCACAGCCAGTGATGCTCAGGGCTTATGCCTGGCTCTGTGTTCGGGGATCATTCCTGGCAGGGCTTGGGAGATCATCTGGAGTGCTGGAATTGAACCTGGGTTGGCTGCATGCAAGGCATGCACTGTACCTGCAGTACTATTTCTCCAGCCCCTAAATTTCTAATGTTTGACTACTGATAAAGCCAAGTCATTTTCCGTTGTTTCCTGTGCTTGCACTGCTCACAGGGGACCTTCTCAGAAGGTGCTCAGAAGCACCTGGTCAGGCCAGGCATGGAGTGATCAGGGCTTTCCAGCTACGCACACAGGGAGTCTAGAAGGCTGCAACCAAGGGAAGAAAATGTCCAGGATTGGGATTCTCCAACAGGTATTTTGGGGCCAGAGAGATAGTACAGGGTGTAATGCACTCACCTTGAACGCAGCCAACCTGGACTCAATACCACAGGAGTGATCCCTGAATGCATGCTAGGAGTAAGCGCAGAGCATTGCCAGGTGTGGTTCTCTCTCTCCCATTAGGATGGTTGTTCTGGAGGTACACCTGGCGGTGCTCAGGAATCACTCCTGGCAGGGTTCAGACGGACCTTGTGTGGTGCAGGGATGGAAACCCTGGTTAACCATGTGTAAGAAAGTGCTCTGCTTGCTGGACTGTTGCACGCGCGCGCGCGCGCACACACACACACACACACACACCCATTAGAAGTTGATAAAACTGAGAAATAGCTACTTTACTTTTAACTTTCTTTTCTGTCCTATGCAGTATGTTTGAACTGTGTCACTAAAGTAAGCTTGCCTTTCAGAGTAGTCATGTCTGCAGTTGTATGTTTTGTAAGAGTAGATACCACCGGCTTAATTCTGTGAAGTTGAATTAGATAGGAGTGCTTGTGAGCCCAGAGCTTCTGTGGTATCCTGTCGGAAGCATCATTCCTGCCGAGAGCACAGAAGTGAGGTCGTCTGGACCAGGGGCTGTTGTCTCGCTTAAGGTTCTGATAACTTCCGAGCCAGCGTGCCCTGTCTGCCCTGTTTCCTACGACACAAGTTGGTCAGTTTGGCAGTTCTGTAGTAGAATCATGTTCAAAATGTCTACCAAGTTTTCTTTTCAGTCTTTGCAGTGACGAAAAAGGGGTTGTGTCCTGTGTTTTTGCTGGGACTACATACTTAGTTGGGGAGCACTGGAGATCACACAGAGCATGGAGGGTGGTAGGGGGGACTCAGGATTGAACTTGGGGGCCCATGCCTGCAAAGCAGGCACCACCACTGAGCTGGTGGATCTGCCGTCCGATAGAGCATCTCTGAGGCTTTGCCTGGAGGATGTTGCTCTTTTTTGTTTGTTTTTTGTTTTTGGGCCACACCGGTGATGTTCAGGGGTTCTTCTGGCTCTGCACTCAGGAATCACTCCTGGTGGTACTGGGGGACTATGAGATGTTGGGGGTCGAACCCTGGTTGATTGCATGCAAGGAAAGTGCCTCTGTGCTATCTCTTTGGCCCCACATGTTTGTTGATACTCCAGAACAAATGTTTGTTTGTTTGTTTGTTGGGGGGGGGCCACACCTCTCAGTACTTGGGAACTTGTATGGGATGCTGGGGATCAAACCTGGGCTGGCCGCAGGCAAGGCAAACTCCCTACCTGTTCTACTATTTTTTTATATTTACAGATATTGCTCTTTTTTTTTTTTTTTTGGGGGGTCACACCTGACGATGCACAGGGGTTATTCCTGGCTCTGCACGCAGGAATTACTCCTGGCGGTGCTCAGGGGACCATATGGGATGCTGGGATAGGAGTGGGTCGGTGGCATGCAAGGCAAACGCCCTACCCGCTGTGCTATCACTCCAGCCCCATGTTGCTCTTTCTAAGGCAGGAATTCCACTTTTATTTGTTCTGGAGTATCAACCAAGTTTGACTCTCTTTAGCTACGCCCTACACCCCTCCCCCCCTGCGTTTTGAAGCCATTGAATGTGTTTCCTTTGTACTAGTAACCATGAGCATAGATAGGTCTTGAGGCATTGTCTGACTCTTCTAAAACCAATACATCCATTTTCATCTCTGAAAATTTAATTTAGTACTGAGTTACTAAGGAGTAGCTTCCTGAAAATTTCTCTAGCTTGTCCCCTTGGCTTGGCCAGTTTGGGGTGTGGGGCTGTCCCTGGTCCCTGTCATTTCACACGACTCCATGGGGCCTGCCTTGCTGAATGTGGTAAAGGCTGTAATAAAAATCTGAGGAATGTTGGGGCTTTCTGGCAACTTTTGTTTTCTGTTTTTCCCACTGACTATTAGAGGCTTTTTCTTCCTGTCCATCTCGGGGTCATTTGTTAGTGCCTGGCCTCTAATCCAATCAGCCTGATTCATGTCCCTGCACTGCTGCATGCTTTTTGGAACCACCATAAGCCTTGGTCTCCTTGCCTAGAAAACTGGGCTGTTTCTATGGGACTGACAGTTTGACTGTGGCCCTTAGAAATAAATACACTGAGAGACGGGAGCCACAGCTGCCCCCACATGTGGTCCCCTGAGCCTCACCACCAGTGAGCTGAGTGCAGAACCAGGAGTGAGCCCTGAACTCTGCTGGGTGTAGCGCCCCCAACAAAAAGGAAAAGGGAAAAAGTACACCTGTGTGTTTTGACTTCTTGTACAGTGTTTTCATGGTTATCGCTGTTTTATTTACAAACAAAAAAACTATCTTGTTTTGTTTTTGGGGGGCCATACCCAGCAGTACTCAAGGGTTACTTCTGGTTCTGTGCTCAGGGATCACTTGCGGTGGGGCTTGGGACAATACTTGGGATCAAACTGGGGTTGGCTGCGTATAAGGCAAACATCCTGCCCGTGTACTGTGGCTCTGGCCCCTGTTTTTAAATTTAATTGGAATAAAAGTAAAAGCTCTGAGCTGATAACTGGCTGAAACAAGGTCCAATTAAGGAAACCTGATCTGGTCCCTTTCTGTTTCGAGACAGAGTCCCTTATTCCTGATGCTCCTTGGGGAATGGAGAGACTGTTTTATCACACAGGTTCTAACTAAATTGCTTGTAAGCATTTATGTTACAAATGTTTTATTCTTAAAGCTTGAGAAGTGAACACATGACAAACATTGGCTTTGCTTGTGTGTTTCAAGGGAGATGGTTTAGCAGGAAACACAAGTTTCATATTTTTTAATTCCACTCCAAATGACTTTCTCTTCCTACCAACGCACTTTTTCTTCCAGTGTTCCCCAAAACACTTAAGCCAGGAATTTTTACCCAAAAAGCTTTTTCAGGGGTCGGAGTGATAGTACAGTGGGTAGGCCATTTGCTTTGCATGCGGTTGGCCTGGGTTCAATCCCTGGCATCCCGTATGGTCCCCCAAGCACCTCCAGGAGTAATTCCTGAGTGCAGAGCCAGGAGTAACCTCTGAGCATCTCTGGGTGTGACCCAAAATAGGAAAAAATAGCTTTTTCAGAGTCAGAGAGCTAGCACAAGGGCTAAGTGGTGCTCTCTTGCTTTGCGCATAGCCAGCCCCAATTTAACCCTTGGTACTACCTACAATCTCCTGAGTACCACCAGATATGGCCCAGCACCCCCACAAAAGGTTGTGTTTTTAATTTTTTTTGGGGGGGGGGAAATTAAGCGATGCTCAGGAGTTACTTCTGGCTCAGCATATTCAGAGGTTACTCCTGGCTGTTCTCGGGACCGTATGGGATGCTACAGATGGAACCTAGGTTAGCCACATGCAAGGCAAGTTCCCTACCTGTTAGACTGTCAGGCCATCCAGCAAAAGATTTTGAAAGGGGCTCAGAACAAAATAGTACAGTGGGTAGGGTGCTTGCCTTGTGTGGATTCAGTCCCATGAGCACATCCAATCCTGTGAGCACAAAGCCAGGAGTCTGCCCTGAGCACTGCTGGGTGTAGCCCCCAAAAAAAGTAAGTACAAAAGCAATTGACTTATTTTCTCTTTTAGTACTGGGACCTCCCAGGTGGTGCACAGGGGGCCTTGGGGGCCACTTACGGTGATTGGCAGGCTGGCCATCTGGTGCCAGATTCTAAATATGGCCGATGGAGGGTGATAGCGCCTAGTGCTCCAGACCCACCCCACCCCAGTTTCTGTGGGACCATGCAGTGCCATGTGCTACACCACTTGAGTTTTCTTCCCAGCTCTGGGGATTAGTGTTTCTCCATTTTTTTTTTTTTCCATTGCTGGGGACTCAGCCCCGGGGCCTCAGACATGGAAACAATATATTGCTGAGCCACATCCCAGACCCTTATTAAGGGATTTCAAATGTACACCGAGTAATGAAAATAGTTTGATGATTCCTGCTGATGGATCATTCCGCTTCGGCAGGCATGCTGGTTTCAGCTCAGGCTCAAGTTTCTGTGGTGGTGTGGGGAATCACGGCCTCGCTGTGTGGGACATGCCGTGCACCACCCAGTTGCAGCCCTGGCTGCTAGTCCAAGTTTGAACAGACATTTCTGGTTTGGTTTGGGAGCCACACCAGCAGTATTTGGGGCTTCAAATGGGTCTGCATTTGGGGGTCGCTCAGTAGTGCTGGAATTGGCCCTCCAGCCTCCCCATGCACAGGGAGCCTCCAGCCTGTTGAGCATCTCTCCTGCCCCAGTAAGAGATGTTTCTGGGCTGGAGTGATGGCACGGTGGGGGCAGTGCTTTGCCTGCATGCCGCTGACCTGGGTTTGATCCTACTCAAGGGTGACCCCAGCCCTGTCCCCAGAAGCCTTTCCTGGTGGTACTCATGCTCCCTGACCCAAGTTTCAGGGGCCTATCTCCAGGCCTGGGCCTCATCTTCATGGCTCACTGCGTTCTGCTTTGTGTTTCAGATTCTTGCCTGGTGTCGAAGGTTGTGGGCAGGTGCCGGGCATCCTTTCCTCGCTGGTGGTACAATGTCACCGAGGGCACCTGCCAGCCCTTTGTCTATGGCGGCTGTGGCCGCAACGGCAATAACTACGTGACCAAGGAGGAGTGTATGAAGAGCTGTGGTGGTGTCACAGGTAAGGCGGTGCTGTTTGGGGCCACGTGACCCTTCCGAGACCCTGCATGCATCCGGAGGTAACTGTCTTCTGCTCCTGGCTGCCTCATTGCGGCCAAACCCGGGAGTTCCAGAAGCAGAAGCCACATGATGATGATTTTGCACTTCTGCCCCTTCGCAGGAAGGGAGCGAAGCCACAGGCTGGAGCCAGGAGGGCAGCTCTGCGTCTTCACCCCAACTTCCCGTCTCCCACTTGCGAGTACAGGTTCCACACCAGAGCCTCCTCAGGAGGAAGCGGCCTCCCTTTCTGGAGGAGAGTTCCCCAAGTCCACTTGAGACTGGCTGCCCTCTTGCTGTGGTCCCTTGGGGGGGTATTTTCAGTGCTGGGACAGATGACTGAGAAACTCCCTGACCCAACGGATTAGGAGCCAGCTAACCAAAGCCGACTTCCTGGAGCCAGGGTGATGCTGACCCCGAGCACCTCCATGTGTCAGCCTGAAGTCCCATGGGGTATGAGGCCCATTGAGTGCTTCGGGCAGTGAGGGCGGGGCCTTTGCCATCTAGTCCCGAGGACGGGTTCTCACGCATGTCTTTCTAAGGAGATGTGACTCCTCGAAGCCGTTTCGGCTGCTTGGCCAGATATGAAGGTTCTGTTGGGGTGTGCAGGCACTCTCCGGGCTCACTGCACCCCTCCAGCCTGTGAGCAAGCTCCTTCTTGCTGACTTTGTCTCCTTCCCTGCCTATGATCCTCCCATGTTGAGCTATGGGGACAGGAATCAGACAGGTGTAACGAGGGCCTGCGTAACCAGTGGGGACAGCCCGGTCCTGGCAGCGCTGGCAGTAACTGAGTACCCGGAGCAGTGGTCTCTTTAGGGGCTTGGGGCACTGCTGGTGGTTCTGGGTGAGGGAATGGCCACGTTGAACTTGGGGCTTTGAGGTGCAAGACTTCAGCCCTGGTGTGCCTGGGGCCCAGCGGGCCTTAGCGAGGGTCTGGAGGGGTGAGGGTGCTGGGCAGTGTTGAATCTGACAGGTGAATTTGACAGTGTTGAATCTGATCTTGCCCTTTTGTTAGTGGAGGGAGGCAGCTGACAGTAGACCAGGTGGTGACTGTAGAAAATGCTTTTATCCTGTTTCCCCTTTGTCAGCCATGGTGGGGTGTGGTGGGAGAAATTAGAGGAAATACCATTTGTTGTCTGTCCTTGGAGTTGGCAGCTGTGTCCTGCTTGCTCCTGGTCTGGGGAAGAGAGAAGGTATCAGGATGCACATGGCCCAGAGTCTGGCCAGAGCTCCTGCCTGGCTCGGGAGCATCCTTCTGTGAGTCCAGGGGAAGTCAGACGGTCTGAGCAGCTGCCACTGTCTCCCTTCTCTCTCTCCTCTCTCTCCTCTCTTTCTCCTCTCTCTCTCTCTCCTTTCTCCTGTCCATAACGTTGTTCACGGGCTGGAGTGAGCACAGCGGGTAGGGCGTTTGCCTAGCATGCAGCCGACCCGAGTTCGATTCCTCCGCCACTCTTGGAGAGCCCGGCAAGCTACTGAGAGTATCTTGCCCGCTCAGCAGAGCCTGGCAGGCTACCTGAGGCGTATTCGATATGCCAAAAATAGTACAAGTCTCACAATGGAGACATTACTGGTGCCCGCTCGAGCAAATCGATGAGCAAAAGGATGACAGTGATACAGGGAAGGTTGTTTACATTAATTGATTACATTCAATATTTCAACACCAATCCCACCACCAACCATTACACCTTCCCATCACCATTATTTTGAATTTTCCCACCACCATTCAAGCCTGCCTGCCAGCCAGGGGCAGATGCTAAATAATTTATTTTCTATTGCTTATTATGAATATCAAGCAGCCGCGCACTTCTGGAATTCTAAAATAGTAAATGGTTGGGATCCAGAGACATCTCTGTAGGGAGCTAATCTATTTTGAGATTCATTTGGGAATCTCTGGATCGCTGAGATGGCGCCAAGAGGCAGATCATGGGTGTGACAGCCAGGACCCCAAGCAGGATGGGAGACGGGAAGGGACAGACCATCTCTGCTGCAGCCATGTGGCCTGGAGGCTTAGCCCTTGAACCCACATACCTGGGTTTTTGCTTCTGAAAGCTTGTGGCCATCAGGGTTCATCTGGAATGGGCAGAGCTGGGCCCGCTCTGAGGGCGCCGTCACTCCTGGCAGGCATGCTCCATGGGAGCCTGTTGGGACCACAAGTGCAGGGCCCCCGTCACCTCCTGGCGAGTGTACAGGCAGGTTCCCAGGAGGCTGCCAAGGAGATGCAGAACATGGGGAGCTGGTTTGCGTCTGGGGCCGTGTCCAATGGCATGGGCACAGGCCTCAGGGTCCAGCAAGTGTGTGTCCTGTCCCCCCCAACTCTGCCTGCACCCCATTTTTTTGTGCTTCCTGAAACCACCTCCTTAACTTAGTGTGTATATGGGGGAAATATATAGGGGCATAGTATAGGAGCCGGAGAGATAATATGGCAGGCAGGCCTCTTGCCTTACCTGCAGCTGACCTGGGTTTGATTGCTGCACCATGTATGGTTCCCCTGGAGCACAGCCAGAAGTGGCTCCCCTGGGGTGCCACAACCCCAAACTTGGGGGACCAGAAAGATAGTATAGGAATTAAAAGATTTTTGCCTTGCATGCAACTGATGCGTTGGATCTCTGGCATAGCATACAGTGAGTGTTCTGACCAACAGTGATCTCTGACCACTGCCAGGTGTGACCCAACCCAAATGACCCTTTTAACCGTTCTTCCCCCTTGATTGTTTCATTGGTTTGGGGCATACCGAGAGGTGCTGGGGATCAAACCAGGGAGCTGTGTGCAAGGCAGCTGCCTTTCCCGCTGTACCCTCCAACTCCATTTTAACCATTTATAAGTGCACTTTTAGTGGCAATAAGTACACTTTTGGCCTGGGGTGAGACTCAGTGGTAGAGCATGTACCTCATGTGAGGCCTTGGGTTCAGTTTGCACTACCCTCCCCCACTAAAAAAAAATAAGAGAAGAAAAAAGACAAATACAGTTACACTCTGGTGCATCCCCTTGACTTTAAAGTGTACTAGAGGGGATCAGAGGGACAGAAAGCAAGTACAGCGAACAGAGCACTTACCTTGCATGCAACTGACTTGGGTTGAAATCCCAGTGCCAGTGCCCTATATGGTCCCCCGAGTCCTTCTGGGAAAGAGCCCTGAGCACAGAGCGCCAGGAGTAAGTCCTGAGCACTGCCACATGTGGCAAAACCCCTTTTTTTTTTTTTTTTTTTTTGGCTTTTTGGGTCACACCCGGTGATGCACAGAGGTTACTCCTGGCTCTTCACTCAGGAATTACTCCTGGCGGTTCGAACCCGGGTCGGCCGCATGCAAGGACAAACGCCCTACCCGCTGTGCTGTCGCTCCAGCCCCATAATCCATTTATTTTTTATTTTATTTTTTGCCTTTTGGGTCACATTTAGCGATGCACAGGGGTTATTCCTGGTTCTGTACTCAGGAATTACTCCTGGCAGTGCTCAGGGAACCATATGGGATACTGGGGATTGAACCCGGGTCAGCCGCGAGCAAGGCGAACACCCTACCCGCTGTACTATGGCTTCGGCGCAAAAACCCATTTAAAGAAAAATTCCAGAGCTATAATACAACAGGTAGAACGCTTACTTCGTATGCAGCTGACCAGGGTTCAGTCCCCAGCACTGCATATGGTCTCCCTGAGCACTGCTGGATATGGCCCTAAAATTTAGAAAAATGAGGCCCCAGAGAGGTGATGTGTGGTGCGTGTCCAAAGCCCCAGATCGCCATGGGTGTGAGCTGGAGGCCTTTGAGCTCTCCTGGCTTTGAGTATCTCGCCACCCAGCCCCTCTTTAAAATGGGGCTGGGGAGAACACTGCAGGGACGCACTTGCTTACCTCCAACTCCAGCTCAGTCTGATGACCAGCACCACATACGGTCTCCAAGCACTGCCAGGTGTGGTCCCAAAATAAGAAAGATGAAATGTACTGAGTCGGTTCTGGCATTGAGCAGGTGCCTGGACCCTGGAAGCCGTGCATTCTCTCTTTCACGGCACTTTGCTTGCTTTTGTTGGCAGTGGAAGCCACTGGGCTCCTGGCTTCCCAGCCGCTGTCTCAGCAGGCGGGTGTGCAGCGCCCTGACGGTGCAGGCACGCTTCCTTATTGCGCTTTTGTCCCCTGCAGAGAAGACCCGGGATGGTGGCGCTACCAGCAGTAATGAAGCTGATTCCTCTGTCCTAAGTGGTAGGTCCATAGACCCAGGATGAGTGAGGGCATCCAGTGGGTGCAGTGCAAGGACGTCACTTGGGAGTTACAACTCCCTGAGGGCCATGTCTACCGACCGGTTCTGTTGACTCACCCTTGCAAATGGGGGTTTTCCTGCCCGGGCTGTGTATGTCCTTTGCTGGCCCCAGGATCCCACGGACTTCCCAGCTGGGGACACTGTGGCAGCTTCTGCCTGCGGGGCTGTCTCTTCTGTTCCTGCCGCCAGAATCTGACAGTCTGTTTTCTCTCCTTTGTCCCTGTTGGTTGTTCTTGCTGCCCGGTGCCAGCTCCCTGCCCTCCACCACATCGCCCCATGGGCCTTGATCCTGCCCTTTGTTCCAGCTTGCTTTGTGGTGGTCACAGCATCCGCTCCATTCCCCCTCCTTGGCCAAGGCCTGTGCATCAGGAGCCTGGGCTGAGTGGTTAAATGTACCAGCAAGCACAGCCCAGCTAACCCAAGATCACTCTGGCTCACCTGGCAAGACTCCCCCCCCACCCACCCACCGAGGACAGTCCGGGCTCTGGTCCTTTGACAGTCACTTATTCTGTGGTTGGCTGGCTTAGACTGCCAGCACGAGCTTGGCTGGGCCAGAAGTTCCACGCCTGTGTGTGACTTCCTCCCGCCTGGCCTCCAGGGGCCCCACAGGGTGACTGGTTTCCATCCTGGTCCTGCCGGAGAGTAAGTTGGCTCCTTGACTGCCTTTTCCAGCGCCTCTGGGGGTCCTGGGCTGAGCTGTGGTGGTGATTGACCGTCTAGCTCCCCTTCTCTGTACGCTCACAACCATTGGGCAGAGGTGACTGAACAGTGTCCCCTCATGCCGCCCCCTGGATCCTTACAGTCTCCCTTACTTGACTGTCTTTTTTGGTCTTTTAGCTTCCATGAGGCAGGAAACAGAAGAGCACCCCGTCGATTTCAACTATGAAGGTAAGAAGTTCCCCCTTTCCAGATGGGTTTTTGTTCATGGTGGGAAGTGGGGCTATATGTGACAGTGGCCACTCAGGGGCATGTAGAGGGGGCTAGTGCCACAACCAATGTGCTTTGGGTCCCCTGAGGATGAAGAGGGCTTTGGGTCCCCCGAGGATGAAGGGACTCCATAAGAGATGCCAAGAGCTGGCCTTGGGCCCTCTAGTCTCCCCAAGAGGGAGCAGAGGGCAGGTGGCTCGCCAGGGTCCGGAGCAGAGAAGCGGCTCTTGGCTGACCCTTAGGATTCTAGCTCCTTTCCTGTCTCCTGGGCAGTGCTGACAGGCGCTCATTGGGCTGTCTTGCTCCTAGAATACTGCGTCCCCAAGGCTGTCACTGGGCTCTGCCGCGCAGCTTTTACACGCTGGTACTATAACACTGAGACGAACTCCTGTGACGTCTTCATCTATGGAGGTTGCCAGGGCAACAAGAACAACTATCTCTCCAAGGAGGAGTGCATGCACTACTGCTCTGGTGAGGCGGGTGGCAGCTGTCGTTTGGACCCTACTTCTTTCTGGAGTACTTCTTAGTGGAGTAGGGCTTGGGTTCGGGCCTGGCTGTTGGGTAGATGTGTCTTTTGTCCCCTGTAAGGGTGTCAGGGCCTCACAGCCTCAGAAGGGTGCTCCAGAGAGATGGTACAGGAGGGGAGGTGGGGCACTTGTCTTCCATTCATGTGCAGTGGCTCCAGTCCTGGTTTGGATCCCCTGGCACCACACATGGGTTCCCTGAGCACTGCCAGGGGTCATTCATAGATCACAGCCAGGAATAGCCCTACTATCCCCATACGTGACCCCAAAACAGAAAGACTGGAGAGGTAGTATGGTGGCCAGAGTGGTTACTTTGCACGTAGCTGACCTGGCTTTAACCCCCAGCACTCCATATGTGGTTCCCCGAGCCCCAGAGTACAGAGCACAGCTGGCTGTGAGTCCCTTACTTCCCCCCACCAAAAAAAAGATTAAAAACCTCAGAAGGGCTGCATATGCCCCTGGGAAAGAGCTCCCCCAAAGCCAGGGCTGAAGGGATCGTTGAGGTCAGCTCCACAGTGCAGGTGCCTCTGTGCTGAAGCTGTGTTTTCTCCTACAGGCAAACAGCTGAGCCTCTCGCTGCCCCGTGACGCCAAATGTGAGTAGCCTGCACCCTCCTTCTTGCTTGCTGGCCTCGATTTGGCATGATGTGCATGTGTGCTGGTGCATGCATGTGTGTGCCTGTACCTGCAGTGTGTGTGTGTGCGTGTGTGTGCATATTTTGTGCTTGTGTGTGTGCGTGTGTGCATCACAGCCTCCTGTGTTCTGAGGCACTTGGTCCTCTGTGGGAGGGTCTGTTCTGCCCCCCGAGTGTCCCGGCAGCTGGACCAAGTGGTGACTGGTCTCTCCCAGTGGGAGAATACATGGCTGCAGCCCCGAGTCAGATTCCAGACTAGGGGGGGACTGTGCTGCCCTGGGTGCCAGAGTGGGTGCAAGGTGTCTGGAAGAAGTTGGAGGGCCCTGCTGCTGTCCCTAAGCAGTTGTTACTGAGAGGCTGGCAGTGCCGGGCCTGAGGTCAGTGAGGGCTGCTGGCTCCCAGGACCTGCCCCACTGGTTTGGTCTCTTGGCTTTGTTTTCCTCTTGGAAGCCAAGCCCTGCAGCCTCTGCTCTATACCAGAAGGCAAGCAGAGCTGGGATCAGGCTGCCAGCCAGGGAGGGAGGGCAGGAGGGGCCACAAACGCTGCTGACCAGTCGGGGGCATTCGGTACATGGGGTCCCCTCCCGTCTCTGCTGCTGAGTCTGATCCCCTTCCCCGGCGGCGGCCATGCCTCTTTCAGACTGGTTGGGGTTTGTAGAGACCAGAACCCCCAAATTTATGCTTGTGTCCCTACCAGGGGGGCACAGGGACTCCTTTGCTGGCTGCCCCTGAGAGGTGGCAGGGAGGGGGACCCTGCGTGAGCCCCAGACGGCCCCCTCACCCGCAGTCTCACCACTCTGCCTCTTCCGCAGTGGTGGTCCTGGCCGGGATCATCTTCCTGGTCCTGATCCTCTTGCTGGGCTGCTCTGTGATCTGCCTGATGAAGGTGGCGCGGAGCAACCACGAGCACCATCTGCAAACCATCTGGAGCGCCATGGACGACAAGGAGCACCTGGTGAAGAACACATATGTCCTGTGACTGCCCTGTGACTGCCCTGTGGCCAGCGCCCCTGCCCCAGTCCTGCTATGAACCAGGGAGGGAGGGCCCACTGTGCGCTTTAAATAGAGTGATTGTGCCCGGAGCTCCCGAGGGCTGAAGTCTGTGTGTTCTCTGGAAGGTGTCGGGCTGCTGCCCGGGGTTCGGCACGAGGAGCCCAGAAAATGGCGCGGGCACCCAGCCAGGCCAGAGGCGCCGCCCAGTCCTCTCTGTGCTCACGTGTGTTTCCTTCGCTTGAATCCTAGCGCCTCCTTTCCTGCACAGTGCTGATGCTTCACTAGTTCCCTTTGTTTGATACTTGGGTTTTTGTTTTTGTTTTTCCAGTAAGCAGAAACAAAAGGTGTTTGGGTTTTTTGGGTGTGTTTTTTTTTTTTTTTAGATTCTTAAAGAAAAAGAGTGAAATGTACACGTTTAATAAAAAGGGCCTTCCCTTTTAAAATGGATATAAGTATCTGCTTGCTTTGTTTATGGACTGCCAGGTATTTTTTTTTTTTATGTAGAGGGTGGGGCTGCACCCAGGCAGTGCTCGGGTGTACCTGGCAGTGATAGGGGACCGTGCAGTGCCAGGGATCAGAGCCAGGGCTCTTTGGGCAAAGCTGGCACCCCATCCCTGAAGCCCTCTCCCTGGAGAGAGATGCCGGTTTCAACTTTACTCGATTTTGAGCTGTCCCGTTCTAAGAATGCATTCCTAGCCAGCATGGAGTCTGTCACATCATTAATGAGGTCCATCGAGGTCATTCACCCCATGGCCTGAGCAGGCCTCACTGAGCCTTGGTGAGGGATGATCTTTACTCTCTTTCCAGTGCGTGAATTATCCCTCAGCACCACCAGGCCCTCTTGGCCCTTGAGCACTAATAGGGTGTCCTTTGATTTCCCTGATGGTGGCTTCTAGCCACGGAATCACATCAAACCATCCAGCTTGGTTGGCTGAATATTGCAGGAGGTAGATCCTGAGCCCCCTGAATATTACTTGGGAACCAATATTAAATTAATTTTTTTAAATAGATTTCTGGGCTGGAGTGATAGTACAGCAGGTAGGGTGCATGCTTTGCATGCAGCTGACCCAGGTTTGACCCCTGGCACCCCATATGGCTCCCCAAGCCCACCAGGTGATCCCTGAGCACAAGGCCTGAGCACCAGTGGGTGTGGCCCTCCCCAAATTTAGATTTCTGGCTACATCCCATGGAACTAATTTTTTTGTTGCTTGTTTCCTTTGGGGGCCACACCGAAGCGTTTAAGGTTTATTTCTTTCTGGCTCTGTGCTCAGGAATCACTCCTGGTGGGGCTCAGGGAACCTTACAGGGTGCAGGTGATGGGACTTGGGTTGACCACATGCAAGCAAGGCAGGTACCCTGACCACTGTACTGTCTCTTCAGCCCCAAGCCCTGGCCCTTTTGATCAGGGGTTCACCAGAGGGGTTTCGACTCCCTGCTCCTCACTGAGGTGGGCCCCGCCTGCCCACACCCTGCCCTGACCCATGTGCAAATGCTTGTTCCTCCACAGCTGACTCTTGCAAACAGCACTTTTGGGGATAAAGAGAGGTCATAATGGAGAGAGTGGGATCAGGGGTTCATGTTCTGTTCCTGGAGAGAGCAGTACCCCATCACCGGGGAAGTGGATGCCTGCCACCTCAGGAAGGGGCAGTGTGGGCCCGTCAGTGCTCTCCCTCCGAGATCCTTCCCCACCAGCTGCCCAACAGTTGCAGCCTCTTGGTGGCCTCAACACCCTCTGGAGATGCTGGAGCCATAGAACAGTGCCGAAGTATCTGCACACAGCTGACCTACGTTACATCCCCAGCCACTCATACAATCCTCCACGCACCTCCAAGAGTGATTTCTGAGCACAGAGCCAGGAGTAAACACTGAGCTTCGCCCGGTGTGTCCTGAAAATCAAAACAAAATCCCCACTGGAACCTCTTTCCTCCCCCCACCCCCCGGTAGAGGGGGCCCCACCTCCAGGTGTTACTTCACATAGGCATGGCATGGCCTGGTTCTATCTAGTCTGGTTGGCACAGTCACAACTGACGCGCCCGCACTACCCTGAGCTATGCCAGTGTGGCAACTGAGGCTGCAGTTTGTCCATGGCACAGCCCACTGACCAAACCAATGCAGTGGCCAAGTCCTCCAGCACCTCCTCCCGAGCTGGTGTCCTGTGCCAAACCATGGTGGGTGGGGGGAGAGAATGTGCCACTGTCAGTCTCTTTAGTTTGGGTGGATTCTGGCAGAGGCACAGGAAGGCAGCTGTCAGGGTGACCTTTGACCCGAGCTGTTTGGCTGCAGTCAGCCCGGTGTGTGTCCCCCTGCATCAGTCAGGTCCCAGACTGCAGACTGGGCTGCCTCATACCTGGATTCCTCCTGGTAGTGAAATGCTGAAACACTGGTTCCATCCCCAGCACTGCCTGGTCTCTCACTGGGGAAAACCCTGAACACGGACTAGTTTGAAGAATTAATGCATGAGGCAAGTGGGAATGAAGTGGACCAGCCTGTTAGATTATTAGTTCAGCATGATAGAATGTTGTCACGTGAAAATTCACCAGCAGCCAAGTGGGTTGGGTTGCTGGGGCAGAACACCCCCGGTCTCCTGCTGCATAACGAATGCCATGAAAGACCAGTGCTGCAGCTTGTCAGCCTCTGCACGGCAGTGGATGGGCCCCCACAAGGAGTTTGCAGAGAAATTTGTTACTCTGTCAGGTCCTTTCCCGGTGTTGGGACTAATCCCAGGCAGCTCTTGGGGCATGAGGACACTGCTGCTATAGAAGTGGCAGCTGCCTTGCTCCCTGCAGCTCTGGGGATCAGGAAAGCCAACCACTGCAGGTTGCCTTCAACCTGGAGTGAATATGAGAACATGTGTGCGTGTGCGCCTATGCAGTGCCAGGGAGCAAACTCAGGACCTCACCTGAGCGTGGCAAGCTCTACTTGCACCAGAGACCCCACCACCACCTCTACTCCCTGGAGTTAAGGTTCTGCCAACCTCTTGAGAAGAGGCTAATTCATTAGCTTCTAAAGCGTGAAATAGCTCATCTGGGTAGAGGCTGAGTTCGGGTCACCCCAGCCGGTTTGTCAGCCCCTTGGCTCTTCCCAGTGTGTCTAGGGCAGCATTTTTTGTCTGGGAAAGGGAAACCCAGTCAGACACTGACCTCCCATCTCCTGCTGTGTGGTTGAGATCAAAGAAAACGTTCCAGAATAGGGGCTTCAGTATCTCATAAGCCCTGGGCTCTTTAAGTTACAGGGAAGAGACTGCACCGAGGGTGCAGTGCTACAGAGGGCACAGTCACCCTGGTTCCAGCCCTGCTCCCTCCCCAGCCATCCGCACCTCCCACCTTGGTTTCCGAGACCAGAAAGTTGGCTCCCAACATCTTGGTTTCCGAGACCAGAAAGTTGGCTCCCAAGTCGGCTAAGTTGCAGTGTTGGACCCCAAGTGTGTCTGAAGTCCACCCTCTGAGGGACTGCAGGTGAAAGGCCAGAAAGGGCAAGTGGATTGGGGGCAGTGGGCAGCATGGACACTACTGGGGGTGGTTGGGAACACAGTTGTCCAGGAGTGTCTTGCTTGTACCTGAGGACTGATTCACAGATGAACACAGGACAACTGCGAGGGAGGCCGAGGTTCCTTCCTGTGCCAGCCAGGCACCAAGGCAGCTTCAGCCCCACCTGTACCTACTCAGTGGGGCATGGCCAGGGCGGACAGACCACTACCCCTGCTCCTGGTGGCCCAGGAATTGGCCAGGGGCAAATGTCCAGAGAACAGTGAGGACGGCCATGTGCTCGGTCTCACACCTCAACACCTGCGTTTCCACCTGCTGGAGCCTCTCCTCCCTGCTCTCATCCGCTTCCTATAAACTTGGGCCAGGGGGCTGGAGCAATCGCACAGTGGGTAGGGCATTTGCCTTGCACGCGGCCTACCTGGGTTTGATCCCCGTCATCCCATATGGACTCCCCACCACCAGGAGTGCATGAGCCAGGAACCCCTGTGCATCACCAGGTGTGACCCCCCTCCAAAAAAAAAAAAAACTGGGCTGGCTGGGCCTAAGCCAGGTTCTTGCACCAACAGGCTCAAGTGCCCCTCGTCTAGTTGTCCCTTTTTTACTTTTTCCCCTTGGGGCCACACCCAGCAATGTTCAGGGCTTACTCCTGGCTCTAGGCTCAGGGAGCTGCAGCCCCTTCTTGCTTCAGTGCCAGAGCCCCGGGTTTCGGTGGAAACATGGTTTCCCAGGCTTTTCACAGCCACTTTGGGCCTTCTGTCTGAATCCTGGCTCAACGGACTGAACTGCTGATGGTCCTTAGAAGGAAGTGTGTGGAAGCTGAAGCGATAGTACAACGGGTCTGGGGTGCTTGCCTTGCCACAGCCTGACCTGGGTTGGATCCCTGACATCCCATATGGACCTGAGCAGCATCAGGTGTGACCCCAAAACAGGAAATATATGACCAGAGGTATCTGTGCAGGCATGAGGCCCATACAACACCCGACAGGCATGGCTAAGTGTGTCCCCAAACAGGAAAAAAGGAAGCCATGTGTCTGGGAGGGCCACAGCCAGCTCCCCAGGACAGCACCCTGGAGGGACAATGGAGCAAGGAGGTGGGAACTGGAGCGTGGGCCTGGAGGCTACCCTCCCCCACTTCCCTGCCCACCCCCTCCCTACCCTGAACCCCTGCTTGCCCGCCTCCCTCTCAAAGCTTGCCCCCTCACCACCCTTTTACCCTCTTACTCTCCCCACCTCTGCTTCCGTATTGAAAAAAGTGAAGCTGTGTGTCAGTCTGGAAAAGATCCTGCTTCCCTTATGAGGAACTGAGGGGAGCCAAGCTGTGTCCCCACGCCCCTCCACAGAGGTAGCTGCCTGACTGTGCCGCCACCCCCCAGCTCTGCCTCTGCACCCCAAAACCACATAGCTTTTACCAAGGATATCCGGTGCAGTTTCAGGAGGAACCGTGCTGTTCGGGAAGAAATCAGAACTAACTCCTTCCCCCTTCCCTTTCTGGGCCTGAGGGCCAAGGTGCATGCACCCATATCCACGTGGCTGCAGTGCCAGGTCGCACACCAGTGAGGCCCAGGGATTGGACTCTTGACCTCATGTTGCCACATCCAGCTTCCCCTCCCAGCTCCATCCACTTCCTGTAAGCCTGGACAGGGCAGGGGCTAAGCGAGTTGCCTGCGTTGACAGATACCAATGCGCCCCTTCCATCCCCCGCAATTTCCCCTTCTTGCTTCAGCACCAGAGTCCCAGGTTTCAGCAGGAATACTGTTCCCAGACCCCTGTACACTTTGTGTCTGAATCTGGCTCAGTGGACCCGAGATGTTGAAGGTCAAGAGGAAGCATGTGGGGCCGGAGTGATAGTACAGTGGGTAGGGCATTTGCCTTGCACATGGCCGACCTGTGTTTGATCCCTGGTACCCCATATGATCTCCTAAGCAACGCCAGGAGTAATTCCTGAACATCGGCAGACATGACCCAAAAAGCCCCAAAACAGGAAGCATGTGACCAGAGGTAGTCCTACATGCAGCAGACTGCACACACACCCGGGTACTCATGCTCAGCTCCTTAAGCTCTGCCCCCACCAAAATAAAAATATTTGGGGAGGTGCACGGCCTGTGGTGCTCAGAGCTTAATCCTGGCTGTTATAAGGGATCACTTCTGGTGGGACCCATACCCAGGTGCTGGGGACTGAACCTGGGTTGGCTGTGTGCAAGGAAAGTTTTATCTCTGCCCCCCTCCCCAACCCTTCACTTCAGAACATCTACTTCCCTCACGCTAGGCAGGCTCTGCGCAAACCCATCTCCTGGTGAGGTAAGTTTTCAGTTTCACAGAAGAGGAAATGGGGCTGCACTGGGGCCACTTACATGTCCAGAGCTGGGGGGTGTGGGGTGGAGGGAGGTGTGTCTTGTAAGTGGACTGAGCCTGTATGGTCACTCACTCTAACCTGCCCTCTTGTCCAGCACTGGGGTCAGGGGCCCTCAATGTGGGAGCTCCAGCTCAATCACCCCGCCCTGGAGACTCACCTTGTGGATCTCATGCTTGTTTGGGAGGTGGGGGGACAAACCTGGGTGCAGGCTCTGTCTGGGCAGGCGTCCCTATGGCTCCCTGCATCCCCAGCCCCCCACCTCCTGCCTTTCTGCTGCCCTACAGGCTCTGCCAACAACATTCTTGTGTGTGTGGTTTTGATTTGGGGCCACACCTGGCTGTGCTCAGGAATGAACTCGGGTTGGCCATGTGTAGGAATGTAAGGCAAGTGCTTTCCTCACTATTCTCTTCTGCCCCCCCCCGCCCCCACCCTCCCGCCCCATGCTTGGTCTTGGATTGGAGCTCACCGTCAGGCGTGCATGTCACATCTGGCCCGTGTGTGTCACATCTGCTCCAATTTCTCAGTTTTTATAACTATCAGTCCCTGGGATTTGATTTTTTCATTTGCGAAATAGTAATTTGTAATGTCTATTGGCGGTAATGCGGGAGCGCTGACCTTGCACCCTACAAACTACAGTTCATCCAGGGCACCACCAGAGGTCTCACTTGAGCACCACGGGGTGTGAGATTCCAGCCATGACACTTGGAAACAATGGAAGTCCAGTAACAGCCATCCCATTCTAGAACCGTCTGCATCCCAACCAGTGTATTTTATTCCTTTCTTTCGCCTTACAGAGTCCCCTCTTCTGTCGTTTCCTAAATAAAACTTTGCCTGGAGAGATTGCTCAACATGCAAAGTTCCTCTTCAACCCCCAACACTGCAGGTTCCCAAGGACAGATGCCCCAGTCCACCCCTGAGAGCCACAGGGTGTGACCTCAAAAGGGAATGAAAAGGCAGACGTCTGTTTTGCGTTTTAAAGAGTAACGATGTTAACAATGTAACAGGAATGGTGACAAAATTAACTATGTAATAGAAATAGTGACTGTATTAACGAGAAAGTAGAAATAGTAACAATGCCCACTTTTCCTTCGAACAACTCCGTTTTACAAACGCTCGTTCTGAGCCAGCCAATCCTAGGAAACAAACTCCTATAGCTTGCCCCTTCACCCCAGCGAAGCTGTCATTCACAGGTGAAAAAGAGACGGTTACAGGTGGACCAGTCGCGTCCACCAAATCACCAGCCCTGAGAGGTACAACTGGGCTTGGGTGCCAGCTCACGCTCTTCGGCCCCGCGCCCCTCGAAGCTGCCCCTGACCCAGCCTGCAATGCGAGTTAACGCTGCGAAGCTGGGCTGGGGGACCGCAGGGCACAAGGGCACCGGCGCATTTCTTCAAAAGTGGGCGCCTGGCCCTTTGAGGTGTGGGGGGCCGACGACAGCCCTCGCTCCTCCCCAGAAGTCTGCAGCGGCCGGCACCCCCATCCCCACGCCCAGCCCCCGCCCACGGAGCAGCGCCGGGCGCGGCGGTGACTCACAGCCCAAGACTCTGGGCTGGGGCAGGTGCGCCCGGCGCAAGGTGCAGCTCCGCCCCGCTCCCCGCTCCCTAGGACCCTCGGACTGCGCTCGCCCGCTCCCACTGCCATGGAGTTTGACCTGGCGGCAGGTACGCTCCGAGGACGGGAGGGTTGAGGTGCACGGTCAGACGCAAGACCGGGCAGCTCTCCGTGGGCACTGCTGCGCAGATACCCACCCAACCTCTCTCCGCAGCTCTGGATCCCCATCCCAAGAAGCCCCAGGGGGCCGGAGGCCCGGGCGCCCCCAAGCATGGATCCCCCAAAGCTCAGGTTAGTCACTGGAAAGTGGAGGGCAGAGGGGTGGGGTTGCGCTTCGTGGGGGCGGCGAAGCGCCCGGCCTCACTATCTCCGTCCAACCAGCGAGGCCACGGCCACAGCAGCTCCGACTCCAGCAGCAGCTCCAGCGACTCGGAGACGGACAAGAAGGTACGCGCCCCCCAGCCGACCCCCGCCGTGCGGCCCGGGCTTTGCCCCTCGGAACCCGGGCGCACACTCACCGGGCCCCCTCCCTCTCCCGCCGCCCCCAGGCTGCCGCCGGCTCGCAGCACGCCCAGAAGCCCAAAGTGAAAAAGAAGAAGGAGAAGAAGGAGAAAAAGGAAAAGCGGGCCCCCCACTGACCGGGTTCGGGCGGGGCTCATTAAATAAACCCTCGCCTCCGCCCTCCCTCGGGCCTGACAGTGCTGAGCTCCCGCGGGGAGGCCCTTCCCGGTCCCCGGCCGCCCCCTGCCGGCCGCCCCGCGCCACGGCCGCCGCCGCCAAGGAGAGGCCGCCCGGGTCGAGCGCTTCAACGTTTATTGTTTCTGGAGCCGGGGCCGCGCGGCGGGGGCGGGGCCGGGGCCGCTGGAGGCTGGGCTTCGCAGCGGGGGCGGGGCCTCGCGGCGGGGGCGGGGGCGGGCGGGGCCGGGCGGGCCCTCAGCGCACCAGGTGGAAGGTGAGCCAGTACATAAGCAGAGGCTGCGCCGCGGCCACCGCCATGGTCAGGTACATGCGCAGTTGGTTTCGCGCGCCGCGCACCGGGACGCCTTCGGCCGCAGCTTCCGCCAGGATCTTCAGGCGCAGTGTCCGGATCTGCGGCGGGAAGGGGCAGGGGTCAGCCAGGGGGCGCTTGGAGAGCTCCCTCCTTCCCAGTCCCTGTACCTTGGACCCAGGGCCTTAGTGCTGCCTCCTGTCCCCAGGGGTCCCTGCCCCTCTGCGGCCTCCGGTTCCTCTCCCCCTCCGCAGGTGGGCTCCTGCTGGGCCTTGGTAACCCTGTCTCCTAACAGGCCTGGGGCTTGCCCCTCCAAGGCGGGGGGGGGGGGGGGAGGGGGGGGGAAGTGCCAGGGGCAGCCCCCAGTCGCTGACAAAGATCCTGCTGGGGTGTATGTATGTGACCACCTGCTCATGGTGGCCACAGCGAGGTGATTTTTGAAGGTGTGGTGGTGAGGCATGACCTCTACCTCTGCACAGCCTGGACCAGTGGGATGGAGCCAGGAAGGCTTTTGAGTTGACGCCTTTAAACCATGACATCGAAGGTCAAAGCCTGTCTGAGGGTCAGCTCTGGCCGTTTATGTCTTGCTCCCAACTGAGCCCTGCAGGACCCTGAGGTGCAGTGATCACTCCCATTTTACAAAAGAGGAAGCCGGTCAACCCAAATGCTCTGGACCAGCAGCTCCTTTTGGAGTGGGGGGTGGGGAACGACTGCTGAACCTTTTGTCATCTGACCAGAAATCCTAGCAGGAACAGGATTTCCCACTGTGTAAAAGTGGATGGGGTGTCCCTGAGGGCCCTCCCATCCCACCCCATGACCTGCTGGCCCTTTTCCTTTGGGCCACATCTGGTGATGCTCAGGGGTTACTCCTGGCAGTGCTCAGAGGACCATATGGGACAGTAGGATCAAGCTAGGTTGGCCACATGCAAGACCAGCTCCCCACCCGCTGTACTATAGCTTCGGCACCCAGACCCCAGCTTTGACACCCCTCTCTCCTGTTTCCGGTAAGGGCTGGGTTAGCCACCAGGGTTCCTTCAGCACTGGGGCTCAGACCTGAGCTCAGACATCTCTAGGGCCCCCAAGCCTGGGTCCCCTCTTTCCGAGAGCCAGCTCACCATGAACACGAAGATGGACACACAGCACCAGCCCAGCACCAAGTAGTAGCCCATCTTCCCAAAGAGCAGGCCCATGAGGACCCCACCGATCATCCTGCGGGGAGTTGAGGCGGGTCAGAGAGAGGCGGCTGGAGGGGGGCTGGAGGGGGCAGTGGGAGGGAGTATGGGAGTACTCACCCAACATACTTGTAGCCCAAGAAGGCCACCAGGTCGATGGTGGTGAGGTCGGTGTTGGCAGTGACCAGGTAGAGGCTGAGCAGGATGGCCAGCACCTCCAGGGTGAGCCAGGCCAAGGCCGAGCTCGCCTGAAGCCCCAGGATATCCGGGGAGAACCTGCCGGTGACACCCAAGATGCTTTACTGATCACCAAGGTCAGGGCCTCCCTGAGGCTCTCTGGCCCTGGGAAAGGCCTCTGCGGATGTGGGGAAGGAATGCTGGGACCAAGGTGGGTCTGGGACTTGTCCCCAGGAGGGCCCCTCCTGAGAAGGAAAGAAGGGTGACCTACCCCCAGAAGGCCAGGGTGGGGAGTGCATGGGGGTTCTGGGAGCTGGGAGGCCAGTTGGGAAGGCGGATCAGAAGACAAGTGAGCTAAGGCTGATGGCTGGGTGGGGGCCAGGCCAGGGAGACCTTGACAGCTCACCACTGAGCCCTGTGGTACCCGCTTCCCAGGCCACAAAGGAAATGGACAAAGGAGTGGAGGGGTAGAGAGTAAGGTGCAAGTGCAGACAGTAGGAGCAGCTGGTTAGGAGTGCCGTGTATGCCCAGCCTGAGAAGTGCATGTGCAAAGGCCCAGGGGCAGCGAGGAAAGAGGACAGAGTGGGGAGCAGAGGGGTGGCTGGAGCACAGGTTCGGTTAAGGAGTCAGTGCACCAGGGGCCATGGGTGCTGGGGCAGTTTCTGAGCAGCTGGACCAGGGCCAGACCCCCTTCCAAATGAGACTCTCCATACTGCTCTGAAGTGGGCAGGGCAGTTAGGAGACATCGAAGATGAGCATGGAACTGCCGATGAGGTGAGTCAGCCACACAGGGCCTGGGGTTGGGGCCCAGGGTGGGAGATAGGGAAGAGGTAAGGGGACCCCAGGGCCCAACTTTCCCAAATGCCCTCCTCTGCCCACTCCAGGCTTCTCTTACCTGTCTTGGGTCCCCAGCGCAAGACCAGCTACCAGGATGTAGGTGATGAAGGCCATAGCTGTGGGGTGGAGAGATGGGTCAGGGGAGGGCAGAGTGGCACCCGAGTCCCAGACAGGCCCGTGACTGGGGGTCAGAGGGCAGGGCGGGATGGGAGGAGGGCAGCTGGAAACCTGGAATGTAGAGGTCAGGAGCATTGACGTCAAAGCGGGGGGCCACGGGTGTGTCCTGCTGGTACTGCACCTCCCAGTCCTGTGGGGACAGTGGGGGAACAGGCAGGAACCTCAGAGCTGGGCTCCTCCCACCCTTGCTGACCCTGTCCGGGGCTGTCACCCTCATTCACTGCACACCCTCAGGGGCCAAGTGCTGACCTGGTGCAGGTAGGGGAAGACGAGCAGGCCCAGCTTCCGGCCCACGTACATGGTATCCACTGCGAAGTAATACTTGAGCTTGGTGACGGGGATGAAGCGGTCAATCTGGAGAGACAGAGCTCAAGCCTGGAGCCTTGCCCCTACCCCACCACCTCCCATCCCCCAACAGGGTTCTCCTCCCCACCGCCCATACTCCCCGCACAGTGCTCCCCCTGCTCCAACCCACTCACATTCTTGTCCACTAGTTCCTTGCCCTGTGCGGCCAGGGTGCTCCCATAGGCCATAGCCATGTTGGACATTGGGTCTGTCAGGAAGGTGGCCTGGGGCGATGTGGAGGCTGCCGGGTAGCCCAGGCTGCTGGCCGCCCGCTGAGCCCCATAGCCCCGGCTCTGGGCTGCACTCGTGTCATCGAACAGCTGGTGGGGGTCCGTCATGCCCGGCTGAGACACAGGGGTCCTCCGCTTGGAGGCTGCAGGGGAAAAGACGGGTGGTGACTCACTGCTCGGGCAGCAGGGAGGGGCCCGTCCCCGGGACACTGACTCGAAGGCTGCAGGGCTGTCTAGCGGGGTTCAGTAGCCACCCACCCAAAGGACAAAGGGGCGTTCCCTCTGCATGCGAAAGACCCACAGCCTCAAGTCTCCCCCTGCAGCAGGCCCCACTGTGGGGAATCTTTGCCTTGTTCCCAGCCGAATCCCTATATCCTAGATTAGGATCAGAGTAGGCGCTGGATAAAATCTGAAGCCATTCTACTGATACGGAAACTGAGGCCCAGACAGGCTAAGGGAGGGCCAAAGGGAGTGTGGGACAGAGCAGGGGTCCAACCAGGTCGGCCTGATAAATACTGCCCTAACAAACCCCTCACTGAGCCCTATTGGGGTGGGGGGGCTCCAACAACTGGAAGTGCTCAGGGCTTACTCCTGGCTCTGTGCTCAGGGATCTCTCTGGGCCCAGAACCACCTTTGTGGCAATCAAAGTGACTATGGCCCATGTCCAAAGTATTGCACAGGTATCAGGCAGGTCTCAAAGGTTTTCAAAAGTTCCCTCTGGGGACAAATGAGGGGCAGGGGTTGGGGTGTGACCAGGTGGGGACAGGGAGATGGGGGGAGGCTGTTTAGCTGCCTCAGGTGGGAGACCAAGGTGAAGGGGGCCAGGGAAGGGGCTCTGGCCCTAGGCCACTGCTCAGGACCAAGAAGTCTTCTGTTTGTTTTTTGGGGTGACCCCACTCCCCACAATGCTCAGGATGTTCAGGAGTTACTCTCGGCTCTGCTGAGGGATCAGTCCATGCAGTGCTTAGGGGACCATATGGGATTCCAGGGACAGAATCCAGGTCAGCCTCGTGCAAATGGGTATGGCAAATGTCTGACCCCCTGACCGAGAAGTCCTGCAGCTCCTGAACTCTGCTGAGCTTGTCCGATGCCAGGCTCTGTCCGTGCCAAGCACAGGCCACAGGGTGGCAGGATCACAAAGAGTGGGGATGGAGGAATCAAGTAATCAGATTTCCTTTATCTCTTGTTTTGGGGGAACACGCCCGGTGGTGCTTGGGGGACCCTCTGTTGCTGGGAATCAAACCCACAGCTCCCACATGCCAAGCGTGGAGGGGACTGGAGAGACTGTGCAGCTGGTCGGGCGCTGGCCTTGCTCACAGCTGGCCCGGGTTCAATCCCTGATGTCAGATACAATCCCCTGAAACCTGCCAGGAGTGACCCCTGAGTGCTGAGCCCAGGAATGAGCCCTGAGCATCACCCGGTGTGGCCAAAAACTAAAACAAAATAATGATGTAATATGCAAAGCATGTGTTCCAGCCCTTTTGAGTCATGTCCCTAGCCCAAGTGGCAAGGCCAATGAGACCTGATTTTGTGTGTGTGGCAGGGGTGGGGAATTGAGGACCCCACCCAGAGGTGCTCAAGGCTTATTCCTTGCTCTGTGCTCAGGGATCATTCCTGGTGGGGCATGGGAGATCATATGGGGTGCTGAGGATTGAACTTAGGTTGGCCACATGCAAAGCAAACACCTTCCTTCCCAGCCATACTATCTCCCTGGCCCCAATCACCTTAGTTTTCTCTAGAGAAAGTCGGTTAACAGCCCCCCTCCAGATGACAGGTTAAAAGTCATCAATCTTGGGGCTGGAGCGATAGCACAGCAGGTAGGGCATTTGCCGTGCATGCGGCCAACCCAGGTTCGAATCTTCAGCATCCCATATGGTCCCTTGCCAGGAGTGCTTCCTAAGTGCAGAACCAGGAGTAACCCCTGAACATCGCCGGGTGTGACCCAAAAAGAAAAAAGAAACAGTCATCAAATCTTTGGGGCTGGAGCAATAGCACAGTGGGTAGGGCGTTTGCCTTGCATGTGGCCAACCCAGGTTCGATTCTCAGCATCCCATATGGTCCCCTGAGCACCGCCAGGGGTAATTCCTGAGTGCAGAGCCAGGAGTAACCCCTGAGCATCGCCGGGTGTGACCCAGAAATTAAAAAAAAAAAAAGTCATCAATCTTTGGGGCTGGAGCAATAGCACAGCAGATAGGGCGTTTGCCTTGCATGTGGCCAACCCGGGTTCGATTCCCAGCATCCCATATGATCCCCTGAGCACCATTAGGGGTAATTCCTGAGTGCAGAACCAGGAGTAACCCCTGAGCATCACTGGGTGTGAAAAAAAAAACTACAGTCATCAATCTTTGTCTCCTAGTCTCATCACTAGCCCTTCCCCCATTCTTGCTGCTGACCAGCTGTGACCTAGAAGCACTCAGGACGCCCAGCCTCCTAAAAGCGCTGGGGTGGGTCAGAGAGACAGAAGGTACAGCGGGGGTGTCTACCATCTCCTGCACCCCATCCGGCCCAAAGCCCTGCCAAAAGGGACCCTGGGCACTACCAGGTGTGGCCCAAAATAAACAAAAAGCCCTTTGTGGGGAGCCTCCCTTCACTGCCACCTTCAGTCCTTCAGCTCTGCAGCATCCCCCATGTCTTTCGGCTCTCACCAAGAGCAGCCCCTGTGGCCGCTGCCTTCCGCATCCCAGCCAGCGACCTCCAGCTCCCAGCTCCTGACTGCCACTGGGCCCATTTTCTTTTTCCTGCCCAAGCTCCACGGTGCGCTGAGGAGTGCAAAGACCCGGAAGACTGGGGCTGGAGCGACAGTCCAGCGGGGTAGGGTGTTTGCCTTGCACGGCAGCTGACCCGGGTTCAATCCCTGGCATCCTATATGGTTCCCCCGAGCACCGCCAGGAGTAATTCCTGAGTGCAGAGCCAGAAGTAACACACATCGCTGGATGTGACCCCCCCAACCAAAAGAAAAGACCCAGAAGACTAACCCTCCGTCTTTGCTGAGCTGCTGATCGGACTCCAAGCCTGGTTTCCAGCTCCCTGAACCGTGTGACCCAGATTTCCACCCTTGCCCAGTCTTCTCTCCCATCGGGCTCTCTCACCCCATGGGTGGAGCAGTCCCGAGGAGAAGGGGGTGCCCAGGGCCCCATCGCCAGCCACCACTTCCCTCCAGGCTGCAGATCAGTTCCAGACACTTGCTCAGGTGGCCCTGCGGCCCTTCCTCAGTGTCGGAACCTGATTCTGTCCATACCCAACCAACCTGTCCCACCACCTCTCAGCATTCTCCACCTCCCTCTGGCACTGTCTTGGATGTCCCAGTGCACTGACCAGGTTCCTCCGTCCACTCTTGCTTGGCCCAGCCTCCCCTCCAGCTGGCAGCCAGGCTGTCTTGATAATTTTATGATTTTGTGGGAATTCCCCAGGGCCCCATCCTGGAGTTGCCTTTCTAAATGCAAAAGAGAATATGCCATCTCCTTGGCCTAAAAATGAGTACCCACTAGGCTGAGAACAAAATATAAATGCTTCCTAAGCCCTAACCACCCCCACTGGGCCCCGGGCACCCCAGCCACAGTGGCCAGCTGCCACCCCTCCCCTGCCAACTCTGCACTCCACGCAGGCCTTTGAACAATGCAGCATCACCGCCTTGGCACACCTCCCCTCTGTGCCCCCCAGTCGGCACTCGCCGGGCCCACACCTGTGTCAGGCCTGCGATCCGAACCCTCCCACCTCACCCCTAACCATCTCCAGGCCCAGTCCCCTCCAAGCACGTGGCACTATGTCTAAATACACACCCACTCACCTACTAATTTACACGGCCCCAGCTTCTGAGGCTTTTCTCCCTCTCACCACAAATCCCCTTCTGGAGAAAAATCCTTCACTGACACATGTACCCCTGCCAGGGCACCCCACACTGGCTCGCACACACCTCCATCCCAGCCCAAACTGCTCACACGATTTTCTTTTCCTCCCGTCCTTTTTTTTTTTTTTTTTTTTTTTTTTTAATTTTTGGATCACACCCAACTGCTCAAGACTTTACTGTGGGCTGTGCTCAGGGATCACTCCTGAGGGGGACTCAGGGACCAATTTGTGGTGCCAGGGATTAAACGTGGGTCAGCCACGTGCAAGGCGAAGGTCTACCCTCTGTGCTATGGCTCCAGTCCAGCATTCACAGAATGTTCATCTCTGCCCTTCCCCCAACACCCTGGCAGCCCTGGGTGAGGAAAGTCAGACTGTGTCCTGGGAGCTCCCTCAAGAGAGAAGCCGGGTGCCGGAGCTACAGGACACGGGGAAGGCATCTGTCCTGCCTGCAGCTGATCTGGGTTTTATCCCCAGCATCCACGGTACAATCCCCCAAGCCTGTCTGAGTGACTGGAGTAAGAGCCAGGAGTAAGCCCTGAGCACCACAGGGTGTGGCCCCAAAAGACAGAAACCAGGGTGGTCTTCTCTATATCATCCACTGGTACGATGGGCAGGGTACTTTTTAATTTTAATTCAAAGAAACAATTTTTTTCTTTTTTTTTGCTTTTTGGGTCACACCCAGCAGTGCTCAGGGGTTACTCCTAGCTCTGCATTCAGGAATTACTCCTGGCAGTGCTCGGGGGAACATATGGGATGTGGGGGATTGAAGCTAGGTCAGCCTTACCCACTGTACCATTGCTCCAGCTCCATCAAAAATTCTTAAGAGGGGCCAGAGAGACAGTACAGTAAGGAAGGCACTTGCCTTGCATGCGAACGACCCAGGTTCAGCCCACAGGCAAGAGTAGGCCCTGAGCCTGAGCACACCAGGTGTGTCCCATCCCCCCAAAAAAAATTTTTAAGGGGATGAAGAGATACTACAGTGAACTAGGTGCTTCATCCAGGTTCCCAAGTTCAATCCTCAGCACCTCCCTCTAGTCTCCCTAGCACTACTAGGAGTAATCCCTGAGCATGGAACCAAGAATAAGCCCTGAGTACCACCAGAGGTGACCCCCAAATAAATTTAAAAAAATTTTTTAATTTGGCCTTTTAGGCTACCACTGGCGATGCTCAGGGATTACTCCTGGCTGTGCAACTCAGGAATTATTCCTGGAAGTGCTTGGAGACCATATGGGATGCCGGGGATCAAACCTAAGTTGGCTGTGTGCAGGGCAAGTGCCCCATCCACTGTACTATCTCTCCAGCCCCACAAATTAAATTTGTTTTTTTTGGCTTTTTGGATCACACCCGGTGATGCTCAGGACTGACTCCTGGCTCTGCACTCAGGAATCACTCCAGGAGGTGCTCGGAGGAACATATGGGATGCTGGGAGTCAAACCCGGGTCGGCCGCGTGCAAGGCAAATACCTTACCTGCTCCAGCCCCCACAAATTAACATTTTTACTATTATTATTTTTTGGCTTTTGAGACACGGTCAGTGGTGTTCAGGGGTTACTTCGGGCTCTGAAATTGAGGACATGTGGTGATGAGAACCCAATCCAAATGCTCTCCAGCCCTCGGGAGGGCACCTTTTTAAGGCAGAGAAGGGAGGTGTGTCCTCCGCATTCTCCTTCTACAGGGAGGCTTCTCAAGCCCCAGCCACAACCCCCGATTATTCTCTTTCCAGCTTCTAATTATGCCCCAAATTACCATGCTGCCTCGTTGGTCACCTACCTGAGTGTCTGGCCAAGCAATCCTGCACTCGGAGTTAACAGGAATCAAGGCTAAGCTGCTGGTTGGACTACCCAACTGTTTATCTGACCCAGCTGCGGGGACCCAGCACCATGGGTGACTAAGTTAATGGGACAGTGCCACACTCCCGAGATGAAGGGAAACTTAAAGTAAGGCAAAATCATAGAAACAGGAACATGAGATCAGGTTCAAATTTTTAGTGGGGGAGGGGCGGGGAGGAGCCTCTTCCCCCATCAACCCACCCACCCAGTATTCGGAGCAGGGCCGCTAACTCTGGAACTGAGTGTGGCCGACAACTGACAACTAAAGGGCAGAGAGTAGAAAGTCGTCTTTTTTTCCTGCACATCACACGATATTCTGCCAGAGTTGTTTGGGGGGCCGGGGTGGGGGGAGGTTTGGTCAAAAATTTCCCCGAAAAAGGAAAAATCGTGCACCCTGGGATGCAGCTCACTGGCAAAGCGCATACTTCGTATGTAGGAGCTCCTGGGTTCGATCATCAGCATCTCCCACCCCGACCTCCTCCCAAAAAAGTCAAAATGAAACAATGAACGGACCCCAGCACGCCACCTACCCGGCCCTGGCATCCCAGCGCACACCTCAAGTCTCCAGATACCTGACCTCCTGACCTCCGACCTGCGGCGACCTCGCCAACCGCCGCGGCAGGCCCCGCCACGCCCCCACCCACCCGCTCTCCAGGGTCGGCCACGTACGCCACTTACGCTGCCGGGGAGTCCCCGCCGCCGCTGCACCCGCCGAATGCATCTTTCCCTGCTGCCCCGGCCGCCGCCGCCGCCGCCGCCGCCACCCAGCCGCGGTTCGAAATGTGCCCGCCCGGCTCCCGTAGCCACGCCCCACCGGTGATACGCCAGCCAATGGGCGCCGCGATCGCGCTGAGGCCACGCCTTCCACGGAGGCCTAGACCTGTCGGCGGGGCCTAAGAGGCGGGGGCGGGAGGAGGTCGGGGACGGCCGCCTCCGAGTCCCGAGCCTAGGGCCAGGAGGGCGGTGCCGGGAGCTACTCTCGGAATCAGCGCTGTCATGCCTGGTGGGAAACGTAGGTGGCGAGCGAAGGGGTCGATGGGAAATGGAGTCCTTGGTCGGCAGATGTTCCTTTCGATCGGGGGAGTCCTCCGGAGCCGCGGGAAGGCGTGGGGCAGGGAAGGAGAGGTCCAGCTGCGATCCTCAGGGGCTAAATAGCGCCGGTTAGGAGGGCTGGAGAGATAGTACAGCGGGGAGGGTGCTGGCCTTGCACGCGGCCGCCCGGGTTTGATCCCTGGTATCCTTTATGATCCCCCGTGCACCGTCAGGAGTAATTCCTGAGTGCAGAGCCAGTAGTTAACTCCGGAACATCTCCGGGTGTGGTCCTTACCCCCCCACACCCCCAAATAACATTTAAAAAAATAGCACTGGATGAAGTCCATTGCGTATACAATTTCTGAAGAGCTTAGGTATGAAAGTGAATATGAGCATGAGAAAAAAGCACCCAAAAGAGGTGGAAAAAAACATGTCTAAGAAAAACCCTTTTCCAGACATATCCCCAGAAATTCATAGAAATCCTCTGACCATGTGGTTTGGCTTCACCTGTGGGTTCCATCATATGAAACTTGATTAGGTTCTGCTCTGTCCCTCAGTCTCCCCTTTTCTCTCCCCCCTTTAAGCCTCCTCTTTGCTGTTCCTCCCTCCGCTCTAGTTATCTCTGGCCAAGATATGGTGGAAGTGACTTCCAGGCAGTGATAGCACTCCGGAAGGGTGTCCACAGAGCCCCAGCCACTGTGGCTTTTCTTTTCTCCTCTGAGGACTTGGTTTTCTGGGGGCTCAGTGCTGAGTACTGCTCACTGGCAGCCCCGTTCTGTGCCAAAGGAAAATACAGAGGAAAGATGCACATCTGCTTTAGCTTTTTTTTGGGGGGGGGTCACACCCGGCAACACACAGGGGTTATTCCTGGCTCTGCACTCAGGAATTACCCCTGGCGGTGCTCAGGAGACCATATGGAATGCTGGGAACCGAACCCGGGTCGGCCACGTGCAAGGCAAACGACCTACCCGCTATGCTATTGCTCCAGCCCCGCACATCTGCTTTAGGTTGTCCCTGTGGGGTTCACCCCAGTTCCTTGTCCTTTGCCTCCCACCCAAATCCATCTCTTCTGTGACTTTCCATTGTTGTTAATTAATAAAGCAAGTATTCTGACATCCTGCTGGCCTCATGTTCACTTCTGGTCATTTGTGCTGGTGTCTGTGCCCTATGTGTTTCTATGGGGGGGCCACACCCAGTGATGCTGGCTTGGTGCTCTGGGGGTTACACCCATCGGTGCTTGGGGACCTGGAGGCTCCAGGGATGGAACCTGGGGCTGTCTCCAACCCTTTGAGACATCTCCCCAGCCCACTGCTTTTTTGGAGCTTCAGCTGTTTATTTTTGAGCCTCAACTGTCTTCTCTGCTTAATGGGAATAATCTAGGGAGGATTAAGCATTTACTAGAAGCCCCTGGTGGGCATAAAACCTTTGAAGATTGTAAATCTCTTGGTCTCTGGCAGCTACAGTTACTGTTTGTATTATCTTCTTGTGGGTTGTCATACTGAGAACTGTACTATTTCAAATAGAAGTTGCGTGTGTCTAAGGGGGTGGGGTCAGGATCATGCTACTGCTGGTCAGATTGGGGCTGAAGTGGGGAGTGGGGATGAAGGTAGAGGAATGTACAGGGACAGGAAGGAACAGCCCCTCTTAAACAGAGGACTCTCGTGGTTCTTTTATTTTTTTTTGGGGGGGGGAAGCACATCCAGTGATGCTAAGGGGTTACTTGGCTACACTAAGAAATTATTCCTAGCAGTGTTCGGGAGGGCATATGGGATGTCAGATATTATACCCAGGTCTGCATGCAAGGCAAGCGCCCTACCCACAGTAATAATAATATTATTATTAGTTTTTTTTCTTTTCGGGTCACACCCAGAGATTCACAGGGGTTACTCCTGGCTTTGCACTCAGGAATTACTCCTGGCGGTGCTTGGGGACCATATGGGATGCTGGGAATTGAACTTGGGTCGTCTGCATGCAAGACAAACGCCGTAACCGCTCTAGCTCTAGCTCCATTATTATTATTATTATTACTATTTTTTTTGCTTTTTTTGGGGTCACAGCTGGCTCTGCACAGGGGTTACTCCTGGCTCTGCACTCAGGAATTATCCCTGGCAGTGCTCAGGGGACCATATGGGATGCTGGGAATCGAACCCGGGTCGGCCACGTGCAAGGCAAATGCCCTACCTGCTGTGCTATCGCTCCAGCCATTATTATTATTATTATTAAAGGCACATCCGGCAATGCTTAGGCCTTACTCCAGATTCTGCACTGGGGGATTACTCCTGGCCGTGTTCAGGGGACCATATGAGGCGCTGGGATCAGACCCAGAGGCGGTATGGTATGCAAGACATGCACCCCTGTCTGCTGCACTGTCTTTGGCTCTGGACCCTTTCTGTGATTCTTTTAAGAGAAACCCGGACTCATCTTTTTTTTTTTTTCTTTTTGGGTCACACCCAGTGATGCACAGGGGTCACTCCTGGCTCTGCACTCAGAAATCACCCCTAGCGGTGCTCAGGGAACCATATGAGATGCTGGGAATCGAACCCAGGTTGGCCGCGTGCAAGGCAAACGCCCTACCCGATGTGCTATCGCTCCAACCCCCCGGACTCATCTTTGACGGGTGAGCGCAGATATCCCTTCCTTGGAAGCTTCTGGAAACCCCTCCTCCCTCCAGCTGCATCAGTTTCCTGCTTGAGACTCCCTCGAATTCCCTGGGGTGCCACTGTCCTCCCGCTTCCCTGTTCCCGCCCTGAGCGCTCTGACAACAGCTGTCTTGGTCACTGCAGTGTCCCCAGCAGGGCAGAAAGTGGGTGCTTGAGAGCGGAGTAGGGCAAGAGCTGAGGGTCCGCGCTGCCTGGGAATGTCCAGCGGGACAGGAGGCCACTGGGGAGGGGTCTTCGGCTGTGACTGAGACGTCCCCTCCCGTGGACACACCCCCACTCCGATGCGCGGCTCGGCTCAGGCCTCGGGAACTGGTTTGCCCGCTCGGTCTCCCGCCCCCGCGGCGGGATGCGGGTCAGCTGCGGGGCCCGGGGAGTGGGGAGCGTGGGTCCGGCGGTGGCAGAGACTGGCGGGTACCAATCTCTGGTACTCGGGGAACCCCGAGAGCTCAGCCATGGAAAAGGGGTGAAGGACCCCCAGACTTTGCCTCCACGTTGGCCTCCTAGACAGCGCGGGGCTCCACCCTCAGAGTCCGAACACCTGGCGTTGGGGCGTGCCTCAGTTTCCCGGGGGCGGAGCGTCCCGCCAACCCCCCCCCCCCCGCCCTCCCCTTTTTTCTTTCCTTCCTCTTCGGGGCGCTGGTGGCCGCAACTGGGTCCCTTCCGGAACTGAAACTCGGCTCGGGACCGTCGGGGGCGGGGGCCACGTCAGCGGGGCGGCGGGGCTCGGGGGCGCCATGCGGCGGGGCGCGCTGCTGGCTGGGGCGCTGGCCGCCTATGCCGCGTACCTGGCGCTGGGCGCGCTGGCCTTGGCGTGGCTGGAGCGGCCGCACGAAGCGCGGCTCCGCGCCGAGCTGGGCGCGCTGCGGGAGCAGCTGCTGCGGCACAGCCCGTGCGTGACGCCCCCGGAGCTGGACGCCTTCGTGGAGCGGGTGCTGGCGGCCGGACGGCTGGGGCGCCTCGTGGTCGCCAACGCGTCGGGGGTCGCCAACGCGTCGGACCCCGCCTGGGACTTCGTCTCAGCGCTCTTCTTCGCCAGCACACTGGTCACCACCGTCGGTACGTGCGCACCCCCGCCCCGACTCGGGAGCCAGCAGGCACCGGGGACCCCCAGCCCGCCCGCAACCCTCCCAGCGGCTTGTCCCCGCGCTCACAACCCCCTGCCCTCCTGGAGTCCCTCCAGAGCCCCGGAGAGGCTCGCGGAGTTCAAGCTTTAACTGCAGCTGGAAACCGCCCAGCTCACTCCCGGACTATGTCATCCCAATCTTTGCCGGGGAGATCCGGGACCGCATCCCTCGCATCCGCGCGTCTTTACCTTCTTAGGGACCAGCCGCTCCGGTCCGCGACCCACCTCAGAACGTTTAAGCGGGACCTGACCTGGGTTCAGACCGCAGCCCAGGCGCCACCACCGCCTCCAGCCTGACTCCAGCTGTTCCCGGGCCACCTCCAGGGTGCCCTCCCCCCCCTACACACACACACACACACACACACACACACACACACACACACACACGCCGAGGCCCATTGAGGATACTGCATGTCAGGATCCGGATGTTTCCAGCACCATCCTGGGTGCCCAGCAAAAGGTCCTCTCGAGATTTCCACTCTTGGGGCACCTGTGAGTCCCCTGCAGGGGCCGTGCCTTTCTTGAGACGCTGTCCCAGCTCCACCTTCAGACCCCCGTTTGGAGTGCCTGCTCTGTGGGGGTGGAGGAGAACGTTCCTAAGTGACTGTTCAGGGGACCCCGCCCCTCCTGGCGGTTCTTGGTCAACCGGGTGTGTGAGACGCCTCTCTGCTTCCATCTTAACACCTGACATGGGGTGATGGGGTTGGGGGAGCCCACTGCAGGGATGCGTCCATTCCTGGACCAACCCCACTGTGGGTGTGGGAGGGGTCCGGACTCCAGCCAAGTCCCTGCAGCGCCCCTCACTGAAGCTCCCACCCCTTCACGGGGCCATGGTAACCCCTTAAGAAGGGTGCTAGGGGCACTATGCCACCAATCATGGGCTCCACACCCTCAACACTGTCAAAAGCAAATCCCCCCAATCGTGGGCCCGGGAACTCAACATCTTGCTCAGGGTCTCCTGTCCGCCCTGGGTTGCCCAGGAAAAGAATTTCTTGGGGACCTGGGATCCCTCCAGCCCCTCAGCCAAAACCCCAATTCCCTCCTTACTCCATCGCTCTCCTGATTTACTTTGGACTTGAGACCATCATTGCAAGACCTGAGCCCCCTCCCCACATCCTCCTTGGTAGTGGCTCCCTATCCCAACTCTTCAGGCTTTCTTTTCTCTTTGCTTTGTTTATTGGGTTTGGGGGCCACAGCCTGAGGGTCTCTGGGCACACTCCTTGCTCTGTGCTCAGGAGTGACCCCTGGTGGTGCTCAGGTATCACTCCGGTGGGGCTCAGGAGACGGCACCCTAAGGCAAAGTGCCTTAACTCCTATACGATCTCTCTCCCCTTTTCTTTTCCTTTCTTTCTCTCTCTTTTTTTTTTTTTTTTTGGCTTTGGGGGATAATGCCTGACGGTGCCCAGGGGCTTCTTCTGGCGCTGTGCTGGGGAGCCATGAGGGCTTGGGGAATCTAACCTGAGGTCCTGAACAACTACAGCCTACTCTCAGCCCTCTGCCTGAGGATAGCCCTTCCCAATTCCTTTTGTGAGTCTGTAAAGGCCCCCAGTGGAGCCTGTCCCCTCCTTCCTTTGGACCCAGGCCCAGCTAAGCCAGGGCACTGACCCCACTGACCTGCCCCCCATATTCCCTGCTCTGGTGGAGCACCCCCACATCCACTGGCTCATCCCATCCTCCAGGCCTGCCCCTTCTGCCTTAGTACCAGAGTGGGGTACTTAGTCCCAGCCCCTGCCCTGACCCTCTGTAGCCCCTTGGGAGCTCCTCTCCTCTTTGTCTCTTTGCTGGGGGCAGGGTGGCTGAAAAGGGGCTTGTGTCGACTCTGTGCTCCCCCTTCCAGCCAGGAAGTGGCAATCTTTGGGACTGAAGAGAAAGTTCAGTGGGGAAGGTACTTGCCCTGTACACAGCTAACTTGGGTTCGATCCCCGACATCCCATAGGGACCTCCGAGCCCTGCCAGGAGTGATCGCTGAGCCCAGAGCCAGGAGTAAGCCCTGAGCCCCGAGAAGTTTCTCTCTTCCCTCCCCCCAGGCCCCACATAAAAGTGACAGCCTTTACCTTTTCCCCAAGGGGGCTGAGGCCAGCCCAGGCTGTGACCAGGGAGCTCCTTCTCAGAGACAACAGCTCGAGGCCTCACCTCCTGCCTGCCTGCCCCATGCCAGCCTGGCCTGGGCCTGCCCGCCAGCTCCTGGGCCACATCAGAGCCTCCTCCCAGCTCCTGGCTTCTGAGAAGGCATCCGGGCGGGCTGCGGGACAGGCCAGGTCTCCCCACACACACACCCCGGCTTCCCACTGCTGTAAAATGGGATCAGAGCCCTTGCCGCTTCTCTGCCCGAGCAGTTCCTGGTGGGAACTGACCGCAGACAGGCTCTGACAGGCCGGTTCAGCTCAGCAGTGCTGGCAGGCAGCCACCTGGAGGAGCCCTGTCCTTCCCCAGTACCCCAAGGAAACAGGCTCAGAGAGAGCGGGGAGCTGGCCTCAGGTCACACAGTGAGGCCTCAAGGGCCCCTGCTGTTAGCCAGTCCACCACACTCCCCCCAACCCTGGGTGAAGAAGGCTGCTGTGAGGATGGTGGAAAGAGAAGCTGTTCTGATGCTGCTGAACACAGCCAGGCAGGCCCAGGGGCAGAGTATGTTCAGGTCCCTTAGCTCAGTCCCAGATACTACATGCCACCGCCAGCCCGTGTTCAAATGTCCCCACCACCCTCACCCACAGCCCAGCATCTCTGGGTGGGGTATATAATTTTTTAATTGATTTTTTATTTGGTTTTGAGGCTACACCCAGTAGTGCTGAGGCCTTACTTCTGGTTCTACACTCAGGAATCACTCCTGGTGAACTCAGGGGATCATATAGGGTGCTGGGGATAGACCCTGGCTCGGCCACATGCAAGGCAAGCACCAACCCGCTGTGCTATCACTCTGGCCCCTACAAAAGATTTCAAGTTTTGTTTTGTGTTGTGTGTAGGGGAGTTTTGGTGTCACACCCGGTGGTGATCATAGCTTACTCCTGGCTCTGTGCTCAGAGATGACTCCTTTATTTTTTTTCTTTTTGGGTCACACTCTGCGATGTCTAGGGGTTACTTCTGGCTCTGCATTCAGGAATGGCTCCTGGCGGTGCTTGGGGGACCATATGGGATGGCAGGGATTGAAGCCAGGTCGGCCACGTGCAAGGCAAACACCCTCTCCTTTGTACTATGGCAACAGCTCTAGGGATCACTCCCAAGGGACTTGGGGTACTCTATGGGGTACTGGAGATTAAACCAGGTTGCCTTATGCAAGGCAAGCACCTTAACCCCTGTACAATCTCTTTGATTTACTCAAACGATTGGAGGGGTGCTATCCGCTGTGCTATTGCTCCAGCCCCAAGGCACTTGCCTTAAATAAGCTCCTTCTGCAAAGATATTTTGTTGTTGTTGAATATTCTTTTTGTTGTTGTTTTGTTTTTATTTTTGTTGTTGTTGTCCTTACAACAATAGTTTGACACTGAATATGGTCCCTCGAGCACTGCCAGGTGTGGCCCCTGAGCTTAGAGCCAGGAGTAGAGCTGGTGCCTTGATATATCCATTTATATAGTTACATATATCAGTGGGTTTACTGAGCCTCCATTGATCATATATGTATATGTATATGTGCATATTAAGAGGTTGGGATATAACTCAGTGGCAGAGCACATGCCTTACATGTGTGAGGCCCTGGGTTCAGTACTCTGGCACAAGAAAAGGAAAGAAAGAAGGAAAGAAAAAGAAAGGAAGGAAGAAAGAAAGAAAGAAAGAAAGAAAGAAAGAAAGAAAGAAAGAAAGAAAGAAAGAAAGAAAGAAAGAAAGAAAGAAAGAAAGGAGGAAGGAAAGAAAGGAGGAAGGAAGGAAGGAAAAGAAAGAAAAGAAAGAAGGAAGGAAAGAAAAGAAGAAAGGAAAAAAAAGAAGAAAGAAAGAACATAAAAATGTAAATGATGGGGGGGGCTGGAGCAACAGTACAGCGGCTAAGGCATTTGCCTTGCATGCAGCCAACCTGGGTTCGATCCCAGCATCCCATATAGTCCCCTGAGCACTGCCAGGAGTAATTCCTGAGTGCAGAGCCAGGAGTAACCCCTGTGCATCGCCGGGTATGACCCAAAAAGAAAAAAATAATGTAAATGATGGCAGAGCCAGAGAGACAGTGCTATAAGTAAGGATCCTATCTTGCACAGGGTTGACCCAGGTTTGATCCTAGGCACCCTTTAAAGTCTCCCAACCCCCTCCAGAAGTGAGTACAGAGCCAGGAATAAACCCTTAGTGCATCTGGGTATGGCACAAAACCACAAAAGCGGAAGAAAACAAGACAAAGTAAATTGTGGGTTGGCAAAAGAGCTCAATGGGCTGGAGCTCAGGCTTGGCAGGGAGGAGGTCCAGGTTTGATCTTCAGTATGACATGATCCCTCGAACACTGCTGGGAGCACTGAGTTAGGCCTAGTAGCCCCTGAGCACTGTTGGGTGTTGTAGAAAGCAAAAGGTAAGTCTTTGTGAAAATGAGAAGAATTGAATTCAACTATGAGTATAGCAAAGACAGTTGGAGATTCAGAGCATTGTCTCCCTGGCCTTCCCCCCATTCCTGATATCTGATTTGACACTTGTTGTCCCTTTCTCTTTACCTAAGTCCTTGGACTGTCAATGGCCAGGACCCTCGTAAGCCGGGTCAGCGAGATTCCCCTTCTTTCCTGATTTTCCACCTTTGATTGACAGCTTTGCTGCCAGCTCTGAATCTCCAACTGTCTTTGCTATACCCAAAGTTGTATTCAGTTTCTTCTCCAGATATTCAAGACCTGGTTTGGGCCCAGGAGTCCTCACTGCCAGGCAGGTGGGCTGGCGGAGAGGTCCCTCAGGACCCCGTTCCCACTGTTGAGATTCTTACTCTGGCACTGGAGGATGGGATGGCCTCTGAGCCCACTTTGTAGCACTCTGAGGATAGCGAGGTTCAAAGAGCAGATGTCGTTCATCATCAAACTTCTGTTAGTAATGGGAGTTGGACTCGGAGCTGATCATTCTCCAAGCACAGTAGCTTCATCAGATGGACGTTTACTAGTTTACTAGGTCACTTTAACTCAAGGCCCAGTCAGAGGTTCTCCTATTTCCTCTCTGACAAGGTGACCTCATGGTCCATGGTGGCTGCACAGCGCCAACCCTTAAGTGTGTGTTCCAGCAAGCAGCAGGAGAGAAAAAAGCAGGGAAGCAAGCAGCCCCCTCTTGAGTGAAGCTTAGTGGAAGTTGCTTTTTTTTTGCATGAATGTAGCTCATTGCTCAGACCAAGGTGCAACAGAGGATGAAATGTATCTTCTAGGCAGCCATCTGTCCAAGGAAAATGGAAGAATCCTTCTTGTGTCCCATTTTTTATTTTGTTTGTCATATGCAGAGGTACTCAGGGCTTACTCGTGGCTCTGCACTCAGGAATCACTCCTGGTGGTGCTTGGGGACCAAATAGGATACCAAGGATCTAACCCCGGTCAGCACGTATAAGGCAAAACACCCACCTGCTTGGTTCCATTCCTCTTTAGCCCTATTTTAGAATACTTTAGAGGGGCCACACCTGACCACAGTGATTTGCAATGCCTGGAATGAAACTCAGTGCCTTGCACATGCTAACCACCTGTTAGCCACATCTCTGGCCCTACAGCAACCATTTTCTTTATTTTATTTTTATTTTGGGGAAGTGCTTGGGGGCTACACCCAGAGGGTCTCAGGATTTACTTCTGGCTCTGTGCTCAAGGATCACTTCTGGTGGTGTGTAGGGTGCCCTCTGTGATGCCAGGTACTGAATCTGGGCTGGCCCCAGACAAAGCAGGCACCTTCCCCCTCTACTATCATCTCTCTGGCCCCAATCTTAGCCAATTTAAAACACAAGAGTTGAGGCTGGGGGGGTGGGAGGGATACTGGGTTCATAAGTGGTAGAGAATGGACACTGTGGAGGAATGGGCTCTTGAACATTGCATGAGGGAAAAACAAGCACGAAAATGTGTGAATCTGTAACTGTACCCTCACTGTGACTCACCAATTAAAAAATAAATTATAAAAAAGAGTTGAGGCTGGAGCGATAGCACAGCGGGTAAGGTGTTTGCCTTGCACGCGGCCAACCTGGGTTCGATTCCCAGCATCCCATATGGTCCCCCAAGCACCGCCAGAAGTTATTCCTGAGTGCAGAGCCAAGAGTAACCCCTGAACATTGCTGATGTGACCCAAAAAGAAAAAAAAAAGAGTTTGGTGGCTTAAGTCTATTCATACATTAGGGCTGGAGAGATAGTATTATTATTTATTTATTTTTTATTATTATTATTTTGCTTTTTGGGTCACACCTGGCGATGCACAGGGGTTACTCCTGGCTCATGCACTCAGGAATCACCCCTGGCGGTGCTCAGGGGACCATATGGGATACTGGGTATCGAACCCAGGTCGGCCTTGTACAAGGCAAATGCCCTACCTGCTGTGCTATTGCTCCAGCCCCATGGGCTGGAGAGATAGTATAGTGCATAAGAGACTTGCTTTGCCTGGGTTTGATTCCACCCCATATTGTCCCCTGAGCCCCACCAAGAGTGATCCCTGAGCACTTAGCCAGGAGTAAACCCTGAGCATAGCTAAGTGTGGCCCTAAAGCCATAATAATCATTGTCATTGTCATCCCGTTGCTCATTTATTTGTTGGAGCGGGCACCAGTAACGTCTCTCATTGAGAGACTTATTGTTACTGTTTTTGGGATATCCAATACACACGGGTAGCTTGCCAGGCTCTGCCGTGCGGGCTCCATACTCTCAGTAGCTTGCCGGGCTCTCTGAGAGGGGCAGAGGAATCGAACACAGGTCGGTTGCGTGAAAGACGAACGCCCAACTGTTGTGCTATCGCTCCAGCCCAAAGCCATAATAATAAAATTTTAAAATTTAAAATATATATTTAAAAGGCCATAGAGAAAGTAGAAATGTTGTTAATGCACTTGCCTTGCATGTGGCTAACCTAGATAAATTCTGGTACCATATAAGGTCTCCTGAGCACCACCAGGGGGTCACTCCTGACCACAGAGTTAGGAGTATCTTCTGAGCACTGATAGGTGTGGCTCCAAACCCCAAAATTAATTTAAAGTAAAAGGCCTCATCAAGAAGGTGACATTTGAGCCATGTTCTAACAGTGGGGAGAGAGGGGGCCCTGGAAAACCAGCAGAAGAGGGTGCCAGGGGAAACAGTCTGTGCAAAGGCCCTGAGGTGAGGCTCTGGGGAAATGTGAGGGGCTACACTTCTCTCTTGCACCTTGGAACTGGGGTGGCCTCTGTGCATACAGGACTAAACTCAGGATGTTTGTGGCTTCCCAAAGGCTGCAGTGGGGGAACAGACTCTGGGGGCTGAGGGGAGACAAGGAGGCATCTGGTGGACAGGATCAGGTGAAGCCATGGATGGGCTTGGAAATCTATCTCCAGATGATACTCAAAGAAAGCGGGTGAAATCTGGGACTGACCCAGGTTCAATCCCTAGCATCCCATATGGTCCCCTGAGCACCACCAGGAGTAATTCCAGGAGTGCAGAGCCAGGGGTTACTCCTGGCTCTGCACTGGGTACAGAGTAATCACTGGGTGATGCTAAAAAAGCAAAAACTAAGATAAAAAAAGAAAGCAGGGGTGGGTGAAGAGGGGCAGAGCAACAGACAGGAACCACCAAGCCAGGTGTTGGAATGATACAGCAAAGTGAGGGCATTTGCCTTGCTTGTGGCCATCCTAGGTTTGATCCCCAACATCCCATAGGGTCGCCCGAACACCACCAGGAGTGATTCCTGAGTGCAGAGCCAGGAGTAACCCCTGAGCACCGCTGGGTGTGACTCAACAAACAAACAAGCACAATAGAAACCACCAAGCCAGTGGCTGTCAGATTTGCTGGAAAGCCTCAAATGCAGAAGCTGGCGAGAGGTCAGCGGTGGTGGCCTTGGCCCGAACCACTGGCAGGAGCACACAGCAGCAGGTCCCGGGGTGGAAGGGAGGCTGGGCTCCGGAGATGTCCAGACACAAGGCTTTCTCGCCTGACTCTCCCAGGCTACGGGTACACGACGCCGCTGACGGACGGGGGCAAGGCCTTCACCATCGCCTTCGCGCTGCTGGGCGTGCCGCTGACCATGCTGCTGCTGACCGCCTCGGCCCAGCGCCTGTCCCTGCTGCTCACCCGCGCACCGCTCACCTGGCTCAGCCTGCGCTGGGGTTGGCACCCCCGGCGGGCGGCACGCTGGCACCTGGTGGCGCTGCTGGCCGTCATTGTGATCACGTGCTTCCTGCTGCCCGCTGCCATCTTCACCTCCCTGGAGGCTAACTGGAGCTTCCTGGACGCCATCTACTTCTGTTTCATCTCCCTGTCCACCATCGGCCTGGGGGACTACGTGCCCGGGGAGGCCCCCGGACAGCCCTACCGCGCCCTGTACAAATTGCTGGTCACCGGTGAGTGCCTGGGGGCGATTGCCCTGGAGGATCTGAGGGTGATGGGCGCTGACCAGCATCCCCAGACCCCTGCCCCGGGTCTGAGCCCAGCCTTCTGTCTGCCCTCCCTGCAGCCTACCTCTTCCTGGGCCTCGTGGTCCTGATGCTGGGACTGCACACTTTCCGCCGCTTCGCCGACCTGCATGGCCTCACCGAGCTCTTCCTGCTGCCTCCTGAGACGCACCTCGACGGCGCGGGCACTGCGGAGGATGAGGACGACCAGGCGGACATTCTGGGCCCCCCGATGGAATCACAGCAGCAGCTGGCCACCAGCTCCCACCCCGACTATGCCTCCATCCCCAGGTAGCCGCAGCTGGCCAGGGCTCCCCCAAGACTGAGCCGACAGCCACAAAACAGCCAAGAGCACATGTCCAGGCAATGAGACACAGCCCCCGGCGCTCCATCCTGTGTTTTCCCTGTCGGGGTTCTGCCGGGCACCCCATGGCAGCACCCTCTCCCCTCTTGTCTCCCTGGACTCTGGGCCTCTCTTTCCCCCTCTTATCCTTTCTTTGTTTTCTTGTCCTTTTATTTCTCTGTGAGCCACATCTTGAGATGCGCAGGGCTTACTTCTGGCTCTGTGCTCAGTGGTCACTCCTGGCAGGGCTTGGGGGACCCTGTGAGGTTCCAGGATCGAATCCGGTAGGTGGGTTTCAAGGCAAGTGTGCCTGACCCCCGTGCTATCTCTCCAGTCTCATTCTTTTTGTTTTTATTTTTCTGGGCCACACCAGGCACAGCTCAGGAATCTTTCTCCTGGCTTTGCACCCAAGGACTATGCCTGCGTGATTGGGAACCATATGGGATACCAGGGATCAATCCGGGTCGGCCATGTGTGAGCCCCTTTCTCATTCTTTTTTGGGAGGATCTCTGAAGCGGTGATCAGGGGAATCTGTTATCTCTCCCAGTGACACTTGGCCAACTGGCCAGAAGGTTTGATGCTGGAGCCTGCAATGTGGGGCTGTTTGGACCTTCTGGGGGACCCTCTGGACCCCACCCATCTGTGATCTGGGGCCCTGTAGTTTGGGACCAGACCCTGGGATCAGCACTTTGCAGAGCGTCCCCAGCCACTGCTTCTCTTTCACTTCCTCCGTCTCTCATCTCCCAGACTCTCAGTTCAGACATGAGTTGGGTCACCCCCACTTTGGGTAAGCACCTGGTCCTCTCAGAGCAGTAATTGCCTCTTCCTCTGATAAATGGAAAGAATGTATCACTTACCCCAAACGGCCTTCCCCACCCCCAAACACATACACTTTGTGCCGGTCATGCTAGGAGGTACTGTGGACACAGCAGTAGTTGCAGTGGCCTGAACCCTGCTCTCAGCTGGGGTTGGGGGCTGCAGCCCAATCCTCCCCCCCCACAGTGACAACCCAGGCTGGACACAACCTCGGTGGGGAAAGCAGAGTGACAGGGAGACATGGCCTGTCTAGCCTGGAAAGTCAGGGAAGACTTCCTGGAGGAAGGAATACCTAAACTCAGTGCTGGCACAGGAGGATTTGTGGGGAAAGAAGGTGGCTCTTCCTTGTTTCCTCAAGTGTCTCCATGGATAACCCTGGGCTCTGTCGGGTATAGAATCTTCCTGGCTGGTAGGAGGCTGAATCAGGATAGCAGCAGCTCAGGTCCGGGTATCACAGAAGGCGCTGCCCTGGTGAAGACAGCTCTGTAGGTTTGCTGAGAACACTTGCAGGAGGCACACTGGGTGCCCGTCCTGCTCAACCCATCCTGCCTGGACCCCTGGCACTCCGGTCATCTTAAGTGACATTCAGCTTCCTTGTCTGCAAAACAGCAGTCCTGGTCCCCGCCTTGGGGTCCTGGCTTCCAAGAGTGACCTCACAAGCCTGGCCTGTTACTCGTCATTGCGTGCACTGACCGGCCCAGGCCTTCGGACTCACATATGAGATCCTAACACTACCGCCTGCCATTTATGAGGAAACTGAGTCACGGCGTGGGAGGGAAGGTATTAAACCAAGTTGGACTGGAACCTGCTGTGTGTGGAGGGCTAGAGCGACACCTAGTGGTGGGTGTCAGGAAGTCATAGGACTCCCAGGACTGGGGCCGCAGGTGGGAATGAGGAGAGACCAGGCTGGAGAAATCAGACTTTGCTGTATCCACAGAGGAAAATTTGGGTTGCAAATGAGGAAGGTTTGATCAGACCTGGTTGAAACCATACTGCGATTGTATATTGCACTTGATCAGAGCTGGGGAAAGCTCTGGGAGTACAGGCACAGCTCTGGGAGCAACTCATACCCTCTGTCTCTGCTAGAGCTCTCTCAACTGGAGACTTGGTTCCATGTGGACTCCCCTTTGTGGCCCCAAAGTAGCTGCCACTGGTCCAGACATCACAATTTGACAGGATCTTTTTTTTTCCTTTTTTTTTTTTTTTTTTGGTTTTGGGTCACACCTGGTGCTCAGGGGTTACTCCTGGCTCTGCACTCAGGAACCATTCCTGGAAAGTTCAGGGGACCACAGGGGATGCTGGGCATCAATCTGGGGTCAGCTACATGCAAGGCAAGTGCCTTACCCCTTGTACTCAGGCCCCACAATCATCTTTTTGATTTGCAGTGTAGGGGATCAAACCCAGGGGCTCAAGGACTCAAAAAACATCCCTTCTTTTCCATCTTATCTTCTTGAAAGCAAGGAGACCTTCCCCAAAAGCTTTCCAGCAGACTCCTCTTCCCTCTTTTTTTTTTTCTGGGTCACGCGCAGCGATGCTCAGGGTTTACTCCTGGCTCTGCACTCAGGAGTTACTCCTGGCAGTGCTTGGGGGGACCATATGGGATGCTGAAGATTGAACTCTGGTCAACCACATGCAAGGCAAATATCTACCCACAGTACTATCACTCTGGCCCCTCCTCTTCCATCTTACTGGATGAAATAGTCACATGTTCATCCTGAGCTACCCACTGGATTAGCTTGGGGGTGTGACCACCCGCCTTGATCAAGGCCAGGGCTGTAGGTTCCATGCAGAGGTCAGGGAATTCTTGAACAAGACTGGGCTTGGTTCGCCACATGACTCTTTCCAATTGCCAAGGCGTGGGAGGGTGGATGGGACACAGGGTCAGGGCCGTGATGCCTGCTGGGGCCCACATGGAGGTTGCCAGGGGCTCAGACGACAATCTGTGAGTTCATCTCAGATCATCAAAGGCAACAGGGAGTTACTGAAATAGGGAAGCAGAGGGAGAAGTCAACACAGTTTATCATGCTAAAGCCACTCATGACTCTCACTCAGTTATTCTGACTCTTTTATTTTGCATAGTAGGACCATTTGGCAGAGGGGAGATAGTTCAGTGGGTAGGGTGCTTGCCTTGCATGCAGCTGGCCCATGTTTGGTCCCCAGCACTGCAGAGGATTCCCTGAGGATGAGGAGTGATCTCTGAGTGCAGAGCCCCTCTCTGAGCAATGCTGAGTGTGACCCCTAAGCCCTAGCCCCCAGCTAAATAGTTTGATCACTCTCAATGGTGATCAAGAGATCATAGTCCTGGGAACCAAACACAGTGTGGTTCCCACACACAACCAGCCATTTGAGCCATATCCTTTCAAGAGTGTTTAAATAAATAGTGCAGGGGCTCAGAGCCCTGCCTCAAAAGCCTGTGGTCCTGGGGCTGGAGTGAAGGCACAGTGGGTAAGGCATTTACCTTGCACGTAGCCGACCCGGGTTCAATTCCCAGCATCCCATATGGTCCCCTGAGCTCCTCCAGGAGTAATTCCTGAGTGCAGAGCCAGGGGTAACCCCCTGTGTGACTCAAAAAGCCAAAAAAAAAAAAAAAAGCCTGTGGTCGTGAGTACAAATCCCCAGTACCCCACATGCTCCAGTGGGGTCGTTCTGCTGTCTGTGGGTCCTGGCACTGCAGGTGATTTTGGGCTACCCAGCTGACAGGTATTTGTGGGCACCACAAACAAGAAGTGTGACCTCAGCAAGCACCAGTCAGAAAATGTGATCTCTGGTGAGCGCATGTGAGCCTCACAGCGATGACTTACGTGTGTCCCCCAACTAAAACTGCATCTCCTGCAGAGCATATTTGCTGGCACTGCCCCTCAAAGGGGTCAGATACCAGTGAACACTGCAGCCAATTGTGAGCCCCGCAACCACGCTAGCCTGGCATGTCTGCAACCCCCGGCATCATGACACCACCAACAACAAACGGAAGTGGGAAGAGGGGAAGGAGTGAAAATAAATGAATCCATCAAAATTTTTCTTCCATTTTGGTTTCTGGTCCACCCCTGGCAGTGCTCAGGGATCACTCCTGGAAGGGCTTGTGGAGACCATACGGGTAGACGGGTATTGAAAAGCATTGACTATGTACAAGGCAATACCTTCCTCCCTATCTTATCACTCTGGTCCCAAAGATAAATTATTAAAACACACACACACATCACACACACAGACAAGACTGGTCCTGTTCCAAGCCCTTTTGAAACATTTTTATTAAAAATTTTTTTTATTAATATACCGTGAGTTACCCAGTTGTTCATGAGATAGTTGTTTCAGGCATTCAATGTTCCAATCCCACCACCAGTGGGACCTCCCCTCCACCAATGTCCCCGGTTTCCCTTCCTCCACCCCAGTCTGCCTCCTTGTAGACACAAACAAATTTACTTCATATTGTTTGTTATAGCACATAGGCAGATGTAATTATCAAAACTTAGATCAGGGCTGGAGCGATAGCACAATGGGTAGGGCGTTTGCTTTGCACGCGGCTGACCTAGGTTCGATTACCAGCATCCCATATGGTCCCCTGAGCACCACCAGGGGTAATTCCTGAGTGCATCGCCAGATGTGACCCAAAAAGCAAAAAAGAAAAAAATACCCTTAAAATATGCAACTTTCCCATCAAATTTGCTGTGGCCCTACTGGGCTGATAGTATTGTGAAATTCTGAGGTGTAATGCAGCTGTGTATGTGGCCACGTGGTCCAGGAGCTATCTATCTGGGATGATTTGGTGGCGTGCCAGTTTGATGAGGTTCACTTGTGGAGTTGGGCTGGTTCTATGTCAGAGGGTGTCAGGTGTAGCTGTGGGCTGCTAAGCTTTCAGGCAGAAAGAGGAATCTATCCACTTCCCAGAAGGCCTCAGGTTGGTCAACCAGGAAATGCTTTTTATTTTTTTTTTTAATTGAAACACCGTGAGAGCGGTTACAAAATTTTCAGTTTAAGTCTCGGTCATACAATGATGAAACAATGATGAAACACCTGACCCTTCACCAGTGCACATTTTCCACCACCAAAAACCCCAGTATCTCCCCCATCCCACACCCTCCCCCTACCTGTGTGGCAGATGGGAAATTGTGCTCCTTTGGAGATGTGGCACTGGGCAGTTTCTCTGCTGGCAAGATGGTGAGTGTTGTTCCAAACCCTTGATACAGAACAATTCAGTGAAGTTTCTTGGCAGCTCTGGTAAGGCCCATTTCCCACATTTTATAGTTGAGAAAGGAAGGCCCAGAGAAGTAAGTAACTTGTATAAGATTACACAGGAGGGGCCATGGTCATACTAGTACATCCAGGTAGGGCACTTGCCTAACACACAGCTGACCCAGGTTCGATTTGTGGAATCAAACACAATTTGGGTCCTGTGAGCCCCACTAGGAGTGATCCCTGAGCAGAGCCAGAAGTGAAGCCCTGAGGACAACAAATGTGGCCCCCAAACAAATAAATAAGCATCAAAATAGTACATGATACATACAGCTAAATGTGGCTCAAATGCTAGCGCAAGTGCCTTCCTGTGTGAAGCTCTGGGTTTTGTTCCTAGTACCATATCCTCTACCCGCTGGTCCCACAGGGCCTGAGAACCACAGAACATGGGCAGCACCACGATTGCTTTCCTGCTTCTCCAAAGAAAACTGAAAAAAAGGGGATCCGGAGAGATAGTGGTGCGGGTAAGGTGGATTGACCTGGGTTCAATATCTGGCACCCCGTATGGTCCCCTGAGCTCTGCCAGGAGAGACTCCTGAGTGCAGATCCAGGAACAAACCCTGAGCACCACCAGATGGGCCCCCAAAACTGAGTAAACAAACAACAAAAAAGAAACTTGAGGCTGGAGAGATAGCACAGCAGTCAGGGCACTTGCCTTGCACACAGCTGACCTGGGTTCGATCCCCGGCATCCCATGAGTCCTGCCAGGGATGATTTCTTAGTGCAGATTTAGGAGTAACCTTTGAGCACTGCTGGATGTAGCTCCCCCCTCCCCCCCATGGCAGAAGTCACCAGAGAAGTATCCAGTGCTGATTAGTCTTTCTCCCAGATGGGCTCCAGGTCCACAGCTTCCCATGTTCCTCCTGGGCAGATTCTAGCAACACCATTTGTATGTGTGTTTGGGGTGCACTGAACTTCCCTTTTACTTAGTTTATGGTGGGGAGGAGTCAACCTGTGGAAAGCAAGTGACTTAACCCCTGTACTATCTCTCTGGCGCCTAAATTCAACCTATCAGTCCCAAGCTTTGTGGCTTTGTGGTTAAGTGATTTCGTCTTCCTATGCCTGAGTTTGCTAATCCGGGGCTGAGAGCAGTACCTACGTCACTGACCTGTAAGAGAATCTGACATCTTCCATCTGCAGAACTCCACTACAATGTCTGACAATCACAGAAAAGGCGGCGAATTTCTGCTATCGTCGTTGCTTTAATTTTTTTTTTTTTTTGCTGGGGCCAGAGTGATGGTGCAGTGGTTAGGGTGCCTGTGGTGCTGAAGTTCAAACATGGGTGGGCCATGTGCAAGGCTGTACCTCACCATTTCTCCTGCCCTGTGATCAACATTTATGCAGTCTGTTATTTATGTTATGTGTGCATGCATATGTTTATATACACATATACAAATACATCACTTTATTTTTCCTAATAGTCTCATTTCCGCTCCTTTTGTCACCCACTCAAGGGAGCTGGGAAGGCCCTGGAGAGACCCATCATTCTCCCACAGCCCTTTTAAAACCTGCAGCACCTCCTTGGGATAATCAGCCCTTATATATTATCTCTCTTTTTGTGTGCATGTGTTTGGGCCACACCCAGAAGTGCTCAGGAGTTATACCTGACTCTGCACTCAGGAATTACTTCTGGTGGTGCTCAGGGGACCATCTAGGATGCCAAGGATTGAATCTGAGTAGGCCATTTGCAAGGCCAATGCCCTACTCCCTGTATAGTCGCCCCAGCCCCAGAAATAAAAACTCTTGACCCCCACCTCAGCCTACTGCATCAACAACTCTGAGGGTGGGGCTCAAGAGCTTGTTTTAACAAGCTCTTTGGATGAGTCTGAAACCTGTGAAGTCAGCTTTGCAGTTCTTTATTTTCTTTTTTAATTATTATTATTTTTTTTGGTTTTTGGGTCACACCCGGCGATGCACAGGGGGTTACTCCTGGCTCTTCACTCAGGAATTACCCCTGGCAGTGCTCAGGGGACCATATGGGATGCTGGGATTAGAACCCGGGTTGGCCACGTGCAAGGCAAACGCCCTACCCGCTGTGCTATTGCTCCAGCCCCAGCTTTGCAGTTCTTTAAGAAGTCCTGGTACTAGTCTTTGTTAGGCAAAAGAATGCAAATAGAAACTACTAACTTATTGAATACTTACTTACCCAGACACCCTCTAGGTCTGTAAGAGATTGTCTTTTTTGGGCTGGGTGGTAGTTTGGGCCACAGCTCCAGCGCTTGGAACACTTTTGAACACTCCAGTGTTCAGGAAAGACCTCCGGAGGTGCTTAGAGAGACCATACGTGATACTGGGGCTCAAACCGTAGTCAACTGCGTGCAAGGCAAGTGCCTTACCTCCTGTACTAGCTCTCTGGCTCCAAGTTGGTTGTCTCATCTCTGTTCTGTAGACGGGTGTTAAGCTTTTGCAAAAGGAGGATTCATTCCCATAAGGTGGCCAATTCTTTTTTTTTTTTTTTTGCTATCCAAGCCTGACTGGTAGAAAAACAAGGGGGGTGGTTTCCTTCCCATTACAAATAATCTGCAGCGCCCTCGCCCGAGGGCGGAGCCGCGTTACCATGGAGACCGGCGGGCGGTGGGCGGGGCTCTGCGGAACGGAAGTCGGTTATAGAAGCGTGGGCGGCCATTTTGAGAACGGGCAAGAAGGGGCGGGACCGGAGCGGCCAAGTGACGGTTGACCGGTTTTAATTAAGTGACTGGTACCTCTGGGCCGGGGAGAAGAGGGGAGGGATGTGGGGGGCGGGGGCGGGGGCGGGGCCACGAAGGGGAGGGGAGAGGCAGTGAGAGGTGGGGCAAAGAAGAGTGAGACCCCCGCAGAAGGGAGAGCAAGGGAAAAGAGAGAAGGGCTAAAGAAGAAGCGGGACCATGAGTAGGGGCGGGGCGGAGCGAGGCGGCGCCTAGATCCGCGGGGTCCGGGGCATGGAAAGAAGCGCCAACAAGAGCGTCAGGGGCGCCAAGCGGCCGCGGCGGAAGGTGAAGCTCCCGGGGCCATCGAGAGCGAGCAGCGGCGGGCAGGCCGCGAAGGGCGAGGACACGGCGGCGGGCAGCGTCAAGGGCGTCGAGCGGGCCAAGAGCGACCAGCAGGGGAAGGGCGAGGAGCTAGCCAAAGGCGGGAAGAAAGCCAAGAAGCGCGACGACACGTCGGAGACATCCAAGAGCGAGGGGGCGAGAGCCCCGAGCGAGGGCGCCGACCGGCCGAAGGGCGAGAAGAGAGCGAAGGGCGTGAAGCGGGCGCCGGGCGCCTCCGAAAAGACCGACGCGGGGCCGCGACTCGCAGGCCCCGGGGGCGCCGCCAAGAGGCGGGGCGAGCGGCGGGGGCGGGGGCGGGGCGAGGAGCCGGCGCCGCCCGAGGCGCCCGCCGCCGGCGAGGCCGGGGGCCAGCCGGACCCCGAGCGCTCGGTGCAGGGGGAGCGAGCGCCGAGCGAGAAGCGGAGCCTGAGCCAGGGCGGGAGGCGGCGAAGGGGGCAGAGCCGCACGCCCGCGTCCCGCCTCCGCACGCTGCGGGGGATCACGTGCCGGGGCCGCTACCAAGTCTGCATCTCCATACGGAAGAGGGGGCGCGGCCGGGAGAGGCTAGGGGGCGGGAGAAGAAGCCGCGGCGCCCTCAGGTGCAAGATCTTCACCACTCCGACCCGGAGCAGGGCCGGAGACAGCAGCCGGGGCTCCCGCCGAGCGAGCAGACCGCGAGCGCGGAGGATGACGAAGGGCGCGAGGGCCGGGGACCGCGCCGGCGTCAAGTGTGAGACGTGGAAGCTGATCGATTCGCAAGGCAGGTGCCTGACCAGCTGCCCGAATGGAGGCTGGGCCTGGAGCAGAGTGGGCATCTGGCAGCCGAGCCGCGGCAGGATACGGTGTCGGGCCAAGTTCCGCAGCAAAAGCAGGGGTGGCGCCAGGAGCCGGTGCAGAACTAGGAATAAGAGTAGGGGCCGACGCAGCAGTCGGGGTGAGTCCAGGAGCAAATGTAGGGACTCGGTCAGGAGCAAGAGCAGGGCTCTGTCCGGAAGTTCGAACGGAGTTGGGGTTAGGTACAAGAAGCGCAGGAAGCGTCTGTGAAGGCGGCTCCCCAGCGCAGTCTTGTGGGCCGGTGTTGATCCCCGCATTATCCAGGTTGGAGTCACCTGTGTGCTGCCCAGCGGCGATGACCCCTGCTGGCCCAGCGCGGCCGACCCTGCAGATCCCACGGGTGCTGTGTGCACTGCTGGCGGTGCTTTCGGTCCCGTGGAGGCTGCGGGGGATGGAGAGCCCAGACAAGTGCTCCTGGGAGGTTGTCTTGAGCAGTTTTGAAAACATCGGTAAGAAGAACTCCTACGATCACTTCTCAGATCAAGAGCCCCTGAACGAAGTGGACGAAGAGTTCAGGCGCTTGGTGGACCTACCTAACGATGATCAGGAGGTGAGGGGAGCGGGAAGCGGGCGAGCCTGAGGGCGTCAGATTCGTCCTCCAACCCCCCCCCCCCCCCACCGTGTTCTGCACCTTGAAACAATTTCTCCTTGCAGAAGTACCTGGGGTTCCCCTATTACTTGAAGGTCAACTACTCCTGTGAGGGACTGGTGAGTGGGTGCCTCCTGTCCCTGGGCTCTGTCTGCGTGGATCTTGGGGCAGCATCACTAACATTTGAAGAGTTTAATAACACTTAACACTTCAGTCCACCAGGCCTGGAAGTATTCAAGATTCTCTCAAAATACTGATGTCCGTGGGCCCCACGAGTGACTTATGTGAAGCGGGGAGGAGAAAGATGTTCACTTTCTGGGCTGGAGCAATAGCACAGCGGGTAGGGCATTTGCCTTGCACGCGGCCGACCCGGGTTTGAATCCCAGCATCCCATATGGTCCCCCGAGCACCGCCAGGAGTAATTCCTGAGTGCATGAGCCAGGAGTAACCCCTGTGCATCGCCGGGTGTGACCCAAAAACCAAAGAAAAAGAAAGATGGTCACTTTCTCCCCATCCACCTCTACCACCCGGGACCCAGGGTGACTGGGTTCTTTTCTCACTCATGGAAAAGAATTTCAGGAGTAGACAAGCAGTGAAGTAAACAGATTTTATGTAGAGGTTGTTTGAGGGAAGGAGGAAGGGATAAGAGGGAGAGAGAAGAGTAAGGGTAATGCGCTGAAGAGAGAACTCAGGCTTCTCCAAGGGTGGAGAGAGCCTTGAATGGGCTATTGGGCTGGCTTTTATAGGTTCTTTGCAGCTCATCTGGATTGGGAATGTTCTGGAGTCTTCTTGGGGCTGGGTCACTGAAGTTAATCGGGTTAACAGTGAGGTCCCAGGGCAGGGGTCCATCCAGATCCTCAGGGCCTGCTGATGGTCTCATCCGGTCTTTTGTTTTCTAAATCTACAAATCTTAAGATTCTCCATTCCAGAGATTTTGTCAATCTAAGTTTCATTGCCAAGGGCCTTTCCCTATCTACCTCCCTACATCACCATCAACCATGCCTGAGTTCTCTACATCTTCACCAGAAATTACCGTCTTTTGCACTGTAGTCACTGTGACGGATGTCTGAGAGGCTGCAGTGCTAGTACAGTCAGAAGGGCGCTTGCCTTACATGTGACTTGACCTGAGGGGTTTTATTCTAGCACCATATACTGCCCCCTGAGCCCTTCCAGGATTGATCTCTGAGTGCAGAGCCAGGAGTAAGCCAGAAAGTAGAAAGTGTTGTGGGGGAGGCAGACCAATGGTGCATTTGGTAGCACCTTGTCGTCCACGCAGCCATCCTGGGTTTGATCTCTGGCATCCCATAGAGTCCCTGGAACACTGCCAAAAGTAATTTATGAGTGCAGAGCCAGGAGTGACCCCAGAGTACTGTCAGGTGTGGTCCCAAAAAGCAAACAATTGAAAATGTGTTGTGGTTTTTTATTTGTACTTTCCTCACAAATAATTGGTAAATATTTTCCAAATGCTCATCTGTGTTCTTTGGAAAAAAATGTCAAGAGCTTTTGTCCATTTAAAGATTGAGTTACCAGGACTGGAGAGAGAATAGAGGGGTTAAGGCACTTGCCTGGCACAGTGAAGTGGCCCCCAGTTTGATTCCTGGCACTGCATATGGCCGCTGAGCACGAAGCTAGGAGTAAACCCTGAGCACTTCCAGGTGTGGCCCTAAACACTCCTCCAAAAGTTTGGGTTGATTCTTCTGAGAACTGGAGCTACTGTCCTGGGTTTTCAAGGCACCCTAAGTTCCTAGTGAGGCCACCTCCCCAACTTTTACGGGAGGCTCACATGCATGGTCCTCAGGGCTTACTCCTGACTCTGTAGTCCTGGTGGGGTCCGTGAGACCAATTGTGGTTCCCACTAACTGACCCCAGGTCAGATGTGCTCGGCAAGTGCCTTACTGCCCTTCTGACTCTTTAGCCACAAACTTTTATTCTATTTGGTTTTGGGGCCACACCTGGGGCCACATCTGTCATCCGTATATGGATGGCTCAGAGCATACCCCTGGTTCTTTGTTCAGGGGGGTTACTCCTGGTGGTGTAACCATTTGTGGTAATCATTTGTGGCAACCAAATGGTTACCATCTGGTAACCATTTATGGTCCTGGAGAGTGAACCCGGGTTGACTAAATGCAAGGCAAGCGCCCTACCCAATATACTATTTCTCCATCCCCCTCAGCCTTTTTTGTTTTTCTTTTGGGTGGTGGCCATACCCAGCAATGCTCAGGGATCATTCCTGGCTCTGCACTCAGGACTCATTCCTGGTGGTGTTTGGGGGACCATTCGGCATGCCAGGGATTGAACCTGGGTCGACCAGCTCAAGGCAAATGCCCTACCTGCTCTACTCTATCTCCAGCCCCTTTAAAAAATTTTTGTTATGGGGCTGGAGCGATAGCACAGAGGGTAGGGCATTTGCCTTGCACGCGGCTGACCTGGGTTCTAATCCCAGCATCCCATATGGTCCCCTGAGCACCGCCAGGGGTAATTCCTGAGTGAAGAGCCAGGAGTAACCCCTGTACATCGCCGGGTGTGACCCAAAAACCAAAAAAAAAAAATTTGTTATGTTTTTGTATATTCTGGATAATAATTCCTGTTTAGGAGCATAATTTGTAACTATTTCATCATTTGTGGGTTGTCATTCTACTGGTATTGGAATTCACATAAAGCAGCACCAAAGTTTTGAAATTCTATTAAGTCCTATATTTATATACACACATATATATATATCTGTGTTTTTGGTTTTGTGCCACACCCTGTGGTGCTCAGAGACTGTTGCAGACACTGTGCTCAGGAGTAACCCCTGTCTGTGCTAGGGATTCCAACCAGGTCTGCTACCTGTAAAGCAAGCGCCTTAGCCGCTGCGCGCTCTCTCTCTCGGAGATGCTCAGGGGTTACTCCTGGCTCTGTTCGGGAGACCATCTGGGATGCCAGGGATTGAACCCTGCTCGGCCACATGCAAGGCAAATGTCCTACCCGCTGTACTATCGCTGCAGCCCCATATAGGATGATCTCTGAGTGTGCTCAGTACTGAGAAGGAAAGGGAGGGGAGACATGAGGAAGGGGGAGGTGGAAGCACGCAGGTGAGCTGCTGTGGATGGACGTGGGGGAATCTGAGTTCTTGAAGGGGCAGGGGGATTACTAGAAGGGGCACAGGAGAGCACTGGGGGACATACAGTTTGCACCGGGGCCCCAGGTAGGAGTGGCAGGTGTGGGGCCATGGGAAGACTTGGCTTCGCCAGAGTTGGAGCCTCAGATGGGGTGTAATGTGGATCCTGTGCCCAGGCTCCCCCCGGTCTGCCCCCTGCTCTAGGGGAAGAGCTGGCACAGGGCGGCAGGAGCTGAAGGGGTAGGCAGGGTGCAGGTTGCACCCGTGTGCTGCCCCTCTCCTGTGATTGGAAGCCACCCAGGACCAGAGAGGGGCAAGGGTAGGAAAGGGCCAGGACACGGGAGGGCACCCCAGGATAGGGGAGCAGCTCTGGCTGCAGAGTCTCCTAGAGGAAGGCTGTCAGCCGTGAGACCCCTCCCTCTGGACTCCAGCGCTGCCCCCCAGGCTTTACCCCCCAAAGGCTTGAGAGCAGCTGCCTTCCTGCAGGCTCTGGGCCCAGGTTTGTGCAGGCCTCACTCTGGGGCCCCCTTCTCCCCTGTCTACCTGCCCTCCTGGTGCTCTGGGGGGTGAGCCCTTGGCTGTGCCTCATCTCCCTCAGCCTCTTTCTGTCTGTCTCACTGCCCCATGCCGCTCTCACATAGGCCTCACCCCAGACCGGTAGAGGGTCCAGTTTCTGCCCCGACTGAAGCACCAAGCTTCTTGCCACTCTTGGTGACCTCGCAGTCGTAGGTGACCTGGCACTCTACCTGACTGAGCACCTTAACTCATGAGTTGCCTCCTGCAGGAAGCCCTCCTGCCTACCCCGACCCAGCCCCAGCCCCCAGAGCAAGATTTCTTCACCCAGGAAAATTCCCTATGAAAAGGAGGCTCCAGGAAGAGGTTCCTGGAGACTTTTTTTGAAATTGAATCACTGTGAGATAGTTACAAAGCTTTCATGATTGAGTTTCAGTCAAACAATATTCCAACACCCATCCCTAGACCAGTGTACATTTCCCACCACCAACATCTCCCATAACCCTCCTGCTGCCCGCCCCCCCCCCACTTTTGGGCATTATGGTTTGCAGTATGGATACTGAGAGGCCATCATGTTTGGTCCGTGCAGAGACTTGTTTTGTTTTATAGGGGCCACAGCTGGCAGAACTGGGGCACCCGGGGCTCTGTCCAGCAAAGCTGGGCCCTATGCAGGCCTGTTGAGGGAGCAGGTCCGGCGTCCAGATGGTTGAGTGTGTGTGTGTGTGTGTGTGTGTGTGTGTGTGTGTGTTGTGGGTGGGGGAGGGGAGACATGTGGTGCCAGGGATGAAGTCAGGGCCTTGCACGGGCCAGGCCTGAGCTCATCTCCCCTCGCTGTGAACCCTCTCACTCCAGTCCTCTGAGGCCCAGTTGCGCAGTGGCCACCTGATGGGGCTGAAGCCTTTGGTGCTCGTCATCTTCCAGTCTCCCATCAACTTCTACCACTGGAAGATTGAGCACCTGGAGATCCAGATGGAGGCCATCCCCATCAAGACTGAAGGTGGGGTCGGGGGGCTGTCGGCTGTTGGGAGGCTTCAGTGGGGCTATGACCTGGAGGAGGGCGCCGGGAGGACTTGGCAGATCCTTGGCTTTAAAGCCTAAGAGGAGGCTCCAGGAAGGCATCTCCCTCGCAAACCTGAGACCTGGGTTCTCCACACACACTGACACCCTTAAAAGCCAAACAGAGCAACCAGATTGGAAGTGAGAGGCCTTGGCGCCCGCTACTTTGCAGAGTACTGCCACGCAGAGCTCGTGTGTAGCATGAACTGGTACGTGCCCATGCCCATCAAGAACGGCAGCGTGATCATGAACGTGGACATCAGCAGCAATGGCCTGGGGCCCATCATTCCCACTCAAAGGTGCCGGCCCCCAGGCCTTTACCCCTCAACCCCCGGAGTAGCCAGGAGGAGCTCAAAGGGGAGGGGTGAGTGTGTGTGAGGGGCTTGGGGAGGCTACTGAAGCCCTCATGGGGGTCCTGCCTCTAGGTTCCAGGTGAACATCAACGGCTTTCTGAAGAGAAAGGAAAACACTTGGGAATTCACGCTGGGGAATGAGGTGAGGGGGTCCAGCCAGGGTCAGGGGCGGGAGGCAAACCCAAGCACCTCTCCAAGTGCAGGCCAGGTCCAGGTGCCATAAATCGCGGCCACAGCATGTCTTCATGAGGGCCCTTGGGATGGGGAGATTTCCAAGTAGTGCTGGAGGGCCTGAGGGCCTGCTCCGGGGTGCTCGGCCCAGCTGTGCAGCCACCCCGGCTACCCTGGAGGGGTTTGAGAACCATGGGGTGCTGGGCATCGAACTTGCGGTTTTGTGTGTGCAAGGCATGTGCTTCCACCCTGAGCTATCTCTCTGCCCTCATGTACTCATTTTATTTAGTTTTGGGTCTATCCCAGGCGGTGCTCAGGACTTATTCCTGACTCTGCACTCAGGGATCACTCCTGGCAGGTTCCAGGGACCCTATGGGGTGCCAGGGATTGAACCCTGGTGGGCTGTGTACAAAGCAAACACCCTACCCACTATACTATCTCTCCAGCCCTCATTGTGTATTTATTTATGGTTCAGGGGTCACACCTGGCTCAAGGTTTTTCCCTGGCTTTGCGCTCAGGAATCACTCTTGGCAGGGCTTGGGGGACGATATAGGATGCTGGGGATGTCGGTCACAAGCAAGACAAGCGCCCTACCTTGTGTGTGTGTTGTGTAGCTCCCTACCTGCTGTACTGTCGTCCCAGCCCCTTTGTCAGTGCACACACCAGTCCAAATTCATGAGCTGGTGAGCTGTCATCCTAGGGGAGAGATAAACCCCACGCCTGTAAAACTGAGTTTAAGCTAGTAGCTCCCTCGGAGATTCAAATATGGCAAATAGGAGATGGATCAATAGCACAGTGTGCAGGGTGCTGGCCTTGCATGCAGCTGACCCGGATTCAGTCCCCAGTACCCCAGAGTCCTGCCAGAAGTAATCCCTGAGCACAGAGCCAGGAGTAAACCCTGAGCTCTGTCATGTGTGGCCACCCCATACTGGGTGGGGGCAGAGGGGGGGAGAAAAAGAGAGGCAAGTGCTGGGGAGAGCAGGCTGTCCGTGAAGGGAAGCAAGTGCGTGCAGTTAGTGGAATAGATGCAGAGGGACGAAGTGTTGGTCAAGGCTGACTGACATTGAAGTACAGGAGAGGAGGAAATCCGAGGAGTGAGACTGGGGCTCCTGGCGGGGAGGGCATGAGGTTCTGGGCCAGGATGCGCCTGTTACATCTGAGCCATGGTGTGGAGATCTGAACGTCAGGGGAGAAGGGGGCATGCAGGGGTGAAGACAGAAAAGTGACAGAGACACATGGAGTAGCTTATTGTGCGGGGAGTGGTGGAGCCCTGGGAGGGGGCGCAGTACTGAGCAGCCCCCTGACACCTCGCACCCCCGCCACAGCTCTTCAGCATGACGCCCCAGCAGTTCTCAGGCGTGCCATCGAGGCCACTGTGGTACACGGTGGACCACACGCCAGTGCTCATCCTCGGCGACATTCCCGAGGAGAAGAGCGTCCTGCTCACGGACACCAACTTCAAGGACTTCTTTCTGGTGGAGGTGAGGGTGCGGGGTGAGGCCTGCGATCATGGGAGGTGTCCCACGACATGCTCCTGGGAAGGGCAGAGAGCAAGAAGCCAAGCCCAGGCCTGAGGTCGGTACTCATCTCCCGCTGGGGCCTGCAGCCTTCTCCCTTTCTGGCCATGGGCACCATTTCACCTACCTGTGCTCAGACTGCCCGTCTGTAAAATGGGAATAATAGAAGACTGCCAGGAATTGTGAGGATAAGTTATTGTCAGCCAGATAAGGACTGTATGAGCCCTAACTGTCGTGATTTATTATAGCCACCCTAAAGGAATTCTGAAATCCAAAACGCGTTTCTTTTGGAGGGAGGGGCCCTTGGGATTTGGGGCCAGACCTGACTGTCTCAGAGGTGCACAGAGCTCAGTAGGGACTCCTTGTGGCACTCAGGGGACCATATTCCAGGCTGGGGACCCAGCAGGGGTTGGCCATATGCAAGGCGGGCACTTTAGCTACCCTGCGTTTTCTCTCAGACCCAAGTAGCTGCTTTATTCATTTGTTCTAGTTTTGGGGCCACACACAGCTATGCTCAGGGCTTACTCCTGGCTCTGTGCTCAGGAACTCTTGAAGCGGGGTTCAGGAAATCATGGGGTACCGGGGGTTCAGCCACATGCAAAGCAAGTGCCCTACTCTCTGTACTGTCTCTCTGGCCCCCAGTGACCACTTTCAAGTGCCATTTAAGCCATAACATGGTGCGACTACCATCTCTATCTGGTTCCCAGTTTCCTTTGCTCCAAAATAAAAGCCCCTTGATTCTTGTCTTTTCCTCAGGGGGGGGTCTCTCTGGGGCCCCTCTTTTCCCTCCTGACCCGTCACTCTGAGGCCTCCTGGGCACTCCCCTTCATGCAGCTCCCCTCAAAGCTGGGTTGGTCGGCTTAGAAGCTATAGTCAAGGGTGCCCCAAAAGGGAATCACTTCCCACTCCCTTAGCAGAACCCGAGTTCCTTCTGTGTTCCTGTCCCACATCCCCATCTTCCTGGATGTCACTGTCATCTGGATGGTGGGAGCTGGGTCACACCCTCTTCTTTGTAGTCAGAGAAGGGGCCCAATGAGGCTTTCTGTCATTTGTTTTGCCGTTTTGTTCTGCACTTAGCTGTGCTCAGGGTTTATTCCTGGTTGGGCACTCAGGGATTATTCCTGGAGGGACTCAAGGAGACATATGTGGTGCCCTCAGGAATAAAATGGGGGTCAGTTGCAAATGAGGGTCAATTGCATACAAGGCAAGCGCCTATCACTGTTTCCCCACACTCCCCCAGCTGTTTCCCTTTAGCAAGTTTCTATTCCGCTCCTGAACTGGGCCCTTGGCTCCACCCAGCTGCAAGGGAATCTGGAAAATATTTCTTCTTGGGCTGCACATGCCCCACTGAGTCTCATTTGCCAAAGGGCCAGAGAGAGAACATGGATTAAGAGAGAGAACATGGTTTTGCACACGTCTGATGCTGGACTGGAGCGATAGCACAGTGGGTAGGGCATTTGTCTTACAAGCGGCTGACCCAGGTTCGGTTCCTCCGCCCCTCTCGGAGAGCCCGGCAAGCTACCGAGAGTATCCCACCCGAATGGCAGAGCCTGGTAAGCTACCCGTGGCGTATTCGATCTGCCAAAAACAGTAACAACAAGTCTCACAATGGAGATGTTACTGGTGCCCTCTCGAGCAAATCGATGAACAACAGGATAACATTGCTACAGTGCTACAGATGCTGGTTCCATCCTGGGCATAGCTTGACTGTGGATGACAAACAGTGGCCCAAGATCATCTCTCACACTTTGTCTCTTAGAACTGGCTCCTGGGCATGTTTTCTGCTCAGAGCAGCAGTCCTCCCGCACTGCCCAGGCAGCCGCTGCTTGGGCTTCCCCACCGTGAGAAAACTTTTCCCAAGACCCCAGACCTCCAAACTTCAGGATTCCTCCTACCTGGGGCCGCCAACTCGTTCAGAGCAGTGAATCATGCCCACCTTGGCCCCAGCAGCAGTGCAGCTGACTCACAGCTTCTGCCTCCCAGCGACTGGGCAGGGAGGGGACTGTGAAGATTGCTCCGAACGCTACAATGGATAGGCATTTCTTTTTTTTTTTTTTCTTTTTGGGTCACACCAGTGAAGCACAGGGGTTACTCCTGGCTCTGCACTCAGGAATTACTCCTGGCGGTGCTCAGGGGACCATATGGGATGCTGGGATTTAAACCCGGTCGGTCACGTGCAAGGCAAACACCCTACCCACTCTGCTATTGCTCCAGCCCCCGGATGGGCATTTCAAGTGGGCAGCAGAAGCATCAGTTCAGAGAGGAGCAGTTCATATGATACATGAGATAGTCCAAAGTCAGACCCCTTGAGGGGCTCCAGGTTAGTCAGGCTGGGCACAGAGCATCCCTGTTGTAGGTGGATGCCAAGCCATTTTTTGTCAAAATGACACTTGCCCCTGCGTACTTTTTCTTTTTCTTTTTTTTTTTTTTTTTGGCCATACCCAGCAATGCTTCGGGATTACTCCTGGCTCTGCACTCAGGAATCATTCCTGACAGTGCTGGGAGGAACCATATTGGATGCCCAGGATCAAACCTAGGTCTACAGCGTGCAAGGCAAGCGCCCCTCTGGCTCCTGCCAGGGCACCTTGATGCTGGGTAGGGCAGGAGCAGGGGCAGGGGGGCTTCTGTTCATGTTCTCTATGAAGCCTCTCTCCATTTTGCTTTGGTTCATATTTTTGTTTTGCTTTGGGGCCATTTCCAGCAGGATTCAGGGATCATTCCTGGCAAGGCTTAGGGGACCACGTGGGGTGCCCTGGTCAGGCATGTGCCACGCAAGCCTGTCACCCACTACACTATTGCTCGGGCCTATTTTATTTTTTTTTAATAATGTCATTTTAATTCTTTGAAAACTTAGCAATAATTGCTATTTATTACTAGGCTACAGTCAGTTTTCTCTGATTAGCTGAAAACATCTTTTGTATGTGTGGTGCTGGAGATCAAACCCAAGTCTCATCCACGCAAGGCATGCACTTGTCTTGATGGGGCTGGAAATATAATACAGCGGATAAGTTTCTTTTTGTTTGTTTGTTTTTGGGCCACACCCACCAATGCTCAGGAGTTACTCCTGGCTCTGTACTCAGGAATTACTCCTGGCGGTGCTCAGGGGACCATATGGGATGCTGGGAATCAAACCTGGGTTGGCCGTGTACAAGGCAAATGCCCTACCCTCTGTGCTATCGCTCCAGTCCCAGGGCATAAGTTTCTTAACTTGCACCTTGATGACCCTGATTTGATCCCCACAAGTACATGTTGTTCCCTAAGCGCCACCAGAGGCCACTTCTGAGCACAAAGTCAGGAGTAAGGCCTGAGCACTGCAAGTTTGGGACCAAACCTCCCTTTTTCCTCCACCTCATATCTTTGAAGTACAGAGAGATAACTCACTGGCTGAAGCAACGCATGCAGGAAGTTGGGATTTTATCTTCAGTACCACATGGTCCCTGAATTCAAATTATCCCCATCCCTGTGCCCCCCCCACCACAGAGTCTTTGACAGCTGTTTATCTGGATCAGCATCAACACGTTTCATTTGCTTGAGTCTCTTAAAAACTGCTCTGCTCTCACCCTCTCCCTTGACTCAGCTGCCCACAAACACCAGTATTCAGGCCATTTGAGAGTGTATGGAACCAGGCCTTTGGACCCTGAGAATGTGACCCTTGTTGTTCCTTGCTATCTTTTCTCTGGTCCCTTTTTTCCTGGGCTGTGTGTCACTAACTGTAAGCACAGAGCAGTGGCCAGCTGGCGCCCAGCCCTGCACTTAGCTTTCTCATGGTCTGAGGTCGGTGGGTCTCTGTGATCAAGGGGTGGCGACCACAAATGGTAGGGTGATTGGTTTCTGGGGTCCCGCCTCCCACTGTGAACTTTCTCTCTGAGCCAGGGACGGGGGAAGGAGAGAGAGGTAGAGAGAGCAGGAGGGCAGAGTCAGAGTGATAGTACAGTGGATATGGCATTTGTCTTGCACTCGGCCAACCCAGGTTCAATCCCCAGATCCCATAGGATCCTCTGAGCACCACCAGGAGTAATTCCTGAGTGCAAAGCCAGGAGTCAGCCCAGACCACCACCAGGTGCAGCCAAAAATTAAAAATCAAAACAGTGGGACCCTGAGAGCTTGTGTCCCAGGTAGAACAGGGTCGTGACACATTTGGTGTATCCACATGGAAATTCTTGCCTGGGGTCAGGGAGTCCAGGGACCACACACAGCCCCCCTGCCCCGGGGCCCTGCTGCCCTGTTTCATGTTGGGTAAGTTTGGCCCTAGGATGCAGGGGGGAGCCTCAGGATCACCTGGGGGCAGCTGCCCTCAAGTGATCAGAGGAGGGGCCTCTCCTCTCCCCCAGCAGGGGTGTGTGAGAGCAGGGCCACGACCACCCCTCACTCGTGATTCTGTTCCCCTGCAGCTGAGCATTGACAGTTGCTGGGTGAGCTCCCAATACTGCCCCAAGATGAAATTCACAGCCACCATCCACGACACCATCTCCACCGAGAGCACCGTGTTCGTCCGGCAGAACCAGCTTGTCTACTATTTCACGGGCAGATACATCGTCCTCCACGAGCAAGACCACAGCACCAGTGAGGGTTCTGGGCAAGGGCATCCCAGGGGCGGGGGTGGGAGGGTGCTCTGATGAGCTCATTCCTGGGGGCACCTGGAACCCAGAGGCGGTTGAGGCTTTGCTCTCCAAGGTCCTGAATCATCTCAGCCAACCCGTATGGACTTGTCCTCTCTTCTCCCATCCCTGCTTCCCTTGATGCTGTTGCAGTGTCTGTATATACTTGGTGACAGTCTGAACTTTTGGGTTTTTTGAGGGGGGCCACACCTGGCAGTGCACAGGGCTCACTCCTGTCTCTTCATTTGGGGATCACTCTTAGTGGGGCTCAGGGACTATATGCCAGGGATCGAACCTGGGTCAGCGACATTCAAGACAAGTGCCCTACCCTCTGTACTATCGCTCCAGCCCCCCAATCTGCATCCTGTGCTCACTTCCTTTTTGGGGGTGATGTATCACTAAGTCGCAAAGTTTAGTGGTGGTACTTGCATGCACTTGATGGGCAGTATGCTGGAGCTCGTGTCCTGGCGAGCTGCTAGGATTGCAATTTGTATGTAGGGCAGTGCTGGGGATCCAACTCTGAGGCTTTATGCCTCTAGGGTAGGTGCTGTACCATTGAGCTAATCTGAGGCCCCATCTTCCCTATTATATTCTGGGGGTGAGGCTTGCATCGGCATCTTCCTGGGAATTATGAGCCAGCAGAGGAAGGAGGCAGGCAGACAAGGTAAGGGAGAGAACAGGGATGGGAGAGCTAATGTCACACACAGCCTATAAGACAAAGACCTAGCAAAAGAGACGCATGCGTACTGACCCAGAAATCAGCACACTGGGTGAGAAGCAGACAGGATCAAAGAAAAGGACAGAGTGAGGAGAGCAATTAAAATGGACTGTGGGAGGGAGGGCCGGGTCGATAGCACAGCGGGGAGGGCACTTGTATTACATGCGGCTGACCTGGGTTCAATTCCCGGCATCCCATATGGTCCTTCAAGCACCACCAGGAGTCAGGAGTAACCCCTGAGCATCAATGGGTGTGACCCAAAAACTTTAAAAAAAAAAAAGTTAAGGGGCCGGAGCGATAGCACAGCAGGTAGGGCATTTGCCTTGCACGGGCCGACCCAGGTTCTACTCCCAGCATCCCATATGGTCCCCCAGCACTTCCAGGAGTAATTCCTGAGTGCAGAGCCAGGAGTAACTCCTGTGCACTGCTGGGTGTGACCAAAAAAGCAAAAAAAAAAAAAAGTTAAAAAAGAAGAAGTGGGCTATTGGAGGGACAAAACTGCGAAACTGGTTAATAAAGAAAAATAGAAGTTTGGGGTTCAGCTTCATTTTAGGAGGTACACCCAATAGTGCTCAAGGATTACTCAAGGTTCTGCACTTAGAAATTACTACTGGCAGGCTCTGGGGACATCTGAGGATGCCAGGAATCGAGCCCAGGTCAGCCGCATGCAGGACAAACACTCTACCTGCTGTACTATCTCTCCAGCTTCTTAGCTTCATTTTTTTTTTTTTTTTGCTTTTTGGGTCACACCCAGCGATGCTCAGGGGTTACTCCTGGCTTTGCACTCAGGAATTACTCCTGGCAGTGCTTGGGGGACCATATGGGATGCCGGGGATCGAACCCGGGTCGGCCGCGTGCAAGGCAAACGCCCTACCCGCTGTGCTATCGCTCCGGCCCCATTAGCTTCATTTTTTTAATTAATATTTTGTTTTGGGGAGCCACACCAGTAGTGCTCAGGGCTTACTTCTGGCTCTGTGCTCAGGGATGACTCTTGGCAGGGCTTGGGGGACCATATCTGGTGCTGGGGATTGAGCCTAGGTCAGTTTCATACAGAGCAAGTGCCTTACTTGCTCCCATGTATTTTGTTGTTTTGAGACGATGTTTGGTAGTGCCCAGGGCTCTGGGGCCCATGCCGTGAGTGCTGGGATCCAACTCAGGTTTCCTGCATGCAAAACATGTCCACAGCCCATTAGGCTAGCTCTCTGGCCCTCGGCTTCATTTTTCAAACAATCCTAAAGTCTCTGGGGTGTTCCTGCTTTCTCCTCGAGGTGACAGACGCCTGCTTGCAGGGTCCTGTGCCCTGGTACCAGGGCCTGAATGGCACTCACTGTGCCCACTCCCAGCAGCTTCTGTGCCTTTCCCTAGTAGGTCACCTCACAGGAGGTGGACATTCAAAGGGGCCAAGACAGAGAAAGGGGCTACTTGTTCCAGGTTGGTCTAGACAGCTGAAGACATGCAGGAACGTGTTGCTATCATGGCCACTGTTGGGTTTATTATTATTATTATTATTATTTTTGGATCACACGTGACAATGCTCAGGGGTTACTCCTGGCTCTACACTCAGGAATTACTCCTGGCGGTGCTCAGGGGATCATATGGGATGCTGGGAATCGAACCCGGGTTGGCCATGTGCAAGGCAAGCGCCCTCCCCGCTGTACTATTGCTCTAGCCCTCATGGCCACTGTTGGATCTGGGGGTTTGATGAAGCCATTAGACCCATGTGTTGTGCTTAAAATAATGCCCCCACCGACCTACCACACCCCCACCCCCGCCCAGCCACTGCAGACTCTGCTCCTGGGGTCATGCAGTTGAGCTGCTCATTTGTGGCTGCAGGATGGGCCTGTGGGATGAACCTGTTTTGGATTTGCTCGGCTTTATCCCCTGCCTGCTCAGATCCAACTTCTTTGTTTTTTCTTGGTTTCGGGGCCATACCCGGCAGTGCTCACGCTGACACCAGGCTCCGTGGTCACTCCTGGCGGGGTTCAGAGAACCCTTTGCAATGCCAGGGATCAAACCTGGGTCAGCTACATGCAAGGCAAGCACTTTTCCTGCTGTACTACCTCTCTAGCCCAGAAGATGCAGGGGTGGAGTCAGCCCTCCCAGAGCCTGATGGAGAGAGTGGGTGATGGGGAGCTTTCTTCCAAGGCAGCAAGAGCCCTGGGGTAAGGGTCCCTGATAGTCTGCTGGGCACTGAGGAGAGGACATGGCCAGGTGAGGGGTCAGAAGCGGTTCATCCGGATCCAAATAGCGGGTCAGGAGAGCCAATGCTGATCCCCACAGACACCTGGGTTCGTGTCCTGCACAATGAATGCATCAAGAGGCTGTGCCCCGTGTTCTTCCCCAGCAACGGCTCCGAGTACATCATAGCCCTCCCCTCTGGCAAGACCGAAGGCTACGTCCACCTCGGAACCATCAGAGGTGAGGCAGTGGGTGTTGAGTCCAGGAGACGCTCCAGGCCTGCAGGCCCTCCTCCATCACCACGGGGGCCAGACCAGTCGCACAGTGGGGAGGGCGCTTGAAACCGGGAAACGGCCAACCCGGTTTCAATCCCCAGCATCCCATGTGGTCTCCGAGCCCACCAGGAGGGATCCCTGAGTGCAGAGCCAGAAGTAAGCCCTGAGCACCACTGGGTGTGACTATAAAACAAAAGGAACCACATCGCCATGCACCTTTGGAAGGGTCCCAGGCTGGCGGGCAGCCCTGTGAGCGAGGTGATACATATGTGTGGGGAGGGCATGGAGGGGGTCGTGGATTTGCTTTGAAAGAACAGAAGTTCAATTGAGGGTCACTCAAGGGGCTGGAGCAAGAGTACAGTGGGTAGCGCTTGTCTTACACGCAGACTCGGCTGACTGGGGTTTGATCCCGGCATTCCATATGATCACCCAAAAAAGCCAGTGATTCCTAAGTGCAGAGCCAGGAGTAAGCCTTGAGCACTGCCAAGTGTGGCCCCACGACCAAAACAAAATGAACAAAAAAAAGTCATTTAAGGTGTAATGGCTTGCACATGGTTGACCCCATTCAATCTCTGGTACTATAGATGGCCCCCCACGTACTGCCAGGAGTGGTCCTCGAGCATAGAGCCAGGAGTGAGCCCTCGGGACTGCCAGGCATGGCCCCGACGCCAAAAGGAATGGAAGTCCTTTAAGTGTAGAGGGTTTGTAGACTGCCTGTTGTGCAGCTTCAGGCATTCCTAAGTCCAGAACTGTCTGTCCTTGAAAGAGGGATAGCACAGTGATCCTTCTTGAGAGATTGTCGCGGCACACCCAGCCTAGTCTGAAGCCAAACCTCTTCTGTCTCACTCCCTCACCTACATAGTGGGACTAACGACACTCCTAGTCCCTGCTTCCCCGAGCTGGTAAAAAGAGTGAAATAGCTTGATATATATGAAGATCTCAGACTGGGCTAAGGCAGATGGGGAGAGCTGTAGTAGTTTGTCATTAGCAGTGGGATTTGACTTCATTTTGATTGGGGGGGGGCAGGGGGCACATCCAACAGTTCTCAGAATTTATTGCTGGCTTTGTGCTCATGGATCACTCCTGGTAGCATTCAGGGGACCACATGGGGTGCTGGGGATCAAATCCGAGTTGGCTGCATGCAAGGCAAGTGTCCTATCTGCAGTACTTTTGCTCTAACCCCAGACTTGGCTTCATTTTAGGATAGATACATTTCTCTTGAGGGTTAGTATTTGGTCCTGGAGCTGAGGGCTTCTATCTCCCACTCATTTGCATCCTCAAGAGAATGTGAGTAGGGGCTGGAGCGATAGCACAGTGGGTAGGGCGTTTGCCTTGCACATGGCCGACCCGGGTTCGATTCCCAGCATCCCATATGGTCCCCTGAGGACCGCCAGGAGTAATTCCTGAGTGCAAAACCAGGAGGAACCCCTGTGCATCGCCAGGTGTGACCCAGAAACAAAAAAAAGGAGAGAATGTGAGTAGTCTCTTCCTGATGGGGCCTTAGCACAAATCTCAGGGAACACTGACTAGCCCATTCTGGATACACCCCCAGACCTGAGCCAATCCCTTTTTTCATTTGTTGTTTTGCTTTGGGGCCACATCTGGAGGCACTCAAAAATCACTCCTCGTGGGTTCAGAAGACCATATGGGATGCTGGGGATGGAACATGAGTCAGCCATGTGCAAAGCAAGTGCCCTGCCCACTGTATTATTGCTCCGGCCCCTGAGCCAATTCCTGAGCAGAGTCAGGTGTGGCCTGTCTGAGAGGCCAGACTGGGAATGGAAAGGATCGTGTGTGTGTGTGTGTGTGTGTGTGTGTGTGTGTGTGTGAGAGAGAGAGAGAGAGAGAGAGAGAGAGAGAGAGAGAGAGAGAGAGAGAGAGAGAGAGATTGGTCCTGGGAATCCCGAAAACTAAGAGCATGGGGACACTTGGAGAGCTGGTGTGAGGTGGTGGCTGCTGGGCTGGGAAGGGCCTAAGTGTGAACCCGGCCTGCTCGACAGATGGCCACGTGACCTTTGAGCTGATCCCCAGGCAGCGCTCCGTGTGTGAGATGATGCAAGGTACCCGGGTGTCAGGGAGCAGTGATCATCGGGGACAGGAACGGGGGAGGTAGCTGTCACGGAGAGAGGAAGGGGGTGATGGAGCAGGGTTGGCGCCCCAGTGCTGCACCAAGCTCCCCCTTCCTGCCTAGTCCTCGGCTGCTCCATCACCTGGGCCACCTACATCTCAACTGACTACTACATGCTCCTACTGGTCGAGATCCCAAAACCCAACTCCAGAAATTCTTTCCAGGTGGTCCACTACAACCTAGGTAACTGGGGGACCATGGCGGGTAGAGATGGGGCTGGACTTGGGGAGAGGGGTGGGGGCAGGAGCCCTGGTTGTGTACAGCAAGCAGACATGATGCTTCTGAATGGGGGGGGGCTGTGGGGATGAAGGAGGGGCGCTAGCGCAGAGGTTTGGTGAGCAGAATTGCGAGGTAGGCTATACCTGAGCTCAGTGGGGGCAGGGCTGTGGCCCTCAGAAGACTGGGGTCGCTAGGACAGAGGCACCTGCTGACCTGAGTTCAATCCCAGACACCCCATAGGGTCCCCTGAGCACCACAGGCTGCGAGAGCTGAGAGCTGATCAGTCCTGAGCACTGCTGGGTGGGGCAAAACACCACATAAGAACAAAACCTGACGGGAGCTGAGGTGGGGCTGCAGAGGACAGCTGCACAGTTGGATATTGCTCTCTGCAGACAGAAGAGGCACATCATACACTGCCCGGGTGGTAGCCTCTCGGAGGTCCTGGAAGGAACTCTGGCCCAAGCGGAGAGACTGGGGAGATTGGGAGATCGGGGAGGCTTGGGATGGGCACCGGGTAGGGTTTGGGGGCTCAGACTCTCAAGAGCTTTGGCCTTGCCCTGTCACTGCAGTCGACCATGTCCTGACCATCATCTTCACCATCCCAGAGTTCATCCCTGATGGTAAGGAGGAAGGGCAGAGGGGGCCCCTGCAGGGAATGGGGTCAGGAGGGCCTCCCGCCAGGACCTCCCAGTTGGCTTTGCCTCTGTCCATGGCCAGCGGAGCACCAGGATTTCTTTTCTTTTTTTATGTTTTGTTTTGTTTTCTTTTTGGGTCATACCTGGCGATGCACAGGGGTTACTCCTGGCTCTGCGCTCAGGAATTACTCCTGGCGGTGCTCAGGGGACCATATGGGATGCTGGGAATCGAACCCGGGTCAGCCGCATGCCCGCTGTGCTATTGCTTCAGCCCCACACCAGGATTTCTTGATGATCTTCGGGAACCTGTCTTACACCACCGTCCCGATGATCCCCAAGGGCATGTTCTACAACCCCTACAACAACCTTCTCTTCATCTGGGGCAACTTCCTGATGCAGAGGTGGGTGCCTCTCCTTGTGGCCTTTCTGGGCCCCCTAGGTGGGGGGCCTCTCTGAAGGCATCTGTTTTCAGGGGGTGCCCATGTCCAGAGGTTACCCTGGAGCATGGTGGGGGAAAGTTGGGCTGGAGGGGACAAACAGGAGCAGCTTGGAAGTCCGGTGTGTCAAAGTAGCATGAGCCCCTTTTTCAGTGACGAAGTCACCACCTGTGGGAGGAGCGACGGGTGCCATGGGGGTTGTGGAGGACCCCTGAGCCAATTCCAGAGGCTGGGGGTGAACGTCCAGATATATTGGGTGTGCTTGTCAAGGTGGGCAAGTTCCCAGGGGGTTCGGAACTGAAACCAGGGGGCCAGGCTTCCTCTGCATGGGGTCTCAAGACTAGAGAAAAAGTGAGCCCAAGGTCAGGGATGGCAGACCCCTGGCCAGGGTGCCCAACACCGCCTCTCTCCCCCACCCCCACCTGCCATCTCTGCCCATTCAGCTTTAACAGTGAGAACTTCATCTACCTGACCGACTTTCCCAAGGAGCTGTCCATCAAGTACGTGGTGGACTCCTACCACGGGGAGATGGCTCTTGTCACAGAGAACGAGGAGGTGGGCTTCCCCACCCCCCTCAGCCTCCCCGCAAACCCCCTGGGGCCTCCTTTCCCTCCCAGCCAGGCCCCTGGGGGCAGGGGTGCCTCCTCAGGGATCCTGGGGGAAGGCCACAGCAGCAACTCTATCTTGAACTGAACCCCAGAACTTGAAGGAGTTTTCCGAAGGCCTGCAAGCAGCGCGCACGCTGAGCATTTGTAAAGGAGGGGCTCACTGGGGGCTGGGCTTCATTTCCTCCTGGGGACACTTCCTGCACCCTGCATCCCAGGCTTCAAAAAGGAAAGCTCCCCTCCCGGTCCAGGGTCCAGTTCCTCCCAGACACCAGAGGAAGGGGTCCCCCAGTGGCTGGGGAGGGGGCATCCTGGAAGCAGGCAGGAATTTCCACAGGCGTAACTCAGGAGCTGAGGCCGAGAGGTATGTGCCTCGAGCATTTAACCTCAATGCAGAGGTGGAAGCTGAGGGCAAGGCGAAGCGGGCACACTGTGAGATGCCAAGAAAGAGGGATCCCTTCCCCCCCCAGCCTTGCAGAGTGGCTGTGTCTTTAACACTCATACCTTGCAGCTCATAGAAATTGCCCCAGACTGGAATGAGACCTTGATGAGGCACAGCTGGTGATACTGAGCAGAGAAGAGGCAGGCTCAGTGTCCCTGTGACCCTCACACCCATCCCTGACTGTCGCATCCCCAGATCTGGTTCCACATGGAGGAGAGCTACCGGATATACAGGCTGTTCCCATCCAGGGGCTGGGAAGTGTTTGTGAGCCTGCAAAAGATGCAGGATTCTACTTACTACGCCCAAAAAGAGACCATGCTCACCCTCTTCTATGAAAACAGGAAGCTGTACCAGGTGCTGGCTGGAGGGCCCTAGGGGGGCCTGGGAAGCCGGGGGCTGTGAGCTGACTCCAGGCCTTCACCCTGCCCTGTCTGGCAGCTGATGTATTTGGAGGGTCACCCGGAGAACCGACTGGTCAAGAGGCTGGTGCCTGTGGAGCAGCTTCTCTCATACCAGCAATCCAGCAACCACTACGCCCTGCAGAAAAGTGGGTAAGGTGGGGTGAGGGACCACTGAACTCCAAGCACTGCCTGGGAGGCTGCTGCGAGGCTGGAGGAGCTCGGGGCCTCTGGAAGCTCAAAAGGAGAGGCCTTCCCCAGCCCAGGAGAGGGCAGCACGGAGGACTGGAGGGAGAAAGAGATGCTGGTGCCTGAGCAGGGACCAAAAGAAAAGGGCAGGTGAAAAGTCAAGGAGGGATTCCAGAGCGGGGCACCCACCTACAAATTCATCCCCCCCAAAGGAAAAGAAACTATGTTCAAGAGCGGAAGGCCTGCCCCTGCAGATAGGGGTACTGGTGGACAAGGTCTGGCTGGGAGAGAGAAGGGTTTCCTCTTGAGGGTCCTGGGGAATCACTAAGGGGATAAGGGGCAGGCCAGGCATCCCTGTGTTCCAGTGTGCTCCTTCTGCGGCGGGGGTTGGGGGGTTCCCAGGTGGGCCCCTGCAGGGCAAAAGCAAGGGTGGTGGAAGGTTGCTTAGGAGGTTGGGGTAAGGGAGAGGGAAGGTTGGACCAAGGCCGGGGTTCTGGTCCAGGCCACAAAGGCTCCGAGGCTGAGACTGGGAGGAAGGCTGGGGTAGGTCCAGGTGCCAGGGTAGGATGCAGGTTGCTCCAGGTAGGGCTGCTGGACTAACGCCAGGGGGAGTCAACTGCACCCCCCCGACCCCACCCCTCTCCCCTTCCAGGAGTCGCTTGGTGCTCACTCTCACCAACCGCTGCACATTCATGGAGCTAAGTCTGCGTAACCTGCCCGCCCCGCAGATGTATTCACGCCAGGAGCACTACCGGGCACTGCCGCCCATCTCCCCGGACCTGTCGGGTTTCCATCTCCAGGACTCGCTGACCGTTTACCAGGGTCTTGTCTACTACCTCCTCTGGCTGCATTCCAAGTACAACAAGGTGGGTGTACATGGACCCGTGGCTGGGGCTAGGAGGGGAGGGGAGAACCCTCTCTGAGTGGAGGCTGGGTAGGTACGAAGACTAGGCTTCATAGTGGGGCTGGAAGGATAATAGTGGAGGGTAGAAGAGAGTGGGCTTGGGACCAGAGCTATAGTGCAGCTGGTAGGGTGTTTGCTTTGCACTCGGCCGACCCGGGTTCAATTCCCAGCATCCCATATGGTCCCCCAAGCACCACCAGGTTCTGAGTGCAGAACCAGGAGTAGCCCCTGAGCATTGCCAAGTGTGACCCAAAACCAAACAAACAGCAGAACAGAATAGAGTCATCTTTAGAGTCTGAGGCCAAAGTGGGGCTAGTGGGAGGGTTGAGGGCTGGAGACAGGACATGGCCATCTCTTAGAGATGACTTTGGGGGTACAGCTGTGTCTGAAGGGTCTGTACCTTTTGCTTTAGGGAAGGGGCCAGATGGAGGTTAGGAAGAGGTCAGGGATGCTCCTGGGGTGGCCCTCCGCTTCTCACGGTGCTGGCAATTGGGTGATCCCTACAGCCCTACGCAGACCCAGTGCACGACCCTACCTGGCGCTGGTGGAAGAACAGACAACAGGACCAGGTGTGTGTGGAGGCTTGGGGATGTGTGCGAGTGTGTGCGTGTGTGCGTGTGCGCGTGTGCACATGTGCGTGTGTGTGTGTACGGGGGGTGGCAGGCACGGTACATGCTCTCAGCCCCTGTGGCTGACGTTGCCTGGCACATCCCATCCCCCAGGATTATTACTTCTACTTATCGAGCAACAGGAAGAATATGGAAAAGGTCTACCTGGACCCATGGACCTACGAGAAGATCTATAACCTCGAAGCCGAGCACAGCCTGCCGAGGCGCATATTCTTGGACAGGGGCAACAAATACACCTTCAGCATCTACGTGACCCTGCACTCGTACTTCAACTTTCAGGACGAGTTGTGCTACCCGAGATACAAGAACGACCTCAGAAACCTGGCTCTGACAGTGAGGCTCCCTGACTACGGCTGCACTGACGTGCAGGTGACCAAGACGGTCCTTTACAGACACAAAGCGGTGCATTTCTGGGTGAGACCTGGCAGGGAGCTGTCGGGGTGGGTCTGAGCGGCCACCCTCGGACAGGACTGTTGACTGCATCTTTGACTGCATCTTTCCTGCCGTACCTCCAGATCACGCTCAGTGACCTGGGTGCGTGCTCTGACCAGGGCATTATTGGACACCATCTCCTGATGTCCTCCCTGATGCTGAAGGTATACTCCCAGGGGCCAGTGGGGGAGCACAGAGGTGGTGGGGGGAGGCAGGCCCCTGGGGAGTCCTCCCATCCTGTGCTCCTGCCCCAGGTGTTGAGCTACAACCAAGATTGCCTCCAGAGTGAGCGCCTCACACCACACGTAGAAGTAAGTCTTGGCCTTTCGTTCGTGGGCATCTGTGCGGAGTGGGGAGGGCTGGTCCCCAGACCGGCCCCTGCAGGCCACTCGTGCCATCTTCCCTTGCCTTCTCCTTTTCAGTTGCTCAGCCATCTGGGCCTTGCTCCCCTTCCAGGTAGTATAGTTTGCACACCAGCGCATAGCTCCTGTCTGACGGTTCTCTGCAGGGGGAAGGAAAGTGTGGGCAGGCCTTGTTTGTCTAGTAGGCACAGAGGGCTTTCTGGGGCTCAGCCTGGCTCTCCTCCCCCATGCTGTTCTTCAATTGCCCACTCCCCTGGATCCTTGAGGATTGCACATACAATCTCCCCTGTGCACAGAGGCAGGCATCCAGGCTCAGAAAGGTGCAAACATCTGTTCAGGAATGCAGGGAGTGAGAACTGGGAGAGCAAGGCCTGCCCTGATTGACTGGCTCACACCCACTTTTTTTTTCTCTCTTTAACAATTTTTGAATTCTGGGGCTGGAGCAATAGCACAGTAGGTAGGGTATTTGCCCTGCACGCGGCCAACCCAGGTTTGATTCCCAGCATCCCATATTGTCCCCTGAGCACCGCCAGGAGTAATTCCTGAGTGCAGAGCTAGGAGTGAACCCCTAAGCATCGACGGGTGTGACTCAAAAAGCAAAAAAAAAAAAAAATTTGTTTTGAATTTGGGGCCAGAGCAATTGCACAGTGGAGAGGCGTTTGCCTTGCATGTGGCTGACCTGGGTTCAATCTCTGGCATCCCATATGGTCCCCTGAGCACCGCCAGGAGTAATTTTTTAGTGCAGAGCCAGGAATTAGAATCAGCCTCTCTCAGAATCTAATCTCAGAGACCAGCCTCTGGGTGAGGAGAGTGAGAATTGAGGAGACAGAATGGAAATAGGTTTCATTTCCTGCATTCTTATTTTTTAATTTTTCAATTTTTTTTGTTGTTGTTTTGGGGCCACACCTGATGGTGCTCAGGGGTTATTCCTGGTTCCGTACTCAGGAATCACTTCTGGTGGTGTGTGGGGAACCATGTGGGATGTGGGGAATTGAACCCAGGTCGGCTGAGTGCAAGGCAAGCACCCTCCCTGCTAGACTGTCAATCTAGCCCCTCATCCTGTCTTTATGAAATGCCTCGGCTGTCTCAAAAATGGAGAGTGGGAGGGCCGGAGCCATAGTGCAGCAGGGAGGGTGCTTACCTTCCCGGTGATCCAGATTCAATTCCCTGCATCCCATATGGTCACCTGAGCACTGTTAGGAGAGATTCTTGAGTGCAGAGCCAGGAGTAACCCCTGTGCATCGCCGGGTGTGACCTAAAAAAGAGCCTCTTCTGAACACAGCCCCCACTTTCTACCTCGTCTCTTCCTATGCACCCTTCACCTAGCAGTTGTGCTTCCCCTCTTATGGGGAGGGCACACCCAGAATTACTCTGGATTTACTTCTGGTTCTGAACTCAGGGATCACTCCTAATGGAACTGGGAGACCTTATGTGATGCTGGGGATCAAACCCAATCGGCCGTGTGCAAGCAACAGCCCTCTCTGCTGTTCTGTCTTTCCAGCCCCAGTCCCTAAGTCTTGTGCCATGGCCACCCCCTCCAATTGACGTGATCTTCACGTGTGGCCCCCCTGGGAGTGTCCAAAGGGCCATCTGAGCCCAGACTGAGAGATGCTGGTGTAGAGGCTAATGGGTTTGAACATGGGAAGCACTGAGAAGCCCTTCCCAGGGCCTTTACATGGCACAGGCCGCTTAAGTGTTGGCAGTTTTTGAAATACTTTTGTTCATATTTTAGGTCGCACCCACCAGTGCTCCAGGCTCATTCCTTGGCTCCTGGGCTCAGGGGTCTCTCCTGCAGGGATTCAGGTGCCAGGGATTAAACCGGGGTCAGCCACAGGCAAGGCAGGCACCTAAACAGTGCTTCCTCTTCGCACTCCCCCCGCCCGTCCTATCTTCAATGGACTCGAGACCCTCCAGTCCCCAGTGACGAGGGCAAGCAGGGTAGGATCAGGAAGGAGCATGAGAAGGCGGGTCCTCTTCGCTCCAGGCTTGCCTCCTTCCCCACAGAAAGCGCTGGTGATGCCAGTATTCTTGGGCTGCCCGCCGGGCAAGCGCCTGGCCTTCGACATCACCTACACGCTGCAGTACAACAAAGAGAAGAACAGGCACTACTTCGACTGTGTGAACGAAGACCCTGAGATGCCCTGTTTCCTCTTCCGGGACAGTGTGTACCCCTGTGGCCCCAGCAGCTCGACCCTCTCCCCTCCCCTCCCCTCCTCACCTTCCCACTCTCCTTTCTTCCTTCCGAGGGCCAAGCTAATGCCTCTGTCTCCCCCTTCCCCCACCACAGCCTTCTACCCCTTCTTCTTAATCCAAGACTTGGTGACAGGAGATTCTGGCAAGTTTAAAGGCAGGTGAGGACGTGGCCAGCAGGGCGGTAAGGGGCAGGATGCAGAGCAGGAGAGGAGATGGCCGAGGACGGGCTTCCTGAGCACCTCTGTCCCCCCTCTCCCCCACAGCTACATCCTGAAGGTGGTGGGCGGCGGGCCTACCCCGGACACCATCCGGGAATACAGCGAGGAGGAAATCATCCGCTATAACAGTCCTCTGAACAAGTAATCCTTGTGGGACGGGATGCAGCCTCCATCCTCCTGGGTTTACCTGCCTCAGGCCTCCCCTGCTGCCCGCCCCGCCCAGGCTCCACCCCTAGCTCCCCTGTCCCATCTCCCCCACCGCTGTCCTGGCTCGCTTGGTTCCACAGTTCCAGAAGCCTCATCTGGATCGCTGAGAAGAGCGTTGAGCCCTTGCTCTTTACCATCATGTCCTACGAGAACCCTGGCATAGAGTGAGTGAGGGATCAGGCTGCCGGTCTCATATGTCCCTTCTGTTGGTCCCCAGGCAATATGCTGCCTGTCACACGCTGACTGTTGACTGGTGGCCAGTACTGGTCTTTTACTGTCCCTCCCTCCTCTTTCTCCTCTTTCTTCCCTTCTACTCCCCTTTTCTCTTTCCCTGCCCCTCACCCCCTCCCCCTCTTCCCCTCCTCCCCCCCTCTTTCTTTCTTTCTTTTTTTTTTTTTGCTTTTGGGGTCACAGCAAACCCTGTGACCAATCCTGGCGATGCACAGGTGTTGCATGAACGTTCGTGCAATCGGAGGCGCTGAGATAGGAACGCAGAAGAAATGCATTGATTGGAGGACTAAGGCTCGCTCTGGCTCTTAGCAAAGGCAGAGGGCCTCGTGGACCTCCTTTTATTGATCATGGTACCCCTAAAGGGCGCAATACAGTGACTTCACCAAAGGCATCAAAAGATGTTACAGGAAGAACATTGAGGCAACATTATTTCCTTGTATCCGCAGGCCAGTAATCTAGGCCTCCAGAAAGAAGATGCAAAACCAAAACTGAAACCTTCCTTGGGCTAAAAGCACTTGGATTTACATCCCAAAGACAAAGCTGGGCCCTGCACCTGAAATCTTCAATTTACAATATCAAAGGTCAGGCCTGGCTAACACCATCTGCATGTCAAAGACCAGCCAGGCTTCTGTGAGAGAAGGAAAAACTGCTCTTTTCAGTATGCTGAAATTATTTTTCTGAAGGCAGCTTGAAGGGGGAAAATGTTCATTCAGCTTCATCCAAACCAGTCAGGACACACAAGAAGTCTCACCCATTTTCATGGGTTCCTATGTTTCTGTCCGTAGTACGGTACAGTATACATGGGCTCGCCCTGATAGCTCAGTCCAGCCCCAACACACAGGGTTCCTTTTGTCTCTGTACTCAGGAATTACTCCTGGCGGTGCTCAGGGGACCATATGGGATGATGCTGGGGATCAAACCTGGGTCAGCCGCCTGCAAGGCAAACGCTCTACCCGCTGTGCTATCCCTCCAGCCCCTCCTCCCCTCTTTGTTCTCCTTCCCACCTCCCCACCTCTCTCCCTTCTCTTTCTCCTCTTTTTTTTTTTTGTGGTCCCAGAGCCTTGCAACAAGTGCTCTGCCCTGGAGCTCCACCCTGAGTCCAGTGTGCTGGCCTTTCCTACGTTCTTGATTATTTATTTATTTATTGGCTTTTTTGGGGTCACACCCGGCGATGTACAGGGGTTACTCCTAGCTTTGCACTCAGGAATTACTCCTGGCGGTGCTGGGGGAACTTTATGGGATCCTGGGAATTGAACCCGGGTCTCTCGCATGCAAGGCAGTTGCCCTACCCACTGTACTATAGCTCCAGCCCCCTCCCATGTTCTTTAGATGCCCCTTCATCCAGAAACACTCTCTAGAGGGGGCCTTTGGCTGCCCTCCCTTGGCTCCCTTCCCTAATCTCACCCGATTCCTCTCCCTGTGCTTCCTGTTCCCAAGCTTGACCCCTCAGGGCTGTCACTCTATAGTAGGTTCTGTCACTCACCCTCACATGTCGGGTCCTGGACACACTCAGCATAATGTCGGTTGGCTGAGACCATGAATAGATGTACTAATTCATGGCAGATACTGAGGTCCTGATGAGGAAAAAAAGCAGTGGAGGAACAAAGAATTTCTTATTTTTTCTTTTTGGATCACACCTGGTGTTGCACAGGGGTTACTCCTGGCTCATGCACTCAGGAATTACTCCTGGCGGTGCTCAGGGGACCACATGGGATGCCAGGGACTGAACCCTGGTTGGCCGCGTGCAAAGAAACGCCCTACCTGCTGTGCTATCGCTCCAGCCCCAAGACAAGTATTTATTTATTTATTTTTGCTTTTTGGGTCACACCCGGCGATGTTCAGGGGTTACTCTTGGCTCATGCACTCAGGAATTACTCCTGGCAGTGTTTGGGGGACTATATAGGATGCTGGGAATCGAACCCGAGTCAGCCGTGTGCAAGGCAAACATCCTACCTGCTGTGCTATTGCTCCAGCCCCTTAAAAGAGAATTTCTAAGGCCTCAAAAGCTAGGTTGCATTCAGTGCAATGAAGAAAACGATGCCAGGAACACACGACTCACCCTGTGTCTCTCTGTGGACCTTCCGCCTGCTCAATGAATGAATTGGCTAAAGGGGAGAGGGCTGGGCAGGTAGCACCAAGGGCTGGAGCACATGCCGAGCAGGTGGGGTCCTGGGGCTTGATCCCCAGCACCAAGCTTGGAATAGCCCATGAGAGTTGCCAGGTGTGGCCCCCCCACTCCCAAACCGAAAAATATCTTGGAGTAAGTTAAAAGGGAAGAAGAATCACTGGCAACAGGACTGGATCCTGCCTTTCCTCAAGCTGCATTTGTAGAAGGAAACAGCGATGCACAGGCTAGGGGCAGAGGGCATGCGCAGGTGGGCACTTTACGTTGTGGCTGGGGGCTCAGGGGTGGGCGGGTGCTTTGCTGAGGCAGGAGAAAATTGAGAGAATTAACAGCTTATGCGGGAAGAGATGACAGAGTGCTAGAAGAAGGTCTGATGAACTTGCACTCCCAGAATCTGTGGGTTGGAGGGGCACTTCAGGGGCCAGGCCTCTTTTTGACTGACTGAACTTTGACCTCCCAGGTGGCTGTGTTTGGAGAACTCTCCCTGCTATGACATCAGTCCCCAGGGTTTCTTCAGCCCTGATTTTTTTTTCAAGGTGTTGGTGAGCAATCGGTGAGCTAGGCTTGTGGCCCTGGTGGGGAGAGAGACGTGTGTGTGGGGGGGGGCGGGGGGGGCGTGGTGGCTAATCCTGAGCCCACTTTTTCCACCAGAGGAGTAGACAACAGCACCTACTGTGATTACCAGCTCACCTTCTTGCTACACATCCACGGTTTCCCAATCAGTGCCAGGCGGACCCTCTTCATCTTCATGGAAAGTGTTTGCCCAGGAGCGGCCCTGCCAACAGGGTGGTGTTTGAAACACGGAATTCCTCCCCTTGCTCCACTGAGGTATGTCCCCGGCCTCCCTGATTGCTGGGTGTCTTCCACAGGTGTCAGCCATCGTCTTTATCAGCCTGGTTATCCTCTACATCATCTCCTACCTCATGGTGCCCCTTTTAATCAAGGGCTGCAACATGATTCGCTGGAAGATGAACACTCTCATGGTGTCTGACTCCTACTATACCAACCCATCTTCGTCCAGGATCCTCACTGTGTCCTCCAAATCTGTGTTCCCCATCCCTGCCAGCTCCAGGCCCACCCCCCACGTAACAGAGGAGAGCGAGATCTAGACCCTGAAGAAGTAGCTGAGCTGACCTCTGACCTGGCCCACCCAAATGCCAGGTGCCCACTGCCTGCCCTTAATCTTGGGTCATCTTAGAAATGCAACTAGGCATCTCTTCCACATCTCTCTCTCTTTCTCTCTCTCTCTTCTGTTTTGCTCGAATTTTCACTTCTTTAGACCCAAATCAAAAACTGAGGACTGGCTAGGGCTCCTTGTTAGGGGATGCATTAATTAGTTTGTGCCACACAACTGCATATGCCTTTGAGCCAGCCGTGTCCTGTGCCACCTGGGAACTATGGAAGCTTCTCTCTGTGTGTTTGACCAACTGTGCCCTTCCCAAGGGTGCTCTCAGCCTCTCTACATGCGACTCATAATCCAGACCATTGCTGTGGCCTGCCGTTTAGATTGTCCAGTGCCCAGGTTTTGTACCGGTCATTAAATATTTTGAACGTCTATATCTCTCAAGTTGTCTGCCTTCCGGAGGGGACTCTGGAGAAATTGAAGATATTTTTTTCTTTTTTGGTTGTCATTGCCAAGTAGCCAACATTACACTTAAGTGGCCCACTTGGGAAGAGATCAATTATGAGCTTTGTTAATCTAGACTTGGGGTGCAGTTTGATCTAGCAGTCTAGCTGCCTAAAAATACAGTATGGAGGGTGCTTGCCTTGCTTGTGGCTGACCCGGGTTTGATCGCTACACCATGTATGGTCCCCTGAGCCCTAGCAGGAGTGATACCTGAATATCACTGGAGCGATAGCACAGTGAGTAGGGTATTTGCCTTGCACGCGGTCGACCCAGGTTTGATTCCCAGCATCCCATATGGTCCCCTGAGCACCGCCAAGAGTAATTCCTGAGTGCAGAGCCCAGGAGTAACCCCTGTGCATTGCCAGGTGTGACCCAAAAAGCAAAAAAAAAAAAAGTTTTGTCTCTTTTGGGTTTTATTGTTGTTTTCGGTTTGGGCCAACCCAGGGGCAGTGGTGTTCAGGGCTTACTTGTGGCTCTGTGCTTACGGGTCACTCTTGACAGTGCTAAGGAAGCCATGTGAGGTGCCTGGGATTGAATCCAGCAAGCTCCCTACCCGCAGTACCATCTGTCCAATCCCAGCATGTTTCATTTTAGAAGCCAGATATATTAAAATCGGGGACAAGAAACTCGAGTTCCTGCACATAACAATGAATACACACACTCTACAACAACCATTCTTAAGAATCACAATTGGATGGACCCAGCTGTAAAGCAGAAGTTAGAAATCACTGAGGACTGGAGAGGTAGCTGGATGGGATGGGCATGTGCTATGCATGAAAGAGACCAGGGTTTGAGTCCCACACTGCAAGGTCCCCTGGGCACCATGGGAAGTGACCCCCAGGCACCAAGTTAGACGTAGCTATTGAGTGTCACTGGGTATGGCCCAAAACCAGAGCAAAAGAAAAAGTAAGTGTGGGTATATTATACTCAATGTCTAATTGACAACAACAAAATTATAAAACATACAAGCAACAGGAAATTATGGACTTTTTCTCATTCCCAGATGAGAGAAATCATTTGGTAGATGCCATCCCTGAAAAAAACTAAACACTGGAATTAACATCTTTGTCTCTTTTATTGAGCCACACCTGGCTGTACTCAGAGCTTACTCCTGGCTCTTTCTATACTCAGGAATCACTCCTGGTGGTGCTTGGGGGAACCACAGGTGGTGACAAAGATTGAACTCTGGTGGGCAGTGTGCAAGGCCAGCGCCATACCTGTTGTCGTATCTCTGGCCCATGGAGATTCTTTCATTGTAGTGGAACTGTGACTGTGACCTGTTACAAGTTTTTTGTTGTTGTTCTCCCCTCCCTCTGTCCTCCTTAGTGTTGGTGTTGCTGTTGCATTGACAAGCCTGCCTTGGTGCTCGGGGAGAGTTGCACCCCTTTAAGTTGCAGTGCACTTTGTGCACTTTCAGGCTGCAGTGCCCACTGCTGCCCCTCGTTTATGGTGCTTATACCCACTTGGGGGAAAACTGTTTGCGATGCCTGGATGGAGATAGCAGAGCTGCACTCAGTATATAAGGGAAACAGACTCTTACCTCATGACCAAAGATTAGCAAGGCAGACACACTAAGCTGTTAGGTTGTTTCTCCTGACTCTGCAACGCTCTGAAAACTGTTTCAGTCTTGTTGAGGTAGGTCACCAATTAGCTGATAGAATCTTTTTTTTCTCTCTTTTTGGGTCACATCCGGCGATGCTCAGGGAATACTCCTGGCTCTGCACTCAGGAATCACTTTTTTTTTAATCTCTTTTTGGGTCACACCCGGCAATGCAGAGGTTACTCCTGACTCTGCACTCAGAAATTACCCTGGCGGTGCTCAGGGGACCATATGGGATGCTGGGAATCAAACCTGGGTCGACCGTGTGCAAGGCAAACACCCTACCCGCTGTGCTATTGCTCCAGCCCAGGAATCACTTCTGGCGGTGCTCAGAGGACCATATGGGATGCTGGGAATTGAACGTGGGTCGGTCACATACAAGGCAAACGCCCTACCTGCTGTGCTATCACTCCAGCCCCTAGCTGTTAGAATATTATGATGGATCTTCACCATTTAACCAATGTGTATACCCAGATTTCAGGATGTGGGTTTCATATCAACAGAATACAAGGTGACACCATCTGGATAGAGGTTTATAAAAAGCTAAAGGGGGTAAACTCAGTTCTTGGAATAACTTCTCATGCCTCAGAAAACTCATGAATAGCCTCTTCCTACTTAATATATACAGTCAGAAATCTAAAGATTCAGTGTGACACTCCACAGAGAATTCACTGGATCCTGTCTCTTTTACTGCCTCCTTTTATTCATTTGTTTTTTAAAGTTGGGGCCACACCTGGCTGCTCTGCTCAGGCTTACTTCTGGCTCTGCACTCAGGGATTACTCCTGGGGGATTAGAATGATCCTATGTGGTTACTGGGGGTCAAATTCCAGTGGGCTATGGGTAAGGCAAGCACTCTACCCACTGTCACGATCACGAAATCCCGTTGATAGTCGAGTTGCTCGAGCAGTCTCAGTAACCTCTACATTCGTCTTATCCCTGAGATTTTAGAAGCCTCTCTCTTCTCGGCCTTCCCAATGATGCTGCATTGGAAGCTCTTTCAGGGTCAGGGGAATGAGATTCAGCTGGTTACTGGCTTTGGCATATAGTTACACCATGGGAAGCTTGCGAGGCTGTCCCATGTGGGCAGGAAGTTCTCAGTAGCTTGCTAGTTTCTCCCAGAGGGAAAAGTAGATTATAAGATATCGTGCGGCCGCTTTGTGCCCATGCACTTCTGGGAGCTTGCTTTTAAGTCTCTGGATGTTGGCCGGCAATGGGATAACATACACCTGGGTTCTTCTGCAGGTACCTTCATGCGTGAGGCTTGTCTGAACGTGTGGAGAGGGGTCTCGAGCATGGCTGTCGCTAGGTTCCGGTGGTCTTTGGCTCTGCTCAGGGCGGGGAGGGAAGCTGGAGCCCATCCCCTCCGAGGGGCCCCAGGGAAGACAGCCAGGCGTGCGGGCAAGAGATTCTGCCCACTGTACTACTTTAGTATTATTAGCAGTGACACATAAGTGAAATTCATATATCAGCATGAGAGACCTTCAATGAATTATTCTCTACTGCTCTATCCATACTAAGTATTATCCAACTAGGCTTTTGTGTGTGTGTCAGATATATGTCAATTTATCTAGAGATATATATTTTTATTTTTACTGCTTTGCTTTTGGGTCACACCTGGTGATTCTCAGGGGTTACCCCTGGCTCTGTACTCAGGAATTACTTCTGGCAGTGCTTGGGGGACCATATGGAATGCTGGGGATAGAACTTGGGTCGGCTGCGTGCAAGGCAAATGCCCTACTCACTGCACTATTGTTCTGGTCTTAGAGATATTTTTAATGTATCTCTAAAAAGCATGTTGCTTTGGGGGCTGGAGAGATAGTACAGCAGTTAAGGTCCTTGCCTGGCACATTGGTTTATACTGGTTTAATCCCTGGCACCCCATATTGTCCCCCCAGCATCACCAGGGCTAGTAGAGCCATGAGTAAACCCTGAGAACTGCTTGGTGTGACTCAAACCACCCCCGCTTAAAAAAAAAAAATCGGGTTGGAGGGATACAGCAGGTAAGGCTTTTGCCTTGTAGATAGCTGACCAGAGTTTGATCCCAGGCATCCCATATGGTTCCCTGAGCACCACCAGAAATTATTCCTGAATATAGAGACAGGAGTAACCCTGAGTATTGCTGGGTGTGGCCCAAACCCCTCTCAGCCCCCCAAGTTTTTAAGAAAATAAGTATAGGTGCTGGAGAGATAGTATAGCTGATAGGGCGCTGGCCATGCACACACTAAAACTAGGTTCCATCCCCAGCATCCCATATGACCCTCCAGCACTTCCAGAAATGCAGAGAGCTAGGAGTAACCCTGAGAATGAATGGGTGTGCCCCGGCCCCCCTCCCCCATCCCAGCAAATATGAACAGCATGAAATCAGTTTTGGTGTTTTACACATCCAGCCATTGACTCATTCAATAAATTGACTATCATGTGCTGGTGACATTCAAGTAAAGGAAACTAATAAAACTGCTCTGATAGAATTGAAATAGTTGGAAGTTAAGGAAAACTGAACTAGGCACACATGTCTATATTGTGGACTAGGGAATCTTCCGCACATATGTTGTATTCAAAGCCATATAAGACGACTTTTCCAAAATGTGTGCTTATAAGCATAAGCAGGGGGAAAATGTGGAAGGATGCATCACAGACCAGCTACCCGTCCCCTGGAAGTTACCAGCTTTTCCAAGTCCTATAAAAACAGAAAGGACGACACAGATGTCCCAAAATCTCCACCACCGCCAACTCTACGCTTAAAAAACAAATTCCGACAGCCTTTATTGAATATAGAACCTGCAAAACAGAAACATAGCCTCCGAGCGCCCAAGTTAAAGTTAAAGCGGCCATATTGGCGAGGGGAAGCGCGGGAGGCGTCGCGAGTTCGACCATCTCTGATTGGGGCGGAAAATAACTTCCTGTCGTCATTTGAGTGACAGCAGAGGCGGAGCTCCGGCGCCCGTGTTCTTTAACGGCCAAGTCCCGAGAGCACCGCCCCGAAGGGAGGGACCGCTCTCGGCGGTGGGCGGAGACAGGCAGACACGGCCCCGCCCCCGGCTGGGGCTCCGCCTCCAGGCCACACTTCCGCCGCGGCAGCGTCCGGCGGCGGCGCTGCCGTAAGTGGGGCCGGCTGTTTGCCGCATCACGGAAGATGGCGGCGGCGGCGGTGAACGGGGCCACGGGCCTCTCGAGCTCTGGGCCCACGGCGGCCGCGGGTGCCGTTTTGCAGGCAGCGGCCGGCATGTACGAGCAGCTCAAGGGCGAGTGGAACCGTAAAAGCCCCAATCTTAGCAAGTGCGGCGAAGAGCTGGGCCGTCTCAAGGTACCGGGCGCTGCGAGGGAGTCCGTGCAGCCGCCGCCGGCCGGGGGTCCCCGAGGGGCTAGGGTGCGGAAGCGGGGCAGGGAGAGGCCGGGAGGGGACCAGGGCGGCCCCGCGGGGGAGGGGGTGCCCGAGAGGGGTTTGGGGCCCCTCCGAGGGGGAGAGGTGAAAAGCTTGAGGCCTGGAAGGGAACGGAGTGGGGGTGTCGGAGCTTTTCGGAAACCAAAGCGGGAACGAGGACTGGGCGAGGGGGATGCAAGGAGGAGGCTGGTATGGTGGGAGATGCGGGGCCGGCCAGGCCCAGGGAGGGTCTGAGAGGGTCTGGGGAGGGGACAGCCCCCTGAAGGCAAGGCTGAACCTAGGAAAAATAGGACTCGCAAGAGATCCAGAATGGGGCTCCTGGTGCTTCCAGCTCGGGGAAAGGAATGTGGGGAGCCCAGATCCCTAGGGCCCAACTAAGGTGTTGAGAGGGTGTGGACTGTGTCAGGATTGTGCGAGCTGGATTGGGGGAGTCGGGGCTAGCCCCCTTCCTTCCGCCTCGATATGGGGGGTGGGGTTCCAACACAGGAAAGTCGGCCTAGAACTGAGGGGCTACTAGCCCTCTCCTCCCCACCTTGGGCCCATTGCTTCTGGTATGGGGTGTTTCCTGTTTTCCCAGAGGGGCTATTAATACTTGTCACATGAGGAAATCCTAAATAAATAAGCACCACAGGGTGTCCCCAGGCCCCGTGCCAAATGATGACTGACTCTGAATACAACAACTTGGATGAGTCAGGGATCATCATTAGCTCCATTTTCTAGAGGGGATGATTGAGGCCAGAAAGATACTGGTTTCCCCTTGAAGTAGCTTCCTTTCTTCCTTCCCACCTCCCCTCCCCCTCAGCTGGTTCTCCTGGAACTCAATTTCCTGCCAACCACTGGGACCAAACTGACCAGACAGCAGCTCATTCTGGCCCGTGAGTGTCTCTGGTATTGGTGGGGGGTGGTGGGGTGGTTATCTGGGGAGGGACTCCGGCACCCCCTGAGGGCCCGTCCTGTCCTCCTCAGGTGACATCCTGGAGATCGGAGCCCAGTGGAGCATCCTTCGCAAAGACATCCCGTCCTTCGAGCGGTACATGGCCCAGCTCAAGTGCTACTACTTTGATTACAAGTGAGGACTCACAGTTCATCCTTGGCATGTGGCCGCTCTGTCCTTCATGCTTGCTGCTTTGGCCCCTCCTCATCATCTTCCTTCACCTGGCCGCCCCCTGCCCCAAAGGCCACAGGGTTGTCCTGTATGAGCCAGACCCACCTCCTCAGATTCATCCCCTGATGGCTCCAGTAGGATCTTTTCTGGTTGGTTTTTGGGCCACACCTGGCAGTGCTCAGGGCTTATGCCTTGCTCTGTGCTCAAGGATCACTCCTGGCAGTGCGGGGGTGTGGGGAATCCATATGGGATGCCAGGGATAAAAGCTGGGTCAGCCACTTGCAAGGCAAGCTCCCTCCCTGCAGCTGTACTCTCCCCCTAAGTTCAGTTTTGTTTTTCATCCTGAGGGTTCATCTAGATGCCTTTCAATTGGCTCACTGCATGAATGCTAATAAGTCTCGATATTTCTCATAGTAATATGAGATGACCTGTTTGTTTTGATTCTATTTGGGGCCCACTCAGGGCTTACTCCTGACTCTGTGCTCAGGAAACTCCCGGAGGAGTTTGGGGGACCTTATGGGATGCCAGGATCAAACCCAGGTCAGCCATGAGCAGGGCAAGCTACCTACCTGTGCTGTCACTCTGGCCCCACATATGCCTGTTTGGAAGAAAGGTTTTCATGTGAAACTTGGTCTTAGGTTTTTTTTTTGTTTTTTTTCTCCCCCTATTCTAACAGTTTTCAATATTTTCCAGTTTTTATTTTGCTCCTCACCCTTACATTTTCCATTCTTGTTTTTCTCTGCTTCTAAGAACATTTTTTTTACTTTTCTGAAGTCCTTTTAGTATCTCTTGAAAGGCAGGGCTTTTCAAGATTTGGAAATCAAGTCCTTTTCTTTTTTTCTTTTTGGGTCACACCCGGCGATGCACAGGGGTTATTCCTGGCTCTGCATTCAGGAATTACTCCTGGCGGTGCTCAGGGGACCATATGGGATGCTGGGAATCAAACCCGGGTTGGCCGAGTGGAAGGCAAACACCCTACCCGCTGTGCTATTGCTCCAGCCCCTCAAGTCCTTTTCTTTTTTTCTTTTTTTTTTTTTTTTTGCTTTTTGGGTCACACCCAGCGATGCTCAGGGGTTACTCCTGACTTTGCACTCAAGAATTACTCCTGTACTCCTGGCAGTGCTTGGGGGACCATATGGGATGCCGGGGATCGAACCTGGGTCGGCCGAGTGCAAGGCAAACGCCGTACCCGCTGTGCTATCGCTCCGGCCCCTCAAGTCCTTTTCTTAAAACAAAACAAAAAAAAGTCTGTAAAGCTCTTTACTACTTTTTGGTTTTGATTTTGCAGCACACCTGGTGATGCTCCTGTCTTCCTCCTGGCTGTGCTCAGGGTGCCCTAAAGATCAAACCCAGGTTGGCCGGGTGCACTTAGTTGCCCTGCCTGCTGCACTGTCTCCTGCGCCCCTTTTCTATTTTTATTCTGAGTGATAGCTTGGCTGTATAAAAGTACTATTGGTTGAGATATTTTTGCTTCCCGCACTTGGAAAACATGCTGTTCCTTTCCAACCTGTAAGATTGCTGCTAAGAAATCACTGATTGTCCCGTAGGTTTTCTTGTATGTCACTCTTGGCCGCCTTCTGCTCCAATCCCCCTTCTTTATATTTATTTTTTTCCATTTTAATTATTATATACTCCGTATATGTTAGTTTCTGTTTATTTTGTTTGAAATGCTTTGAACTGGATCGAGAGGTCTGTTTTTCTTGAGGCTGGGAAACTTCATGGCTATTGTTTTTCAAATAAGGTTTCTGCCCCCCAGGGCTGGGGTAATAGTACAGTGGATAGGGTATTTGCCTTGCTGGGACCCCAGTTCGATTTCCAGCATCCCATATAATTCTTCACCCCCCCCCCCCCCCAGCCTGCCGGAACAGTTCCTGAGTACAGAGGCCTGGAGTAAGCCCTGAGTACCTCTGGGTATGGACCAACCCCTACCATTCCCCCATTTCCCCAGTAAAAAAGATCTCTGCCTCCTTTTCCTCTCTGTATTTTCTCCCTTTCAAACCCCAGGATGTGAACATTCCTTTTGATAATGTTCCAAAAGTATGTTACGCTTTTATCTTTGTGAATTTTTTCTTTGCTAATCTTTTTGTATTGTTTGTGTTTTGTTTCTTGGGCCACACCTGGCAGTGCTCAGGGCTTAGTCCTGGCTCTGCACTCAGGAGTTACTATGGGCAGGCTTGGGAAACCTTATAGGGTACTGGGGATCAAACCAAGTCAGCCACGTGCAAGGCAAGCGCCCTCCCCGCTGTACTATCTCTCCAGCCCACTGGCTAGGCTTTTTGGATGTTTTTCCTTTACCCTGTTTTCCAGATCGTTGATTCAGTCCTCTGCTTTATTGGGTTTACTGTGAAATCCTTCACTTGGAATTTTTTAATTTCAGCCCCTTGATTTTGAAGCTCTTTGATTTCTTATTCTCCCTCAGCAGGGAGCCCCAGAGCGCAGGGCAGTCAGAATTGTGTCTGCACATGTGCACCCAGGTTTATGCTCCTGGCTTCATGCTTGCCCTCCTCTCGCCACGTACAGGGCAGTCTCAGCACTGAGCATCCCTGATGGCAGTTTTGTAGGGAGTCACCCTAGGACTTGTGGTACGAACTTGCAGCCTTTCCCTTGCCAGGCGAGCAATTGTAAACCATCGAGCCATCTTCTGGATTACTGGCCTCTGATTTTTATTTGAAGTATTCTCTTATTTTCACTGCCCTTGTTCTCATTTTGTTCATCCATTGTTCTGATTTCCATGAGCATCAGTAGGACTGTTGCTTTATAGTCTTTAGACAGCAGTTTGTATTTAGTTGTATTGCAATAGGATCATTCCTCAGGTTTCACTATGATTCATGAGTGGGGTACATTTTCTTATTATGCTTGGTGCTCTGCTTTTTTTTTTTTTTTAAACATATTGAATCGCCGTGAATTATAGAACTACGAAGATATTTATGATTAAATTTCAGACACAGTGTTCTAACACTAGTCCCTTCACTGGTATTCTACCGATGTCCCCAGTTTCCTGTCCGCCCGCCTCTGGGCAGGCACTTTTCTTCTCCACCATTGTCCATTGTTCCCTTTCTTAACCCGCCCCACCAGTGGCACATTTCCTTCTCAAGATCACTTAGGAATTCTTAATATCATGATCATTGCTAACACTTAATATTTTATTGGACATGTGATATTGCAATAACTTTATTCAGGTTAAATCATGTAATTCTCATAATCTCTGTAGTGATTTAACCTGCCTCTACAAAGTGGCTATTGTACCTATTTTGAAGTTGGAACTGAGACCGACTCACTTTACAGCAGTAAGGTCACTTGCTTGGGTTCATGTGATTCACGGCTCCTTAATGTCTCTCTGTGCCTGTTTTGTCTGGAAGTCCAGAACTACGCACACCTCCAGGGAGGTGGCAGGGGGCAGCCATTTGGGTGACTGGAGTCAAGTGAGGGGGTGGAGGGGTGAGCTTGAGAGACCCTTCAGCCCTGCTCACTTTGGTTCCTCCATCTTGGCCTCCAGGGAGCAGCTTCCTGAGTCTGCCTACATGCACCAGCTCTTGGGCCTCAATCTCCTCTTCCTGCTGTCCCAGAACCGGGTGGCCGAATTCCACACGGAGCTGGAACGGCTGCCTGCCAAGGACATCCAGACCAATGTGTACATCAAGCATCCCGTGTCCCTTGAGCAGGTGAGTCTGCGTGTGGGTGGCACGGGGATGGGCACTGATGGGGGCTTCCTGGAGGGGAGGGCCAGCTTCTCCCTAATGACAGCCGAGAGACCCTGGCCACACGCCCAGTGTTGCTGTGGGCAAATGGCAAGCAGCACAGGTAAAGCCTTGGTGGCAGGAGAGGGGACAGGCGAGAGGCACCACGGTGAAGTGGCCAGAAGTTAGGGGCGGGGGACATGTTTGCTGAAGGTGGTCAGGGAAAGTGTGCTGAAAGGTGGCGTTGGAAGGGGAAAGACCCAGGCGCATGGACATCTGGGGAGAAAGCGTTCCAGGGGCACAGGCAGCCTGCCCACAAGGCCCAATGCAGAAATGGGGCCCTGGGTGCTTGTGTCCACAGAACCCATAGGCATAGCCAGGTGTGATCCTCACACCTCTAAAGGGTACAAATGGAAGAGCCACTTGGGGAGGGCCCAGCTGGCTAGGAATATGTGAGCTGATGTGCTGGTTAGGCCATAGCTGGCAAGGATGTTTGTGAAGGGCGTGTGCCTGAGTCTGCATGGGAAACAGAGGGACTGTGGCAGAGGGGTTTGCAAGTGGGGATCAGGGAAACTTTGGGTGCTCTGTTTGGCCCCTCAGGGGGTCAGCCCCTGGGCTTCCTCTTCCTCACCCTCCTCCCTGCTGGCCTCCGCAGTACCTGATGGAGGGGAGCTACAACAAGGTGTTCCTGGCCAAAGGCAACATCCCAGCTGAGAGCTATACCTTCTTCATCGACATCCTGCTCGACACCATCAGGTCCGTGGGGGTGGGGTTGGGGGGGCTGGTCCAGAAAGAGCGGGTGCCTGAGTCACAGCTGAGGCTGAGTCCTGTCTGGCCGCAGTGAGCTGGGTGTGCCCCTCCTGGTGTGTGATTGGGAGCTGGTCCTGTGCTGGCGGGTACCAGCCTTACCTTGCTCTGGGCTGTTGCCTGTGGGTACCTGAAAGTGGTATGGGCCTGGGACCGCCTTTCCCAGGAGTGCTCCAGCTCATTGGCTTAGGTTATTTTACTTTTTGGTTTTGAGGTCTACCTGCCTGGGTCTGGGACCAAGTTATGGGATGCCAGGGATTGAACTCTGGTTGGCCCCATGTAAGACAGATGCCTTAACCCACTGTACTATCTTCCTGGCCCTGTGTTTTTCTTTTTCTAGGGTAATGGGGGCACACCCAGCAATGCTCAGGGTTTTATTCTGATTCTCAGAGGACCATATGGGATGCCTGGGATCGAAACCTGGGTTGCTTGGTTGCATGCAGAGCAAGAGCCCTGCTTGCTGTGCTGTCTCTCTGGGCTACCAGTTTAAGTATTTCAGCTTTACTGGAGCCAGAGTGATTCTACAGAAGGTAGGGCATTTGTCTTGCATTCTGCTGACCCAGGTTTGATCTCTGTCTCCCCATATGGTACCATGAGCACTGCCAGGAATGACTCCTGAGCAGAACCAGGAGTATAATCTGAGCATCACCAGTTGTGCCTCCCGGGGGGGCCCCCCTCCCCCCCCGCCCCTTCCAAACAAAACAAAATAATAGTATTTCAGCATTCCAAAGTGATGAGGAACTTCAGAAATGGGTCCTTCCCCCACTCAGGGTTCACCCCTCCTTCTGTGACTCGATGCTGCTTCTAGTATCACAGGGTGACTCCTAGTAGGGGTTAAGGATGCAGAAATGGGGTGCAGCACCCTGTTGGGAGAGCTCTTATCTCCTGGCCCCCAGGCTGGGCATGGGATTGAGTGCTGGTTGGCAGCAGATGTCTCCATGCAGGCACTGCTGGCCCTGGCATTCTTCCTGTTAGGCCATTCCCGTTCCTGGGCTTTTGTTTGTTAAATGGGGCAGGGGACACTGTGCAGCCCTCTGGGGTTGCCAGGGAGCACAGAGTCCAGAAAATTGCCCACTCTGTAACGAGCGCCTCTTCATTACAGGGATGAGATTGCGGGGTGCATCGAGAAAGCCTATGAGAAAATCCTCTTCACTGAAGCCACCCGCATCCTCTTCTTCAGCACCCCCAAAAAGATGACAGATTACGCCAAGAAGGTGATTAGGGTGCAGGGCTGTGGGGCCAGAGGCTACACTCGCTAAGAGCACATGGGATGGTTTGGTGGGATACTGGACCAAACTGCTAAGGGTTAAGTCCTGCTGTGACGTAAGGCGAATTGCCAGACTCCTTCCCTATTTGTAGAACCGGGGTTGAAGGGTGCCTGGGAACTGAACTGAGAGGTTGTGGGGAAACCCTGTAGGCTGCTGTCCAAGTTCCCCAGACTTCAGTGGGGTGTTTGAGCAGGAGTTAGGTACCCAGTTTTGCTGAGGCCTGAGGCTGCAGTGATCCCTGTCCAAGGAGGGTCGAGACTAGAGGGACAGGAGCAATAGTACAGCAGGGAGGGCGCTTGCCTTGCACACAGCTGACCTGGGTTTAATCTCTGGCATCACATATGGTCCCCCGAGCACTGACAGGAGTAATTCCTGAGTGCAGAGCCAGGAGTAAGCCCTGAGCACTGCCAGATGTGACCCAAACCTCTCCCCCCCCCTAAAAAAAAAAAAAAACAGGCTAGAGGAGGGCTGGAGAGAGTACAGTGTCAGGCGCTTGCCTTGAATGCTTACCAACTGGTTCCCCTCGCAAGCCCACTATGAGTGATCCCTGAATGTAGAGCCAGGAGTAAGTTTTGGGTACTGTCTGGTGTGGCTCCCCCGAAATTTCTTAATACCCAAGAAGAAGTCTAGAAAAGGTGAGAGTTTGATCCTAGTGGCAGCTGAGACAGTGATCTACTTTGGAGCTGACACCAGCGGGGTGCAGCTAGGCTTCCCAACTCAAACTTGGAGAAACTAAGGCACGGAGAGGCAGGAGGCAAAATTGTTCACCTAGAGTTCTGATGGTAGAGTCTACAGGGCATTCCCCCATCCCCACCCCCAAGGCACGTTTGGTGGGTGGGCCGGAGCCTGTTTCATCACCCCACCATCTCCTCCCTCCCTCCCTGCAGCGTGGGTGGGTCCTGGGCCTCAACAACTACTACAGCTTTGCCAGCCAGCAGCAGAAGCCGGAAGATACGACCATCCCCTCCACGGAACTGGCCAAGCAGGTGATCGAGTATGCGCGACAGCTGGAGATGATCGTCTGAGCCCGCTGGCTTGGGGCCGGGCCTAGGCCAGCACTGAAGTTCCGGGCAAGGCTTCTTCCAATAAACGGATTGACATCCTTTCTCAGGCCCTTGTCTCCCCAGGAACACGAGAAGACAGGTTCCTAACTGAAATGGAGATTTGGGGGCTGTGGGTGGCGGTGTCAGCCTCTGTTCAGTGGTCTTTCTGAAGACTTCAGACACACCTGCCCTCTGCCCAGGGCCTGTTGGCACTGTGACCCGTGGGGGTGCCCGGTGTGGGAGGAGGGACTGCAGGGCCACTGCAGACTTGCAGGAAGGCCAGCCTGAGGCACCACTTTTTTTTTTTTTAATTTTTTTAATTTTAAGCCAAGGAGTGGTGTTGCCATCCCCAAAAATGTTTGCAATGAATGAGAAAAATGATTAAAACTTGTGAAACAGAACCTGACTGTGGATTACCAGTTCTAGACCTGCATGAGCAAAAGACGGGGGTCCTGGCAGGCTCTGTTGGGTCTTGTCCCTCCCCAAACCCCCTTAAGAGTGCAGACCCCGTCTGGCTGAGCTGGGAAAGTCTTCATTTCCCTGACATAAATGGGGAAGAGTTTTCCATTGCAAAGGGGTCGCAGAGACTCCCAGAGTTTGGCACCAAGTCCACTCACAAATGGCATCAGAAAATGAGACCATCTCACCCCTGGACCCCATCAGTCCAGATAATATACATGGGTTGCTGTTTTGGGCTGGGCCTCCCTGCTCCACCAGGGGGTGCTCTAGCCAGAGCTACAACCCTGCCCACCCTCATCCCTTCAGCCCTCCGGACACTGGCAGGCAGCTGTACATCAGGCTGGTTATTTTATTGTCAAGGAGGGGAAGGCAGAGCGCATGGGCTCCACTGTGCTCAGTTGGAATGAGTGGCCTGTAAGTCATAATGCTCCAGCCCGGCTACCAGAGAGCCAGCCAGCTTGATGGTGGCGACCCAGGGCGGCTCGCTCAGGTGGTTGGTGGGTGTGCTCAGCCTAGGGGGAGGGAGGAATCAGCAGGGCCAGGCAGGTGGCCAGGCCTGGACCCCTGCAAAGCTTCAAAGGCCCGCCTGCTCAAAGGGCATGCCTGCATCTCAGGCATCCAAAGGCAGGGGTGTGGCCACTTGTTTGCTTGAAAGGGGGACTAAGGGGGAGAGTGCCCCCCCCGCCCCCAGCTGAGTCCCAAAGGGGTCTAGAATAGTCTCCCAGTGATGACTGGGTCCTGGAATTCAGTGTGTGTGTGTGTGTGTGTGTGTGTGTGTGTGTGTGTGGCGGGGGGGGGGGGGGAGGGGGTTCCAGGGAGTGTCACTGGAAGAAGCTGTCTCCCCTGCTTTTGAAGACTGGCCTGGCCTGAGAGCATTAGCCCCCTCTGGTGGTCAGTGTTCCCTTGAGAAGTTGCCAGAAATTAAGAGGGCTGAGGCCAGGGATGTTTTTCCCACCGTGGGGCGTCAGGTTTACAAAGGGTTGTGCAGAAATCATCTCCCCAGATGCCCCAAAAAGCTGGGGATGTGGATGTGGTCCCTCTTGGTGCCCTCAGGGGCTGGGTCAAGGCTCAGTTCAGCTTTTGTCCCTGGTGACCCCAGAGAGTAACAGGGCTCAGGGGCAGCCCTGAGGTCTGGATACGAGGCTAGATGTTCCCTTGGCCCTGGCTGGACTCAGGGGTTGGTGCTCGGCGGGGTTAGATGCAAAGGGCTGAAGGGGACTCCATCCAGGAAAGTGGGGTGAAGATTTAGGGATATGCCCCCGGCCCTGCTCCCCGACGTCCCCTCACCAGGCAGACACGTTGCGAGGTAGGCGGCGATGGCGCGGCTGGTGGCGACAGTAACACTTGCAGGGACAAGAGTTAAGCACCTGGAAGGGTGGCCAGTGGCGTGTGGTGCCCGCTTTCGCGGTCCCGGCCGGAGTAGCCCCGCCGCCGCCACTCCCTCCGCCGCCGTCCTCCGTCGCTGCAGTCCGCCCGCGAGGACCATCGCCAGGAGCACCATCCTCACGGGCTGCGGCCCGGGCCGCGCGGGAACCTTTGCTCCTGCGCGTGCGGGTCTTGACGGGGGCGGGTGCAGGTGCCGAGGGCTCAGCTACGTTGGGATCTGGTTCTGGAGTTGGCTCTGGAGCTGGCGCTGGCGCTGGCACTGGGGATGGATCCGGATCCGGGGCCGGAGCTGAGTCCGGAGCTGGGACCAAGGCCTGGGCTGAGGCCGAGGCCGGAGCCAGAGCCGGAGCCGGGACCGGGGTTGAGGTCGGAGCCGGGGTCGGAGCCCGGGTCTGGGCCTGCGCCTGCGCCTGGGCCTGGTCTGCGGCCAAGGCGAGGGGCAGAGCGGGCGTCGGCGCAGGAGCGAGGCCCGACTCCAAGTGGCCTGGACCCGGGGTGGGCGCGGGCGCCACCGGCAGCGGCGTGGGCAGCGGCTCGGGCGGCTGCGGCGCGGGCGGCGGTGCGGGCGGCGGCGCGGGCGGCGGCGTGGGCGGCGGCGGCGGCAATTCCTGCGGGCCGGGGGCCCCGGCGCTCACGGGCTCGCCGTTGGTGGGCGCCGGGAAGATGAACATGGGCGGCGCCAGCAGGGCGGGCGCGGGCCGCCGGGGCGCGGAGGCCGGGAGCGTGCGCCCCGGCAGCGGAGGCGGCGAGCCCCAGGGCCCGGAGAGCGCGGCCGCGCGCCGTCGGGGCACCCCGGAGCCCCGGCCTGCGCCGTTGAAGCGGAAGTGGCGTTCGGGCCCATCGGGAGCGCTCACCCACTCGAATTTGGGCTTCGAGGCTGGGAAGGTGGTGTAGGGAGGCGGAGGGAGGGTACGGGCGTGGGACGCAGGCGCCGAGGGGGCTCCGGAACACCCCTCGCCGTCTCCGTCGCCGCCCTCCGCTTCCTGAGCCCCCCGCGGGGCCTCCCCCGACGGGCGGGAGGCCCCGGGTGCCAGGGGCCCCTGCTTGAGGACTTCAGCGTAGGAGATGGCCCCCGAGGTGGCGGAGAAGTGGCCTCCGGCGCCCGCGCCCCCGAGCGAGGCTTTGGCCGGCAAGGAGCTGGACGCCGCGGGGGGAGCCAGCGGGGGCCCCGACTTGAAGGTGACTTTGCACAGCAGGCTCAGGCCGGACTCCGAGGCCGCGGCCCGGGCCATCTCGCCCTCGCCCGCCTGCAGGAGCGGCCCTCGGCGGGGTCCGCCGGCCGTCGGGGTCTCGGCGCCCGGCCCGGCCCGGCCCTCCGGAGGGGCTTTGGCAGGTGTGGCCAGAGCGGGCGCGATTCTGCGGTCCGGGGTCTGACGGTCGGAAGGCGGCGGCGGCGGCGGCTTCCGCGGCTCCGGGGGCGGCGGAGTCGGGGTTGAAACCCTCGGGGCAAAGTTGGGGTCCTCTTGGGTGAGTGGCCGCGGCGTCGGCGGCCGTGGGCGGAGGCTCGGAGGGTCGCCCTGGCCGCGATGGCTCGCCTCCAACAGACCGCGGATCCGGGTTACCGGGGCGCCCGTGGATTTTCGCCACTTAGACGGTGCGGGCAGCAGGGTCCCCACAGGGGGCGGGGGTGGTGTGGACACCGCGGCTGCTGCCGCCGCCTCTGAAGGGGGCGTCACTGGTGAGGGCAGTTCTAAGGTCAGGGGCAGGGGCGCGGGAGAGGCCTGCGGCTCCGGGGGTACCAGGAGGCCCGGGGGCGCGGAGCTGCCAGGGAACCAGACGCCCAGCCCCCGGGCCAGGCGCATGGCCGGGGACGGGGGGGTCCCCTCGGGCTCTACCAGGGACGTCCGGCGGGAGTCGGAGGCGCGGTCCGAGGCCTGCTCTTTTCGGGAGCCCCCACCTGTGGACGACTCCGACTGCACGTTCCCCATTTCTGACGGAGATCAGGGACTGTGGTCAGAAGAGCTTCTGCCAGTCAGTCGGCCAGGATTGCGGGGGACAGGGGAACCCCCAAAAGGCTGGCCGAACTTGGGCCTTCTAGTCCCGCTTCCTCTCTCCAACTGCTCTTCCAGACCCAGGGGCTCTAAGCGGCTAGCAGCACCCCGGTTCCCTGGCCCTCCCGGCTCCTCACTCAAATCACACCCCGAATTCTTTGGGGTCTCCAGGCTTCAAGACAGCTGTGACCCGCCTGTCAGCCACGCAGGCACATCACTCACGAAGGTGGTGTTCAGAGAAGCCTTTAAAAGGCCTAAAAGGAGTTCAAGCTCCTCGGCCCCGCACTCTCGCCCGGCTACCGAGGCCCAGGCCCCACCCCCCGATTGTCCGGGGCTCCGACCTCATCAACCCCCCACCCCCACCCTTCCCGCCCCTAGTCCCATCCCCGGCCCCGCCTAACAAGTAAGCGCCAGGTGTTCTTGTGCTAGCCGCTTGGTCCTCACCGGTAACCCTCCGGTCCCCTTCTCTCTCTGTCCGCCGTTTGGGTGCCCCCCCCATCGCCCTCCGGGGCCGCGAAGTGGTCTCCGGCCCCCGCAGACTCGCTGGCCGCCCCATGCAGGCCACACCCCTCTTCGCAGGCCCCGCCCAGCTCCGCCCTCGCCCGGGGAGCCGCACTCACCGACTCCTCCCGCAGACCCGAGCGCACACCGCGGCCCCCTGGGCCCAGGGCAGGGCGGGGAACGGCCGTAGCAGAAAATAACCGAAAAGAACGGAGGGGTGCGGGGGGAAGGCAAGTGGGCGAGACAGCGCGGACAGACCCCGAGACCTAGGCCCCGCCCCCGGGCTCGAGGCCCCGCCCACTCGCCCACTCGCCACGAACCTGGATCTTGCCTTTGCGACTACGCGGGAGTCTTCCTTCTCGCCCCCGCCCATCTCCCCACCCCACCCCGCGACCCCAAGCCTGGCTTGTCATCTAAGAGCCCACCCCTTTAATTCGTTCTCATTAGCTCCGCCCTCTTCTGAAGCCCCCTCCCATTACGAACCCCGCTACGTAGCTCCTCCCTTTCGGAGCTCACACGCACCCCGCCCCCTAAAGCAATTTACTCCGAAACTCCGCCCTTTCAGGACCCAGCCACTTCGCATCCCCCAGCGGCTCTCGTCTTCCTCCGGTACGCGCAGAACGTCCACCTGCCGTGCCCGCTCCGGGACTCATGCCCCGGTTGGCGCCTCCAAGTGCTTCCTCGGCCGCCCGGGCCCCGGGACACCCCCCACCCCGTCCGCACCGGCCCGCCCCCGCCCCCCCGGCGACCTCCCTTCTAGCCCCGCCCTCTTCGAACCCTACGGCCACCAGCCCCTCCCATTCAGAACCCAAAGCTTGCCCCCCACCCGCCTCCTTAGAACCCTGAAGCCTGGCCCGGATCTCTTTCTCCAACCTCCTCGGGGATCAATGACTCGAATAGGTGGGAGAGGAGGGGATTCTCTCTGGATCCTGAGAAAAGGGGGGCTAGGGGGCTCTTCACGGAAGCCCGAGCCGGGCTCTAGGACCCAGCGGGCAAGTCCGCCCGCCCGGCGCTCACCCCTCCCCCAGGCCGCCCCCTCCCCCCCACCCATCTTCCAGGTTCCCCCTCCCTCCCCCCTCGCCCCGGCTCCCGGTGCCCGTCTCTAGCGCCGCCGGAGCCAGCGAGGGAGCCGGAGCGAACAGGAGGAGGAGGAGGAGGAGGCCACGTCGCCGCCGCTCGGAGCCCGGCCGGAGCCTCCCAGGCAGGTGCCGAGGGGGGCGCGGGGACTGGGGCTGTCACACCGCCTGTCCCGGTGAGGGGGCGGCCGGCACGGCGCTGCGCCTTCTGCCCACCCGGGCGCCCCCACACCCCGGCTGGAAGGGCCAGGGGGTGGGGGCCCTAAACGCGCGGCAGCCATTTGGGGGACCAGTCTCCATTTGGGGGTCCCGGACTTGCTCCGAGGACGCCCCATTCATAAAATTTCGCACCGGACCCTCACCATTGAAGAACTCTGGGGACCACTCCCCCCAGCCCCGGCAAACATTTCTGGGGAGCCTAGGGCACCTCTAAGTCTTGGCGTCCCATCCCGGCTAGGCCCTCTGGGAGACCCCTGCCCGCTTTCTCTGCTTCACCTGTTGTCGGGGGAGGCGGGCGGACAAAGGAAGCAGAATCACGTGACTGCTCATTCACAAAATCCCATCCCATTGAGAAAAGGGGTTGGGGGCGCTGCAGCCGCCCCTTCCCCTCCGGAAGGACGGGGAAACCCGGCAGCGGCTGGTGGGGGAAGGGACGAGAGCTCGTGGCCTAGGTCCCTAAGGTGAGGACGCCGGGGTTCTTGTGCTGGGTGGTAGTTGAGGGGCTGACCACTGGTCGCGATTCCTGGGCGGAGGGCTCCGTCCCCCGAGCTGGGGGGCGGGGTAAAGCGGTTCTGAAGGATGCTGGGGCGGGGAGGGGGAGGAGGAGGGATCAATTCCCGCCCCCCCTCCCCATCTCCTCGCCGCTGCCTTCGCTCGGCAGGGGCCTGAGGGAGCAGCCTTGATTTTTGTGAATGAAACGCTCGCTGGATGTGTCTCGGTCGCCCCGGTTTTTTTTGGCTGTTTCTGCTTGCATCTCCCTTTCGGCCTCTCTCTGGCCATCTCTGGTGCTCTCCCTGCCCATCTCCCGTTGCTGGGTGACTCAGTGAGCTTTGCATCCGGCCTCATTCATAAATCCAGGAAGGGTTGGGGGGGTGTGGGGGGAAAAGAGAGCCTGGTTTTCTCACCCAGCGGGTGGCCAGGGCCGCGGGCTGCGGAGGCAGAGTAGGGGCCACTGGAGCTGAGTTGCTGGGCTCTAAGAAAATACATATGCGCAGGCCCCCAGCTGTGAGGGGGAGCGCTGGGTGGGGCTGTGGGTTTGTGCTGAGGTAGGAGGAGACCGGTTGACAGGGGATGAGCTGAAGGGGGAAGGGAAGTGGAAGACGGAACCTGGGGGGGCGGGTGGGGATGGCAAAGACAGGGGAAAGGGAGGCCAGGTGGGGCCCCGGAGAAGAGGTGCAGGGGGAGAAGGTAGGCATGGGAGAGGAGAGAAGGCAGGAGGAAGAAAGAAGCCCTGCTGGAAGAAGGTGGGCAAGGGGGCGAAGGGGCCGGGGGAGAGGGTGGGTGGGAGGATGGAGGGTGAGGGTGTCGGTGTCGCTGGCTGGGGATGCTGGAGGTGAAGTAGGTGAAGTGGGGAGATGGGGTGGAGGGAACCTTGCGGGCGCAGGAGGGGGGCTCCTGACCATGTTGTCTGTATACCCCCCTCCAGGTACATGGTTCGGGTCCGAGCTGTGGTGATGGCCCGAGATGACTCCAGTGGGGGCTGGCTGCCCGTGGGGGGCGGGGGCCTCAGCCAGGTGAGCGTATGTCGGGTCCGAGGGGCCAGGCCCGAGGGGGGGGCCCGCCAGGGGCACTACGTCATCCACGGGGAGCGCCTCCGGGACCAGAAAGTGAGCCACCCTGGGGCGTAAGGGCAAGGGGGGTCTGGGGGTGCAGGGGAAGGGGGCTGGGATGCAGAGGTGAGGTGAGGCCAGACCATCTCCTAGCCCAGAAATAAAGTGGGGGGGATGTGGGAGGGAGGGGGGACTCTCCATCTTACGGGTTCAGAGTGAGGGGTCCTGGGGGGTATGTGGCAGGTGCTGCCCACCCCCATTGCCTGCTGGACTGTCCTGCTCCTTCCCCAGCCCCATCTGCTTCCCTGGGACCCTGCTCCCCCGCAGAGCAGACCCCACCTACCCCTTCTCTGCTCCCAGCCCTCCTGGGGCTCCATCTTGCTAGGAGATTTGCAGTCTGCCCTTCTACGTATACAGAGGCAGTTGGTCTGGAGGTGTCCAATGGGGTTCACAATCCTGTATGCGGTGCCGCAGGAAGAATCTGGGCTCTGGGGTAGGATTTGGAAGGACCCTAGTTGAAATTTTTGCTGGGGATGTGGTGGGGAGATGTGGGGTGTTGCCAGAGGCTGGGGCAGGGCTGCATCTCAGAGAAGGGGGAATGATGGGGGTGGGGGTGTAGGGAGGGGGGACCCGAGGTGGTGTGAAGAGATAGAAAAGCTGGGCCAGGAGGTGAGGGAGCCTCTGGGGGGTGGGCCAGTTGCTGAAGGGAGATGGGGTGAGTTTGATGATTTGGGGAGTAGGATTTTGTGACATCATTGGGAATACCCCAGAAGGGGCTTAACAGTAAGATTTTGAGATATTCCAAAAGTTCAGGGAGGACTGTTGAGTCTGGAGAGGGGGTTATTAGGTTAGCAGTGCGGGGTGGGGGGGGCATTGCTAATTGGGGGAGGCATTGAATAGGATTTGGAGTTCTCTTGGGAGAGCAGAGGGGAAGTGTCAGATCTGTGCTCAGTAAGGGGAGGAGGGGGTTGGCATGTTGATCAGGATTCAGGGGTACAGCTAAGACTCAGAAAGTGTGTGGAATGCAGGGGAAAGCAGAGGGGCTGGGGTCAAAGGGAAGTCAGAAGGATAACTGATTGGGGGGGTATCTCAGCTCCCCCCCCCTCCTGCCTTCCTCAGATCACCTTGGAGTGTACCCTGAGGCCAGGCTTGGTTTACAACAAAGTGAACCCCATCTTTCATCACTGGAGCCTGGGTGACTGCAAGTTTGGGCTGACGTTTCAGAGTCCGGGGGAAGCAGATGAGTTCCAGAAAAGCCTGCTGGCTGCCCTGGCCGCGCTGGGCCGAGGTGAGCGGGTGGTGCAGGTGGGGTGGGGGGTGTCCCTCGGGCTGGGCTGGAGGGGTGGAGGAGCTGGGCTCAGGGAACTCACTCTCTGCCTCTCTCCCTGCCTCAGGCTCGCTCACCCCTTCCTCCTCCTCCTCCTCCTCCTCTTCCTCCTCCCCTTCCCAGGACACAGCAGAGACACCCTGTCCTCTGACGGTAAGTGTGCAGGACATCCCAATGTGTGGGGGCTGGGGGCTGGGGCAGGTTGATCCTCATCCACACCGTCTCTAGAACTGGCTTTGTCCTAGGCAGCAGGCCACAAGCTTAGGGGCACAGAATCAGGATCATGCTACTGATTTACCCCCAGGATACTGAGTTTTTTTTCTCACCATCATGCTTCAGACCTTTATTCAAGGTTATTTACTGAGCATCCAGGCCCCCCTTCCTCATGGATCTTCACTCTGAGTGAAGTGGAAAGGCAGAACCATCTGGCACTTAGAACCTTTCACGACCCCTCTCACTGTGCCAAGAGTATCTTTACAGTGACCCTGAAGAGCCCACGTTCACCCCCTGGCCCCAGTTATACCTCTTCTTGCTGTACTCTTGCTCCCCTATCCGTCTCCCTATTACCCCAAGGCCCAGGCCTCTTCCTACCTCAGGGCCTTTGCATTGCTCTTTTTCCTGACTTGGAGCATTTGTCCACAACTTCTCACATGCCTCATTTCCTTCGAAAGGAAATAACTGTTTCCTTTCCTTTTCTCTCTCTCCCTTTTTTTTTCTATTTGTGTCGGTGTGTTGGGGGGGTGGATTTGGGGGCACACCTGGCAGTGGTCCAGGCTTACTCCTGGAAGGACTCAGAGAATCCCCATATGGGATGTTGGGGAGCGAACCCAGATTGTCTGCATGCAAGGCAAGCACCCAGCCCACTGTACTATCTTTCTGACCCCTTTTTCTTTTCTTCTCTTGACTAGAGAAGGAAGGAGCTCCAGGGCCCCTCCATCAAACCTGTTCTCACCTTTTCCCACTTTCTAAGGCATTTTTCTTTTCCAAGTTGACAGTTTTCTGACCTATTCATTTATTGCCCCTCTCTCAATGCACTCTGGGAGGACAGGGCACTTCAGTGATTCTCCAGCTGCCCCTGACGCCTAGTGTCAAGTAAACAGTGTTGAACAAATGTATCACACAAAGAAGATACATCATGGCCGCTCCAACTCAGCATTTGCTGGGAGCAAGTGGGGGAGAAATGGGGTACAGAAGTGGGGTGAGCGGGGTCGTGGAAAGGCCGGTGGGTCTCAGTCATGCACAGGACCCCCACTTTCTGGGTGCTGTATTAGAAGAGAGGCTGTACCCCCCACTGTCTCCCCTCCTCACAGTGACCTTTGTTGTGAACCCAGCTCTTCCTGCCCGCATCTCAGAGGATGTTCATTGTAGTCAGGTGAGGTAGGAATGAACCTGCCTAGCAAGAGGAAAACCAGAGCCTGAGGGATGCTGTGCCCGTGCAGGGCATGGTTTGCCTTGGAAGCGACACCTTCCAGAGGAGTGGAACCAGCAACAAGAAAGGCGATGGCAACAGCAGGGAGGGACAGGGCCAAAGGATGGAGAAGGAGATGTTCTTTGGGTGAGCTGAGCAGACCAGAAATGGGGCTCAATTAGGAAGAACAGGAAACGTGTAGAGGCCGGTTCTCAGCTACCCACCCCCCACCCCCCACCCCCCAACCCTCGCCGCCCTTAGCCCCCATTTCCTTATGAAGATAGTATGGCAATCCCCCATTTTGCAGCGGAGGAAACAGACCCAAAGAGATGAGGTCAGACAGTCACTAGCAGAACTGGGGCTTGAACCCAGGCGGATGTGCCTTTCGGAGTCTTCGCCGCCAGCGGGAAGGGGTCTAAGAGGGGACAGGAGAGGGCGAGTCTCTGAGTCTGCTGATCTCCCCCAGTCCCACGTGGACAGCGACTCCTCCTCCAGTCACAGTCGCCAGGAGACGCCTCCCATCGCAGGGGCAGCGACCCCCATCCTCACCGTGGAGTCAGCCGCCGGCTTCGGGCCCGCCTCGTCCCCGCAGCGCCGCCGCTCCTCGGCGCAGGTGCGACCACTCCCCAGCCCGCAGGGTCCCTAAGTGGGCGGGAGCTGAGGCTGCAGGGGGCGGACACTCAGTCCACGGACCCGAGCGAGTGGGGGCTGATTGGTGGGCTCTGGGGAGGGGGTGGGCTCTGAAGCGAGAATTTCGCATCTCCAGGTTCTGGGAAATTTGGGGCGAGGCAGGGGTCCCTGGTGGAGCCTAGAGAGTGAATTTCCCTCCTGCCCCCCAAGTCCATTAGGGGCATGGAAAGAGATTGAGGCTCCTTCATTCCTACTTGGAGCCTTGGTGTTCAGGGGAGTAAGGGGGACTCGGGGCCGGCTGGGTCTTGGGCACCTTGGAGAGGACAGGTGTGGGCCTCGGACTCTGGAGAAGGGCGGGTGGGGGCGCCCCCAGGCCCCGCTAACCTGTTCTCTCGTCCCTCATCCCCGCAGAGCTTCCCTCCGCTCCTGCCGTTCACGGGGATCCTGGAGGCCTCAGAGGCCCTGGCCGGGCCCGGGGGCCCTGGCTGGGGTGGCCGCGGCTATGAGGATTATCGGCGCACCGGGCCACCCCCGCCCCTCGCCCTGTCCACCTGCGTCGTGCGCTTCGCCAAGACGGGCACCTTGCGGGGCGCCGCGCTGGGGCCCCCGGCGGCCCTCCCCGCCCCTCTCGCCGCCGAGGCCGTGCCCCCGGCGCCCCCCACGCGCCCGCCCCCGGGCCCGGGCCCCGCCCCCGCCCCCGCCAAGGCCTCCCCGGAGGCGGAGGAGGCGGCGCGCTGCGTGCACTGCCGCGCGCTCTTTCGCCGCCGAGCAGACGGCCGGGGCGGCCGCTGCGCCGAGGCCCCGGACCCGGGCCAGCTGCTGGTGCGCCGGCTCAGCTGCCTGTGGTGCGCCGAGAGTTTGCTCTACCACTGCCTGTCGGACGCCGAGGGCGACTTCTCGGACCCTTGCGCCTGCGAGCCGGGCCACCCGCGGCCGGCGGCGCGCTGGGCCGCGCTGGCCGCGCTCTCGCTGGCCGTGCCCTGCCTGTGCTGCTACGCGCCCCTGCGTGCCTGCCACTGGGTCGCGGCGCGCTGCGGCTGCGCGGGCTGCGGGGGCCGCCACGAGGAGGCTGCGCGGTGAGGACAGCCGCTGGGCCCGGGAGCCGTCCCGAGGGCCCACGATGCAGGGTCCAGGACCCCGGACTCCCTTCGGACCCCAAACCCCAATCTAGGCACACCGGAACTTGGAGCTTGAGTTTGGACGGAGAAATCCCAAACCTGGACCCCTGGACCCCCTTCCCCCATTTGGGACTGAAACACCCCCCCTACTCCCACGACCCACTTCAGTGGGGTGTCAGCCCAGAAGGACCCAGGCACCTTGAGTTCTGGCATCCTTTTCCCTTGCACACTCCCCTCCCACTTCTGCACCCCACGACCTAGACTGAGGAGACTCCAGGCACCCTCCCCCCCCAGACTCCACAGCTCTAGGCAGGCCAGGGGAGCACTTGAGTCCCTGAGGAATGCTGGGTCCTGCACCCTGGCTTCCCTGCCTGGCGGCATTGATGGGTTCCATACCTGATCCTTCAGGCCAAGAATTTCATGGGGCCCAGCACATCCCCCCAAAGGCTCCTGAATACTCACTTAAATATTCATCTAAAACCTGGGGCACCCATATTTTATGGCTGAGCTGTTTCTGTGACTCCAAGAGCCCCAAATGGCAAACACAAGAATTCCCCTGTCCTTGCGATCTGTTCAGACACGTGTTTGGGAGACCCCCTCAGAGCCCTGCTCCTCCAGTCCAGATGTCAGGCTTCTTGAAACTTGGGGATCTAGGGTTCAAGAGATTTGGGCCCTAAACAGGACTCCGAAGAGCCTAGGCCCCCAGATACAGTATGAAGGCCACCAACACCTCAGGGCCCAAGATCCTGGTCCTAAGATCTCAGACCCCTCTCTTCCAGTCTCTTTAGATTTCAGCCACAGAATATTTGGAATCTTGACTTCTTCATAGTCACAGATCTCCAACCCCAGTTCCCAGTTATTCATGGCAGTCTCAACCTCTGTCTCCTGTGACTACAGCCCCTAAATGACACCAGGGTGCTTTTGGAGTATTGCCTCCAAGATCCCAAGGTGCCATGGGCCATCCAGATTCAGGGGCTCAAGCCAACACAACACTGGATCTATCCCCACTTGAAGGCTTTGATCCCCTCATCCTCGAGAGAGATGGGATGCCAGGAGCAGCCCAACTTTAAGCCCAGATTTCTTTAATTGCCACCCCTTCTAGCCTAATCTCCCTCATGCCCAGCTTATGCCTCCCCTGAGCCGTGCAACCCTCAAGATTTGGGAATTCTCTTCCCCAAAGGCACCAGCCCCAGGCTTCCCTTTCCACTAGAGGGGGCAGGGGGGGTTTCCCCTTTTGAGCTGTTTGTGAAGGCTCTCCCACTCCCAGCTCCAGAGTCCAGCATTGCTGAGATGTCTGTACAGGCTGTTGGTGGAGCAGAGGTGCCCAGCTGAGGATGGGGAGTGGGGTTGGAATTCACACCCCATTCTGCAGCCCAGGATGGACACCCTGGGCTTCTTTGGGGCTAGCTCTGTTGGCACATGCACACTCATTGCACACAGTCTCATGCGCCCATTCCCACCCCTGCAGTCTTCACTAACTCCTTCCCTTCCACTTCAGACCGGGGCCTACTTTGGGAAGTTTCTAGGCCTGTCTCATGACCCTTTGAAGCCCCTCTACTAGGCAAGGGGATGCCTTGAATAGAATGAAACTCACCTGGGTACCTCAGGTTGGAAGGCCTGTATGAGAGGGCAGCGGGGTTCAAGGTCTTGGAACTAGAGGATCTTCATGTCACATGGTCTTGAGATCCACATCTGGACCACTGCACCTCCCTTTATTCATTGTCCAGGCTCGGGTAGCCCTGTGGGGGTGATGGGGTCGAGGGGCCCAGGGACATATCTTTCTGTCACTTCTTTTCAATGAACTTATTTATTACATCCGGAACCTGTGAGATTCAGCTCTCCCCACCTGACCCCGGGATGGGGGTGTCCCTCCCTGCTCCTACTTTGCCCAGCTCTCATCAGTGTCGGACACAGCAGAGCTGAGGGTGGAGGGATTGGGGGGGCGGGGCGGGAGCTGGGAAGCCTGGACACCCCCCACCCCTGCTCTGTGCCTCGGTCTCCTCCCTCCTGTGGTTGGCAGGAGCAGCTCCATTCTTAACCTACCTCGTTTTGGGGAGGGGGTATGGGGACCCGAGTGCTCTCAGGTGCTGTGGACCCCACCTCTCCTGAGGTCCCCCAGGCCTGTTCCCTGCTGATACCCACCTCAGATCCATGATTACTCTTCATCACCCCCAAGTCAGGGGTGCATGGAGGGCCAACTCTGGGGGAGCCAGGAAGACTTCAAGTCCCCTGGAGCCCCAAAGCCCAGTTTCCAGTGGCTTGCCCCTTGGATCAGATGCTTGACCCCCAGACTTAGGGGGAGGCACCCTGACATTTATCTTCCTGATCTTGATTCCGTCAGTCTGTGACCTCAGTATGGTGGCTTGTGCAGGCGGAAGTAAGGGGGAGGGTCAGAGGCCTGGCTGGGTCCTGTCATTGGGGTCGCGGTAGGGGGGCTTGAGAGATCCACTCCAAGAAATGTTTGTGACCAAGTCTCGGCCTGTGTTCGTTCTTTCTTTGCGCCCATCCCCTTCCCTCCTCAAACCCAGAGCCTTTGTCCAAAGCCGACCCAGTGTTTTGTATATTCACCCACTCAGCAAGCCCGTTGTTTCCTGCTCTGTGACAAATCTGGATCCAGGCCCCTGGACAAAAGAGCAGAACAGACAATCCTTTCCCACGAGGAGCTTATGAACTTACGAGTGATGGAGATAGAGGTTAGAAATGATGCGGACTACAGAGGGAAGCTGCTGTGATACGGGGATTGGGCCCCCCTAGGAGGAGCCTCCATCCCAGATGTCTGCGGGGAGAGGGAACCCCAAATGCTAGGTCCTGAGAGACCCGTAGGGGAAATCTCCGGACCACAAAGAAAGCAGAGGAGGGAAGTGTGGAGTGAGGGCAGAAGTGACAGTACATTCCATGGCTTTGGGGTTTACAAAATGTGAGGGAAACTCCAAGATAGCTGAGGGAAACTGACTCTGGTTCTTGGGGTCCCTCAAGCTGGGACTAGTGGGGGGAGAGACAGGAGACTGCTGGTGAGGGGGATGCGGTGGTGGTGTGTGGGCTACAGGCCACAGCAATAGAGTTGGCAGCAATGGGGCCGTACTGGGTTCATCCTGGTTACATCTAGTCTTTTGGGTGTCGCCTGTTACCATTGGTGCTCAGGACTTACTCTTGGCTCTGTGCTCAGGGATCACTTCTAATGGGGCGCAGGGAACCATATGGGATGCTGGGGATTGAACCTGGGTTGGCCATGTGCAAGGCAAGTGCCCTACCCGCTGTACTATTGCTCTGACCCCTGGTTTTGTTAATGAAGGATCAAAGGGGAAAGAGAAAAGGTAAACCTTCAAGAGAGAATGCAGACTTCTCCAGAAGAGAGAGCTCCATAAAATGAAATAAAAGGAATTACACAGTGTATTCTGAATCCATGTTGAAGTTGGAGTTCACAAATTTAGATATGGGGCTTGATAAGAACCAAGGTTTTAGTTTGTGGGCCACACCCGCCAGAGTCCAGGGCTTACTCCTGGCTCTGTGCTCAGGGATTGCTTTCGGCAGGGGCTTGGGGGAGCATATGTAGTATCGGGGCTTGAACCTAGGTTGGCCACATGCAAGGCAAGCACCCTTCTACTGTACTCACTCTCTGGTCCCTGTTACAGAAAGGATTTGAGTAACAATTTGGGGGGTTGGGGGGGTGGGCTGAGGTTTGGATCACATCCAGAGGTGCTCAGGCTAGTCCTGGCTCTCTGCTCAGGAGTGACCCCTGGTGGTGCTCAGGGGACATATGCTCAATGACTTAAATTTTTCTAAGGAACACTTCTGATTTGGGGAGGCATGGGGAGCAGGTTTTTGTTTGTGCTTGATCTGGTGGGGTTTAGGATTCAAGAAATTCTGGGATTGAGACCAGGGTCTCATACTTACAAGGCAGGTGCTCTAGCACTTGAGTTATCAACCTAGCTCTGAAATTTTGATTTTAGTGTGTGTATGGTAGAGGCGGGGTACCTGGAGGTGCTCAGGGCCTACTCCTGGGGGATACTGCAGTGTCAGAGATTAAATGGGGCCTCTGCACTGCAACGAGTACACACTAGGCCTTTCAATTATTTCCCCAACCCAACCTTGCAAACGATAATGTTTGATAATGTTTTAGTAGGGTCCAAGGTCCACAGTGGCACCTGGAATACTCTGCCTCCGGCTAGGCAGGAAGAAGGAATGAGATTAAAGGCAGAGTAGTAAATCATCCTTGTTCTTTCCCACGGAAGCATCGAATCTAGAAACAGAGCAGGACAGAGCTAGAAAGAGATTTGGTTTGGAACAAGTTTAACAGCAACAAAGCCAGTAATAGGAATACACTCAATGATTAAAATTCATGGGCTAAATTTGGATCCCAACATCCCCATGAAGTTGACCTTAGTTTCCTGGAATCTATTTTCCCTAAAAGGGGGATAAGATTAGCTTTCTTGAACACACTACTTTTATTTATTTATTTTTTGCCACACCCGGCAGTGCCCAGGGCTTACACCCAAACCTTATGGGATGCCAAAGTTCAAAGCCAGGTCAGCCTCCTGCAAGACAACTACCTTACCAGCTGTATTATCTCACCATTCTTGCTTACTTATTTTTTTCTTGGGGGGGGGGGAGGGCACACCCGGCGATGCTCAGGGCTTACTCCTGTCTCTGGTCTCAGGGATCATTCCTGTGCCTTCCCCGCTGTGCTATCTCTCTGCCACCAGTCCTGTTTTTCTTAATTGAGACCCACATCCTATGCCTATTAAGCTCTAGATACGGGCATTTAATCCTCATAAACAGCTCTGAGAGATCGGTACAATAATCAGCCCCGAACTAGTAAAGGACAGGGGCACAGACGTCTGTCGTGGAGTCAAACCCTAATTCTTTTTTTTTTTTTTTGCGTCACACCCAGCGATGCTCAGGGGTTACTCCTGGCTTTGCACTCAGGAATTACTCCTGGCGGTGCGTGGGGGACCATATGGGATGCCGGGGATCGAACCCGGGTCGGCCGTGTGCAAGGCAAACGCCCCACCCGCTGTGCTATCGCTCCGGCCCCCAAACCCTAATTCTTGAGGGCCTGACTCCCAAGGGGGCAGTTCTTTAGCCATGGTGTGCTCGCAGCCCGTCTCCCCTTCCCCGCCGAGGGGAGAAGGAAGGGGTGAAGCGCTAGCGTCAGGGCTGGGTCGGGGTTGGGGTGCCTGGGTCCTCGGAAGTAATTTCGACTCCAAGTCGGAAAGAGGGGAAACTAGTTTCTGTATTTGAGACGGAGGAGGGAGAACACTTGGTCTACGAGAGTGCCTTAAGAACTAAAGGCAGCTGAGGGGAGCTGAGAAACAGGAAAGCCAAGGTTGCCTCGAGGTTCCAGAGTCCACTCGTGGTCCCTAACCAAGGAGTCGCGGGAATCACCCAAGGGCGGCGTCCTCAGACCCGGCGCGGGCGTCTCCGAGGAGGGACCCGCCTCCTCCCGCACCAATGGGAACGCGAGGGCCCGTCGCAGAAAGCGGCTGATTGGTCAGCGGAAGGGACACGGTGCGCGCTGCGGCCCTGGGGCGGAGCCTCCCGCGGGCCGGCAGGGGGCGCTGGCCCCCGAGCACAAGCGATTCCTGATGGAGAGGGTGGAGGCGGCGGTGGCCGGGGACCTGCGGACTTTGGGGTAAGGGGATCGGGGTGTCCGGGGCGGAGGGCGCAGGCTGAGGCGGATTCGCCCGCGGAGAGCCTTATTGATCTTCCCCACGCCTTCCCGCGGCCTCGGCGCCACCGCAGCTATGGGGCTTTGCCGGGGGCGGCGTCGCTGGGCACCTGGTGCCCGGACTTCAGGGCACTGTGCGCGCGGCTGGCGGCGGAGCTGGACACTCTGGGCGGCGAGCGAGCGGCGGGCGCGGAGACTCTGATTGCCGGCGACGGTAGGCCTGGAGCGGGGAAGGACCCGAGGAGGAGGAGGGGTGCGGGTGGCGGGTGGAGCAGCGCGAGACTGATGCCCGCCGTGCCCGCAGGCCCGGACGCCGAGGACCAGTTCCTGCGACAGTTGGCCCGCCTGCTGCGGGAGTGGCACTGCCCGGACCGCGTGCTCTGTGGCGCAGACGGCGCGGCCGCGCTGCGGGAGCCCGGCGCGGGCCTGCGCCTGCTGAGTGAGTAAGCTGCGGGCGGGCAGCGCGGCGCCCGCGGGGGCGGGGGCGAGGCCACTCACGACCCGGGGCGGCCGCGGAGGGGGCGTGGCGGGGGCGTGGCCCGCGGTGCGTCGCGGAAGGCTCTGAGTAGGGCGGAGTTAGAATTTTGATACAGGGGAAGTGGTCTTGAAACCCGGGTGGGGCGGGGCAGGTGTTTTCCGAGGCTCTAAGTTAAAGGAGTTTATTCCGCACCCGCAGGTAGAGCCAGGATGGGCGACACGAGAATGCTGAGGGTTTTGAAGCCATTTGGAGCTTTTAGACACCCCCAGCCCTTCACCCCTCCAGTGGATGCGGAAAGCTTGCAACCCGCCCTCCTTTTCCCTGATTATATATATATATATATTTTAACTCTTTCTCGCCTTTTAGGCTTTCTCTGCTCGGAGCTCCAGGCTGCTCGGCTCCTCCGCTTGAAGCCGCGGCTGGAGCCCAGCCCTGCGCCGCCTAGTGGAGAACGAGCCGAGGATGAGGATAGCGTGGTCCAGGAACTGGTCCTTACGCTGCAAGCTCTGGGGCTGTCCAGGCCCCCGCCGAGGACCCCGGCTAGCCAGCTGCTGCAGGAATTGCATGCTAAGGTAGAGAGAGCTGAATGTCCTCTGGTTGGGGTTAGCGTTGGGGGAGAGCCGCCCAGTCACTGCATTCGCAAGCGCTGTGACCGCCATCCTCACATTCGATGGCCTGAGTCTTCTGGACCTTGGGGAACAGAGGTCCACAGGACAGACATCCATTCCCACCCGTCCACGTCAGGTTCTTTCTTCCCCCATCAGATCTCAGAGCTTCTGCCTTCCCTGCCTCCAGAGTCCTTGATGCCTCTCCTCAGCCACCCGTTGGATGCTCCCCAATGGGTAAGACTACTGGAATGGGGATGGAGCAATAGTACAGCGGGGAGGGCAGTTGCCTTGATCCGGGTTCAACCCCCGGCATCCCATATGGTTCCCCCAAGCACTGCCAGGAGTAATTCCTGAGTGAAGAACCACCGCTGGGTATGACCCAAAAAAGAAAAAAAAAGGGCTATAGGAATGACTTATTTCAGAGGTGGAAGATAGGGGGACCACTGGCACGACATATTTACTATTTTTGCCTAGGAGGCCCTGGAGTCTCTGTCCCAAAGCCTGCGGGATCAGTACTACTGTCGCCGCTGTCTCCTCCTAAAGCGCCTGGACGTCACAACAGCCGCCTTCCACTGGAGTGATCGTGCCCAGGTATGGGCAGGGAGTTCTGATTAGGGGGGCTACTGCCATGGGGAGAAGGATAAGAACAGGAGTATCACCTTTGGTACTTGGCACATCATTTTTGGGGAGTGGGGCATACCCAGCAATGCTCAAGGGTTTCTTCTGGCTCCACATTTAGGGATTGATCCTGGTGGGGTTCAGGGGTCCATATGGGGGTACCGGGGATCCAATCCTGGTTCGCCACATGCAAGGCAAGTACCCTGCCTGCTGTGCTATTGCTCTTCAGCGCATATTTTTTATTTATGTATTTATGTATTTGTTTACTTAGGGTCTCCCAAGCTGTGCTTAGGAGGTCTGGAGCTCCCGCTGGAAATTCTTAGCCAACTGGGCCTAGAGGTTCAGTGCCAGGACCTGAGGATATGGCACTGCTTGGGCTCCGCGGTGTGAGTGTGGGGGTGCACTGGGGCCACCTTGGTGGTGCTGGGAGCATGCAGGGCTGCACCCGACAATGCCCAGGGGTCATGGCAGTGCCAGAAATTGAACCTGGTCAAGTTGGCTCCATGCCAGGCATTTGAGAATTAATATATATAATTAATATATATTATATACATATATATACACATATATACACATATATAATATATATATATATATATATGCTCAGGGCTTACTCGTGGCTCTCTGCTCAGGGATCATTCCTGGTGGTGCTCTGGGATGGAACCTGTGTTTGCCATGTGCAAGGCAAGCACCTTAACCCCTGAACTATCTCTCTGGTCCTGGCATTTGAGAATCTTGTGAGGTCTGGGGTGGTGGAGTCTCAGGGGTCGCAGGACATTCTGGAGCCCAGGGGTGCCTGGAATCGCTGGTTTGGAGCTGGACACATCTTCAGAGCTCTTTCCCTTCACTGCTGACACGGCGAGCTGAGCTGCGAAAGGGTCTCAGAGACCATCTCCGTGATCCCCACATAGGCCCAGGGGGAAGCCATGAGGGCGGTGCTGAGCCCCATCCGAGAGACTCTGACCCCGGAACCGGCTGTCTCCGTGGCCCACGTCCTAGCAGCTCGAGCTGACCTGTCTCGTCTGATCCCTGCCACCAGCAAGGCTGCCCGCCAAGGGACCTGCTGTGCCATCAACAAGGTGGGCTGCCGGGCAGGGAAGGGACCTTGCGTCCTGCTCTTCACGCTGGTCTTACCTCCTTCGCCCTGTGCTTGTCTGCCTACTTTTTGGCTCCAGCCTTTGATCAGGGCTCACTCCTGGCGGTGCTTGGGGGACCATATACGGTGCCGGGATCGTACTGGAATTGGCCCTGTCAAGATAAACACCCTTCCTGTGGTACTATGGCTCCCGCCCCAAGAAGGATGTTTGTTTGTTTTATTTGGGGGCCACATCTGGTTTGCTTAGGGGTTATACTCCTGGCTCTGTACTCAGGCATTACTCCTGGCAGTGCTTGGGGGGACCAGTAGGATGCCCTGGACCAAACCTTGGCCAGCTGCATGCAAGGCAAGCACCCTACCTGCTATACTATCCAGCCCCACAAGAGGAATATTTTAACAGAGCAATTAGACTGTGTCCCTCACTCCCTCATCCCTTCCTTGCTTCTCCAGTGACCCCAGTAACCTAAATGCTTCCCTAACGTCACTTGGCATGAAAATCCTTCCCACTGCTTTAGCTGAGCTCTTTTGTGGATTTAGACTCTTTAAAGCAGAAATATTCGGGGCCGGATATTTCTGCTTTAAAGAGTATGCAGCCGACTCAGGTTTAATCCCTGGCATCCCATGTGGTCCCCAAGTCTGCCAGGAGTGATTCCTCAGTTCAGAGCCAGGAGTAACCCCTGAGTGGCCCCCAAACCAATACATAAATAAAGCAGAAATATCCCATTTAAGTGATTCCAGTTAGTGTCATACATATCTGTTTCCAGAGGCCTGTCCTTAACCCGAGTGGGCCTTGAAGAAAGAAGTCTAGCATAGTGAAGAGGAGGCAAGATTCAAGTTCAGAAATCAGTTGTTTACTTTAGGGAAATACAATGAGGAAAGAGCCTTACAGGGGATGCCCAAAGGCCTGATACTAAGAACAGAAACACCACTTGGCTGAAATGTTACACAAAGCCCGAAACAGACAAGAGATGAAGTGTCCTTATTAATACCAGCAAGGACATGGACCTCTGCCCTGGCCCTCCCCACTTCACCATGGCCCCTGGTCTTCAGTTCAGAATCTTCAGGCCTATTAGGGACTGGAGTGATAGCAGGCAGGTATGTGGCCGTTTCGGGTTTGATTCCCAGCATCCCATATGGTCCCCTGAGCACTGCCAGGAGTAATTTCTGAGTGCATGAGCCAGGAGTAACCCCTGTGCATCTCCAGGTGTGACCCAAAAAGCAAAAAAAAAAAAAAAAAAAAATCTTCAGGCCTGGAGTTGGTGTTTGCCTTCCATGTGGAGAACATAAGTTCAACCCTCTGGCACCCCGTATGGTCCCCTGGTCTACCAGGAGTGATTCCTGAGCGCAGAGCCAGGAGTTAGCCCTGAGCACCATTGGGTGCCACTGCAAAATAAAACAAACGAAGACCTCCACAGAACAAAACAAAAAATTGCAGGCCTGTGTCTTCAGCCAGACTGGCCCCTCCCAGTCCTGCCTCAAACCCTGGGACAAGTCTTGGTTTCTCAGCGTCCTGCTGCCCTCTTGACCAAGACAATGTGCTTCCTGGTGCTGGAGTGATAGCATAGCGGGTAGGGCGTTTGCCTTGCACGCGGCCGACCCGGGTTCAAATCCCAGCATCCCATATGGTCCCCTGAGCACTGCCAGGAGTAATTCCTGAGTGCAGAGCCAGGAGTAGCCCCTGTGCATCGCCAGGTGTGACCCAAAAACCAAAAAAAAAAAAAAAAAAGACAATGTGCTTCCTGGAAACTCAGGTCTACCCCTGTACTCACAGGTGCTGATGGGCAGCGTGCCAGACCGGGGAGGCCGCCCTGGTGAACTGGAGGCTCCCATGCCCAGCTGGAAGAATCGAAGAGAAGACGGCGGTGGTGGTGGGTGGAAGGCCGGCCGCAGGAAGAAAAAGAAATAAAGGGGCCGGGGGGCGTGACTGGGGGGTCCTCTGAGAGGCTACACTATGGTCTCAGGGGAGTCAGCTGGGCGGTTTCCCTGGTCCCCTGCTCCAGAGACCCCAAATGCCCTCCTTCCCTCTACCACGCAACACTGTGGACCGTATTTTCTGGAAAATAAGTTCAGTTGTCCTATATTTTGTTGTTTCTTTTTTTTTTGATATAGGGTCCATGCTCAGCGGTGTCTCAGGGGGCTGTGTGGTTCTGGGGGTCAAACTCAGGGCCTCGTGCATGTTAGGCACAAGCTTTGCTGTTTTCAGCGGTACCCCAAGCCCCAGTAAATTTGATTTATGCCAGCCAGAGGTCCTGTGTCTGTGGGGGCCAGATGAGGGGGACTAGGGTAGGAGGTGAGTTTGGGGGGGGGCGCTCAGTACTTTCCAAGGCCTTTGCTTTGTTTGGTTTAAGCTCCCTCCTGTTGCCCCTTCCCTTCATTGCTGTTGTGATGGTGGGAGTCATGGGTGCCTGGCTGGGGTGCTCACAGGGCAGGCGCACATCAGGTTGGGTGCTCATACGCTCGCTGCGGTGCTCCGAAAGGTTTGCGCTTCTGTAGCTGCCATGCCTGCCAGGGTCACACGCTTAGCTGAGGTGCACAGTTATGGTTCTGTCATCTCTGGACTGGGGGGGTCTCTGTGGTGCTCACGCACATGCTCGCAGGAGTGACCCATCCTGGCGGTGGCACTGGAACATCTTTTAGTGGTGGTGGTGGTGGTGGTGGTGTTTGTCCAAGCATCCCACCTCTTTTTGTAAGGTTGCAATTGGCTGTTCCCAGAAATCACGTGCAACATTGGGATCTTAGTAGAGCTTCTGGGATCATACTTGGCATGTGTAGACACCAGGGATTCGAACTCAGGACCCTATGCTCGCCAGGCAGATGGTTATGCCCAGTTCCTGTGCTAGTCCTCTGGACCCCAAAGTTCTTTGCTTTGCAGGGGTACATCTTTTCCTTCCTGTGGATAGTGGGTATGGTAGCACAGGCACTCACAGGTACCACTGTGGCCTAGCCCTGGGGGGTTTGTGTTTGTGGGAGATGCAGGGAATAAAAACTTAAGCCCTCCAGGGACCGGACTGATAGTACAGCGGGTAGGGCATTTGCCTTGCATGCGGCAGACCCGGATTTGATCCCCGGCATCCCATATGGTTCCCCTGAGCACCGCCAGGAGTAATTTCTGAGTGCAGAGCCAGGAGTAACCCCTGAGCACCGCTGGGTGTGACCCTAAAAGCAAAAAAAAAAAACAGCCCCCCAAAGCTGACATTTCCAGTAGGGCCAGGATAGAGTGTCCAGTGTCCAGTTGGGCAAGGCCTTGGGGGCAGAGTGAAGCAGGAAGGGCAGAGGCAGGGCGGTGATAGGTTATGAGTTGAGTGTGGTCAGGGGAGACCCCCGGGAGCAGATGATCCTTGAACTGAGTCCTCAAGAAAGAGCCAGGGGGGAACTAGGGAAAGGCTTTGCAGCAGAGTGCGGTCAGTGCAAAGGCCCTGAGGTAGGGTTTGGCACCTGTTTAAGGACCATGGAAGCCAGAGACACTTAGGCCAGAGTCAGGGGGTGAGTGAGGAGAGGGAATGGGACAGATGGGGTGAGGTGGGGTGGGCTTTGGCCAGGACTCTGGCTTTGCCTCCTTGGGGCTCTGAACAGAGAGAGACAGACTCCTACTGCCCCTTTTCTGGCCTGGGCTGTTCCTGGGCCCAGTGTTGGGACTCCGCAGCCTTCTCCCCTCTTGGTCCTGACACGCCTTCCTGTAGTTCCCTTGAGAAGCGGACCAGGGCCTGGGGCCCCCCACCTGCAGGAGCACCCCGCAGAGTCTCCCGGAATGGAGGGCCGGAGCTGTTCTGGAGCAGAGGAAGGAAAGAACGTGGACCGGGAGGAGGTCGCAGACCTCCACGGAGGCAGGGGTTCGGGAAGATGCCGCGCCTTTAGGGATTCCAGGGGTGCCAAGTAACAGGACTCAAAGCTGGCTATGGGAGAGGAAGTCTGGCGAGGCCTAGGAGCTGGGCTCGGAGGGCTGGCCGGGTGGCTGGGCTGGCGCTGGCCGGGGTCCCTGGGAGGAGGAAGAGAGTGGGGAGGGGGAGACGGGAGGTCAAGGCATTTCATTGCCAGGGCCAGTTTTGGGGGCCTTCCAAGTGGTGCTCCGGGGCCTAGGGGGCCCTCCTGGTGATTCTCTGCCAACTGAGCCAGCAGTGTATGAGGGTCCATGAGGTTCGGGTGGTCCCTGGACCCTCCTGCTGTGCGCCTGCATGCCTTCCCCCATGCTGTCTTCCTGGGCCCCGCACTAGGTCCTCGTTAAGAGGGAGAAGAGAAAGGACAGCAGAGACGGGGTCATGATGGCCCCCGAGGACCTGACCTCCCCATCAGAGAGTGTCTGCCAGTGCAGGTGGGATTTGCTCCACCGACCCTGGCCCCCCTGGCTTTGCTGTCCTTCTTCCTTCTCTCACTAAGTCCCTTTTCTCTCCCCTCTCTCCCTAACAGTCAACTCTCCTTTTTTCTCTTTCTGTTTGGTTTTGGGCTACACTTGGTGGTGCTCCTGGCTCTGCACTCAGGGATCACTCCCGGAGGGGATCGGGGGTCTTATGGGGTTCCGGGGATCAAACCTGGGGTAGCCACCTGCTAAGTGAGCACTGAGCCCGCAGCCCTACCTCTCCATCCCCCAAAGAGTGAAATTTCACAACCTGCCCAGCACCTCCACCCCACACCCCCAGCTCTGACGCCCTGGGCCCTTTTTATTTTGCTGCACCTTTACACATTGGCCAGGGACCCCCTCGTGAAACAGTGCTCCTGTGATGAGTTTGGGGGAGGGAACAGCCCCTTCTCACCGGCTCGGGTTCCCAGCAAGGAGGTGGGGGCTCTGTGTGGCATAGCGAGCTGTCCGTCTCTGGTTCCAGGGAAAGTGTGTAGGAGAGATTGTCCTCAGAGGCTGTTTGTGGGGGGGCGGGGCGTGATTCGAGGGAGAACCCAGTAACCTGGGAGGGAATCCCCAGGCCCCCTCCCCTGGATAGCTTCCTTGAGGTCTTACCACAGCTGACGGGAGGAGTGGGTGTTGGGGGGCTGGCCACAGCCAAGGGGCCCCCATCTCCCTTGGCCCCTGGCCTCTTGCACTCGGCCTTCACCTGGTCCCGGCAGTGCTTGTGACAGCACAGTCCACAGTCTGGGGGAGGTCAGAGGTGAGGGACACTAAGCCCAGGCTGTGTACCCCTTCTAGCCCACAGGATCCATCCCCTGCCCCACTCACCCCGACAGCGGTAGCCTTGCTTGGTGACTCCCCAGAGCTGGAACAGAGAGCAGATTAGGGTGGCAGGCCTGGGGAGAGGGGCAGAGGCGGGGGGGATGGGAGCAAGGGATCCCTGGAGGACTAAGACTTAAGCGGGATCTGAGGCCTAACGGGGTCTGAAGAGGGGCTGGAGTGATAGCACATTGGATAGGTCGTTTGCCTTGCATGAGGCCGAGCCGGGTTTGATTCCCAGCATCCCATATGGTCCCCTGAGCACCGCCAGGGGTAATTCCTGAGTACAGAGCCAGAAGTGACCCCTGTGTATCGCCAGGTGTGACCCAAAATGCAAAAAATAAATAAATACATAAATAAATGAAAAAATTAAAAAAAAATAAAGCGGTCTGAAGAGTTTGTGCCATCGCCTCGAATGTGAGAGTTCAGTCAACACTGGGATTACCAGAGAGCCAATGAATATTAGCACTGTGCCAACAGGCACCACGGCTGCAGGGAGCCCCAGAGGCAGCAGGAAGTGGCCGGGGAAGGGACCCGGGGTGTGCTAACTGGGCGTGGTTCAAGAACAGAGTGAGCTGGCCGGGGCTGGGGTCTGCAAAACGCGTGAGTCCAGGGATGATGCAGGGATTGAAAGATCCAGAGGCTGGAGGCAGGTTCTGTGTGGAGATGTCTGCCAGGATCGGGGTTCTGTGGGGCTTGAGGGATCCTCTCAGCACTTCTGCACAAGCTGGAGATGGCCTGGTATCTGGGCACCACCCAGCCCTCGACCCCCTGCAGGTCCCCAGAAGGTGGCAAATTTCTGGGTGGAGGGTGTTGGGTTTTGAGCAATACCTGGTGTGCTCAGGACTTACTTCTAACTGTGCTTAGGCTCACTCCCAGCGGGACTGGTCGGGTGGGGAACCATATGGGGTGCCAGGGATCAAACCTGGGTTGGCCATGTGCAAGGCAAGTGCCCTGCCTGCTGTTCTATCGCTCTAGCCCCGTGGAAAATTTGGGGATGACTGGATGAAAGGGTGAGTTTTCTGTCCTTTGGGGACTATGAGTGTTGGTCTCGAGGCATCAGGGACCCCAGGGAGGCCCCCAGCGGCGGGCAGGGCAGAGACTCACGAAGCCACTGCAGCTGTCACAGAAGGTGGGCTTGCGGAAGGTGACCCCGTGGAAACAGTGCAGGGAGTCCAGGCCCAGCTTGGAGCAGATGGCGCTGGCCCGCAGCAGGTAGTCCGTCAGCTCCTCGCGGCTGAACGAGCCGCTCCTGGGACATAGCCGGCACTCAGCGGGGGGTGGGGGGGCTGGCCCTCCCCCCAGACCTGGGGATTGGGGTGCAGAGGGGCGGCTTACCCCTGGCGGGGGAGCGGGTGAAGCCCGTGGCAGGCGAAGGGGAAGCTGCCCGAGAGTCGGTGAAAGTCGTCCTGAGAGATGGTCCCTCGGCCTTCAGGGTCGTAATTCTTGAATACGGACTTGGAAGAGGGTGGGGAGGATTCCGGTCAGGCCTCTGGGGGCATTCTGGGCTGCCTCCTGGGCACCCCCAGGCCAGGCCCTTGTCCCCTCACCCCGTCCCCTGCCTTACCTCTACCACTTGCTCCACGTGGCGCCGCAGCGTGATCCTGTCAGGCTTGGGGGTCACGCCGGGGGCCCACTCTACCACCAGGGGTGCTTTGAAGGGAGATGGTGGCTGGGGCAGGGGCAGAAGGGCCCAGTTAGTCCGGGTGTGGCTGTAGCAGTTGGAGGTCAGAGGCCAGGGGTTGTGGGGGCTCAGAGGTCAGGGGTCAGGTCTCACCAGGCTCTTGGGACACCGGGGCTCCCGGGCGTAAGAAAGTTCGTAGATCTCATCCTCCGTGTAGAAGAGATCTAGGGAGAGCTGGGGGTGCACAGGGCGTTACGCCCCCACCTCCCTCCACCAGCCCCTAGCCCTGCAGTGTGCCCACTCTCACCTCTGCCCTTGTTCTCTGGGGTCCCCCAGGGTTCTCGTGACGTCAGAGCCCCCGATCACAAATCCAGAAGCCCGTTTCCTCACACTGACCTTTTTCTAGGCCCTATTTGAGACGGGAACTTGGTCCCCTCGTTGCCCTCTGCTCAGGCCTTAAGGGCCCCCTCCGCTGGGCTCTTTTCCTTGACTGCCCTGTGTTCCTGCCAGCATCATTTCAGCTGCAAAAACTGTACTTTGCTTCTTTTTTGGGGGAAGGTGAAGGTATGTGTGTGTGGTGATGGGGGAGGGGGTGGGCAGGGCATACCTGGTGGTGCTCAGGGGTTACTCCTGGCTCTACACTCAGGAATTGCTCCTGGTGGTACTCTGGGGATCATCTGGGACCCTGGGGATTGAACCCAGGTAGGCTGCGTGCAAGACAAATGCCCTCCCTGTTGTACGTACCCAACGTTGTACGTACCCAGTTATGGCTCCGGCCTAAACTGCACTTGGACTCTGAGTTCCTGCTGCCAGCCTGGTGCTCAGTGTGGCCTGAATGATTTTTTGTTTGGGGGTAGCATTTGGAGATTGGACCCATAGTCATGCAGGGCAAGTGCTCCCCCACCTAGTAGTGTCCCTGGCCTCTGGCGCCTCGTAGGGCCTTCGAACCAGGGCCCCGACTTCTACTTGCACGCTCCCTGCTAACGACAAGCCGCCTCTGTCTCAGGATCTGAGCCTCAGCCGGACCATCTCACACACTCCGTCTCAGAGCACCCATCTTTCTCCTGCCACCGTTCCTTAGCATCTGTGTGTTTCTATGTGGAAGAGGTAACCCAGTCAGGCCACGCTCCCACAAGCCCAGTGTCATGAACATGCCAACCCTTAGGGCTGAAGTTGACCTGTGTGGGTTCTGCTGTGGACTTGACCACTGTGGGGCAGCTGGCAAGTGACTGCACTGCTGTGGGCCTCGGTTTCCCCGTCTTTTGTATGGGCGCCAGAAGAGTCCCCACCTGGGAGGGTTGTGAGGATGGGATGCAGTCCCGTGGAGGGAGTTGCCTGGCTTCTAGCAAGTGATTAGTTGCTTTTGGCTGAGATGTTGGGTATGTTCAAACTAGAGTCAGAAGTGTGAATGCTCGGAACATTCTGGGGCCCAGATCAATGGGTGTTGTATTGTTGGGGGCAGAGAGATCCCTTAGGTAGAGTTTCCCTGTTTCAGACACTCTTCTAGGGCTCTGTGTGAATGATAGCATTAGTGAATTCTTCTCAACCATTCTGAAATGGGTCTTATTATTGTTTTGTTTATAGGGGGCACATTCAGCGGTGTGGGGAGAGGTCACCCCTGGCTCTGTGCCCAGGTTTGCCTCAGCAGTGCATGGGGGACCCTGCAGCTCCTACTTTATAAGTGCTCAGACCATTGAGCTACTTCCCTGGCCCCTGAGACAGTGGGTCCTATTATCATTCCCATTTTGCAGATACAGAAACTGATGCCCAGGGGTTTAATGGCTTGCCTAAAGCCACATGCCTAAAAGAGTCTCAGACACTCTGGTTTTCCCCCCACCCTCACCCTGTGGCTCTCTGGTCCTGCAGCCATCCCCCACCTAAGACCCTAAGTGCCAGCACGAAGCCAGCCCTGCCTCTGGGCCCTGGGATGCCGGGCAGCTCACCGTGAGCAGATGCAGTAGATCCTGGTTGGCACTGCCTGGGGGGTGCTGCCTCTGCAGGGCTGCCAGCTCCTGCAGCCGCAGGTAGAGGCTGTTGAGTTTGGGGAGGTGCAGGCGACCATCTGGCAGCCGGTCGGGCTGGGCCTCGTGTAAGGACACCAGGTCCTTGAGGTGTACTCCCAGAACAGGCACCCGGAAGCCCGTGCAGCCGGCCCAGGTGCGGCGGTAGCGGGCGTAGTTGTTGTGGGAGGCAAGAAGCTCAGTCAGCTCCAGCAAGGCCTGTGTTTTGGGGGTGCATGTCCGGGAGGTGGTGGTGAGGTGGCTCCTTCTTCCTCCACACCCCATAACGAGGCACATCCCCTCTAGACCCCCCACACTGGCCACTGCCTATTCTCAGACTCTTCTCCCAGAGCTCTCATCCCAGAAATTCAGCTCCACACACTGATCCCAGCTGCCATTCCCCAAAAATCCCAGATTTGGGTTTTTGACAACCTTCCTCTTGTCCTATGCTGACACTCAGATACTGTGTTCAGCAGGCAGGGGGCCTCTGCACCCCCATTTCCTGCCACCTCCGGGCCTTGGCCACGCACCAATTGCACCAATGACTCATCTCCCCAAGTGCATCTTAGGACACCCTAAGCCACGCTCCTCCCATGGGTGGCCCAGATGAGGGCGTCTGTGGGGGTGTGACTTCATCCCCAGCAGGACCGAACATTCTCCCCAAAGCTCTTCCCTTCCCATCTGCGTCTCCAGCTCAGGGACCAGCTGCAGAGGCCTCCAGGAGAGGCCAACATCAAGGATGGGAGTGAGGACAGAGGATGAAGTCGGGAAGCCCCGGGGTCTGTGGAAGTTGGAGAAGCAAAGTCTGTGGTGCGGGGAAGGGCTGAAGGGGGCTGGAGGAAGCGGAGCTTGACGGCTGGGGAGGGCCGGGGAGGGTTACCTTGGTGCTGTCAGGGCTCAGGTGGACGTGGGAGTCCTTGAGTCGGGAGATGGCGCTGTGACACAGGCCTCCTGTCACGGCCATCAGCGTGTTGAAATTCTGTAGTTGGTGGAGCCTCTGGAAAGGATGGGCAATACAAACTGGTGGGTGTCAGGGGTGTGGGTCTGACAAAACCCGGGTTCGGATGAGCGGCCGCCAGGGGAGGTGTGGTGCCAGGCATACATGAGTGTGGACAGGTGAAGGTGTCCAGCAGGAGTGGCCCCCACACTGGTGCCCTGTAGGGAACAGTAAGGTGAAATCTGAAAAAAAGTGGGGAGTCTGGCAAGTATGGGGAAGGACAGGTTTGTGGCCCCAGTAGGAATAGGGGAGTCAACGCAACGGCAGATGCCCGGGATCAGACTGTGCTGAGAATGGGGGAGGGGAGGAGAGGTCCTGACACTTGGCAGAGGTAAGAACTGGGATGGGTGGGCTGGAGCGATAACACAGTGGGTAGGACGTTTGCCTTGCATGTGGCCAACCCAGGTTTGATTTCCGGCATCCCATGTGGTCCCCCAAGCACCGTGAGGAATAATAGTAACTCCTGAGTGCATGAGCCAGAGTAACCCCTGTGCATTGCTAGGTGTGACGCAAAAAGCAAAATTAAAAAAAAAATGAATTGGGATGGGGCTGGAGAGAAAGGACAGCGGGGAGGAGGGAGGGCGCTTGCCTTACATGCAGCTGGCCCGGGTTTGCTATCTGGCACTCCATATGATGCCCTCCTCCCCAGCAGGAGTGATCCCTGAGTGCATAGCCAGGAGTAAGCCAGGACCACTGCTGCGTTTGGCCCAAATCCCCAAACACAAAACAAAAATCAAGAATTGGGCACAGGTGACAGTGAGTCAGTGTGGGGGTCAACCTGACACCAGGCAAATCATCTCAAACTCCTGCAATTTCTTTTCTTGGGGGAGGGGCTACACCCAGCAGTGCTGGAGGATCAAACCGAACCCTGCATTCTGGCCCTTCCGTTGAGCTCTCTCTGGCGCCTCTAGCAAGTTTCGCTGTGACTTGCGTTGTGTTGCTGTGAAGGTGGGACCAGGGAGGAGACCCCTTTCCAAAGACGTGGGTACCCCGGGACCAAGGTGGTGGGGGCAGGAGGAAGCAGGGTACTGGAAGGAGGCAGAGGAAGGGCGTGTCTGCGAGGAAGTACACAGAGGGCGTGGCGGGGGCGGAGTGGGAGGTGGGGAGGGCGGGTTCCCTTTTCTCCGGAAGGGAGGGGGGTTTCTGGGAAGGAGTTGGGGTGGGGGGGAAGGGGACACCTAATAGGGTGGGAAGACGCTCTTCATTGTCCTGAGTCTGAGATCAGGGCACTGGGGAGGAGGGTGATTGATGATGCAAAAGTGTGTGTATATGTGTTTGTGTGTGTGTGTGTGTGTGTGTGTGTGTGTGTGTGTGTGTGCGCGCGCGTGTGTGTATGTGTGTGTGTGCGTGCGCGCGCGAGCGCAGCATGAGAGTTTGCTTTCATTTGGGGATGAAATGTTCAAGTATGGTTAGGAGACGCTGCTGCGAGGGAAAATCAACTACTGTGAGATCTAGACCAGGGAAGAATGCAGGATCAGCGGGGACTTAGAATCCGGACTCCGCGGCCCAGGAACGTGGCCAATCACGAGGGGCGTGGCCAAGGGGCGTGGTGGGCGTGGTCACGGAGGCAGTCCAAGTCCCCGAGGTCCCCCCGGGAGCCTCATCTCCCGGGCGTGGCGACACTCTCGGCGCGCCCAGGGCCCAGAGGAGCAGCAGAAGGGCGAGCCTCACCTGCGCCACGTGGATGAACTTGTCCAGCACCTGTGCTCGCTGGGCTGGTCCCGGCCGGCTCAGCACCATGACCTGTACCCAGCGGGACACGCTGTTGCTGAGACCTACGGATCCCTCCAGGGCCGGACAGCCCCGCACCGAGCCCTGCAAAACGTAGTCCCGCAGGTCCTGGGGCTGGGGAGAAAATGGGGGTCAGGCGTGCGGGGGAGGGGCGCCCGCTGCTCTGGGCGTCAGGTCGCCTCTGCTGTCCTACCGCCCTCTGACTTGGATAACATTTGTCGTCTGCTCATCCCAGGCTGTCACATGCTCCTGACATCAGCGGTGTCCTCTCCAGGAGGAGACCTTTAAAATGCAGCGAGGGAGTATCCCGGAGCCTTGTCATACCCTGCTAGGATGCAAACACTGTGGCTCTCCTGTCCCAGAGACCAGAGCATGGAGGCAGAGGTCGAGAGAATTCCTCCCGGGCCACACAGGCTGCGCCAGGATTGGTCTGCAGCCAGTGAAGGGAAGCTTGGTCAAGAGGATATGAAACCAGGTTCTACTCGTTCCGTTCAAAGGGGTCAACAGCGTGTCCCTGCAACACTGTGTGGACAGCCAGGAAATGAAGCAACCGGTCCCCCACCTTGCCTTCAGAAGATGAAAGCCAGAGCTCACACAGAGGTGGGAGGGTATGAGCTGGCCATTAGAACAGGTCAACTGTGGCCTTTCTTTTCTTTATCCTTATTTTGGTTTTTGGGCCACACCCAGTGGTGCTCAGTTCTTATTCCTGGCTCCGCACTCAGAGGACCATGTGTGGTGCTGGGAATGGAACCCATTTGGCTGCATGCAAGGCAGGCACCTTACCCACTGTGCTAGCGCTCCAGTCTCTTAACTGTAGCCATTTCAAATAGTTGCACCCGACCACCTGGACCCTGGCCCAGGCCCTGATCCCACAAGGCTGGAGCTATGAAGTCCCTCTCACACAGAAAACAGAACTGAGTGCTCCCTGAACAAGTAGACAGGAGTTGGGGCTCTTACTGGGTGCCAGGTGCTGGGGTAAGCAGTTTTCTGGGGATACCAGGAATTGAACCCAGAACCTCATGTTAGCATGGGACCTCCGAGCTCCACACCAGCCCCTCCCACCACAGTAAATGGTCATATAGTTAAATGACCTCCTGTCCCAAGGAGTATTATAACCCCCCATTGACAGATGAAAAACTGAGTCCCAGAGAGAGTGGGGAACTGGCTCAGTTACCCAGGAAAGAAGGGGGTGGGGGTGGGGTTTGAGCGCAGGCATCCATGGTTCAGCTGGCTTAGCTCATTCTCCAGGACCCCATAGCGTCCAAGGCTGGGAATTTGAAGCCTCTGTCTAATGCCCACATAGGGGTCCTTTCAGCCCTGCTCCATCCCACCCCACATTCTCCCTGACTGGGGGCAGGGGCTCCTCACCGTGATCGCCTGGAAGGATCGGAATTCCAGGTAAGTGAGGTGCTGCGCCAGCTCCCCCGCCTCCAGGTGGTCGAAAAGCAAGGACACTTTGCGCTTTTTGCCCAGTCCCGGGCTGCTCATGGGTGCTGGGGGCCCAGGGCCACCTGGGCTGAGGCTGCAGGCAGGGTAGGGCAAGGGGATTGGAGGAGTTGTTGGCAGGGGCTGTGGGGAAGGAGCGAGAAGGCAGAATGGGGTGGTGAGGGAGGGGAGGGTTTGACTCACAGGTTGGAGGGGTCACCAAGGTTCCTCTGGGCTGAATTGCCCTCTTCACCCACGGTGGCCCAGAAGCGACCTATCACTTCTTCCAACTGGGGCTCCTGGTGCATTTCAGGGTGCTGAGTCAGCCAGTACCTAAGCGGGGGTGGGAGGTGAGGGGAAGGTCTCTTAGAGAGAATTGGGGGGCTAAGGAGTCTCGGTACAGGGCTGGGGAGTCTCTGTAAAGTTGGGGTTCATAGAAGCAGTGGCCTGAGAGTAGCTTAGGGATCTCTCATCATAGGCCGGGGAGTTTTTGGGGCACAGACTGAGGGGATCCCTTGCAAGTGAGACTATTAGTAAGCAGGATAGTGGGTACCCTGGGGTGAGATTGGGGGGCAACAGATGGCAGTCTCAGGGATCAGAGAGAGTGGGGAACTGACAGTAGCTGCACACCCATGGGGTCTATAGGAGCTGGTGAGGGGCCTCTGAGTAGAGCGGGATCAGGAGCAGCATTCGGGGATCTTAACCACTGAGCCAGTATGTCTCCCAAGGAGGCGTTTCTTTGGTTTGGGCTTTGGCATGTTGGGAATCAAACCTGGCTCTTTTGCATGCACCACGTGCATTTTCCCACCAAATCCTGCTTCTGGTCCCTCAGAAGTGGAATTTGGGGGAGCAGGTGGGTCTGTGAGGGATGCTGTGAGATGCTCTGGGAGGTATCTTGTAGGGGGGGGTGTGGGAAGAGGGTGGGGGTCTCGGGGCCCCCTACCTGACCAGGTGGCAGATCTGCAGCCGCCTCAGCTCCTGTGTGGTCCCCGAGGCCTCCTCGTACCTGAGTGAGGGTCAAGGCTCCAACCCTGACCAGCTGTGCCCCTCCCTGCCCCAACTCTTGCCTGGCCAGTCCAGGCCCACCCCGCCCGGCCTCGCCCAGGAGGATATAAGGTCAGCAGGCGGGTGGCAAGGTGGGCGGAAGGCAGCACCCAGTTGTGCATGGCCAGGGCCATGTTGAGCAGATGATCCCCGCGACACAGGTTGCCAGCCGAATCTGGGGAGGAATACGGGCCTCAGATGACCACCCAGAGCAAAGGCCGGCTGGCCACCTGTGCGAACTTGGGCGAGTCACTGGACTTCCCGGCCTGGGTCTCCTCATCTGTGCGCGGGGCCCAGAACAGCTCGGCAGCCCGAGCCCCAGGCCCATCCCCCCATCTCAGGAGGAAGAAACACAACTGTCTTTTACCCCAAATAGAATTGAGACTCATGTCAGTCACCCCCCTCCCCCAAATCAAAGGAGGCCCAGAGACCTGGGGTGGGGCGCCTGGCCTGGCCACGGGAGGGGATGTGGGGTACGCGGCGCTCACCAAAGGACTGGATGCATTTCTCCAGCAGCTCGTCTTCGCTGCAGCTGCCTTCACCCAGCCTGCCCAGAGCCATGGATGCCATGACCTTGCTGATTTCCCGGGGGCTGGGACATGTCTTGTGGCGGCGAGCCTGGCGGGGCCGGCCCCGACCCCCGGACTTCCCTGGACATTCCTGGTGGGATTTCCTGTGGGCACAAGCCCCAGGGGCAGAGTCCTGAGATGCTGCATCATAAAGGCAAAACTGGACAATGTCCACCCTGACCGCAGGGGCAGAAACCCCAAAAGCATAGTTGGTGCCTGCTTCCACGGGGGACTCCAAGTCCCTCTTCAGGGGTGCCAGGACAGAGACCCTCAGCTCAGTTCTGAAGTTTGCCAGGGAATCATGGGAGAGGGACCCCCCAACCCCGGGATGACGAAGGAACCTCCAAAGAACCATCAAAACTCACTTCTCCAGTCATTACCTCCCCGCCCCCTTGAATGAACAGTGCCAAGGCATCCTGTAAGAGACAAACTTGGGAGACCTCTAGGATTACTTCTGGGCTCCCTGAGAATCAGATCAGAAGACCCCAGAATCATTTCAGGAGGCTGGAGCGATAGGACAGCAGTAGAGTGTTGCCTTGCGCCCAGTTGACCTGGATTTGATCCACGGCCTGCCATAGGGTCCCCCACGCACCACCAGGAATAATTCCTGAGTATAGAGTCAGGAGTAAACACTAAGCCTTGCTGGGTGTGGCTCCCCAAAACTGAAATAAAATCCCCAAACAGAATTGTTTCTGCTTGCCCCAGGGGAGATGCATGAAAGCTTTTGCCCTGGTCAGAGAGGTAGCAGAGCAGGTCAGGCACTTGCCTTTCATCCCAGTACCCTGGTTTGAATCCCTGGCAGTGCCTCTGCTCTCCTAAGAACCACCAGGAGTCATCTTTGAGTACAGAGTCAGAAATAACCCCTGAGCACTGCTGGGCAATATCCAACACCCACTCTCCCCGACTCCCTGCCACCCTAAAAAGAGCTTTTGCTTGGAATCTCCAAAGCCTCACCCCCACTTCCTCCGACCTGACTTCTAAGACCCACCTCACCATGTTTCCCCTCAATTGCTCTTTACTCCTCTCCCCACCCTCATGGAGCAGTGACCCCCAAGATTAGACTTCTCCCCTCACCCCCATCTCCTCCTCAGTGACAGATCCCCTGGATGTCCCTGGACTTGGAACCTGGAGAGGAGCGAGGTGTGCAGAGGCTGGCCAGGAAGTTCCAGGGACAGAGTAGCTTCAAGGAACGTTTAAAAATAACCTTGTGCCTCCTCAGGGCCCGGTAGTTGGGGGAAGAGGGCTATGGAGAAACTGGGATGGGGAGGAAGGGGAGTATGGCCTCAGGCCCCGAAGACGCAGACTAACGGGGTTGAGGGGTGGGGACTTAGTGCCCCCTGCATGACTTTGCATTGGTGACTTAGTCTTTCTGCGTCTCAGTTTCCTTCTATGAAAGGTGAGGACCAGACTAGCAAGATAGTACAAGTGTGTTGGGGCCGGAGCGATAGCACATCGGGTAGGGCATTTGCCTTGCACGCGGCCGACCCGGGTTCAATCCCCGGCATCCCATATGGTCCCCCAAGCACCGCCAGGAGTAATTCCTGAGTGCAAAGCCAGGAGTAACCCCTGAGCATCTCTGGGTGTGACCCAAAAAGCAAAAAAAAAAAAAAAGATAGTACAGTGTACAATGCACTTGCAATGCATGAGGCCGACCCTGGTTTCATCCCTGGCATCACATATAGTTCCCAGAGCACTGCCAGCACAGAATTAGGGATAATGCCTGAGTACCACCAGATGTGACCCAAAATCTAAAAAAAAAAAAAAAAAAAGAAGGAAAGAAAGAAAGAAAAGAAAACCAAAACAAGAGGAAATAAAAGGAAAAGGAAAAAAAAGTACATTCAAGGGCCAGAAAGACAGTACAGTGGGTAGGGCGTTTGCCTTGCACGGGGTTGAGCCAGGTTTGATCCCCGGCATCCCATATGGTCCCCCCAAGCACCGCCAGGAGTAACTCCTGATTGCAGAGCCAAGATAACATCCCTGAGCATCGCTGGGTGTGACAAAGAGGAAAGTACATTCTTGTACTTTCCATAGTAACTGCTCACAAATAAGAGAAGGTGAAGGCCAGAGGGGAAGTTCCACAGATGAGGCACAGATGAGGCCAAGCACAGGTGAGGCACGTCCTAGAGCTCAGTAAGTCCAACCCGGCGACCTGCTGAATGACAGCACAGACCCGTAGCAGGCAGGAGCCTGGGTGTCCATCCTCATAACTCAGTCTCCAGCAAACACCAACAGCGCTGCTTGAGAACTCGATCTACCTTCCCACCCCAGAACCACAGAACTGCAAAGTTGGGAGGCGAGCCCAGCACCCCTTGTTAGTTCAATCCCCCAGGCCTGAAGCCCACCCAGGCTTGAGAGCTGCTCCCCGCTATCTCACTGCAAACTTACGTACATCTCTCTGAGGAGGGTCTCTGATGACTCGATGGATAGGGAAAGAAACGGAGGCACAGAGTAGTTAAACAACTTACTTCAGGTCACACAGCTAGAAAATGAGGCTGCTGAGTTGCCAACACTAGCCAGCAGGATATTGCCAGGAGGGGAACCCTGTGCCCGTCAGGAGTGTGCTGGGTGAGGCCGCAGGAGCTGGCCGGGGTGGAGGGTCGGCCATTGCCACATGCAGGAAGCTTGCCCAGGTGAGAAGATGCCCATCCCGAACCGTAGACCGCAGCCACTGCTCCCAATGTTTACCTGCCGTCTACCCGCTTGCAGTGCCCAGGCGGGGTTGGAGAGGCAGGGGAGCAGCCTTGCGTCACAGTCCCCTCCCGAGGGCCAGGGCCCTGCAGGAGCCCACAATTTCCAGTACAGGGGCCAGTGGCTGGGAAGGGGAGGCAGGTGGGGAGGAGCACGCCAGCTTAGTGCTCAAGCGGGGATGGGAAGGCGCCAGGGGACGCAGAATGGTCCAGACTGGGCTGCCGAGGGAAGGCCTGCCTGGCTCTGGGTTCCTTCTTCCTGGTACCCCCACTCCCGCTCTGAGAGGAGGTCCCCCAGCACCCCACCCCTGCTGCCACCTCTTTCACCTTCTCCTGCAACCCAGGAAGCCAGGGTTCTCCCTGTCCATCTCCTGGCTGGGTTCTCTTATCTTACCTCTTGCTGTCTTTCCTGTTCATGCTTCCGGCAGGGGCACTGGGGTATTGCAGGGGGCTGAACCCTTCCCCCAGTGCTCCATCTGCTGAGCCCCTTGAGAGCTGGGGCCGCCGTGGTGCTTGGGAGGGAAAGAGGAACTGCTCCTCCCCACCCACCCCAGGCCAGGGGGAAGGAAGAGGCTGGGGAGAGACTGAAGATCCCCCCTCCCCTCCCCCCCATGGGGATCCCTTCAAGCTGAGGTTTCCGGGTGCTGCTAGCACACAGCAGGCTCCCGCTCTATCTCCCCATCTCTGTCTCGAGACCCGTGATTCTCGGCTCTGCCCGTTCAGTTTCAGTAGAAGCAGGTTTTGTTTTCACAATGTCTGACCCATTTATGTAGACACACAGACTCATATACCCGGATGTCTGCAGGACCCCTGTGGGGACCGCACACAGGTTTCTAAGTGTTTCTTTTCCTGCTTCTTCCACTCTAATTTGGTTCCACAGAAACCATTGATATTTCAGAAAGCTCTGTTACTTTTATTTTGTGTGTGTGTGTGTGTGTGTGTGTGTGTGTGTGTTTCCTGAGGGGGAACACACTCAGCATTGCTCAGGACTTATTCCTGGTTCTTGGCTCACCTAGTGGGCCCTGGGAGACCATATGGGGTGCTGGGGATTGAACACAAGCAACATGCAAGGCAAGTGCCACTATACTACTGTTCTAGCCCTTATTGCTTTTATTTATTTATTTATTTATATTAGGCTCTTTGGGTCACACCCGGCAATGCTCAGGGGTTACTCCTGGCTCTGCACTCAGGAATCACTCCTGGTGGCGCTCAGGAGATCGTATGGGATGCCGGGGATTGAACCTGGGTCAGCTGTGTGTAAGGTAAACGCTCTACCTGCTATACTGTATTCAATCTCCCCTCCCATTATTTTTATTGTAAATAAAATATGTGTTATTTTATTGTAAATAAGAGATTTCATTGTAAATAAAATATTTATTGTAAATAAAATATGCCCTCATGTAGAACTTACTGTACACCCCCTACACACTGTTTCTCCAGTTTTTAAGATATGAACTTATTTAATTTTTACACAAGCCTGCCAGATGTTTTTTGGAGGGTTATGTGTGGGTGCACACCCCTGGGTGCTCACAGGCTAGTTCTGACTTTCTGCTCAAGATGACCTTGGGTGGTCCTGGGAGATCATGTGTGGTGCCGGGAATTGATCCACTTGGCCTGTGTGCTAAAAGCATGTTCAGTCAGCTCAAAATCTTTGCTCAGTGAAGAGTTCATTCTCTTTCTCTTTTCCTTTCTCCTGAGACGCTGGGGTCTTTCTCTCCATCTCTTCCCCTTCTCCTCTCTCCTCTTCTCTCGCCGTCCCTGATCACCTCTGTCTGTCTTCACTCCAGCTGCCTCAGCACCGCCTCCCTCCAAGATGATGTAACACTCTCACCTGTACCATGTGTCTTCAAGCTCTTTGGAGCCCAGGAGCCTCAGGGAGCAAGGTCGGAAAGGGCTGTGGCCCTGGTACATACACGAGGCACCCTCGAGGCCTTCAGGGACTTGATACCAACAATAACACTGACAACCGCTTAGGAATCAAACCTCAGGGACGTGCAGAGCAGAAGGAAGACATGCTTGATAACATGCAAATGAGGATTTCTTGGAAACTAGAACACCAGGGGACAAATATCGGAGAGCAGAATGGAATAAAGATAGTTACAGTGCCTAACTCATTGAGAGATAAATATCTAGGATGTAAAAGTCAGCAAGAGACCAAGATAGTAACTTCTAAGAAAAGAGGTGCAGGGGAGGAAAAAGTTCCAATTTCCAACAGGTACCTGGGAAGGGGCTAGAAATGATCAGTTATTAATCAGGGAAATGCAAATTAAGCAACAGTGTGCCATCCTATTGGGTCTGTCAAAAATTCTAAATTGAAAAATGTTAAGTGGGGTTTGGGGCCTTGAGGACTTCGATGGCCAAGATGGCTATCTGCAAGGGCACTGTAGCATTGGCACTGTCGTAGCACCGTCATCCCGTTGCTCATCATCCCGTTGCTCATCGATTTGCTTGAGTGGGCACCAGTAATGTCTCCATTCTGAGACTTGTTACTGTTTTTTTTTTTTTTTTTTTTTTTGCTTTTTGGGTCACACCCGGCAATGCACAGGGGTCATTCCTGGCTCATGCACTCAGGAATTACCCCTGGCGGCGCTCAGGGGACCATATGGGATGCTGGGATTCAAACCCGGGTTGGCCGCGTGCAAGGCAAATGCCCTACCCGATGTGCTATCACTCCAGCCCAAGACTTGTTATTGTTTTTGGCATATCAAATATGCCACGGGTAGCTTGCCAGGCTCTACCATGCAGGCGGGATACTCTCGGTAGCTTGCCGGGCTCTCCGAGAGGGACAGAAGAATCGAACCCGGGTTGGCTTTAATCAGAAGAGCTTGAACTTGGAGCTCTCAGCCAGGGCTGTACGCCAGAGACTCTTCTTCTCAGGCTTTCTTGTATACTGGACACTGTCAGCTCCACAAGGGTTGAGGAAAAGGATGTTCATGGCAATGATAATTTTGGGGAGTTGAGAGTCTACTCCTGGGAGTGGGTGGGGGAACAGCAGAATGGGCTTGCTGGAGTTCTGAGTAGCCCCCACAGCTCCAGCAATATGGGTGATCTGAAAACACAGAATGATGACTGACTTCCAAAAGAAACTCTGTTAATATCTTATGTTACAATGCACAATAACACAGAATGATCTGATGGCATGTATAATAATCTAGGGGAAAATTTTACATTTTATGTGCAAATATATTATGTAACATATAATTATAACATCTGATGGGATTGTATTATATAATTACACAAGTCTTGGACTGGAAAAGTAGTTGCATGTGTAGGGCTCTTGCCTTACATGTGGCTGACCCCAGTTTGAATCCCTGGCACTACATATGGCTCCCCAAGCACTGCCAGGAATGATCCCTACACAAGCCTGGTGAGGTAAAAAATAAAAAATTATATAAGTCTAAATATGTAACTATCTGATAATGCATTTCATAATCTAATAATACAATCAAACTCACCTGCTGTTTATTAAAATTATATCAATATGTCAGTATTGAATTATAGGGCATGTAGCAACCAGTATTCATCTAATAAGTTTTTTGTTTCCCTGGCAGTGCTCAGGGAACATAATCTGGGGTGCTGGGGATTGAACCCAGGTCTGCCGGGTGGGCTGTGTATGAGGTGCAAGCACTCTACCAGCTGTACTATTACACTGGCCCCCATTTGATAACCATTTTTTGGAGCCATTGAAGCAGTTCTCAGGAAGTCTGGGGGCACCACGGGCGGTTCTCAACCAACTGGACCCTGGGTTCAACACAGGTGTCCAATGATGCGAAACTGCTCATTTGGTGGTATCGAGAGTGCTCAGCAGTGCTCCCACTGCTGTGACTGTGGGCTTCCAGGACCACAGCTGGCAGTGCTTGGGGGACCATATATGTGGGGCAGGCCTGCACCCTAACTACTGTACTCTCATTTTATGTGATTTGATATATACCATAAAATTTCTGTTATTGTTTGTTTTTTGATCACATCTGGCAGTGCTCAGGGCTTACTCCTGACTCTGCCTTCAGTGCTCACACTTGGCAGGCCTGAGGGACTAAATGGGGTGCCAGGAATTGAACCCCAGTTGATTGTATGCAAGGAAAATACCCTTTCACTCCGGCCCCACCATAGCATTTCATAATGATCAGTGTCATCTATCCTCGTATCAGTCACTGGCCACATGGGCATCGCAAATCGCTTTTCTCATGGAATCTTCTTTAGCCACAGAGGTTGGCAGATAAAGATGCTGAAGCCCAGGCTGAGAACTCACTCACTGGTCCTGCTCTACCAATTCTGGACCAAATCTCACAGGAGATGCATGCCAAGCAACTAAAATATCTGGGAATACCAGTTCCTGAATCGGGAAAACTCCAGGGTGCCTTCAGAAGGTGGCAGGGCTGAGTACCTGCCCTTCCAGAGACCCGGAAACTTCTGCCACAGCCCACCACTGCAGCACGCCAAGCATCAACTTCACCCCTCCCAAAATATTCTCTTCAGAGACTCCGAACTGTGAGTAATTTCACATACCCAGGTGCCAGGCTGAGAACTCTGGTGTTTCTCAGAGTTGGGTGGGCAGCTTCCCCTTGCCCCACCCTACTTCTAGAATCCCTAGGCCCCCCTGCCCACCTCCCATATTTCACCATGTCAACTCATTGGCCCAGACCATAGATCCTGAAGTCTCTGGACACCCCCTAATTCCTCAATACTGAAATTCCAGTAGGTGCACATCAAATTAGATGGAAAAGTAACATAGAAGCCGAGGACACTCAGCAAACAAAAACTGTAACATCAAAGACTCCACTAGCAATAGCTTAGTACATTCTTTTGTTTTTGTTTTTGTTTTTGCTGTTTGGGTCACACCCAGCGATGCACAGGGGTCACTCCTGGTTCTGCACTCAGGAATTACCCCTGGCAGTGCTCAGGGGACCATATGGGATGCTGGGAATCGAACCCGGGTCGGCCGCGTGCAAGGCAAATAAATGCCCTACCCGCTGTGCTATCACTCCAGCCCCAAGAAACATAATTGATTCTTTTTTTTTTTTTATCTTTTTGGGTCACACCGGGCGATGCACAGGGGTTACACCTGGCTCTGAACTCAGGAATTACCCCTGGCGGTGCTCAGGGGACCATATGGGATGCTGGGAATCGAACCCGGGTCTGCCGCGTGCAAGGCAAACGCCCTACCCGCTGTGCTATTGCTCCAGCCCCACATAATTGATTCTTAACATCATTGTGGAAATGGCCTTGAGAGAGAACTGGTCAGATGAATATTATTGCTTCCCGTTTTCAACCAGTTGTAAGTTGCCACTGATAACTAGACAGCAGTTGAGAATGCTCAAGTTATGTTATATAATACAACATGCCTGTTCTGAGGAGAAACCTAGGAAGTAATTTATGTAAACTTCTTGATTTCATGGTACAAAACAAGCACAACCCCCCCCCCCCCATGTATCTTAGTACATTGCACCATGCACCCTTAAAAAAAGCTTTGGTTCGGTGGGGGGGATGGGGTGGTGGTGGTGGGAGGGATACTGGACCATTGGTGGTGGAGAATGGGCACTGGTGGAGGGATGGGTACTCAATCAGTGTATGACTGGAACGTAAGCACGAAAGTTTGTAAGTCTGTAACTGTACCTCACGGTGATTCGTTAAAAAAAAAGAGAGAATACTGAGAGTGGAAGACAAAGCAAAATGAAAAGGGGTATAGGTGTGAAAATAATAAATATAAGAAATGATCATGAGCCAAGCCTCCGAACCAACAGTTCTAAATTGAAAAAAAAAAAAACTTAGGTTCCTTCATCACGAGCAATCTTTCTCCAGCAGCCAATTGTGCCAATGTCCATGATATCAGTTCTTTCGTGCCCTGATTGCATCATCATGCAGCGACAGTGTCAAATGAATAAGAAGTAAATCCAGCCACGACCGTGACCGACTGCGATCATCCAGCTGACAAAGATGTGAGTATTCTTGGGATCTGGAAGCATTCCCTTTGGAATGCCATAGATTCGAAAGTGGGTAGCTCGATAGATGATAATATCTTGTACAGAGACACTGAAGCCTTGATATAGGCCCTTAATCCTGTCAGATTTAGAAATCTTAACCAGACAATCACCAAGCCCTTTGAATTCTCTCTCGGCTCCGGTTTTGCCCAGATTGGCAGCTAAAGGGGTACAGGCAAAATCAAGGGAATAGACAAGCACAAGGAAGTGGTCCCAGTGGCACCTCCCCACCCCGCTGATGCCAGATTGCTGGCAAAGTAGTGCCCAAACTGGGTTCTCTTGTCTACACTGCCCAGGAAGATCTGCTTGTATTTATCTTTGAAGGCGAAGTTGGGAACCTGGGTGGGAAAGTATCTGATGACATTAACCAGGTTGTCATGCCAGAAGGACAGGACTCCCTGCTCCTTTAGGATACGAACCACGCTTGATGGGTGCTACTGCCGTCTTTGAGATGGCTGCAGCCACTCCACAGGCCAAGAAGTCCTTAGCTAAGGACACAGCAGCATCTGTTATGGTGAACAGAGATGAGAGGGACGGGTGGCTACAGGATCAAAGTAGAAACCGGCTAGAACTCCAAGGCTCTGGGCTTAGCTGATCAGTGTTAACACTAGAATTGTATAAAAAAATTGTGACTTTTGGAGCCGGAGTGATACTACAGTAGGTAGACGTTTGCCTTGCATACGGCAGATCTGGGTTCAATTGCCAGCATCCCAAATGGTCCCCTGAGCAACACCAGGAGTAATTCCTGAGTGTGGAACCAGAAGTAACTCCTGAGCATCACCTGGTGTGACCCAAAAAGCCCAAAAAAGAAAAAAAAAGGTAAAAAGAGAAAATTTTGGCTTTTGTCTACATAAAAGTAAATAAAATATTTTTAAAAAGAAATGAACTGAGGCCCAGAGGAGTCCCTGCCTGGCAGGAGGTGCAGGTGTGTCGGCCTGGTGCCTTGGCCCAGCAAGTCTCACGACTGGCTAAAGGAGCTGCAGAATCCTTCACCCAGGGCCAGTGAGAAGCCAGAAGGGAGAATCTAAAGAAGGTGGTGACCCACTTCCTGCTTCTTAATTTGCAAAGCCCAGAGTGCTCATAAAGGGAAGGCCCAGCTGATTTCCCAGAGTGACTCAGGCAGCCAGTGTGAGGAGTAAGGGTTAGAGCACTGGAGAAAGAGCTGATCCAGGGAAGTTAAGTTGCTTTTTTAATTTTAATTTTTTTTATAACTAGGAACTTTTTTTATAACTGGAAATTTTTTAATTTTTAATTAATTAATTAATTTATTTATTTTTGCTTTTTGGGTCACACCTGGCGATGCACAGGGGTCACTCCTGGCTCATGCATTCAGGAATTACTCCTGGTGGTGCTGGGGGACCATACGGGATGCTGGGATTTGAACCCGGGTCGACCTCGTGCAAGGCAAAACGCCCTACCCGCTGTGCTATTGCTCAAGCCCCTATAACTGGAAAGTTTTAAATTTATGAGCCATATCCAATGGTGCTCAGGGCTTACTCTTGAGACTGTGCTTAGGGACCACGCTTGATGGTGCTCAGAGGACCATATGTGGTACTGGATATCAATCAGGGATTGGCCACGTGCAAGACAAGTGCCTTACCTGATATGCTATCTCTCTGACCAGTAATTAAGAGCTTTTATGCAAATATCCAAGTACAGTGCAACGCCTAAGTTCTTGGGTCTGGCTTAGTCCTGGGGTTTGTTCTCTGGTTCTGTGACTTCAGTCAAGTCGCAGATGGTGCTCAGCTTTTCTCACCACGAGGTCAGCGTGACTTGAGGGCAGAGGACATGCCTTGCAGAGAGGAGACCCTGAGTGTGACTCCTTGCCCTGCACGGCTCCCTGAACCCCTAGTTTTGGTGTCCCCCAAGCAGCTATGACCCCTAACGAAAATAAATTGCCCCGCCCCATTAGGGACCTGTTTTCACAAGTTGGCAGAGAGGACCACATCCTGGTTGTATTCTGGTTGTGTTCTGAAAACTGCACAGTAAGAATCACACATTGTTATTCACTCCTCTAAGCAACATGAATCATAGCAGGATTATGGTGGACACTAAATTAGACATGAATAAAAGACCTTAGAAATGCAGCAGGCCCACAGAAGACATCTGCTATGGTGATTATGCCTCACACCTCCCCTCCCACAAGGGGTCACACCCAGCCTGAGGGGGCCTTGCAGGAGTGGTACCGGGATGGGTCTCACACATGCAGAATATGGGCACTGTTATCTGAGTCATACCTCAGGCCCCTGCCCCATCAGTTCTCCTCTCATTCTTCTTCTTTTTTTGTTGGCCACACCCAGTGACTTTCAGGGGTTACTCCTGGCTCTGCACTCAGAAATCACTCCTGGAGGGGCTCAGGGGATTATATTGGGTGCCAGAGATCAAACTTGGGTCAGCAGCATGCAAGGTAAGAACCCTACCCATTGTACTATCTCTCCAGTCCAGGCCCCTCATTATTCTTTAATAATAATCCCTCTCCATACGCGGTGAAGTAGGTACCAGTAACATTCTCTTACAAAAGGGGGAAGCTGAGGCACGCAGAGAGACTAAGTGACTTTTCTAAGGTTTTTCAGGAGAGTGGCAAGAGTGAGATTTAGATCCAAACTGTCTGGCATAAAGTCCTTGCTGTTTTCCTTTTCTTGCGCGGGGGTGGGGGTTGGGGAGGTGGGAAGTGGTGCCCCGGGTCGACGCGACGCTAGTGCAGTGGCTGGGAATCACTTCCAGAGGTGCTCCCTGGACCATGGTACCTCTGGAGGGCAAAACATGCGTCCAACAGTTTGAACCCAGAGTTCTTGTCTTTGGGATCAAAGACAAGATCAGCCTGGTGCTTTTTAAAGCCGAGACCTGGAGCGCATCCCAGCTCTGCGGTGTAACATCGAGCGAGGGCTTGGTGTCTTGTCACTTTCCAGCGGAGGTGCAGGGCTGCTACTTTGAAGACCCGCTTCTGGGAGATGCAGCTGCAGCCCGGTTCAGGCTGTGTGGGCGGGGCTCCAGCGAGGGGGGAGTGACCAGGGCCTCCCTGGGCCAATAGGGGCCGGGGGGCGGGGCCCTCCTGCCGGCCCTGTCCAGCGCGCGCGTGCTCCTCGCAGTTCCATCTACCTCGCGGGAGCCTCCACCGAGGTCTCCGACCCCAGCCCGACCCCAGCCCGACCCCTGCCCGCACGCCCAGCCTGCAGCCCCCTCCCGCCATTCGCAGACCTTAGCCCCAGCCCCCCCGGGGCCTCGGCATCATGGGGGACGGTGGAGAGGGTGAGGATGAGGTCCAGTTTCTGCGGACGGTATGTGTCTCAGGGCTGATGGGCTCTGGGGCTGTTTCTTGGGTGGGGGTAAGGGGACCCCTGAGTGTGTCTCTGCCCTCTGTTTTGCTTTGCGGGGGTTCTTTGAGACGCGGGGTCTCCTCCGCTGTCCTTTTGGGTGACTGTCACTCTGACTTTCTCTTCGATTTTGTCTCTCTGTCTCCCTGACCTCTTTTCCCCCATAGAAAATGAGCGGGATTTGGGGGCTCTGCCGAATGCGGAGGCAGGATCTTGGGCGTCTCGCCTCTGACATGATCCAGCCCGGAGAAGGGGGTTGCTGAGCGAGCACCCCGCCCCCCCACCCTGGAAGCAGGCACTTGGGGAAGCGGTTCTAATTCCTGGGCTTAATTTAGCTGCCCCCTCCCCCCCTCCGCCTAGCCCTCATTTCCTTCTTGCTCCAGACTCTGACCCAGTTAAACTATTGGGAAGGGGGCTGGAGTGGGCTTGTGGGCCCAACTCCTTTGACCTCCCAATCCTTAAGAGTCTCTGGGCACCAGGGGTGTGTGAGGGGGTCCCCTCTGGGCTCTAGGTCTTTCTCCTTTGTCCCTGGCTTCTGGAGAGGAGAGGCGGGTGGTCTCTGTCAGTCTGTCTCTGTGTCTCTTTACCTCTGTCTTCCCCGTCTCTGTCTTTGTTCTCTGGATGCAGGTCCTTGTAGTTCGCTGTCTCTCTATTCTGTTTCGCATCTCTGATCCCTGGTGAGGGGTGGGGTAGGGGGAGTGGGGGGGGGCACAGGGACGGGAACTGTGACAACAGGTGCGCCTCTCAGAATAGCCCGCTTTTCTGGGACCTGGCTGGGGCCAGAAGCAGAGCCAGCCCCGCTCCGGTCCTGCCCACATTTCCCACTGGGGACTTGGGGTGTGTGTGTTGGGGGGGGTATGGTGTGTATGTCAGGGACGTTCTCTATTCCGGGCCAGGTCGGCTGACCCGGGCACTAGGCCTCTTGCCCTGTCCTGGGCCCTGGGCGGTGCTGACACAGCATTCCAGCCCAGAATAGGGGCCGATGAGGCGGCTCGGGTTTCCTGGGGCGGAGGAAGGAGCAGCTGGCGTTGGCGGTGAAGGATGGGGACAGCTGGATCCTAGACTTCACCCAGACGCCTGCCCCAGTCACAGTCCTTTCGCTGACACCACGGGTCAGGCTCTGGTCTCAACCAGACGGTGACCATGGTCATCTGCCCCTGGTGGATAGGTCCCTCCCCCACGCCCTGTGACCAGGGTCACTGGCTCCTGGGGCCTGCAGGGGTCACAGTGCATCCAGGACAAGGCCGGGGAGGGTCTCTTGATGCCCCAGGGGGCCCAGTCCTTCTGGGCTCATGCTAGTCTCTGCCACCAGGGTGGGTTTCTACCAGTCTAGTTCTGGCCTCTCCTGGCCTCAGAGTGGACCTATTTATCAGAATTTTATTTTATTAGTTTTGGAGCCGTATCCAGTAGTGTTCAGAGCCTGCTCCTGACTCCGTGCTCAGAGATCACTCCTGGCAGTTAGTTCTTTGGGTACTAGGGTTCAAATCCGGATTGTCTGCGTGCAAGGTAGAAGCATGAACTTGAATGAAATTGTCTTCCCTGAAAGAAATCTGTTTATCCAGCAAGCCAGTCTATGCATGTGTACAAATGAAATTATTTTAAAAATCTACTTTATTGGGGCTGAAGTGATAATGCAGCAGGTAGGGTATTTGCCTTGCATGTGGCCAACCCAGATTCAATTCCCGGAATCCCCTATGGTCCCCTGAGCCCACCAGGAGTGATCTCTGAGTACAAAGCCAGGAGTAAGTCCTGAGTGACGCTGGGTGGCCCCCCCGCAAAATATGACAAAGAGACAAAATCAACTTGATTGGGCCAGAGAGATAGTACAGGGGTTAAGGAGCTCGCCTTCCATGTGGCTGACCCTGCACAGGGTCCCCTGAACCCCACCAGGAGTCATTTCTGAGCACCAACAGGTATTTCCCCAAACAGAACAAAGAAGAATCAACATTATTGAGGTCCCAGTGACCTGCAATCTACTGCACCCATTTTGGGGTTACACTTCAATGTGTTTGAGCAAGCTGTGCACCCTGAAATCACCATAGGCAAAGCATAGGACATTTTCTTTACTTCAGAAAGCTGCCTTGGGTCCTTCCCTTGCCCGCCAACAGCTTTAGGACACTGGAAATTCTACTGGCACTGTCAGTGTTTGCTCAGCATCTTGCTCCTTTCTATTTATTTTGGGGGGATCTGGGGGTCATACCCTGTCGTGTTCAGGGACTACTCTCAGCTCTGTACTCAGGAATGACCCTTGGTGGTGCTCAGGGGAGCGTATGTGCTACCCAGGTTTGAACCAGGATCAGAGGCATGCCAGGGATGCTTTAACTCTGTTGTGCTTCTTTTGCTGTTGGTTCTGTCTGGGGTCCAAATGAGCAAGAGTTGTGTGTGTCTTTTGGGGGGACCAAGTGGCCTTCCATCATGTGAAGAAGCTATCACATCCCCTCGGACTTGGTATGGCCTCCAATTCTAGTGATTCACGTGATGACGACAAACAAGGTGTGTTTGCACATGTGCCTATTTTTAACCAGATCGAGTCACACGGTCAATGTTGGTGGACCTTGGAGCTGAGGGGCAGGCTACCGTTTTCTGTTCTTGCTCTGCTTACTTCAGTTAAATATATATATATATATATATATAACATATAACAATATAATATATAAATATATAAAATTGTAAAATAATAGAATAAATAAAATATAAATATATAGGAACAGATGTAAATAGAAATGTATAAAATAACATAAATAATATATAAACAATAATGTATAATGTTTATTTATTTATTACTTTGGGCCTTCCCCTGCAGTGGCCAGGGTTTACTCCTGGCTCAGGAATCACTCCTGATAGAGTTCAGGGGATCAGATGCATGCAAGGCAAGCACCCTGCCCCCTGTTCTATGGCCCTGGCCCCTGCTTACTTCACGTTTCAAGCCTGGTGGCCAACACCTCCCAAACTAGTTTTATGGAAGGTGACCTCTAGCTTGCCCAGACTAGGGTTTCTCCAAAGCAGAAAAGCACTTGGGGCTGGCTTATGGGCCAGACTCCTTGCTCCCCTTATACCCACCCAGTCACACTCTTGGTTTCGGGGCCACAGATTGTGGCTGTGAGGAAGCTGTGTGTTGATTTCATTTAAAAACTAACTTCCCTAGCCCTTCCCTTTTTGGTTGCCGCTGTCATTGTTTTGGTGTGCCGGGGCACGCACATGTGGAGGTGGGGTCCGCAGAAGCTGCAGGTTTAACCAGAGCCCTTCCCCACTCCACCCACAGGGAGGTGACAGCTTGGTTGGAGAATTTCTTTTTCTTTGTTTTGTTTCTTTGGGCTATAACCAGCATTACTCAGGGGTTACTCCTGGCTCGGTGCTCAGGGAACCATATGAAATGCTGGGGATTGAACCCAGGTCAGCCATGTGCAAGGAAAGCCCCCTACCTACCCATTGTACTATCTCTTTAGCCCCTTGGTTGGAGAATTTCTGGCAATGTCATTAGAGCTCCTGTCTCTGGCTTCCACTCTGGCCTGGCCATAGACTTGCAGACTGGACTCTTCTCTGTGTGTCTCAAAATTCAGTCTGGAAAATAGGGACCAACATGTAGATCATTAGGATTCTGGGGCTCTGTGAATATATCTGTGCAGGCTCAACCCTTCCCAACAGTCCCCTGAAATTCCTGAAATTCCCTTCCCACCCTCCGAGCCCTGCCCACCCAAGAGCCTCTTTTCAGGCAGCCCCATTTCCTGAACTTTCTTTCATCCTGCTTCCTTCTTGTCCTCTGGACAAGGCTCAGCTCAAATGTCACCTCCTTGGAGAGGCTGTGCCACCAACTCCCCTCTCATGTTCTTCCTACCCTCAGAGCTGCTCTCTTGTGCCAGTTCAGCTCCATCTTTCCGTAATGCAGAATCCATTAACACTAGAAATGGATTCAACTGTTGATACTCCCTGAGGACAGGGATCTTGTCCCTTAGATTGCCCAGTGGCTGATCCAGGGCTCAGGCCCAGGACAGGGCATGCCTGGGTTCAACTATTCATGCCTGGAGAACCCCGAGCAAAAGGCAGAGCCGTCATCAGCCCTGAGCAGAGAGCACTAGCCTTGTGGTTCCTGAAAAAACACAGCTCCAGGTCGGGGCCAGAATAGGGCTCTTCAGTTCCAGGACTCCCCCATGACAGACAGACAGATAGACAGACAGACAGACTGGGCTGCCTGAAGGTCAGAGTCAGGCCTGGTAGTGTCTGAGTGATCCCTTATGCCTGGAGACAGTTTCCTTTATTTTATTCGTTTTGGGGTCACACCCAGTGATGCTTGATTTCCTCCCTTTTAAGCTGGAATGCCCACTGCTCAGAGCTGGGATCTTCATCGTGTGTGTGTGTGTGTGTGTGTGTGTGTGTGTGTGTGTGCTCAAGAAATTGAGTCCAGCGCCTCATACCTGTGCTTAATTGCTGAGCCACAGCCCTGACTCTCATCCTTTTAAAAAAAGAAATATTTGTGGGCTGGAGTGATAGCACAGAGGGTAGAGTATTTGCCTTGCACACGGCTGACCCAAGTTCGATTCCCAGCATCCCATATGGTCCCCTGAGCACTGCCAGGAGTAATTTCTGAGTGCAGAGCCAGGAGTAACACCTGTGAATTTTCAGATGTGACCCAAAAAAGCAAAAAAAAAGTGTTTGTTGGGACTGGAGTGATAGAGCAGAGGGTCAGTCACTTGGCTTGTACACAGCTGACCCGGGTTTGATCCCCGACACCCCATATGGTCTCCAAGTGCTGCCAGAAATGCTCCCTGAGTCAAGAGCCAGGAATAAGCTCTGAGTACATCTGGGTGTGTACAAAACCAAGTACTTATTTTAGGGGGGGCACAGAAACCCAGTGATGCTTGGCTGAGACCATGTGGTGCCAGGGATCTAGTCCAGGGCTCACACAAATGGAGTTTATACTTCAGCCCTTTGAGCTACTTAGCTCTGCCCCCCTCCTTATTTTCCATAGACTGCTCTCTGTAAGAAGGTTGAACACTCCCCAGGACCTTTACATTAGCTATAAATGTTCAAGATGAGCCGTTTATCAAAGGGATGACACAGTCTGAGAAACGTGTTATCAGGAGGCTTTGCAGGGCAAATGTCAGAGGTGCCCTTACATAAATCTCACCTGAACAGTTCACTGCATGCCTAGGTTGGATTCAGGGACCAAGGTCACACATGTGATCCGCTCATTGCCCCAAATGTCAAAAGCACATGGTTGTACAAATGTAATGAGGGGAGATCTAGTGTTCTAAGGCATGATTTACAGAGCCAGGTCACTGGGATCAAATCCCAGCTCTATTAACTCCTCGGTGAGACCTTGACTCACCACCATCTTGACCTTGACCTCTTTAAGTCTCTCTTTCCTTGGCTTCCCATAAAAGGGTTAAAACCTCTGAAGGCTAGGGGGCTGGAGCAATAGCACAGCGGTTAGGGCATTTGCCTTGCACACGGCCAAACTGGGTTCGAATCCCAGCATCCCATATGGTCCCCCAAGCACCTCCAGGAGTAATTCCTGAGTGCATGAGCCAGGAGTAACCCCTGTGCATTTCCGGGTGTGACCCCCCCAAAAAAAAAACAACCTCTGAAGTCTAAATGAGTTAGTACTGGTGAAATTCTTACCATGGAAGCCAGTTCTATTTCATTTTATTAAAATTGTTTATAGAAAGTGTTTCATTTTATTACAGTTTTTATTGATTTTATTTTTGGGGCTATATGTGGCAGTGTTCAGAACTTAATCCTGGCTCTGTGCTTAAGGATCACTCCAGGCAGGATTTGGGGCACCATATGGGATGCCGGGGATTGAACCCTGATTGGCTGTGTGCAAGGCAAGCACCCTACCCACTGTACTATCCCTCTGGCCCCAATTTTATTTAAACTGTTTTTTTTCTTTTTGGGTCACACCCAGCGATGCTCAGGGGTTACTGCTGGTTTTGCACTCAGGAATTACTCCTGGCAGTGCTTGGGGGACCATATGGGATGCCGGGGGTCGAACCCGGGTCAGCCGCGTGCAAGGCAAACGCCCTACCCGCTGTGCTATCGCTCCGGCCCCTTTATTTAAACTTTTATTAGATGATCTGAAAGTCACTTGGAGGTTAGAGAAAAGTTGCGGGGTTAGCTGAGAGGACTCCCAATTTTGGGCGTTGGTGCCCCAGGCTGAGCTCTGGCTGCATCAGGTTCATCTGCCTGCCCCCGCTCCTTCCTCTGTATTTCCCCCTGACTTGTTTGACAGTGAGTGGTCGACACAGGGTCTTTGGCCCCTCAGTTCTTCAGCGTCTGTTTTCTGAAAGCAAAGGCGGGCCCTTAAAAACCACAGCTCTGTCCCTTATCAGAGGCAGGAAACTGAGTCCAGTCACACATTGCTTAACGCCGAGCTTCGTCTAGGGTTGCATGGGGTCTGGTTAGGTCATATGGCCCTGTCAGTATTGTGAAGTCCTACATGGTTCCTTACTGTCCTGTAAGGTTCTTCATAGTTCTATATGATCCCACATGATCCTATATGCTTCTCCGTGGTCTTATGTGGTTCCATGTGGTCCTGTGTGGTGGCCACATCATTTGGCTGCCTGTGATTACATTCCATGACACCTGCATGAAAACAGACTTGCCTGACAACTTGTCATTCTTCTGGGCCTGCACCAGCTGAGTTATCTTTCATGGCATCTGCTTCTCCTCTGCAGTGCCCAGTTCAGGTTTGGGCCGGAGTTCAGGGGTCTTAGAAACCCCCTTATTGCTGATTTGGAAGGTGTGATGGATGGAACACAGGACTTCATACACTGAGCTCCATTCTGGGCCCAGAATTTCCTCTCTAAAAGAGAGGGAGGGGCTGGCACAATAGTACAGTGGGCATGCCTTGCATGCTGCTACCTGGATTCGATCACCAGCACCCCATATGGTCCCCAAGCCCTGCCAGGAGTGATCTCTGAGTGCAGAGTCAGGAGAAAGCCTTGAGCATCACTGGGGGTGGCCCCCAAACAAACAAAGAGCTAGGGACCTGCTCATGGGAGAGCATGTGTCCTGAACATGGGGGGAATCTGTATTCAAGTTTGAGAACTGCGAAAAAAAGAAAAGTTCTGATTAAAACAACAAAACAACACCACACATGTGCGTGCACACACACAATAAAACAAAAATAAAATAAAATAAAACAACACAATAAAGAGCACTGAGGTTCTTAGTTTCCACCCTTCAGAGCTGACCTTGTCCACACCTGCAGGAAGCTTCAGACTCATTCAAGTCCCAGCTCTTATTCCTGTTGCTGCCTCAAACAAGCCCTGTCCTGCCTTTGAGCCTCAGTCCTCACAATTTTTTCTGGGGGGGGTCCCACATCAGAGGTACTCAGGGCTTACTTCTCCTGGCTCTGTGCTTAGGGATCACACCTAGCAGGATTCAGAGGACCATACAGGATGCTGAGGATCAAACCTGGGTCGGCTGCATGCAAGGCAGGCACCCTCCCTGCTGTACTCTGGCTCCTGGCCCAAATGGGGAGAATGTGGCTCTTGTGGCCAAGGCCTTCGGGAGGCTTCTCAGGCTTCAGTGGCTGAAGGAATGGGCATAGAGGGGTGGGAGCTGCGTGTGTTCACAGGAAGAGGTGGCAGGGGCATCCATGGGAGGTGGGTGATCCTGACACCCCTGTGCCACCCCAGGATGATGAGGTGGTCCTGCAATGCAGCGCAACCGTACTCAAGGAGCAGCTGAAGCTGTGTCTGGCCGCCGAGGGCTTCGGCAACCGCCTCTGCTTCCTGGAGCCCACCAGCAATGCCCAGGTCAGTGCAGGGGCCGAGCAGCGGAACAGGGCCAGGGGCGCAAAGGGAACAAGCTGGGGGCACTGGAGGAGAGGGGCGAGGCCAGGGGGCCAGGGAACTGAGCGGGCTGGTGTCTGGGGCAGGAAAAGACAGTCTGAGATAGGATTTCTCAGTAGGGAGGGACAGCGCATGCATGTGTGCGTGCGTGTGTGTGTTTTTTTTTGTGTGTGTGTGTATGAGTGTGTGCGGATGTGTGTATGTATGTGTGTGTGTATGAATGTGTGCAGATGTATGTATGTATGTGTGTGTATGAGTGTGTGCGGATGTGTGTATGTATGTGTTGTGTATAAGTATGTGTAGATGTGTGTATGTATGTATGTGTGTATGAGTGTATGCAGATGTGTATGTATGTATGTGTGTATGAGTGTGTGCAGATGTGTGTATGTGTGTGCATGAGTGTGTGCAGATGTATGTATGTGTGTGCATGAGTGTGCAGATGTGTGTATGTATGTGTTGTGTGTATGAGTGTGTGCAGATGTGTGTATGTATGTGTGTATGTATGTGTTGTGTGTATGAGTGTGTGCAGATGTGTGTATGTGTGTAAATGTGTGTGCATGTGTGTGTTTATGTTTGAGTGTGTTTGTGTGTATGTGTGTGAGTGTGTGTGCATGTGCGTATTTTTGTCTGAGAGCATGTTTGTGTGTATGTGCGTGTGTGCGTGTGCCCATGTTGTTCTGGAGGACCAGGGGTAGCTCCAGGTGCTTGCTGGAGGCTGATAGGAGGGGGTCTGAGAGAGGAGGTGATAGGGGGTAGAGGGTGGAGGTGGGGACCGAGAGGGAGGGAAGGAGACCAGGTTCCGAGGTGGGTGCAAGGGGGAACTGAAGGGATGGGTGGAGACTGGGGAGGTAGGGGGAAGGCTGGCCCCACCGGTGATTGGTGATCATCAGTGGATGCAAAGGTCTGAAGGAGGATGTGGGAATGAGGACTGGTGGTGAGGCAGGAAAGGCGCTTCCCTTGGGGTAGGGGAGACTGGGGTTCTCTTCAGGGAGTGGCCAGGGGGTGCTCTGGTGATGCTGCGGTGTGCATCTGGGAGGGCAGTGATGGCTGAGGCTGCCCAGGAGGTGGGGGAGGCCCCTGGGCAGGGAAGGTCGCATGGAAGCTTCTAGCATAGTAGGAGGTGAGAAGGGGGTTTCCGTGATGTGGGTGTGACTTCGGGACATCTGAAGGGGGTTAGCAGGGATCAGGGTCTCTAAGGGGGGGAATATTCGGGTTCCAAAGCTAGCAGTGCTTCACCCCTCCTTTCATATCGCCCACACACCCCAGAATGTGCCCCCCGATCTGGCCATCTGCTGCTTCGTGCTGGAGCAGTCCCTGTCCGTCCGCGCCCTGCAGGAGATGCTGGCTAACTCTGTGGAGGCCGGCGTGGAGGTGAGGCTCGGGGGGTTGGGGTTGGGGCTAGGGGAGGCGGGGGCCCCCTCACAGTGTCTCTTCTTCCTTTCTCTGCCCCGACCCACACAGGCCCTCAATTTGGATAAGTGGGTAGGTCTGGCCTCGGTTCACCGGTGCTGACCCCACCTCTCCTGCCCTTAGGCCCGACTCTTGGGCCCACATCCTGCACACAGGGGCTGGGGGGCTCCCCCACACCCCAGTTGTCAGGGGCTGTGGAGCCCAGGACAGGCCAGGCAGGAAGGAAAGAAGGAAGGGGTGGGGGCTGGGAGCCCTGGTTCCTGCCTCCTGCTCCCTCCTTCTCTTGCCTTTCCCCCACCTCCCCCACCTCTTCTGGCATGGAGCCCCTCCCCTCTCCGCCAGTGTGAGTTTCCTGGGTCCAGCACGGGTCAGCCATGTGATCATGTGACCCATCACATGACTCCCTTGAGCTTGGCATCTGGGGGGCAGGTATGATTGATGCCAGGGAGCCCTGGGGAACCCCCACTCTGTGCAACAGGATCTGAACCTCCTTATGCTGGGTGGGGGTCCCAAGGCTGTGTGAAAACATTGCAGTGATGCACACGGTGACAGCCTTGAGCAGAGGGGCTCCCCAGAGTGTCCCCAGGCACTCAGAGGAGGGGATCCGCCTTCCTGGGTGACTCTGGGACCTGGTTCCCAAGATGAGGGAACCAGGGATGTCAAGAGTGGGCTTCGGCCACATTGGAACCTGGACCACAAGAATTTTTTTTAGGTAATTGATTTTTCGGTCACACCCAGCGGTGCTCAGGGCTGACTCCTGGCTCTGTGCTCCGGGCTCAGGGGTCACTCCTGGCATTGCTTTGGAAACCATATGTGGCGCCAGGGATCCAAGTAGGCCGCGTGCAAGAGCCTTATCCCCTGCATTATCTTTCTTGCTCTGTGCAAGGGTTCTTGCGCGCACGCCTGAGCATGGCGTTTTATGGGGTGTACAACCCCACCTGGAAGGCATCTCAGCTTTCAGGGGTTTGGGGCTGACTCTGTGCCCCCCCACCCCTCCAACCCCACAGTCGTCCCAGGGCGGAGGCCACCGGACTCTCCTGTACGGCCACGCCATCCTGCTCCGGCACGCGCACAGCCGGATGGTGAGCACCGCAGCGTGGGAAGGGGCGGGGCGGGGCGGGGCGGGGTGAGCCTGCGCCCACGCGGGCTGACACCCCTCTCCCTGCAGTACCTCAGTTGCCTCACCACCTCCCGCTCCATGACGGACAAGCTGGCCTTCGACGTGGGGCTGCAGGAGGACGCAACAGGTGCTGGGGCTGCAGGGGGCGGGGCTGCCAGGGATGTAGAAGGTCGGCAGCACTGGAGGGGGCGAGGGAGTGTCGAGGATCACATTTGGACAGGGAGGCTTGGGCAAGTCAGGGGGAGCCCTTGGCAAGGTATGAGGACCGAATGAGGGAGGCAGAGCTGATGGAGGGTCTGGGGGCGCAGGAGGCTCAGGGACCGCGAATGCCCTGGGAGAAGAGCATCTTGGGAAGCTCCCCGGTGGCGCAGAGCATTCTGGGAAGCTCCCCGGCGCAAAGCAATTTGGGATGATCCCCAGGTTGAGCATTCTGGAAGATGCCCAGGACAGAACATTCTAGAAGATCCCTGGGGCAGAGCATTCTGGGAAGTGAAGTCCTGACCGCTGCCACGCCTCCTTCCCTCCCCCATAGGAGAAGCATGTTGGTGGACCATGCACCCAGCCTCTAAGCAAAGGTCAGAAGGAGAAAAGGTCCGAGTCGGGGATGACCTCATCCTGGTCAGCGTCTCCTCCGAGCGCTACCTGGTGAGAATCCCGCCCACCCCCAGGCTGGCCCCAGGGCCGGGGCCAGTGGAATTCCTTCACCTCCTCAGGACTTTGCCTGACTCCCCGTTTCTGGTTTCCTGACCTCTGACCTTCAGCTTCTAGTCTCTGCCACCCCATTTCCCGACTTGATCTCGGGCACCCCGAGACCTATAAATTTGTTTCCCATCTGCCCATTTCCAGCTCTCACCCTCTCATTGCCCCCTCCCCTCCCACGCTGCGCTTCCTGTGGCCTCAAATTGTTGCCCTCTCCCCACCATCTCTTGTGACCCCAGCACCTGTCCACCGCCAGCGGGGAGCTCCAGGCCGATGCCTCCTTCATGCAGACCCTGTGGAATGTGAATCCCATCTGTTCCTGCAGCGAAGAGGGTGAGGCTTCCAGATTGTATTGAGACACTCCCCAGGACCGCCCCCACTCTCCCGCAAATAAAAATAAACAGACCTCTGGCATTGCCTTTGGGCCCCAAACCTAGACCTTCAAGCTATAACCTTCACACTTAGATCTTCAAACCCAGGGTGCCACAACTCAGACACCCTACCCCCAAACTCAGTATAAGACTCCCAGACTCAGGAGCCGAAGTGATAGTACAGTGGGTAGGGCACTTGCCTTGCATGTGGCTGACTCAGGTTCAGTGCCTGGCACCCCCATAAGGTCTCCTGAGCACTTCCAGGAGTGATCCCTGAGCACAGAGCCAGGAGTAAATCCTGAGCACCACCAGGGTTTGGGCCACCAGGTGGCCTCAAAACAAAAACAAACAAACAATAATAATAATAAGAATAAGAATAAGAATAAGAATAAAAAGACTCCCCAATACAGACCCGAAAGGATTCATCCTTCCCAAGACACACCCCACGGAGGTGCTGGAGGCCAGAACCCTAAATGCAAATCCAAAGATCAGAGCTTTGGTCTTGCAGCTGAGCCCTCATAGTGCGGACCCCAAAGCCCACACTCAAACTCAGAGCCCCACCCTTTGGACCTCACCTTCCACCCACTAATTGTATGTCTCTAAGTTCCAACCTCCATCTCCCCTTTATCACTCAGATTCAGAGCCCAGGTGAAGACCTCAAATCATGAACCCCAAACTTTGGAGTCCCCTGTCACACACATCCCAACTCTCCAATATCCCAAGCCTGAGCCTTTTGAGGCTCAAAACTCTGGACCCTGAAACTCAGACCCACAAATTCGTGATTCAGGGTTCAGTATCTGCAAAATCAGACTCCAAATCTCATACAGTAGCCTCAAAACCCTGAAAAGACACTCAAAAATAACCACCACACCTCAACCCAGACTCCCCAAAGCCAGCTCTGGAGCTCAGACCTCATTATCAGGGAACATTAGTCTCAACCTTTTTTTTTTTTTTTTCATTTTTTGTTTTTTTGCTTTTGCTTTTTGGGTCACACTCGGCGATGCACAGAGGTCATTCCTGACTCTGCACTCAGGAATTACCCCTGGAAGTGCTCAGGGAACCATATGGGATGCTGGGAATCGAACCCAGATTGGCTGCGTGCAAGGCAAACGCCCTACCCTCTGTGCTATTGCTCCAGCCCCTAGTCTCAATTTTTAAATCCAAAACAACTTTCCCAACTTTAGACCTCACCACTCATATCCTACTTACAAGTTTCAAGTAGAGTCCAAACATTTCAGGGGCTGGAGTGATAGCACAGCGGGGAGGGTGTTTGCCTTGCACGCGGCCAACCCGGGTTCGATTCCCAGCATCCCATATGGTCCCCTGAGCACTACCAGGGGTAATTTCTGAGTGTAGAGCCAGGAGTGACCCCTGTGCATTGCTTGGTGTGACCCAAAAAGCAAAAAACAAAACAAAACAAAACAAACAAGGAACATTTTATTATCGTTCTGTTTCCTAAGACTCCCACTGCTCAACCTGTACCAGGCCCCCTGCCTTGCATGGGGAAGACACAGAGCTGCCCCCCACCCCCGCCCCAACTCCATTTCGGTGCCTAGCCCCAACCTTTCCTTTTCCCCTTCAGGCTTTGTGACAGGAGGTCACGTCCTGCGCCTCTTTCATGGACATATGGACGAGTGTCTGACCATCTCCCCGTCTGACAGCGAAGATCAGCGCAGGTCTGAGCCAGGGGACACTGTGGGCAAAGGTGGGCTGGGGGTCCCGACTCTGGCTCACTGAAGCCTGAACCCCTGACCTCACTCTCTTCTGCACCCTCAGGGTGGTGTACTACGAAGGGGGAGCTGTGTGTACCCATGCCCGCTCCCTCTGGAGACTGGAGCCACTGAGAATCAGGTGCGAGGGGGGGCAAGAGCTTATTGCGGGGGGCTAGGGGGTTGGGAGGGCAAAACGGGCCCTGATGGAACAACTGGGGAGGATTTGAAGGGAAAATCTGGTGCTCAAGAGAACAATGAGGGTCATTCTAGGAATTGTAGTGTCCTGGGAAAAATGGGGTGGGAGGTAACTCTTGAGGGAGGGAGCACATGATGGAGTGACTAAGGGCTCCAGAATGAAGATGTAAGGAGTGTAAGGAGAGAAATGAGGGGTCTGAGGGAAATTGGGGTCCCCTGGAGACATCTGGGAATCCCTGAGGGCCAAAGAGAGTCTTGAGAAAAAATTGAGGGCCTCAATTTTTTTTTTCATGACGGTTTGTACCACACCTGGTGATGCTTAGGGGTCACTCCTGGCTCTGTGCTCAGGAATTTCTCCTGGCAGTGCTCAGGAGACCATATGCGATGCTGGGGATTGAACCTGGCTGACTGTGAACCCAGTTGGTTGTGTGCAGGACAAGCACCCTCCCCCCGTACCCCATGTGCAGCTTTGATGGGAAGGCCTGGTTCAGTCCCCAGTCCCATGGTCTCCTGAACACTACTGGGTGTGACCAAACATTCCCACAAGGGCTGGGGTGTCCCTGGGAGGACTTCGGGGGTCTGCTGAGTTCTGAGTCTCTTGTTTTCCACCCCGCCAGCTGGAGCGGGAGTCACCTGCGCTGGGGCCAGCCACTGCGCCTCCGCCACGTCACCACTGGGCGCTACCTGGCACTCACCGAGGACCAGGGCCTGGTGATGGTGGACGCCAGCAAGGCCCACACCAAGGCCACTTCCTTCTGCTTCCGCACCTCCAAGGTCAGTTGGTCAGGGTGCCCGCCCCCACCCCCAAGTCTCACCCCAGACCCTGCACTTCCACCTCTCGGTGGGGATTCCCTGTTAAACGTGCAGGTATAAAAGGCTGACCTCTGCCCTCTGCCCCTGCAGGAGAAGCTGGATGTGGCCCCCAAGCGAGATGTGGAGGGCATGGGCCCCCCTGAGATCAAGTATGGGGAGTCTCTGTGCTTCGTGCAGCACGTGGCCTCGGGCCTGTGGCTCACCTATGCAGCTCCAGACCCCAAGGCTCTGCGACTTGGAGTGCTCAAGAAGAAGGTGGGTGCCTGGCAGGGGAAGAGTGGGGTACAGACAGGAGGGGCCTGGGATGGCTACAAGTCTCTGACTTTGAGGACAGGACTGAGAGAGAAACTGATGTTGAGAGGAAAGAAGGAATATGGAGGCTGCAGAAATAGTACTGCAGGCATTGCCTTGCATGTGTCGGTTCAATCCCCTGAGCCTGCCAGGAATGATCCCTGAGCGCAGAGCCAGGAGTAAGCCTCAGGGTGAGGCACAAAATACAAACAAAAACGAGAAATAAAGAACATATATGTGAATATGTTCATGCAGATTGAGGCAGCAAGAGAGAGAGAAAAAGACAGCTAGTGACAAGCTGACTGAGAGTAATATTTAACAGAGTGTGGATCACTCGTCATAAGGGGGTGTGTGTAGGAAAATAGGTGAGGAGGGCTGAAGGACAGCGCAGGGGTAGCTGAGCACCTGCCTGGCCAGGATCTGGTCATGTGTTCAAATCCCCAGTGTCCCGAATGTGCCGACTATGGTTCTGGGCAGTCCTGCTGTGATTGCCACAAGCAATTCTGGGCCAGAGCAGTAGTACAAGGCTGCTAGCCTTGGACGCTTTTGATCTGCGCTTGATTCCTGACACCACGTATAGTCCCCCGAGGCCCACCAGGAGTAAGCACTGAGCACCACTGGGTGTGGGTTCCCCCTTCAAAAAAAAAGAGGAGTGCTGGCAGAGAGATTGGGAGCTTGGGCTACTTTGGTGCTAGAGTCTGGGGAGCCCCACCTGACTTTTGTCCCCCATGGCCAGGCCATGCTGCACCAGGAGGGCCACATGGACGACGCGCTGTCTCTGACCCGCTGCCAGCAGGAGGAGTCGCAGGCGGCCCGCATGATCTACAGTACCGCCGGCCTGTATAATCAGTTCATAAAGTGAGCTTTGTGCCCCAGGGCTGGGCCACCCCAGACCTGTTCATCTCCCACCTGCTCCTCTCCAACTTCAGCCAGACCCCTCACCCCTAACCTCCTGACCTCTGGACACTTGACCCCTAATTTGACCTCAGGAGCATAATCTGACCTCATGCCCCTGATCCACATCTCATTTTCACACCCTGTGCGGAGGCGGGGAGTGGGGGTGTCCTCGCCCTGGCCCTGCCAGGAATTCTGGACAGGTGCCAGCCTCTGCTCTGTGGGCTCTAGCCCGTCTTTCAGCAAGGGTCCCATGGGGGCCCGGCGGTGCAGGAGTGGGCTGGCTGACAAGGCGTGGTCCTCACAGGGGCCTGGACAGCTTCAGCGGGAAGCCGCGAGGTTCAGGGCCGCCGGCTGGCACAGCGCTGCCCATCGAGGGCGTCATCCTGAGCCTGCAGGACCTTATCGGCTACTTCGAGCCTCCCTCCGAGGAGCTGCAGCACGAGGAAAAGCAGAGCAAACTACGAAGCCTGCGCAACCGCCAGAGCCTCTTCCAGGAGGAGGTGCGGCTGAGCGGGGGCGGGGCCAAGAGGGGCGGGGCCAACGGGGTAGGACCGCAAAGAGGCGGGGCCGTGGGCAGGAAGGGCGAGGATAGGGGCGGGCCATTAGGAAGTGGGCGGCGGGGGGCGGAGCCATATAGAGTGGGACCATGAAGGGGGCGGGGCTTCGGAGGGCGGGACCATCTGAAGGTTGGGGGCACTGGGAAGGTAGGGCCAGGAGGCGTGGGGCCACAAAGCCCAGCAGCGGGCTTGGTGGCTGAGGGGACTGGGGAAGTAGCGGCTTGGTATTGGGCGGGGTAGGGGCCAGATAAAAGAAACAGGGCCTGTGAGAACAGGAAGATCAGGCCGGCTGGACCAGGTGAACACGCGAGGGGCGGGATCTCGAGGGGGGGCGGGGCGTATAGTGGTGCAAGGTGTGGGGTCTGTTTTGAGAACACACGGGAAGAGATGTCGGGGGCTCCACTTAACCTCCCCCCGTGTCTGAATGGGAGGAGCTGAGTGGGGTGGGAAGAGGAACTAAAATCTGGGGCCTCTGAGGTCTCCGAAGGTGATGGGGGTGTATATTAATTTAAAGGTTTCCAATTTAGCCCCACATCTCTCCAGGGACTCCCAATCTGAGCCTGTAGGTCAGCCCAGAAATGATCACAGTAATACAAAATCTAGTTTTTTATTGTTACTATTGGGATATGCAAAGCCCTTAGGAGAGGTAGCACATAGTAGATGCTTATGTAAATGTCTGTATTATTACCTTGACTTTAGCTCCATGTGACATCTTCACCCACCACTTCCTCCTCCTGACCCCATGCACGGTTGTCATTATGGTGCAAGTAGAGTTCAGAAAGGTTAAGGAACAGTCTTGAACCCACAAGCATGCTGAGAAGCAGCTGTAAACAAACTCCTGTCTGTGGAGCTGACCTGGGAGCTGGAGGACAGACAGACCACCCATGAACTAACATTAGACAGAAGGACAGAGGGGGGTGAGCGTTAAAGGGGTAAAGAAAGCAGGGCACAGCTGAGTGCTGGGGTAGCTGCAATTTTTCTGTTGCTATCGGTTTGGGGGTTACCCCCAGTGGTGCGCAGGGGACTGTACAAAGGATGGAAATTGGGGATCATGGCCATGGAGGGTGTTCTGAACCTGAACCAGGAGTGGGGGGCCGGGGGGTGGCAGAGATGGAGAGGAGACAGCAAGGGCAACTAGATACAGCAACTGTCACCACTTAAATAACGAAATTCCAAAGTGAGTTCATTCCAGATCTGATGGGCTTTGTTAAATGATTCGTGAGCCAGGCAGGCTCCAGCTAGCACGAAAGGCCCCGAGAAGAAGCTGTCCAAAGGGCAAGGACGTTCTAGGCAGAAAGGGAGCAAGAAAAGGGGAGAGGAAAGGGGTTCAGGCGGAGGTCACCTCCTGGTGGCAAATGGAAAAAAGTCTTAGGGGAGATGATATTTCCATTCCTTGGGGAATGGAAAAGATGAGCTCATTGGTGTGAGCAGAAAGTGCCACACTGGCCAGCGAGTGCCACGTTCCTGCGGGAGGCTGATGCCACAGGGGGCTGGGCACTGCACCAAGCTTAGGTGGGAGGTCTGAGTGGGTGTAGCGCACCCGCCTCCATTGGCGACCTGCCACTTCCTTTTTTAAACTATGGTGTGGGGGCCACTTCCAGCAATGCTTGGGGAGTCACGTGGCACCAAGGACCCGACCCAGGGCCCTGTCCAGGCAAGGCATATGCTGCAGTGCTTGAGTCAAGGCTGGGCTCCTGTCATTTCCTTTTCTTAACACATTGCAGTACTGCTTGTGAGAACTCCTAACTAGAAACAGACCAAATGTTCACCACCTCCAGGGTAGCTCCCCAACGGTGCGACCATCCTCCTGACAGCAGTGAAAAGTGACAAGGCAGCCGCGGGCAACAGAGTCTTGAATCTTGGAGCATCAGACTGAGAGAAAGATTCCATATTCAAGACTTGCTGTTACTCCCAATTTCAAAAATAAGCCAAACCAAATTATGTGTGTATTGGCTCACACATACCTTAGTTAAAGCAGAGACGCAAAGAAAGGATTTCTCTGCCATTTAGGATGAAGAAAGGGTTGTGTGATTAGGACGAGTGGGAAGCTTGTCAATTTTCTCACTCTTGATCTGGTTCCCAAGAGGATCTGGGTTCTTTATATTATTTATGAAGGCCTCGATACCTGATTTCTATCCTCAGGCTTTTGTTTGTTTTTGAGTCACCCACCTGGTGATGCTCAGGGGTTATTCTTGGTCCTGCTCTCAGAAATTACCCCTTGGCGGTGGCTGGGGGACCATTTGGGATGCGGAAAAAAAAAAACCTCAGTGGGCAGCATGCAAGGTGAGCCCCCGAGTCTTCTTTCCTCCTCCCTTCTTGATTTTGCACTGGAATACTTTCCTTCTTGCTGGAATTTAGTTGAAATTCCCCAGTCAATACTTGCCGCACATTACAAGCCATGGGGGAACAAAGTGTAAAACCTCTGAGTCATTGGACCGGCCTTCCCAGCTCGCAGAGGTTGACCAAGGCCACTCTGCCTTCTGGCTGCAGCCTGTAAACAAGTGTCCACGCTCGCCAGTCCAGCTTGTGCTCCAATGAGGCTGCTCAAAATCATTTTGTGGGAACATTGAGGAGGAGCAGCACCAATCCTGGTCAAGTTGAAGTAAGGCGCTGGACCTGTTTGATTCCATTTTGTTTCCCTTAAAGTTACATTTCCAAGAATCTACTGAAGATGTCAAGCGAGGACATTCTGGGTCTTTTTAGTGCCACATTCTGGTGCTTTTTGTTGGTTTTGCTGTTCAGAGAGGCCCCTAAATGTAGTCATGAAACCCTTTCCTGGGCACGAGAAAAGTGTGATGTGCCTTAGTGAATGTATGTTAGACAAGCTGTATCCTGGCAGAATATACAGAACAGTTGGCCATGAGTTTGTTTTATTTTAATTTTTGTTTTTTTGGAACCATACCTGGCAGTGCTCAGGATTTAGTCCTGGCTCTATGCTCAGGGATCACTTCTGAGGCTGGAGCAGTAGTACAGCAGGTAGGGCATTTACCTTGCACACACCAATCTAGGTTTAATCTCCAGCATTCCAGATGGTCCCCTGAGCAGAGTCAGGAGTAACCCCTGGGTATTGCTGGGTGTAGCCCTAAAACAAGCACTGTAGCACTGTAGCACCATCGTCCTGTTGTTCATCGATTTGCTTGAGCGGGCACTAGTAAGGTCTCCATTGTGAGACTTGTTGTTACTATTTTTGGCATATCGAATATGCCACGGGTAGCTTGCCAGCTCTGCTGTGTGGGCAGGGTACTCTCAGTAGCCTACCGGGCTCTCCGAGAGGGATGGAGGAATCGAACTCGGGTCAGCCGCGTGCAAGGCAAATGCCCTATCTGCTGTGCTATTGCTCCAGTACCCCCAAAACAAAACCAAACAAAATTAAAGGATAACTCCTGGCAGTGCTCTGGGGACCATATGCAGTGCCCGGGATTAAATGCTGGTTGACTATATACAAAGCAAGTGTCTTCCCCACTGTACTCTCTCTCTAGCCCCTCGACTGTATATGCTTTATGTGCCTCTCTTTGTGTTATAGATTGCAATATAAAAAAGGGCAAAGACTAAAATGAAAAAAAAATTCTCTCTGGTGGTTGGCGTAGAGTGTGACCTGGGCCAATGGGGACCAGGAGCAGGGTGCTAGGGAAAGGATGGGAAGGAAACTGGGAAGGAGAAGCACAGATTCAGTAGGGATGTTAGTGAGGGTTAGGGGCAGAGGTTGAGGTGACAAGGATTTGTGGAGCAGGAGAGAAAGTTTATGGGAAGGAATGGGCCCATGAAGACAATGTCGCTAGTTTAGCTCTGGGAACACTCATTCATTATTGTCAGAGTAATAGAAATGAGAAAATAAGGGCTGGAGAGATGGACAGTGGGTAGGGTACTTACCTTGCATGCATCCAGCCCAGGTTTGACCCCTGGCATCCCATATGGTCCCCCTGGGCACTGCCAGAAGTAATTCCTGAGTACAGAGCCAGGAGTAACCCCTGAGCATCACTGGGTGTGACCCAAAAACCAAAGAGGGGGGGAACGGAAATGAGAAAATCTGAGAAAGGCCAAAAAGGGGACTGGGGATTCCTCTGGTGATGCCCATTTTCTCCACCCCAGGGGATGCTCACCCTGGTCCTGAATTGCATTGACCGTCTAAATGTCTACACCACCGCTGCCCACTTTGCTGAATTCGCCGGGGAAGAGGCAGCTGAATCCTGGAAAGAGATTGTGAACCTGCTCTATGAACTCCTGGGTAAGCAGCCCTGGTCCTGACCCACCCGGGAGCCCCTGGGGCCTTGGGTGCCCTGGCCTGACCCTCTTTCCGCCCTTAGCCTCTCTGATCCGTGGCAACCGCACCAACTGCGCCCTCTTCTCCACCAACTTGGATTGGCTGGTCAGCAAGCTGGACCGGCTGGAGGCCTCATCTGGTAGGAGAGCCCCAAGGGAGCGGACGGGCCCTACTGGAGGGAAGGGAGAGCCTCACTGTCCCCTCTGCCCCCCGGACAGGGATCCTGGAGGTGCTGTACTGTGTCCTGATCGAGAGCCCTGAGGTCCTGAACATCATTCAGGAGAACCACATCAAGTCCATCATCTCTCTCCTGGACAAGCATGGCAGGAACCACAAGGTGGCCCCTCGCCCTGACCGTGCCTTCTTTGACCCTTGAACTCCAACCTCTTCCCATGATGCCAGTAGCTCCCCGTTTCTCCCTCCCCATCCTAGTTCGGCTCTCTCTCTCTCTCTCTCTCTCTCGGTAATACCCAGGGGTGCTTGGGGGCTACTCCTAGCAGTGCTTGGGGGGCTGTGGTGGTGCGGGGCTTTGCACCTGGCCCCCTGCATGCAGAGTGTGTGCTCTGGCCTGTCGAGCTCTCGGTCTCCCCAGCACTCGTGTCGTCTCTCGCGGCTCCTCTGGCTCCTCACTGGCACTTCCAGTTCCACCCAGGGGTCTCCACGAGTGGGGTTTTGTTTGTTTGCTTGTTTGATTTGGGGCCGCACTCCGTGGTGCGCAGGGCTTTCCTGGCGAGTCTCTCAGGGATCACTTCTGGAGCCCTTGAGGGGGTTCTGGGGATCGAACCCAGGTCTGCTGTGTGCAAGGCAAGTGCCCCAGTCACTATATCTCTCACCCGCCCCACAAACCCATGGTTTTAAAAGGGGTTCAGGCCACAAAGGTGCCTCATTAGAGCTCCGAAATGTTCTCTGAGATTCCCACTTCTGCAGCCCGAGGTGTCCTGGCTCCACTGCATGATTCTAATCGTCTTATGTTTATAGGAGCCACGAGCCCCTGAAGAGCCTGCAACCCTACTAGCCTCAGATCTCCTCTTGGTCACTGTCTCACTGATGCAATAGCAATAGCCCTTTGAGCCCCTTGCCCTGACCTCTGACCTCATGCTCTCCTTTTTATTTTTTTGCTTTTTTTTTTTTGGGTCATACCCAGTGATGCACAGGGGTTTCTCCTGGCTCTGCACTCAGGAGTTACCCCTGGCAGTGCTCAGGGGACCAAATGGGATGCTGGGAACCGAACTCGGGTCGGCCACGTGCAAAGCAAACGCCCTAACCACTGTGCTATCGCTCCAGCCCCATCATGCTCTCTTTTCTGACCTTACCAAAGCTTTGTCCCAGCTCAGATGCTCCCAATCTCTCATCTGACTTCCCACTCGTATCACCTCCTCTTAGACAGCATTTCCCAGAACCTTCACCTCCTGCTTTCCACCCGGGGCCACCCCCCTGACCTCTGACCTTGACCTCCAGGTCCTGGAGGTGCTGTGTTCCCTGTGTGTATGCAATGGAGTGGCCGTACGCTCTAACCAGGATCTCATCACTGAGAATCTGCTCCCGGGCCGCGAGCTCCTGCTGCAGACCAACCTCATCAACTATGTCACCAGGTCTGGCCCTTGACCCTGACCCCAGAGCCCGATAACTTCAGCCTTCTCCCTGGCTCAGCGAGCCCCCTCATCTCCCACCCCTGGAGCCGTGCCTGGCCCTCTTCTCTCTGCCCGTGCTATTCTGCCACTGTGGTCTGTCTCTCTGTCTCTCTCTCTTTTTTTTTTTTTTGGAGGGGTCACTCCTGGTCATGCTCATGCTCAGGGTTACTCCTAGATCTGTGCTTAGGAATCAGTTTTTTTTTGTGGGGGAGGTCACACCCGACGATGCACAGGGGTTACTCCTGGCTCCTGCGCTCAGGAATTACTCTTGGCGGTACTCGGGGGACCATATGGGATGCTGGAAATTGAACCCGGGTCAGCCGCGTGCAAGGCAAAGCCCTATTGCTGTGCTTTCGCTCTAGCCCCCTTAGGAATCATTCTTGGTGGGGCTCGGGGACCATGTGGGATGCTGGGGTTTGATCCCCAGTCGACTACGTGCAAGGCAAAAGTTCTCCCCACTATACTGTCACTCCAGCCCCGTTTCTACCTCTTTTCCGTCTTTCTTCATGGTCTCCTGCTGTCTCTGTCAGCTGCTCCCCCTGCCTTCCCTCTGTCGCTCACCGTGGCTTTGTGCTTTTCCTGGGTCCAGATCTTTCCTGCTCTCTCCCTGTCTCTGGCTGCCAGCACCCCACCCTCCCTCACCCCAAACTCTCGTCTCTCCTGCAGCATCCGCCCCAACATCTTCGTGGGCCGTGCTGAGGGATCCACGCAGTATGGCAAATGGTACTTCGAGGTGATGGTGGACGAGGTGGCCCCATTTGTGACAGCTCAGGCCACACACCTGCGGGTGGGCTGGGCCCTCACTGAGGGCTACAGCCCCTACCCCGGAGGCGGCGAGGGCTGGGGCGGCAACGGGGTCGGTGATGACCTTTACTCGTACGGCTTTGACGGGCTGCACCTCTGGACAGGTATCTGCCCCCCTGTCCCCCCACACACACACTTTGGGATGCACAACCCTGGCCTTCACCCCCAGAGCTTCCCAGACACCTCACATCTTGGGGTTCTTGGGATTCTGACTCCAGAAAGAGGTCACTACTGGACCTCTTCCTCTCACTTCCCAAGTCCTTAACAGGAAAACTTTCAGAGTCCTGCCCTCGCCCCAGAGCCTTCAGACCACTGACCCCAGCATTGCATAATCTCTGTTAGGGGTTCCTGATTACTTTCTTTGTTTTGGGGGGCCAAACCCAGCAGTGCTCAGGAAGAACTCCTAGTTCTGCACTCAGGGATCACTCCTGGTAGGCTTGGGGGACCATATGGGGTGCCGGAGATCCAATCTAGGTTGGCCGTGTGACACGCTGTACTTCGGCCCCAGAGATCCCAGATTGTTAAGACCTCTGATCTTTAACTTCTGACCCCTAAGGTTTTAGAAACCCAACTCTGGAAGATTTTCATCTCTGATCCTACAGCTCTCAGGACCCTTGATCTAAGGTCATCTAGGACCAAACCCCATAGGGTCATCTACTCTGCCTGGTCTCTGGGTCTCTGACCTCTGACCCTCCCTACTGACCTTGGCACACAGGTCACGTGGCGCGCCTGGTGACCTCCCCGGGGCAGCACCTCTTGGCAGCTGAGGATGTGGTCAGCTGTTGCCTGGACCTCAGCGTGCCGTCCATCTCCTTCCGCATCAATGGCTGCCCGGTGCAAGGCGTCTTCGAGGCCTTCAACCTCGACGGGCTATTCTTCCCTGTCGTCAGCTTCTCAGCCGGTGTCAAGTGAGGACTCTCCCTGCCCCCTCCCAAGCCACCAGACCTGGGACTGTCCCCACACAGCTTCCCAGGCACCCCGCAGCCTCCTGAGAGGCCAGGACTCAGCTGCCCAACCCCCAGGACTGACTGGCCACATCCTGCTTGCCGCAGTCCCAACATGACCATCATGTGACCCTGGACCCTTTTAGTGTCCTCCCGTTGACCTCAGCGTCTCTCAGCCCCACTTCCTGCCAAGGGTTCTGGAGATTACACAACCTCTCCTAGCCCCAGACCCTTCCAGCCACCTCCCTGGTGACCTCAGGTTCTCTCGATAATTCTTGCCCATCCCAGGATGTCCCCAGGGCTGTGATCTCAGACAGGGTTGGCTGATGACTCCAGCCCTCCCGAGGGCCTCAGTGATTGTGGGGTCACCACTGACTCTGTCTTCTTGCTTTGGTGGCTTTGGGAGGGAACCAGGTTCACCCATGCCAGGCTTCTTCTACCTCGCCTCATTCCCAGCCTCAGTGCCATCATGCTTCCTCTCTGCTTTAGGTTTGGGGGTGCCACACCTGGTGGTGCTCAGGGGACCATGTGAAGTCTGGGATCCAAGCAGGGGCTCCTGTATGCGGAGCTCTGCCCACTGAGCCTCCCGGCCCTGACTCTGAGCTCTTAACAGCCTCTTGGTGACCCCAGTGTTTGCAGACGTCCTCAGTGGCTCCAGAATGTCCCAGGGACCCTCACTAACCTTGTCTGTCCAGTGCTGTTATCCAGAGGTGACTGATGGTGTCAGAGTGACCCCGGACACTCAGGGCTGCCCCCCAGACCTTCTAATGCCTTGAGTCTCCTCCATAGCAGCTTCCCAGAACCCTGTCAGACTCACCAGTGGCCCCAATTTCCCTATTTTGGGGGATTCTCCAGTGATTCCTATCAGTCTCATATCTCTCCTTTCATCTTAGACTAAATGACCTTCATGACCCTGTGACCCCCAGGTCTCCCCAGAACCCCATCACCCTCGACCCTCCGATCCCAGGGTTTCTCTGTTTCTCCTGCTGCGCGCGGACTCCCCTCCAGTGACCCTCTTCCCTCCAGGGTTCGGTTCCTCCTGGGGGGTCGCCACGGTGAATTCAAGTTCCTGCCGCCACCTGGCTACGCCCCATGCCACGAGGCCGTGCTCCCGCGAGAGCGACTCCACCTAGAGCCCATCAAGGAGTACCGGAGGGAGGGGCCTCGGGGGCCGCACCTGGTGGGCCCCAGCCGCTGCCTCTCACACACCGACTTCGTGCCGTGCCCTGTGGACACTGTGCAGGTGCTGCCCGCTATGGCAATGTGGACTCCTTCAGGAGCAGGGCTGGGAGCTTGCAGCCGGGCAGGTGGGGAAACTGAGGCAGAAGGCTAGCAAGGGGCTGGAGCAATAGTATAGTGGAGAGGGCATTTACTTGTACGCAGCTGACCTGGGTTCGATCTCCGGCATTCCACATGGTCTTCTGAGCACCACCAGGAGTAATTCCTGTGCTGAGACAGGAGTAGCCCCTGAGCATCACCAGCTGTGAGCCCAAAACAAGTTCCCCCACAAAAAACAGAAAATAAAAAAAGCAGGCAAAGGCCTCTCTCAAGACAGAATCCTAGTTTCAGGGGTCCCGACTGTAACCTCCAAAGAAAGAAGGGTGACTGATCCTCCATTTACTGCTGAGGAAGGAGGCCAAGAGAGGCTGAGTGACCACTGCTAGTCACACAGCTGACATGGACCCAGGCCCTGGGTGACTCCTGGCAGCTTGTCCCCCATGCCTGGTGGGGATCTGATCTCCTCCTCCTCCCGTCCCAACCTCAGCCGCCCCCTGCTTGGGAGCATTTCCTGACAGGAGGAAATAGGCCACCGGGATCTGGAGCCTCACTCTCTGGGCCTCAGATTCCTCCTTCCAGAGAAAAAGGGGGAGAAGGGGAGTCCACCTTGTAGCCCTGTAGTGAGAGGAAATAATGTGGGTAAAGTGCGTCACATGGTGAAGCAGTTACTGTTGGCATTGAGTGACATCATTACAGGGATGAGCAGTGACATCACTGCAGGGATAAGTGGTGACGTAGTTGCAGGGGTGTGTAGTGACATTTTCAGTGCTGAGTAGTGACACCATTGCAGGGGTAAGTAGTGACACCATTGCAGGGGTGAGTAATGACATCATTGCAGGGGTAAATAGTGATAGTATTGCAGGGGTGAAATACACTCTCCCCACCCCCACTGCCTGTCAGCCTCATAAGCTGTCTTGTCCTACTTATGAGGCTGACACCCCTCCCTTCTCCCTCTCGTCCTCAATGCCTGCCCCATTCTGACTGTTACTATGTCTAGTCTGCAGATTACTGACAATATAAATACTTATTAGGCGCCCACTGTATGCTGGGCACTTAGATAAACTCTACAGTAAACACATATAGAAATGATTTCACTGAGTCCCGGGCTACTCCGGGACAGTTCTCATGCTTTACCCCGAGAAGGAACAAGCCATAGCCATTCACGTGGCAAGCATTGGCCACCCTGTACCGGCTGGGCCAGAGGAAAGTGACCACACCTCCCCGCATGCGCCCTTACACCTTCCCTTCTTTGTGGCTGTCACAGCAGCTGGGGCCCCGGGTCGTGCTTGCAGGCTCGCGGAGCTCATAAGCGAGGGTTCCGGTACTCGCTGGGGTCCTGCACAGCGTTGCTGCCAATGGAGCACAGTTTAGCATGGGGGGTAATGACGGGGATCGAACTCGGGGTCTCATGGCTGCAAGGCAGGTACTCCAGTCCGGCCCCCAGGTTTGAACATTTCTTAGCTACAACGTATCCTTAGTTGGGCTTCATAGCAGGAACTGGGGGGAGGGGGGCAAGGGAGGGCCCCCGGAAGACCAGGAAGTGTAGGAGATTGAACGGGGCTTCACAGTTCCTTGGGGCTTTGAGGAGAACATCTCAGGGGACTCAGAATCCTTACAAGTGTCCCCTCCCTCCAGATTGTCCTTCCTCCCCACCTGGAGCGCATTCGGGAGAAGCTGGCGGAGAACATTCATGAACTCTGGGCGCTGACCCGCATTGAGCAGGGCTGGACCTATGGCCCGGTGAGAGCCACGGCGTGGGGGTGTGGGGGCCCCCCTGCTCGCAGGAGCCTGTGCTGCGGGAAGGGAGGGCCCTGGGGGTTGGGTGGCAGAACTACCATGGCGGGCGGCAGTAGGGCACAGGCCGGGAGAGTGGGGGGTGCAGACCCCGGGGATCTGACCGGCACCCCTCTAGGTTCGGGACGACAACAAGAGGCTGCACCCGTGCCTGGTGGATTTCCACAGCCTGCCCGAGCCCGAGAGGAACTACAACCTGCAGATGTCGGGGGAGACGCTCAAGTGAGGGCCACGGGGGCCAGAGGGCTGAGGCAGGGACGGAGGGAGGGAAGGACGGCAGAGACAGAGACAAAAGAGAAACGGAAAGGGAGAGAAGAAAATGGGGCAGAAACTAAGTCATCATGTGTGAGAGGCTCAGAGAGAGACAGAGAAAAGGGGGGAGAGAGAGAGAGAGAGAGACAGACAGACAGATGGACAGACGGACAGACAGACAAGGCTGGGGACATCCCCGAGATGAAGCACAGTGAGTCCAAGAGGGCAGGAGAGGGACAGACACAGCAGAAAGTCTGAGCCAGAGCTGGAGAGCTGAGGGCAGAGGGGACAGCAGCAGGGGGCAGCAAGGGTGGGGGTGGCCGGGAGGCCGTGTGGGTGGGACCCCGTCCTCACCAGCCCTGGCCCCCACCCCAGGACTCTGCTGGCGCTGGGCTGCCACGTGGGCATGGCCGACGAGAAGGCAGAGGAGAACCTCAAGAAGACGAAGCTCCCGAAGACGTGAGTGTGGGGCCGGGCTCCCACCTGGGGAGCGTGTGGGGGGCTGGGGGTCCTAGGATGAGGGCAGGGCCATAGGGGCGACAGAGGGAGAGACGAGGGGGTGGTGGGTTAGAGCGAGGTTGTGGGGCTCTGTGTGGTGCCAAGGACCCAACTCAGGCTGCAAAAGCTGCCCAGGGGCCACCTCCCCAGCCACCTCCCCAGTCTTGGGAACTGCAAGAGAGAGTGGGAGTGATGGGATGGAGCCGTAGTATAGCGGGGAGGGAATTTGCCTGGCACGCGGCTGACCCGGGTTCAGTCCCCGGGTCCCCCAAGCACCGCCAGGAGTAATTCCTGAGTGCCGAGCTAGGAGTAAGCCTTGAACATCACTGGGTTTGCCCCCCCCCCATAAAAAAAGAGAGGGTTGGAGAGGTTAGTCCACAGAGCTGGGGTCTGCCCGGAGTCCGGGGTCATCAGAGAGCAGGCAGTGGGAAGTGAGAAGTGGTTGTGGTTATCAGTAAGGGATCCCACAGTTACAGGGGGCCAGCCAGGGTCAGAGATCGGTCTCCAAGGCCAGATGTTTAGAATGAGGGATTCTGGGGCCAGAGACTAGAAACCTCCAAGTCAGAGGTGAGAGGTCAGGCGTGAGGCTCCTGGGATGGAAAGGCCCACCAAAGGGCTGATCACACGCTTTGCCTGTGTGAGGCAGCACGCAGTCCCCTCAGGCACCGCCAGGAGCGACCCCTGAGCACTGGCAGGAGTAGGGGTGGGGGAGGAGGGCTGAGGCTCCCCAGGTCACGATGAAGGGGTCACGGTCACAGCGGGCAGAGGTCAGAGATCAGCAAAAGTGAAGGCCTTGTTGGGGTCCCCACAGTGTCCTGGGGTCAGAAGTCAGGCATCTCAGTCTATTCTAGAGAGTCAGGGAGGCTGACACCAAAAGGTAGAGGTAGGTCAGAGGTCAGAGGTTCTTCAGCTTGAGGTGTGGCTCAGGGTCCGGGCGTCCCTGGACGGAGCCCTGAGCGGGCTGAGCAGCGTCTCCTCCTCTGCCCCAGGTACATGATGAACAACGGGTACAAGCCGGCGCCGCTGGACCTGAGCCACGTGCGCCTGACGCCCGCGCAGACCACGCTGGTGGACCGGCTGGCCGAGAACGGGCACAACGTGTGGGCCCGGGACCGCGTGGGCCAGGGCTGGAGCTACAGCGCCGTGCAGGACATCGTGGCGCGCCGGAACCCCCGCCTCGTGCCCTACCGCCTGCTGGACGAGGCCACCAAGCGCAGCAACCGGGACAGCCTGTGCCAGGCCGTGCGCACGCTGCTGGGCTACGGCTACAACATCGAGCCCCCGGACCAGGAGCCTAGTGAGTGCCGCCCCTGGGCCCAGGCCTCAGGCTGATGCCGGGCCCGCTGGCCCTCACCTCTTGGCTCTGGGTTCCCGCTGCTGCTGCCCGGAGGACGCAGAGTATTAGCGCTGGCCCTGACGCTGGCTGTTGTCCCTGACCTTCGGTTTCTCTGGGCGGGAGCAAAAGTACAGTGGGGAGGGCGCTGGCCTTGCATGCACCGACCCGGGCTCGATCCCTGGCACCTGCACATCGTGGTGTCTGGGGACGCCCTTCCTGCCCGGCCTCTGACGCTGCCGCCCCTGTCCAGGCCAGGAGGACAGCCGGTCTCGCTGGGACCGCGTGCGCATCTTCAGGGCTGAGAAATCCTACGCGGTACAGAGTGGTCGCTGGTATTTCGAGTTCGAGGCAGTCACCACGGGCGGCGAGATGCGTGTGGGCTGGGCACGGCCTGAGCTGCGGGCCGACGTGGAGCTGGGGGCTGATGAGCTGGCCTACGTCTTCAACGGGCACCGCGTGGGTACCCCCAGCTTCACTCTGCCTGGCCACAGCTGCGCACACCATCCTGCTTCTTCCTCCCCCGCTCCTTCCTTCCCTTTCTCCTTCCTCCCTTCTTCCCTCTATCCCTTTTTCTGTCTGTGCATGTACTTGCTTATCACCCATTTCTCTCTGCAACCAAACATCTACCCACAAATCAACCCCTCCACTCATCTCTCTAGTCATCACCAAAGTTTATTAATTTATTCTTGGGTCAGTCTTTACCTATTTGTGATTCAACTTATCTACCAGTATACCAATTTATCTAATGCATTCACCCATAAATTCATCCATCCACCCATGTGTCTAGTATATGTCTTCCTTCCCTGCATTAACCCTGGCAGACTTCCCTTTCATCTTACCCATCGTTTGACTGTACCCCTGCTTCTCCCCCATCATCCCATCGTCCATTCCTCTATTCTGGGATGGACAGGATCTGAGGGACAGTCAGAGGGCCTGAATCTGACCGGGGGGACATTCAGAGGGCCATCTTCCCCTTCTGTCCCTCTCCTTGCCTCCGTGTTGCTACTCCGCCTCATTCTGGCAGTCTGTGTGGCCACAGCAACTCGCCCTCCCTCCCACCCCCTCTAACACTGGAAACCACAGACCTGGGCAGGAGGCAGAAGTGGGGGGTGGTGTGATGTGATGATTCACAGGAGGGAAGGCCTCTAGGTACTTCCCAGAATCAGGGATGCTGTGTGGGAGCGCCAGGGGGCGGTCACTGTGGGGACGACCCCTCTTCTGCCCTGAACCTGACCCCCTGCATTCACGTCTTCCGTGTGCCGTACGTTTCCTCTCTCTGGCTGTCTCGCCCATCTCTGCTTCCCCATCCCACCTCCACACAGGGCCAGCGCTGGCACCTGGGAAGTGAGCCGTTCGGGCGCCCCTGGCAGTCGGGTGACGTGGTGGGCTGCATGATCGACCTCACCGAGAACAATATCATCTTCACCCTCAACGGCGAAATCCTGATGTCCGACTCGGGCTCCGAAATGGCCTTCCGGGATATTGAGATCGGGGACGGTGAGGGCTCGGGGTTCGCTTCCTGGCCCCAGTCCCCTTCACGGGGGCCCTTCCTGGCCTTCCTCCCACCCGCCCCACACCTCTGCCCGATGGCACCCCTTGCCTCCCTGTTTCCCCTCCCTACCATCCGGGCCCTCCTCCCCACGGCAGCCACCACCCTGCCCCCCACCTGGCCTCACCTTGGTTTCTCTCCCCACTGCCCCCCCCCCACCCCCAGGCTTCCTGCCCGTGTGCAGCCTGGGGCCCGGCCAGGTGGGGCACCTGAACCTGGGCCAGGACGTCAGCTCCCTGCGCTTCTTTGCCATCTGTGGCCTCCAGGAAGGCTTCGAGCCGTTCGCCATCAACATGCAGCGCCCGGTCACCACGTGGTTCAGCAAAAGCCTCCCTCAGTTTGAGGCGGTGCCCCCAGACCATCCCCACTATGAGGTGAGGACTGAGCCTGCCCAGGGCCCTCTTCCTTCCCACCGTCTCTTCTCTTCCTTCTCTTGCAGGCCGTGTGCGGCTGGACCCCAGGGCTGCCTTGCGGGGGTCAGGTCTTGACAGCCAACAACCCTTGTGGGGTTCTGGTTGCCCAGTGTGTGGAAGGGGGTGGGAAGAGGAGCTGGCTGGAGTGATCCCGAGGGCAATTTCTGGTCCCTCTAACTTTTACAGTTTAGAACAAGGTTTAGAAAATAGAATCCCGGGACCTGAGCGATAGCACAGCGGGTAGGTCATTTGCCTTGCATGTGGCCCCCCCCTCCGGTTCGATTCCCAGCATCCCATATGGTCCCCTGAGCACCGCCAGGGGTAATTCCTGAGTGCAGAGCCAGGAGTGACCCCTGTGCATTGCTGGGTGTGACCCCCCAAAAAAAAAAAAGGAAATAGAATCCCTCTCACACCTCCTTCTTTTTTTTTTTCTTTGCTTTTTGGGTCACACCCAGCGATGCACAGGGGTTATTCAGGAATTACTCCTGGTGGTGCTGGGGGACCATATAGGGTGCTGGAAATCAAACCCGGGTCGGTCGCGTGCAAGGCAAACGCCCTACCCGCTGTGCTATCACTCTGGCCCCACCTCTCACACCTCTTTCTTCCTGTTCATTCTGTACGTGGGTTTAAAAAAACAAGTATGTGCTTTCGGTGGCTCTTCATCCATCTGAATACCCTGCAGTTGAGACATGAGTCTTTGCTGAGGTTGGGCTCAGGGTCTGATCCTGATCATAAAGTTCATGGAGTCCTGTACTCTAAGACTGTCCGCAACCCAATTCTGGGCATGTGACCACAGATTAATTTTCCAGCACACCCCGTTGGGTGCTAATCTCCCTTGTCTCTAGCCTTTCCTATATCAATTTTATTTTTTAAGTCTCTATTTCTCCAGGAAATAACTTATTTTCCCTCAAATTATGGTATCTCCAGAAAACAACTAATTTTTCCTCAAATTATGATATCTCCAGAAAATAATTCATTTTCCCTAAAATTACAATATCCTTTTTTTTTTCTTTTTGGGTCACACCTGGCGATGCTCAGGGGTTACTCCTGGCTCTGCACTCAGGAATCACTCCTGGCAGTGCTCAGGGGACCATATGGGATGCTGGGAATCAAACCCGGGTCGGCTGCGTGCAAGGCAAACACCCTACCCGCTGTGCTATCGCTCCAGCCCCCAAAATTACAATATCCTCATGATAAAATTATTTTCTTTCACATACACAAATTAAATAAATTGGGACCAGGAAGATAGCACAGTGAGTAAAGCACTTGCCCTGTGGGAAAACAATCCTGTTCAATCTCCAACAATGCATAGGGTGCATATATGTATATGTGCATGTAGATATGTGGATATGTATGTATGTGTGATGGATGACTGGGTGACCATGTGGATCGAAGGCTGGATCAGTGGGTGGACAGTGCATGAGCAGATATATGCTTGTGTGGTGTGATGGACAGGTGGGCAAATGATTGGATGATGCATGCATCAGTGCACGGATGGATGATGGATGGGTGGTTGAGCGGTGCATGGGTAGACGAGTGGATTATGGAGATAGATTGAATCACTGGACAGATGGACAGATGGTGCACGGGAAGGTGTATACATGTGAATTGATAGATGGATGGGAAAGGGCGTGGATGAATGGCTGGGTCAGTGGGTAGGTAGATGTATGGGTTGATGATGGTTTGATGCATGGATAAATGGGTGGATTTTGGAACTCTGAGTGGGTAGGAGCTTGGCGGAGCGCTAAAAGCACCCCTCAGTCAGGCTGTATCCATGGGGCTCTTTTCTGTCCAGAGTAGGAGTTTGAACACATCTGCATATGGGCATATAGATGCTCTCAGGCTGTATGGTGGCTTGGTTGTGACCAGGCCTAGTCCATCCTCCTGGCTCAGTGCTCCCTGCCCATCTCCCCCAAGGTGTCTCGGGTGGACGGCACCGTGGATACGCCCCCCTGTCTGCGCCTGACCCACCGCACCTGGGGCTCCCAGAACAGCCTGGTGGAGATGATCTTCCTCCGACTCAGCCTCCCTGTCCAGTTCCACCAGCACTTCCGCTGCACTGCAGGGGCCACCCCCTTGGCCCCCCCTGGCCTGCAGCCCCCCGCTGAGGATGAGGCCCGGGCAGCAGAACCCGACTCGGACTATGAAAACCTGCGCCGCTCAGCTGGACGCTGGGGAGAGGCCGAGGGGGGCAAAGAGGGGAGTGGCAAGGAGGGGGGCCCTGGGGGCGCTGCCCAGCCTGGCACAGAGGCCCAGCCCTCGAGGGCGGAGAATGAGAAGGACACCACCACGGAGAAGAGCAAGAAGAGAGGGTGAGTCAGGGAGAGCACTTCCTGGGACCCGCAGTTACACAGCCCTAACAACTTGGAATAAAGCCCTCTCCTTCCCACAGCTGCCCCTTGGAGTTAGGTGGGGTTAGAATACAGATGGGTCTGGGCAGGCCTCAAGTGAACCCACGAGTTTCCTGGGATGCTCTAAATTCCTTGAAGATGTAAAATTTGGAGTACCCCACAGTATCCATGGGGAACTCCAATGTTCTTGGGGTATTTGCTGGACCGAGTATTTCATCCCATGGACTTGATTAGCCACAGGCACCAGTGGGGACCTCAGTACCATGGCAGGGGGACTGGTCCCCTAGTGAAAACCATTGGCCTTCTAAATCAGGATATCTCTTCATCTCAAACATATCCCCCCAGAAAAGACCTGTCTTCAAGGGAAACCCTCCAAGGAGGGTTTTACATTTGAATTGAAACCAAACCTGCACTTCCCTCCAGTGGAACTGGTTTTCCAGAGATGTGTCTGAGTCCCCCAGGTTGTTTGGAAACTATGAAATATTTTTGGTCATCACATCTTGGTGGAGGGTGCTACTGCTTCTCCTGGGGTGTTCTGGAGATCCTACATGCCTTCAGTATACAAGAGAAGGCGACACAAGGAACCACCATCCTTCCCAAACTGGCTGAGAAATGCAGAGGAGAAAGGCTGACCCACTGTGCACCCAAAGACTGAGGCTGACTCGGGCCACTGTCCACCCTCAAAGAGCCACCCTGGGGTGACCTGGCCTCAGCGCAGCACCTCCACATGGACTAGCCAGCCCTGTGGGGGTCCTGTTCTGCTAGGCTGGATGACAGGGGCAGGGATGTAGGGTCAGGGCCGGGCCCCAGGGCTGGTTCTCACCTGGGCCCCCCTTCCTCACCACCAGGTTCCTGTTCAAGGCTAAGAAAGTCGCCATGATGACCCAGCCGCCGACCACCCCTTCTCTGCCACGACTCCCAAGAGAGGTGGTCCCTACTGACGACCGTGATGACCCCGAGATCATCCTCAACACCACCACGGTGTGAACCGGGGAACTCCAGCTTCAGGGCCCCTATGATGCTCAGGGCTGCTCAAGCCTAGGGACACCCACCACTGTCTCCTAGAGCCCCCCAGTATAGCACAGACTTGGAGCCCCTAAACCCATGGAGTAGGGGCAGAAAAAAAGTTTTTTGGGTCACACCCAGCAATGCTCAGGGGTTAACTCATGGCTCTGCACTCAGGAATTGCTCCTGGCAGTGCTCAGGGTACCATATGGGAATTGAACCTGGGTCATCTGCTGTGCAAGGCAAACGCCTTACCCACAGGGGCCAAATCTTGCAGGGACTGGAAGATTTGGTGAGGCTAAAGGTCACGTCAAGTTCATCCCAAAATCTCCAAATCTAGGGGAGGGATCAGTAAAGACCAGGGACCCTGATATTTGGGTTTATCCATGTAAAGGCAAAGAAGGGTCCCCACTTAATAGTAATTCTAATATATTCTTGGAAGCCAACATTCACAGTTATCCCAGGGTAGTTCTGGGACTCCCTGAATTTGGAGACAAGTAGCTTAATGGTTAGGGTTTCAGGTCGCCAGTGGCTGTGGGCTGGGTCCCTCTACCACTCGCACCTGCCTTTCTGTGGAAGCTCTATGGTCTCCCACAGATAAAAATTGGTCTGACGAGATAGCACAGGGAAGGGAAAGGCCCTGGCCTCGCATATGGCTGGCGCCTGTTCTGTCCCAGGCACCATTTATGGTCCCTCCCCACCCCCCCATCCAGTACCTTCAGGAATGTTCCCTGAGATCAGAACCAGGAGCAAGCCCTGAGCATTGCTGGGTGGGGTTCCCCTCCTAAAAAGAAATTATATCTAGGGACCAGGGACCTAGCCCCAGGGCAAAGTGCACACCTCAGATGCACGAGGCTCTGGATTTAGCCTCTGGGGTCTCCCACCCCGTCTTAAGCTGTACTTACTGGACGATTATGAGAAACAAATTACTCCATCTGTCAGCTAATTTGTGAGCTCTTGTCAGCTCTTACTAAGTTAAAACCTTGTAACCCTGGGAAGGGCAGAGCTTGAGGGTATCCCCAAAAATAATCCCCAAAGATGACCCAATTAGGGGTATAGCCCAAAAATAGTCCCCAAAGATGAGCCAATCTAGAGTTTGATCAGTATACACAGAAGGGAGGGGTCTGGAGTCAGAGCGATGGTCCAATCCCCGGCACCCCGAGGGCCCCTTGAGCACTGCTAGGAGTAATTCCTGAGTGTAGACCCAGGAGTAAGCCCTGAGCACTGGCCAGGTGTGGCCCCAAAACAAAAAGAAACAAAAAGGGATTGAATCTGCAGCGGGGGTGGGGAGAGCGGGGGCGGGGGAAGGTGGCAGGGGGTAGGACATCCAATCTGGCAGCTTCTTGACTTAGAGGACACTGAGATGCAGAGGACCCTGGTTTGACACCTGAGACCCCCAACTTCCTGCCTGACCCCCGGCCCTGCTCTGTGCCCACCAGTACTACTACTCTGTGAGGATCTTCGCCGGCCAGGAGCCCAGCTGTGTGTGGGTGGGCTGGGTCACCCCCGACTACCACCAGCACGACATGAACTTTGACCTCACGAAGGTCCGGGCAGTGACGGTGACCATGGGGGATGAGCAAGGCAACATCCACAGCAGGTGCGGCAGGCTGAGGGGCGCCAGGAGCGGGAGGCCACGGGGACCCGGCAGAGCCGCCTCCCTTCCTGCTTTGGGGTCCTGTCCCCTCCACTGTGTCCTCTGCTCTGCTTCTCCTGCCCTACCTGGCCCTCCTCTTCCGTCACCACCTTCCTCTGCTCGCTCCGTGCTGTCCTCCCGCAACCCCCTAGCAGCCCACCAATGCCCCGGGGTTCTCGCTCCCAGAGGTGCAGGGCCGAGGCCCAGGGCTTCCAGCGCTCAGCTCTGAATGCAGGTGGTGGGGTTTGGGGCATAGGGTCTGGGCGTTCGGGGGAGGGTGTGGTTCAGAGCTCCCAGACCAAGGACCCCATTCTACCTCCTTCCCCGCAGCCTCAAGTGTAGCAACTGCTACATGGTGTGGGGCGGGGACTTCGTGAGCCCTGGGCAGCAGGGCCGGATCAGCCACACGGACCTGGTCATTGGCTGCCTGGTGGACTTGGCCACTGGCCTGATGAACTTCACCGCCAACGGCAAAGAGAGCAACACCTTCTTCCAGGTGAGTCCATGTTCATGGCCTGCCTTCATCATCGTGTGCTCACGCCCTGGCACTCTGAGACAGTGCTCGAAGGCAGCCCCGAGACAATGCTCCAGGCAGCTCTGAGACAGTGCTCTGGGCAGCCCTGAGACAGTGCTCCCAGGGAGCCCTGAAATAGTGCTCCAGGCAGCTCTGAGAGACAGTGCTCCAGGCAGCTCTCAGACAGTGCTCCCAGGCAGCCCTGAGACAGTGCTTGAAGGCAGTCCCTAGATAGTGCTCCCAGGCATCCCCGAGACAGTGCTCCAGGCAGCTCTGAGACAGCGCTCTCAGGCAGCCCAGAGAAAGTGCTCCAGGCAGCCCTGAGATAGTGCTTTCAGGTAGCCCCGAGACAGTGCCCGAGGGAGCCCTGATTAGATAGTGCTCCCAGGTAGCTCTGAGACATTGCCCTGGGCAGCCCCGAGACTGTGCTTCCAGGCAGCTCTGAGACAGTGCTCCAGGCAGCCCTAAGGCAGTGCTCCCAGGCAGCCCTGAGACAGTGCCCCAGGGAGCCCTGAGACAGTGCCCCAGGGAGCCCCAAGACAGTGCCCCAGGCAACCTCAAGACAGTATTCCAGGCAGCTCTGAGATAGTGCTCCAGGCAGCCCTGAGACAGTGCTCCCGGGCAGCCCCAAGATAGTGCTCCCAGGCAGCCGTAAGGCAGTGCTCCAGGCAGCCGTAAGGCAGTGCTCCAGGCAGCGTGGGAGCTAGACCTCAGAGCCTCAGGGAAGAAAACCAGCTCCTGGTCTGTCCAGGTCAGGGTGGAGGGGATCCTGGGAGACCAGCCTGGTGCTGGCCAGTGATGAGGGCATGTCCTTGCAGGCTCTAGGCCTGAGTTTGAGCTTAGTCCCCATGCACCCCCAGAACTACCAGTTATTGAGCACAGGTCCCAAGCATCGCAGGGCCCAAGCATTGAATCTCTGGCCCAGTTGGTCAGGTAGTGCTGGGATTGGCCCTCAAAGGAAGCATGGAGTCTGACCTGGGTGAGAAGGCTGAGTCAGGTCAGAGGTGGTACAGCCCAGGGCAGGGAGAGAGTTCAAAGGACAGAGTACAGGGCCCATCCGCAGCACCTCTGAGCCTGGGTATGGTCCTGGAGGCCCTTATTACTGCTTTGGAGCCCCCAGAACAAACTAATAAAATGCCAGGGGTGTGACTTCACAGCTACCATGCAGCCTCCTGCACCCCCTAGGATCAGGCTGGCACACAGCCTGGTCTCAGGATCTGCTGTCCACACCCCCTCCAGCTCACCCTCTCTTCCTGCTAGGTGGAACCCAACACAAAGCTGTTTCCTGCCATCTTTGTCCTGCCCACGAACCAGAACGTTGTCCAGTTTGAACTGGGCAAGCAGAAGGTGAGAGTGCAGTGTTGGGGCAGGAGGTGACGGGTATGGGAGGGCAGGATGGCCCAGCAGTCAACATGGAGTTGGGGCGGGGGAGGCAGTCCTGGAGGTCTTCGTGGAAGAAGTGTGGTGGGATGGAGAATCCTGACCTATGCACCCCTCTGCGCCCCCTCCCAGAACATCATGCCGTTGTCTGCTGCCATGTTCATGAGTGAGCGCAAGAACCCAGCGCCGCAGTGCCCGCCGCGGTTGGAGGTGCAGATGCTGATGCCCGTGTCCTGGAGCCGCATGCCCAACCGCTTCCTGCAGGTGGAGACAAGGCGCTCGGGCGACCGGCTGGGCTGGGCGGTCCAGTGCCAGGAGCCGCTGACCATGATGGCACTACACATCCCGGAGGAGAACCGGTCAGAGCCAGCCCAGGCCCCCGAGGGGGTGGTGGGGGCTCCAGACAACACCCCAGGGACGCAGACCTAGCCCAGAGCTCCAGACCCATCTCAGAGACCCAGGCCCCCCTGGGGGAGCCCAGCCAGCCACCCAGGGCTATGACTTACTTGTCGAGTGGCCTCGGGGTTCCTTGGGTCACGGGAGTCCCCAACATGCTGCATCTCTCCTTTGTTCAGTTTACAAGTGGCTCCGAGTTCCGCTGTGACTTGACCCTTCTTGGAGACAGCCCACCCCCGTGCTCACCTCCCACTCTCAGGGGCTCAGGGTCCTGCACCAGGGACCCCAGACACACCCACTTCCACACGCAGCCAACATGTGAACCCCGTGTGCTAAGTGCTAGGAAAATAGTCCCTCCCGAGAGCCCAGGGGCTGGAGAGAGAGAGTGCAGTGGGAAGGCTCTCACCTTGCATGTGGCTGACCCAGGTCCTGTCCTTGGCACCACATATGGTTCCTGAGCCCCTCTAGCAATGATCCCTGAGCGCAGAGCCAGGAGTAAGCCCTGGGTACTGCTGGGGGTGGCCCCCGCTGTATACAGGCAGACACAAACTTGAGGTAGATTTCACATGCTAGCAACACTCAAACATAACCAAGTGCTCAGACCCATCAGGGGATCTCAGAGACTTCTCAGGGTCTCCAGATCTGTGGACAATCAGTTCTCCAGGGTGATTCCAGACTGCCCCAGGGATAGATAGATTTCAGCGCCCCCCTCACCCCACTCCACTCCCCAGCACCCCGCCCCTTCTTCTCCCCCCACCCCCACCCCTGGCCCTACAAGAACTTCCAGGCTCAGGGGCTGGAGCTATACCACAGCAGATAGGGCCTTTGCCTTGCACGCGGCCAACCTGTGTTTGATTCCCAGCATCCCATATGGTCCCCCGAGCACCACCAGGAGTAATTCTGAGTGCAGAGCCAGGAGTAACCCCTGTGCATCACTGGGTGTGACCCAAAGAGCAAAATGAAAAAAAAAATTAAGAGAACTTCCAGGCTCCATACTGGGAAAAGCCGCTGGACCCAAGCACGACCCCAGAGTTCCCAGCCGGAGAGGCCCCGCTCACCTCAGCGCTTCTTTGCCTTTCGGTGCAGGTGCATGGACATCCTGGAGCTGTCGGAGCGTCTGGACCTGCAGCGCTTCCACTCGCACACGCTCAGCCTGTACCGCGCCGTGTGCGCCCTGGGAAACAACCGCGTGGCGCACGCGCTGTGCAGCCACGTGGACCAGGCGCAGCTGCTGCACACGCTGGAGGACGCGCACCTGCCGGGCCCGCTGCGCGCCGGCTACTACGACCTGCTCATCAGCATCCACCTGGAGAGCTGCTGCCGCAGCCGCCGCTCCATGCTCTCCGAGTACATCGTGCCCCTGACGCCCGAGACCCGCGCGCTCACCCTCTTCCCGCCAGGGAAAGGCGGGGACGACGAGGACGGGCCCCGCCGCCACGGCCTGCCGGGCGTGGGCACCACCACCTCGCTGCGGCCGCCGCACCATTTCTCGCCGCCCTGCTTCGTGGCCGCGCTGCCCGCCGCCGGCGTGGCCGAGGCGCCCGTGCGCCTCAGCCCCAGCATCCCCCTGGAAGCCCTGCGCGACAAGGCGCTGCGCATGCTCGGCGAGGCCGTGCGGGACGGCGGGCAGCACGCGCGCGACCCGGTCGGGGGCTCCGTGGAGTTCCAGTTTGTGCCTGTGCTCAAGCTCGTGTCCACCCTGCTGGTAAGGACGCCCTCCTGCGCCCCTTCTCTCTCCTTCCTTCCTTCCTTCCTTCCTTCCTTCCTTCCTTCCTTCCTTCCTTCCTTCCTTCCTTCCTTCCTTCCTTCCTTCCTTCCTTCCTTCCTTCCTTCCTTCCTTCCTTCCTTCCTTCCTTCCTTCCTCTCTTTTCTTTCTTTCTTTCTTTCTTTCTTTCTTTCTTTCTTTCTTTCTTTCTTTCTTTCTTTCTTTCTTTCTTTCTTTCTTTCTTTCTTTCTTTCTTTCTCTCTCTCTCTTTCTTTCTTTCTCTCTCTCTTTCTTTCTTTCTTTCTTTCTTTTTCTCTCTTTCTCTCTTTCTTTCTTTCTTTCTTTCTTTCTTTCTTTCTTTCTTTCTTTCTTTCTTTCTTTCTTTCTTTCTTTCTTTCTTTCTTTCTTTCTTTCTTTTTCTCTCTCTCTTTCTCTTTCTTTCTTTCTTTCTTTCTTTCTTTCTTTCTTTCTTTCTTTCTTTCTTTCTTTCTTTCTTTCTTTCTTTCTTTCTTTCTTTCTTCCGTTCGTTCTTGGGTCACACTGGGCTCTACACTCAGGAATTATTCCTGGCGGTGCTCAGAGGACCACATGGGATGCTGGGAATCGAGTCCAGGATGGCCGCGTGCAGAGCAAATGCCCTTCCCGCTGTACTATTGCTTCGTCCCCACCCTACCCTCCTGCTCCTTTCTTGTTTCACTTGACAGCTTGCCCATCCCTCCATCCACAGGCTGGCTTCTCTCCCCTATGGGAGAGACGTTTGTCTCTCTATCCGTATAGGCTGCCTAAGTCGTTTTATTGTTTGTTTTTGTTTTGTTTTGGGACCAGACCCGGTGTTACTCCTATTTCTGCACTCAGGAATTATCCTGGCAGTGCTCAGGGGACCATATGGGATGCCCAGGATTGAACCCAGATCGGAGGTGTGCGAGTAAAAGCTTTCCCTACTGTCGCTCTGGCCCCATGGGCTGCCTAGTTCTCTCCTCTCTTAACCTTTCAGTCACATTTTCTTCTTTCTGCTCATGTTTGTTAGGTCTTTTTCCTTCTTCCCACTCATCATACCGACCATCATCCATCCACTCACCCACAGATCCATTCCTCCTCCACCCATTTTTCCGAAAGAACCCACCCATTCATTCAGACACTCCCAACCTCTCATTCATAGACCCATCTGTCCATTCATCCATCTATGAATCTAATCTTCCCACCATCCCTTCTTCCACTCTCTCACACATGAGTCTTTCCAGCTTTCCTTCTATTTATCTACTCATTTGTCATTGTGGGTATTAACTTAGACATTTATTTATTTATTTTTGGGCTTGGGGCCACACCTGGCAGTGCTCAGGCTTTACTTCTGGCTCTGTACTCAGGATTGACTTCTGGCAGTGCTCGGGGGACCACATGGGGTGCCAAGGATAAACCCTGGTCATCTGTGTATAAGGCAATAACCCTACCCACTGCACTACTGCTCTGTCCCCAGTATTTATTACCTAGCTCCCCTCTCAGATACCCAGTCCTCCGTGGTATGCTCCTTCCTACATCCATCCACCCATCCACAGATCCACCTTCCCTCTTCTGTCTGCTAACCCATCCCTCCATAGCTCCATCCATCTATATGTGCACCCTCTCACCTACCCACAGATCCATACAATTGTCTCTACCGTCAATCCACTTTCCCTTCTTCCCATTTTTTATTTCACATGCCCTTTCATTCACACCCCCGCCTCTTGGTATGCATGCATCTATCCAACTTTACATGCACAAACCCCACTCCCATCCTTCCCACCCATTCCTGTTTGTTCATTTCCCTGTTCATCCATTAACTTGTTCATGTACCCATTAAACTACCCACTCACCCACCCACTGTCCATACACCATTTATTCTCTGCCACCCACCCACCCATCCATCCATCTTCCCTTCAAACCTCTTCCATTACAACCATGAATCCATCCTCCCTGGCTGCCTCTGTTTATTTCTCTGTTCCTCACTGTTCTTCCCTCTTCTCTCCCTGCTGGCCTCCATCTTCGCTCCATTGTCTGAGCATAGGCAGAGGCCAGTGGCTAGCTCGGAGATATAGGGTGTGTCCTGCTCTGCGCACGTGTGTTCAGACTTGGGAGCAAAGACTTTCTGTTGTGAATGGAGAAGTGGTCATGTTTGACTCTGGGGTCTGGGTTCATGAGGGAGGGAGTCACGGGAGTCTTGGGAGGGGGGTCTTGAAGATGGATGGTGGGGCAGGGGATGGTCATTCCTGCAGGAGGAGACTACGGCATGGACTTCGGCAGGTCTGAGAGGCGACACCGGGACTGGCTGGCGTGTCTGAGCCTCTTCAGGCCACAGTAAGAGACTGGCTTTGCCCTATAGGTGATGGGCATCTTTGGCGATGAGGACGTGAAACAGATACTGAAGATGATCGAGCCTGAAGTGTTCGCTGAGGAGGAGGAAGAGGAGGAAGAGGAGGATGAGGAGGAGAAGGAGGAGGATGAGGAAGAAGAGGCACAGGAGAAGGAAGAGGAGGAAAAGGAGGAGGAGGAGGAAGAGGAGGAGGAGGAGACGGCAGAAGGGGAGAAAAAAGAGGGCTTGGAGGAGGGGCTGCTGCAGATGAAGTTGCCGGAGTCTGTGAAGTTACAGGTAGGCTGGTTCTTCCTTCTCGCCAGCCTTCACGCATCTGCGCTGGGCACGCAGGCTCGGTCTCAAGGCAGAGGAACACGGGGAAGGGCATGCTTTCCAGGACTCTTACTCTCTGTTTGGGGGCCACACCTGGTGATGCTCAGGGGCTACTCCTGGCTCTGCTCTCAGGAATTATTCCTGGTGGTGTTCAGGGGACCATACAGGATGCTGGGGATTGAACCTGGGTCAGCCGTATGCAAGGCAAGCACCCTTCATACTGTGCTATCTCTCTGGCCCCTCTAGGATTTCTTTCTCTGGGTTCCAAGTGGGAAGCGAATCAGAAAGATGAGACCTGGGAAAACTCTGGCCCTAGGGTCTGGGCAGGAGAGACTGGTGGAGGGCTGAGGGATGAGCCAGGGAGAGGGGAGGGAATGCAAGAAACACTTCGAGGCGGTCCTGAGGACCTTCCCACTCTCCATTCCCCTTCCTTGCTGTCCTCCCACAGATGTGTCACCTGCTGGAGTACTTCTGTGACCAAGAGCTGCAGCACCGCGTGGAGTCCCTGGCGGCCTTCGCCGAGCGCTATGTGGACAAACTCCAGGGCAACCAGCGGGGCCGCTACGGTCTCCTCATGAAAGCCTTCACCATGTCCGCTGCCGAGACTGCCCGCCGCACCCGCGAGTTCCGCTCCCCGCCCCAGGAGCAGGTGCTCTGAGCCCCCACCCAGGCTGCTCTCACAGTCTGGGCCCCAAGCTCTGCCGCACCCCCGCTCTGCCCACCAGCCTCTGAATCCCATGCCAGACGCCAAGGAGAGACTCCTCCCCCCTCCCAGCTCACTGCCTCCCCCCACACACCCACCTCATAGACCGGCCCCCGCCCCTTTCGGATATTGTTCACTAACTGGCACTTAGCTGGGAACCCCTCAGCTGGGTGGGTCTTTGAGCCTTGCCTCACTTTCTCCGCTCGGTCTCCGACCTTTGTCCTAACCTTTGATCGCGTCCCCCAGATCAACATGCTGTTGCACTTCAAGGATGGAGCAAACGAGGAGGAGTGCCCGCTCCCGGAAGATATGCGAGAGGAGCTGGTGAAGTTTCACCAGGACCTGCTGGCTCACTGCGGTAAGCAGAGCCCCCGATCGCCCTCTGCCCAGGCTCTTTCCTGAGGCATCTCCTCGAGTTTCCTGGAGCTGACCTGAGCTTCTGTGTCTACTGTATTGGTGCTGTGCAGCGAGGAAGGAAGGGGCTGAAGGAAGGAATGGATGATTGTGGGTAACTTGGTGTCTTAGTGAACACAGAAATGATGGGAACAAGGCCCGGAGCAATAGTACAGTGGGGAGGACACTTACCTTGCATGCTACTGTCCCAGGTTCGATCCCCAGCATCTCATATGGTTCCCTGAGCACTATCAGGAGTGATCCTTGAGCACAGAGCCAGGAGTAAGCCCTGAACACCACAGGGTGTGGCTTCCCCAACCCCAAAAGCAAATGAGAGAAATAATTCATTTTTCTATTATTGTTTTTTTGTTTGTTTGTTTGTTGGGGGAGGGACACACCCTGATTCTCAGGGTTTACCCCTGACTCTATGCTCAGAGATCACTCCTTATGGGCTCAGGAAACCACATGGGGTTCTGGGACTCAAACCCGGGTTGACCGCTTGCAAGGTAAATGCCTTCCTCACTGTACTATCGCTCCAGTCCTGGGAAGGATTAGTTCCATATGGTTTTAGATGGATGGCTGGCGGAGGCAGATGGATGGATGAGTGTGAATTTATGAATAGAAGTATAATTAACAAAATGAAGAGATGGATGAATGAAGAGTAGAATGGATGGGTGGATACACTGATGACTTAGAGTTGTGGGGAGAGGTATCTGGCTGACTGGGGGTGTCCATGGATGACTCCCCCTGTTTTTCAGAGAATTCAGTTAATGATCCTACTGATATTTCCCTTATGTGTAGGGCCTTGGTTTTCTCTGGGAGGATTTCAAGGTTTTTCCATGGCCTTTTAATAGAGAAGCTCTTTGAAGTTTGTTTGGCATTTGTTGAATTATTTTTTCTTTCTTTTTCTTTCCTTTTCTTTCTTTCTTTCTTTCTTTCTTTCTTTCTTTCTTTCTTTCTTTCTTTCTTTCTTTCTTTCTTTCTTTCTTTCTTTCTTTCTTTCTCTTCCTTCCTTTCTTTTTTCTCTTTCTTTCTTTCTTTCTTTCTTTCTTTCTTTCTTTCTTTCTTTCTTTCTTTCTTTCTTTCTTTCTTTCTTTCTTTCTTTCTTTCTTTCTTTCTTTCTTTCTTTCTTTCTCATACCTGGCAATGCTCAGGGGTTATTCTGGGCTCTGCACTCAAAATCACTTCTGGCGATGCTCGGGGAACCATATGGGATGCTGGGATCCAACCCAGGTCAGCCACGTGTGAGACAAGTGCCTTAGCTCCAGCCTTCTTGAGTTTCTTGACTTTAGGTTATTTATTTATTTCTTATCAAATTTTGAGAAAGTTGATCACAGACTCTCCAGTTTTTTCCTGCTTTCCCATCTCTCCAAATATCCCTGCATACATAGATGGGACATTAGATGGTGTCAGTGCGTGCCTCAGCGGATGGTCTCCGAGTCTATTGGTTTTCCTTCCTTCTTTTATTTTTCTTCTCTATACACTGGGATAATATCTACTGGCCTATATTCAAGTTCACTGATTCTCCTACCATCTCAAAGATGCTCCTTCCCCCTCTAGTGAGTTTTACATCTCAGTTATTGGGCATAGAGAGACAGTGTAGGAGATAAGGTGCTTGCCTTGCATGTGGCAGAACCCAGTTTGATCCCTGGCACCACACATGGATTCCTGAGAACAGAGCCAGGAGTAGCCCCTGGGGACTACTGAGCATGACCCCAAACCAAAAATATAAATGATTTCAATCCCTGTACTTTTCAGTGCCAATCTTCCTATCTGGTTATTTTAATTTTAATTTAATTTAATTTTATTGCTTTTTGGGTCACACTTGGCGATGTACAAGGGTTACTCCTGGCTCTGCACTCAGGCATTAGTCCTGGCGGTGCACGGGGGACCATAGGGGATGCTGGGAATCGAACCCGTGTCGACCGCATGCAAGGCAAATGCCCTACCCGCTGTGCTATCACTCGAGCCTCCCATCTGGTTATTTTTACATGGTCTCCTTTCTTCTTCTTCTCTGTCCTGAGAGTCACTGTCATCGGACTTCTCACACTTCTTAAAAACATTTTATTTTGCACCATTACATTTCTTTCCACTCCCTTCTCTTCCCTTTAAGGCTGTGGTGGGGACCAGGGGGTCCACATGCTCGTTTGTGGTGCCCACAGGGATTCACACAGGCGTGGTTGTGGCCTCAGTGCTCACACATTCTTCCATGTGCTCATCAGATGTCACATATTTAGTGGTGGTGTGTGCACCCATCCTTGCTGGGGGATGCTCTCGTTTGCTGCTCACAGTATTCTGGCCACATTGCTCACCAAGGATCACTGTGAGCCTCACACAGTGCTCACGGGGGGCACACTCCTGGTGCTTAGTGAGAGTGACACACTTTAGTAATGGTGCTCGCACCCACCTGACTGTGCTGTGTTCCAGGTCATCTGCAGTCTGCTGCAGCACCAGGGGTCCCAGACAGCAGAATTTTGGACCCTGGGTCAAGGCACGTGGGGGTGGCATCAGGGATCAAACTCAGGGCCTCATTCTTGGAAATCAGATAGGTTGAGATACCCAGGAATCTTCCCAGGCACTCACGTGTCTCTTTAAGAATCTAGAATGAGGGGGCTGGAGCGATAGCACAGCGGGTAGGGCGTTTGCCTTGCACGCGGCCGACCCGGGTTCTAATCCCAGCATCCCATATGGTCCCCTGAGCACTGCCAGGGGTAATTCCTGAGTGCAGAGCCAGGAGTAACCCCTGTGCATCTCCGGGTGTGACCCAAAAACAAAAAACAAACAAAGAATCTAGAATGATTTCTGTAGTTCTTTTCTTGTGTGTGTGTGTGTGTGTGTGTGTGTGCGTGTGTGTGTTTGGGGTCACACCAGGCAGTGTTCAGGTGCTGCTTCTGGCTAGGTGCACAGAGTCCACGTCTGGCAGTGCCCAGAGAGCTGTGTAGTACCGGGGATTCAACCAGGGCCTCCTTCACACAGCGCATGTGCTCGGCCCCTGGAGCTCTCTCCGGCCTGACTCCCTCGAGTTCTTGTTGATGGGTTTTCTGTTTGCTTGCAGACCACACCCAGTGGTGCTCACAGCTTACTCCTGGCTCTAAGCTCAGGGGTCACTCTTTCTTTCTTTCTTTCTTTCTTTCTTTCTTTCTTTCTTTCTTTCTTTCTTTCTTTCTTTCTTTCTTTCTTTCTTTCTTTCTTTCTTTCTTCCTTTCTTTCTTTCTTCCTTTCTTTCTTTCTTTTTTTTTTTAATTTTATTGAATCGCAGTGAGATAGTTACAAGCTTTCATGTTTGGGTTACAGTCACACAATGACCAAACACCCCTCCCTCTACCAGTGCACATTCCCCCTCACCGATATCCCTGGTATACCTTCCCCTTCCCACCATCCCCCTGCATCCATGGCAGACAGTATTCTCAGGGGTCACTCTTGGCAGAATCAGGGAACCACATGGGGTGGTGAGGATCAAACCCGGGTCAGCTAAGTGCATGTCAAGAGCCTTACCACTTTTGTGTCTGTCCAGCCCATGTTTATTGATTTAAATACAAATACTAGAGCTGGAGCTATAGGACATCAGGGAGGCCATTCGCCTTGCCTCTAAATACTTCATCAAAGGAATAACAGGATGCTGGGAATCGAACCCGGGCCGGCCATGTGCAAGGCAAACGCCCTACCCTCTGTGCTGTCGCTCCAGCCCCTGGCTTAATTTTATTGATGAACTAGTTACTGTGCTGAGGGCTGAGAAGAGCAGCCCTCTGGGGCCACTGAGATCTTCTGCAAACTCTGCATCCAACCACGTTGACCACACATGCTCGTGGCCAACCCAGCTTTGGTCCCCAGTACCCCATGTGGTCCCCCTAGTCCACCAGGAGTGATTCCCTGAGCGTAGAGCCAGGGATAAACCCTGAGCATTGCTGGGTGAGGCCCCCCGCACCCCAAAAATAAAGAAATAAAAGATAAATACTTCACCGAAGGAATAACTGGACAAATGTATGAACGTCAAAAGAAATGGGTAATCTCCAGAAAGCACGGGCTGAGTGAGAATTGAAGGCGGGCACGGGTGGAGCAGGGTGTGAGTGGGGAGCAGACAAGTATCAACGACAAGCAAGCCCCGAGTGACAGTCCTGCCTGTGGGCCCTGCAGGAATCCAGCTGGTGGAGGAGGAGGAGGAGCCCGAGGAGGAAGTCACCCTGGGCAGCCGCCTGATGAGCCTGCTGGAGAAGGTGCGGCTGGTCAAGAAGAAAGAGGAGAAGGTCGAGGAGGAGCCGCCTGCAGAGGAGAGCAAGCCCCGTGAGGACCGGGGCCACCCGGGGGCGAGGGGGGCACCTCAGGGTGCAAGACAGGCCCCAGGGGGGTGGCACAAGAAGGGGCAGGTGAATCTTTTTGTTTAGGTGCCACATCCCGTGGTGCTCAGGCCTTACTCCTGGCCCTGTGCTCAGGGATCACCGCTGGTGGGGCTCAGGGGACCCTGTGGGATGCCAGGTCATGCAAGCAAGTGTCCTACCCGCTGGACTATCTCTCCGGCCTCACTGAGGCAGAGTGGCAGGTAGGGGGGGTGAAGGCAAGCTGGAATACCCCACCCCCACTGTGGGGCTGCACTGGAGTAGGGGTCAGACCACACATGTAGCACTGGGAGGGGTGGTGTGGACACCCCAGGGCCCCTGGCAGCTTGGCTTAGCTTTGCAGTTTTTTTTTTTTTTTCCTTTTTGGGTCACACCCGGTGATGCACAGGGGTTACTCCTGACTCTGCACTCAGGAATTACTCCTGATGGTGTTCAGGGGACCATATAGAATGCTGGGAATTGAACCCGGGTTGGCTGTGTGCAAGGCAAACGCCCTACCTGCTGTGCTGTCGCTCCAGCCTCTGACTTAGTTTTATTGATGAACTAGTTACTGTGACTCTCTGCCAATATCTTGTAGCCTGCTTCTCCCTCTGGGAGAAACTGGCAAGCTTCTGAGAGTTTCCTGCCCACATAGGACAGCCTTGCAAGCTTCCCATGGTGTATTCATATGCTAAATTCAGTAACAAGCTGGATCCCATTCCCCTGACCCTGAAAGAGCCTCCATCATTGGGAGGGAGAGACTTCTAAGATCTCAGGGAAAGGACGAATGGAGAGGTTACTGAGCCCGCTCGAGAAATCGATGATTAACGGGATTTCGTGATCATGAGTTACTGTGCTGAGGGCTGAGAAGAGCAGTCCCCTGGGGCCAGTGAGATCTTCTGCAAACTACATCCAACCAGGACAGGCTTCTGCAGCATTCGACTAACTTCTCTTGGGCCAATTCTGGCAAGAATGGGGAATTGAGGAGAGGGGCCCAATGCTGGGGGAGAGTGACAATTCCCTGACCCCCAGGAGTTTAAGAAACTCCAGTGGAGCTGAATCCACATCTCTCATGCGGATGGCCCAGGTTCGACAAAGCAAAACAGGGCTGGAGATACAATGGAGTGGTAGAACACTTGCCCTTTGTGTGTGAGGCTTGATTTCTGGCACTGCAAATAAATAAATAAAAATATAGGTGAGCGAGAGGAGAGGGAAGGGCTAAGATGGAAGGGTGTGTGAGAATGGGGGAGGGGTGCAAAGATCTGGGAAAGAGTGATCAGCCAGTGCAAAGGCCCAGAGGTAGGTGCTTCCCTGGTGGAAATTCCGCTGTGTTTTTTAGCCACTGTACAGACATCAGGGGAGCGGGGCTGCTGGAAGACAGGCAGGAGACTGACAGGGTGATATGGTGCAGGCTGTGAATGGATGCCCTGGTTATGTCAGTGCGTGTGGGGGGGGGGTGAGACACCATGGGGATTGGGGTTCATCTCTCTCCTCTCTGAGGAATCTTGGGAAGGAAATAGGGGAGAGGGTGTTGGAAAGAGGAGAGGTGAGTCCCAGGGGGTCAGCCAGGGTGAATAAAGCCAGCCTGGTTTTGACCTCATTTTCCCGAATGATGCCCTAGTTCTCACCACTCTCCCTTGTTTTCCTTGAGAAGTTGGTGGTGTGGGGGCCAGAACCATAGAATAGCGGGTCAGGCATTTGCCTTGCATGTTGCTGACCCAGGTCCATTCTCCAACATCCCATATGGTCCCGTGAGCACCACCAGGAGTGATTCCTGGGCACAGAGCCGGGAGGCACCCCTGAGCATCGCTGGGTGTGGCCCCCAAACAAACCATCTAAAACTGAGGATGTGTATTTCCGGAAGGAGGGGAACTGCACCTTGCATTTTCAATGCCCCATGGAGTTTCTTTGTGCTACTATTTCGGTGCCCTCTGGGAAGTTGTAGGGGCCTCCCCGATGGCTGGGGAATTGGGTGAGGAAGACTACAGGAAGAAACTCGGCCCAAGCCGCCCCTCCGGGCCCGGGAAGGGCTGGGAGGTTGGTAACTGTGCGGCCTTTGGGGGAGAGTAAGACTCTGCTCGCAAGCTTTCAGCGACCCCGCGTCCCCTTCCCAGAGTCGCTGCAGGAGCTGGTGTCCCACACGGTAGTGCGCTGGGCCCAGGAGGACTTTGTGCAGAGCCCCGAGCTGGTGCGGGCCATGTTCAGCCTCCTGCACCGGCAGTACGACGGCCTCGGTGAGCTGCTGCGCGCCCTGCCCAAGGCCTACACCATCTCGCCGTCCTCGCTGGAGGACACCATGAGCCTGCTCGAGTGCCTGGGCCAGATCCGCTCGCTGCTCATCGTGCAGATGGGGCCCCAGGAGGAGAACCTCATGATCCAGAGCATCGGGTGAGGCGCCGCCCCGCGGGCCCGGGCCGAGGGAGGGTTTCCGGTCTGGGTTTCCGGCCCCTCCTCTCTCAGCTAGAGCAGGTGGCCCCATGCCTCCCACTCAGACTCGCGCGCGGCCACCCTGAGCGCGTGCGCGTGGCTGCTGTGCGGTAGCAATGGGCCAGGGAGCTGGTTTCAGGGCAGAGCACAGGACTGCTAGGAGTGAGGCCCTGGGTTTGATCCCCAGCACTGCCCAATGCGTGAGCGCGCACGCACGCATGCACGCACGCCTACCTGCGCGCATGCACTCACACACACGCAATTTATCAGTCACAGCATGCCAGGCCCCTTGGATGCACTTGGGGGTACAAAAGACACCATAATAAGCTGCCTGTGTCCTGAGTCCTGAAATCGGGGCTAATCCCAGTTCCTGTCCCTGCACATGGCCAGGTCGGGTGAGGCCAGTTGTGTGTGAGGCCGTGTTGAGCACTTGAGGAAGTGTTGCAATCACAGCAGCAAGAGTCTGAGGGTGGTCCCGGCGCTCAGGCCTCTGGTGACCCCCGTGCATCTCCTTCTGCCCTCAGGAACATCATGAACAACAAGGTCTTCTACCAACACCCGAACCTGATGCGGGCGCTGGGCATGCACGAAACAGTCATGGAGGTCATGGTGAACGTCCTCGGGGGTGGCGAGTCAAAGGTGAGGTCCCAGGACGGTGAGGGCGCGCGGGAGGGGCCCTGGACGGCAGCAGTGACACCAGCACCCCCTTCCCCAGGAGATCCGCTTCCCCAAGATGGTGACGAGCTGCTGCCGCTTCCTCTGTTACTTCTGCCGCATCAGCCGGCAGAACCAGCGCTCCATGTTCGACCACCTGAGCTACCTGCTGGAGAACAGTGGCATCGGCCTGGGTGAGAGCCCAGCCTGCCCCTGCTGGTTCACTCACTCCCTCATGCAGTAACTCAGCAAACTCCTCAAGACTCGGCCTGGATCTGGACCTGGGAGGGCAGGGCTTGGGTTACCCTCAGAGGACTCTCCTGGGGCCCCGGGCACAATGGGGAGGACAGACCTATCCCAGACTGGTGGCCTGGGATGGGAAAGCCTAAGTTTGGGGAGTCAGCTGCCCCAGGTAAGAGAAGGGGTATTCAGAGGCCAGAGCTATAGCACAGTGGGTAGGATGTTTGCCTTGCATGCAGCCGACCTGGGTTTGATCCCGACACCCCATATAGTCGCCTGAGCACTGCCAGAGGTGATTCCTGAGCTCAGAGCCAGAAGTAAACACTCAACATTGCCAGGTGTAGTCCCCAAACACTGTCACTGTCATCCCGTTGCTCATCGATTTGTTCGAGCGGGCACCAGTAACGTCTCTCATTGTGAGACTTATTTGTTACTGTTTTTGACATATCCAATACGCCACGGGTAGCTTGCTAGGCTCTGCTGTGAGGGCACGATACTCTTGGTAGCTTCCTGGGCTCTCCGAGAGGGGCAGAGGAATCGAATATGGGTCAGCCGCGTGAAAAGTGAATGCCCTACCGCTGTGCTATCAATCCAGCCCAGTCCCCAAACAAACAAACAGAAATCAAAACAAACAAAAAAAATGGAAAGAAAATAGTCCAGGAGGGCTTCCTAGCAGAGGTGAGTCCAGCAGGAGCAAGAACCAGAAGGCATCTCACAACCTCATGCTCTCACAGGCATGCAGGGCTCCACACCTCTGGACGTGGCTGCCGCATCTGTCATTGACAACAACGAGCTGGCCTTGGCCTTGCAGGAGCAGGACCTAGAGAAGGTATGCCGCAGGCGCCAAGCCCCTTGGGGGGGGTGCCTGCTGGTTGGGGGCCCACATGGAAGGGGAGAAGCGCATGTGCAGATTGAATCGGAAGGGGAATGGGGGTACAGAATAGTCCTGTCACTTGGGAGGGTCTGAGAGCAAACCCATGTTTCTCCCTCCTCGACCTCCCCCCGTGTGACCTCTGCCCTCCATGCCCCCCACGTCTGTGTGCAGCATGAAGTGGCACCCCCACTGCCTTGCTGGGTGGCCTAGGACAAGTGACTTCCATTTTCCAAACCAGAACATCTGTATGTCTGTGTGATATGCCTGTGTGTGGGCCTGAGAGATAACACAGGGGTTAAGGCATCCGCCCAGCACGCAGCTGACCTCTTTCGAATCCCTAGCACCTTCGACGGTCTTCTGAGCACAGAGCTAGGATTAAGCTCTGAGCACCCCCCCAGGCGTGTCTCCCCAAACCAAAATTCCAAAGCCCAATCTATCTATGTGCATCTATGTATGCCATACGTCATCTTACCCATTACACAGTTTCAGGGTTGTCTGAGACTGGACATGTCACCTGTGAACGCATTTAGACAGTATGTGCTCGGGGCTGGGGAGGTGGCTGGTGGTAAAGTGTGTGCCTTGCATGAGGGCTGGGTTTGATCCCTGGCACTGCAAAACCAAACCCAGCCCATAAAATCTGTCATTTTTCATGAGATGGGGAGAAGACTCAGAGTGCATATTTGCCTGTGGGTACCCCAGGTTCTGTTCCCTGCGGGCTCTGCAAGGTCCCCTGAGCATCACAGGGAGTAGCCTCCCCCAAGTACCACCAGGTGGCGTCAACACCCAAATAAAAACAAAAAAGGAAAGCATGGAGGCTCAGTGACCGCTTGGGTCCTGTTCCTGTGGACTATTGAGCTCCTGCTGTGTGTCAGGACAGTGTTGGGACGAGGAACAGATGAGACACACACACCGATCCGCAGATGATGAGGCGCTAAGGAGGGGAAAGCGGGAGCTGGGAGAGGTCGCTGGGGAGAGGTGGGTGCTGCCAGCTTGTTTGGGTCACGAAAGCTTCCCTGAGAAAGTGGCACTGAAGTCGGCTCTGGAGGAGGTGCGGGCCGTGCACCGCTCAGGGGAGAGCTGCGGAGGATGGTGGGAAGCCACGGCCTGGGGTGTGCAGACACCCGTGTGGTGGGTGCAGAGGGAGCGAGGGCTGGGTGGGGGCAGGCAAGGGCAGGTCCTGGGGGGCTCTGGCTTTTCTCTAAGGCTGCAGGAGCTCCTGAGTACCCAACCTGGTGTCTACAGAGTCCTCCTGACTGTGAGGGACTGAGGTGGGGTGGGTGAGCCCCGGGGCATTCTTGTTTGCTCAGGGCTCCAGGGGGGCAGGATTGAGGGTCTGACTGAGCCCCCCTCCGCCTCCCAGGTGGTGTCCTACCTGGCAGGCTGTGGCCTCCAGAGCTGCCCCATGCTCTTGGCCAAGGGGTACCCGGACATCGGCTGGAACCCCAGTGGCGGCGAGCACTACCTGGATTTCCTGCGCTTTGCTGTCTTTGTCAACGGTGAGATGGGACATGTTGGGGTGCCCCCCCCCAAAAGCCTCCCCTAGGGTGTGGGCCACATCCTCCAGCCCCAACTGGGCAGGGAGGGGGGAACACTCCACGTGGGCCTGGAGTCGACTGGGGGAGCCGCCCCTTGAGGTTCCCTGGGGTGCACGCCCAGTGGATACTCATGAGCCCCCTGCCCCCCATCCCCCCTTGCCCGCCAGGAGAGAGCGTGGAGGAAAACGCCAACGTGGTGGTGCGGCTGCTCATCCGCAAGCCCGAGTGCTTCGGGCCGGCGCTGCGCGGGGAGGGCGGCTCGGGGCTGCTGGCCGCCGTGGAGGAGGCCATCCGCATCTCCGAGGACCCGGCGCGCGACGGCCCGGGGGTGCGCAGGGACCGGCGGCGCGAGCAGTGAGTGTCCCCCCGCCCCCAGGGAACCCCGCCGCGCCCGCTCCAGCCCCACCCACCACCCGCCTGTCCTCCTCCCGCAGCTTCGGTGAAGATCACCCCGAGGAAAACCGGGTGCACCTGGGACACGCCATCATGTCCTTTTACGCTGCCTTGATAGACCTGCTGGGGCGCTGTGCGCCCGAGATGCACGTGAGAGCCCAGGGACAGGGGCTGGGTTGGGGTCCTGGTGCGCATGCGCACTGCCGAGCTCTGGGATCATCTGGGGGCCAGTGACCTGGACAGTCCCGGTTCCCGGGGGAGACCGGGCAGTGCCGGGGGCTGGGGGGCAAGAGAGCAGTGAAGCACAGGTGGGGGACGGCCTGGGAATTCTAGACTTAGTCCCCCAGAAGGGTCCTGTTCCACCTGCCAATGTCTGGGAGGGCACGGAGCAAGAGGGCCAGAGGGGTATTGTGCCCCCATGCCATCCCTCCTCTCCCCTCCAGCTGATTCAAACCGGCAAGGGTGAGGCCCTGCGGATCCGCGCCATCCTGCGCTCCCTCGTGCCCCTGGATGACCTCGTGGGCATCATCAGCCTCCCATTGCAGATCCCCACCCTGGGCAAAGGTGCGGAGAGGGCATGGGGGTGGGAGTGGGGGTCCCTCCCCCAGGCACCCCTGACGCCCTGCCCTGCCGGCCCACAGATGGGACCCTGATCCAGCCCAAGATGTCGGCCTCCTTTGTGCCGGACCACAAGGCGTCCATGGTGCTCTTCCTGGACCGCGTGTACGGCATTGAGAACCAGGACTTCCTGCTGCACGTGCTGGATGTGGGCTTCCTGCCTGACATGCGCGCGGCAGCCTCGCTGGACACGGTGAGCAGCGGTGCCCGCCCTGCCACCCTCCCTGCTGGGGAGGGGTGAGGGAGCTCACGGGAGGAGCCTCAGCCTGCTGGGAAGTTGCCCTGGCTCGTCTCCCTCACCGCGTAGGCAGCAGGCAGGGCAGGAGAATAGATCATGGGCTAAGCACATGCCTTACATGCAGCGGACAGGTGTGGAAACACGTAGTCCCCCAGGTGTGAGCATGTGCAACCCAGTCGACCCTCAAGACTGCTCAGTGTCGCCCAAGGAATTGACTGGGCACCTGTCCTGGTCAGTTGGCTGAGAATTTCCAAGAGGAAATTCTTGGGCCAGGCTTGGGCATCCCTGCGTCCACATGAAGACAGCAAATGTATAACTCAGTTATAAGTCAGTTGCCACTTATGATGAGACGGCACAGTGGTCTTCGAACAAAGAAACCCATTCTGGGGCTGGAGTGATAGCACAGCGGGTAGGGCATCTGCCTTGCACACGGCCAACCCGGGTTCGATTCCCAGCATCCCATATGGTCCCCCGAGTAACCCCTGTGCATCGCCAGGTGTGACCCAAAAAGCAAAAAAGAAAAAAAAAGAAAAAGAAATCCATTCTAAAAATCAATCCTGCAGTCAGGGGAGATACTGCAGGGGGTAAGAAAGCCCATGCCTTGAACGCCTCCACCTGGGTTCTGTCCCTGGCACCCCATGATCTCCTGAACACTGCCCTGGAGGTGTATTTCCAGGTGTATCCCCTGGAGATCCCTGAACATCACCTGGGGTGGCCCCACTGGTCCCTGGCACTGGCAGTGAGCCCCCCTCTGAAAGAACTGTTCTTGGTTCTGTGGTCAGTTGGTGCAGTGGGATGGGTCAAGGACTGGGTCTGGGAGTGGCCAGGTGTGCTTGAGAAGTCCTTGTACTTTTATCTCTGTGATCCTGATCCAGAAAGTTTCATTACCCTCCTGGGACAGAGAGATAGTACATCGGGATAGGCACTGTATAGCCTGCTGTACTGAAATTAAAAAAAAAAAAAACCATGAAATACATTAACCTCCGCTTTCCCATGTACACAGTGGGATAAAGAACAATCCCTGCCTCATATGGTCATTGACAAAGGAAGGATTACCAGGAGTGGGCTGTGGGGCGAGTTCTAAGTCCTGGCATCTGATTCTCATTCGTATTGGTTATTGTTAGCAATACTATAATTTAAAATGCTTTTTAGGGGCTGGAGCAGGTAGCGTGCTTGCCTTGCATGTGGCCAACCTGGGTGCAATCCCCAACATTCCTTATGGTCCCGAGTACCACCAGGAGTGATCCCTGAGTTCAAAGCCAGGAGTAAACCCTGAGCATCATCAGGCATAACCCAAAAAGAAAAAAAGTGCTTTTTAGGGGCGCTGGAGAGATAGTAACTGGGTAGGGGTAGGGTGGCTACCTTGTATGTGGCCAACCTGGGTTTGATCCCCAGCACCCCATATCGTCCCCCAAGCCTGCCAGGAATGATCCCTGAGCACAGAGCCCGGAGGAAGCTCTGAACACCACTGGGTGTTGATCCCCAAAATAAATATATAAAATTCTACTTAGGGCCCAGAGCTAGTATAGGGGTTGAGATGTTTGCCTTGCACGTGCTGACCCTGGTGTAGTACCCAGGGTCTGCATGCCGTTCCCCTGAGCCCCATCAGAAGGGACTTCTGGGAGCAGAGCCAGGAGAACCTTTGGGTGTGCTCCCAAAAACTATATAACAGGAAAGGGGGGACAGGCTAGAGAGTAATAAAGCAGAGAAGAGGAAGGATTGGACTTGGGTAGATCACAGGTTAGGGACATTTGTCCAGAGTTATTCAGCCCAGGTGTGGCAACTCGGGAGCATACGGAGGTCCTGAGCGCCCCACCACCCTCTCCTCCGTACCCCAGGCCACCTTCAGCACCACAGAGATGGCACTGGCGCTTAACCGCTACCTGTGCCTGGCCGTGCTGCCGCTCATCACCAAGTGCGCGCCGCTCTTCGCGGGCACTGAGCACCGCGCCATCATGGTGGACTCGATGCTGCACACCGTGTACCGCCTGTCCCGTGGCCGCTCACTCACCAAGGCACAGCGCGACGTTATCGAGGACTGTCTCATGGCGCTCTGCAGGTGGGGCACCACCAGGAGGGGCGGTGTGGCTCACGGGCAGGGGGCATGCGCCTGTGCGTGAGATCCCACCGCCCCGCCCGGCGTTTGTGCCCGCAGGTACATCCGCCCATCCATGCTGCAGCACCTGCTGCGGCGCCTGGTGTTCGATGTGCCCATCCTGAACGAGTTCGCCAAGATGCCACTCAAGGTTAGCCCGCCCGTGGGGGCGTGCTAATTTGCATGCCCCGCCTCTCCGGGGGATGGTCCACTGGAACCAGTTATTGGGGAGCCACGCCCCCTAGTTTGGTTGGCTGTATCCTACTGCCAGAGAACCAGCCAATAGAATAGTGTCCCTATAGAAGCCTCTTTAGCGTATTCATTTGCATACTTTAATTCCCTGGGCGTTCACCCTGTGTCACTGGTGCAGCTAACACTCCTTGACTGGCGTTTTATTGGCCCGACAGTGAGCCAGCCACACCTAATTATCATACACTTGCTCCGGGCGACACCGCTTTTCCTGATCAGCGTGTTCCTTTCATGCCCAGACCACCAGTCGCCCGCTGTTCAAACAAATGCATGTATTTGTATAAACAGTACCACATCTAGTCTGAATATTTGCAGTCTCTCCTATTATTTTTTCATTTGCATGCTAGTTTCTCTAAGGAGAAACCTCCCACACAGCTATCTTGGCTTAGTTCCTGTTTCAAATTGGCATATTGAATGGTGAAGGCCCTCTTCCCAGTGACCATTCATTTCCCTGGGGTGCTGCCAGCCTTCCTGTTTGGCATGGTAATCCGCACTGGTATGATCACTCTGGCAGTATGTCCAATTGCACGCGACCCTCCCCAGGGATTAATATAGCATGCTGGTTTTTTGTAACGCCATGCCAGACAAATCCAGCCCATCCTGACTCTAAATTAGAATACTGAAATTGCAAAATTAATGATCTTGGTATCCCTTTCCAAGAATGGGCGGGCCTTCATAGCATGCCATTTACATAACCCCGCCTTCCCTGTCATTTAAAAGCTTGGCAGCCAGAAGCATTTGGCCTTTCCTTTGCCTCCCACTGGCTTGTATTCTCGCCTTCATTTTGGTGTCCACCCCTCTTTGCTCTCACCCAGCTCCTCACCAACCACTATGAACGCTGCTGGAAGTACTACTGCCTCCCCACCGGCTGGGCCAGCTTCGGGGTCACCTCCGAGGAAGAACTGCACCTCACACGGAAACTCTTCTGGGGCATCTTTGACTCGCTGGCCCATAAGGTCTGGGAGGCCTGAAGGAATCCTTGAAGGAAGTCTGTGTGAATGCTCTGGAACCAAAGTTGGGGATCCAAAATCAAATCCCCACTATTTGAGGGTTCAAAGGGAGTGGAAGTTGTGCAGGTTTGGGTCTGGGGACTCCGAATGAGCTTCTGTTTGGGTTGTCTAGTTTGGAAGCCTGGAAAGGGGAAACATGATGGTGTACTGGCGGTTCCAATGGACAGGGAATATGATGTATGTTTGGGGGCTCAGGGAGGAGGGTTGATGGTTAGTTCTGAGGCCTCAGGGCTCTAGGATTTGCACATTCAGCCAGGTCTGCAGTGACCCCTCTGCCTCTTGACCCTCCCAGAAATACGACGCAGAGCTGTACCGCATGGCCATGCCCTGTCTGTGCGCCATCGCCGGGGCCCTGCCCCCTGACTACGTTGATGCCTCATACTCCTCGAAGGCCGAGAAGAAGGCCACAGTGGACGCAGAGGGCAACTTTGATCCTCGGCCAGTGGAGACCCTCAAGTGAGGCTTGGGAACCGAAGGGTGTAGAGGCGGGGAGCTGAGAGAAACGGAAGGAGGGCCGGGCCCCAAGGTCTGCTGACTTAACCTTTCTGCCTCCAACAGCGTGATCATCCCTGAGAAGCTCGACTCCTTCATTAACAAATTCTCCGAGTACACACATGAGAAGTGGGCCTTCGACAAGGTGGGGCAGGCTCTCCCCGCCAGGAGCCACACCCCTGCCCACCTCCCTCAGAACCCCAGCTCACCCCAGCTTACCTCACGGCCTCCTCTGGAGCCCTCTGCTGCTCAGGACTCCTCTCTGGGTCCTCCAGACTGCTGTCTGTCCCCCGTCCCGCCCCTGCCCCCTCCAGTTCCATGTGGCCCTGCCTCCACCTGTCCCCTCCTCACCTCCAGATCCAGAACAACTGGTCCTATGGGGAGAACATCGATGAGGAGCTGAAGACACACCCCATGCTGAGACCCTACAAGACCTTCTCCGAGAAGGTGACTAAGCCTCGGGGTTCCATGTTGGGGGAGCCACAAGATGACCCCCACATTGCAGAGTTCAAGGAGTAAGAGGCTAGGGAGAGAGTTCAAAAGGTAGAGTATGCTGTACGCTGGAGGCCTAGGTTTGATCCCCTGTACTGCCTGGTCCCCAAAGCATCACCAGGAGTGACTCCTGAGCCAAACCCAATTTTTTTTTCTTTTTGGGTCACACCCAGCGATGCACAGGGGTTACTCCCGCCTCTGAACTCAGGAATTACTCCTGGCGGCGCTCAGAGGACCCTATGGGATGTTGGGAATCGAACCCGGGTTGGCCAAGTGCAAGGCAAACACCCTACCCGCTGTGCTATCACTCTAGCCCAATTTTTTTTTTTCATAAAAGGAGTTATTTTAGTGACAGCATCACTGACTTGGATCTAACAGGATTGGTGGGTTAACTCCCCTGTCTGTGGGACTTGACTTGCCCTTCCCACCACTTTGGTGCCTCCCCTCCCCTGGACTCCACGTTCGTGTTCCTGCTCCTATTGAGTGAGGCTGGGTTTCGTGTCCCGATTTTACACGTTCTCTGAGTCTCCTCTGTAAACAGGATCATGAGAGGTAGTTTGGGGGGGCTCTGTCACAAAGCCGGTAAGAGACCGGGAGTTCCAAGCGCATGTGGGCCCCTGCCTAGCCACGTGGTCCCCACTTTCCCTTTCTGGGAAGGCAGTGAAGCTTACCACGCTCTCACCTTCCATTCCTCTAACTCCCTTCCCTCCTGTCCATCCAGGACAAAGAGATTTACCGCTGGCCCATCAAGGAGTCCTTGAAGGCCATGATTGCCTGGGAGTGGACGATAGAGAAGGCCCGGGAGGGTGAGGAGGAGAAGACTGAGAAGAAGAAAACCAGGAAGATTTCCCAAAGCGCCCAGGTGGAGGCGGGCCTGGGGAGGGGTGGGATCGCTGGGTGATTGGTTAGAATAAGGGGGCCAGGCCAAGAGGGGGCGGGAGGCGGGGGCCAGGAGTGAGGAGGCCAGAAGCAGGGTGCAGAAGGTCTGGGAAAGGGGGCTTGGAAAAACTGACAGAGGAGAAGGGGATGAAGTGGCTGAGAGATAGCTCTTAAGGAGGGGGTGCAGAAGAGGGGTCTGGGGTCTTGGTGAGTGGGGTGTAATTTGGGTTGGGGTCTGGGTATCCTGCTAACCCACCAAGCTCCGCATCTCTCCCTTGCCCTATCAGACCTATGACCCCCGAGAAGGCTACAACCCCCAGCCCCCTGATCTCAGCGGAGTCACCCTGTCTCGGGAGTTGCAGGTGAGACCTCCCTCACCCCATCCTTTCACCGGGGGTGGTGTCTGGGAGGGGTTGGGCACCCTCTGAATATGTTCCTGGATCTTTCCCCCTCCCGTACATCTCAGGCTATGGCAGAGCAGCTGGCAGAAAATTACCACAACACATGGGGGCGCAAGAAGAAGCAGGAGCTGGAGGCCAAGGGTGAGGGCACCCATCCCACGCCAGACTACACCCCTCCCCAGTCCCCTAGTCGCAGTCTAAGAACCTAGGTTAGAGTTGTGTGACTGGGGGGACTCCAGCCTCCAGTAAGTGAGGGTGAACTGTTGGAAAGCAGCGTTCGGCTATTCTTATCCCGCCTCTGCATATACCGATAGTTACTGTAATTATGCACGCCCTCAAGGGCAGAACCCACATCAGAGAGAGTGTTCTGGCTCCCACCCCCCGCCACCCCACTCCCCTTTCCCGATTTTCTCTGGCCCAGGTGGAGGGACCCATCCCCTACTGGTCCCCTATGACACACTCACGGCGAAGGAGAAGGCACGGGACCGAGAGAAGGCCCAGGAACTGCTCAAGTTTCTGCAGATGAACGGCTACGCTGTCACCAGGCACGCGGGCTGGTCTTTGGGGATAGGGACACAACCCAGGCAGCAAAAGCCTGAGAACCTTGGGCGGGTAGCAGAGGCGGGGCCAGGGAGGGGCGGAGACTGTGAGGGGAGGGGTCGGGGTCAGAGGCTAGAGGCGGGGCCAGGGAGGGGCGGAGACTGCGAGGGGAGGGGCCTGGGTTAGAGGCGGGGCCAGGGAGGGGCGGAGACTGAGAGGGGCGGGGCCTGGGTTAGAGGCGGGGCCAGGGAGGGGCGGAGACTGCGAGGGGAGGGCCTGGGGTTAGAGGCGGGGCTGGGGAGGGGCGGAGACTAAGGGGCGGGGCCTGAGGTCAGAGGCAGAGACCAGGTAAAAGAGGAGATTGAGAGGCTAGGTGATTGGGATCAGAGCGGGTCCAAGAGGGGAGCGGTATAAGGGGTGGGGCCTAGGGTTGGAGGTGGGGTCAGTGAAGGGAGAAACTAAGAGGGGTCGGGCCAGAGAAGGATAAGGAATGGAAGCAGGGTGGGGCTACAGGGGAGGAGGAGGAGAGGGGAGGGGCTTAGGTAAGGGGGCGGGGCCAGTCAAGAAGGGGCACAGGACCGGACCCAGGGATGGGAGGTGTGGCCAGGGAGAGGGCCCCCCCCCCCCCGGACCCAAAGTTCCTGTAGTGAGGCAGAAGCTGAGGAGGCAGAGGCAGAGCTGGAGCCAGGCGCGCAGCCAGGCAGGCCCAGTGAGGGCTGAGGGCCTCCTTCTTCCCGTCCTGCAGAGGCCTGAAGGACATGGAGCTTGACACATCTTCCATTGAGAAACGGTTTGCCTTCGGCTTCCTGCAGCAGCTGCTGCGTTGGATGGACATTTCCCAGGAGTTTATTGCTCACCTGGGTACGGAGAGTTCCTCACCCCCCCTCCCCACCTGCCCCTTCTGCAGCTCAGGCTTTCTCCTCGCCACCCTCCCCTCACCTGAGAGTTGTGCTGGATGGTGTCCCCGGCTGGGGAACACAGGATCAGACCAGAGAGACACTGTCCCGCAGTCCATACTCCAGCAGTGGGTGCCGACAACGTTGGCACGGATCCCCCAGGCTCAGTGCAGGGGGAGGTCTTTTGCTGGGTGTGGTCCTCAAAAAAAAAATCAGAATGGGGTCTCACATCAACCTAGAGAGGCCCTAGAGAGAGCCAGACTCCCCCAGAGACCTGACAGGGTGGCTTCGTGCCCACATACCTCACCTCAGATGGCTCCAGACAGGCTCCTCTCCGAGCGGCCTTCTCGCCTGCAGTGGGAGCTTCTGTTCACCAAAGCTGGCCAGGGGTCCCAAGTGTTGTTTCACCTCAGCGTCCTCATCTGTGTGATGTGAGAGAGGACAAGGGAGAAGTTTGCTGCTCAGTGCCAGGGACATAACACATGTCAACAAGTGTTCAGATACAGAGCTGGTGGGATTACTTTAAGTGTCGATCATTAATTACTGTAACCGTTAATCCAAAATTTCCATTTGTGTATTGAGGGGAGAGGGGGGCCCAAAGGTACTCGGGCTGCTCCTGACTCTGCTCAGAAATATTCCTGACTCCCCCAGCAGTGCTCAGGGGTACCATATGCTATGCCAAGAACTGAACTGGCATCCATAGCGTTGCAAGTTAAATGCTGTAACAAGCCCTGTACTATTTCCTGGCCCCAGTATTTCCATTTTTAACTCGAATTCTGATCTGTCCACAGTGACTCCTTATTTCATTCCATTAATTCCATATTTATTCAGCATCTCAAGTTTAAGAATAAAAGGATATGTGATCAGAGAGGACAGGGATGGCATAATCTCATGCCAGTTTGTCCTCATCCCTATTTCGGCGTCAGGAAAGGTTTGATCAAGGAGTCAGGGCCGTCAGATGAAAGATAAGGGAGGGCCTTAGAGATAGTACAGTGGATAAGGCATGTGCCTTGCAAGTGTCTGACCTGGGTTTGATTCCCAGCACTGCATAGGGTCCCTAAGCACTACTAGGGTTGAGCTTGAGCCAGGAGTAAGCTCTGAGCACAGGTAAGGTGTGGACAATGCCTCCCCTCCTTCCCCCATAAGAAAGATGAGCACAAGTGGCTTCTAATGCCATCAGAGGTGACACCTTAGGAAAAAAATTATCTCTTGTCATCCCCTAAGTCTGTCCCCCGAGTCCTTCCCTGTCAGAAAGCCCCGACTCCCTCAGCCTTAGCCCTCTGTGACCCTCATCTGCCTTCCTCCAACAGAGGCTGTGGTCAGCAGTGGACGGGTGGAAAAGTCCCCCCATGAACAGGAAATTAAATTCTTTGCCAAGGTGAGCGGTGGGCTCAGGAGTTGGGGTCGCGGGGGGGGGGGTTTCCACCCTTCTCCCACTTCCCCTCACTTCTTCCTTCCGCCCCAGATCCTGCTGCCTTTGATCAATCAGTACTTCACCAACCATTGCCTCTACTTCCTATCCACGCCCGCCAAAGTGCTCGGCAGTGGAGGCCACGCCTCCAACAAGGAGAAGGAAATGATCACCAGGTGGGCCACCCTGTCCCCCCAGCCCACTGCCCTGTCATCCTGGGCCCGTGAGCTTGATGCGTGGAGGTCCGAGTCTGGGCACTGGATGCTGGGCCTGTGATGGTGATTGGGGGTTTCGGGGAGCATGGACTTGGCATGCCCGGGACTGAGGCGTTTCCTTGCAAAGGGGACTCTTAGGAGCACAGCACCCCCAGAAACCCAGGTCCTGCCAGTGCCCTTCAGCTAGCCCGGCTCCTCTGTCACCTCCCCACCCCGCCTGCCTCCAGGCTCTGTCTCCCTCCCCTCTCTCTCCCTGCCTCCTCCTGTCCTGTCCCCCACCTCCTTGGTCCTCTTGCCTCCTCGCCCCCTATTTCCTGGTCTTCCTTCCTTCTCTCTCTTCAGCCTCTTTTGCAAACTAGCTGCCCTTGTCCGCCACCGCGTCTGTCTCTTTGGTAAGTACCCTGGCCTGACCCCTGTACCTTTTTCTTGGCCCCTCATCAACCGGCCACCCCAAAGATCTCCCAGCCCAGGTTCTTGCCTGGGTTTGGACAACCTCGTTCTTCCACTGGACCTGGACATGGCCTGAGCAGCCTTCTTACGGACAGGGCAGGGAGGGGAGAGCCTGGGTCCAGCCCTCCTGGTGCCTCCAGACCATCCGGGAGACAGACTCACCACAGTGTCAGCGAAGGGCTGAGAGGAGGAACCCAGGGGCCAGGGGAGCGGGTGCAGGGCTGGGGTGGGCTGATGCCAAGGGAGAGTCTGTCCACAAGCCCTTCCTCCGTCCGAGACCCTCCTCCTCTCCCAGGCACGGATGCACCGGCCGTGGTCAACTGTCTCCACATCCTGGCCCGCTCCCTGGACGCCAGGTGAGGCCCCGGCCCCCCCTGCCACCCCCCCCCCGCCCCAATGCCTTGGAAGTACAGAGTGTACCATGTGTCCTGGCCCCCTGCTAGGACTGTGATGAAGTCAGGCCCCGAGATCGTCAAGGCCGGCCTGCGCTCCTTCTTCGAGAGTGCCTCGGAGGACATCGAGAAGATGGTGGAGAACCTGCGTCTGGGCAAGGTGTCGCAGGCACGCACGCAGGTGAAGGGCGTGGGCCAGAACATCACCTACACCACCGTCGCCCTGCTGCCCGTGCTCACCACCCTCTTCCAGCACATCGCCCAGCACCAGTTTGGAGACGACGTCATCTGTGAGACCCCCTGGCGGCTGGGCTTGGGGTGGGGGTGTATGGTGTGTGTGCAAGTGGTGTGTGTATAGTGTGAGAGAGTGTGTGTATAGTGTGAGAGTGTGTGTGTGTGTGTGTGTGTGTGTGTGTGGTGCCAGGAATGGAACTCAGGGCCTCATGCATGCAAGACCCCTGCTCAATCACTGAACCACACTCCCGTCCCTTGATAGGCTTCTTTACTCGGCCGGCCTTTGGGGAGCGCATGGTTTGCATTTTTCTAGAGAGAGTGTGGGTCACACTCTTGCCCAAGAGCCACACCTCCTCCCCAGGGGAGACCCACCTGCTGCACAGGGAGCCCTGGTGTGCCCGTGTGTGCCCGCGTCTGTCAGTGTGTGCCTGCGTATGCCCATGTGTGCCTGTGTATGCCTGTGTGTACCCACGTGTGCCCATGTGTGCCCACGGCACAGGGAGCCCCACGTGCCCATGTGTGCCTGTGTGTGCCTGTGTGTGTGTCCGTTCTCATGCCCTCTGTGGGTGGATCCCTGCAATCTTCACAGCAGCCTGCCAGGACCTGCCCTAGTCATGCCCATTCACAGAGAGGAAAACTGAGACTAGACAAATCACAAGACTAGAGCATTGGGGGGCTTCTCTTGGGGGCGGGGCCAGGAGGAGCGTGCTGGTGCCTGAGCTTCCCCCCTTTTACCCTCAGTGGATGATGTCCAGGTCTCTTGCTACCGAACGCTGTGCAGTATCTACTCTCTGGGGACCACCAGGAACCCCTACGTGGAGAAGTAAGGAGAGCAATGGTGGGGGCAGGGGGTTGGCACTGTGGGGGCTCAGGCAGGGGAGGGAGCAGAAGAGGTGGTGGGTGGAAAGCAGGGGAAAATCACACACACACACACACACACACACACACACCTGCAGTTCCTCACTGTGGCCACATGAGGGCACTCTGACAGAGAGAGACAGACAGAAACACACACCTGCAGTTCCTTACTGTGGCCACATGAGGGCACTCAGAGAAAGGCCAGGAGGAAAGTGATGTAGGTGAGGGCGGGGAGCTGGCTGGATCCCAAGTTGCTCCAGCGACAACGCAAAATGAAGGTGGCCCCAGACCCAGAATCTACTGTATGCAGGGAACACTTGGGGACTGCCCCTGCACCAGGTCAGAGGCAGCCGGAAGACCCTCGGAAGCCCAGGGAGGTACCAGGGGTGCCCTCAGGGGGCACATCTGTGTGAGCAGAGGCTGGAACCAGGAGGGCCCAGGGGAGCTCAGCACAGTCGCCTCCTACAGGCTGCGGCCAGCCCTGGGCGAATGTCTGGCCTGCCTGGCAGCGGCCATGCCAGTGGCGTTCCTGGAGCCTCAGCTGAACGAGTACAACGCCTGCTCCGTCTACACCACCAAGTCTCCCCGGGAAAGGGCCAGTAAGTGTGGGGGACTGGGGTACACTCCAGCAGCACAGGGCCCAGGGGTCCGTGAGGGCCACTGAGGTCTGCCGTGGGCTCAGGGACTGAGACTCTGGACCCAGTGTATCGGGGGCTCCCAGACGGGGAATCCCAGAGTTCCCTGGGGGGAGGTGCCCTGGCACAGCCTGACACCCCCGCACCCCAGTCCTGGGGCTCCCCAGCAGCGTGGAGGAGATGTGCCCCGACATCCCGGTGCTGGAGCGGCTCATGGCAGAAATCGGGGGACTGGCTGAGTCCGGCGCCCGCTACACGGAGATGCCGCACGTCATCGAGATCACGCTGCCCATGCTGTGCAGCTACCTGCCCCGCTGGTGGGAACGGGGCCCCGAGGCTCCCCCACCCAGCATCCCCGGCGGTGCCCCGCCGCCCTGCACGGCCGTCACCTCCGGCCACCTCAACTCCCTGCTGGGGGACATCCTGCGCATCATTGTCAACAACCTGGGCATCGATGAGGCCTCGTGGATGAAGCGGTTGGCAGGTGGGCCTGCGTGGGGCCTGCGGGGAGCATGGGTGGGCCCACAGCCAGGGTGTGTGGTTCGGGGTCCGAGTTGCAGGCTCAGGAGACTGGGACTTGACCCCTGGGAGCCCCATGGGTGCGACTTGGGAATCAGGGTGCCTTGGAGGTTAGATCACAGGCTCGCCAGAACAGAGACCCAGGTCAGGGGCCAGGGTGATGGCGCAAAGGGATGGAGCACATGGCTTGCACACTTGAGGCCTCAACTTCAGTCCCTGGCACTGCTTGACCCCTGTGTGCTCCCAGATCCAGGCCTAGGGGACTCCAAGCCACGGGGCCTGAGCACAGGTCGGGATCTGGATCAGAGCCCAGTGAGAGGTCAGGGCTCACAGGCCAGGATTAGGGTCAGAGGCTGGTGAAAGCCAGGGCTCAGGGTCAGGGGTCATGTAGTGAGACAAGTGTGGACATCCAGACCAGAGGTTAGAGAGGGGGTGAGAGGTCACCTCTGGGATGAGATTTTCAGTTGTTGGCGTCAGAGATCAGGGACTGAGTCACGGGGGTTCAGGTCAAGGATTACAACTGGCTGGGTCCCGTCAGGGGTCATGGCTCCAGGTTAAGGGCGGAATCAGAGGTCAGTTTTGGAGTTGGTGGGGTCAGAGGCCAGAGGTCCGAGGCCAGGCGTGGCTCCCCATCTGCCTCTGCAGTGTTCGCACAGCCCATCGTGAGCCGGGCGCGGCCCGAGCTGCTGCACACACACTTCATCCCCACCATCGGGCGCCTGCGCAAGCGGGCGGGGAAGGTGGTGGCCGAGGAGGAGCAGCTGCGCCTGGAGGCCAAGGCGGAGGCCGAGGAGGGCGAGCTCCTGGTGCGCGACGAGTTCTCGGTGCTCTGCCGGGACCTGTACGCCCTCTACCCACTGCTCATCCGCTACGTGGACAACAACAGGTGACCTGGCCTGGGGGCTACCCGCCCACTCCACCTGTCCCCACCTCCGTCTTCAGGCCCACTGTGGACTTCCCCTCCTCCCCTGACGCCACCCGCTGCCCACCGTCCCCCTCCACGGGGCCCCTTCCCCACCCAGATCCAGCCTGCTGCCATTCACGTCCCTGATGCTCCCAGTACACCTCGGTTCTGAGTCCCACTGGGGGCTCCAGCGCTCCCCACTCCGCCCTGTGTCCAGGTTGGGGTGGATGGGGCCAGGGAGTCTAATACATGGTCAGACGTTTCCCATCACTAAGAGAAGAAAGGAAGATGGTCAAGATCTGCTCCCGCACCCCAGTGTTACCCCGAAAACTAGGGGATTTAGCTAAAGGGCAAGCGCAGGTATCAGCCCCTTGCTAGCATCTCCCCAAGTTTTTTTTTTTTTTGCCTGCTTTTGGGTGACAGTAACAACAAGTCTCTCAATGGAAACGTTACTGGTGCCCGCTTGAGCAAATCGATGAGCAGTGAGATGACAGTGACAATGACAGTGCTTTGGGGTGTTCACACCCGGCAGTGCTCAGGGCTTACTCCTGGCTCTGCACTCAGGAATTATTCCTGGCAGTGCTTGGGGGACCATACAGGAAGCTGGGGGTCCGACCCAGGCTGGCTGGCACCCTCCCTGCTGTACTATCGCTCCCGTCCCTGCTCCAGACATTTCTAAAAACCTGGTGCAGCCTCATCCCGGGGTAGGATGGTTTCCATTCAAGCTCTGGCCTGGGTGAAAAAGACTTTGGGGCTGACCAAGACTTCCCAAGCTGTGTCTTGGGAAGGCATAGAAAGGCTACGAGGGCATAGAAAGGTACCACGGTGGTTCCACTCAGCTGCCTGTGTCCCCCTTCAGTGAAACTGTGCGGCCCTCAGCTGCTGCTTACGTCAGCTGTACCTCTGGCAAAAAATTATACTCCAGTAGCCATTGGGTTAGATACTTTCTGGAACTATCGGGTTAGTGCCTTAGGTTAGATACTTTCTGGAACTCTCTTTTTTTTTTCTTTTAATTTTTGGGCCATACCCAGCAGCTCTCAGGGTTTACCCCTGACTCTGTGCTCAGGAATCACTCCTGGAGGTGCTCAGGGGACCATATGGGATGCTGGGGATCAAACCCCGGATGGCTGCATGCAAGGCAAATGCCCTCCCTGCTGTATGATTGCTCCGGTCCCAAATTTTATTTCTTCTTATGTTTTACATGCGATACTGTCCGGGGGGAAATCGCTGTTTCCTTCCAGCCCTATGAACTTCATTGTTTCTCCCTTTTGATGGAAGCAGGTGGCCCAAAACACAAACCCAAAAAAAACAACAGAAGTCTCTGTGGTGTCCTGTTTACAGACCGAAAGAGCTGGTGACCTGGGAGAGGGGCCAGGGACTCTCTGGGGAATCCCACATTCTTTTCTTTAGTTCTGTTTTCAGACCACACCCAACAGTGCTCAAGGATCACTCCTGGGGGACCAGAGGGGATGCGGGGAGTGGAGCCCCGGCTGGCCGCATGCCAGACAAATGTCCAACCCACTGTACTTTGGCTCCGGATCTGAAACCGCGGGTTCTTTTAGGAGTGGGGTGGGATTACCCAGGTGTGGCCGCTGGTGACAGCCATCCCTGCCTGCCACACGTCCTTCTGCAGGTTAGGGGGAACAGAAAGGAAGCAGCGTTCTAGCCATGGCGTCATCGGGGTGGCCGGGTCACCTTGGCCGGGTCACCTCACAAGTTGCCCTCCCAGTGGGGTCTCCTGGTGCCCCTGAAGTCTCCTGCTCAGAGAGCTCTCAGGGGAGGCCCGTCTCCTGGGGTCCCCAGCCCTCACCAGCCCCTCTGCCACCACCCAGGGCGCACTGGCTGACAGAGCCCAACCCCAATGCCGAGGAGCTGTTCAGGACGGTGGGCGAGATCTTCATCTACTGGTCCAAGTCCCACGTGAGTGCCGCCCCCTCCTCCAGCGCCCAGCGGCCCTTTCTCTGACCCTGCTTGACCCCTGACCCTGCTCCCCGCAGAACTTTAAGCGTGAGGAGCAGAACTTCGTGGTGCAGAACGAGATCAACAACATGTCCTTCCTGACAGCCGACAACAAGAGCAAGATGGCCAAGGTGGGCACTTTGTCCTGCACCGGGGCCGGCAGGGGGGCAATCCTGGGCTCCCCCTCACCCCAGTGCCCTCTCTCTTCCCCCGGAATCCTCCCTGCTGGGTCCCTCCTCCCTTCGCCCTTCCCCCTTGCAGCCTCCTTATTCCCCCACGTCCTCACCCTCCTCCCCTAACTGTCCTCCCTGCCTCCATCTCTCCTCTCTGCCACATACTAGCCCAGCCCCTCTTCTCTCCCCTAACTATTCTCAGAAGCGCCCTCCTCAGGGACCCTCTGACCCCTGGAGGGGGTGCCTACTGGGGTGGGGGGTGAGGCGCGGGGGCTCTCAGAGGTCTGGGGTAACCCTTCTTGTCTCTGTCTGCGACCCGGCGAAGCAGGCGGGAGACGTACAGGTCAGCCCCGTGCCTGGAACCTTCCGCATGGCTCTTGGCTCGAACCCTCTTCCCCCCACAAACCCAGAAAATTCCTGCCCCCTTTCCCTTCCCATCCCGAGTTCCCATCCTCTTTCTCTTCCTCAACCCCACCCCACCCCCCATTCCCTTCCTGACCCTCAGCTTTGAGGAATTTTAACTTTTTTTTTTAACTGTTGTTAAAAAAAAAAAAAAGGATAAAACAGGCCTCTGGGCTCTCCCAGCATCGAGCTTCTGGGTGTCCCCATGGTGCATGGTTGGGTTCTGGAATCAGTCTTGGGTTCGAGTCCTGACCCTTGGCAGCCGCCCGTGACCTTGGCCAAGTGTCTTGTCCTCTTGAACCTCAGCGGGCGCTGGGCCGGGGCCGAGGGACTCAGCGGTGCTGCATGCGTGACCTCAGCGTGCCTGACACCCAGGGCGTGCCCCAGCCTGTGTGCCCGAGTGGTGTGGCTCTGGCCGAAGCTTGTCACCGGGGCTTGTCAAGGCATGGCAGGGGTGGCCCTGGCCAAGGGGTCTGCACCCCCAAGCTCCAGAGTACGGCTGTGGGACTCTGTGCCCCCATGTTTCTGCTGCCAGATCTTTCTGGAACTCTCTTGCCTCTTCTGTCTCCTCGACCATCTCTGCGTCTCAATTTCTCTTTTCCTTCCAAACACTCTTGACTCTTGGGAAATCTTTCCGGCTCTGCCTCTGTACTTCTTTCTTGGGGACTTGGTCTTGGAATATGAAGTGTGGGTTTGTGCATGGCATGTGGGGAGTGGGGGCCCCGGGGCAGGGCTGCTGGCAGAAGATCTCTGGGATTGGAGAAGAGCCTGGAATTTGGACCCACACAGAAGAGTTTGAGGGTCGAAGCTGGGCCTTCGGGACGGGGAGTGTCTGGGGCCCGGGGCTGGGAATGGAAGGTGAAAGCTCAGCTCTGTGGCGGGCTGAGATGGGGGCGGGGCAGGGGGAATGCTGGCACCCGGACGGGGCTGGGGGTGTGGGCAGCGGCTGCGGGCTGAGCCCCCTGTCCCCGCAGTCGGGTGGCTCGGACCAGGAACGCACCAAGAAGAAGCGCCGAGGCGACCGCTACTCTGTGCAGACGTCGCTGATCGTGGCCACGCTCAAGAAGATGCTGCCCATCGGCCTCAACATGTGTGCGCCCACCGACCAGGAGCTCATCACCATGGCCAAGACCCGCTACGCTCTGGTGCGTAGGGCGCTCTGGTCCCGCCCCCTCGACCCCGGGCCTCCCACTCAACTCCCAGGACCCCGAGGTCTTGATGGGCCCCCTAAGACTCCTTGAGCGTTTCCCCAGGATTCCCAGGACCCCTTGAGAGATGCTGCTAGACCCAGACCCCACAGTGAGCTCGCAGGGACCTACTGAACACCCTCCCCACAAAAACTATGAAAAACCCCCCATGACCTGAGAGTCAGCTCTGAGCCTCCACCAGGACCTCCCCCATGTCCCCAGGACTCCCCCGAGTTCCTTAGAATCCCACTGGCCTGCCTCTGGGTCTCCAAAGAGCCAAGACACTATTGCCTTCCCCACCCGCCTGCTCTGTTGACACCAAACTGAGCCCCAAAGACTCTCATGGATGCCATGAGCACCCTGGGGTGCCAAGGAGCTCTGCCCCGCCCAGGACCACACAAGAAACTCAGCTCTCATAAATCCTGGGGCTCCAGTGACAATGCCCCGAGCCCTCCAGCCCCTGGGAGCCCCACGGCAGCGTCCCAGGCACCCGCTTACCCCAGCAGGGGGAACAGCCTTCCCCCGATTCTCAGCAACCTCAGGGGCCCGAGGAGCCATGCCAGAGTCCTGTCCTGGGGGTCCCGCACCACTGGGATCTTGGCACCCCAAACCCCAGTGGCTCCCTCCTGCAGGACTTCAGACTCCTCCTAGGACCTAGCAAGTGAGCCCCCCCAGGGCACCTCAGACCCCTCAACCTCGATGATCCTTCCCCAGGGACCCCAAGGAGCACCCCCTGCAGACACCCTCCCTTGGGCCTACCTGTAACCCCACCCATAACCTGAAGGGCCTGATCCCACCAGGTGGCCCCCTCACCAGTTCTGAGCTTCATTTCATCTCCCTGCTTACTCCCAGCCCCAGCTGGACCCCACGGCCCCCTCTGACCTATGGGGATCTCTCCTCACACCCCCACAAAGCCCTCAAGGGGCTTCTCCCTGTCCCTCAAGGGGCCGCTGACCTCTGGGACATTCATGTCCATGCTTCTGGCAGCAGGATGTGTCCTGACCCACAGGCCTCTCACTGGCTGAGGGGGTGGGGTTGGAACTTGGAGGGAGCACCCAGAAGGAAGGGGTTGTGAGCCCAGAGGACACGGGCCTCGGGTGACCCCGCCTGGCCATGTCTCCCCAGAAAGACACCGATGAGGAGGTCCGGGAGTTTCTGCACAACAACCTCCACTGTCAGGCAAAGGTATGTGCTTACATCCGCATGGAGGCCGCCGTCTGAGCTCTGTTACCTGTCGTGGGACCACGGACCCCGGGGCCTGAGCCGTAGCCTAGTGAGGAGGGCATTGGCCTTGCATGTGGATGACCCGGGTTCGATCCTTGGCATCCCATCCCATCCTCTGAGCCTGCCAGGCGTGATCCCGGAGCCCAGAGCTAGGAATAAGCTCTGACTCCCTCTGGATGTGGCCAGATGGACCTAGACTTACCCCCCCACACACACACCCCTCCTGAAAGTATCCGGTGCCCCGAAAGCGGGGGCTGGCGGGACAGGGGCCCTCCAAGAAACCCCACCGAGAGACCGGAAGTGGGCAGCGGAACCCTGAGCCCCGATGTCCTCGCAGGTCGAGGGCTCGCCCTCTCTGCGCTGGCAGATGGCACTGTACCGGGGCGTCCCGGGCCGGGAGGAAGACGCGGACGATCCTGAGAAAATCGTGCGCAGAGTCCAGGAAGTGTCCGCAGTGCTCTACCATCTGGAGCAGGTGCGTGGGGCCCGACAGGGCTCAGAGTGGCAGGGGCTAATCTTGGAGGCCCGGAGTGCAGCCTGGTGGCAATGTCCGGGGTCTGGGGCCTGGGTCTTGGAAAGGTTTGGGGATTGGCCTGGTAGAGAATTAAGCCTGAAAACCGAGCCCAGCTAGAGAAAAGGCCATTTCCAGCCTGGGAGTCGAGCCTGGAATTTGAATCTTGGTCCCGGGTAGGCGGGGGATGGGAGTCAGGCCAGGCCCAGGGTCTGGGGACATGAGCGACTCTCCCACCTCCAGACTGAGCACCCTTACAAGTCCAAGAAGGCCGTGTGGCACAAGCTCCTGTCCAAGCAGCGTCGGAGGGCTGTGGTTGCCTGTTTCCGCATGACGCCCCTGTACAACCTGCCCACGTAAGCCCTCCACCCCGCCCCCTGCTGCCCCAGGAGCAAGGAGGGGAGCCAGACATAGAGGCGAGGGGTGGCTGGGGAGGAGGGGGGGAGGACTCACGCACGTGGACAGCTTAGAAGTGGGGGGTCGGTTGGAGGGGGGTCTGAGGAGCCAGAGAGACAGCCCACGCCTTTGCCCGGCAGGCACCGAGCATGCAACATGTTCCTGGAGAGCTACAAGGCTTCGTGGATCCTGACCGAAGATCACGGCTTTGAGGACCGCATGATAGACGATCTCTCTGTGAGCTGGGGCGGGTGCGGGGGAGTGGGGGGAACATCGGGGAGCCCCCTTCACACCCAGGTCCAGGGTTCGGGCAGAAGCAGGCGGAGACGCAGGATGTTGCGGGGGGGAGGAGGAAAGGAAACCTCCCCAGCTCCAGGGTCACCAACAGGAGGGCATTCTGCAACCCCTCCCCCAAACCCCACCACTCTCCCCCAACTCCCGCCCCTGCAGAAAGCCGGGGAGAAGGAGGAGGAGGAGGAGGAGGTGGAGGAGAAGAAGAAGCCAGACCCCCTGCACCAGCTGGTCCTGCACTTCAGCCGCACTGCCCTGACGGAAAAGAGGTGAGGGCCCTTCCTCAGGACACACCCCTGGGCCCTTCACTGGCACAGGCTCCCGGCCCCTTGCAGGTGAAACACTTTGTCAGGGCAATGCCCGCCCGTACGTACGAGGGGAGACGGGCTCCAGCTGATCTGGAAGCAGGAGAAGCTGGCTCAGACAAAGCCCGTCTGATTCGGGGGTAATGAGGCTATTAGGATTACTTCCCAGCCAGCGGCTGTGAGAAAGGGAGCTGTTCCCTCAGTCGCACACAGGCGCCACAGAGCTAATGACACGCTGAGGGATAAATACCAGTAATAAGGCCGCACTGTGGGCCCTGAGAACAGGCGCCCCTTTCCAACCGCTTATTATGTGCTCGGCACCTGCTGAGCTCTTGACCTCCACATTCTCTCACACTGGATCTTTGGGCTGCGCACCAGATACTGTGTCTGCCCCGTCTTGGGACCCGGGAGAAGAGGCATCGGGGTTTCCATTGCTCTGGTGGCCTGACGTATGCCGGCCGGGCACATGGCTGGGCACACAGGCCCTGCCAGGGCCTCAGGCTCATCCCACTTTCTACACAGCCCTCTGGAACTGTGTCTTGTGGGCACAGGACTGGAACTGACTACCCAGACACAACCCCACGGCAGGCAGAAAGGAGCAAAGACGGCCCCCAGCTCTTTATCCTGGAAGGAATTGCCCCCTGGTGACTTTGGCCTGCGTCCCCATTGGCCAGAATTCTGACCACAGGCCCAGGGGCTGCAGGGACACTGGGAAGTTGGTTGTCCGATTTCCCAGGCCTGACTCTGAGTGAGACCACCCAGGTTTGAGTCCCAGTGCAGGCTGTGGGACCTTGGCCAAGGAGGGTCACTGGGCCTCCATCTCCTCTGTAAAACGGGGCTGGGAATAAATCTAAATACTAGCAGTCGGGAGAGCCAACAGGCGGCACGTGGCCCCAGGCTTCCATCAGGGCTGTTCAGCAAAAGGAAAGGCGGCCTCCTGTGGCAGCCGGTGGGGCAGAACTCCCACAGTGAACTTCACTGGGCCCCTGTGGTCACATGACCTCCTCCGACCTATTCTTCGGTCAAGTAGATAGTTCTCTAAAGAAAAACTTAGGGGGGCTGGAGCAATAGTGCAACAGGTAGGGCGTTTGCCTTCCACGCAGCCGACCTGGGTTCGTATTCCTCTGCCCCTCCCGGAGAGCCCGGCAAGCTACCGAGAGTCTCTCGCCCGCACGGCAGAGCCTGGCAAGCTACCCGTGGCGTACTTGATATGCCAAAAACAGTCACAACAAGTCTCACAATGGAGATGTTACTGGTGCCCACTCGAGAAAATTGATGAACAACAGGATGACAATGACGATGACAGTGACAAGTAGATAGTTCTTACTGGTTCAGCCTTGATCACCTGCCACTCAGGCACCGGGCATTTGGCTCCCGTCTGAAACACGCTATTTTCAGCCACCAGCTGAGAAGGGGCAGGGGAGAGACCCTTGGTCCAGTCTGGGTCTTGACCGTCTCCCCCACTCCCTTCCTCAGCAAACTGGACGAGGATTACCTGTACATGGCTTATGCCGATATCATGGCAAAGGTAAGACGCTGCCCTGGGCCCCAGTGGGTTCTCTGGCCCTCGCTGCTACTCCGGTTTGCTCCAAGGACTGGGCATGAATGGGTGCAACCCCCCTACCCCCGTTCACCTTCATTCCTAACCTGTCACATCCTCAGAGCTGCCACATGGAGGAAGGAGGGGAAAGCGTGGAGGCTGAAGAGGAGGAGTCTGAGGTTTCCTTCGAGGTAAGTGGGACCAGGGACTCCTGGAGGACCCCCACTTCTGCCCTCCCTACAGCCCAGCACGGAATCGCAGAGCAGTGCTCTGGGCTGGCCTGGCACTGGGACCACAGCCTTCCCCTCCCAGTCAGTCCCAAGGGGAGATGGTCCATCGGCCACAGGAGCAGGACTGAGCACTCACTGTCAGAGGGTGGGAGGCCTCTGGGGCAGAGGAGCTGGGGAGAAAGTCAGGGAGCTCTGGAAGCCCAGGCAGAGCACCAGCCTGCAGGGAGAGGAGTCAGGGAGGGTTTCTCAGAAGAGGGGCTGCCGGAGCTGATAGATGAAAGAAAGAAGGTGCCAGTTGAAGAAGAGGAGAAAGAAGTTTCACGTGGAAGGAACAGTACAAACAAGGACAGTTAGGAGGAGCTGGTTATTCACTCATCAGGGCCAACAGCAACCCTGACATTCCCTGCATCCCTGCCCGGTGTTGGGGATCAAACCCAGGTGTTATGTATGCGAGGCTTGTGTCATACCACTTAGCCACATCCTTGGTTGATCATCTCCCTGAGTTTTTCTTTTTTTTTTTCTTTTTGGGTCACACCCGGCGATGCACAGGGGTTACTCCTGGCTCTGCACTCAGGAATTACTCCTGGAGGTGCTTGGGGGACCCTATGGGATGCTGGGAATCGAACCAGGGTCGGCCGCGTGCAAGGCAAATGCTCTCCCCGCTGTGCTATCGCTCCAGTCCCCCTGAGTTTTTCTTTAGAGGGGATGAGGGTTGTACCTGGAAGTGCCCAGACCCAAGGTATAGTCCTGCCTCTGAGCTCAGGGATCACTCCTGGTGGAGCTCTGGAGGCCAAATGCGGTGCAAGGGGTCATATACAACTTGGCTGTGTGCAAGGCAAGTGCCTCACTGTGTTCTCCCCGAATTTCTTCATCTTTTTTGGTGCCAGAGCCCCTTTTAGCATCTGCTGGAGCCTTCTTGGAATCATGTCGATTTTGCTTGGTTGGTTTTATTTGGGGCCATACCCAGTGGGGCTTAGGGGTTACCCCTAGCTCTGTCCTCAGGTCACTTCCCAAGTGCTAGAGGATCAAGTGGTGACAGAATCACCCCTGGGTCTCCCGCCTGCTCTGTGCATGGAGCGATCTCTCTAGTCCCGAATCATGTTTTTAAATGTTTAAACTGAATTCCCAGCGCTGGAAGCATTGTGCATATTGGAGTAATGCTGTTGTTCCAGGGAGGTGTGATGGTGATATCTGTACTTTATGAATCTACTGAGGGCTCTTAGCTAAGGTAGTGATGAGCCGTGGATTGTCCTCAGATGTGACTGGGTGGGGCTTTGGTCTACAGCGAAGGAAATGCTCTCTCAAGGAAGTGCACCGGACACGTACATATAGAACTTTCTTCCACCCCGACCTCACAGTTCCCCAACCTCCTGGACTTTTCTTCTGTGACCCCTCGGAGGTCCCTGGGCCCCAGATCAGACAGCACCATGCTCCACGTGAGGGGAAGGGAGGAAACTGGGTCTCACTGGCTGGCAGGAGCTGAAAGCAGCGGATGTGACTGCAGTGGGGAGGGCAAGGCTGGGCGGCTAGAGCCCATGGGGGCAAAGGCAGGCAGCGGGGGCCTGGACTGACTTGCCCCTCATGCCTGGCTCTGCCAGGAGAAGGAGATGGAGAAGCAGAGGCTCCTGTACCAGCAGGCACGGCTGCACAACCGCGGGGCGGCCGAGATGGTGCTCCAGATGATCAGTGCCTGCAAAGGTGGGCTGGCTCCCCAGGCCTCCCCGCTCCCTCCCTCACCCTCCACCATCCAGCGCCCCTCTGGCCTGGCTGGGGATTCTCCCACACCCCTACGTTTCTGTGCTTTGCCCTCTTCCCCAGCCCCACCCTCCCTTCCATGTTATTTTTTTGTTTTTGTTTTTTTGTTTTTTTGCTTTTGGGTCACACCCGGCGATGCACAGGGGTCACTCCTGGCTCTGCACTCAGGAATTACCCCTGGCGGTGCTCAGGGGACCATATGGGATGCTGGGAATTGAACCCGGGTTGGCCGTGCAAGGCAAACGCCCTACCCGCTGTGCTGTTACTCCAGCCCTCCCTTCCATGTTTGCCTTGCAACTTCACCCTCACTCCTGCTAGCCCTGGCATGCCCTCTAGCCCACCCCCGATCCCCCACCCTCATGCACGGTGGGGTGGGTAGAGAACAGCGCAGATGAGCTATCTAATCTATCACCTGACTCCCCTCTTCCAGGAGAGACAGGCGCCATGGTGTCCTCCACCCTGAAGCTGGGAATCTCCATCCTCAATGGGGGCAATGCGGAGGTGCAGCAGGTAACAGACAGAGGGACTTGGGAGGAGGGCTGGGGGGGCAGCACGGGGGTTCAGTTCCGATGTGACTCCAGATCCCCCACCCCTCCGCCCTCTGCAGAAAATGCTGGACTATCTGAAGGACAAGAAGGAGGTGGGCTTCTTCCAGAGCATCCAGGCGCTGATGCAGACATGCAGGTAGGTGATGGCGTGTGTGCCTGGAGCTGTGCCCCCTCGGGGGGTCCACTTCAACTTCCGGGTCGGCACTCTTGGTGCCCAGGAACCAGAGGACCACTCAGCCCCACCCCCAAAGCAGGGACTGCTGCTCACATGCAGTCATGCAGGGGCAGGGGTGAGGCGGACAGGGCCCCAGGCTCTCAGGAGGAAGAGTCAGACAGCTGCGACGGGAAGGGTCACCTGTGCTGGGGCCTTCACCGAATCCCTGTTTCTGTCACCTCTCCTGCCATCTCCTTTGTTCTGGAGGCCTCTGGAGCATCGGCCACTTCCTGGCTCCGATTCCCCTCCTTGTGCACATTTCTCGTCCCAGCCCTGTCCTTCTTCCTCGGTGCTCTCTCACCTCCTGCTGCTGCCTCTTTTGCTTCCTCTTCATGTCAGCTCCCTCCTGCATCTCCCCTGACCCCCACCCTACCTCCAGATGGGGCTGCAGACCCTGGAAGAGAGGAGGGCCGATGCTTCATTACACCTCCTCTCCACCTCCACTTTTCATTTTTTTTTTCTTCATGTATTGATTTGGGTTTGGGAGCTATACCTGGCAGTGCTGAGGGCTTACTCCTGGCCCTGTGCTCAGGGATCACTCCTGGATGTGTTCAGGGGACCCTGTGGGGTGCTGGGGATAGAATCTGAGTCAGTCGCGTGCAAGGCAGGACCCTTACCCACGGTGCTGTCTCTCTTCTTCTTCTTTTTTTATGTCATTATTTGTGTTTGTTTGGGGGCCACATGTAGTAGTGTTCAGGGCTTACTCCTGGCTCTTCACTCAGGGATTACTCCTGGCAGGCTTGGGGGACTGAATGGGGGGTGCTGGGGATTAAACCTGGGTTGGCTACATGCAAGGCAAGTGCTCTTGTCCACCATACTGTTACTTCAGTATTTCCTGTTTGTTTGTTTGTGGGTCAGACAAATAGTGCTTAGGGATTACTCCTGGGTCTGTGCTCAGGGATCACTCCTAGTGGTGTTCAAGGGGCCATATGGGATGCTGGGGATGGAACCCAGGCCAGCAGCATGCAAGGCCAGCACCTTACCTTCTGTACTATCTCTCCGGCCCCATTCCCTCTTTTCTTTCACTCAGCGTCCTGGATCTCAATGCCTTCGAGAGACAGAACAAGGCAGAGGGGCTGGGCATGGTGAACGAGGATGGAACTGGTGAGCCCTGTCTTGGGCTTCCCTCTCCTGGGGTCATCCTCTTCCTGCAGGATATCCCCCCCAAGTCCCCCCCATCTGAAGCACTGCCCTTGCCTTCAAGATCTCCCTTCTCCCTGAGGACATCTAGAGCACCCTCCCCGACTCAGTAGTCCCCAGTCCAGCCCCTTGCTCCAGTCCTGTCCCTGTGGTTCTTACCGGGGTGGGGGGTGGGGGGCTTGTAGTCCTGTTCTCTCAGCCTCCCCACCTGGAACCCGCTCCCCACATGCCCAACTGTCCCCATCCTCCATCCCCACCCCGGTTGCTGTTCTCTCATTAATGTGCCTAATCCGGGTTAATGGAGTCTCCTCTTTGCCGTGTTGTGACGTGTCTAACCTTTCTGCCCTCATCCTCGCCTCTTGCCTCTCCACCTCCTTCTGTCCATCTCTCTGTTCCTCCTCCCGCTGGACTCTCCTTCCCTACTCTCTTCCTTCTGTGTCCCTTCCCCTGTGGCCGTCTTTCTCTTTCACTGTGGGTTGTCTCTGTGTCTGTCTTTGTCCTCGACCTTGTCGTTGTGTGTTTCCTGTCTGTCTCCTTCTGTCTTTCTCCCTCTTTTTCTCCTGCTTCCTCCTCCCATCCTGTTGGCTGCCCCAGTCATCAACCGCCAGAACGGTAATTCCCCCAGCCCATCCTCCTTGCTTTGCAACTTCCCCTTCCCTCTAACCCCCAACCGTCCCTCCACCTGGGGGCTGAGGATCTGGGACATCCAGGGGAGGGAGGAACTCTCAGATGGGTGCACCATGCTCACAGGAGCTCAGGGATCCAGAGACCAAGATTCGGTCTGCCATCACATGGGACTGTGAATAAACTTCAGTTTCCCCATGTGGATAATTGTAGCATCCATAGAAGATGCCAGAGACCTCTCTCCACCCGGATGTTCTTGGGCTTCCAGACCCAGATTCGCAGTCTTGGGATTGGGTGATCCCCACTCTCTCCTACCCTGCCCACTGCGCCTGGACCTCTGATTGGCTGGGCCTGTGGCTCCCATCCAACCGGATTGGCTGCCTCCAGCATCCACTCTGATTGGTGTGCCTGCCTCCTCCTTGCCTGCTCTGATTGGCCCATTCACTGTCTAGCCTTCCTTTCCTTTCCCACCCCACCCGTCCCACCCAACATGATTGGCTTCTTTCAGATGCCTGCTCTGGTTGGCCCATGTTCAAGGGCCTCCATCTGCCTCTCCAGGATTGGCTGCTTTCAAGGCATCTGAGCCAATCAGCTGGCATTCTGTCCCTTTCTCCAGCCCAATCCCCCTGCTCAAAGCCTTTGCGTGGAAGTGACCCCGCGCCCCAATAATCCATTAACCCTGCGGCCGGGGAGGGGAGCTGTATGAGATACCAGTTGCCGAATCCTTTGCTGGGTCCGCAGACCCCTGGACATCACGTGAATGATGACATCAGAGGAACACTGATGTAAAGACACTTGAGGCCCCAGCTCCTCACTCAGGGCCCTTCAGAGCCCCATCTGCTTCTGTCATGGACAGAAATCAGGACCTTCTGTTGGCTTGGATGCCGGTGGTCCTCACAGTGTCTTGGAAGTGGCGGCTGCCCCTCCCCGTGCCCCTTTCCCTTGCGCATGCGTGTGCTGTGTGCATGGGCCGGGTGCATGCCTGGGCTGTGTCCTGGCGCGTCTCACCCCTTCTGGGCCCTGCCCCCATCTTCCACCCAGGAGAGAAGGTGATGGCAGATGATGAATTCACCCAAGACTTGTTCCGATTCCTGCAGTTGCTCTGTGAGGGGCACAATAATGGTGAGGAGGAGGGGTGCGCTGTGCGGAAATGAGGTCGAGGCGCGGGGTAGGTGTGGTCGGGTGTCCCACTCCCCCGATCATTGCCCTTGACCCTAGTGCCCTCCATCCTTGATTTGAGCCAGTGTCAAGCGTGTCAGCCTCCTTCCTGCATCTCTCCCCAGTGTCTAGAATCTACCCACTCTGCTTCACTTTTGCCTCCTCATAGAACAGGTCTTCAAAAGCAATCTGACAAAAAACAATTTGGCTCCAAATCACTTTGCCCAAACAACCCGTTAGCCCCTGTCATTTTCCACAAGCATTCTGCCATGACTACAGAAGTTCAGTAAAATGTGGTGGATTCCTGACGCCAAAGAGATAGTACAGTGGGTAGGACTTGTACAGGATTGTACAGTTGTACAGGATTCAATCCCCAGCATCCTGTATGGTCCCCTGAGCCCCAATAGGGTTAATTCCTGAGTACAGAGCCAGGAGTAACCCCCGAAGATCTCTTGGTGTGACTCAAAAACTTAAAAAACAAAAACTGTAGGGGCTGGAGCTATAGTACAGCAGGTAGGGCGTTTGCCTTGTATGCAGCTGACCCAGGTTCAATTCCCAGCATCCCATATGGCCCCCAAGCACCGCAGGGAGTAATTCCTGAGTGCAAAGCCAGGAGTAACCCCTGTGCATCGCTGGGTGTGACCTAAAAAGAAAAAGAATAACAGAAAACAAAAACTGTAGTGAATTACTTTACTTTGGGTCTAGGGAGGTCATCATCATCATCATCATCATTCTTTGGGGGAGAGGAGCCCCCGAGTCATATTCAGGAGGCCCTAGGTCCCCACCAGAAATTCTCAGCCAAAAGACTGGGATTTTCATGCAAAAGTCTGAGGATGTGGTGCTGCTTCTGCTTAGGCCCTGCAGAACTGGGGACACCTAGGTCTCCCTGCCATTTCTCCGAGACCTCCAGGGTCACACTCAGTGGTGTTCGGGGATCAAACCCATGCTAGGCATTTCCCCTGACTGCAGTACTATCTCCCCTGCCAGTTTTGTATTGCAGAGTAGACAGAAGGGAAATGGCCCAGGGCGGGTTGGAGCATGTGCAGGAGCCCCAGGTTCAGTCCCCTGCCCTGTGGGAGCACTCCTGAGCTCTATGGGTGTGGCCCCCGAGCAAAACTTGCTTAACACTGGAAAAAGAATCTTTGGAAACTTCATCTTAAGTTTGCTTATGAACTACTTTGCGAGGGCCAGTGAAACTAAAAGGACTCGTGTGCATGTTTTGCACGTGGAAGATTAGGTTTGATCTCAGCACCAGTTGGTCCCTGAGTCAAGAGTAGTCCCCGAGCACTGCCAGCCGTGGCCCCTAAACAGGCCAGCCCTGGAACCACACCCATGTTGGCCTCAGGAAGGCCGGCAGACTCCTTCATAGTTCAAACCCGACATTCCCCAACTTCGGTAGGGTTGAGACTATTTCCCCAAAGCCTGAGTGACACAGCGACTTCAGCTCACCTCGAGGGAGAAAGTGTAACCTCTGGTTGCACACAGAGTGCTGACATGAAAGGGACAGAGCTTGCACCTCCAACACTCATCCCCTTGTCGGCATCATTTCCGAAAGCAAACAGGTAGTCGATGGCTTGTGGGTTTAGTGCTCAGCAGGTGATTATAAAACCACAATGAGCATTCATTGTGTTGCCCAGAAATGAACATTCATGACAAGAATTGGCGTTCTAGCCTTTGAACCTTCCTAACCACTTGGCCAGTGTTCTCTCTCTTTTGCTTGCTCTTGTTTTTTAAAAATTTTATTGAATCACCATGAGATATACAGTTAGTAAGCTTTTCATGATTGAGTTTAGTCATACAATGTTCTAACACCCAGCCCTTCACCAGTACACATTTCCCACCACCGGGCCAGTGTTTTCTAAGGTTAACAAATAGATGAATATCTTTTCACCTCACTCTTATCTCGACCTTAAAAGAGCTCGCAGAGCCTGTTGCTTTGCATTAGCAAAAGCTGTTGCGTCCTAGTTCTGGAGTCCCTTGCTTAGGTACTCTGGTGCCAGGTAACTAAGGTTTGCTTTCTTGAATTATATCTCAGGTGGAATCTATCTTGGAGGGTTTTATTGGAGGAGGGGAGGGATCCACACTTGGTGGTTCTCAAGAGCTACTCCTTGCTTGATGCTCATGGATAATTCCTGATAGTGCTCAGAGGACCATATGAAAGTGTCAGAAATTAAACCAGGGCCGGCCACATGCAAAACAAGTGTCTTAATCCCAGTGCCTTAATCCTTATACTGTTTCTCCAGACAACTGGAGGATTTTTAATGAACTCTTGTTTCTTGAGCCTTGGAATTTTGAAAAGTGAGATTGATCTTATGAGGGGGGATTTTTAGTCTTTCACCAAATTTGCCAGCAGATTTTCTGCCCAAATTCATGAATTCATTAGCTAACCCATCACATAATGTTTTTTGGTGGGGAGATCACACCCAGTGGTGCTCAAGACATACTCCTGGCAGGGCTCTGGGAACCGTGTGGGATGCCAAGGACCAAACCCAGCTTGGTTGCGGGCAAGGCCAATGCCCTACCCATTGTACTACCACTCCATCCCGGCAATCCCATAACTATTTGACATACCTTTCCAATCTTAGATTTAACATAGGCCTGTTTTCAATGTAGGCCTTGTGATTTCCAGCACTGTTGATAATACAGTTTCAGGAGTTTCGGGCACACAGTGTTCCAACTCCGAACCCACCACCAGTGTCATTATTCCCCAAACTCCTTCCCTCGCTATGCTACCTCCTTATCAAATGAGTTTTTAAAATTTAATTACTGTACTTTGGACCACATGTTTACCATAGTGTTGGCTTTTCATTTTTTTACATACTCAGTTACCGCACCTCTTCGCCAGTCACATGCCTGGTGCCCCTGAGACTTTGCGCATCTTGAGAACTCAGTTATATTTGAAAGAGGCAAAATGATGCTGTCTTTAGCTGTGAATTCCTTTTGGAGGAGCAAGCTATCTAGCCATTTTAGGCCCATGGATGGTCTGATTTAAGGTAGTGCAAAGGAGTAGAAAATAGAATTGAGTTGATAAAGAAGTCTACTCGATAATAAAATCTAACTATTGGGGTATCACTGTCACTGTCACTGTCATCCCATTGCTCATCAATTTGCTCAAGCAGGCACCAGTAACATCTCCATTGTGAGACTTGTTGTTGCTATTTTTGGCATATCAAATATGCCACGGGTAGCTTGCCAGGCTCTGCATTGGGGGCGAAATACTCTCGGTAGCATGCCAGGCTCTCCATCTTCATTTATTTTATATTTTTTTTTTGTTTGGGGGCCACGCATAATAGTGCTGAAGGCTCTCTTCTGGCTCTGTGCTCAGGGATCACTCCTGATGGAGTTTGAGGGACCACGTGGGTTGCTGGGGATCAAACCTATGTTAGGTGCATGCAAGACAAGTGCCCTACCTGCTGTACTGTGTCTCTGGCCCTATAATCTTCATTTATAACATGAAACCAGGCAAAATGGGTATTTAGCAATGGTCATGAGATGGGGAAGTGGGGAAGAGCATCGGGTGGGAAGAAAAATTGAAAGAGGAAAAACCTTTCAAGGTTTGCCATCCTGTGCAACTAGATGGTCTGTCTCCAAACATTAGATGGACTTCCCCGAAGGCCTCTTCCATTGTCTTGATTTGAAGAATTGTGTCATTTAGCAAATGGTCTACAGCCAGGCACTGAAGCATGCCTGAAAAACTGCCAAGAGGTCTTCTTCAAATGCTGACTTCTGGGCCCACCCCAGTTTCAAATGTGGGGGTTCTGGGCTGGTGTCAAGACCCTGCATTTCTAGCACAGTCTTTTTTTTTTTTTTTTTTTTGCTTTTTTGGGTCACACCCGGCGATGCACAGAGGTTACTCCTGGCTCTGCACTCAGGAATCACCCCTGGCGGTGCTCAGGGGACCATATGGGATGCTGGAAATCGAACCCGGGTCAGCCGAGTGCAAGGCAAATGCCCTACCCGCTGTGCTATTGCTCCAGCCCCTCTAGCACAGTCTTAGGGGTTGCAGTTGCTGCTGGTCCTGGGACCCACACTTGGAGAACCATTGCTCCAAAGTGCAGTCCCATAACCTCTGCACCGCCTTCAAGGCCTTTTACGGACAGCTAAGGAGGGGCTGGGAAGATAGTGCAGCAGGTAAGGTACTTGCATTACACACAGCCAACTCAGCTTCTGTCCCCTGATTGCCTTTTGTTCTCCCGAGATCTGCCATGAGTGGTCCCTGAGCATAGAGCAAGGAGTAAGCCCTGAGCAACACTGAATGTGACAAGAACCAGAAAGAGGGCTGGAGTGATCGTACAACAAGGAGGGCATTTGCCTTACACACGCTGGGCAGGGTTCAATCCCCAGCATCCCATATGGTCCCTTGAACACCACCAGGAGTAATACCTGAGTACAGAGCCAGGAGTAACCTCTAGTATTGTCAGGAGAAGTGGAAGGAAGGAAGGAAGGAAGGAAGGAAGGAAGGAAGGAAGGAAGGAAGGAAGGAAGGAAGGAAGGAAGGAAGGAAGGAAGGAAGGAAGGAAGGAGCGAGCTAGCGAGCTACGGCATCCTAAGCACTTCTTCACCCAGGAATCCCTAATGTATGTGAAAGCATCACAACTTCATATCAGGGCCTGAGTACAGGGCCTGTGGGGGACATAGTGACAGTGGAGGGGGGGGGATCCAGGCTATCTGACACCTGGGTTCAATAACTGTCCTGAAGTTAGTATCAGGAATATGTGCAGCTAACTCCTGCTTCTCTTTCAGATTCCGTTCAGAGGTTCCTCCTCCAGGGAACCTTCCCTGACCACCCAGATTAGGTCAGGCTTCTCCTCTAGAGTCGTCCGTGCCCCTGGGTGTCCCATATTATACCCTAAGCATACTGCCAGGATTCCCCAGCATCATGCACCAACCGCGAACAGTGTTTACTCCTTACTGCATTCTCACCATGGAACTCTTCAGCCACACACTGAAGCAGAGAATGGCCTAATAAACCCCCAAGTGCCTGTGACTCAGTGCCCACAGCCACCAGCTTCTGCTGCAGTGCACATTCTTCGAACAGGAAACCAACCCTCCCAAAGGGGTTTATTACATAGTTCTCATCTGAATTGCATGGTGGTTGGTCCAGGAACATTAAAAGAAGCTAAAGTCCAGGTTTTGTTAATTAAATTAAGATTCTAAGTCACTTAATCTGGGAGGATCCTGTGTAATGGAATTACTAAACAAACAAACAAACAAACCAACCTTCTAGGTAGTGGGCCAGAGAGAATACAGAGATAATATAGGGATTAAGGTGCTTGCCTTGCTTGTAGCTGACCCAGGTTTGAGTACCTAGAACCACCTGTAGTCCCCTCTGCACTGTCAAGAGTGACGCCTGGACACTTCCAGGTGTGGCCCCAGAGCACAAAAACAAAAAGTTCCAGATGATTCTAATGTGCAGCTAAGACTGTGATGCTGAGAACAAATCTAGTGGGCAAGTTCTCCAATTATTTAGACCAGTGTAGGGTAGAAAACCCCTGGAAATAAGGCCCATGGTAAGGGTATAGCAGTTTCACTGCTTGATAAAATTACTGAAGAAATTCAGAATTAAGGCTGGAGTGATAACACAGTGGGTAGGGCATTTGCCTTGCATATGGCCGACCTGGGTTCGAATCCCAGCATCCCATATGGTCCCCTGAGCACCTCTAGGGGTAATTCCTGAGTGCATGAGCCAGGAGTGACCCCTGTGCATCGCCCGGTGTGACCCAAAAAGAAAAAAAAGAAATTCAGAATTAGAGGTGGGACCATAGTATAGTAAGCAGGGCGTTTGCCTTGCACGAGCTGATCCAGGTTTGATCCCCAGAATTGCATATGGTCCCCTGAGCTCACAAGGAGTAATTCCTAAGCATAGAGCTGGGAGCAAACCCTGAACATTGCCAAGTGAGCCCCCCCCCCCAACCAAAAAAAAAAAAAAGAAAAGAAAAAATTTCAGAATGAGATGCCCTCTGGCAGAAGCTAGGCAATAAGTGCTGTCTCCATAAATGAATGTCCCATCAGCCACTTCCTCTCACACCTGGGCATGCTGAGTAAACTCTGGTTCATCTCTCTAGATTTCCAAAACTACCTAAGAACACAGACCGGAAACACAACCACTATTAACATCATTATCTGCACGGTGGATTACCTCCTGCGGCTGCAGGTAAGGTTGACTGTGTCCAGGTGTGACCTGGGTTGACCCCATAGTTGGCCCCATAGTTGGCCCCAGTCCCCTCACCACCTGTCACACCCACCCCTAGGAATCCATCAGCGATTTTTACTGGTACTACTCTGGCAAGGAGGTCATTGAGGAACAAGGCAAGAGGAACTTTTCCAAGGCCATGTCGGTGGCCAAGCAGGTGTTCAACAGCCTCACAGAGTATATCCAGGTAGGACCAGCCTGTTTGGGCGGTGGGGCTGTCCCTCACCCCTGCTCCAGTCTGATCAGGCGCTCCAGCAGCCCTCTCTCTGCCCCGCAGGGCCCCTGCACCGGGAACCAGCAGAGCCTGGCGCACAGCCGCCTCTGGGACGCCGTGGTGGGATTCCTGCACGTGTTTGCCCACATGATGATGAAGCTTGCTCAGGTCAGCGCCCCTCAATACCTCCAGCTACTTCTGGGCATCACCCCCGTACTACACCCAGGGTTGTTTGAATCTGAGTGGGCCAGTGGGGCAAGAACATCAACCAATCAGGAGAGATTTCGGGGCTAGTGAGCCTGAACGTCCAGCCAATGAGAGTGTGGCTAAGGAACCAGCTAAAGTGGAGTGGCGAGGGGATCTTGCAGAGAGCCAATCAGGAAGGAAAATAGATTTGGCCGCCAGGTGGGAACCAGTCTGGATGGTGCTGGCCCTCTCAGATTCAGAAAACCTGGGCGTAGGATGGGGGTGATCCATCCTAGAGCCGAGAACCTCGGCTGAAGGTGTGCTTTGTTTCTTTATTCTGCCTGCGGCAGATGAGACCCATCTCAGTCATTCATGATGTAAGATCCCTTTCAAACCCATCTTAAATGCTGCAGAACCCTGGTGCTTCCCTTTACCCCACCATCCCACCCCTTTTGCTGCCTGGCCAATGTCTCACGAACACTTTCTTTGCTTTGCTTCTCTGGCTAACAAATTCCAGGTTTACCATATACATTCTACCAGCGCTCAGCGTCTAAGGGTCACCATCCACATCCTAAACATCGTAAATGTATATCTGTGTTTATGACAGGAGTTTTTTCTTAGAAAAGAGTATTCCAGCAGAGGGCAGTAAAGTATTCTGGATATTTTAATTCCCCAGCAAGAAGAATCTTGAGGAAGACAGTTTTTTTTTTCTTAACTCAGGAGTCCCTACATACAAGGCTTACACTCTACCACCGAACTACCTCTCTGGCAAAGGAGGTTTTTTTTTTTCCTACTTTACGCTGTCAAGGACTGATAACAACCCTGTCGGTTGGCAACTGACCGAAAGCAGTTGATCTTCGACTGCATTTCCTGTGCTCGTGCCCTTGAAGAAGGACTGTTGGAGTAATCTTAAGATTCTAGTAAATGTTAGTGTTTTAGTGTGTAGAATTGCACATGCTATCATTTCTAATCCAGTTAATCCATGGTCCAGGGCTAGAAATTCAATGCAAAGTGGTGGTTTAGGGGCTTAAAACCTGTATCAGTTCACAAAGCAGATACAGGGCCTAGAGTGATGTCAGCAGAATTCTATCTTTACTCGTCTTCAGTGTCAAACAGGCCTTCCCCCCGGGGTCTGGGAAAACGATGCCATTGGTTTCCCTCAACCGCAAAGAAAACCCCTCTTTCCTCAGAGTTTCAAAAATAACTATGAGTCTCTCTGTTTGGACTGTTGAGTCACATGCCCAGCATTGGACCAATCACAGTGGAGGTGGGTGGGAACAAAGTTCTGATTGGGCAGACCTTATCTTAAACCCACTTTCTCGGGAAGCAGGGGTGGGAGGCTGGAAGGTTGATCAGTCCTGTCTCCCCAGAGTGAATTGTTAAAAACAGGGACAGAATCGTGGGCCAACACTCGCAGGCACCCACCATTCAGATCTGGAATGCTGGATCCTTAGACTATGAACGCAGAGCTCCGGCCCTGTAGGAACTCTGAAACTTAGTGGGTCTTGGATGAGCGAGGGGGCTCAGAGAAGCCCACCAACCAATTTACTTGGTATCTTTTCACCGCCTTCAGTTTATTTTGGTAGAACTCTATGAAGTCACAACTCTGAGGATCCAGAATGGCCGAATACTGCCAATTTGATGTAGCACGGTCTGACACAAACAGGAAATGAGATGCTTTGCATGGGACATAGGACTCCATTCATAGCACCAAGCAAAGATTGGGGAGGGAGGGCATCTGGGGCAGAAATTTGACTTTCAGTGACCTCACATGAGGCACCGTGACAGAGGAGGCAGTGTGCTCAGAGCCTCCCCAAGTGACTTACCAGAAAGCCCATGGCTTCCTCCTTGGGCCTCTTTCTGGCCCATGTTTTCCATCGCTCATTTCATTCTGCAAACGTGTGGAGCACCAGCCAGAGGTCCAGCACTGAGCTCTCACCCCTTCCCAAATCTCGATTTCTCTCCCCAGCACCATTGCTGTCTCTCTGCCCCAAGTGCCTACTCCCCAAGCCTCGCTCTCTTCCCACTCATCCTTGTGTGCCAGCCCTGTTCCCACACATCACCTGTGTGCCTTGCTTGGTCCCCTAAGTGCTAGTCCACCCCCACAATCTTGTCTCTCTGCTCCTTACCCTGCTTCCGAGGAACATGTGTGGACTCAGGTCCCCTCGGAGGTAAGAAGGGAGTGAAAGGGCCCCACAGGGTGGGTGACAAGGGACCACGGCTGCTGGATGTGGGGGAGGCGTCTCAGCAGACCCCACATTCACATAGCTGGGGTGGGACATCCTAGGACTCCAGCCAGATCGAGCTGTTGAAGGAACTGCTGGATCTCCAGAAGGACATGGTGGTGATGTTGCTGTCACTTCTAGAAGGTAAGGGACTGGTGGGTAGGGGCCAGGGGAGAGCACTGAAGTTCAGACAAGGCTGGAATAGAGCTCGGTAACAGAGCACTTGCCTTGTATGTGTGAGGTGCCCGGAGTTTACTTTCTGGCCCCACAAAACAAAAGAAACAAAAGAAGGCAAATCATTTGGTTGGAGACATGGTTCAAAGGGCTGAGCGCAGTTTACATAGAGGAGTCCTGAACTCAATTCCTGGAGACACAGTCCCCAAGGCACGGTGGGGAGCAGCCTCCTGAGTGCTTGGCCCCCTAAGTGCCAAACAAGAACTGAGAGTAGCCCCCAGATATTAGCGATTATGCCCCCCCACCAGGATAAGAAAAGCCTCTGAGACCCAGAAGCCTCAAAACTTTGACCCCATCTGACATCATGTCAGAGCCAATGGTTTCTGGAGAAACTCAGCAAACAGTTATTGAATATTTGATTTGGGCCAGGCCCTGACTGTGATCTGTCAGCTTGGTTTAAGAGAAATTAAGAAAAATCTTAATGAGGTGGGTAACTTGGCTACTTTTATTTATGTGTGTACTTTATAGTTATTTGCTAAATGTATCACCTACCTCTTACTGCCTAACAAATATTCCCAAAACAACAGGTGTCTTCAGACAATTATAACATATTGCTAATTAATTAATTTAATCAGTGAGGACTTTTTCTACAGATGTTTATACATCTTTTACATGGCTGCATAGGGTTTCCATTGTGTGACTGAATTGGGGGTCATTTAGCCCCACCTTATCTGTGTTCAAGGGTTTTGCTTTTAACATCTTTTTATTATAAGCAACATTACAATGACTAATTCTCTCACAGCATTTCCGTACTTTGGTAACTAGTCATTGCCAAAAAGGTTCCCTCGAAACATCAGACTCCTAGCTTTTCTTGAAAGTGGGACAGTGTGTGACTCTTCTCCCATGATAAAAACCAATGGGACTGGGGCTGGAGAGATAGCACAGCGGATATGGCGTTCGCCTTGCATGCGGCCGACCTGGGTTCAATTCCCAGCATCCCATATGGTCCCCCGAGCACCGCCAGGGGTAATTCCTGAGTGCAGAGCCAGGAGTAACCCCTGAGCATTGCTGGGTGTGACTCAAAAAGCAAAAATAAATAAATAAATAAAAACCAATGGGACTGGATTAAGTAGCTGAATCAAAGCATATGAAACCTTCAGCTTCTGATACCCTCACCAGGGTTGTATGACACAATGTCCTTGTCTTCTGATATTTTTTCTTTTTGGGTCACACCCAGCGATGCGCAGGGGTTACTCTTGGCTCTGCACTCAGGAATTACTCCTGGCAGTGCTTGGGGGACCATATGGGATACCAGGGATTAAATCAGGGTTGACTGTGTGCAAGGCAAATGCCCTACCTGCTGTACTATCACTGCAACCCCAACCCTGTCCTTGTCTCCTGAGACACATCCAGTGAAATATTTAAGGGAAAGAGGCCTCCTGGATTTATTTTGCTCTCAAATGATTAATGGGAAATCTGTGTAGGAGGTGCTGGAGCGATAATACAGGGGCTAAGCTGTTGGCCTCTGTGCCTGCAACCCCAGTTCGATTCCCCAGCACCACGGGTCCTCCCAAAGAGAGTGGGAGTATTCTTGAGCACTACTGGGTATAGACCAAGCCCCGCCCCAAGAGAAAATATATGTGTGGGGGCGAGGGGGTGGGGATTAAAACACATGTGGCAAAGTATAGGTAATTGGTGAATTTCAAATTTCTGGAACTCCTTGAAGTATTCTTACAACTTTTTTTTTTGGGGGGGGTGGGAGGGGGCAGGGATCCAGCAGTGCTCAGGGCTTACTCCTGGCTAAGAGATCAGGAGTCACTCCTGGCAGGGTTCAGGGAACCATATGGGGTGCTGGGGATCAAACCTAGGTTAGCCACATGCATGACAATGCGCCTCACCTGCTCTGCTATTGCTCCAGCCCCCTATTCTTGCAACTTTTATGGTAATTTAAAATCACATTAAGCAGCTTAACAATAAATAACTCACGTCCTTTGAAACAACTTTAAAATTTAAATTAAAATGTGCATGGACAAAGCTAGAGCAAGCTTCAACTGCCTTTGTTATTTATTTTTTTAAATTTAAATTTAAATTAGGAACCAGAGTGATAGTGCAGCAGGTTTTAAATTTTAAATTAAAACTTTAAACTTTTTAATTAGGGACCAAAGTGATAGTACAGTGGCATTTGCATGCAGCCGACCCAGGTTCAATCCCCAGCAGCCCATACGGTTTCCCGAACACTGCCAGGAATGATTCCTGAGTGCAGATCCAGGAGTAACCCCTGAGCATCACTAGGTGTTACCACTACCCCCCAAGTTTTTTTCTAATTAAAGTATTTAATTTTTTTTTTATGGTTTTGGGATCACATGAAATAGCGTTCTGGCTTACTTCTGGCTCTGTGCTCAGGGATCACTCCTGGCAGGACTCAGAGGACCCTCTAGGGTGACAGGAATCAAACTCATGTGCAAGGCAAACGCTTTAACACCTCTCCAGCCTGTATCAGATCCCCATTTGTGCAGTCCCCACCTCTCCCTGCTGCCTCCCTTGGGGCCTCCCTCCATCCTTCAGGTGGGCATCTGCTGGCCTCTAGTGGACTATCAAGAGGCTGGTGTGAGCTGTGAGGTCCTGTAGCCCTGGGTTCCAGTCCTCCCCGTCCCCTTGGTGGTGAGCTCACCCTGTCTGAGTCTGAGCCTCCATTTCTCCATCTGTAACATCAGTTACGGATGGAGATGTTACTGGCGCCCGCTCGAACAAATCGATGAATAACGGGATGACGAGTGATACAAGTGATACAAGTGAACATCAGATACTAACACACCTGTCGTAAGAGTGAGATTGTGCCAGCACTGTATTTGGCATGACATGGGCTCCTGCCCATCCCTCCTCCAGCCTCACCTCAAGTAGTGACTCCCCCACCTCTTTGGGGAGGTGGACAAAGATGGGGTCAGCCAGCTCACACAGGAGGGGACTGGACCCCGTGAACGCAGGCTGCAGGCACGGCAGCGGGGGGAGCAGCAGGCAGCACACTGAGTCCTGGGGGGCGCGGCTTGGCTCCTGGCCACAGAGCAGGGCAGGAGCTGATGTGGGGTTGCCTGCAGGGAACGTGGTGAACGGCATGATCGCCCGGCAGATGGTGGACATGCTTGTGGAGTCCTCGTCCAACGTGGAGATGATCCTCAAGTTCTTCGACATGTTCCTGAAACTCAAGGACATTGTGGGGTCTGAGGCATTTCAGGACTACGTCACCGATCCCCGGGGCCTCATCTCCAAGAAGGATTTCCAGAAGGTACCCAAAGGGGGGGTGAACGGGGCGGCTGAGTGACTGCTCTTTCCTTCCTGGCTGCCTCCCTGGGGCAAGAGATTTCTGAGGGGCGGGGTTTAATTTCTGTATCACCTGGCGGGGAGGGTGGGGAGGGTCCAGCCCTTGGGGTTGTCTTTTTCTTTTGTTTTGAGGGATCACTGGGTAGTGCTCAGGGCCCCCACCTGGCTCTAAATTCAGGGATCACTCCTGACAGGGTTCAGGCGATCATTTGGGGTGCTGGGGATTGAACCTAGGTGGGCAAATGCAAGGCAAACACCCTCCCCACTGTATTATCTCTCCAGCCCAGGGTATTTGAGTTTTGATTTTGCTCTTGGTTGCTTTCTTTTTTATTTTGCAACGCAGAAGTTAATTTCTATGTAGAAAATTACTAAACCTTCAAAAATTAAAAAAGAAAATAATTAAAAATATTTTTGTTGGGGCTGGAGCGATAGCACAGTGGGTAGGGTGTTTGCCTTGCACGCGGCCGACCCGGGTTCGAACCCCAGCATCCCATATGGTCCTTTGACACCGCCAGGAGTAATTCCTGAGTGAGCCAGGAGTAACCCCTGTGCATCGCCAGGTGTAAACCAAAAAGCAACAAAAAAAAATTTTTTTGTTGTTGTTGCTGTGACGATACATGAGACAGTGCTGGGGGCTACCCCCAGAATGGTGCTTGGTTCCAGGCAGTGCTGGGCATCAAATCCAGGGCCCCGACATGCATACTTTGTATTTCAAACCTTTGCACCACCTACCAAGCCCTGTTTAAGATGTTTTGATAGGGGGCCAGAGCGATAGCACAGCAGGTAGGACATTTGCTTTGCATGCGGCTGACCGGGGTTCAATCCTCGGCATCCCATATGGTGGCCCAAGCACCGCCAAGAGTAATTCCTGAGTGCAAAGCCAGGAGTAACCCCTGAGCATCGCTGGGTGTGACCCAAAAAGCAAAAAAAAGAAGAAGAAGAAGAAGAAAAGTGTTTTAATAGGATGTGGAGAGATAGTACAGCAGGTAAGATGCTCGCCTTGCATGTGACTGAACCAGGTTCAATCCCTGGCACTCCCCTGAGCCCGCCAGGAGTGATCCCTGAGTGCAGAGCCAGGAACAAACCTTGTGCACCACTGGGTATAACTTAAAACAACAACAAACCAACAAAAATAGTTCTGTTAGATAGGAAGTATAAAGATGCAGTTGTCCTATAAAGAAATTCAGAATGGGACTGGAGAGATAGCCCAGAGGGGAGGGCTCTTGCCTTACATGGAGCCAACCCTACTTCCCTCCCCAGCATCCCAGATGGTCCCTTGAACAACTTCAGGATTGATTCCTGAGCACTGAGTCAGGAGTAAACCCTGCTGCATGTGGCTCAAAAATAATAAGAAAAAAGAAATTCAGAATGTTGCCGGGGGGGGGGCAGAAAGATTGTACAGCGAGAGTGGAGCATGTGCCTTGCACACAGCCAACCCAGGTTTGAATCCCCAGCACTGTTGTATGGTCCCCCAAGTCCACCAGGAGTGATCTCTGAGTGCACAGTCAAAAGTTAAGTCCTGGGGCTGGAGCGATAGTACAGCAGATAGGGTGTTTGCCTTGCACGCAGCTGACCTGGGTTCGATTTTCAGCATCCCATATGGTCCCCTGAGCACCGCCAGGAGTAATTCCTGAGTGCAAAGCCAGGAGTAACCGCTGTGCATCACCAGGTGTGACCACCCAAAAAGAAAAAAAAAAAAAGAAAAAGAAGTCCTGAACACCACCACTGGGTGTCACCCCACAACCAAAAGAAAAGAAAGGAAAAGAAAAAATTCCAATGGTGAGGACATCCTTGGCTTCAGTCCTCTCATCCCTCCTCTGCAAAGGCGCCACCATTATCCATGTGGTGTGTGTCTCTCCACTGTTCTGTTTGTTTGGGGGCCATACCCAGCCGTGATCAAGGCTTACTCCTGGCAAGGCTCAGGGAACCATATGGGGTACTGGGGATTGGACCAGGGTTGGCCGCATACAAGGTAAGCCCCGTACCCACTGTGCTATCTCTCCAGCCCCTGCTTGTTTATTTTTGCATTTCCCTTCCTCCATAGATATGCCCTGAAAAAAATATAACATGCCTTTGTGGTTTCAAGTTCCTCGTGGTTGACACAGAGTTCTCAACAGTTTGCAAAGCACATTCCACTGGTAACCACTTTGCAGATCCCAAAACCTCTTCCACCCTTCGGAAAACCCTTTCTCCTGATTGAAAACACATCTCAGGCTGAAATTTATTCTTGGTCAGTATGTGTTATTTTGGGGCCACACCCAGCAGTGCTCATGTTTCACAGAGCTCTGGGGACCATATGTGGTACCAGGGATTGAACTTTGGTTGGCTGTGTGCAAGGCGTCTTACCTGCTGCACTAAGCCCATCTCCCCTTACCTTTTAAGATGCCTATCTTACTTTGTTTCCCTTCCTTCCTTCCTTCCTACCCCCGCTTTTCTTTTTTTTTTGGCCACATCAGCAGCAATGCTCAGGGGTTACTCCTGTTTCTGCACCACTCCTGGCAATGCTCAGGCAACCATATGGGATGCTGGGATCAAACCTGGGTTGGTAGCATGCCAGGCAAGTGCCCTACCTGCTGTACTCTCCAGGCCCACCCTCCCTCCCTCCCTCCTTCCTTTCCACCCTCTCTCCCTCCCTCCCTCCCTTCCTCCCTTCCTCCCTCTCTTCCTTCCTTCTCTCCCTTCCTCCCTCCCTCCCTTCCTCCCTCCCTCCCTCCTTCCCTCCCTCCCTCCCTCCCTTCCTTCCTTCCTTCCTTCCTTCCTTCCTTCCTTCCTTCCTTCCTTCCTTCCTTCCTTCCTTCCTTCCTTCCCTCCTTCCTTCCTTCCTTCCCTCCCTCTCTCCTTCCTTCCATCCCTCCTTCCTTCTCTCTCTCCTTCCCTCCCTCCTTCCTTCTCTCTCTCCTTCCCTCCCTCCTTCCTTCCCTCTCTCCTTCCCTCCCTCCTTCAATTGCCCCTCCCTCCCTCCTTCCTTCTCTCTCTCCTTCCCTCCCTCCTTCCTTCTCTCTCTCCTTCCCTCCCTCCTTCTATTGCCCCTCCCTCCCTCCTTCCTTCCTGTTTTTGGCCCAACCTGGCAGTGCTGTTCCCAGCTCTGTGCTGGCGGATGTCTCCCAGTAATGCCAGGGGACCCCGGGGTGACGAGGCCTGTTGAGCTTCTCTCTGATCCCACACAAGGTTATTCTTAAAAATATTTCATTGAACCTCGTCATTCCAAAGCCGCATCCCAACTCGCTGTACTCGTCATTGTCAGCGCGAATGCTGTTTGCTTGTTTGCTCGAGCTGGGGCGTGCGTCCCTACTGACTCAGCTCCTCAGGCTCCTTCGCACTCTGCCCCAGACGCCCTAGGCTGCCCTCTGAAGTGCTTCTGCTCCCAGGGCTTGGCTCCCTCCCAGCCTGGCCCTGGCCATTGCCACCTTGTGGTGTCTTTTCTGGAGTCCGCTGTCCCCTGTGCTTCCTGTAATCTGGGGCTGAGATCAAGAAGTGCCCCCAGAGTCCACTCACCCTGGGCTTTCTGGAACCTTCCTTTGGGAGACTGCATCCACCTTCAGAGGCCACCTCTTGACTAGCACACTCCCCTGTTTGTCACATTGGCACCACTGATGTCCAATCTCAGTCACAGTAGTCATTCCCTAGACGTTACAAAGTGGTAATATTCTCATTTCTAAGTGTTCTTTCATTTACCCAGCCTCGTACAGTTTCCAAACAACACACATCACGGAATTTCTCAATTTTGCAAGGCTTTGCATTTTAGAAATTGCTTCTGTGCTTTTTTTGTTTTGCTTGCTTTGGGTTCACACGCAGCAGTGCTCTGGGGTCAGTTCTGGCAAGGCTCGGCAGGGGGCCCATGCAGTGCCAGGATGGAGCCCAGGTCAGTGATAGGCCAGGAAAGTGCCTTAACCCCTGCCCTGTCTCTCCGGCCACTTCTGTGTCTTTCTGTGGTTTCAAAGCTGGGCTCAGGGCCAAGAAGCCTCAGCAGACTGGGATCACCCTGAACACAGAGCCACAGATGCCAGCAGGTGTGGCCCTGGAGGCCCCCATGTCCTGCTGGGGTGACCACATTGCTGGGCCCCAGCATTGAGCTGTCCTTGGTGGAGTTTCACCGGCTGTGGTCCATTGCTCAGGAGCCCCCCCCCCCAAAAAAAAGAAACAAGTTGCAATAAGCTTACAAAACTCAGATTTCAAGACTCTTCATTCACTTGGCCAGTATGTGTGTGCCGAGCACCTCCTGTGTGAGCACCGGACATCTGTCTGGTGCCGAGCACCCTGCACCGGACAGATGCCACGCGGAGCTGACTGGCCAGGAGGACAGAGCAGGCTAAGATAATAAAGAAGGGGTCTGAGCACAGAGCCAGGAGTAAGCTCTGAGTCCAGCTGGGAGTGGCCCAAACATGGGGAGGAGGGGAGAGGAAGGGGGGAGGGGAAAGGAGAGAAGGAGAGGGGACAGGGAGGGGAAAGGCAGGAAGGGGAGAGGCAGGGAGGAAAAAGGAGAGAAGAAGAGGGGGGTGAGGTGAAGCAGGTGGTTGAAAATAATTCCCAAAGAAAGCAGAAAGAAGGGCCAGGTAGGAAGCTTGCCACAAATTGTAGAGGAGGGCCGTTAGGACAGAGAAGGGACCACTGTGACAATGATAGTTGGAAATGATCAAATGATCACTCTGGGCAAGAACTGAGTGCTGGAAGGAGATAAAGTGATATACACGATAACCTTTCAGAAACAGTACTGCAAACCGCAGTGCTGAGAGAGAGAGAGAAAGAGAGAAAGAGAGAGAGAGAGAGACAGAGAGAGAGACAGAGACAGAGAGACAGAGACAGAGACCATAGAGACCTCGACATCCTTGGGGAGAACAGGAGGGAATCTGGGGACACTGGTGCCAGGAAATGTACATTGGTAAAGGAATGGGTCCTGGAACATTGTATGACTGAAACCGAATCATAAGCAACTTTGTAACTGTGATGGGGATTCAGCTGGAGGGTGCTCCCTTGGCAGCGGAGTGCTTCCTTGCATGTGTGAAACTCTGGGTTCAAACCTGGCACCGTCAAAAATCAAATAAGCAAATAACGGAACAGCCCCCACCCCTTTCGGGCTGTGGCCTGGGTTCTGGAGGAAAGGAACGGGTATGAGGGTTCGTGGGGAGCTCTATCAATGGGTGTTTGGAAGGCCTCTCCAGTGCATGGAAGCTGAGGGGCACCCCAGAAAGTAGGGGTGTCAAAGTGCACGGGGCAGAAGCTCAGAGTTGTGAGGCAAGACGCCAGGGGTGTCTGAAGGTGTTGAAGGGGGCTGTGGAGGGTGAAGGGGCAAGAGAGAAACTGTGTGAAGTGGGACTGTGTGGGCAACACGCAGACCCACCCCCAGGCTGCCCAGGGAACTTTGACCTTCAGCCTACAGCCTTCAGCCAGAAAAGACCCTTTAAAAAAATTTTTTTTTTTTTTTTGCTTTTTGGGTCACACCCGGCGATGCACAGGGGTTACTCCTGGCTCATGCACTCAGGAATTACTTCTGGCGGTGCTCAGGGGACCATATGGGATGCTGGGGATCGAACCCGGGTCGGCCGCGTGCAAGGCAAACGCCCTACCCGCTGTGCTATTGCTCCAGCCCCACTTTAAAAATTTTTATTGTATCACCAAATGATAAAGATATTTGTGATTGAGTTTCAGGCTACAGTGTTGCAGCATTACTCCCTTCCCCAGCCTGAGTGGAGGAGGCGGTGGACCTGACTTGGGGTTTCTAGTGCCCTTGAGTGGGGCTGGGGCAATAGCACAGCAGGAAGGGCGCTTGCCTTGCACACAGCCAACCCAGGTTTAATCCCCAGCACCCCATATGGGTCCTCGAGCCCACCAGGGGTGATCCCTGAGCACAGAGGCCAGGAGTCATCCCTGAGCACTGCAGTGTGTGACCCCAAAATAGACCAAAAATCCTCAGATATCCCTGGAGTGATTGTGGGACCGAAAGGGAGCCAGTCGGGGTGAGGGGGGTCAAACCAGGTGGGGTTCCCAGGGGAGCCTGTGAACGCCCCCATAGTGACAGCACTGGCTCCTGCCTCCGGTGTGGGTGGGGAGAGAGGAACCAAATTGACTCAAAGATCCAGACTTAAGCACGGGTGGGTGGGGACGCTCTTCCTGAGAGGGCTCAGACGGGGGTGGGGAGCTCCGGTTGTCCTTTCGGGCCCTTTTCAGTTTCGGGGGAAGAACCACAGTGATACCCAGACTTGGACTCTGGGGAGCCGAGGGGACTGGCATGTAGCTCAAGGGCATGGGCCAGCCTTGGTGTGCCCCCATGGCGAGTGGCTTAGGATGGAGGTGATAGTCCCAAGCGGGTCAACGGCCCAAGGATGCAGAACAGCAAATGCCAAGAGCAGAGCCCAGGGCCAAGGGGAAGGGATGGATTTCTGGAGCCCAGTGGACAGGGGTGGCTGTAAGAGGACCAGTCTGCATCTTAAGGAGGGAGGCAGATTCACGAGACCACTGCCTGTGCAGTTCCCGTGCATTTCTGTCTCCACATTCTGTGGTTTCCAGAGCGTCTTACTCATTTAGAAAGCGTTTTTTGCAAAGATCTGGGCTACAAAGCACTTCGGGGAGCCAGAAATGCACGCTTCTGCTCAAACTCCACAGCAGCACTTCTCGGCTCTTGCAACCCAGCTGTGGGTCATGCAGTTAAGTCATGACTAGCATCTTTGAAAACTACAACAGGATATTGTGCAGTGCCTTGAGTGGGAAAAAAATCGGAGGTGTCATGAAGGTACCAACCCCCCACGCATTGGGGGGGGGGGGAGGATACATTGTAAAATGCGTTCCCACTGGGGTTAGCCAAAATGCCAAACTACACCAGAGGGCTTCATGCAAAGGTGCAGTGGAGCTAACCAGGGCATCAATGAAGTGTTTCCTTAAGGAGGAAAACCAGGGGATGAGGGGGAGCATGTTTCTCGAGCAGAAGGCACAGAGGTGGACAGAGGAACACACTGGGCCTGTGTTGACCGATGCACATGGGTGGAGTTTGCAAACTTCCAGCTGAGTGGAGGAAAGTGAGTTTCTGACTATGTTGTTTTCATGACACTCCTCGACCTTTAAAAATCTCAGGATGATAGAGTGTGTGTGTGTGTGTGTGTGTGTGTGTATGTTTGTGTGTGTGTTTGAGAAAGAGAGATCAAGGACATATCAAATTAAGCACCTGGGTGGGTGGTTACAGGGAAACAATGAGAAAATTCGAAAATTAAAGAATCTAGATAACAATATCTGGAAGGAAACACCAACTCCAAGACTGGTTATCTGGGGGAGGGGAAGGACAGAGCACGAGAAGGGAACACAAAGGGCCCCGAGGGGCTCTGGGAGTTTTATTTTATTTGCTTATGTATTTATTTATTTGCTTATGGAGCGATGACTGGAGTGATAGCACAGCGGGTAGGGCGTTTGCCTTGCATGTAGATGACCCGGGTTCGATTCCTCTGTCCCTCTCGGAGAGCCTGGCAAGCTACTGAGAGTATCCTGCCCGCACAGCAGAGCCTGGCAAGCTCCCCATGGCGTACTTGATATGCCAAAAACAGTAACAAGTCTCACAATGGAGACATTACTGGTGCCCGCTCAAGCAAATCGATAACGGGACGACAGTGCCACAGTGCTATTGACTGATTTATTGATTAGGTTTGGGGGGAGTATCATACTTGGTAGTGTTCAGGGGTCACTCCTGGCATTGCTCAGGGGACACATATGTGGTGCTGGGGGGGGTCAAACTGGGGTCAGCCCTGTGTAAGGCAAGCGCCTTAAGCCCTATGCTCTCTCTTTCTCTGGCCCTGTAATGTTCTACTTCTTACAAACTATAGTTTGTGACTGAGAAGGGGAACACTGGAGAAATACTATAGCAGGTAGGCCTTGCACCCTGTCAACCTGGGTTCAATTCACAGCATCCCATATGGTCCCCCAAGCACTGGCAGGAATAATTTCTGAGTGGAGAGGCAGGAGTAAGCCCTGAGCACCAACAGGTGTGGCCCTGAAACAAAACAAAATATATAGAGCTTAGGTGGGAACAATTGTACAGCAGGTAGGGCACTTGCCTTGCACCCAGTCAATCTGGGTTGTATCCCTGGCAACTCGTATAATCCACCAAACCCTGCCCAGAGTTATTCCAGAGCACAGAACCAGGAGTGAACCCTGAGCACCACCAGGTTTGGCCCCCAAACCAAACTAAATCATACAAAACAAAAATACAGAGTTTGAGGGGTCAGAGACATGGCTCAAAGGGCTGAATATGTGCTTTGCATGGGGGAGCCCCTGGTTTGGATCCCAACACTGCATGGGCCTCTGAGTACTGCCAGGTGTAGTCCCCAAGCAAAGAGAATGAGGGACGGGAAGGTGGCTCAGTGGTAGTTCATACTTGTGCACTGAGATCTCTGGGCTCCACCCCCTGCTCCTGTGGTCCCCAGGCACCACTCAGTGGAGTCCTGGTGACACACAACCATTGCCAGGTATGGGGCTCCGGGTCCGAGGGACAGTGCAGTGAGGAGGGCATTTGCCTTGCACGTGGCCAACCCCGGTTAGATCTCAGGCACCCCATATCCCCAAGGCCCAGCAGGAGTGATCCCTGAGCAGAGTCAGCCCTGAACATCCCTGGTGCGGTCCCCCCAAGAAAATCAGCATGGAGCCTTCCTCTAGATTCCCCGCCTCTGACCGCCCCTGCCCTCCCCCAGGCCATGGACAGCCAGAAGCAGTTCAGCGGCCCCGAGATCCAGTTCCTGCTCTCATGCTCCGAAGCCGACGAGAACGAGATGATCAACTGTGAGGAGTTTGCCAACCGCTTCCAGGAGCCAGCCCGTGACATCGGCTTCAACGTGGCGGTGCTGCTGACCAACCTGTCGGAGCACGTGCCGCACGACCCGCGCCTGCGCACCTTCCTGGAGCTGGCCGAGAGCATCCTCGAGTACTTCCGGCCCTACCTGGGCCGCATCGAGATCATGGGCGCCTCGCGCCGCATCGAGCGCATCTACTTCGAGATCTCGGAGACCAACCGCGCTCAGTGGGAGATGCCCCAGGTGGGGACCTGCCTGCGCGCCCGTGGCCCCATGCCCCATGCACACTCGCGCCCCTCTGGGGGCTGTGCATGCTCTGCAGCTCTCATCCTCCAAGCCCTGCGGACCTTTGCCCAGCTAGTGCCAGCCTCTACCTACCCTTTTGCACATTTTATGCCCCTGTCCACCACTTGCATGGATGTGTCACCCCCTTGTAACAGCTCTGGGGTGCACACCAAGTGCTTGCACACCATGCTGGCACTCGCCTCCAAATGAAGTTTGCCAAAAAGTGGGCATGTAGGTGGTCCAGGGCTGAGAGAGCATATCTGGGCTGCTGATGGGCAGCGTGTGGGTGTGGTTGCAAACTTCATTTGGAGGACTACCCTGGGCAGTTGGCCCACTCCTGAGCCACCTAAATGTGCCTCTACATACCTTCTGAGGGCCTGATATAGAGGGAGGTGCCCCTCCCACTTGTTCTGTGCCCACATGTGGGTGCACATGCCCCCCTGAGAATACCAGTGTGCCTGCCTGCAGCCCTGGCACACCACCCCTCACTTCACCCCCAACCCTACTACTGTCTAGGATTTCCCCAAGTCCCAGCCCACAGAGTTTCTGTGTGGTTTTGGTGGCCAGGCCTGTTCTTTGATGTGCCCAACCTCAGGCTCTTAGATGCCCAACATCACTCACCCAGAAATAATCTGTGAAGTGTCTAGTGCTGCCGCTGCCCTTATAAGAGCACAGGGCTAGGGAGATGGGTTTACCACCCACAAGCCAAGTGCCAGTTAGGGGTGGGCTCATGAGAACACAAGCACGGGGTTAGTTTGGAATTCATGATCTGACCTGAACGCGCTGTCGATTTGGGGTTCACGATAATCTGAGCGCTGGGTCAGTTTGGGGTTCATGGCAATCTGAACGCTGGGTCAGCTTGAGGTTCATGATATGACCTGAGCTCCGGGTGGGCTTGGGGTTCCCTATGACCAGAGTGCTGGGTGGATTCGGACTGCACGCTAATCTGAGCCCCCCACCCCACCCCAACCGCCTCGCCCCGCCCCGCTCCCTCGCAGGTGAAGGAGTCCAAGCGCCAATTCATCTTCGACGTGGTGAACGAGGGCGGCGAGTCGGAGAAGATGGAGATGTTCGTGAGCTTCTGCGAGGACACCATCTTCGAGATGCAGATCGCCGCGCAGATCTCGGAGCCCGAGGGCGAGCCGGAGGAGGACGACGACGAGGGCGCCGAGGCTGGCGCCGAGGGCGCGGACGAGGGCGCGGCGGGGCCCGAGGGCGCTGCGGGGCCGGCGGGGGCGACCGCGCGGCTGGCGGCGGCGGCGGGCCGGGCGCTGCGCGGGCTCAGCTACCGCAGCCTGCGGCGGCGCGTGCGGCGGCTGCGGCGGCTCACGGCGCGGGAGGCGGCGGCCGCGCTGGTCGCGCTGCTCTGGGCCGTCGTGACGCGCTCGGGGGCCGCGGGCGCCGGGGCGGCGGCGGGCGCGCTGCGCCTGCTCTGGGGCTCGCTCTTCGGGGGCGGCCTGGTGGAGGGCGCCAAGAAGGTGACGGTCACCGAGCTGCTGGCCGGCATGCCCGACCCCACGGGCGACGAGGTGCACGGCGAGCAGCCGCCCGGACACGGCGCCGACGCGGACGGCGAGGCCGCGGGCGAGGGCGCGGACGATGAGGCGCAGGGCGCGGGCAACGAGGACGCGGCGGCGCACGAGGCGGGCCCCGGGGGCGCCCCGGGGCCTGTGGCCACTACCGACGGGGCCCCCTTCCGGCCCGAAGGCGCCGGCGGCCTCGGGGACATGGGGGACACAGCGTCGGTGGAGCCGCCCACGCCCGAGGGCTCCCCGATCTTCAAGAGGAAGCTGGGGGTGAGCGCGCGTGGGGGATGAGGTTCCGGAGGTGGCTGGGGCTGCGGGGCTGGGGAGGCCCAAGAGAAAGAGGAAAGATTCAGAGAGGTGTGGGGGTGGCCGAGCGCAGAGAAGAGAGAGGAGCAGGGGCCTGGAGAGGGGAGGCCGAGGGAGGATAGAGCAAGGAGAACCCCCAGAGACACCCGAGAGAAGGGAGGGAAAAATGCACCGGGAGAAAGAGCTGGGAGGATGATGACGAGAAGGATCGCTGGAGCCCGGGTGCCCTGAACAGCTTAGAGGAAAGTGGACAGAGGGCCCCAAGAGAGGTCAAACCTACGGCCGGAGCAGTAGTACAGCAGGCGGGGCATTTGCCTGGCACGCGGCCGACCTGGGTTCGATCCCCAGCAACCCATATGGTCCTCCAGCACCGCCAGGAGTCATTCCTGAGTGTAGAGTTAGGAGTGGCCCCTGAGCATTGCCGGGTGTGACCCAAAAAGAAAAAAAAAAAAGAGGTCAGAGCCTCACCAACAACCCGCAGGGGTGTGTAAGGAGCCAAGTAGCTCAGGAGAGAGTCTGAAGGCCCTGGGTGCCATGGCGGGGTTGGGCTGTCCTTGGCGGCAGCGCCAAGCACCTGACTTTGCCCAGAGCTTTCTCTCACTGGGGTGGCAGAGAGGGGCGGGAGAAACAGGAGACATGGAGGGGTGCACTCAGCCCTGATGTCTGCGCCCCTCCCGGCCAGGTGGATGTAGAGGAAGAGGAGCTGCCCCCAGAGCCCGAGCCGGAGCCCGAGCCGGAGCCTGAACCCGAGAAAGGAGAGTGAGTGTCCTTGGGGTGCAGCAGGGGGCCCCCACCCCGCACCCTCCTGGCAGCTCTCCTGGGCTGGGACCCGCCATTGTGCCCTTGGCATGCACTGGCCCAGAGGAGGGCTGGTGGAAGGGGCTGGAGCAGAGCATCCCAGATCCAATCCATGTGGCCCACAGCCCCCTACTCAGGAAAAAAAAATCACTCGCACCAGCCCTAGAAATCTATCTTCTTTAAGTGAACAAACAAAAATCACTCCCCTTGAGCTGGAATGATAGCACAGTGGGTAGGGCGTTTGCCTTGCACCTAGCTGACCCGTGTTCAATTCCCAGCATCCCATGTGGTCCCCTGAGCATCGCCAGGAGTAACTCCTGAGTGCAGAGCCAGGAGTAACCCCTATGCATCTCCAGGTGTGACCCAAAAAAAGCAAAAAAAAAAAATTTTTTTAAAATCACTCCCCTCCCAACTGCAGCACAGCTACTGCTGCACCCTTGAATGTTTCCAACACCGCTTGGAGAATAGCAGTATTGCCCACTTTGGGAAACATTGGGGTGGGGGGGAACCTTTCCACTTGGGCTCTTGTATCATCTCCAGGAAGTCTACCTTGATTAGCCCCCACTCTCAAATGGAACAAGGTGCCCTTAGCTCTCTGAGCTCCTCCCTCCCCCAGCCCTGACCACCCTGGATGCCACCGTGGGGTGAGAGATCTTTCTACCCCGTGGGGCCTGGAGGTGTCTAATCACTGGAGGTGTCTCATCACTCGTGTCCCCAGAACCATCTAGACTTAAGCCAGGCAAGGGTAGCTCTGAATGAATGAATGGGTGAACAAATGAATGGAGGGCCCAGGCAGCTCCTTTCTCTGTCCTACCTTGCAGTGCTGAGAATGGGGAGAAAGAAGAAATCCCGGAGCCCCCGCCAGAGCCCCCAAAGAAAGCAGAACCTCCGCCCCCTCCTCCAAAGAAAGAGGGGGTCAAAGGTGCAGGCCTGGAACTCTGGGAAGAGCTGGAAGTCCAAAGGGTGAAGTTCCTGGTGAGAAGCTAACAAGGGCCGGCCGAGATGTCCCCACCCAGGGAGACCCCAGGTCCAGGGCAGCATCTCCTGGCCGTTCCCCTTGCTGCCCCCACACCTTTGCTCAGCTGGGGTGTCCACACCTCCCCAGAGCTGATGTGGGGAGATGGCCACTCTGTTCCCGGTCCCCACCCTCTGCTTATAAACACCAAAGCCAGGACCCTGGAGGGACAAGGGGGCAGCTGAGTGTCCATGTTTCCAGGGAAGATTTCTCATCCAGACCCAGAAGAGAGACCTTCTGGGAGGCGGGACTCAGGGCTCCCTCATCCTGGCTCCTCTCCACAGCCAACCAGAAGTGGGGGCCTGCGGGGAGAATGCGGGACAGAAGACAGGTCAGGGCCGGGGAGAGAGCTCCAAGGGCCCGCATATGCGCAGCCCCAGATCTGTCCAAGCACCACCAGGCAGAGAGCATTGAGCCAGGAGGAGTCCCTGAGCACTCTCAGGTGCACCACCTCACCAAAAAAAAAAAAAAAAAGCAATCGATGGGGCTGGAAAGACAGTACAGTGAGTAGGGCATTTGCCTTGCATCCAGCCAACCCAGATTAGATCCCCGGCAAACCCTGTGGTCCCCTGAGCACCGCTGGGAGTGACTCCTGAGTGCTAAGCCAGGAGTCAGCCCTGAACATTGCTGGATGTAGCCCCACCACCACCAGAAAAAAATGATAAGGTTATTGAATAGAGTCCATGGGGAGGATGTGGGATGGAGAGAAGGTAGAGATGGATGGGCTGGGCTGTTCCGTCAGGGATTAAGCAGGTAGGGTAATGTCCCACGGAAGTGGCGGAGCTCGGCCTTCAAAACCCACTTCTGTCTCCTCTTGCCTCTGCAGCACACCTCACCTTCCCCAGCCTCAGTTTCCCCATTTGTACCCATTTCACAGGGCTGTGGGGAAAATGGGGATAAACAAGTGCAGGCCGAGTAAGCTCTTAGCCTAGGTGTTTGTGTGCTGGAAACACTTGCTCGATTGGTAGGAAGGGTGATGGGAGCAGGGGGTTGGTAGTGGGCCCGGGGTGGGCCCCGGGGGAGGCTCTGAATAGCTGTTTTGGGGCTGAATGTCAGACTGGATTCCCCTTGCGATCTCTCTCTTTCTCTCTCTCTCTCTCTCCCTCAGAACTACCTCTCCCGGAACTTTTACACCTTGCGCTTCCTCGCCCTCTTCTTGGCTTTTGCCATCAACTTCATCTTGCTGTTTTATAAGGTGCCAGTCTTGAGGAGCCGCGGGGTGGGGGCATGGGGGGAGGGAACCTCAGCCTGGAACAGAACCAGGGCTCCTGCACTGAGGGGGACCAGGGGTGGGGCTCAAGATTCCCAGGAGGGTTCAGGCTGTGATCCCCAGGAGTGAGTGTGGCAGTTTGGGTCCAGCTGGCACCAATACCCACATGTCTGTGGGAGCCGGGGGAGGGAACCAGGTGTGGGGCCCAGGCTCAGCCCTGCCCTTGCCAGCCTGGGTTTGGGTGGCAGTTCAGCTTCCCTGATTTCAGGCAAGCCAAGGAGAAATTTGTGGGGTGAAGGAATGGCTCAGCCTGTGGGGTGAAGGGAAAGGCCAAGAAGTGGCCTCCCAAGGGCCACAGGGACTCTTGGGGTGTTGTCAAGGCTCTAAATAATAAGACAGGTCTGGGGATGTGGCTCAGTGACAGACGACATGCCGGCATGAGGTCCAGGTTTTGGTCCCTGACACAGCTTCAGTGAAAAGACAAGGGAAGAAAAGATAGTACAGAGGGTAGGGCACTTGTCTTGCACACAGGTGATCCCAGTTTGGTCCCTGGCACCGCATATAGTCCCTCCAACATCACCATGTGTGATCCCTGAACGTAAAGTCAAAAATAAGCCCTAAGCATTGTTGAGTGTGTCCCCCACCCCCCGATAAAAGGGAAAATAAAAGAATAAACTATAAAAGGACAGGGACACAGTTGGCCAAGTGATCAGAGCATGGCCTCTTTGGAAGCAAGTCCTGATAGCCCACTTAGTGCTGTGCAGTATTAGAAAAAGTGTTTTAATCTCTCTGTGCCTTAATTTCCTCATCAATAAGATAGAACAACAAAATCTACACTTTATTTTTTATTTTTTTAAATTTATTTATTTTATTTTATTTATTTTTTTATTTCATCACCATGTGGAAAGTTACAAAGTTCTCAGGTTTATGTCTCAGTTATACCGTATTCAAACACCTTCCCTTCACCAGTGCCCATATTCCACCACCAAAATCCCCAGTATACCCCCCGCCCCCCACCCCAACTGTATAACTGATGAATTTCACTTCATTTTCTCTTCACCTTGATTATGTCCCATATTTCAACACAAAACTCACTATTGTTGTGGGAGTTATACCCCCAAACAAGATAGCCCTACTAAGGAAGCATTTGATAATTAGTTTTCCATTAAAAGAAAATCTACACTTTAGATCTGTGAGAATTCAGAGAGGATGAGGCTGGGTAGAGAGATGGGTGCAATGAGTAAGCCACTTGCTCTGCATGCAGCTGACCCCAGTATGATCTCCAGCAATGCACATGGTCCCCAGGATCATATGATCAGAGGACACCTAGGATAATCTCTGTGCAGAGCCAGGAGTAAATCCTGAACACAGCTGGGGGTGCTATACACTCACACACATACACACACTCACGAGAGGAGGGGCAGGGGATTAGTGGCTAGGGATGCAACTCAGTTGTGGAACAACTTTGAATGTACAATACCCTGAGTTCATTCCCAGCACCCTGCACAACAAAAATAAAGAATGATATACATGATGCCCTGGAAATGGCGCTTGCATAAATAAAGTGCTACATAACTAACCAAAGTACAAGTGCTATACTGTTCATATTCAGTGTCCCCCTAATGCTTCAGGGATCCACTATCAAGATGAGTCAACTTTATTTTCAGCCTTCCTGTCCATCCGCTCAAGAGCCAAATTCCCAGGAGAGTCTGATTTGCTAGCTAGGGTCCTGGGCCCACCCCCTTGATCTTGATTGACAGTCCCTCCAAGACTGCACCTGTGTGTGCCCAGTCCAACCTCAGGAACAGAAGCCATTGACTGCCCTGGGATGGGGTGGGGTGAGGGTGCTGTGTTCTGGGTGTGCCAGGCACCAGAGGCACCTGAGTGCCCACCCTGACAGACCTCTGCCCCCCTGTTCAGGTCTCAGACTCTCCACCAGGGGAAGAGGACATGGAGGGCTCGGCCGCAGGGGACCTGTCTGGCGCAGGGTCTGGCGGTGGCTCAGGCTGGGGCTCGGGGGCCGGTGAGGAAGCAGAGGGCGACGAGGATGAGAACATGGTGTACTACTTCCTGGAAGAGAGCACGGGCTACATGGAGCCGGCCTTGCGGTGCCTGAGCCTGCTGCACACACTCGTGGCCTTTCTCTGCATCATCGGTTACAACTGCCTCAAGGTTGGTGGTGACCTCAGCTCCCGGTAGGGGTGTAGGGGAGATACGCACCATGGCGGGGGCAGAGGTGGCTAGGATCTGTGTCTTCAGCTAGGGGAACTCGGATGCAGTGAGGATGCTGACTCCTGGTGCAAGGGACCAGATTTGTTCTGTGGAATATTATTTGTTCTGTGGAATATTATTTCCAAAAGAATTTGGGGAATTAAGATCTATGTGGAGGTTGGGGAATTAAGATCTATGTGGAGGTCTGTGGGGTCTCAGACATAACGAACGTGCTAGTGGAGGAGGTGGGTTCCGACATCTGGTCTGGCCTCTGTGTGGTGGGGGAGGTTTGGGATGGAAGAGCTCAAGGCTCCCTCAGGCCTGTGCATGGTGGCAAAATCCCGCTGCTTTCCTGGGAGATCAACAGAGTTCTTTTGGCTTCAAACTTTTGCCTAGGCTGCTCCCACCTCCCTTCACCTGCCTCCGTTTTATTTGATGCCACATCTCTGAGAGCCCCAGACTGCATTTAGACAGCCCTGTGGCACTTCACTTGGGGTAACTTCTCATGGAGGTAGCCCAAGATCTGGCCCCTGCCGAAGCTGGGGTCCCACTGGGGCTGGCATCCTGCTGAGGCTGGGGTCCTGCTCGGGCGTCTGACGTTACCTCTCGGTCTCCTCACCCGACTAGGTGCCCCTGGTGATCTTTAAGCGGGAGAAGGAGCTGGCCCGGAAGCTGGAGTTTGATGGCCTCTACATCACCGAGCAGCCTGAGGACGACGATGTGAAGGGACAGTGGGACCGGCTAGTGCTTAACACGCCGTAAGGGCCCAGACCCTGGGGACGGGTCACCGGGACAGCGGGGGTAGAGCCAGGGCCAGAATCAGCAAAGCAGAATGAACCTAGTTGAGCGGATGGTACAGCAGGTAGGGTGCTTGCCTTGCATACAGCCTACCTGGGCTCAGTCCCCCGAAACCCCAGCCCCCAGGAGTGATCCCTGAGCACAGAGCTAGGTGTGAGTCAGCCCTGAGCACCCCGAGGCATGACCCCAAAGACAAAGAAAGGAAGAAAGACTCTAGTTGAGAGAGTCCATCATCCCCAGAACTATGCAGGGCCGGCTACTGCTTCTCTCCCCTTCAACACAGCAGAAGCCCCCCCCCCCCGCCCACCTCCCCCCATGCCCATCTGTGCTGTGTTTCCTCACCCCAGCACAGAATGCTGAGCCCCACTACTAATGGCACTGGGGTTACACTTGGGGAGCTTCAGTGACATAGGTGGTCTTTGGAGCCTGAGTCCAAGGAAGATGGGACCCTAGGTTCCAGCTCCCCTGTAAAAGCAGTGACATTTCAAATGACCCTGGCTTGTGGTTGCAAGTCACCCCTGCACTAATGCCCTAATGTTTCCTGTTCTCTCTCTCTCTCTCTCTCTCTCTTTCTCTTTCTCCTTCTCCTTCTCTTTCTCTTTCTCCTTCTCTCTCTCTCTCTCTCTCTCTCTCTCTCTCTCTCTCTCTCTCTCTCTCTCTCTCTCTCATTCCAGGTCTTTCCCCAGCAACTACTGGGACAAGTTTGTCAAGCGGAAGGTGAGCAGGGATGGGAGGTGACAAGCCTCCAGGCTGGATCACTGGCTGTCCTCAGCCTTGCCAAGCTCTTACTCCCCATGCCACCTCGGGGACAGGGCTGTTCCTCCCTGGGAATCACCTCAGTTTGCAAACAGGTTCTGTCATCTGGGTCATCTCGCCTCCTCCTCTCCTGGAGACAGCCCTTGTCAGAGCTCCTCCCAGCCCTAGGCTAGCTTGGGAATACTCAGTACTTGTGAAACCTGAGGCTGGGAGGCAAAGCAATGCTGGAGCCATCAGCCAGAGGGCTCAGCCTGTCATGCCTGTTTCCCTCACAGCTGAGTGAGGGCACAGAGCCAGCCCCCATCTCGATGGTCGAAATGGGGCCAAAGGGAGAGTTACACGGGCTAAGTCCCATGCACGCGTGTGCAGCCCCCGCCCCTCCCCCCAGCTTGATCCCCAGAACCACTTGGTCCCCTGAGCAGCCCTGAGGGCCCCCAAGCACAGCTGGAGAGGTTCTCTCCCACAGGCCTGAGAGCACCCCGGCCTCAGGCCTCACACTGAGCAGCTGGCCTGGTGGGATGAGAAGGGGGAGCACCTGGGCTTCCTGAGGACTGCTTGTGACACTCTTTCCCCTCAAAAGAATTTGATCATTTGGGGTGGGAAAGTGGCTCAGTAGTAGAGCACTTTCCTTGTGCATGTGAGGCCCTGGGTTCAATCCCCAGCACTGCCAAAAATGAAAGGAGTAGTATAGTGGTGCTTGCATTGCCTGGGTTCAATCTCCAGCACCTCATATGGTCCCTGAGCCCCAGCAGGAGCGATCCCTGAGCCAGGAGTAAGCCCTGAGCACCACCGGGTATGCTCTACCGCCCAAATCAGGGAAAGAATTAAATGATGAAATTCGGGCTGATGCGATAATAGCACAGCAGGTAGGACGTTTGCCTTGCACATGGCCAACCCAGGCTTGATTCCCAGCATTCCATATGTTTCCCTTGAGCCCCACCAGGAGCAATCCCTCAGCCAGGAGTAAGCCCTGAGCACCACTGAGTGTGCCCCATCCCCCCAAAAAGGAGGAGAATTAAATGATGAATTTCGGGCTGGAGCAATAGTACAGCAGGTAGGGCATTTGCCTTGCATGCCGTCAACCCGGGTTTGATTCCCAGCATCCCATACGGTCCCCTGAGCACTGCCAGGAGTGATTCCTGAGCAGAGCCAGGAGTAACCCCTGTGTATCGCCGGGTGTGACACAAAAAAATAAATAAATAATTTCATGTCAGGAGCATAGGGGAATTCTAGGTAAGTGTTGGTTGTTAATATCGATCACTCCTCTGTGCTCCCTAAGCACCTGTGCAGGCCAGGGACAGGCCAGGGGCCTGCAGGCAGTGCACAGGGCAGTGGCTGTGGCGGTCTGTGATGGAGCCCAGCCAATGCACAGGCCTGGCCAGGCGTGTGTGCGCGCACGCACGCACTCACATACGCACGGGGTGGTTGGAGAGGGCGGGTTGAGGGAGGGAGCCAGGTAGAAATGTGCGGGAAAGGGCTGGGGCCATAGTACAGTGGGTAAGGTGCTTTCCTTGCACACACAGACCAAGGTTCGATCCCCAGAACCTGATGTGGTCTCCAGCGCTGAGGCAGGAGTAAGCCTTGAGCCAGTCTAAGTTCTGAGCATCACTGGATGTGCCCCCCCAAATAATAATAAATTACTCCACTTTAGCTAATAAATCACCTGAAAAACTTTTTTTTTAGGTGGGAGAGGCGCACACACAACAATGCTCAGGAATTACTCCTGACTGCACTCAGAAATCACTCCTGGCGGTGCTTGGGGGACCATATGGAATATTGGGAATCAACCAGGGCTCGTTGCATACACGGCAAGACCCTACTCAACTGTACTATCTCTAAAACAATCACTTTTCTTTTTCTTTTTCTTATTGAGTCACATCCGACGATGCTCAGGTGTTATTCCTAGCTCTGCACTCAGGAATTATTCCCTGCAGTGTTTGGGGGACCAAATAGGGTGCTGGGGATAGAACCTGGGTCAGCTGCATGTAAGGCAAATGCCCAACTTGCTGTACTATCGCTCTGGCCCCCAAAACAATCACTTTTGAACACACACACACACACACACACACACTCACACACTCCTCCCTCACCCTGAAGATCTGGAAAAAGTTCTGATCCTTCTCTGTGGAAGATGTCTGAGTTTCTTACTCAAAGTTCAGAGTGGCCCCAGTCTCCTCCCCCTTGCCCCCACACCCCCCAGACTCCTGCTGCTGCTGAGTCTGCAGCACCCTTGCTCTTTGGCGCAGGTCCTGGACAAGCACGGGGACATCTACGGGCGGGAGCGAATCGCAGAGCTGCTGGGCATGGATCTGGCCTCGCTGGAGATCACTGCCCAGCACGAGCGCAAGCCGGAGCCCCCGCCGGGGCTGCTGACCTGGTAAGGGAGTCGCCCAAAGCCCAGGCAGGTGGGAAGGGCTGGGACTGACCTTCAAGACATCTCCCTCCCGCCATCCCACACAGGATCATGTCCATCGACGTCAAGTACCAGATCTGGAAGTTTGGGGTCATCTTCACGGACAATGTGAGGAGGGGCCCGTGGGCACAGGAGGAGGATACTGGGAGGATCGCCCCCCCAGACATGCTAAGACTGACCCCTAAGTCCAGGGCACCCCTGATCCCAGGGTACCCTCTGTGATCACCAATTTCTTTGTCCCCAGACCATTCTTTAGCTTCCCCAGAGCACTGTTGAGGTCCCAGATGGTGTCTGTCTCTGCTGAGGGTTCCAGCTACCCTCAGGATGGCTGCTCACCCTGACCCCTCAGTACTCCAAGACAGAGCGTCACCATCTCCCCCAGTGGACCCCAGCACTCTGGAATATTCTCTGACCCTGCCTCTGTGTGCCCGCAGTCTTTCCTGTACCTGGGCTGGTACATGGTGATGTCACTCCTGGGCCACTACAACAACTTCTTCTTTGCTGCCCACCTCTTGGACATCGCCATGGGCGTCAAGACACTGCGCACCATCCTCTCCTCAGTTACCCACAACGGGAAACAGGTGTGGAGGACCCTGGCCACGCCCCCGGGGGTGGAGCATGAGTCCGGGGGCGGGGCGTTGGCTTTCGGTGGGGCATGCGACAGTGGGCGGGGCGTGACCTTGGCTTGCCTGCAGGAGTGCGAGCCAGGCAGGGTGCTGGCAGTGAAGCCAGAGGGTCCCGTCCAGCTGATCCCTGTGAGGACTGGGAGGTTGGAGTGGGGCATGTGGTGACCACTGACCCTGCCCTGCTGTCCCCAGCTGGTGATGACCGTGGGCCTCCTGGCGGTGGTGGTATATCTGTACACCGTGGTGGCCTTCAACTTCTTCCGCAAGTTCTACAATAAGAGTGAGGATGAGGACGAGCCGGACATGAAGTGTGACGACATGATGACGGTGGGCTCCCTCCCCCTGGTGCTCAGGTTCCTGACCCGCCCCCAGCCCCTCACCCCACCCCATCTCTAATGTGAATGGGTAGCTCTCTCATGAGACACTTTAACCAGTGCCACGCGCGTCAGCCTTGCCACCTGGCCAGGGCTATTATTTGAGCTTTCATTTCTTTTTTTATGCACTTATTTTGTGGTGCCGGGGGTGGAAGCCGGAACCTCACACCTGCATGACAAGCGCTCTGTGGTGGGGCCACATCCTTCTTCAGAGCTGCTGCTCTGGGAATAGTGCTCAGGCCCAGGGCTCCTACCACTCACAAGCCATGTGATCAGGGCTAGCTTCTCCTAGTCCCCTGGCACTGGGGTTCTTGGCTCTAGAACAAGGAGGTAGCTCCAAAGTAGAGCGACTGCTTTGAGGTGTGAAGCTGTGAGTTCAGTCCTGGAAACCACCCTTCATGCAGAGCCTGAGTTCCTAAGGGAGCACTGGTGGCGTGAGTCCCAGCACTGAAGCAGATGCACATACCCCAGACCTGGTCAGCTACAGTCAGTTATTGCTGATGACAGGTTTCAGCCCAGGCACCCACAGGCCAGGCATGTGTGCCTTCTCTCCTTGTCACGAGCTAATCTCCTGAGCCCCGGTTGAAAGAACCAGCTCAGGGCTTCGTTCTGCAGATGTCACCAGCCTGGCTCTCCAGCCTGGCTCTCCGTCAGGCCACAGCACAGCTCCTCTGCCTCGCCTTGGGCCCCGCCCCGCCTCTCAAGCCACCAGAGACTTCTTCCCACCCATCACTGGCCTTAGCTTTGCTCCAGGACTTGAGGAGTCTCTCTTTTGAGGGGTGGGGACACAGAGCAAGTGTGAAATCTTTCCCAAGTGCCCGGCCAACACTTGGGCTCTGCAGCTGGCCTTTTGTGGCTCCCCAGGGCCACGTGGATGAAGTGGAAGTCACTTACCATGGCTTGGGGGAGCTGGCGAGAGTGAGCCTCGCCCCAGTCTAACCACAATTCTTCTTGATCCGTGCTCTCTGGCTGGCTGGTCCTCTTTCAGTTCCCCTATGGCTGTGTGTTTCCTTCTGTTGCAGCTGCCATTCTTACTGCCCCACCCCACCCCCAGTTCCTGCAGCATATCACTGCTGCTTTGCTCACCTTCCAGCTTAGATGCTGCCTCCTACAGGAAGCCCTCCTGGGCTATTGCCTGAGCCAGGGCCCGCTTCATCTCCCTGTACTTGCTCAAAAGAAGCTGTCTCCCAGTCAAAGAACCTCTTTCAGTTCTCATTTGGTGTGAGAGAGCATGCGCCTTTCTCCGTGAGGGGGGAATAGGGGAGTGGGATGGGGGGAAGGGTGAAGAGGGGGCAACTTTCTCCCACTTAACACTTTCAAGCTCCAGCGCACACAAGTCCCCTCTTCTAAGAAGCCTCCCCTGATCACCAGGCTGGGCCAGGCTTGCAGAGCTTCAGAACTTCCTGTCCTTCCTCATCTGCATCTTGCCCCAAATCTAATCACACCGCTCCTCCGCCAACTTGGGTCTTTATCTCTCCCACTGTCCCTCTTCCGCCCCGTCCTCACTCATTTCTGCCTGCTTTACTGGCCCTGACCATTTCTGGGCGGCCCCGGTGTTTGTCAGTCTCACAGGGTAGCGCCCCGAGCTGCCTCTGTTATCGTTGTTGCTGTGTCTCCTGCACCAGCGCCTCCGCCCACCCCCCTCCGCACCCAGGGCCTGGGGAAGGGACCTGGTAAATGTCAGATGATTGAGCGTGTGACTAATATAGTCCTCACCCTCTCTCCTCAGTGCTACCTGTTTCACATGTATGTGGGTGTCCGAGCTGGTGGGGGCATTGGAGATGAGATCGAGGACCCAGCGGGTGATGAATACGAGCTGTACCGGGTGGTCTTTGACATCACCTTCTTCTTCTTTGTCATCGTCATCCTGCTGGCCATCATCCAGGGTCAGTACCACAGCAGGGGTGGGGGCAGGGTGGGAGGGGCCTCAATACCCAGCGGCTGAGTCAGGACCAGTGTCTGGTGGTTCCTTGGTTCTGCCTCTCCCTCCTTTCCTTTCTGGGGCCTCAGTTTCTCCCTCTGTAAAATCCATGAAACGAGACCCGTACGGGAATTAGGTCAGTGCATAATGTCAGCTCATACCAAGTGCCCAGTAAACTCCGGGTGTTATTTTTAGGGAGATGGGGGAGGGAAGACAGCTAAAAGGAGTTGGAGCTGGAACAGAGGTCGGCAAATGTGTGCCCTTGTCACCCCAGGTCTGATCATTGATGCTTTTGGTGAGCTCCGAGACCAACAAGAACAAGTGAAGGAAGACATGGAGGTAGGTCATGTCCAGAGGCAGACCCCAGGAATTTAGGGACCTGGGGCAAGGGATCACCATCCTGATGTTTCTCATCCCAGACCAAGTGCTTCATCTGTGGCATCGGCAGCGACTACTTCGATACTACGCCTCACGGGTTTGAGACGCACACGCTGGAGGAGCACAACCTGGCCAATTACATGTAAGTATGGCCCCATGGGCCAATCGGGAGGCGAGGGCGTGGCCACTGACGCCAGGGCAGCGGTGTGCCCCACTGGGCAGTTGGCAAGGAGGTGTGGCATCCCTAGAAGGATTCCCAGCCAGTGAAGGTACGGTAAGAATGAGTCGGCTTTCTCTCCGCTGTTCTATCCTAGGTTTTTCCTGATGTATCTAATTAACAAGGACGAGACAGAACACACAGGCCAGGTAAGTTGGCGTTCATGAAGAGCAAGTAGGCAGAGACATGGTGTTTTAAGACCAGATAGGGGCTGGAGCGATAGCACAGCGGGTAGGGCGTTTGCCTTGCACGCAGCCGACCCAGGTTCGAATGCCAGCATCCCATATGGTCCCCTGAGCACCGCCAGGGGTGATTTCTGAGTGCATGAGCCAGGAGTGACCCCTGTGCATCGCCGGGTGTGACCCAAAAAGAAAAAAAAAAGACCAGATAAATCAGCAGGTGGCAGTGAAAAGCTCCTGTCACTCTCCAGTCTAAATGTGACTGATCTATGAACTCTTATGCCCCAACGTTAGGAGGGGGTTTTGGTGTGTGTGGGGACAGGGACACATCCCATGGTACTCAGGGCTTACTCCTGGCTCTGCGCTCAGGGATCACTCCTGGCGGATTCTGGAGGGGTGAGTTGGGATATGTGTGTGGGTACCATATAGGGTGCTGGGATCCCACATAGGTCGGTCACATGCAAGACAAGTCACCTGACCTGCTGTACTGTCTCCCTGGCCCCAACTTTAGGAATCTTATGTCTGGAAGATGTACCAAGAGAGATGTTGGGATTTCTTCCCAGCTGGAGATTGCTTCCGCAAGCAATATGAGGACCAGCTTAACTGAGACCCACATCCCACAAACTAGCCTGCCACCCTACCTCAAGTGCCTTATTCTCTCAGCAAGCCCCAAACAGCTCTCCCTCTGGGGCAGAGGTGACAGTGTACTGGAGAAATAAAATCTGTGCTATGCCCCTGTTTTATTGTGTTGGTCATTGTTGATGTTCAGCATGTGAGCGGGGATCCAGAAATAACGCATGCACCCACAAACAAGATGACAGCAGAGACTGAAATCATGTTTATTAGGAGACAAAGGTAGATCATGGCCTCTAGTGTAAGTCTATTGTGGAGGGAGGTGCAAGTTCTGGCTCCTAGAACCCTGGTACCCAGGGACTTATTCCTGGATGTAGAGGTTGCTGGGGGCAGTAGGATCACCTACTGGTCGAGTCTCCACCACCACAGGCCTAGGGAAGAAAGAGAGAAGCAGTTGAGAAGCTCATCTGTTCAGGAGCTGGAGAGATAGTATAGCAGGTAGGGTGCTTGCCTTGCACACAGCTGACCCATGTTTGATACCAGCGTCGCCTATGGTCAGTTCCCTGAGCACCGCCAGGAGTGGTAGCCTGAGTGCAGAGCCAGGCGTAACCCCTGAGCATTGCTGAGTGTGGCCCCAAACAAAAATAAAAGGAAAAAAACCTCATATGTTCAAATCATTCACCCATAGGCTCAACTGGCATTTGGCCAGGGCAGAAGAGTGAGGATCAGAGTGGCTTCTGACCTTGGGGAGCTCATAGGAATCAGTGAATTATAGGAGTGCAAAGCAGCAAGGGTCACCTAAGCAGGAAACTTAGCCCAGGAGGTCAGCCATGGTATCCCCAACCCCACCCCAAATATAGGATGACAAAATTTGAAGAGAACTCAGGAGGAAGCTTGGTGAGTGGCCAGAGAAGCGTGTATTGAGATGGAAGAGTGTATTGGGCACAGAACAACCTAAGCAAAAGCATTAAAGAACCTGCCAGTAGCGCAGATGTCGTGGTCTTTCAGCCTTTGTCTGGATATCTTTAGATCACAGGAGTGATAAATAGGGAGCCAGTGACACAGGTGGATTTCCAAAGGCCTCTCTGAGGGTTGGAGAGATAGTACAGCAGGTAGGGTGTTTGCCATGCATGTGACCAACCCTGGTTTCATCCCCAGCTCTGCAGTGATCACCCAAGCCCTGCCAGGAGTGAGCACAAAGCCAGAAGTAAGTCCTAAGCTCCACTGGGTGTAGCCCCCAAATCAAAAAATAAATAAATAAACCTCTCTGGCCTTTTATTTTATTTTATTCATTTTATTTAATTTTTGGGTTACACCCAGCATTGCTCAGGAATTACTCCTGGCGGTGGTTGGGGGACCATATGGGATGCCGGGGATTAGAACTCAGGTCTGCCGCTTGCAAGGCAAACGCCCTACCCACTGTGCTATCACTCCAGCCCCACCCACCTCTGGCTTTTTAAAAAGGAATGGAGGTCACTAGAAGAGGCTGTCACCCGCTAAACTGAAGAGTATTTGTACCTCAGATTAAGGACAAATAGTAAGTGGATCTATAGACTACAGTGGAAATTCCCAAAATCAAACAAGCTTGGATCTCTTAAACTCTTTTTGTTTCAACTCGTTTTACTTTTGGGGACACACCTGGCATTACTTAGAGCTTACTTCTGACTCTGAGCTCATGGATCACTCCTGGTGGGGCTCAAGGAACCATATGGGGTGCTGAGGATTGAACCCCCGTTGGCCACAAACAAGGCAAGGGTTTTAACCCCTGTGCTATCTTTCCAGCCCTGTAAATGTGGTTTAAAATCTAGAAAAATCTGCTTCCACTGTACCCAGGGGTTAATCATTCATCTTTTTCTGGGGTGGGAGGTGAAGCGGTCACAGCCTTAGGACCTAACCAAAGGTGCTCGTGGACTATTCTTGACTCTGTGCTCAGGTATGACCCCTGGAGGTACTTGGGGGACTATGTGTGTTCCCCGGGATCCAAACTAGGGTCAATGGGATGAAAAGCATGTGGTTTCACCCCTGTACTCTCCAGCCCAGCAAATGTGGTTTTTAAAAAGTTACCACTGGGCAGGGGCAGGGTAGGGGTGCTGGAGAGTTAATATAGCAGGTAGGACACTTGCTTGAACTTGGCTGATCCAGGTTTGATCCCCAGCATCCCATATGATCCCTAAGCTCTTCCAGGAGTAATAGCTGAGTGCAAAGCCATCAGTTACCGCTGAATATCACCAGGTGTGATTAAAAAAAATAATGTTACCAGTAGGGCTGAAGAGATAGCACAGTGGATAGGCTTGCCTTGCACATGGCTGATCCTGGTTTGATTCCCAGCACCACATATGGTCCCTCAAGCCCCACCAAGAGTGATCCCGGGAGTGCAGAGCCAAAAGTGTGCCCTGAGCACCACCAGGTGTAAGAAAGGAAAGAAGTCTGTCTCTGGCTGCTGCCGAGCCTCCCGGGGCAGAGTTGGAAGAGGAAGACCAGCTGTGTGTTCAGGCCAGAGATGCAGTGGCTGAGCACCCCTCAAGATGCTCCCTCCACATCAGAAACCCCCTCCCCCCAAGTCCTCTGTCTCCTTCCCCCAGATCATACCTGGGGGAGCCAAGCAGACGGAAGGTGAGGGTGGGGTCTCTCAGCTCCTGTAGCAGCTGGGGGGTGGGTGGAGGAACAGGCATCAGTATAGACAAGACTCCTCCCACTCTTCCGGGGAGCAGACATAGGTGTCTAAACTTCTAGCCTTAGGTCTTGAAAGTGTCATTTTTGTGAAAGCCCTCACCCACTGTGGCCTACCCTTTTGGGGATTATTAGTTCCTGAAATTGCAGTAGCTTACAGGTGACTGCAAAAACTGACTACAGTACAGGCATGTCCGGGCAGGTGGCCCAGAGTGCCCTGCCAGCTGAGTGCATGGGCCACTCTCCGGATGATAAAAGTAGGGCATAAAAAGGGGAAAATCATTTGCTAGATTCCAATCTAGGTGGTCTGATCCATGGTTGCTCAACCCCTATAGATCTCCCTAGAGACCCTCTCTTTGTAGCTGTGACACTGATTCTGGACAGAAGCCAAGATGCACAGTGATCTGGGGGAACTCTGGGTCCCAGAGACCCCATGCAGGGGTGACTTATCTGACAGACTGGGGGCGGCCTCTTGCCCTCCAGGCTTCACCCCTGATTCAATCCTGAGGCAGGAGGGCTGGGTGTGGCCTCAGGCTGGTAGCAGCTTACCTTGTCAGAGCCCAGTGCCCACACCTGTACTCCGTGTTTCCAGAAGGCCTGGAGCCGGCCCCCCACCATAGCTGGAAGGAAAATGTGTGTCACCCTGTGAAGGCGCTTGCCTTGCACTCAGGCCCAGGGTGCTCCCAGCCCTGCACCTACCCACAGCCTCCACTGCTTCGGTCATGGGGATCTCTGGAGCTCGAAGGCCCGGGGCTGGGGCCCCCTCTGGGGTCACCAGTTTCAGAGATCCTAGAAGGTCCAGAGAGAGGGGTCTGAGAGCAATGCGTAGCTTTGAAGACGGTGGAGAAAATGGACAGTATATCCAGGATGAGAAGCAGAGTGGGACAGAGTGGGGTGAGGTCGGGAGGGGCTGGTAGTTTCTGAGACCAGGGGTTGGCATCCAGAAACAGTGGGGGTGTGTGGGCCTTACCGTCCATCAACACCATCACCTTGTCTTCCTCAACCTGGGTCACCTGTACTGGTGCCTTATGCTCTGTTTGAGAAGATGGGGTTCAAGGGTTAATTTCGCCTCCTTCCACATTCCTGGGCTAGCCACCCTCTCGGTTCCCAAGCAAGCAGGCTAAGTTCCTGCCCCTCACTACCTAGGCGGGCCCCTGCTGAGCCATCAAGAACAGTAATCATAGAACCGGCCTTTTCTGCCTGGGCCTTCCCCTCTCCCCACCTGAACCCCTTTACCAGTTAGGTTTCAGGCTAAGCCCCGCCCAGCCACCCCGCCCGGCCCCTCGAGCCTCGCCCCCCCACGCACCTGTGCTGGTCTCGCCCAGCCAACAGGAGAGCTCCCCGAAGCGCACTGTGTGGAAGAGCACTGACTTCGCCGGCCGCCCGGGGCTCACGCCGATGCACACGGCGGGCAAGTCGGAGCCGGGTCGCGTTAGCAGCGCGAACACGGGTAGAGGCGTGGGGAGCGGGAACAGCACCTGCTGCGGGTGGGCCGGGGGAAAGGCGCGCTCAGAGGAGGCAGGGGCGTGTCTGAGGGGCGGGGCCTGGAGGGTCGTGTCAGAGGGGCGGGGCTGTGAGGGGCGTGTCCGGGACGGGGCCTGGCTCGGGGGCGTGTCATAGGGGCGGGGCAGGGCGGGGCATTGCAGGACACCGGTCCTGAGACTTCCCAAGTACTTCGGGGACTCTTACTGTCATAGGTGCTATCTAGAAATTTCAGGTGCTGATACCTCAGATGGCTTAGGTATTGGAGCGTGTGATCTCGAGTGGACGTGCCTTCTACTGGGGGGGGGGGGCTTCTATCCTACGTGTCGTCTTGGTAAGAGGAAGGCGGTGGGTTCCCCGCCGAGTGCTGGCTGCAAAGGCAGCCTTGTCTCCTTATGAGCTAAGGGCTCCTGACTGGCCTGTCAGCAGGAAGGGCACTCCTCTCCATTACTCTGAGGGTCAGGTATAGCTCATTAAACTCAGCCCATAGACAAACTTTTCCCGCTTCCAGCATCACTACCGCCCAATTGTGATTGTCCCCCATAACTGCAAGCCCATTGCTCTCCAAGACAAAGGCAGCTTAACCATGAACTAACTTATTTTGCTTTTGCTGATCACAGATCACTTGCTCTGCTGATCACAGCTCCGCTGTATCTATTGTCTGACTAGAATGTGATTTGTGATTTTTACCTTTATAAATGCATCTGTGACTGTCCTCAGGGTCCTGAGTTCTTTTTTTTTTTTTTTTTTTTTTTTTTTTTAAGGCTGCACCCAGCTATGCTCAGGACTTTCTCCTGTCTCTGTATTCAGAACTTAACTCCTGGCGGTACTCGGAGACCACATGGGACACCGGTGATTGAACCAGGATGGGCCACGTGCAAGGCAAGCACCCTACCCGCTATACTACGGCTCTGGCTGCGGCTGCGAGTTCCTTTGGACATTAGTCCACTTGTGGTCACAGGCTTCTGTAATCCTCACCATTGGGCCTCTCCGAGTGGTACCCATCTGTGTCTTGTGAACCTCCCTTATAGTGCACAGAGGCTCAAAAGAACTGAATGAGGCGACCAGAGAGATAGTATAGCGGGGAGGGCGCTTGCCTTGCACACGGTGGGCCCAGGTGCAATCCCCAACATCCCACATGGTCCTCCAAGTCCCACCAGGAGTGATTCCTGAGCCTAGAGCCGCGAGTAAGCCCTGAGCACCCTGAGTGGGCGTGGTCTTGTGGTAGGGGGCGGAGTCTCAGGCGGAAGTGAGGAAGGTCCTGCCCAGCGAATCCCCAGAATTCTCAGTCTCTACAGGGTACCTACCCGGGCCACCAGGAATTTGTTCATGGGCTGGTACCACTGAAACAGCACCACCGACGTCTCCAATGCCCCGCACAGGAACGGACCCCCGGAGCTCGCGCCTTCTGCTGTGTGTGAGAATGGGTAAGGATATGTTGGTGTGACCCCTCTCTCTCCTTCCCCGACCCCTTTCATTCTGCCTGAATCCTGCAGCCCTCTTATGTAGTTAAGGATGCAGCTCCCCCTCCTCCCACACACTCCTGGAGTTCTCTCTCACCCACACAGCAGGCACGGCAGCCTTTGGTGTCCTGCATTTTGGAAGAGACCATGTTCTTTCTGCAGAAAAAGGTAGGCATGAGAGTGTGTGTTTGTGTGGGAGGCAGGAAGAGGATTAGAGGGTCCCATGATACCCCTGAGATCTGGTACCTTGCCAGGAGCCGGTGAGGGCTAATGTGAGCGATGGGGCTTCCTGCTCTGGTCTCTTTCCTTTCCAGCAGGCCCAGGATGCTATGAGAATACAGGTGGGGAGTCTTTCCTGCAGTGTATGTGTATGTGGGGGAAGCAGGCAGTTATAGGACCCTACAGGTGCCCACCGTTCCCCTCATTCCATTATTTGGTCCCATCCCTTTGCCCCAAATCCACCAGATCTTTAAGTCTCAAAGCACTTTTCACTTATCTTCCATTCAACTCATTTTAATGTTCACTCTAGACACTATGTTTAGTTCTGGTGAACAATGATGGTTAAAACTTTTGGGCCAAAGAGATAGTCCCACTGGTAGGGCACTTGTTTTGCATCTGGCCAATCTGGTTAGAGCTCCAGCACCCGATATTGTCCCCCAGGCCCACCATGAGTGATTCCTGAACACAAAGCCTAGAGTAAGCTCTGAGCACTGCCAGGTGTGGCCTCCTCAAAAATAAAACAAAAATTGAAACTTAAATTTCAGGGAGCTAGAGAGGTACAGGAGCGATAGCACAGCGGGTAGGGTGTTTGCCTTGCATGTGGCCGACCCGGGTTTGATTCCTCTGTTCCTCTCGGAGAGCCTGGCAAGCTACTAAGAGTATCCCGCCTGCACAGCAGAGCCTGGCAAGCTACAGTGCTACAGACAGGTACAGAAGGTAGGGCGCTTGCCTTGTATGCAGTTGACCTAGGTTCAGTCCCCCTGGCACTCCATAGGATTCCCCAAAGCCCTAGCAGGAGTAAGCCCTGAGCACTGCTGGGTGTGGCCAAAAATAAAACAAGTTTAAAAGGAAACACTTTAGCTATTTACTATGCAGAGGCTAGATGACTATTTGGCTTGGCTTTTTCTAATCAATTAGAAATTCTTTTACATGAAAGGTTTATAAAACAATGACATCACTGGAGCCAGGGAGAGGGCTTGAAGGGCTGAGCTCAGCCTTTGCCTGCAGCAGCCCCAGGCTTGGTTTCTGCTACTATGTCATCTCTTGAGTACCACCAGGAGCAACCCACCCGAGGACCTCTCCAAACACTGCCAGTGTGTCCCCAAAACTACCCCCCACCAAACCCCAAACAAAACAATTTGCAGCTTGCTCACTCTGTTTTAGTAAAAGTGTCCAGTAAGTAAGTTTTAATTGCCCTGTGAACATCCAGGGAAGGTAAAGACTAATATTTGTTCTGGAAATTACTTCAAAAATGACTTGAGGGATGGATAGATAGTGTAGCGAATAGGGCATTTGCCTTGAATGCTCCTGACCAGGGCTCAATCCCCAGCATATCATATGGTCCCCTGAGCTCCACCAGGTCCCCAAGCTCAGAGCCAGGATTAAATTCTGAGCACCATCAGGTGTGAACCCCAGAAGCCATTACAAAAGAAACAACTAACCCGAGAGGTAGGAACTATATCTAGGGGAAGTTCCTTTCTACAGAGAGAGAAACAGGGGGGCCCCAGGCCCACAGTGGACCTGTGACCCCCATCTCACCTCCCCCAACCCAGAGCCAGACCTGAGAGGGACATGAGGACATTGCTGATCGAGTACACCCAGGTGGTCCGGCTAGGGAAGAGCTGCAGAGAGGGGACAGAAGGTGCCTGTCAGGCCCAGCACCCAAACTCCAACCCTCACCCCCAAACCCCTCTCACCACTGTCCCTTACCATATCCAGAGTGGCCTCCTGATCATTCCGGTTTAGGATGAAAATGCCTTCTTCTGCCCCCAGGAGCAGGTGCTGGTCTGGGGGAAAGACATGAAGATTCTGGGTCCTACCTCCTCCTGGAGGCCCTCCCTGAGTTTCCTCTGTCTCCAGCTCTGATGCTGCATTTTCTAACTCATCCCCCCTACCCGCCTCCAGCAATACTCCCAGCCTCTGCTTCTCCAACTCTGCACTTGGGCCCTGACTCGCAGACCTGCCTGTCTCCCTGCCCAGTTTGGGCCCCCAAATGCTAACCCCATCTAACCCCATCTCACCCTTGATTCTGCAACTCACACCCCAGAACAAAGATCAATCCCAAGCATGAATGCCCAGTGCCGCCCCGAGCTCTCAGGCGGTTCTTGTCCCCACATCTTTGCTGGCCTAACATTGTCCCTACTCCCTACTACATTCTCATCCCTAAAATCCTTCCTATCTCATTACCGTCCAGGTGAGGCTAATGGGATTCGACTCTTCTTTTACACTCCAAAACTTGGGTATTTTTGTGGGTATTTTCAGGGTTCCAGCCTCTTTATTTTTCTTTCTTTCTTTCTGGGTCTCATTCTCAGGCTCATTTTCATTCCAGCCACCTTTGATCCCTGAACCTCAAGTGGAACCCTAAACCCTGGCCCCGAGTGGCCTCACCTTACTTGACCCCGCCTTGTCTCCTCGTCTGGCTGTCTGGCTACCATGCATTAATCCTGTGACCCACTGCCCCCACCCCGGAATGCCCACCGTTGGTGGAGGGGTGTGTCCAGGCAGCCGTGCTGTGGATCCGGAGGGGACAGCCGCTGAACAGTTTGACCAGAAGTGCACAGTCCTGGGCCTGAAGGAGCAGACGAGCTGGTTAAAGCACGGGCGCCAGAGGCCAGGGCACACAAGATTTCCAACGTTGGCAGACTACCCCACCCCTCTTGCCTCAGTTTTCCTATCTGTGAAGTGGCATGAGAGCACTCTCAGGGAGAATGAGCACTCTTCTGTGCAGATCGATGAAGTCAGGGGGGTGTGGGCAGGAGAGACGGCTCTGCTGGCTTTGGAAGTGGGGGACCCAGGATTCTAGCCCTGCTTGAGAGCCACCTCCAAGGCTCTGAGCCCAGACTAGGCCCTGGTACCACTCGGAATGGCCCCAAACCATAAAAACAAACAAGAAGCCACAAGAGGAGTGTCTGGCCAGAAGACGTTCTGAATAAATGCCCCCACCATGATTGATCCGTTTCCCCACCAGTCTACCCCAGCTCCATCCAGAGGTGGGTCTCCCAGTCTCGCTGGCCCTCACCTTTCTTTTCATCTTGTCCTTAGGGGGCAAGAGCGGGGGCTGGTCAGGCTCCCGGGAAGGCGGGTTCCAGAGTGAGGGTTCTGAGATGATGGACAGGAAATTAGTCCCACTGCTGCCCCCGCTGCCCCCTCCACGGTCCCCTCCCCACCCCAACCCGCCATTACCTGAATGGGCAGTGAGGTGGGGGCTTCGGGTGGCTGGGGGAGGCCCACGATGGGGCATGCGAGGGGGAGGCCCACTGGAGCACCGGACCAGCACCCCTGGGTTCAGTAGCCCATCATCCCCAGTGCTCCCAGGACTGTCATCTGAGGGAGACCGTAACTTGGGCTTTGGAGACATAGAAGGGAGCATGGGGAAATATGTCAGATGATCAGAGAAAGGCCCCTGCCTTTAATGCCAGCCCAGGCCTCTTACCATGGCTCGGACCCTAGCCACTAAGTCCCCCCTCCACTCTGCCTTTCCTTCCTGAATCCCACTTTGCAGCAACTAAAGGGTTAATGTTGTAGCATTTCATCCAGGGTTTCCTGGGACCAGCTACTGATCTCCGGCCATCAGGCTAAATAGTTCTTGCTTTTAGTTTTGGGCCACCCCAGGAGTGGTCAGTGGATACTCCCGGCTCTGCACTCAGGATCGACTCCTGACAGGCTCAGGGGTGGAGGAGTGGGGAAGGACCATACGGGGTGCAAGGGATCAAATGTGGGTCAGCGGTATGCAAAGCAAACACCCTACGTACTGTACTATTGCTCTGGCTCCCAGGCTAAATTTTTATTTATTTTTTTCTTTTTTTGGTCACACCCAGCAATGCACAGGGGCTAACTTCTGGCTCTGCACTCAAGAATTACTCCTGGCAGTGCTCTGGGGACCATGTGGGATGTTGGGAATCGAACCTGGGTCGGCCATGTGCAAGGTAAACACCCTATTCGCTGTGCCATTGCTCCAGCCCCACCAGGTTAATTTTTTTTTATAAGGGTTACTCTTGGTAGTGCTCTGGGGAAGTCGTGGGTGGGGCGGTGGGGGCAGGAGGCACATTGTGACAGGGATCAAACTCAGGGTCTCTGTAGGCATACACTCTACCCTTTGAGCTATATCCCTCATTTCCAGGCTAAATATTTTATTACAAAACGGGGATGGGAGCAGAGTATTAGTACAGTGGGTAGAGCATTTGCCTTGCACATGGCCAACCCAACTTTGATCCTCGGCGTCCCATATGGTCCCCCAAGCACCGCCAGAAGTAGTTCCTGAGTAAAGAGACAGGAGTGACCCCTGAGAAGTACCAAATGTGGCCCAAACACAAACACCAAAATCTTGGGGAGGGGGTGCGGGGCTGGAGAGATGGTACAGTGGGTAAGGCCTTGCCTATGTCCAACCTGGGTTCAATCCCCTGTACCACATCTGGTCCCCTGAGCCTGCCAGGGATGATCCCTGAATGCAGAGCCAGGAGTAAGTCCTGAGCACAGCCGGGTATGGTCCCAAACCAAAATAAAATAAAATAAAAATTGGAGAAGGGGAGGTCCGGGGAGATAGTACAGCAGATAGGTTTTTTGCCTTGCATGGGGCTGACCTGGGTTTGATCCCCTGTACCACATCTAGTCCCCTGAGCCTGTTAGGAATGATGCCAGAGTGAAGATCCAGGAGTAAGTTCTGAGTACAGCCCGGGGTGGTCTCAAAACAAAAATAAAAACTGGGGAAGAGAGGTCCAAGGAGATATTACCGTGGGTAGGTCTCTTGCCTTGCCTGCAGCCTACCCGGGTTCCATCTCGGCACCACACATGGTTGAGCTCTACCAGGAGTGATCCCTAGTGCAGAGCCAGGCATAAGTCCTGAGCACTTCCAGGTGTGGCTCAAAAAAGCAAAATGGGCTGGAGCGATAGCACAGCGGGTAGGGCATTTGCCTTGCACGCGGCTGACCCGGGTTCGATTCCCAGCATCCCATATGGTCCCCTGAGCACCGCCAGGGGTGATTCCTGAGTGCAGAGCCAGGAATAACCCCTGTGCATTGCTGGGTGTGACCCAAAAAGTAAAAAAAAAAAAAAAAGCAAAACAAAAATATTTCCCACCCCCTCAGAGCTAAATATGCTAATTTCCCCTGCAGATTTAGGGACACCAAATACCACATACCCACACTGCCTGGTTCTCCCCAGACCCCTTGCTGGAATCCCGGACTCAGACACTGAGCCCCAGCTCTCCATCCCTGGCTCCAGGCCTTACCTTAGGGGGCAGTGGAGGAGGTAGGTCCTCTGCAGGGGTGGGGCTGCAAGAACATGATGGGGTGGGTTAGCAGGTGGGAGGCAGGGGGATGGAACGGGAGCAAAGTGGGGTGATTCAGGGCTGCAGATCTGAGGTCAGAACAGTAAGGGGGGGACTATCACTGACTCTCCAGACATCAGCGGGAACCTTCAGAGCCTCCTGGCACTGCAGATCCTAGCTACTATGGATCTGGGTGTGTGTGTGTGGGGGGGGGGTATTGTCAGCCCTGTCAGAGAGAGACAGGAGGGCTCTGAGGATGCCACTGGGCCAGAAGGGATCTGCACCGACCATGGGGTTGAGATCAGGGTTGGGGCAGAGCGTCTGATGGGGGGGGGGGGAATTCCCTAGGGGTCCTAGGAGATGGGGAGGGCCTGCCGCTGAGGATGAGGGTGGGGTGGGGTGGGAGCAGCAGCTGGATGTGAAAGCAGGGGGCTGGATTAGGAAGGGTGTGGGGGCAGGGGGTGTGAGGAGAGGGAAAGTGGAGGGTTGAGGGCTGGGAGCAAGGGTTGCGGGGAGGAAAGGAGAGGCCTGGGTTATAGATAAGGTTGGGATTATGTATTGGGGGTAAAGGAAGGGAGAGCTTGCAGTGAGGTCCTCTGGGGAGTGGGCATGAGTGGTGGCAGGGGTTGAGTGGGGTGGGGAAGGAAGGGGCCAGTGGGGGCGGGGCGGGGCGGGGCCAAGGGATGGGTGGGGCGGGGCCAAGGAAGGGAGGGGCGGAACCAAGGAAGGCGGGGCTGGGACGGGGTCAGCCTGGCTCACATGTCCACGTCGTCATAGTCGTCATCCTCTGACTCTGACAGCTGCCTCCTGCCGAGTGACAGGCTTGAGCCCCGAGTCTCTCTCATGACTCCTTCCCCCTCCCACCCTGTGGGGTCCTGACCTGGGGCTGCAGCTTCTGAGGTGTCCTGGGGGCTGCAGGCGGTCCTGTGAGGAAGCATGGACTTAGCCCGGGTGGGGGAGGGAAGCCTGGGGATGCGGGGCGGGAGGGATGGGGCTGGGCTCACGCTGTCCTTGGGGGGCCTGGACACCACTCTTCTGGGCTTCTGGAATTCCATATGCCGCTCTGTCGGGGGTCGAGGTGGGGAGAGAAAGGGTCAGATTGAGGGGGCTGGAGCGATAGCACAGCGGGTAGGGTGTCTGCCTTGCACACGGCCGACCCGGGTTCGATTCCCACCATCCCATATGGTCCCCAGAGCACCGCCAGGAGTAATTCCTGAGTGCAGAGCCAGGAGTAACCCCTGTGCATCACCAGGTGTGACCCAAAAAGCAAAAAAAAAAAAAAAAAAGGGTCAGATTGAGGAATGGGGGCCAGGTGTTGATTGGAACTGCCCCTTGAGGGGTGGGATCTTGAGGGTCTTATGTGGGCGAAGGGCTATGGAATTGAGAGATGGGGCTCAAAATAGTTCTAGGCTTGTGAGGGGAATCCACCAGGGTTTCAGGGTTCTGGGGAGATTCCCGAGGCCCCTTTGGGAGTCTGGGTGCTGCTGGGCAGTTTCAGGCAGCCAGAGAAGCGGGGTCTCCGGGTCACTGTGTAGACCAGACAACAACAGGAGTCGCCAGGGGTCACAGGGAAGGTATAAGGGGTCACCAAGCTCTGTTTTAGGGGTGCCCAGGCTTAGGAATCCTCTACTCACGAGAGCAGTCGGTGTCTGGGACCCCCAGCGAGCTGAACCGGTGGGTGGACCTGATCCGTCGGGGGATGGCGGGGGGAGGCTGGGCAGAGCAGAGGGGTATCAGGCCCACCCCCTTCCACTCGAGGCCCGGGCTCTCCTGCAACTCCAGGACCCCAACCCGTGCCAACCCCCTGCCTCCCTCCCCAGTTTCCTTCTAAGAAGCAGCAGGAGGGCACCCAGTGGGTGGGGGCTGCACAGGGGAGGGCTATAGCTGTCAGCCTCCACCTCACCTCGGGCTCCTCATCGTCCACCTCGCCTGGGGGGGCTCCCTTCCCGGGGTTCCGCAGTTTGTCCAGCAGGTCTAGGATCAGGCCTCGGTTAAGGCCCGGCTGGGATACCAGCTGGTGCTGGAGAAGGGGGGAGGGGGGGAGGGGTGGGTGTGAGCAGAAGGGGGGCCGGGCTGAGAGACAGGGCTGGCGGGGGCAGGAGGGTGCTGGTCACTGAGGAAGGGAGGGGACCTGGACCTGCACTGGGAGGAGATAGGAAGAAGGGAGGGGCCTGGGGAGAAGGCTTGGAGAATTCCAGGGGTTCCGGCATATACTCTGGAATAGGTCTTAGGGTCCTAGGGATCTGTGAGGCTTAAGAACTCCCAGGGGAATAAAATTAGGGATTGGGGGGCAACAATTTGGAGAGTATTGGTGGGAGCCGGGCAAACGGAGGGGTTAGGAACTTCAAAGGACCATGAGGGTCCTGTGGAATGCAATGATCCACATTCTATGGAGCTATGTGGGCAGCCCTAGGGCAGGATTCTTGGGGCAAGTGTCTGGCGGGGGGAGGGGGAGTAGAGTATGGTGGGGTGGGGGCAGAGGGTAGTTTACACTGAGCATCTTAGTGGCACCAGGCCGCTTCTTGGGGTTCTTGGTGAGAGAGACTTTGACAAAATTGTGGAAAGCAGCTGACCTGGGGGGAAGGAAACGTGTTGTGTAGGGGCGGGGGGAGAGAGAACTGGGGTTCATCTCTCCAGCCCAGGGACAAACCCCCACCCACCCCACACTGCATGAAGCCCCCCTGAGCAATGCCAGGGGTCACTCCTGAGCACAGAGCCAGGAATTAGCCCCTGAGCACCTTCAGGGGTCTAGCCCAAGAAGCCTCTTTGCACAAAGAAGCCACCTTGTGGAATGGGGCACCCGCAGGCTGGCCCTGCCTCCGTGACCCCTTACCATTTGCCTTTGTCCTTTAGTCGGGGAGGCTGGTAGCCACTTTTGGTCATGAGGAAGAGAACTCTAGAAGGAAAGAAGAGACAGTCGAGTTCAGCCTCCTAGTGCGGGTCAGACCTGCTGGTTTGAGGGGGTCCCCCACTTGCATGGAAGTCAGCAGAGAGCAGAGCGAGGGCAGAATGGGCATGGGAGGGCTTCCTCACACACCCCAGCACTGCAGAGGGAGGTCAGATAGGGACCCCTGGGCAGGGAGATGGCACCTGCCACTGTGCCCAACATGCCACCCCCCACAACATGGCCAGGTCTAGCCCTGGACCCCTCCCCAGCATTGCCTGGTGCAGCCTTTAAACCCCACATTCAGCATTTCTAGGTATAACCTTGAGGCCCCCTGGCATTGCTGGGTGCAGCCCTGGAGACTCCCTACCAGCATTTCTGGGTACAGGCTGGAGGCCTCCTTTGCATTGCCAGGTACAGCCTTGGGGGTCCCCCTTCAGCATTGCCACATGCAGCCCTGGGGCTCCCTAGCGTGGCTATATCTAGCCCTGAAGTTCCCCCTAAGCATTGCTGGGTGTAGCCTGGAGGTCCCTGGGCACGGCCGAGTAGCTGGGGAGCCCCCAGCAGCCGGGGCCTGAGCAGCGCCTCCTCAGACCCTCACATCAAATCAGGGGCCGGAGCACTGCTTGGGAGGAGCTGCCTCAAAGGATGGGGCTTCCTCCCCTGGGGGCTCCTGTGCTGGAGGGCTGACGAAAGGACTTTTTAGGTTGAGGTCAGCTTTGGCATCTCAGACTGTCTCAGAGGATGGCGCATCTCCTATTGGGAGGTCCTGATGGGGTGGGGGGGGTCATCTCAGGGAGCAGATGACGGCCTCCTCCTCCTACCTGAGAGGGTGCACATCAAAGAGGGGGGGCTGCAGCTCCGCCAGCTCGATGGCAGTGATGCCCAGGGACCAGATGTCACACAGCTCGTTGTAGCCGCCCTTCAGGGCCACCGCTGCAACTTCTGGAGCCATCCTGGAGGCAGCGACGCTCAGAGAGCCGGGAGGGGGGATGGGAGAGGGGGAGGGGCAGAGTGGAGACGGGACAGAGAAGAGCATGGACAGACAGACCCGAGAGAGCCTTGGGTGGCGAGGTGGAGAGAGATGGAGAGAGGGGTGGGGCAGCCGCCACACAGAGCTGGGGTGCATGTCCCGTAGGCGTAAGATCCTGGACACTGCGTGACCCTCCCCACAAGCCCCACAGGGTGTCACCTGCCCCCACGTGAGTTGGCACCCCATCACCTGGCACAAGTACCTAACTCTCGCTCGGGTCTGCGTGGCTGGGCTAAGTATCCCCCCAATACTGCTGGCCTAAGTAATGAGTGGAGAGAGAGAGAAAGAGAGAGAGAGAGAGAGAGGAACAGAAAGAACTACAGACGGGAAGAAACAGAAAGAGCCACAGAGCTAGGAAGCAGCAGAGAAATCGAGCGGGAAAGGAATCCAAGTGCCCAGCAAATGGTGGGGGGGACCCAGAGAGCAACAGTGACAGGGGAGGTTCGGAGCAGCAGGTCGGGGCGGGGGGGGGGGGAGTGGCCCTCCACCCCCACTGCCTGCCAGCACCCCTCACCAGTAGGGGGTCCCAATGAATGACAGGCGTCGAGCCAGGGTTGCCCCAATCTGGGCTGAGATGCCAAAGTCAGCTGGAGGTGAAAAGAGATGACAGAGTGACCTGGGTGTCCCCAGCCTGTCCTCTCTCACCCCCACCCAACCCATGCTCCCCCCACACTCACCCAGTCTGACCTCCCCGGCGTTGTTGATGAGGATGTTGGCTCCCTGAGGAGGGGGTTAGAGGCAGTCGGAAGAGTTCTTGCGGGCCCCTCTCCATTTAACTCAATCCCACACCCCCAAGCTTCAAATACCCCTGGCCCGTCCCACCCCCGGCACCTTGATGTCCCGGTGGATCTTCTTCTGAGAGTGCAGATAGGCCAGTCCCTGGGGAGGAGGTGGACGTGGGGCTCAGTGACTGCAGGCTGCAGCAGGGCCTGTGCAGTACCCCCTCCCTTTCCCCCGGTCCCTCACCTGGAGCACCTCCCGGCAGACGTAGCCAATCTGGAGCTCAGAGAGGGCGCCGGTCACTGCAAAGGTCAGCCCAGCAGTGTTGGGTGGAAACCGAGGCCCTCTGTGGAGCCCTGGTCCCCAGCCACACCACTAAACGGGGGCCATGGTGGGTGGGGGGCAGAGTGAAACTTGTTGTAAGGAGACATGCAGGGGAATTCGAGGACAGGAAGGCAGGGGAGGCAGGCTTGTTCTACAGATAGCTGCCACGTGTGGGCAGGGCAACTGGGGACAGAGCTGTCGATGACAGAGACAGTTGCCCAGGGTAGTGAGCGAAAGAATTGGAAAGTGCTAACAGAATTAGAGCCAGCTTGGGGTTACAGGACTGACAGCAGCAGAGACACGGAAACAACCCAGCCATAGATGGTCAGAGAAAAGCAATACGGTGCCCTGAAGCCACGGGCCACTGCTCAGAAGACATTTCCCTGTTCTCAACAGTGGAAGGACCTGGGGGAGGTATGCCAAGAGAAATAAGCCTGCAGGAACAGGACAGATACCGGGTGAGTCCACCGACTTATGCAACATGAAGATCTAAAGTTGATAAACAAACAAAAAAAAACAAAAAAAATAAAGTTGATAAACAGACTAAATAAATAAATAAATAGATAGATAGATAGATAAAAGACAAACCAATGGACTCTGGATACCCGAGGGAAAAAGTGAGACAAGTAGGGGTTGGGGCAGGAAGAGAGAGCAATCTCAGCCCTCCAGGAGAGAACATTCTAGTGAAAGAGAGAGACAAGGATGGTGATAAAGGGTCTGAGAGATAGTTTCCTGGCTCAGTGCATGCTTTGCATACCAGGGGCCCAGGCTCCATCCCCAGCACTGCCTGGTTCCCTGAACACTGCCAGGAGAAACCCTCTGAGAAAAAGAATAAGATAAAATGAAGGGCCTGGAGGAATAGTGCAGAGGTTTGGGGCATCCCCATGCTGCAAGCACTTGGTCCTGAGTTCAAATCCCTGGTGTCCCACATATGTCATGCCTGGAACTGGCAGCTCAGTGTTCTCTGAGCCCCACACCACAAGTGATTTCCAGATGTACTGCCGCCAGGCGTGTGTGAGTCCCACAAAAATGGGTGTTTCCCCCCCCAGGCCCCTGCAAGTATGCACAACTGAAAAGAACTGTGATCCCTGGTGAGCATATGTGTGAGCACCCCAGCGCCCCCTGGCGGGCACCACAAGCACAGTCCCCCGAGAGCACGTGTGTGAACACAGCCACGAAAAGGTGAGGAAAGCTCACGGAGCAGCGCAGCCAAGTCTGCACACACTTGAACCTGTGTGCCAAGCCCCAGCAAGTACCCAGCCAGGGGCAGGACATCCCAACAGCAGTGAAGAAAGGCCAGAGTGGGGATGGAATGTAAAAAAAAGAAAGTCAAATCTACTTTATGTGAGATGCCAGTATGAAGGAAAGAGCACCGGGCATTGGTGCTGCAGGGGAGAACTCTGACAAGGGCAATCCCAGAGGCCAGTGGGAGGAGGTGATGGGGTGCAGCCATTCTGGGGGGAAGGCAAGCACTTGGAATAGCGGAGAGGAGGGAGGGGACCTGGTGGCTTGGGAAGCAGCTAAGTGGGGGAGCAACCTGGGGGTCTCTGGGCTCACGGGGTTGGGAGCAGACCAGATGAGGGAGCCTGAGCTTTGCCTTAGTGGGAAATGCAAGTTCTGCCCCTTCAGGCCCACTGGAGGGCTGAGATGACTTTGCAAAATGGGAAGGAGAGAGGGATGGACGGACAGACACAGAGAAACAGGAACAGATCCCAGCGGAGTGAGGGATGATTAGAGACTGAGAAGAGGTAAGGCAGAGAGCGGTGAAGAGAGAACAGACTCGGCCTCCAGCTCACCAGCCCGGCTCAGGAAGGCACCTCCTTTCTGGGGCCTCAGCTTCCTAGAAAGGTGCGGGAGGGTCACACCTGGTAGTGCTCAGGGCTTACTCCTGACTTGGTGCTCAGGCATCACTCCCGTCAGGGCTTGATTGGCATATGGGGTGCCAGGGATCGAACCCAGGTCAGCTGCGTGCAAGACAAACGCCCTTCCCGCTGTGCTATCACTCAGATCCTGTTAATAAAGTTCTTTTCTGCCCTTCTAGGTCTTGGGAAGGATCAGGACAGGGACATGGCTAAAGATACTGGGGGGAGGGGAGCCCTCAGAGAGATCAGAGCCATCACAGCCTCTCTTTCAAAATCACCAAAGGCTAAGTGCAAATCAGAATCCCATTCACGCATGCCAGAAATGTAGAAACATTAAATGCAGGAACCTTCCTTACAGCCCCACAAGCCCCTTCTTATGGAAGATGGGGACACTGAGGGGACCAAGCGTACAGAGCAATGGCTAGTTGGTGTGTATAAGGGGTTCCATTGAAGGCAGGGCCCACTCACTCACCCGTCTCCCCAGCATCCAGGGGGCTCAACCCAGAGGAAGGAGACAGACACAGAGATGAGAGGAAAGATGTGGGTGGGAGGGCACACAGCCCCTTCACTCACCTTGGTAGATGTCCTGTAGAGAGCCAGCTCCACAGAATTCCATGCAGATCCAGAGTTTCTGCAGCCTACAACAGTCCCAAAAGAATCAGAGCCACTGCTCCGATACCACGGATCCGTTCAAAGCACAGGCTCTGGCCACTCGCTGGTTCCAGTTCCAGGACAATGTCAGCCCATAGTGGCCGCCCCCCACCCCTGTGCACATGCACACACACACACACACACACACACACACACACACACACACACACACTGCTCATTCAGTGAGATTGACCCACTTCCTTTTTATAGACAGGGAAGTTGAGGCTCAGAGAGCATGTACATTCAAGATCAGCTTGATTCCCGGCCAGGTCTACTTTTTCACCCAGGACATCCTCTGGGGTCTCATGCTCATATGGGAGACAGGACAGAGGTCCCCTATCTTGCAGAGAGGAAATAGAGGGGCTCAGGGGACCATAGCTCTAGGAGCTAGAGGTCATTATGAGGCTATCTGGGATATTAACTTGGGCATCTGGGAATTTAGAGGTTCAGGATAGACTAAAACTGGGGCCCCCAAAAGGCAAGGTGCCAAGAGAATGTGGTATCAGATATAGCTCTCCTGCAGGAACGTGGTTTGGTCAGAAATGGGAGTTCTGGATGGGGAATTAATTTAGGAAGTGCTTTGATCAGAAGCATGGGGCTTAAAACGGGATCAAGTTAGAGGTGCCCAGTTAAAAAGAAAAATGGGAGTGCAGGACTAAAAGAGGTGAGGAGGTACGGACAAGGGGCTGGGTGGGCGCGGGGGGTTCAGGGCAGGTGGGAAGCTCGTCACCAGAGATAACTCCCGTGGTAGGCCACTATGTTGGCATGCCGGCAAGTTTTCAAGATGAGGATTTCCTTCTGCAGCGTGGAGACATCATCGTCTACGAGTAGGGCGGGTGAGAAAAGGCACTTCAAGGAGAGAGCGAGGGGGAAGGAGGCCCGGGGGCCTGGGAGAAGAGGAAGAGGAGGGTCGGAGCTCCCGGGAGGGCCCCCTCCTCACCAGGCTCCATCTTCACCATCTTCAGAGCAACCAGGTCCCCCGACACCTTGTCACGAGCCTTTTTCAAAGGGGAATTGGCAGTCAGGCAGGCTGGGGTCTTCTGCATTTCTTATTCGCATCCCACCCAAGCCAAAGACAGATGCTGAGCCCCTCTCCCGGCCGCTCCTGCCCTCACCCCCTGGGTCACGGGTTGCAGGGGCTGTAGGAAGAAACTCCTCACCTTGAAGACTTCCCCATAGGTGCCGCCACCCAGCCGTTGCAGCAGATCATAGTGGTCGCGGGGGTCCCTGTTAAAAATGTCAGGGCCCACAAGGTCCATCCCTGGGTCCAGACCTGGGCCCAGGGGCCAGCAGGGCCTCAAAGCGCAAGTGCTGGCACCTCCCTCCCTCCCTCCCTCTCCACAAGCCTTGCACCCGCCCGGCCTCCACCGGCTGTGGCCTCCCTGCTCCCCACTCTCGTTTCCTGCCCCAGCTGCAGGGCTGTGTGGTTAGCTCCACCTCCTGTCCCCTGGGAGCCTGTGAGGGGCAGTGAAGCCTGGGGACCCAGGGGACCCCCCTCAACCTCCAAGGCCCTGAACTGACTGTAAACCTGATGCAAAATATCTGCATTGCCACTTGGGCTGGGCAGGGGTGGGGGTGCCCTAACACCCCTCCCCCTTTCTAGGTGGCAGCTAAAAACCACAGCTGAACCTCTGCTGAACGCTTGTGGGTTTGGCCACAAGTGGGAGATGGCAGGTCTGCACGCGGATGGCCATGCAGTGTACGTCTGTTGGTCGGGGTTCAAACATGCACTTACTGGTAGACTGTGCCCAGCCAGTACAAGCCTAGATACTTTCTATACACTCGTGTGGTTGAACCCTTGGGTACGCGCCTCCTCATCTACCACCCGAGTCTGTGCATTCACGCCTGCGACTGTACAGAGCTGTCCAGACCGCAAGGCCCGTATGAGGCTAATCGGAATCTGGACTCTCATGAGTACGGGGTGCGATAGGGCAGGTAGAGCACCGCTTTGTGGGCTCCTGGTCTTGGGGTAGAACTTTTAGGATTTAGGAAGCTCAGGTTCCTCCTACAGGAACCCATCACCCGGGAAGCAGAGCTCCCAGAGCACTTAGCCACCGCCACAAAGGAGACTGCTTTGCGCGGTCCATCAGTTTAATGAACACAGGTGCGCGCGCGCCCGCCGACAGATCTGTCTCCTTCCTGGGCCGTTCACGCGCACACCTCGTTAACTAGACCCCGCTCAGCAGAGCCCGGTAAAAATCTAGCCCCGCCCCCTCCCAGGCCCGCTCCAGCACGCGCCTGCGCGCTGGACTCAACGAAGCTTTTTCTCACGCCGGAGAGCCCGCGCGGGTGGACCGTGTGCGCACGCGCCAGGCGGGGCGAGGTCACGTGGCAGGCGGGGCGTGGCCACGCCGCTAAGCGCTTCCCCCTACGCGTCCGGCTCCGAGTGGGAGGGGAAACAATGACGTAGTTCCGCTTCCGCCACCTTTTCCTCTTCCGGCCCGCGAGGGTTCCCCGTGCCGGCCGTGTGTTGGGCTCCAGCTGGGCAGTGCCAGGCGACAGCAGTCATGGCGATGTTCGAGCAGATGCGAGCGAACGTGGGCAAGTTGCTCAAGGGCATCGACAGGTCCGAGCCGGGTCGGAGGGGGCGCTCCGGGCGAGGCAGGGTGTAGGGGGAAGCGGGCACCCGGGATCCCTGGGTTTGCTCGGGGGTGGGGTCTTCCCGCCGTCCGGGCAGCCGCAGAGGCAGGAGGGAGCGTCGCCTGCACTTGGCCTTCCCCTCGTTAACTGTCCAGCTGAGTGCATGTGGACTTCTCCGGTCCCGGAGCATCTCGCTCACATCCACCCTCTGGGCTTCCCAGCCTTGCGTTCTGCCTTTTAGTCTTGGGTCGCTCACGTAACGCTTGCCTAGGGACATCCAGTGTCAATGCCGGCCACTGCCGAACCCAGTTTTAAGTGGGGAATCCCCTGAAAATAGTGGGCATCAGGGAATGGTCCGGCCTGGGGTGGGGGAAGCCAGTGCCATAGAGAATGGATCAAGGCTAGGGTGAGGTCTGGAGGGGACGAAGGGGGACGGTGGCACGGATGTTTAATCTAGGATGGAGAATGGAGGTTGCAGCGAGCATTAGCGGTGAGGTTGGGAGATGCTCTGGGGAAGACCCAGGACTCCAGTGGGCTGCAGTGTTGATCAGGGTTGGATGTGGGTAGCTTTTACTAGACATGAAAGAAATGACTTACAGCCTCAGGGAAACTGGTGGCCTGTCACCATCCAGAGGGAAAGAGGAGACAGGAGGGAGAGCAGGCTAGTGACACTCCCCCTTCAGTGTCCAGTATTAACTCCTGTCCCTCTGCCCACCTACTGCTCTTCCTTTGTTTTTTGGGTCCCAGGACTTACTAATGGCTCTGTGTTCAGGGATTACTTTTGCCAGTCTCAGGATATCATATGGAGTGCGGGGGATCAAACCTGGGTCAGCCGTTATACCTGACAGCCTTAGGGAACCACTTGGGGTGCTGGGCATCCTGCCCGCTGTACTGTGGTTTCAGCCCCTCTGTGCTCAGTACTCTTGATTTCCCTCCAGGTACAATCCGGAGAACCTGGCCACTTTGGAGCGCTATGTGGAGACGCAGGCCAAGGAGAATGCCTATGACCTGGAAGCCAACCTGGCTGTCTTGAAGCTGTGAGTCATCTGTCATCCCATCCCCTGCAACTGCCCTGGGTGCTGGCTGGGGAGGGGGAAGCCGTGCCAGAGAGAATGGATCAAGACTAGGGTAAGGTTTGGAGGGGATGAAGGGGAGGGTGTTTAATCCTAGATGTTTAATCTAGGATGGAGGTTGTAGCGAGCATTAGCGGAGAGATTGGGAGATGCTCTGGGGAAGACCCAGTGGGCTGCAGTGCTGATTAGGGTTGAACGTGGGTAACTTTTACTGGACGTGAAATAATTGATTTACAACCTCTGGGAAACTTGTGGCCTGTTGCCCTCCAGAGGGAAAGAGGAGACAGGAGGGAGGAGCAGGCTAGTGACACTCTCCCTTCAGTGTCCAGTGTCAGCGCCTGTCCCTGTGCTCACCTACCGCTCTTATTTTATCTTTTGGGTCCCAGGACTTACTCCACTGCAAGGGCTGGGCCTTACCACACGACATGCAGGAGGTGCCTTTCCTTGGTGTTACAAGAGCAAGACACAAAAGAAATTGGGATAGGGCAGGGGATGTTTTGTTTGTTGGGTTTGGGCTCTTCCACATAGTTCTCAGGGGATCCTTGGGTCACTCCTGTCCCACCAAACCTGATGGTTTAGTTCTTGGGCCCAGTGATGGTGCTGCTCTAGCCCAGTGGTGTCTGGGGTCTTCTGGGGCCACATGTGGCACTGCTTAGTTTGGCTGTCAGCAGTACAGGGACCCCTGTGCAGTATGTGATTGCATTGACTCACTTGGGATGTCGTATAAGGGGAAAGATGTTAGTATTTTAGGGGGAAGCTGGTAGAACTTCTGCATTGTTTTTTGTTTGTTTGGGAACCACCCTCATCAGTGCTCAGGACACACCCCTGGCTCTGCACTCAGGGACCACTCCTGGTGGTGCTCGGAGAACTGATGAGGTGCCAGGGATCATGCAAGGTTGATCCCTACCCACTATACTATCTCTCCAACCCCTAGATTCTTAACCCAGGGGCACTATTCCATATGGGGTAAGTGAATGTGGGAATTGTGAAAAATTGAGGGATGGTAAAAGGTCTCTGCCTGCACAGCATCCAAAAACTAATTCACAATCAACCAAGAAGGGAGTCCGAGGTGTTTTGCAGTATCCGTCCGTGTTGTGTTTCTCAGCGAATAGGGATTGTGAGTGGAAAATGTTTGAGGTTTGAGATGTCCTGGTTTAGGTTGCTGAGGGTGAGGTCATGTCCATGTGGTCAGTACTGGCTGCAGGACTGTGTGTGTGTTTTCACCCTGAGGTAGTCATGGCCATTACTGAACTTATAGCACAGGAGGAAAGTGACAGGGAGAGTTTGAAATATATGTAACCCAGGACGCCTCATTTGCTTGGCAGCGACAAGGTACAGAGATCTCACCCCTATCCCCACCCCTTGTAGCTGAAATTAAGAAAAGCGGGGACAATAGGGAGCTGCCAGGGTGCAGGCCTAGAGGGGCCCAGCGACAGGTTATGGGGCAGCTAGCTATAGCAAGGAGACGTGATGACAGAGTTCCTTCTTCACAGCTGGTGGATTCTGTTTTTTTTTTTTTTTTTTCCTTTTTGGGTTACACCCAGCAGTACACAGGGGGTGCTCAGGGGACCATATGGGATGCTGGGAATCAAACCCGGGTCAGCCGTGTGCAAGGCAAATGCCCTACCCGCTGTGCTGTTGGTCCAGCCCCAACAGCTGGAGGATTCCGGACGAGGATGACAGTGTGCATGGAAGGCAAGAATAGCGTAGGGACAAGAGCAGATCATCTTACACTGGAGGCCTCCAGGATGTGGTCATCTGGATCAGAGAGAGACCGTGACATTGTACATGCGAAACCCAGACCTATCTATTTGGACTATATAATAAACTTGAACTTTTTAAGCAGGAGTGGGGAGAAGGTGGGGAGTGGGTGTGCAATACAGGGGCTGGAGAGATAGTCCATAGCGCCCAGCAGTGCTCAGGGACTGCTCCCAGCTTTCTTGAAATGGGCCCCCACATGCCAGGCATGTGCTGAGCCTGGTGAACCATACGGCCTTAGGAGGATTTGTTCGCTTTGGCCTTTTTTTTTTTTATTTTCCACATCGGGCAGTGCTTGGGGCTTATGCCTGACTCTATGCTCAGGGATCATTCCAAGGGAACACGTGGTGCTGGAGAGTGAATGTTGGTTACCAGTGTGCAAGGAAGAGCCCTATCCCCACCTCTTCCTCATCCCCCCACACCACTGCCACCAATGAATGTTAAACCCAGCCCCTGGATGCTAGAGTCATAGTACAACAGGTAGGGTGCTTGCCTTGCATAGGCCAACCCGGGTTTGATCCCCAGCACCCCGTATTGCCCCTGACCCCTGCCAGGCGGAAGCCCTGAGCCTGGTCTGGCCCAAAAAAGGAAAACAAGATCATTAATCCTAGGCAGTCTGGCCCTGGACCCCGGGCCCTGCCCGCTCTCCAGACTGCTGCTGGTGTACGTGTTCATGTGTCGTGAGTACCTGCCGGATCACCTGGTGGGGTATTGGGGCCTGCTCTTCCCCTCTAGAGTGGAGATACAGACTTTACAGGTGAAGGTCATTCAGCTTGTGCTGTAGGTCATCTCAGCCCTTGGCAGTGGCTGAGAGAGCTGGAGTGGGCCTTGGAACTTTGTGTCTTGTTTGCAGGTACCAGTTCAACCCAGCCTTCTTCCAGACCACGGTCACTGCCCAGATCCTGCTAAAGGCCCTCACCAACCTGCCCCACACGGACTTCACACTGTGCAAGTGCATGATCGACCAGGCTCACGTATCCTTGCGGCCGGCTGTGGGACACACGTGTGCGTGTGGGAGTGTGTGTGTGTGTGTGAGAGTGTGAGTGTCCGTCCATCCGTCCGTCTGTGTGCTAGCCCAGCAGGCTTCCTGCGTCTGCGCTGTGCTCATCCCTCCTCACCGGATACCTCTCACTGTGAGATTGACTGTCACTGACCGCTGCCCACCCTGTTGTGGTGAGCACACGCCACATTGCAGAACGAACATGGCTCTGTTTCTCTGCACCCTGGGCACAAGCCTGTGGGAGAAAGGGCCAGAGGGAGGGCGGACCCAGCTGTTTTCCCTTAACATGACCCATGCAGCAAGAAGAGCGGCCCATCCGGCAGATCCTATACCTGGGAGACCTGCTGGAGACCTGCCACTTCCAGGCCTTCTGGGTAACTTGGGGGTCAGCGGCGAGGGGCCCACAGCAACCCCCAGGCCTCCCCCCACCCCTGACCGTGCTCGACACAGCCACAACCTGCAGAAGCCCCATCTTTGCCCCCCATCCCCCAGTGCTCCCCTGCTCTCTCCCTTGCTTTGACAGTTTTCTGGGGGGCACTGCATCTCCTCTGCCTTCCTGCTTTTTCCTGTTGCTCCCCTGACCCCAAGTCCTAAACCTCACCTTCACGTTTTGCCCATCCCTTTGTGAAAATGAAGGTGTTGGCATTTCGGGTCACGCCCAGAGATGTTTAGCTTAGGGTGGCTCGAGGCTCACTGCTGGGGGGTCCATGCCGTGCCTGGGCTGATCCTGCGCCTCCCAACCGGCACACAGCAGTGTGTGCCAACCCTTGGGGCTCTGTCCAGCTCCCCAGGATGACGGTCACCCTCATTCACAACCATTCTTGCCCCTCCTTGCACCCTGGTTCTGGAAAGCCACATCCGGCCCCGCTGGGTCCTCTCACTCCATCAAACCCGGGGCCGTTCTCAGCATGGGGGAACCTTCAGGAGGTTCAGAACCACCAAAACCAGCCCCCATGCAGTGTGGTGCTCACAGGAGCGGAGGCCGGGTCCAGGGATGTCAACACTCTGCCGTGATTCTGACCCGAGCAAAGATAGGGTGCCCTGCGGTGCACGGGCCGGGTCCTGTGCTTGCTCCCCCCTAGACGCTCGCACCGTCCGAGTCCCGATGGCCTCCTGCCTTCCCTGCTGTCCCTCTCGCCTCCCTGCCTGGGCCTGAGCCGCAGCTCTGGTTTCTGCTTCCTCCTTAGGAGCAGTTCCCCGGCTTGGGGCCAGTTGTGGGCCCCCGGGATATTCAGAGGGGGTGACGGCTTAAAATCACGCAAACGGAGCCACAGGAAGGGAACAGGGTTGGGAAAAGGTGGAGGGACAGCCTTTGAGAGTAAATTGTTCCACCACCGCCACCTCGTGCGCCTCCCCCGCCCAGCCTGGATGGGCAGCGAGGCTGGAGAGAAGCCCTTCTTGAGGGGTGACTCCAGGAACTCAGTTTCCCTTGCTCCTCGGCCCCCACTCCGGATTTGTACATTTGTTTGTTTTTAGGCCACACCCTGATCTGCTCAGGGCTTACTCTTGGTTCTGTGCTCACTCATGGTGCTGCCGGGGATCGAATCTGGGTTGGCTACGTGCAAAGCAAGTGCCCTCCCTGCCGTCCTCTCTCTCCAGGCCCCTCTGGCCCGACTCTGGGAGACTGGAACTTGTCTTGCTCTAGCCCCAATGCCGAGGCTGCTGACTCACCTCCCTGCTCCTGTGGGCCCCCCAGTCTGCTCGAATCCCCTCCCTCCTGACCCCCGGCCTCCTCAGCTGCTCCCTGCTGCCCAGGCTGCTTGCCCTGCACTAGTTCCAACCTGGCACTGATAGGGGTCCCCTTGCTCCCCATCTTTCTCACCACACCTGCTTTCTGCGTCCCCCCTGGCCCCAGCTCCTGGGGGTAGGGGTCAGTGGTCCAGTGTGCCCAGCTCTTTTCTGGCACATTTTCTCAACTTGGAGACACATCGGGCAGTGCCAGGAGTTGCTCCCAGCAGGACTCAGGGGGACCACGTGTCAGTGGGGATTGAACGCAGGGTCCCAGCATGCGGAGCCTGCGCTTCAGCCCTCTGAACCCTTCTCCTCGCGCTCTTCCCTGACTTGGGAACTGGGTCTCTGTAGGACAGCACTCGCTGTGTAAGTGGCTGCTGTAAGTTTGATATCTAGAACTACACACACAAATACTTGCTTTTTGTGTGTGTGTTGGGGGGGGAAGGGTGGTCATACATGGCTGTGCTCAGGGTTGATTCCTGGCTCTGCGCTCAGGAATCACTCCTGGTGGGGACCATATGGGATGTGAGGGATGGAACCTCGTGCAAGACAGGCACCCTGCCTGCTGTTCTGTCTTCCCAGCCCTCTCCCCAGTTTTGAGCTCAGCAAGGCTGGCATGCCCAGAAACCCCTTGGTCTCAGGCAGGTCGGTACTAAGTCTGGAGCGGAGGTGGCTTGTCTTCAGCCCCCAACCCCCATGAGTCCCCTTTTTTAGACCCTCCCTTGATTTCGGTGACCTGCCCTCTGCCCCCATTTCCCTGTGGGTGAGAGTCTTAAACCTTCCCATAGTGCCCGGCCACACTCACTACAGACCTGTGACTCTTGCTCGCCTCTCCTGGCAGTGCGCTTTCTGAAGCCTGAGGAGGGGCATGGGAGTAGCCCTGAGGGGGTGGGGGTGGGGCATGGGGGGAGAGTTGTCGCCCCTGTAGGCCAAGCCAAGGCCCTGAGGTACGCTGGGGCCTCTGTGTCTGCCAAGCAGGGAGGCAGTGCCAGGCTGATATGTATTTCCTGAGGGCTGCGGGGGGTGGGGGGGACAGGAACAGGGCAGGGTGCCCTTAATTCATGGGTGATGCTGCCCCCTTGCCCAGGAACGTGGCTTCTGCCTGCGGGGGGTTCCCCCAGCTGCTCTCATTTGGGGCACATTATTTAGGGGCTGATGTCTTGTCTCTAAAGTGGGCCCCGTGGGGCCGGAGAGAGGGTACAGGGCTCAAGGCGCTTACCTTGCTTGTAGCCATCCTGGTTGTTGCCCCAACCCCCTCAGTCAGATGGGTGGCGGGGGGGCAGGGTGGCACGGGGACTGGCTGGCTGCGGTGGGTGGGTGCTCAGGGAGTTGGTTCTAGTTAAATAAACTCTCTCGACCTCTTGACTTCCCCTCCCAGCAAGCCCTGGATGAAAACATGGATCTCTTGGAGGGTATTACTGGCTTTGAAGACTCAGTCCGAAAGTGTAAGCCCCTCTGAGCAGAGGCTCCCCCTGGTGGACGGTGAGGGGCACAGGCCTGGCAGTGGGCCTCTTTGGGGCGGCCCTTAACCCTTATGTGCCCTGATTTCCGCAGTTATCTGCCATGTTGTGGGCATCACTTACCAGCACATTGACCGCTGGCTGCTGGCCGAGATGCTCGGGGATCTGACGGGTAAGCCCCCTCATCCCTGCCCCTGGGCCCCTCAGAGCATGCTCTGCCTCGGCAGGGTCAGAAGACCTGCCCTGGGGCTTGAGCGATAGTACAGTGGGAAAGATGCTCGCCTTGCCACATGGCCCACACAGACAGGTTCGATCACCAGCACCCCATATGGTCCCCTGAACCCCACCAGGAGTGGTTCCCGAGCAGTGTTGGGTAAGCCCTGAGCACTGCCCCGTGTGGCCCAGAAAACAAAAAAACAAACTGTGCCCTTCCCTGAAGGAGGGCCTGAGGTTCTTAGCCATCCAGAGCAAAGCTCCTGCAGTGCCAGACATGACACGGTAACAGAACATACGGGCCAGCCAAGGTAGCAGGCTTTGTGAGCTGGGTGTGATCCCCGACCCCACTTGATGCCTGGAGCACGTAGCCAGTGTAGCCTGAGTGCTTCTGGGTATTGGGGAAACCACACCCCCAAACATCTCTTTCCCATCTTATGTGAAAATATAAGCATGACACTACAGAGTTTCTGACAGTGGCCCAACACCACACTGCACAGTGTCCGAGAGTGACCCAGCACCACTTTGCACAGTGCCCGAGAGTGACCCACACCACAGTGCACAGTGCCCGAAAGTGACCCAGCACCACTCTGCACATTGCCCGAGCATCACACTGCGTAGTGCCGAGAGTGACCCAGCACCATTCTGCACAGTGCCCGAGAGTGACCCAGCACCACTCTGCACAGTGCCCGAGCATCACACTGCGTAGTGCCCGAGAGTGACCCAGCACCATTCTGCACAGTGCCCGAGAGTGACCCAGCACCACACTGCACAGTGCCCGAGAATGACCCAGCACCACTCTGCACAGTGCCTGTGAGTGACCCAGCACCATACTGCACAGTGCCTGTGAGTGACCCAGCACCACTCTGCACAGTGCCTGTGAGTGACCCAGCACCATACTGCACAGTGCCTGTGAGTGACCCAGCACCATACTGCACAGTGCCTGTGAGTGACCCAGCACCACACTGCACAGTGCCTGTGAGTGACCCAGCAGCACACTGCACAGTGCCCGAGAGTGCCCAAGCCACACTGCAGTGTCCCAGAGTGAGCCAGCACCACTCTGCACAGTGCCCGAGAGTGACCCAGCACCACAGTGCATAGTGCCCGAAAGTGACCCAGCACCACTCTGCACATTTCCCGAGCATCACACTGCAGAGTGCCTGAATGACCCAGCACCACACTGCACAGTGCCCGAGAGTGACCCAGCACCATACTGCACAGTGCCCGAGAGTGACCCAGCACCATACTGCACAGTGCCTGTGAGTGACCCAGCAGCACACTGCACAGTGCCCAAGCGGACTGAGCACTACACTGCACAGTGCCCGAGAGTGACCCAGCACCACACTGCAGAATTCCTGACAGTGCCCGAGCACCACACTGCAGAGAGGTAGTGAGGAGGGCACCAAGCAGGTCTCTGGAGGGAAGTGGGCAGAGCCAGCCTGGGGAGCCTGTCAGGAACTGTCTCTGATCACCCAGGCGACCACAGCGTCATGTCCCCTGTCCGCCCCCTCACCCCACCCCCAAAGCACGTGAATGAGGGGGAGGGAGCAGTGGCGGGAGGGAGATCGGTAGATATTCAGGGCCACCCCAGGACATTGGTCCTCCCTCACCCTGAGTGCTGTGAACAGGGAGGGAGGGGTCAATCAGATCTTGAAACCATTTCATTTGGTTGTGGGAAAAAAGCAGATAAGAAAGTGCTCTCCTGTAATTAGGGCTCTGCTTGCTTCCCTGGGAGAGGAGTGAGCAGCCCTGGCTAAGAGCAGCGAGGCCCAAGCCTTGGGGCCTTCTGGGAGGAGGAGGATGCTGCCCAGATCCCGCTGGCTTGGACCGACCGTGGAGAAGCGCTGGGCCTGCTGCCCGGGCAGAGGCTACTGTGCTGTGGTGCCCGGGGTTCTCCAGCAGCAGGGCAGGGGGTGACCACGGGTCTCTGGGTGATGGTGTCCCCCGCAGACAACCAGCTCAAGGTGTGGATGAGCAAGTACGGCTGGAGTGCAGACGAGTCGGGCCAGATCTTCATCTGCAGCCAGGAAGAGAGCATCAAGCCCAAGAACATTGTGGAGAAGATCGACTTTGACAGTGAGTGAGGCCTCGGTGGTGCACCCAAGGCAGTGCCCTGCCTAGACCATGCCTGGGCCCTCCCCCCCCCCCCCCGCAACAAGCCCCATCACGGTGCTCTGGGTGCTGCCTGGGTGGAATGGCAAGGGGGCACTGGGCATCCTTCCCGTGCCATCTAAGCCCTGCTTGAGTGGTCGAAAGGGCAGCTGAGTCCCAGTCTCAGCCCGAATCTGGTGTTTTTAAGCCCCCTGTTGGTATAGCGTGGCTTCTGATTCAAAGCAGCATTCAGGGCAGGAGAGGTTGATCCATCCACAGTCCACCCCCAGTGCTATTAGGTCCCCCAAGCACTGCCAAATGTGGCCCCCAAACCGAAAGAAAGAAACCCAGAATTTGGCATTCGAGGAACAAGATATCATGGCTGTCTGTAGTAAATGAGATGGTGACAGTAATAGCATTGGACGTTATTCCTAAATGCTCTTTAATCTTTTATGTCCTGCGAGGGTTAGCAACCTTGATCGAGTACTGGCCTTTTTTTTTTTTTTGCTTTTTGGGTCACACCTGGCAATGCCCAGGGGTTATCTCCTGGCTTTGCACTCAGGAGTTACTCCTGGCGGTGCTCAGGGGACCATATGGGATGCTGGGAATCGAACCCGGGTCGGCCGCGTGCAAGGCAAACGCCCTACCCGCTGTGCTATTGCTCCAGCCCCGAGTACTGGCCTTTTAAAAAAGATTTTTTTGGCCACACCCATTAGTTTTCAGAGATTACTCACAGCTCTGCACTCAGGACTATTCCTGGTGGGACTCAGCATTACCATGTGAGGTGCTAGGGATCAAACCCAGGCTGCCCGAATACATGACAGCCACCATATCTACTGTGCTCCTCGAGCGCTTGCTTCCTGCCTATGTGAGGCCCAGGGGCACACGCCAGGTGGAGGAACCTCTGTCCACTAAGGAAGATGTTGCACAGTTGGACTCTGAACTGGGGCTCCTTGATCTAGAGTTGGGGTTTCTGGCTGTCGCTCCCAGACTGCCTTGGTGCAGGAGCCTGGGCCCAGAGGGGCCTGTGGGCAGCACCGGGCTGGGCGGCGGGAGCTTGGGTGCCTTTCTGCCCGCACTGACTCAGGCTCCCCTTCTTTTCTCCACAGGTGTGTCCAGCATCATGGCCTCCTCCCAGTGACTCGGCCACTTTCAATAAAGATCCTTGACCCTTGGTATCGCCTTCTCCCCAGCTTCCTGCCTCTGCGCCTCGCCCACCAGAGGGAGCCCAGGAGCAGCCCCGCGTCCCCATGCCAGCTTCACCTCCTTTCTGGCTGGTGGGGGAGGGGGACTGTGGCTGACTTCCGCCTCTCCTCTTCCCTCCCTGACTTCCTCCCTTGCCCCACCCCACTGCACCTTCCCTGTGGGTCAGATCACATGTGGGGGGAGGGGGGCAGGCAGTGAGTCAGTCAGCAGGGGTGGCTGAGAGGGCTGAGGCCAGGGGCCCGGCCCTGCCCCTGGGTCTTCACTGGGCTCCTCTGCAATCTCCCTAGCAGGGGAGGCCGGTGGGAGCCCGGGTCCCAGGTCTCTGGTCCTTATCCTGGGGAGGGAGGGGCCGACCTTTGCCCTGGGGCCTCAGGGATGGGGCTCAGCCAGAGTGCAGCAACTAGAGACAGTGGGGGAAGGTTCAGGCCCTAAAGGCACAGAGCCACCTCGTAGGCAGCTTCCAGGGGCTCTGGGCGCTGGGGGCAAAAATAATCTTTTTGGTGGCAGACTGAGTTGTTTGTCACCAGGGTCACCGGGGTTTCAAACTAGATTGATCTATTTCTTTTTTTTTTTTTTTCTTGCTTTTTGGGTCACACCTGGCGATGCACAGAGGTTACTCCTGGCTTTGCACTCAGGAATTACCCCTGTCCGTGCTCAGGGGACCATATGGGATGCTGGGATTTGAACCCGGGTCGGCCGCGTGCAAGGCAAACGCCCTACCCACTGTGCTATCTCTCCAGCCCCTAGATAGATCTATTTCAAACTGATCTATTTCATGGAAGGAGGGGGGCCATGTGGTCTCCCCAAGGTGAGACATCCATATCCAAGCCCTTTGCACTGCTATCCCCGCCCAGCTCACTTCTGCTGACTAGTCCCGAAAATTGGAATTTTGGCCCAGGCCATGACCACCCCCTTCCTAAATGCCTGTCTACTCCCTGCTGGACGTTTGCAGCCTATAGGCAGCTCCTTATCTCCCAAGTATTCCAGGCATCCTGCTGGCCCAGTGACCTTGGGCAAGTGTCCTTGCTTCTGCTCACCTGGGCTAAGGGGGGTGGGGATGCTGGGACTGTCTTTGGGTGAAGAGGAGGGGGATGCTTGGGGCTTGTCTCCAGAGGGTGCGTCCAAGTATCTGCAGGGCAGTTGGGGGTGTCCAGCTGCTGGCCTGTCCAGCCCTGCCCATCGTTCCTCTGAGGGTACAGACAGGGAGGAAGGGCAGGGCGGCCGCCCTTTGCCCCTGGTGCCAGGCCTGTGCAGGAGCCAGGAACTAGGGTGTGCCCAAATCCTGGGCACAAAGAGTGCTTGGGCAGAGGGAGGGAAGGCCCTGACGAGGCGTAAACCAACCCACTTGATGGTGGGTGTGATCAGGACACCCCTGTGTGGGTGAGTGTCCCCCACACCCCCACTTGGCTAATGGCCCCGTGGAGGGCTCAACCTGTTATCTGGGTCTGGCTGCCCAGCTGAGGTCATGAAGTGACCTTCCTGGCTAGTGGAGCCTGCCTGATTCGGCCATTGGCTACGGGCTTGTGGGCTGCTGCATGCTGGGGCTCAGCCCAGCCTGGTTGCTCTAGGGCAACCTCAAGCCTTGCCATGCCAGCCCCAGTTTTCCAGCTGCACCCCTCTTCCACATCCCCTGGTGCATAGGAAGTTTTGCAGGACTTGGTGTCCCATGAGAAGTCCTGCCGTCCGGGGCTCAGGCTGCTCTAGGCAGTGGCTCTGTTGTCACCTTTAACACCTCAGTCTGTTTGTGCTGTCACCCTGGTGCAAACGGCCAGCCACCTCTTGTTTCCTGTTACCAGGGGGATATGGCACCCAGTACATTCCTACTGCTCTTGGGGCACCCAAGAAGTGACTCAGAAACGGTGAAACTGACACTGCTTCAAGGGCCTGCTGGTCAGGCTTTTTGGCACCGCTGCAAGGCACCTATTATTACTGTACTGTCCAGGGCTGTTGGGAAGGAACCTTAAGAATGGCAATTAAAGGGCGCCTTCCACTTAAACCTCTTGACCGAAGCCAGCACCTCATCTTCGGGCCCTTGTCTCAGCGTTTTCCCAATGCACCAGGAGTGGGCAGGGAGGGACACATGGCCCAATGCCCAAATGGCCTTTCCTCGCCAACCAGGCCCAGCACAAAAGTCCTGGGCTGGTTCTCTGAGTCAGGCAGGAAGGGGCTGCCCTGCCCAGCTCTGGGAACAGCAGCTTTCATGGGTCTCAGGTCATGGCCTCCCCTGGGAGAGCGGGCCCTGGCCTCCCCATTGGTCCCCTTCTATTCTTTGGGAGGGGTGAGGGAGCCAGGCCTCAACCCTCATACCTGGAGGAAGCATGTGTCCCCTGGCACCTCTGCCCAGAGGGAACAGCCCCTACTCCAGCCACTCCTGTCCCAACCTGCACATTTCCTGCTTACCCCTCCCCAAGTCCTGCCCAGTGTTCCAGAAAGGGTTTCACAGTCCTCAAACCTAAGCCTTCCAGAATCTACCTTTCCTTCCCACCCCCGTTTCTCCTCAAATTCAGGATAGTAAGTGTCGATTTCTTCTCTCCAAATTCTCACTGTGCCCCCCCTTTAGGACCCTGGTCACTGTCACTCATGGCAGGACCGCCTAGCACCGTTGCTGGTCTCCCTGCACATCTATCTGGCCCCACACAAACAAATGGATTTAAAATCATGATGGGTGGGGGCTGGAGAGTACAGTAGGTAGGGTGCTTGCCTTGCACGTGACTGACCGGGGTTCGATCCCTGGTGTCCATTGTCACTTGAGAACTACTAGGAATAATTCCTAAGTGCAGAGCCAGGAGTAAGCCCTGAGTATCACCTGGTGTTCCCCCCCCCCCAAAAAAAAATAAGGGGCAGAAGATGTGGCTCAAAGTGGTGGAGCATACACATCTTGCAGGTATAAGAACCCCAGTGCTCCATGAGTCAGGAGTAGCCTTACTGGTCCCCAGTTACAGGGAATGAGTAACCCTTGATGAGAAGGGTTTGGGAGACCTATGGGGTGTGAGGGATCCAACCTGGGCCAGCCATGTGCAAAGCAAGCACCTACCCGTTGTCCTATCCAGTCCAAGCAGGGTGGAGAATTATTCAGCTGCAGGCTAAGGATACATCAGTGTTAGGTCAACATCCCCACACTGATGTTCTTGGGGAGATGGGCAGAGAAACAGGATCCATGCCCCATGCTATGTTAAGTGGTGATAAATATAAGGGAAAAGATTACACAGGGAAAGTGTTCGTGCTATTTTAGCTGAGACAGTCAGGTCTCACGGAGGAGGGATATTTCTGCAGAGGCAACTGTGAGCTTCCCGCACACGCAGTATCCAGGAAGGTGTTAGCAGTGGTGATAACGAGGTCTCACTGGGTACTGGGCTGGAGCACAGGAGGATCAAGGCCATGCATTGGCAGCGTGGAGGGAGCTGCCTAGAACAGAGGCGACAGGGCGAGGTATCTGAAAAAGGGAATGACCACGGACAGGAAGAAGGAAGACTTTCGTGGGTCTGGCAGAAGCCCCAGGAGTCTTGTCTGAGTCAAAATCTGGGCTGGGCAGGGACCGTGTCATTCCCTGCAACCCACACGTAAGCCACTTTAGACTACTCATACTGAGTCCAGTGCTCTCGGACAGGTGCCAACAAAAACTGGTTGGATGAACGAAGACAAGCAAACCTCCCAAAGCCCCTATCTGCCCAGGGAGCCGGGATCGATTCCAACGTAGTTAATGTCGTGAAGCGTTCAGCCACCCCCCTCCACAAACACACACACACACACACACACACACACACACACACACACACACACACACACACAGATCACACGTTCCAGTTCCCGCTTGATTCTTCTCTCTAACACCGCCTGGGAATGTGAGTCCAAGACTTTCAGATGTTGTTCGTCGGGGAAGGGAGGGGTGCCAGGGCAGGGACTTGGGTCGGTCTCGCTGAGCGCCGAAAGCAAGGCCGGGCACACAGAAGGCGTTTAATAAGTATTTGTGGCATTCCTGCGGCGAAATCCATCCCACTCTCCGACAGGTTACGGCCTGACGCGGGGACCCCGCCTTATGAATCATTCATGATTCCGGCCCCGCCCCCCCGCGCGCGCCCGAAGGAGCCGCGGGGGCGGGCGCGCGCGCGGCGGCCGTGCGCAGGCGCAGCGCGGCGCCCGCGGCGTCGGGCCGCGGCGGGAGGGGCGGGGCGCGGGCGGCGGCGCGGGCGCGGGGCGCAGGCGCGGCGGGCAGTGCGCAGGCGCGGGCCGAGGGCGGGCTCAAGCAGCTGAAGCGGCGGCGGCGGCGGCGGCGGCCAGAGGGGCGGGAGCTGAGGCGGGAGCGGACGGGCTGGTGGGCGAGCGAGCGGCGGCGGAATGGTGGACTACCACGCGGCGAACCAGTCGTACCAGTACGGCCCCAGCAGCGCGGGCAATGGCGCCGGCGGCGGGGGGAGCATGGGCGACTACATGGCCCAGGAGGACGACTGGGACCGGGACCTGCTGCTGGACCCGGCCTGGGAGAAGCAGCAGCGCAAGGTGAGCGGCCCCCGGGCCGGATGGGCTGGGCTGGGGCCGGGGAGGGGCGCGGGCGACCCGGGAATCGAGTGGAGTCAGTGCCCGGGCCTCCCGGGCAGGCATCGGCGGGGCCGGCCGGGGCGCCCTGGAGTTGTGCAAAGGAATCGGGCAACTTGAGCGGGGGGATTGGGAGTCTGGAAACATCATGGGCGGCCGGGGAGGGAACATGGAAGTCTGGGAAAAGGAATCCGGGGAGCCCGAGGGAGGCACTGGCGGGGGAGGGAGACTCAGACATGGGATTGGGGCCGAGCATGGGCTCGGAGTGTCGAGAGAGAAACCCGGGGGTCTGGTGTTTGTGGACCCGTGGTACTCATTCGGAGATTTGCAGAGAACCTCCAGGAGGGAGGGGTGCTTGGGGTGCAGAAAGGTCGGAAAGGGATTGGAATTGTGGAAGCTTCGGGCCGGGGGCGTTCTAAAGGGACCAGGGTTCCAGGAGTCTGGAGTTGGGGGTATCTGGAGTGGGGGGGCGGGGGACCGGGAAGAGGCGCGCACAGGGGCCCAGAAGCGGCGCGGGTCTGCGGAGAGGAGGTTGGGGTGCGGGAGTGGGTTGGGGTGCCAAGGAGGGCCGGTGGGACGAATTTTGGGAGCTGTGAATAAGTTTTTCAAGTGAGATGGATTTGGGGTGTCCTGTTCTGAATGGAGGAGGAGATTGGAGGGGGATGGAAGAAGGTGGGGATAAGGCTGGGGACGTTTTTGAGGACGGGCTGGGGAAGAATTCCGGGAAGGTTGGAAAGTTCGGCCAGAGGGAGGCGGAGCTTGGGGGAGAGGTGTTCTGGAAAAGGTGGGGTGGTGGGGGAGCCCCGGATCCGAGGTGGCTGGTAATGGGGGGGCGGGCGGTGGGTAGACGGAGAAAGGAACTGGGTTCTCCTGGAGAGCCTCGTGAAGGGGGAATAAAGAGTTGAGGTGAGTGTCCGGTGGAATCATGCCTTGGCAGGGAGGGGACCCCAAAGCAGGATCTTGGTTCTCTTTGGCCCTGTGGGCTCAAGTTGGTGGATACCCACAGTCGGGAAAGGGAGGTCAGCGGGCTTGGGGGCGGGGACCCAGAGGAAGGGGGCGGTGTGCGGTCCGAGGGGGTGCGCAGCTGATGTGTCTCGCTGAGTGGGTGTGCGTGTGTGGAAGGGTGGGGGCAGGACCTCAAGTTCCAGGCATCCCGTGTGTTCCAGAGATCAGTTTTTCTCCATCTGAGTTTTCCTCCCAGATCTGTCCCTAACTCCCCTGGGGCCAGACACCGGCTCTCTTCTGCCAGGACAGTTCTGTCTTAGGTAAAACTAGGGCTGGCTGAGGGGCCCCTATGTGATTCTGCAAGAATGGGGGTGTGTGTGAGGGGGGCACTGGGGGAAAGGAATTGGTGAAGTCACTTCAGGAACGAGTTGAGGGGAGTGTCGGGGCTTCCAGTGGGGCACGAGTGGTGGGGTGACAGGGAAGGAAGCCTCATGAGGGTGTGGGTCGGTTTCAGGCAAAGTGGCCCTCTGGAGGGGAAGGGTGGGAAGAGCAGCTGTGCCCTGCTGCGTGGGGCGGGGCTGGCATGACCTTGGGTAAATTACCAACCTCTGCTAGAGTTTCCTCATGGACTGGGGGGTGGTGGAGTGCCCTTATCTGTGGCCCCACCTCCCTTCCTTTCTTCCTCCAGGTGGGCAGGTGGGGCGATACCTGCCCTGAAAGTGCTTTTTTTTTTTTTGCTTCGAGGGGGAGAGGGTCACCTGGAAAGGTGGGCAGCGGAAAAGAGACTGGCATGAGATTGTTGCTGTGAATGTGGGCTCTGTCTTTCCAAGTGCCCCTGTTCACCCACTTCTGGGAGTCTGGAACTGGGCACCTTCTCGATGAGTCTGCCTGGTGTGCACCGTGAGGCTAGGGCACCCTCCAGGCCCTGGGCAGGAACCAGGAGTCAGCGGAACCCCAAACACCCGCTGCTATGTGTCATCCTCCCCTTCTTCCTCCAGGAGCAGGCGGGGCTGGGGAAAGGGTGGAAGGGGTGGAAAGGGTGGCGCCCGCACCCTCTCACACCAGCTGCTTTGCATTCTCCCGTGTCCTGCCGCCTACCTACCACGGCACTAGTTACACACAGCTGCTCTGGGGGGAAAGATTGCTTCACTGTTGGATGCCTTTTGGGGGGGAGGGAGGGGGGCAGGCGCCTTTTATGGAGTGGGGCACACGCATGAGGGAGACCCCTGTGGGCCGCTGACTTGCCTCTCCTTTGCGGTGGCATTTCAGGGAATGACACCTTGCCCTTCTAGCCTGGCTCAGGCTGAACCAAGGCCCCGGGGCACGGCCATGGGGCCAGGGCAGCTACAGGCTCTTGGAGCCTGTGGCATTGGATCCTTCTAGGAACCAAGCAAGGCTTGGCCCAGATGAGGTGTGCTGGTGCAGGTGGTGGTTCTTCCCCTGCCCCACAGCCCTCTGCTCTTACTTTGAGGGGACCCCTGTCACAGTGATGCAACAGTTCTCACCTGGGAGTGTCTCCCTGGGGAAAGGGAGGAGGCCTGCTTAGGGCCCTGGGCAAATTCCTGAGCAATTAGAGTTCAGGCCACACTTTCCCCTGGTTTCTGAAAGGCCCCCTCCACCCTCTGGAGAGGCTCCCTGCTGGCATGGGTGGTGAGGGTCAGGGGGCTTTCTTTCTTTTTTTTTTTTGGTTTTGGAGCCACAGCTGGCCATGCTCGGAGTGCTCCCAGCTTGTCACTGTGGGGTTTCCCCTTGGAAGTGGGACCGTGCTATGCCAGGGGCTCAAACCCAGGGCATCTGCGTGCAGAGCATGTGCCCTCAGCGCCAGCTCCAGGCCCCCTCTCCCGTGTGGCCAGGTCTCCTGGCAGCTGCTCCAGGTCTTCCCACCCAGCGAGAAGAAATGTCTCCTTCGCTCAGGGCAGCTGCTTGGAGCCTGCGGGGCCTCCGTGCTTAGAACCTGACCTTTGGCTCTACTGCTCTGGGTGTGAGTTAATTATTTGAGGGTTTTGATGCTGTTTTGTTCTCTTCCAAGTAGGGTGTTTTCTTTTCTTTTCTTTTTTCTTCTTTTTTTCTTTTTAGGCCGAAGAAGATGAGGCCCCAAAGTAGCCATCTGTTATTTTGTTCCATTACTCTGATTGTTTGCCTCTCAGGATCTAAGATCAACAGGGCCTTTGCCGTTTTCAAAATTGAATAATGTTCGACTAACAACAACAACAAACTCTGTTGGCTAGAAACGAGACTGTGGCCATGTCAGGGGGCACGTGTTCTGTTTGGCCGTTTGGGGCGAGGCCTTGCTCACTTGCCAGTGTGCCCTTCCTGTGCCCTCTGTCTTTCTCACCAGTCTTTCCTGATACCAGCAGCAGAGGGGAGATGTGTGGGGGTCCCTCATTGTTCCCCACATTTTCCTGTGGGAAGGCTGAGGTCCAGTCTGTGCCAGCCTGGTGCCATGCCGTGGAGTGCCTGCTGCTGCGTTTAATTCTAGGCGGTTCCGGGCGTGGGCCCTGGGTTGCCTCTGCCTTTTGAAACATCCTCCCTGGTTCCGGCTTCCGAGACTAACAAGGAGGCTCCCTTGGCAGCAGGGAGCTGACTCACTGTCCAGTTGGGAACTGGGACAAATTGGTTTCCTTTAATGGCAGCTGCCTTGAGTGGGCTGCCCTGGGGTGGGCAGAGGAGTGGGGCCAGGCAGGTAAAAGTGGGTGCAAGTGGAGGCTCACATGGGGCAGGGTTGTGGCACAGGAATGCTCCTTCTGCCTTTTCGGCATTACCAAGTCACCCGTGGGGTTCTCTGTGATTGCTCATCAAGATTCAGGTGACACGCAGTCTAGAGGATGAATTTGGGAAACCCAAGAGTTTCTGAGACTCTTGGACCAGTCTCAGTGGGGTGGGCATTTGCCTTGCACTGTAGCCTACCCAGGTTTGATCCCCAGCATTTCCCTATGGTCCCCCAAGCCCCTCCAGGAGTGATTCCTGAGTGCAGAGTCAGGAGTAACCCCTGAGTATTGCCGGGTGTGGCCCCAACCTCCCTCCCCCTTCCCTTGCCAATCTTATTTTTTTCCTCTTCCTGAGAATGATGAGATATGAACGGCTCAGGTTTTTGCTGTACTCATCTGTGATGTGTTGGGAGTTGGGTGCCTTTGACCAGATGGCGGGGCGTTCTCAAAAGGAAAAGATTCCCTGGCTGCTTTCATCTTCTGGGGGGCTGGGGGTATGGGAGAGGAAGGGCAAAAATAATTAGCGAACAGCTGTTTGCCCTGGTGTCACTTGCTCTTTTAAGTTTTCTGAATAGCTCAAATATCAACATGTTGCTCTCTTCCCTGGCTTTGAGTCCCCAATCACTGGTTTCCCCCAACTTGTGTCGGGGCGCCTTCCCTGGGGATGGCTGAGTTCTCCCTGTCACCTCCCCTCACTTTCCTTCCGAGTGTGTTTTACATAATAACACTGGCGCTCAGGTTACCTTGTTGAAGTCCCCCTTCCCTCCTTCCCTTTTTTCATGGAAATAGGAGGCTTGTGATAGCAAGTTGGTAATTCAAGGACTGTGGTAATTGAAACACTGACCTACTAAAAGGTGGGCGGAAGTTTTCTGTTTGGGCAGATACAAAATCCTGACATCCCCGGAGATTGGAAAGAATTGTGGATGTCTCTGGCAAGCTGGAGACTTGAGGACGGGCTTAACCTTTGAAACATCAAAGCCAGTTAGACGGAAACTTAGTTTTACAGTGTGAAAGAGTGAAGGACCAGAAATGGTTATAATGTGTCTCAGGCTGGCAGTGACACTTTTGTTGCCAGTGAAGTTCACGTGTTACTTTGTAGCCCAGATCCTAGGTAACAGAGGGGAAGCTTTGGGACATTTCCAGAGCCCTTTAAATGGCCTGGTTGAAGTGTTGTATGTATGTGTGTGCATGTGTGTACTGGGGGGAGCATGGGCGCAGGCAGGGCCCTGGATGGAGTGGCCAGGAGGAGAGCCCCATCTCCATAGTCTGAGGCAGTTACCCAAGCATTATGCCTTTGGGGGTTGTGTTTTCCTTTGCCTTCCCTCTCACCCCCTTCCCCTTATCAGGCACAGATACATTAACTTGGAGTTTCCTGGGAAATCATATGGTGCTGGGCGTGGGTCAAGCCCAGGATCCCTGATCCCTGGAGCGTCTCTGAAAGCTAGTTGTGGGCTGCTAGAGAGATTGAGGTATTCACCTGGCACGTGGCTGCATCCTTGAGCTGGTTTGAATCCGTGCCGCATAAGCCCCTCCAAGCACTGCAGGCATGGCCCCTGAGCACTAGATGTGCCCCATTCCCCCGCAAAAGCTGGTTGGTATAACTTGGTCACTTCTCTTTAGTCCGAGTGAGTGGCAGTTACTCTTGAAAACAGGGGTCTTGTTCTTAGTGGACATTTGTTGGGGTGTTGTGTGAAAGGGAAGGCTGGCAAGACTTGGGAAACTTTTCCTTGGGGTCCACGCTGACTCCTGCCTTCCTGGTATGAACCCCGTCCTCCAAGGAGTGAGGGTCATCCTGTACGTGAGGGGCCGTGGGCTGCCTGCCCCTCCTTGTCCTCAGCTTTCTCAACTTCAGTCACTTGTGGTATTTCTCTACCCACTTAGACTCTTCTATACATAACAGGTCAGTTTGCCTTTTTAGACTTGTTATAAACGGAAACTGCAGAAGTATGGCAAATGGACAGCCCAGCTCCCATGGCCATAAATAGAAGGAAACTTCCAAAAAAATGAAAAGAGTCGAGAAACAAAGCAGTATTGTTACCTTGCTCTCATGGGGACCCTGCCGGCAGAAGGGTCTGGGCCTGATGCTTTTTCCCTGCCTTGAAAAGGGGGTTGGGTGGGTGCTGGCTGGGTGCTAAGGACTCAGCCATCCAAGCCAACAGTCCCTTTGAAGTAATCAGAAGTAATCAGACAGCTCCCCTGGAGAACCAAAGGGAGTAACCTCACCACTGATTCAGGGTTTATATGCCCTGTGTGGATAACCCTTCTGGCTTCCATGTGCGCTTTGCACACTTGGAAAAGAACTTTTATCAGCTTCTTGGCTCAGGAGACCTTCTGTGAGTGGCAGGAGTGGGTGATGACAGAGCCAGGTCCCGAGCTGGCCCTTTCTCCCCCTGGCCTGGATTCCAACGCAGCCTGCAATAGAAGGTGCTTTGCTTTCCATTGTCAGGTCATTGTTGGGAGGGTTTTTTTTCCCCCCCTAAGAGACCAGGGCTCACTGATGGGCACGAATCGTGAACCGATCACTCGCCTGTCATGCAAAATTTTTCTTAAGGCTTCGGCTTGTCCTGCGAGGGCCGCCTCCGCCACTAAACCACACAGCCACCCCATCTGGGGGGTTGCCGCCTACATTCCAAAAAGGAAAGCAGCGCCCTCCCGCCGAGTTAAGAAAGGCTTATTTAAATGTTTTCCTTCCAAATAGCAGAGCAGAACAGATCCTTTGTCTGCCAGTGGAACTGCTGGGCCAGCGGGCAGGAGTATTTGGTGGTGGCCCTCACCGGCCCGTGGGAGGGACACAGAGAGGGAGGCTGTCTCCAGAGGCGCCTCGCCGGTGTGGCACTGACGGAATGGGACGGAGTGCACCAGCCACACAATCACACTGTGTCTCCGGCTCCCGGCGGCAATAAAGGCCACATTGTGGTTTGGTTTATACTTTGTCAAAGTTCCCCCGAAAGGTGTGGGGCTGAGTGATGTCTGCCACCGGCTTTCTCGTGGGTTTCTCCTTTCATCTTGCGGCTGTTCCGAGCGAGCGGGAGGAAGCTGCAGGCTGGGTGGATGGGAGGTGAGGCGGCAGCGCGCCAGCCTCCACCTGCCGAAGGAACCCAGCGAGGGAACCTGGAGGGAGAGTCGGCCCTGGTCTCAGATCCCTTGAGCGCCGGCTGCTGCTGCCCACCTCTGCTTCCAGCCCCCGGGACCGCCCTCACCTTTCTTCCTTTCTTGTTTTGGAAATACCTGCTTCCTTTTGATGGTGGAGAAGTGCCATGGAAGCGGGCTGGGAGAGAGCGTGCAGGCCACAACCTGCAGCCACAAGCACCCGGAAGGGTCTGTGTCACAGCCCTGCCTGCCCCCCTCGATCCCCGCCATGCAGTGCTGGAGACTGAGTCCCGTCAGCCTCAGCCTTGAGCCCCAGTCTAAATCTGGGTGTGTGGGGAAGGTGTTGCATTGCTGTTACTATGGAAACGGAGTTGCCGACTCACTGTTGGGTGGGGTGGGGGGAGATGGCACGCCTCCATACCAGAGGCAACACTCAGAGCTGGGGCGGGACGGAGCTCGGTTCCTGGGGTGGCCAGGCAGGGAGGCACACCGGCGAGGATGCCCTGGACACCGCTGTTGGCTTTGTGACGGGGACGTGCGCCTTTCCCCTAGGCCTTGGGAATTGGAATCTCAGCTATGTGACTTCTTAATAGCAGGGCCAAATGTGCCTGCATCTCTTGCCTTGCTTTCACAAACACTGACAAATTAAAAAAGAACTACAGTTTCCAGCAGATCTCAAATTCCAGCCCTTCGTTCCATGATAACATTTGAAAAAAATCCACATCCTTCCTTACCCCAGCTCTGACAATAAATAAACCTTTTCTCCCTCGGACTCCCCCCTCCCTTCCTAAATAAGGAAATGAGTGTCTTTGCATTACATTGTGTCCAGTGACAACATTAAAAGCTTTCCACAAAGTGCTTCTTTGGTTGTTGCTGGTGTGCCTGTGCGTGTGTGTGTGTGTGTGTGTGTGTGTGTATGTAATAGGCTTGTATGATCTTCCAGTTCTGGCCTGTGAAGTCAACTCAGTTTCAAAATTCAAAATGTCTGGAAGCAGTGGCTTGCCAGCCTGGTTCAAGGGCCGTGCGATGAATCAACCCTTCTCACTGGCTGTCTGCTCACCAGTCCTGGAAGATGGCCAGAGGTCAACGTCACCAGGATTGTGAGACTTTTTTTTTTTTCACCCAATTCATTTGCAGGGTGCTGCCAAGTTTCTAGGATTTGACTTTCTGTGCAACTGGAAGATCTCTCTCTCTCTCTCTCTCAAAGACTATTTTCAGAGAGACTTGGGGGTCTATAGTTGACCCACTGTGTTGGGGCGAGGGCTGCTTGGTCACTTTGAGAAATCCACCCCGCCTGGTTTTTTCCTTCCGGTTTTGAGCCACACCCAGTGGTGCCCAGGGGCCACCTCCAGCGTGGTGTTCAGGAAACCGTGCCATACCAGAGATGGCACGCGGGTGCGCTCCAGCCTATTGGGCCATCTCCCCGGCCCCCTTCTTTCTCCACTGGAACTTTCACTAGTGCAGACTGTCCGTGAGATAGCGTTCAGGCCATGAGAGTCGGAAGCATTTCAGGCATGATTGGTTCCCGGATCACATGGCCCCAACACAGCGGAAGGCCAGGGAGTGACTCTGAGTTCCCGACTGCTGCACAGAAATACCCCAGAGATTCGAAGGGAACAAGCTTTGACCCTAAGAACAGAAAGTTTAGGGCCCAGAGAAATGGATATATGGCCTGAGCCAGCCTTTCCTCCCTGGCCCTGAGTGCATCTTTGAGTACTGCCGGGACTCGACCCCCAGCACAGAGCCAGGAATAGCCCCAAGCATTACTGGGTGTGGTCCCCAGGGATAAAACCCAAAAAACAAAAAATAAACCCTAGGCAAACAAACGAGTTCACAGTGCACATATGTATGTGTATATATATATATTTTTTTCCTTTTTTTTTGCAGAAGCTACCTTAGGATTGAGCAAGTTTGGGCCTTAACACACACCCTTGCCTAATACGGCCTTGTCAGGGGCCACAGGCTAGAAGGAACCAGCTTTTCTTGCCTAAAAATAAATGCATGTTCCTAGTGAACGTTCCAAGAATAGCTCGGACGTGAAACTCCTGAGTAGCCCGTCAGACGCTATAGGTTTGACTCAGCGTGTAGGCAGTGGCAGGTCTTTGGGGTCCCTTGTCCAGGCTCCACGAGGGGCCACACCAGCTTCGTCTTGTCCACATTACCTGTGTGTGTTCCGGAGCTCCTCCCAGGAGGGCGGGGAGGTGGAGGGCCAGCATGGAGGTGAAGCCGGGCTCTTCAGGCGGGGTTGTGTGTCTGTGTTCAACACCCCGAGTCAGGGAACGGGCGCTCGGAGCCGGGCGGCATGCTGTGTCTGATCTGGAGGCATCCGGAAGCTGTGCGCGCCACAGACAGGCACAGGAAAGGATCCAGAGTTTAAGCCCTTGACCCATGTGCCGGTGCTGGGAAGTCCTTTAGGTTTAAGAGGAAAGTCTTGGAACATGACAAGCCAGTTGCTCCCTGTGAGATAAGAAATGCGGAGCCAGAGAGCCCCGGGACAAGTGGCTGGAGCTGAGGGAACAAGCACATGGTGGCCGCAGGACCCGGGGTGCAGAGAAGGGGGGATGCGGTGGCTTTTGTGGAGCCTCATGGTTGGGAGTGGGGTGACCCGCAGCTGCCACACTCCTCCTCTCCCCCTTCCCTGGGCCAGGGGCTTGTGCTGCTCGGCCCACCCTTTCCTCTCGGGAAAAGTGACTTCTGCAGAGGGAGCCCAGGATGGCCGAGCGGCTGAGCAGTAGGACCTGCGGTCAGCCCCACGATTCCGGCTGCCAGGACACCTGTGTCCGATTAATGGCTTGGGGAGACTCTGGGATCTGGAGTTTCACGGCACTGTGGACTCATGTGGCTTTGCAGCGTCTCTCAGTGAGCTTAACTTTTACCCCAGGAATGAATTCCAGCCCCCGTTGGTCCCGTCAGGAGGCTGCTGGATTTACAAAGCGTCTTGGGGAATGGGTTGAGTCTCCCCGTTGGAGAGTGGGGAGCCAGGAAGCCCTTCCCAGACAAAGGCTTGGATCTCTCTTCTCACCAGCCTTCCACGCAGTATTATTTATTTATTTATTGGGGGAGGCTCTGGACTGGCAGGGGGAGGGCACACTTTGGGGGGCACGCGGGACCATACAGTGCTGGGGACTGAACCTGGGCCTCCAGCTTGCACTCAGCCCCTGAGTCACTCTCCGGCCCTTAGGCTTGTCCCCTCGTGTCCTTGGGTCAGCAGGAGCCGTAGATGGGGCAGCGGCTCTGTGCGGCCCAGCTCAGGTGAGGGTCAGCGTCTGCGCTTGAAGCCACCTGAGAAACACCACGGGTTTTCCCCTGGCCCTCTTGTCAGACTAGTTCTGTGGCTTTTGCTGGTGGGTGTGTGTGTGTGTGTGTGTGTGTGTGTGTGTAGTGGGGTGGGGGTGGATGGGGACACAACGACAGTGACAGAACTTGGGTCTATCAGTGTTGCTCCTGATTTGGGCACTGCAGCCAGCAAAAAGTGAAGTTTCGTGAATCCTCGTGTCCTCCGTGTGTAGTGAGGCTGTGGTGGTGGTGGTGGGGGTTGGGTTTCTGTGCGCCCCCCCCCCCTACTTCCCAGGGAGCACCGGCCTGGGGAAGGACTGCAGAGGGTGATGGCGAGGTGCTCTCCTCCCAGGAGCCAGTTTCCTCTGTCCAGGAGCCGCCTAGAAGAGGAGAGAGGCCTGTGTTTGCAGAAAGGAAACATCCTCCTTGGGGAAGTTGGTTCCAAGTGGAAGCGTGTGCATATGGCGGATGGGAAACGGGTTCGATTGGCTGGAAGTCAGCCCCCTCCCTGGTTTGGAACGAGGCTGTATGTTTCCACGGTGGGAGGTTTATTATGCATTTATGCCGAGCGGAATCCACTCCAAGTTATTCCTGCTGGTAGAGAAGCTAGCCAGGGTGGGGAGGTGTGTGTGTGTGTGGGGGGGGTGGACTCTCATTTTTCCTTCACAAGGAGACTTGAGGGTCTTTTGAAAGACTTTGGTGGTTGTCCCAGGGCCGCACGTCTGTGCTTTGCTGAGCCAACCAGCATCTCGTGTAACCCGAGTTGGGGTGTCGCGGGGCCCTGGAGTCCGGCTCTCAGGTAGAAACATGACCGCCGGGCCAGACAGCAGCCCTGGCCGGGCCCCTCCGCCATGCGCAGCGGGGCCGTGCGGAGACGTGCACACGAGCCTTTGGGGTACAAGAGAAACCGGAGACCCGGTCCCCGGCGCTCACGGTGTAGCTGGGGACAGAGCGAAGCCACACAAGACCGCGGCAGGACATTGGAGCGGCACCCCGGCCTGCTCACAGCCCCCCAGCGTGTCTTGGGAGAGTGGAGGGTGACTCAGGGCCCGCGGGGTCGGACATGGAAACGTTTATAAAGGAGGTGAGTGAGCCCTCTGGAGGGCCGGGCCTCGGCCACAAGGTGGGCCGGTTTCTGAGGGTGCCGCACCCAACCCAACCATGTTTCTTCGCTGCCTCTCCTGAGCAGCCCTCCCTGCTTCCTCCCCCAGGAGCCTGGTCTGTCGGAGGTCTCAAGTCCAAAACCCCAATGGAAGGCCACAGCACCCCAGATCGTGAATCCGTAGCTATGTGGTGCAGGCCAGACCCCTTCCCAGGTGGGGCCTGCTCTCACTTTGCCTCTTGAGGCCTTTGCTTGCTGCCGGCCTTTTTAGAATAGGCCGAAACCCTTCCTGCCATCCAGAGCCTCTCCCCGCCTGGCTGTCCTGCCCCTCAGCTGCCGGGTGCTGCCCGCTGCCTCTTCGTCCTGATGGCCAGCGCTGCTGTCTGAGCTCTTAGGGATGAATGGGGCTGGCTCTCCGGCGGGCCTGCTGCTGGAACGCGGCTGAGGGGAGCCCTCCCCGGGCTCTGCCTGGAGAGTTTACTCTCGCCGGCCAAGCCCGGCTTCCAGGTGCTGTCTATTTAAGTAAATGCCTCAGAGCTGGCTGGTGGAACTTAAAGAGTTCCCGTCCCAGGAAATACTCCAGTTACTCCAGTGTGTTTAAACAAGAAATAGACCAGCTCATTCAGATGCTCATGGCCAAGCGTGTGAGTCAGATTCTGCAGTGCCCTTGATACACGCCTGATAGGCTCTTCCGAAATCCACGTACTCGAGTTGCGCTTGGCCCCGCCGAGAGATAAGCTCGGGAGAGCCGGCCCAGGCCCGGACTCCATGAGGCTTCCCCGGGTCTTTTCTCCCTTAGGATGTGGCCGTGCCCTGCACACTCTGTGCAAGGCCGAGGGAGAGAGAAGGCGGAAGAGCACCTCCTAGGGCACCGCCTGCCAGGGGGAGGGCGAGGGTGGCAGGTGACTCCTGGAGAGAGCCCCAGCACCGTGTGGGCTACTGGGAAACTGCAAAGCTCTGCCCTTGGTTAGGACTTCCCGGCAGAATCTGCCTCCTGACAGGCCTTTGGGGGGCTCTTCTGCCCATAGTCTGAAAGACAGAACTGTCAGGGCGATGGACATTCATTGCGGGAACTGTCTGGGGCTCCTGGGGCTGGAGCTATGGCCCAGTGGGGAGGACGCTTGCCTTGCACGCAGCCGGCCTGGGTTGGATCCCAAGCATCCCATATGATCTTCTGAGCACCGCCAAGGTAAGCCCTGAGCATCACCAAATATGACCCCTCCCCCCAAGCAAAAACAACAAAACCTAAAGGCCGGATGGGACTCCTTTGTTGGGGTGGGGTGCATTTCTTTATTCCTTTTTCCGAAGTGGATTCTCAGGGAGTGGCTGCTGAATACTTGGGCAGAAAAGTTCCTCTCCTGAGCCCATTGGGCAGGAGATGCCCGCCCAGCCAGTGGGTTAGCCGATAGCACCTGGCCTGCCCACTGGCCACGGGAGGCAGCTCAGATGTCGCAAGGATTCAGGCTGTCTGCCGGCCTGGGGCAGTGGCAAGCAGGGGGGGTGGGGAGTGTGTGTGTGGCGCGTTGTTGCTGCGTTCTCTGACGCGCCCCAGCAGGGTGCTCCCGACACCCTAACTGCAGCAGAGTCAGGAGGAAGTAGGAGGTAGGGGTGGGGAAGGGTCAGGGGGTCAGGGTTCCACTCCCCACCCCTGTCTCCTGCAGCTGCCTGCTCCATGGCCTTGGTTAGCCTGTTGTCCTGAAAAGGGCCCAGCATGGCCCCCTCCGCCCCTCGGAAGTCTCGGGTCAGTGAGATGATAAATAGTGTGCCTGACGCAAGCACGCGCGTGGCCCCTGCTCAGTGAACACAACCATGCCTGTGGCCAGCGCTCAGTGCATACAGCTCTTCCGTGGCTCGTCCTCCTGCACCGGGGGTGGGGTGGGGGCTGCTGTGGGCGCCTCCTCCTCAAAGGAGTGGAAAGGGCCCAAGGGGCCTGGGCAGCTCAGTGGAAAACTCAAACACGCTCCTCCCTCCCTCCTTCCCCCCACCCCGGGAGTTCCAAACCTTAAAGCCAGCCAGCAGCTTCAAAAGTCACATCCGGCAAGTGGCTGCTTGCAAGTGACGACCACACCCATGGCGTCCCATGTCCTCGTCACCTGGGAGGTGGCCACTGGCCTCCAGGCCCGAGTGCCCCCAGCTCACCCAGGTCTGTGTCTGGCTAGGCTCTGTGCAGCACAGGTCAAAGCTCGCCCGGGTGTGACTCAGCTTCTTACCAAGTTTGGGACCCTGGGGGCCTCCTTCACTCTGGCCCCTGCCCCCCTAAAGTTCCCTGTTCCCTTCATGGAAAGAACCTGCAGTCTGGGGTTGGTCGGTCAGGCCACTGTCTCCCAACAGGCAACGCCCCACTGCCCCTACACCGCCCCCCCCTGCTGGCTGCCTCCAGATGCTGACCCTGGACTGGAACCTTCTAGAAGGCTTAGCTGCCCCTTCCAGACTTTCTTCCCCCCGAGGTGTGTGCTTCACGGGCCTGCCGCCCGCTCCTTCCTCCTTCCTCCCACCCCCCCTTCCCGAGGTCACTTCCTGATGCCATTCTTCAACTTAGCCCCTATCCCCCCCAAAAGCAATCAATTCCACGACCTAATAAGGCAAAAGAATGAGGAGAATGTCCGCCTCCCAGCCTCTCCCCTAACAGGGCGCAGGCCCACAGCAAATTTGGAAAATGTTACGAGGGAGCAACAACGGAGTGGTGTTGGGGGTGTGTGTGGTGGTGGTGGTGGTGTGTGTGTGTGTGTGTGTGCGCGGGGGGGCTGCCCAACCCATTTCAGGAGCTGCCCATTGTTGGCGTGAGGAGGGGCCTTTCCGGAGGGCCACCCTGGTGCTTTTCCAGATCCCCTCCTTGCCATACATTAAAGTGTGTGGAAAGGCCTAGTGGCCCCCCCCCTGCCCCCCTGCTGCCTGCAGGGCTGGGATTCGCACAGCTGGAACCAGGGGCACCAAGGCCTTGGGATGCGGCAGGTCCAAGCCCTCACTGCTCCGAGAGATGAGCAGTTTTCTTCCCTTTGACCGTGCCAGGGTTAAATTAGCCTGGGCGTTAATTAAAACTTGTCGGCACTTATAGCGTGGAGGGTTGGGGGGGGTGCAGAAACCTGCCTCCCCCTCCTGCCTTATTCTTCCAGGCAAATCCACCCTCTCACAAGTTTCCATTCTCCACTGGGGAGGGGCGCTGGGGCTTGGGGAGAGGGGCCTGCCTGCTGGGGCCAGAATTACTTTGTCGGGGAAGGGAAGGTCATGCTCAGTAATTAACCTGAAAGCTGTGGGGAGGGGGAGGCGAAGGAGAAGCAACGGGGCCTAAGGATGTGCCAGATCTTTCAAATTGCTAATTATCAGCAGGCATGAGGTCATCCGTAAATATATCTAATTCTTTAGCTATAATTAAGGTACTCATTAAAAGTGCAGGGAAGTTTTTTCCCCCCCCTTCTTCTTCTTCTTCTTCCAAAGGAAAAAATACAAAAAGCTTTTGTTTCCACTTGACAGGATGGCTCAGAACAGGCCGAGGACTCCAGACGCAGGACTAGTTTCCTGCCTCAAGAGCCTTTACAGGAAACTCAGTGCAAACAATATTGGTGACCCTGCCAAAGAGGCAGACCTGGGGTGATGTCATTGTCCGCCATCGCTGTCACCGCTGGGTCTAGGGGTGGGGTGGGGGGCGTGCAGGGCTGGGGATTAAAAACTGAGCTGGTAAATGTGAGTGCGTGTGGTAGGCGCCAGGAGAGAGGGTGTCGGCGGCGGGCGGTGGCCGGGAGAGAAAGGAACTCCTAGTGGTGGGGTCTTTGAGGTATCCTTAGCTGCTAGGTTCAGTTTTTTGTTTTTCCAGGTTTTAAAGGGAAAAAAAAATTCTATTTATGCTTCTGAAAACATGGTTGCTTTTTTCAGTCGCACCTTTTTTGGGACTCTTCTCTCCATGGAGCACTTGCTTTCTTGGGCGCCTGGTGCAGGCTGGGTGCTAAGTTAGGCATGAGGGCGATGCTGGCCGAGACTTTTTTCTTTTTTCTGCCACACCTAGCGGTGCTTAGGGGTTCCTCCTGGCTCTGCACTCAGGAATTATTCCTGGCGGGGCCTTGGAGACTCTTAAGGGGTGGAACCTGGGTTGGCCAAGTTCAAGGTGAACGCCCTCCCCGCTGTACTATCTCTCTGGGTGAGGATATGCTCCATTGGGAAGGCTGGGAAACTGAGGCTCAGGTTCCCTCCAGCCTGTCTGTTTGCACCACAAAAACCAGTGCTGGGGAGCGACCCCGGGTCAGCGAGTTGGCGCTCTCCGTCGCTCTTCTTTCCCATGTGCCTCAGGAACTGTCTGGAGCCTCTCTGGGGAAAAAAAAAAAGGGACAAGCTTTGCATCTTGTCATTTTTCTTCTGGTTGGAAGTCTAACCGAGAAGCATAAACACAGCCTTAAAATGAAAGCAACAAAAATAAACTCGAACCAGCCCTGCGTGAAGACATTCATGCGAAATATGCAAGCTGGCTTACTATTTATACGGAGGCAGTCCGCGGAAGATCCGGCCTGCTTGGGGAGAGCCGCCTCTGTTGAGGGGCTGCCTGTTCCCTTAGAATTCCAAATAAACCAGGACCCATTTCCTCCTCCAATGGATGAGGCTGTAATGCGGTGTCTCGTTTCATGCTTTGCACAGTTTAGCATCTTGATGAAACCTCTGAAATGCTAATGCTGGGGCCTGTGCCCCTCAGGAGCCCCTCAGAAGTGCTTCCCTGCCTCCTCCCCTTCTTAGGAAACATCCAGAGGGAAGGGGAGGCTTGAGTCCTGACCCGCTGCTCCTGAGACTCTCACATCCTGTGGGCCCTTCTTCTTCTGGGTTTTCTTTTTCTTTCACCCAGACGCTTGGGTGTGCTTAGCGCTCTCTCAGGAAAGGAAACCCAGCAGACTGTCACTGACCTGTCCTCCGGATGGTTGCCTTGTGGGGCCGTGAGCCCGACGCTGGGACGACAGGTGGGGTGACAGGTGGATGTGATGGTGGCTTTGGTCCACAGTGGTGCGGTCCGGAGAGGGCCTCATGACCTCAGGGCTGCCTGCTGTCTGTCAGTCAGCTTCCAGGTTATTCCCGAGGGTTTGGTTCTTGCCCTGTCAGTTTTTTTTTTTTTTTTTGCTTTTTTGGGTCACACCCAGCGATGCACAGGGGTCACTCCTGGCTCATGCACTCAGGAATTACTCCTGGCGGTGCTCGGGGGACCATATGGGATGCTGGGATTCGAACCCGGGTCGGCGGCGTGCAAGGCAAACGCCCTACCCGCTGTGCTATCACTCCAGCCCCCGCCCTGTCAGGTTTTTATTTTATTTTATTTATTTGTTTAGTCAGCTTCCCAGAGCCTACAAGCTCCCTTGGATCCCGCTTTCCCAGATCTGCCCTGCAACACGGGAAGGGGTGACCAACCTGGCCTGATGGCTGTGTCTCCCAGCCAAGAAAGGCTTTGCAGGTGACCCCGTTGAAGGCCTGGGGCCTGGTCGGGCTGGCATGGACGGTGGAGGAGTGCCTGGGAGCCACGCACTGTTACCGGGGTGGTGTGTGTGCGCGGCCCGGGGGAGCCGGCGCTGGTGGCAGGAAGCACAGCCAGTGCCAGGGGACTTGCAGTCACCCTCAGGTCATGCCAGCTGCTGCTGCTTCTGCTGCCTCCCGCCCTTAGTGCCACATCTTAGCGGTAATTGGCAAGAAGATGAGCACAGGTGGCTTTAGTGAGTCCCACTTCCCGGGGGTGGCATCCTGCTGTCCGTAGCCCTGGGGACTTTGGGAACACTTCGGAGTGTGGACACACTTGGTCCATGAAGCAAAGACTCCTGAGCAGCTTGTTACTTTGTATGTGTGTGTGTTTTTGGGGAAATGGCGGGGGGGGGGGGGGTGGGTGGTTTGGGCAGTGCTCAGGGCTTACTCCTAGCTCTGTGCTCAGGGATCACTCCTGGAGGGGGTTGGGGGACCCTACGGGGAGTCAGGGATTGAATCCAGGTTGGCCACGTGCAAGGGAAGCGCCCTCCCTGCTCTACTGTCACTCTGGCTCCAACGCCTCGGTAGCCTGAGGTAGGAGTTGGGGTGGCGGGGAGCCCTGCCAGGAATCTCCAGGCTGGCTCTTTCACACAAGGAAACTCGAGCGCTTTTCTGACCTCGGGTGCCAAGAGCTGCTCCCTCTTTCCCACCGACCAGGTGGTGGGGGGTCATTCCTTCAGGTCCCTGAGAGCCAGCCCAGTATCTGGCTTGTGACCTCCCCCCCCCCATTTCCCTACTTGGATAGGATTTCTGGAGAGAATGTTTCTTGGGTGCCCCCGGGAAATGGGGTGTTTCCGCCCCTGGGTCTCACAGGCGCCCTGCCCTGGTGTGTACCTTTTCAGTCCAGATTGGGGGATGGGGAGGGGGAAGTCCTGCCCTTTGGGCCACGGTGACAGGCATGGATGTGGCGGCTCCTGGTTTTCTTTGGGAGCTGAGGGGCTGTGGTCCTGGGTGACGGTCGAGCAGGGGACAGATGCCGGGCAGCAGCCCAGGAGCAGTGGGCGCGGCCACGTGTGGCTCCCACAGAATGTAGAGATGCAGACCTGAGGCTTCATTTTCTGAGACCGTGAACGCTCATGGAGCTGAGTGCTCAGCTTCCGAAGAAAAAGAAAATACAGGGAGCCGACAGAATGGGGCCTGCCTGGCTCCCAGAGCCTTCCTCCGTGCCCCCTGACCTGTAGCATTTGTGTAGTCTTGATCCCGCCTCTGGTCCCTTCTTCCCTTTCCACTGCATTGCTGCCGCCTTAATCCTCTTACCGAGAGGGAGAAAATCCAATCCGTTTCCTTTTGCTGCTGGGCGCCTGTGCCCCTCAGGTGGCAGAAAGGATGGCCAGACATGGCACGCCCGCTCCCTGCCCCCTGCCCTGCTTTTTTCTCTCTGGTCTTTTCGCTTTTCCACACACGCATACAGCGATGGTGCCTCGGGGTCCCCCAGCATGCTCGCAGTTTGGGATCTGGTTCCATGGTCCCTGTGAACAAAAATTACGGAAAGTTTTGCTGTTGTTTTTGCTTTAAAGGGGCCCCAAACAGCACATGGCACACCCATGCAGCGGCATTTCTTCCTGGTACCACCACCTCTGGCATTAGCTGCTGTCCACAGCATCGGTCTCACTTGGGACTTTGGGAAGGTCCCGGCCACGCAGGGTTTGTGAAGGAGACCCACTCCGGGCACTCTCGATGGGAACTCTCGCTGCGGGCGGGTTTCTGAAATGTAGTGGGGGCTCTAGGTGGGTAGAGCCCTTGTTACCTTTTGAAAACAGCTTTGGACATTCATTGATGTGTGGGGTGGTTGTTGCTTTTCTAAACTCCTTTATTTTTTTTTAGTTCTTGGTTTTGGGGCCACACCCCGGTGGGCTCAGGGGACCGTACACGGTGTCAGGGATTGAACTCAGGTTGGCTGCATGCAAGGCAAAGACCCTTGCTATCATTCCGGCCCACTTTTCCGAAGCCTTTGCTGCATTCCCCGTCAACGGGTTTATTGGCCCTCATAGAAAAGGAACCTCATCAAACTGTGCCTTTGGAGCTGTCTGTCTGGGAAAAGCCAGGAAACTCCCCATAAAGGCATCGCCCTCAACTTCAACTTTTTTGGACTTTGTTGCCTCCGCACTGGCCTAAGTATTTCCTGACTCGATTGTTTTCTCAAGCTGGCCTCGGGTCCTTAGATGTTGTTTGTGTGCCTAGAAATAGCCAGAGGAAAAATGGTTGTCGTGCTTTGCATTGCTCCCTGCCTCTCCGTGGATGGAAACTCTTGCAAAAGACTCAGGCTTCTCAGCCCCCCCCCACCTCCGAATTGGGGGTGGAGAGGGTGGTAGCACCCGCCCTCCCCCCACCCCACCTGTTGACACTCACAGCAGGGGCTGCCATTGCCCCACTGTCCTGAGCAGGAGTGAGGGCCTTTGCACCATGGCAGCTCACGAGAGATCCATGAGGGCAGAGGCAAGCCCTGGGCTGCTCCCCAGTGGCCAGTGCTGGCAGCATGTGGGCCGCACAGGAGCACTTCTGTAAGTCCATCTCTGCCCCCTTCCCGTGGCTCTGGGCTAAAGGAAGGAATTTGAAGGGGAGAGGGGAGGGGGAGTAACAAACTGATAAAGGAGATGCCTCCCTCTTTCTCTTCTTTGCTTAGTCACGATAGATCCCAGCGGAGAGGGAGAGGTTGGGACCAGCGTGCCTTGAGCCTAGGTCCAGGATGGACCATCAGCAGGGCCCCTGAGGAGATGGGGACAAAGTAAATGTTCTCAGTTGCTTGCCGCCCAGAGGGGGTGGGGAAAGGAAGCCCAGAGAGGGGGCCCAGAGGGGGTGGGGAAAGGAAGCCCAGAGAGGGGGCCCAGAGGGGGCCCGGCAGTAAACAGCCAAAGTGCCCCTGACTTTTTCTCTCCTTTTTGTTTTTGTTTAGGAGGTCATACCTGGGAGTACCCAAACATTGCTCCTGGCAGTGCTTGGGAATACTGTGGTTGCAGGGTTTGAGCCTGGGTCAGCTGCACGCTGGACAAGCTGTCCTATTGCTCTGGCTTCAAACTGACTGTTTCTGTTTGGCCGACCCCCCATTTTGGAAGCACAAAAAGCAAAGCAACTGAAACGTTACTTGCTGCCTGCTTCCCTGGAGAAGGAATACACCCAACTAGGAAGTGCCCCCCCCATTGCTCCCAAATAAAATGTCCCCCCCACTATTATTTCAACCGAACAGAAAAGAGCCTCCCCACTCCCCACCTTTTGCTGGGGTCCCAGGGAGACTTGCCATTCACTCGGCAGAAGGCTTTAGGGGGAACTTCTGAGATGGTGACAGAGAAGGTGGATCTGGGAGTGAGCAGGAGTGTGTGTGGGGGGCAGTGGAGAGTCTGGGGTGGGGGTATCTGTGCCTTCCAGGCCCCCCAGGTGTGAGATGAGACCAGAAGCTGCGCCCCTAGAGCTGACGCCATGTGAGGACCCTGGGTTTTTCTCTGGGTGCAGTGGGGGCGCGTTGATTTCCCAAGTCGCTGCTCATGGTGGCTCTGCACTCCCCGAGTTCCAGTGGACACCAGTTCTGTTTCAGCTTCGCTGTGTGGCTGTGGGGGCTTCGGGAAGGGGTGCACGCTCACCTGTCCTTTTTGGGTGGGCTTTTTCTTTTTTGTTTGCTCAGGACTTAACTCCTGGCTCTGTGCTCAAGGGACCACTCCTGATTGGGTTCAGGGATCATTTGTGGTGCCAGGGATCAAACCCAGGTTGGTCCCCATGTGAGGCGAACACCTTACCAGCTGTTCCTTCTTTGTCCCCTGGCCTGTTCTTTTAGGGAGGGTTGGCAGAATTTGGACCACACCTGGTGATGCTCAGAGGTTACTCCTGGCTCCACTCAGGAATTACTCTCTCTCTCTTTTTTTTTTTTTTGGTCACACCCAACGATGCACAGGTGCACAGGGGTTACTCCTGGCTCATGCACTCAAGAATTACTCCTGGCGGTGCTCAGGGGGCCATATGGGATGCTGGGAATCGAACCCAGATTGGCCGTGTGCAAGGCAAAACGCCCTACCCATTGTGCTATTGCTCCAGCCGCAGGAATTACTCTTGACGATGCTCAGGGAACCCTGTGGGCTACCCGGGATTGAACCTGGGTCAACTGTGTGTAAGGTAAATGACCTCCCCACAGTCCTGTAGCTCTGGCCCCTGCCCTGTCCTGTTGTGTCGAGAGGGCAGATCCTTCTCCAGCTTAGGTATCACCCTGTCTGGCTTGTGCCTCCCCACCCTCCTCCACCCTGTTCACCTTGGGATGAAGAAAGGGTCCTGAGGGTCGCAGATCTCATGACACATCTCTGCCCACAGGCCTGGGTGGCCCCCAGTGCCCTGGCTGTGGAGGAGGCACAGAGGTGACGGTGATGCACAGGGATGCCCTGCCTGGGCCTGTCCCCTTGTCCAGTGGGATCGGGGCTCTGAGCTGTGCTGTAAGCAAGTTGGGTGGGGGCGGGGGGGTGCTGCCTGGGTTCTGGGGCCAGCCTCCCCTCCACCCAGCCTGCCCTTATATGGCGAGCCGGCTGGGGACAGGTGACGGCAGAGGGGGTGGCTTTCCGTGTTGCTGGTGGGAGGTGCCCTGCCGCATTCCTTCTCAGACAAGCACGAACTAGATACTTTTGAAATGGAAGGTCTGAGACCCGCCAAAGAATTAATCCCGGGCTGAAAAGCCTATGGTGAGGGAGCAGCCAGCCTGGCTGGGGTGTTTGTTGCTTTTTAATCAGCCCAGAAATCTCCCTCTGGGGGAGGAGGATCTCCTGGGCCCAGGGCGGAGGCCTCCAGCTGTCCAGGGCCCAGTCCGACCTGCTATCAGGTGCCCTTCGGCTGCTGGTGCCGTGTCAGCCCGGCCGTGTTACTTCCTGGTTGAAAGGGCAGCCGCCCGTGGCCCTGACCCTTCCTTCGTGGCCCGACCTGGCCCAGAGGCCACTGAATAAAGGGGGAATTGCGGGCGTGCATGGTTGGGTCCAGCGGAAGCTGGCTCCAGCTGCCCTGCAGGACTTTCTCCTGCATGTAAACTTGGCTCCTTCCGAACACGGGCTGCGTCACCAGACAGGCCTGGACACTTGAGCCTGGCCTTGGACTGCCCACCGGGGCACCAGTTGCGAGTTGGCCAGGGGTGCTGGGGTTCAGCGAGGCCCTGGACTTCGGCACATGGCCGAGATGGGGACTCTGGCTGGTGCAGTGCGGATCGCTGCTCTGAGGCCGGGAGGGGTCAGCTCACCTTCCCGGTCCCACCCGGAGCCCAGCGTCGAGGAGGAAGACTATGGAGCTGCCTGCAGAGTGTGCCCGTGTGTGCCAGGTGGCCTGGCTGGAGATGTGGAGGGCGTCCTGGAAAGGGACTCCGAGGAAATCCAAGGAAGCCTTCATGGGCCTGGCCCCGGTGGTCCCTAGCCTGAGTGACCTGGGAGGCTCTGGTGTTCGGGGCAGACTGGACCTTGTCCCAGAGAACCGCAGCATTCCTGGGAGCCGGCAGAGGTGTCCGGTGTCCTGCGGAAGGCCTCGGGCCTCCTCCCGCTGGGAACTGGCCACCCCACGGGGCCTGCGGGCCGGATGTGGGCGGAGAACAGGAGTCGGGAAGGCCACGCAGCCACTTTCATCTCAGGAGTGCCACGGCCCCACTGAGGCTGCCCCGTCCTCCTGTGTGGGAGCACAGCCAGGGGTCCCAGACTCCAGCGGGGGGACTCCTCTAGCCCCCCAGTCTCTCTTGCATGAGGACAACCTGCTTATCCGTAGGGCAAGCCTGGAAGGCTTCCTGGCTCTGCAGTTGTGGGGGGTTCTGTTTCTTGCCCTTCCCTAGGTGGGGGACCTCCTTCCCCTCACTCCCCGTGTGGCAGCGTCTCCTCTGAGTTTCTGCTCCAATAGGGGATGGCTGATGCCCCCTGAGTCTGCTCATGAGCTCTAGCCATCCTTTGCTCTCTGCACCCTGCTCTCCCCAGGCCCCGAGGGAGGGACTTGGAAGCAGAGTTGGTCTGTTTGTCCGCTCCCGAGTTGCCAGCAGGTGTAGGGGCAAGTCTCAGGCAGTGATGGTGTGCAATAAGGATTTATTGGGTGAGTGGGCACACAGCCAGACAGGCAGGTGGAACGGACCCTCCACCCCCTGCCGTCCCCCCACTTGTTCCCGCATCTCCACTTGGACTTGAGGCCGAGGTCAGTGCCCTCCCCGCCCCCCACCTCCCCCAAAGAAAGAGAGTCTCAGGCCAGCTCACCTACGGGCCAGCCTGCTGCATCTGAGCGCCCCCAGCAGCCCCCTGCCCCTGCTCTGCAGGTCCTTGGGGACATTCCTGGGGGTTGCCAGCCGTCCTTTTGAGGTGCTGCAACAGTCCCGGTGGCCCTGACCAGGGGAAGGTGCTTTTCAAGTGGGGATGCGGGTGGCCCCCCTGAACCTAGGAGTGGCAGGGAAACCATTGCTGGACAGAAGAGGTATGGATCTGGAACTCGGGGGCGTGTGGCAATGAGACATTCGGGCGGCTGCATGCGGGAAAACCACCTTCTCTTTCCAGGCTTGTCCTTTTTCCGCAGATTTAGCTCACCTCAGCCTCACCCAGCAACTGGGGAGCCCAGGGACACTGCCAGGGCACCTTGGCCAGCCGCCCTCCTGACAGACAGGTTAGCACTGTGCCACATCCGGGGATGGCCTTTGAAGGAGACAGGGGCCGGTAGTCGGGGGGGAAGGGGCCACTGTTAACGGGGTATCAGTGGGGAATTTGGTGCCATGGGAAACCTGGAGATCTCAAGGTGGGGCCGGCGTGGGCGGCAGGATCTGGCGGCTCCCTGGCATTGTCCTGGCATTGTCCTGACCACAGCACCCAGAACGCCTGCCCTGTCCCTGCTGGCGCCTGGGCATTGGCTGCCACACCCTCCACACCTCCTTCCCTGTCTGCCGAGCCCCGCTCTGTCCCGAGGCCAGGCCCCGGGGACCTTCTCTCCTTAGGGGAGACAAAGCCAGAGACTGTTTCTCCTTTGAAAGGCAACTTTGTCTGTCGGGAGGAGAGTGACAGGGAAGAGGTGGCTTATGTGTTGGTGTGTGTCTGCGGATGCATCGCGAGGGGAGCTTCTGAAGGGGGCCTGTCTGCTCCCGCAGCCTTTGCTGCCTGGATCACGGGCAAATGAGGGGAGCTGGGAAACACGGTGGGAACACTTGAAGGGGCTCCGGGGCCCCAGCGCTTACCTGGGGAACAGTCTGGACTGTGGCCCGCACGCTGGACTGGGTCTGGGGAAAAAGTGGCTCCCTGAGATGGCTGCCTTCTGTCCCCAGGGGCTGGAGGGGCACCTCCTCCTCTGCAGGCCTTGGGCACCTTGGATGTGTTGTGGTGGTTGGGGAGACAGGTCCCTGCCGTTTCTCACCTCTGCAATGTGAGAACCTTGCGCGCGCGCGCGCGCGCGCACACACACACACACACACACACACACACTCTTGCAGAGAGCATGTAGAAATTATGGCACATTAGAGGTAGAATCGTGATATACCTGTCGCCCAGAGTCAGTGATGCTCAGTGTTTTGCCTAATTTGTTTAATTAGCTTCTCCCAATACCTCCTCCCATCCCAGAGTATTTTATTTCACAAACCTATTTGTCATCTGGGGCCACGCAGAGTAGTATTCAGGGCTATCTGGGCCGGTGTTCTGCGGGACCGTGCGGTGCCAGCGGTGTGTCCTGGCCTCCCCACGCAGAGCTGCGGTCTGCCCCGTCAACACCAGGCCCGGGGGCCGTGGTACCGGGCTCCAGCCAGGACACGCGTTCTAACCTGGGAACCACAGCTCATAGCTGACCCTTGAGAAATGCTTTTTCTTGGGGCTAGAGCTGTGACCAACTTGGGTTTGATCCCCGACACCCCATATCCTCCCCCGAGCACCGCCAGGAGTGATCCCTGAGTGCAGAGCCAGGAGTAACCCCTGAGCATTGCTGGATGTGACCCCAAAACAAAAAGTGCCTTTTCATTCCTTCCCTTCCACTTTGTTGTCACCAGTTGCATTGTGGGGAGAGGAGAAATGTCACACACTGGTGGCATTGCTCACTGGGACTCGGACACTTGCCGCCCCTCAGTTCCAGTGCAGGAAGGGTTGGGCCACACCCAGCAGTGCTCAGAGGTAACTCCTGGTGGCACTTGGATGCTGGGGATTGAACCAGGTCAACCACCTGATAGCGCACGGCTTAACCCACTGTGGTGTCTCTCTGGTCCCTCTCGCATGAGTCTTCCAGACAGCCCCAGACGTCTTGGAATGTTCCTGTATGTCTCTGAGATGGATGTGGATGTATTTGTTTTGTTGTATAATTAGTACCATTATAAATACAAACCCTGAATCCATCCCCTTGGCTGGTCTTGGCGGCATTCTCCGGTCTCCTTGACTCTTGCCCTTCACTCCATCTGCCAGTCCTTTTTCTCTGCTCACCCCCCAAACGAGGAGGGGTGGGGGGCCTCCACCCTGTCCTCAGACATGCTCTTTGCCTGGACCCCACGGGTGTCTGTGGGGAAGGCCCCCCGGTGCTGGCTTCAGGAACCAGCCACTTTCCTGTGTCATTTCTGTACCAGCGTCTGCCTCCATGAGACTCTGAGGGATTCAAGGTCTTGGCTCATCCTGTCTCTTCCATGTCCGTCATGGCCGGAGCACGGGTGAGGCGGGATCAGAGCGTTTGACATCCTGGGATCTGACTGAGGGTTCACAGACACCCCCACTCCCAGGAAGGCGGTTTCTCTGCCTTGCTCTGGGCTGAACATTGCCCTGCCTTCTGGGGAGAGCCCTTCCAGCCCCTCACTCCGAAACAGGCACCGAGTGTTAGTTACAGCTCAAACATCTTCCGTGGCCACGCTCTGGTCCTCCCTCGGGGCCACATCTCGGCACAGACCAAATCTTCATTACTGCCTCCAAACGCAGCGCTGATCGGGGCACCCCTGCCCCTGCCCCACGCCCCTGCCCAAGTGCTCGTGCCAGCTTGGTTGGTCCCTGTTACACCCTCGGTGTCCAGCTCTCGCTCCCACACTGGCCTTCAAGCAGGCGCCTTCTGGGTGGTCTCAGTGGCTTTGTGGTCATGATTTTCCCAAGATCCCCCTTCCATTTGGGGGGCCCCTCAGTACCCCCAGTTATGGGAGAGCAGCTGCTGAGTCCCTCTGCTCGGTGCCCCCTCACCCCCCCCCACCCCGTCCTCCCCGGTCCCGGGACCCCTGCCCTTGGGTGGGTCTTTGCACCTGGCTGAGACACCTTCCTCCTGGGTCAGCACCCATCGGAACAGAGCTCCGCTTTCCAGGGCGGCTCCGGTGTCCACCGACCTCTGCTGCCCTCAGCTCACACTGCCTGCATGGGCCTGGCTCCCTGCCGCCCCTGTCCTGCCAGACCTTGGGCTCCCAAACAGTGGCCCCTCCCCAGGCCCTGGCCTGTGGTTCTCTGTCCTTGTCTAGACTCGGTTCCCCCCAGCAGACAGGGAGCAGCTGAAGGTGGGTGACCTCCTTGCAGGTGCTCTGTTGGCCGCAGAAGCTTCTTAGTTGCCGGAGGAAGCTGGCTGGTTGTCTGTCCCCCGTCCCCCCCTTCCCCAACACACCCACACAAACACACACACACACACACACACACACACACACACACACACACACACACACAGTGTCCTGGGAACGCTGGGAACACATACACACACAGTGTCTGCCTCCTGCCGAGCCAAGGATCAAAGGCTCCGGCGGAGGGGAGCACGGCCCTGGGCTCCTGGCTTGCAGTCAGGGAGAGCAGAAGCTTCCCGTGGCTGTCCCGGCCTTGCTGCGCCCTCTCCCTGCTCATGGAGGGCCTTCCGTGGAGGGCCCGAACCATTCGGGACAGAAGTTAGCCTGGCAGTTTCAAAGTCAAAGCAGGACTTTTGGGACCAGAGCGATAATACAGCGGCTCAGGCCCTCGCCTTGCACGTGGCCGACCTGGGTTCAAATCACCAGAGCCCTGTACTAGTCCCTCGAGGACCACAGAGCCGGGAGGGAGCCCTGAGCACAGCAGATGTGGCCCCCAGACGTGCAGGATCGCAACCCAGCACAGCTGCTTTCCACTCTGAGCCCCGGAGCCTCTCTGTGGTTAAGACCACATGAGCCGCTGAGGGGGGCCTGCCCAGGGCTGCCCGGGCCCCGCCAGCTGGTTCTCTGCTGGCTGGAGTGCTCCCAGTGGTGCTCTCTCCTGTGAAGCCCAGTAGGGGCCACTCTCAGGCCGGGGTCTTCAAAGAAGGGGGCGGGGTGGGTCTCTGTGTGGGCTTCGGCCTGGTGCGGGCAGGGGGCTGCCTTCCCGTCCTCTCCCTCTTCCCTGCGCTGAGCCCCCCACAAGCCTCAGGGGTCTCCCTCCCCACAGATCTGGCCAGGCTGCTCCCCAGAGCACCCTCCGTGGCTGCTTGGAGTAGAGGTCGGGGTTCTGCCTGTCCCCTCACCCTCCCCAGAGGCCTTTCCCCCTGGGGTGAGCCCCCTCCCAGGCCCTCAGCTGGTGAATGCTGCCTGCCTGTGTGTGTGTCTCTGTGTGCGTGTGTCCATGTGTATGTGTATGTCTGTGTGTCTGTGTATGTGTGTCTTTGTGTATGCTTGTGTCTGTTTGTGTTTCTGTGCATCTCTGTGTGTTTGTGTCTCTACGTGTCTATCCCTGTGTGTGTGCCTCTGTGTGTGTCTGTGTGCATCTGTGTGTTTGTATATTGTGTATATCTCTGTGTGTCTGTGTCTGAATCAGGGCTTGGGCAGCCGGGGCTGGAGGAGCCGGTGCACCGTGAGAATGAGTGAAGGATTAGGTGGTGCAGGGTGGGGTGGCGCCTGATGCGGGGACCCACTGTGCTGCGCTGGTCCCCTGTGGTGGCGGTTACTTGCACCTGACTGCTGGGTCCTGTGTGTGTAGTGGGGAGATGGCAGTGGTGGGGCTCTGGGAGCCGGGAGCAGCATCCCTGCCTGCCTGGTCTGCGTGGGAAGCAGGGGAGCAGCCACCGCCCCCCCTCCCCCCTACATTCACACAGGGCGGCCGTTGGGCTGCACCTTTGTTTTATGAGTCACTGGCCATCGGCCTCCATAAATTGTTATTCGCAGCAGCTTTATCAGGCGTCTCCTGTGCAATCCGGGAAGGGATTTGATGCAGGGTCAGCTAACACGCGGTGGAGTGGAAATCTGTCAGCGTGCCCATATAAGGCAAAGTGCTCGGGTTACTTTTTACCTTGGCACGGATCGCAGGAATGTCAAGGTAACCAGGCCACCTCAGCAGAGCTCTGATTCTCCAGGCAGGCCGGCCGGCCACCCGCCCTTCTCTCCCTGACTCACCCTTGCAGCCCTGCGGGGGGCCTGGGTGGCTGCCAGGGGCCTCCTTTGAGTGACTGAAATGAGAGCAGCCACCTTGGGCCTCCACCATGTGCCCAGCCCAGCCTGTGGTACCTGTGGGTTCTGCTGCGGGCACGGGGGGCCTAGGGCCTCGTGGGGTTTCATGAAGTGCAGAGCCCAGAGCAGAAGAGGGTGCTGGCGACACCTGGGCACGCGCGCGCGCACACACACACACATACACACAAGCCATTGAGGGACTGAGGGGTGTGCTCAGAATCCCACTCCCTTCCATGGGACACTCACCCCACAGCTTGGGGGGGGGGGGCGTCCCATTTCTCCAGCCCCTCCCCCCATGTTTCCAGGGCCGGGCCTCACGCGCTGTGGTTTGGCTGGGCCTCTGCGCCCCAGGAAGACCGGGAGGTGGGGCGGGCAGGGTGAGAGTCTGGCCCTGTGGAACGAACGGTCTCCCGTGTGTGTAATGGGGCAATTATGAGTCAGAGGTTTCAGTCTCTCCCGCCTGGGCCCTCCCAAGCCTATAATTACTCTCTGGCGATAGCCCTATTTTGGCGTTTCTCTTTTTAAATCCAACGCTGGGTTAACGTCACCCAGCGCGTGTGTCCCAGGGGTCGGAGCTGGAGTGGATCTAGGGAAGGAGAGGGGACGCTTCCCCAGGGGCAGGGGGATTTCTCAATAAACCACAGGGCTGTGCCCCCTACCTAGCACCCCACCTAGCACCCACCTGGCACCTGTGTCCTCGAGGCTCAGGGCAAGAGCAGAGCACCCTGAGCCCCAGTGTTGGCCTTTGGGCAAACTCCACAGTTTTGGTTGGGGGGGATGGCCAAACAGACCAGTGGACAGACTGGCGGACTGTTGTATTCATTCACAATTGGCGTGCGGCCCACACACCCCTGTCCCTGAAGACCTTGGCCAAACTCCCTGCCCAGTGCCAGCCCACACCAAGGTGGGGGCTTTATCTTGCAGAGCGACTCACTGAGGCCCCTCTGAACCCCACATCCAAAGCCCCAGAGCGTCTGTCAACCCAGCCGGGGCCATCTTAGCCCCATGACCCGACCCAACAGGCAGACCCTCAAACCAGAGTCCCCAACACCAGAGGGAAAGGGGCCACCAGTCAGGGGCAAGAGGCATCAGCAGGGGACCCCTCTGCCCACAAGGCTCCAGCCCCCGGCCCTTTGCACTCCTCTGCCCTGCGTGGGTACTGGGGCAACCGGAGCAGCTGTTGCGTAAGTGACACGTGCCCCATGGCCCCTCCAACGCCAAACTCCTGTTCCTCCAGACCAACGAGTCCCCCCCACTCCCCACGTCTGTCCTGGCCGAAGCAGGCCTTCTGGAAGCTGGTCCTCCCGGGCACCTGTTGGAGCTACAAGGGGCAGTGTCCCGAGGCCAGAGCCTGCCCCAGGGCCATTATCTGTTGGAGAGATCCAAGTGCAAACTCTCCCCTCCCCCCTGAAACCTGAGCTCAGCCAGGAACTGCTGAAGGTAAATGGGGTTTTGTGGCTCAGGCACTCTGCTCTCCAGGGGAAGGGCCTCCTGCGCCCGATCATTTCACAGCCGAGTGCCAGACGGGGCCAGAGAAGGCGGGGGACAGGGTCCTGGCCGCTGCCGCTGCCCTGATTTCAACCCTGCCTTTGTGGGGTGGAAGTTTTCTCCTTTCCAGGGAGCAGTTTCAAGGTCAGCCTCCCTGTGGGCCTCTCCCTGGGACCCCTGGGCCTGCCTGCCCCTGGTGCCTCGTTTTCCCTGTCCCTGAGTCTGGGGGCGCACAGGCTGTGCCCCCCGCGAAGGCCTTGCATCTCATGGATGCTGTCGGCAACGCGGTGGCTTTGTTCGTTGGTTGTCGTGTCTGAGATCATCCCGGAGAAGCTGGGCGAGAACAGAGGCGAGCTCAGATGGGAGCACCTCCATCCTCAGGCTGGCCTGTGCCCCACTGCTTGTAGCACCCCGGGCCCAGTCTCAAGGGACAGGTTCTGCCCGGGCCTCAGATCCCTCCCTCCTCTAGCGAATGAAGGGGTAGAATGGTGGGTGGGGGGGCGGTCCCCTAGCCTGGCTTTGTGTCAGACTCACCCGGGGAGCCTAGTCAGATGTCATTACTCAGGATCCACCGTCAGGGAATCTATTCATCTGATCTTGGGGTTAAGGTCCCCTCCCACCCCAGCCCTAATGCAGAGAATCAAATCTAGGACTTCACCCTTGTGAGAATGGGCTCTCCTGCTGAGCTGTGTTCCCAGCCCCATGAAGGACAGACATTTTGTTTATTTTGGGGGGAGGAGGGGGCAGGGTGGGCACACCTGGCAGTGCTCAGGGCTTGCCGCTGGTTCTCTGCTCAGGGATCACTTCTGGCAGGCTCAGGGGACCATATGGGGTGCCGGGGATCAAACTTGGGGTCAGCCATGTTCAAGGCAAATGCTCTACCTGCTGTACTATAGCTCTAGTCCTGGAGGTCATACATTTTAAGGGTGTCTAGACCCCATATGTTTGTTCATTCACGTTTCAACAGGACACAAAGTAAATGCAGGAAGGAATCATCTTTTCAGTAGATAGAGCTGAGACAGTGGATGTCCACAGGCAAAGAGCGGAGTTGTGTCCCTACCTCACACCAGATACACAACCACCCCCAATGGCCCGCTGCATGGGAAACTGAGAATTATTAAGAGTGGACACTGTGAAACTTAGAAAAATGCCAACACAAATCTTTGGACCTCAGATTAGGCAGTATTTCCTGTTTTATTTTCTTTTCTGTATTTGGGCCACACCCAGTGGCACGCAGGCTTATTCCTGGCTCTGTGCTCAGAAATCACTCCTGGCTGGCTTGGGATGATAAATAGGTCGAATTAAGTGTTGTAGCCATGCAGCAGGATGCCGGGTTATCAAACCCAGGTCGGCTATGTGCAAGGCAGGTGTCCTTCCCCCTGTGCTATCCTTCCAACCCCCTTTAAATAAATAACTTTACAAACTTGTGTGCGGTAATGGTTGTGGTGGTGGTTGCTGGGACTGAGCGTAGGTCCTCCACAGGCGGGGTCCCGAGTCACACCCCCAGCCTCAATAATGTCTTTTACTTTGCTTCTAAGAAAGCCCAAAGACAGCCCTTGGGATGAGAGAGAATACTTGCAAATTGTGTCTGATGAAGGCCAAAGTGTCTCGAATCCATGAAGAACCTTTACATGGCAATGCAAAGAATTGAGTTGAAAAATGGGCAGAGGGTGAGACTGGACATATCCCTGGCACTGGAGTTATCCACCTGGTCACCACGCCGTGCTGCCTCACGAGCACATGGGTGTTGGCAGCCTCCAGCCAGCCTATAGCCATCTCACGCCAATCACGCAGGCTGTCAGAGGAGCAGCAGATAGTCCCAAGTGTTGACAGAGTAGAGAAACCAGGGCCCTGATGTGTTGCCACTGGGAATGTAAGGTGGGGGCAGCCTCTCCTGGAAATAGGCTCCTAGCTCCTCGAGTGCCTGCATGTAGAATTGCCACGAGTCCCAGCAGTCACGCTGCCAGGTGTCGACCCAGGAGGACGGAAACAGCCACACACGAGCACCCCCTGAATCTGTGGTGGCTCTGTCCAGGATACCAAAGGCAGATCCAAAGTGCTTCTCTGCCTTTGGGTTAGCGGGCAGATGAGTAAGTGTTGTAGCCATGCCATGGGGTAGTCTTCAGACGAAACGGGCTGAAGCACTGGCACAGGCTAAGTGTGGCTGGACCTGAAAAACAGTAATGGGGGGCCGGAGAGAGAGGGGAGGGGTGGGGAGGGGAGGGGAGTACGGTGGGTAGGGCACTTGCATGTGGCAGAACCTGGTGATCTGTGGCACCACGTAATGGTCCCTTGAGCCCACCAGGGGTGATGCCTGAGCACAGAGCCAGGAATAAACCCTGAGCACAGCCATGTGTAGCCCCCACACCAAAACAAACCCAAAAGCCAAACATGAATGAAAAGGCCAGATGTGCTTCAGAATGTCTGGATGTCTCGTTTGTGAAATGTCCAGAATAGGTCGGTTCAGGAGCCGGAGCACAATCGTGCCTTGCACGGTGCCAACCTAGGTTCGATCCCTCACCCCCATATCCTCCCCTGTATATTCCTACCAGGAGTGTTCCTTGAGCAGTGCTCTCTGTACTGCTAGCGGGCTCTCCGGGACCTGGGGTGGACTGGGAGCTGCCCCAGGGTCATTCTGGTGAACCCTAAAGGCACAGCCAAGTGTGGCCCAGAAAACCAAAACCAAGCAAACAAAAGAACCTAGAACAGGTCAATTCACAGAGATAGAAAGTAATTTGGTGGTTCCCTGACACTTTGGGGAAGAGGGTGGGGATGGGATTGATGGAAATCTCCCGGAATACATCTCGAATGGTAGTTGCAAATCTTACAAATATACCAAACCTCAGGGCGGTGCTCGGGGGACATTGAGGTGCTGGGGCGGACATCCTGAGCCTCCTACATGAAAAACACCAGCCCATTGAGCTCTCTCTCTCCTTTATACTTTGAAGAAGTGAAAAAATTCTCAGGAGGCAGGTGTGCTTTTTACTCTTTTTTTGTGCTCAGGGATCACTCCTGGAGAACTTAAGGGACCATATGGGGTGCCAGGGATCAAGCCTGCATCAGCTGGGTGCAAAGCAAGTGCCTTACCCGCTGTTCTGTTGCACCAACTTGAAATCAGTGAATTTTATGTTACGAGAATTAGTGAAAAATACTGATTGCCCAAACTGTGCATGTAGTTCAGAAGAATACACAGGGTGCCTGCCCAGCCACTTGGCCTCTGCATCCTGCTTTGTTTTTATTGTTTTACCGTTTTAAAATTAAAAAAAATAATTAAAACACTGTGAGGTACACAGTTGCAAAGTTGTTCATGATTGGGTTTTGATCATACATGGAAAAAAAGTGTACATTTCCCACCACCAATGTTCCAGTTTTCCTCCTTCTCCCCCCCACCCCCAGTCTGCCTATATGGCAGGCACGTTCTCTCTCTCTCTCTCTCTCTCTCTCTCTCTCTCTCTCTCTCTCTCTCTCTCTCTCTCTCTGCTCGTTCTTGCTCTTGCTCTCATTCTATTTCCTTTTGTGTGTTAAGGTTTGCGATACAGGTGCTGAAAAGTTATCATGTATATCCCTTTACCTACTTCCTCCCCCCCTTTACCTACATCAGCATTCAGTTCTTATCCAGAGTGATCATTTCCAACCATCATTATCATAGTGTTCCCTTCTCTATCCTAACTACCGCCACTCCAATCTCTCTCTCTCCTCCTCCCATTCCCCCCATCTCACACGCACGCACGCTCTCGCGCGCGCGCACACACACACACACACACACACACACACACACACACACGGCAGCTTCCAACCATGGATGGGCTGGTCCTCCTGGCCCTGGTTTCTACTGTCCTTGGATATTAGTCTCATACTGTGGGTTTTTTTTTTAATCCCACAAGTGAGTCCTATCATTCTATGTCTGTCCTTCTTCTAATTCATGTCACTCAGCATGATGCCCTCCATGAACATCCGTTTATAAGCAAACTTCCTGGCTTTAGTTTTCCTGGTGGCCGTGTATTATTCCATTGTGTAGATGTACCATAGTTTCTTTATCCAGATGTCTGACATTCGGGTGGTTTCCAGATTTTGGCTATGTACTCTGCCTTGTTATTGCTGTGTAAAAACTTGACTTCAAGCACCATTGTGGCTAAAAGGAGTCCCCTGCCAAAAAAAAAAAAAAAAAAAAGCGGGGGCGGGGGTAGATTTTCCACAAGGCAATTGAAATGTGTCACTGGGTTTGCCAACCTCTGGGCTCAGTGAAGGAGCTGTGTGAGCAATAGGAGCCAAACCAGATCGTACTCCTCCACCCGCCTGGTTGTGGGGTCTGGCTATATCCCCCAGGGCAGTGGAGGGAGCCCCAGCACTGCTCCCAGGGCTGAAAGGGCACACGGGAGGCAGCCGTGTCAGACCCTTTGCCCCCACTTCTGCTCTCTGCCCCACTGCAGTGGGCTCCTTGATTACCCAGAGGGCCCGGCCTGCGTGTAGACAAGGGGAGTTTGTTTCCTGAGGTCATGCACAACTCTGAGCGCTGTCATTGCCTTGAACTCATAGGTCTAGCCCTGCAAGGAGCCGGGGACCTGCCGTCTGCTCCTTGCTCTTCTGCCCCTGTGACATACCCAGTGATGCTCAGGAGTCGCTCCTGGCTCTGCACTCAGGAATCACTCCTGGCAGTGCTTGAGAGAACCTGTGGGGTGCTGGGGATTGAACCCAGGTTGGCCATGTGCAGGGCAAGCGCCCTCCCCACTGTGCTGTTGCTCCAGCCCCACCACCCCAGTCCTTGATCTTTCTCTAGCTCCCTCACCCACTGCTGCCTAACCCCCCACCCCCCTCCATGGCCCTGTGCTGCTTGCAGGCTCTCCGGGACTTGGGGTGGAAGGGGTCTGCCCCAGGGTCATTCTGGTGAACCCTGTATGCCATCTTGTCCTCCACGAGGATGCCAGCTGTGCAAGGTGGGATCAGGTTCCACTCAGGGGCAGAGACCACCACTCCTGCCAGCCCGGGCCTGAGAAGGTCCTTGTGCAGGTGTTCCTGGGGAAGCTTTGCCCTCCACAACCAGTGCAGCGCCGGGCGGCAACACTGATTGGCCGAAGTGGGAATGCAGTTCCCAGGAGCAGGTTTCTGGCGGTGCCCGCAGGCCCCTTGGAAGTCTCAGCACTGCCGTATTTATACCTCAGCTCCGACAGGGGTAATGGGAGCCTTTTTCACAGAGGCTGAGAAAATGCCGAATAAGGCCAGACCAGGGCAGGGCATAAGAGAGTCTACGTTTCCCCGTAATTGCTCTCAAATTAGGTCATGGGGTGGGGAGGGAGGTAAGGGTTTGGGTCCTGGGCGGTTGACGCTTGTCTGTGGCTGCGGAATCCCCGTCCAGAGGGCCTCTGCATTACTAAGTTGGGTTGTGTCATTGCTTGTGGGCTTTCTCCTCTCACTGTGGCTCCTGGGTTGTTGTCGTGTGTGTATGTGTGTGTGTGTGTTTAAATCTCCTCAATTCAACAAAAGCCTTGGGTCTCCAAAGCACTTGCCCCCTGTGTATTCCAAGCAGTGGTGCAGGCAGGGCGGGCGGGTGGGGTGGCTGAATTGCTAACAGCTCCGCAAGTCCCCTTGAGCACTGGGGTTGGAGCAGCTCCTTTGCACCACGGGGTGTGGCCCCCAAACAGCATCCGGACTCTGTTCCCGAGGCCCCGCAGACTGGACAGATCCGTGCAGATGTTGCCAGGGAGGTCACCAGCCTTTCCACCTGGGCCCGCTGGTGACCCGATTCCAGAAGGCTTTGCCTCTGGGCCCTGAAAGCGCCTTTATAGTCCTTCGAAGCGCAGGGGCCGGGGGAGCGGTCTCTGCTTTCAGGCCTGTAAAGCTGCCCGGCAGATGGGCGATACGGCGGGTGGTGCCGGGGAATAAATAGCGGTTGCTCCCCTTGCCCCAGGCCCGATGGGCATCCTGGGGACCCGCGGACCTGGAGCATGGGCAGCGTCCGAGGTCCCCGCACGCCAGCGGGGAGTTCAGCCACTGCTGCAGCACCCTCCTCCTCCTCCTCCACCTCCTCCTCCTCCTCCTCCAAGCAGCCGGCGCCCCCGCGGAGCAGCAAACCCAACACGGTACTACAGAGTCAGGGTCTGGGGCCTGAGAACGCCCAGTTCTCCCAGGGAGCCCCTGGGGGGAGTTCACCGTGGCCAGTTCCACTCAGCTCTGACCTGGGCAGGGCAAAGGCAGCTGTGACCTCCCACCCTGAGGGTGGGCGAGCGGGCAGGGCGAAAGTCGGGGAGGCGGCAGAGGGCCCCTAGCATTCTCCCTCCAAATCTTGCCAAGTGGGCTGTGCAGCAGGGGCCCCAGGTGTGCCTATGCCACGTGGTCTGCCCCCCCCCCCCGGGCCCCTGTAGGGCATCTCAGCTGAGTGCCCGACCTGCCCCCTCCACTCTGCTTGTGCCAGTGAGTTCCCGGCTCCTAACAGGCCTCCGCACCGCCCACTCAGTGCTGGCCATGTGATGGAGGGTCCGTGACTGAGGGTCCCTGTGGGTCACCATGGCTGTTGACTCTGCAGGGGCTGCCCTGGCAGTGGACGGCAGTGGACTCACCTCTGAGCCGGGGAGGGAGGCTCCATGAATGGCTCATTAAAGCCCATTGCGCCGCATTCCTGGCCGCTGAGGTCACCTCCCAAACAATATCCATCCTTCATTCATCCAGCCACCCCACATCCGGCTCCCGGGAGGGGTCCCCTGCGACACAGGAAGGGCTTTATGGCCCGCTGTGAGTGGGCGCCCCTCCCCCACGCTCCGAGTGACAAGGCAGAAACAGCTTTGGGGCCCCTCCAGAGTCACAGGGCGTGGTGGCGGCTGTGGGTCCCCAACACCCTCAACGAGGCCTTCCACCCCCTGAGCTCTTTCAGGCTTTACGGGACCGAGCTGTGGGCTTTCAGCCATGGCTTCTCCTTGGAGCACTGAGACGCCTGGGCCTCCTTCTTTCCCCACCCTGGGCACTGGCCTCTGGGGGCACACGTGTAGCCAGCCTTGCTTCCTGAGTGCACCTCTGGTGGGGGACCTTGGTGGGGGGCATCCGCACGTCCCTCAGACCCCAGGTTTGTTCTCTTGGCCTCGATATACTGGTCAAGGCCCTCGGTCACCCGCTGCCTCAGTTTCTTCCCCTGTAGGAGAGGGCCGCAGTGATGGGGCTGTTTGTCCCCTCTTGTGCTCCCCACCTCACCCTGTGATGGCACCCTATGGGTTACACCCAGAAATGGGGCTTGCCAGGTCCATGATCAGCTTCCTCTGGAGGTTTCTAGGACCCAGTCAATGCCCCCCTTGCCCCCCTAAGATTCCCTCCGGACAATGAAAGCTCCATGCTCTGGGCCCTCACCCTCCACAGGTCAGCACCCCGAACTCGAACTCTCCAGGCAGCCTTCCCACCCCCACCTCCCAGGGGCACCCTGCCCTCCTCTTCCTGCTGGCTGTCGTGGTCCCGAGCCCCGAAGAGCCTTGGCCCATACCCGGTCTCCGCAGAGAGAGAGGGGGGCGCATCCTTGGGAACCTTCGAGCCCAGCAGGACCCATCTGGCCCCTCCCCTCTGTGCTCCCAGCATGGGTCTCGCCCCCTTCCTGAGTGGGGGGGAGGGGAGCAGTGAGTGTAGGGCTGGACCCTGGTTGTGGCTGCAGCGCTGTGACAGCGCCTGGGTCATGCCCATCTGTGCTCTCGGGGGGCTGTGGGGTGTGGACAGGCTGGGCAGGTGCCACCAGGCACATTGGGCTTGGCAGCCGGGACTCGGGGCCCCACCTGGGGCGCGGTAAGTCTGCAAGACCCTGCCCGTGGGTGGCCCTGCTCCGGCTCTCTCCACTTTATGTTCCCCACGATCTCCACCCCCCACCCCCCCACCCCTGGGCCCACTGGTTCCCAGGGGTGATGAGAGCTCAGGGCCTGGGGTGAGGGCACCACAGTCAGGTGCCCACTGGGCAGACAGACAGACAGACAGACAGACAGACACACACACACACACACACACATACACAAGTGCAGGGGTGAGTCTCCATGGGTGCCTCCCACCGCTACTGTCCTGCCCTCCAGTTTGCCCATGGTGGCCCCGTCGGCCTCTTGTCTCTGCCGTGGCAGGGGCGATTGGAGGTGGGTTCTGGGCACCCAGTCCAGACCCCTTATTTACTCTTTGAGATGGGCATGTGCCTGTATGTGTGTCTCTGCATCTGTGTCTATGTTTGCATGTGTGTGTGTGCGCCTGTGCATGTATGTTTGTGTGTGCATACGTACATTTGTGTATGTGCACATCTGTGTGCATTTGTATGTTTTTGTGTCTGCGCATCTATATGTGTGCATTTGTGTGTGTTGGCACGCTTGTGTGTGTATGCGCGCATCTGTCTATGTGTTTTTGCATGTTTGTGTGTGTATGTGTGTGCGTGCATGTCTGTGTGCATCTGTGTCTGTGTGCATGTGTATGCACGCATGCTCATCTGTGTGTCTGTGTGTACACGTGTGTGTGTGTGTGTGTGTGTGTCTGTGTGTCTGTGTGTCTCTCAGATGGGTTCCTCTGCTGGCACAGGCGGGTGGGAGTGACCTCATCTGCCTTCAGTTACCCCCGTGCGTGCGGGTTTGGAAGGAGACCCGGACTGGCCTGTGCTGTGCTGCCGCGTGCTAATGAGGGGACTCCTTTGTCCCCAAGGCGTCTCCTGTTGAGTCCCTGAATGAGTGGGATGGTGACAGTTGTCACAACACATGGTGTTTGGCCAAGACCCCCTGGAAGCCCTCCCACCCCATCCCCTGCGGCTCTGCCTGGGCTCCGGCCCCGGCCCCGGGGTGGGCTCATGCTCCTTCCTGTTGCCAGCCTGCATCCACGCTGCCCGCTGTGACGCGAGGGCGGTGCCCAGAGCTGCTTTGGGCGGGAGACCCCAGGAGGCGCTCGGGCACGTCCTGTTAACTGATGTGACGTGGGCGACGTGCCCTGGCCAGCAGGGCTGGGCGCCGAGCCCCTTGTGGGTCTGTGTTTGGGCTCGTGATTGGGGCTTCGTGTTTCTCTCACTTCCCGGTGGCCGTGCACGCCTGGGGGCCTTAGGAACTCTCCCAAGGCTTGGTAGGGCTGTCGAGTGGGTGGGCAGCAGGCGATACAGGAGGCACGGCGCAGCCCGTGTCCTCCAGCCCAGTGTAGAGTGACCGCCAGCGAGGCAGGGCTGAGGCCTTCCTGGGGAGCCTCCAGCTTCCTGGCCACCAGGAACCCAATGGGGCCGGCCCGTGGGAACCTTGAGTTTGTGGGTGGCCGTCGGTTCCTGCCCACTCTCCTGTCCCACATCTGTCCAGCTCTGTCTGTGCTCCTGCTGAGGGATCTGAGAGGATGTCGGTGCCCCGGGTGTGGGGCTGGGGCTCGGGGCGGGCCAGCTGCACCCCCAGGGGCCTGAGGCAATCTCTGGGCTCACCCAGGTGGCCTGGGAGAGGTGTGACGGGGACACTTGGCTCTGAGGTTGACAGGCCGGGGTGCCCCTCCCAACTCCTGCTTCTCTCCCACGGGGCGGCCCTCTGGCACCTCACCTCCTCAGACCCTCCTGGGTGCCTGGCCACCCAGGGTGGGGCTTTGAGGGTGCCCTGTCTCGGTCTGTCCCTGACCCTTCCCCGGCCACTTGTGCTCTGACCCCCAGACCTTCACCGCCTGGTGCAACTCCCACCTGCGGAAGGCGGGCACGCAGATCGAGAACATCGACGAGGATTTCCGCGATGGCCTGAAGCTCATGCTCCTCCTGGAGGTCATCTCGGGTGAGTGCCTGGGCAGGGTCCCTCACGCTCCTCTCCCCTTCCCCCCCTTCAGGCTCCTCTCTCCCTGGGGGGTCCCTCACACTGTTCTCTCCCACTGGGTCCCTCACACTCCTCTTTCCCCATGGGGTTCCTCATGCTCCTCTCTCTTTCTCTCTTTCTCACACTCTCTCACTCTCACACACTCTCTCACTCTCTCACACACACTCTCACCCTCACACATTTTCTCACTCTCTCCTCACTCTCACACACTCTCACTCTCACACAACCTCTAACTCTCTCACTCTTTTTCACACTCACCCTCTCTCACTCTCTCACACAACCTCTCACTCTCACACACACACTCTCTCACTCCTCACTCTCACTCTCACTCCTCATTCTCTCTCACTCTCTTTCTCACACTCTCACACGCTCTCACTTTCTCACTCTCACACTCTCTCACTCTCCTACTCTCTCACTCTCTCTCTCTCTCTCTCTCTGCCTCGCGTGGCTCACAGGGGAGCGGCTGCCTAAGCCGGAGCGGGGCAAGATGCGGGTGCACAAGATCAACAACGTGAACAAAGCGCTGGACTTCATCGCCAGTAAAGGCGTCAAGCTGGTCTCCATCGGCGCGGAAGGTGAGCGGGGATGGGGCCGCTGGCCGCGGGCGGTGTTGGTGCCGAGAGCTTGGGCTGCCGGCCCCCGGGGTCTGTTCGACGGTGACCCGAGATGGCTGCTGAGGGGACATAGAGTTCACAGCCCCGCAGCCGCCCTCTCCCCAGTAATCCAGACTCCATGCAGCCGACTTCTCTGCAGGGGCAGTTGGCCGTGGCTTGTGCCACAAGGACGCGGGGACACCCACACGGTCCCGAGACAACCCCCCACCTGGCTGTGGGGGTGGGGGCTGGGGAGAGACGGAGATGGACTGCAAATCCCAGGTTCAGAGACAGGCCAGGTGGCTGGGTGGGGTTCTGACCCCACTGGTATCCCTGTGCCCTCGGGCGGCCCACGTCCTCGTGGTGGAGCTTAGAGCTGTGGGTGCCCGGCACTTCCGGTTAGTCCTTCAGTGTTGGGCTTCTGGAACAATCAGGGAAGTGTCCCCAAGCCCAGCTGGACTCATGCTGTCCCAGCCCTTAGGAAAACAGAACAAATAATTGCTGTGAGCCATGGGCCTCGGCGTGGGGCTGGCCAGGACCAGCCGCTGGGCTAGAATGTGAGTGGGGAGTTGTGAGGCTCCACCCCTGGCCAGGGCCCCGGCGGGAGGGGTGCCGAGCGCCCCACACCACAGTTGAGATGACTGGTATTTGGTTTTGGGGCCACCCCTGGTTGTGTTAGGGAATGACTCTGCTCTGGGGACCATATGGGATGTCAGAGGTCGAACCTAGGTCAGCCACATGTGAGGCAAATGCCCTCTCTGCTGTACGATTCCTCTGGCCACTGATTTTTTTTTTGCTATTTGGGTCACATCCGGCTCTGCACTCAGGAATTACTCCTGGCGGTGCTCAGGGACCCCATGGCGTGCTGGGAATCGAACCCGGGTCAGCTGTGTGCAAGGCAAACGCCCTCCTCACTGTGCTATCGCTCCAGCCCCAAGATTTTTGGTTTTTAATGAAATCACCAGACCCAGGCAGGACCTGAGCTGTTCCCTCGCCCCCTCCCACCGCCACCCTCACAGCTCCCTTGGGACCAGCCCAGGCTGGGAAGCAGCTGGTGTTGCTGTGGGGGCATCTCTTCCTGGGGGCTGCTTCGGGCCCCGTGACCACGGCTCCTCCCCACATGGCTCCCTCTCAGGGCACGGTGTCTGTGTCCTGCGCACCGGCCTCGGGCTGGGAGGGGCAGAGCAGACCTTGTGGCCCTGCCTGCCTGGCACCGGCTCCTGTGCCCTGAAATTCCAGCCTCCTGGGGCCTTGCCTCACTCACGTGGCCGGGAGCTTTCCCGCCTCGTGGGCTGTGTCCCTCGGCCAGGCCCTGCCTTCTCAGGATTGGGGTGGGGGGCTGGAGTGATGGTCATGCGGCAGGACAATGAGCAAGTCACTGACCCAGCCCCAGACTAGGAATCAGGCGCAGCCGTCCGAGGGGGCACCTGGGGCTGGTGGCCGGAGTGAGGTCATGCAGCCAGGAAGAGCTAGCACATCTCAGGCATTTTCCCACGTGGCCCCATAGCTGCTGTTGGAGGTGGATTGTGGGGTTGGGGGGTGCGTCCAGTTCTAGGGACAAGGACGGTGGCTCAGGCAGAGGTGGCTGCGGAGGGTGCAGGGGGAGGACTGGGCTCAGGTGGGTTCTTGGGGTTCTTCCCTGGCGCGGGCATGAGGGGCTGTGAACAGAGGGTGGGGACGCAGTCCCGGGGTGACTAGCAGGAGCTGCCCAGGTGTGCGGGGCTCGGCAGGCGGGGTTCCAGGCACGACCCTAGGGGTTCCGGGCACTTCCGCGGGGCTCACAGCGTCCTGCCTGAGGGGTCTGGTGCTGGCCGTCACACATGCCCTCTGTGCCCGCCCTGCCTGCAGAGATCGTGGACGGCAACGCCAAGATGACACTGGGCATGATCTGGACCATCATTCTCAGGTTCGCCATCCAGGACATCTCGGTGGAAGGTGAGGGCGAGGGGCCGCTGGGCTGGGCTGGGCCCAGAGCACACGCGTGGCGGGGCTTGGGGCCTGTCCACCCTGGGGCCTTGGCCTCTGTGGACCTGGGGGCAAGGCAGTGACCCGGGCATGGGCGTGGGGAGACTTCCTGGGTCCTCCCTTGCTGCCCCCAGGAGAGGAGGCCAGATGGGAGGGGAGACCAGTGGGTGCAGTGGGTGCTCATGCCTGGGGCCGGTTCTTCGCTCTGTCCTGGAGAGGCACCCTGGGCAGTTCTGGGCATGGCCATTGTGGCGGTGGGCCCTCACGGTGCCACTTTCCCGGCATCCCCCAGGCAGGCGATGTCTTGGGCTGGGCTTGCAGCCCGGAGCTGGGAGTTGCAGTGGCCTGTTTGGGATTGGGGGGGGGGGGTGGGTGTGTGTGTGTGTCCTGTTTGGGATTGGTGTGTGTGTGTGTGTGTGTGTGTGTGTGTGTCCTGTTTGGGATTGGGGGGTGTGTGTGTGTGTGGCCTGTTTGGGAGAGGTAGGACCGTGTGCCAGGCTGACGTGCGTCTCCTGCAGAGACCTCCGCCAAGGAAGGGCTTCTCCTGTGGTGTCAGAGGAAGACGGCGCCGTATAAGAACGTCAATGTCCAGAACTTCCACATCAGGTGCGTCCCGGGGCTGGCTCGAGGGCAGGGCTGTCCTGGCCTCCTTGTAGCCACTTCTCCTTCCTGGCGAGGCAGCCCAGAGTAGCCACAAAGCTTAGCCTTTGACTGGGCCGTCCTGAGTTGCTGGTGTTTGGGGGATGTGGGTGTCTGTTCTCTGCTGAGGAAATCAGGTGGCAGAGACTCGAGGTGCCCCCGGGTCCCGGGTATGGCTGGAGACGGGGACCAGGGTTTGGGGAAGGGACCTGAGGCCAGGTCGAATCTCACCTTGCAGAGCCTTGGTGTCGTGGGGGGCAGCAGGCCATGGGGCACACTGGGGTGAGGACCGGGGTCTCGGGGTACACAGAGATGCCACTGTGGCTCTGCTCCCAGGCGCAGCTCTGGACTCCAGGGCCAGTGCCATGAGCAGGCACCTGTCCGTCCTCCCTTCTTCTCTCCCTCCCTCCCTCCCTCCCTCCCTCCCTCCCTCCCTCCTCCCTTCCCCCCTCCCTCCCTTCTTTTCTCCCTCCCTCCTTTCTCCTTCTCTCCCTCTCTCCCTCCCAGCAGTGCTCAGGGCTTGCTCCTGGCTCTGCACTCAGGGATCACTCTTGGCAGGCTCAGGGGGCCATATGGGGTCCTGGGGATTGAACCAGGGTTGGCCTCCTGCAAGGCAAATGCCCTCCTCTCTAGCCCCATCTTTCTTGTTTTGTTGTTGATGCTGGGGATGGAACCCAAGGCCTCACAGCTCTCACAGTGGGCTAGGTCCCTGGCCATCAGCCATCGTGGCCTTTTCTCGCTATAAACTGTGCGCCTCAAGGCACCATCATCATCATGATGGGCATCAGGAAGGACAGGTTGGCTGCTCGTGTGTGTGTGTGGGGGGTAGTGTGTGTGTGTGTGTGTGTGTGGTGTCTCAGCATCTCATTACTCACCCAAGAGCCCAGAGGAGGAGGGTGAGCGCCATCTTCCCACTTCCCTGAGGTAGAAACTGAGGCCACTGTGCTCCCTTGTCACGTCCCTCGTGCCCTACCCCCACCGCCCCCTGACTCTGTCTCCCCACCCTAGCTGGAAGGACGGCCTTGCCTTCAACGCCCTGATCCACCGGCATAGACCCGAGCTGATCGAGTACGACAAGCTGCGGAAGGTAGGCCGGCCCCTCATGCGCCCACGGTGCCCCCAGCCTATTGGCTCTGGCATCGAGAGCAGGATTCTGTGCGCCCAGAGCCGTCCCCTCTCCCTTGCTCTCTTCCCGCCGTCCCCTCCCTTTGCAGCCACTACAGTGGCTCTCTGGCTCCAGGGCTCACCCCGCCATGCCTCCTAGCTCCCCTTCCTCCACCTTCCCGCAGACCCTTGGCCCCCTGTGACCCGGGTCCTGTGCGCCTCTGGCTCCCCAGGTGGCCCTCAGGGGCCCCAGACCACGCTGTGAGGAAGGACAGCTGCGGGGTGGAGGGTGACATGTGTGGGCTGGGATCCTGAGCCAGTTGCAGGCCCAGTGCGGAAACCGGGAAGGTGTGGGCCGGGATAGGGGGGGTGGGGGGCTTCCCTGCCGGGCAGCTGCGCCAGAAGCTGGAGGCTCCATCTGTTCCCTCCACCCCCAGCGCTGGGCTCACAGTCAGGCTCTCGGGGCGGGGGTGCCCCGCGTTTCCCCCGAGGATGTCCCCCGTGTTGTGTGTGGTGCAGACTTGGCTCCGCGCAGGGAGTGGAGAGGTGCCCTGTGCAGCCCGACCCGCCTTCTGCCTCCCGCCAACGGGCCCCTTCCTCCCCCGCCCCAGGATGACCCCGTGACCAACCTGAACAATGCCTTTGAAGTGGCTGAGAAGTACCTGGACATCCCCAAGATGTTGGATGCGGAGGGTAAGCACCACCCTTTCGTCTGGCCAGTACCCTTTTCTGCGGCTGTGTCCGGTGCCGGTGGAGAATTTTAGGGCGGCCAGCAGAGCTGGTGACCGTGGCAGAATGAACATGGGTGAGCCAGGGACACTGGTGTGACACTGGGCAGCCCGAGTGGAGGCAGCCAGACCGGGCCAGTCACACTGAGGGCCGGGAGCGCCGGGAGAGGACCAGCTCTTGGGGGGCTGCGCCCCGCTGGAGTCCCGGCCACCCCAGGTGCAGGGTTTTGTTTTTTCCGTTCCCCGGCCATGACCTGGGCCTCTGGCCTCTGTGGGCCAGCGGGGCAGGGTGGGGGGGCATTGCTGTCCGCACGTAGCCCCTTGAGGCTGTTCTCAGAGAGGAAGTGGACTCTCAGCTGCTCAGTTCCCATAGCCTTGGCCTTGCTGGAGACCCCGGCGGCAGGCAGGGCGGCGGGTGGGGCCTCTGCTTGCCCCGAGGACTCTCCTGCAGCCCACCCCAGCCTCAGCCGTGGGGCGGTGTAACCTTGTCATTCGCTTGCAGACATTGTGAACACGGCGCGGCCCGACGAGAAGGCCATAATGACCTATGTGTCCAGCTTCTACCATGCCTTCTCGGGAGCGCAGAAGGTACCGGCAGGGCCCGGCAGGCCCGCCTCACCGCTGCTGCCCAGCGCCGCTGCCTCTCGCCTCTCCTCTGCTCACCTCAGTTCTCTTGCAGACGGCTGCGGGCCTGGCTCCGACGGGAAGCCACCCCCTCCCCGACTCCCCACTCCCCGCCACTGCGGCCCGTTGGGTTTTTTGCTCAGGGTTCCTGCCGCAGGTCTGCTCTGGGCCAGGCCCTGGAGACTCAGGAGCGACTAGGGCAGGCGGGAGGTCACTCACGTCCTGGGGCGGGGGTGGGTCATGTCCCCAGCAGAGTGTCATTTCAGGACATAAAGAGCAGGAGGCAGGAGAAGGATCGAACTGCCTTGAGGAAAGGGGGTTTCCGAGAGACAGTGCAGGGGTTAAGGCGCTTGCCTTGCACGCGACGCACCCAGGTTTGGTACCGTAAGTGGTGCCTGAATACCGCCAGGAGTGATCTCGAGCACAGAGCCAGGAGTAAGCCCTGAGCATGGCCAGGAGTGGCCTCAAATGCACTCGTCCCCCCCAAATAAACCTCCTCTGGGGGCTTCACTGCCTCTCTCAGGAAGGCCCTTGGCGCAGGAGTGAGGAGCAGGCAGATGGCAAAGGTCATGGGGCAGAAATCAGCTGGCCTGGCCCACAGGCCGGCCAGGAGGAGAGAGAAGTGAGATGGGCAGGAGAGACAGGAAGGTTGAGGTCAGGCCAGGTGGCCACGCCAGCCGTTGTCTTAGCCCCGTACTCGGGCGCCTCCGTGGGCATTTGGCCCCTGTGGCAAGCCCACAGCTCCCGTTGTCCCCCACCAGGCCTGGTTCAGGAAAAGGGACCGATGTGGAGGACAGAGCCCGGGCGGACGCGTGGAGTCGGGTCGGAGTGGGACTGTGGCTTCCGGTCCGGAGCGGGTGCTCCTCCTCTCGCATGTGCTGGGCCGCCCCCGCGCCTGCCGTGCTCCGCTGCCTCTCTCTTCTCTCTCTCTCCCCGCGCAGATATTGTGGGCACTCTGAGGCCCGATGAGAAGGCCATCATGACTTACGTGTCCTGCTTCTACCATGCTTTCTCGGGGGCTCAGAAGGTGAGCAGGGGCGGGGGCCCTCGCCCCTCTCATCCGCACCCGGTGCTGCTGCGACCGCCTGTGACCACGGTTCTGGGTTTCCTGCTGGTGGCTCGGGGGTGTGACCACCCACCTCTCCTGCCGTGCCCTGCCCCCAGCTTCCATCCCTGACCATGTCCCGCCCCAGGCTTCTGGCAGCTTGGGTGACCCAGGCAGAGTCAGATGTGCTGCCCTCGCCCATTGTGGCCACCTAACATGCTGCCCCCACCCCCCACCCCCTATGCCACTTGGGTGCCCTGGTACGACTAATCCCCCTGCCCCCCACCCCTGTGTCCGGCTTTGTGCTGCTGGGGGGTTTGTGGACAGCGGGGAGCCATTGCTCCCAGGAGGACGGTGGACCTTACTGGGTGCTCCGTCATGCCCCCATGTGCCCGGGCTGGGTATGGGGGTAAACCCTGCCCACAGAGCTGTCCTGGCGGCTCAGCTCCTCGCCCCCTCACCCTTTAGGGGTGGTCTGCCTGTGACGGGAGGGGGGGCTTGATGCTGGTCTCATAGGCGGAGCCTCACTGCACACCCCTCATGGCACATCTGCCACCCCAGGCTTCTCCCTCTATGCCCCACGGAGCCTTCTCTGCCCAAGCCGCCCCGCCTGTCCCTGGATTCTGGCGTTCCTGAGGGCTTTGGGGGTGCAGGGATGTGGGGAACCGGGTTTGGGGGCTGCTGCTGGGTGGGTGCAGGTTATGCTTCTGGGAGCTGCCTCCTTTCAGGGGCTGCAAGATGCCGGTGCCCCCGCCCTGCAGTGCTTGGTGCCTGCTCCCCCTGCCCCAACCCTGACCCCCCCAAATACACCCCAAGCTCGGCACAGCCTCCCTCCATCTCTCTACCCTCTCTCTCTCTCTCTTTCTCTTTCTCTCTCAATTTTTGGTTTTTGGGCAGTGCTCAGGGCTTTCTCCTGACTCTGTGCTCAGGGATCACTCCTGGAGGGGCTCGGGGCCCATGTGGGGTGCTGGGGATGGAACCTGGGTTAGCCACATGCAGGGCAAGTGCCCTCCCCGCTATTCTGTATTTCCAGCCCTCTCTGTGCAGTCTCTTAAAGGAGCTCCCAGGGGTGGTTTGGGCCAAGCCCAGCACATCCATCTTCTCCTGGTTCCTTGGTTGAGTCCTTCATCCAGCAGCCCCACCATGCCCCGGGCGGGGGGGTCGGAGTTCAGCAGTTGGGCCCAGCATCCCGGCGGGCAGCCGCCACCATGTGGATCTGAGCTTGGGGTATCAGCTAAGATGTGCCTGCGGGGTCAAGGGCCTCGGCGGCTCCCTCCTCCTCCCCACAGCCCCCCTGTCTCTGCTTCCTGCGCTCTGGGGCTCCGTGGCTGAGGCTCCCCCTGACCTCCCCGCCTCCCCCCTCCATCCCCGCGTGCCCTGCAGCACGAGCAGGGGTGCGTGAGTGTGTGCGTGGCCCCACGCCCCGCCCGTCCCGGGCAGCATGCAGTTGTGCGTGCAGTCGGGGCTCCGGGCCACCCCCAAGCCACTCTGTTTTCCTTCCCCGCCATGCCGTAGACCCTCCTCACTCTTTCTGTTCCTGTTCTGTTGCTGTTTCAACTCCTCCTCTTGGACCCTTTCTGTGCTTCCTGAAAGGTACCTGGCTTCTCCCGGGTGGCCCCCCACGTGCCGTCACCCAGAGGACGAGGCGGGGTGCAGCCCCGGAGCTCCTGCTCTCTGAGCGGGCTGCGCGTCCCCTCCTTGCCCACGTCACGCTCTGCCCAGCCCGCTGGCCTCTGAAGTGGGGCATTCGCAAGGGGTCTTGTCATGCTTGGGGGGCACTGGCACCCCCGCCTTCTGCCAGCCTCTGTAGCTCTCCAGCTCTCAGTTTCCCTCCCACCCCAGGGGGACCCTCCAGGGCTCGGGTGGGTGGAGGACCCCCGTGGAGCCTCCCCTGACCCGCTTCTCACCCTGGGGGTCCAGCCCCGCAGCCCAGGTCCGGGTTGAGTAAGTTTTAGGCTGTGGTGGCCAGTGGGGCCTGTGGGGATCTGTCGCTCTGGGCACCCTCTTGCTGCGGCCGGGCTGGCCTGTCCTTCCTTCCCCGTGGGGGCCCCGGGATGACGGGGCCGGACTGCCTCTCAGCAGGTCGCCTGCCCCGGGTGGCCCTGATGAGCCCGTGTGTGCTTCCCCACGCCAGGCGGAGACGGCAGCCAACCGCATCTGCAAGGTGCTGGCGGTCAACCAGGAGAACGAGCACCTGATGGAGGACTACGAGCGCCTGGCCAGTGACGTGAGTGTATCCCCGGCCCTGAGCACACGAGTAGGGGCCAGTGCCAGAGGGACAGGACAGGCTCCCCCTCGCAGGGCCCGAGCTGGAGCCTGACCCCAGTGGCGGCAGGATGGGGCACCCTGTCCCCCCTCTCCTGCCATCTGCCTCCATTTCCCCGGCATCCCCATAAGGACAGGGGCAGAGCCTTGTGGCTTCCCAGAGCGGGTGGGGGGCGGGGTGCTGCACTGGGGTACTGGGGGGCCCCAGATTCTGACCTTTTGGCACCTGGCAAAGTGGGGATGGGGACTTGCCCTCCAGATGTGCCCATCTTTGTGCTTTCCCAAGCTTGGGGGGTCAGGAAGAGAAGCTGCCGTTTGCTCCCCCCACCCCCTGTCACCTCCCTTTGGGTGGTTGTGGTGTGGATGTTGCTACCCATGTGGCCCGTCCTTCTGCCCTCAGAGACAGGCGGGCACCGGAGTGGGGGGAGTGCAGTAAACGGCCCTCTTGGCTTTCTTGGCTTCACTTCAGAGTTGCTCATGCCCCAGATCCTGTGCGTGGTGCCAGCCGCCCCACAGTGAGCTGGCGTGGGTCGGGGGGCATGGTGTGGCAGGGGGCTGACCCTGTGGTGTGCTGGGGGATTGTCCGAGGGGAGCGGGGGAGTCTGATAGGAGGAGGAGCCGGGCGGGCTGAGAGCGGGTCACAGTCCCCGGACAGCCTGGCAGCCCGCCGCCTTCCTGCACACCCCCTGCAGCTCCTGGAGTGGATCCGCCGCACCATCCCCTGGCTGGAGGACCGCGTGCCCCAGAAGACCATCCAGGAGATGCAGCAGAAGCTGGAGGACTTCCGCGACTACCGGCGCGTGCACAAGCCCCCGAAGGTGCAGGAGAAGTGCCAGCTGGAGATCAACTTCAACACGCTGCAGACCAAGCTGCGACTCAGCAACCGGCCCGCCTTCATGCCTTCCGAGGGCAGGATGGTCTCGGTGAGCCCTGGCCCTGCCCACCGTCACGCCCTCCGCACGGGCGCCATGTAGTCCCGCAGCGCCCCTGATGGGCCTGCATCCTCTCTCCTGGATCCCGGATGCTGGGCACCCCGTGGCCCCCCGGGGTGACCTGCCCTACCCCTGCCCCCAGGACATTAACAACGGCTGGCAGCACCTGGAGCAGGCCGAGAAGGGCTACGAGGAGTGGCTGCTCAACGAGATCCGCAGGCTCGAGCGCCTCGACCACCTGGCTGAGAAGTTCCGCCAGAAGGCGTCCATCCACGAGGCTTGGACGGAGGGTACAGCATGCCGCCCGCACCCCTGGCCCTGCACACGCACCCCACACACATGTGCTCCTCACACGCGCCGTGTCTGTTCACTTCATACACACATGCTCACACATACTTGCTTCACACACACGTTTCCCTGATTTCATGCATTATACATGCTCATACACACGTGCTTCCCACATAGACAGTTCCCTCACACACACACACACATGCGCGTGCATGCATTCTTATGCTTCACACATACACATGATTTCCCCCCACTATATACACACATGCGCACACGCGCCCACACACACAAAGTTCCTCTCACTTCTTACACTACACACAAACACTCATTTTCACACTTCATACATACACAATTCTTCCCACTCTATACACACATGCACACATACACAGTTCCCCCTCACTTCACACACACACTCCACACATGCTCCCACACACATGCTCTTGGCTCTGGGCCCTCTGGCTGGCAGATGAGTTCGGGACGGCCTGTGGGGTGCCCCTGCCCCGTCTCCCCGCCCTGGGCCAGGCTCCCTGCTCCGCTGCCCCCTCCCCAGGCCTGTGCCCTCAGCTGAGAGCTCACGCTGGCGAGGCGGGACAAGGAGCCGCCTGGCCTGAAGATGGCACTCGGGGCCCACCAGCTGCCCTGTACAGTGGTCACTCCAGGTCTGGCCCCTTCCGGACAGCTGTGAGTGCAGCTGCCCGTTCCCTTGGCTCAGGAGCTGGTGTGCATCACAGCATGGCTGGCTGTCGGGCGCCACACAGGCTGCAGAGCCCAGCACCCCGTGTCCCCATGGGACCCGCCCCTGGCACCCCACAGCTCCCCAGGCCTGGGGCTCCCTGGCCCCCCACTCCGTGGGATGCACAGACCTGGTGCCATCACCATGTCTCTGCCTCGGCCTCTCTTCCTGGAGCTGTTGTCCAGCAGCGGCCTCCAGCCCTGGGCCAATGTGTGTGTCCCCGTCCCCCGCCCCCCCCCAACCAGGGAAGGAGCCCCTGGGAGGCAAGAATCTGTCCTTATTGCTCATTGTTCTGTCACCCGCCACCCAGCACCTCTCAGCCTGCTCCCCCACACTCAGCCCACAGCTGTCTCAGAGGCCAGGGTGTCACTGCCCCCACCCTGTGCCCCTCACGTGGGCTGAGCTGTCCCCTCTGGCCTCCCCTGCTTGCTCCTGCCCATACATCCTTGCATTGGCTCCGAGGTTTTCCCTTCTGGGTGCTCTTGGCCCATGCTATCAGTTCTGTCGTCCCCCTCCTGAGGGGGCCCAGGGGACCAGGAAGGCGGCTCGGCTCCTGAGGTGAGGGGTGCGGGAGCGGCTGCCACCAGCCTCCCGTGTCTAGGGGCGGCGGATGTGGCGGTTCACAGTCTCCACATGCCCCTGCCCCACCCGGGCCTGCCGCACAGGAGCTTGGCATCCAGCCCCGGCCCTCGCGTCAGCCTGGAGCCCCCAGGCAGACCTGCCCACTCGTTCCCAAGCCCTGGAAGCCCTAATTATGCAGAAACGGGGGACAGCCCTGCACACCCCACGGAGGCACACACACACACCCCAGAGGTCCTCCTCGCCCCTCCCTCCTGCTGACCTCTGGCCAGCCGTGGCCCTGGGCCATCCCTCCCCCAGCCATCTCCCTCCCTGAGACTCTGCTGAGGCAGGGAAGCCGAACCCTGCTATTTCTGGTTCCCACCCTGGGGAGAAAGCAATTTGGAGAAGGAAATTGCAAGCTTGCCGTTGTGGTTAAGCCTCCTGCCCCCGGGCTGGGCGGCAGGGCTTCGAGTCCGTCTCCTGGGCCACTGGCCGCCTCCTGCCTACCAGCACCGCCGGCCAGAATGTGGAGATGCAGACGTCCGGGGCGGGGGTGGGGGAAAAGGGGGGCATGTCCATGCCCACTTCCCGGAACCTCCCTCCGAGAGAGCTCAGGTGTAGGGTGAGGGATGGTGTGGGTGGGGGGCAGAAGTGAGCTTCTGATGTCCAGCTGAGAAGGGGACACTCAGCTCAGAGCCACCACTCAAGTGCAGTGTGAGGGGGCAGCCCTAAAGCAGGACCCTGTTGGGAGCAGGACCCCGATCCTAGCTGGACCTCGGCGTGCATGTGCGTGCGTGCGTGCGTGCGTGGGGGCGTGCATGCGTGCTTGCGTGCATGTGTGCGTGCAGGGAGGCAGGGCCTGCTGCGCTTCTGCCCGGGCTCTGTAATTAGTCAGGCTCCAGGACTAATAACAGTGCTTCCCTCTGCCTTCAAAGGCCCGGCCTCCACTCCCTGTGGGCACCCCTGGGGACAGACCCTGGGGGCTACAGCCTGTGCTTCCCCTACTCTCAGGCCTCCTGCTGCAGCAGAGGATCCGGCGGTCATACACCCCATCCACCCACCCACCCAGCCCCGTCCCCGTCCCTGTCCCCCACGGCTTGGCCGACCCTGCAGGGCTGGGAGCGGGGTCCTGGCTGTCTCAAGTCCAGATGTGATGTGGGACCTGCACCTCAGTCTCCGCCCCTGCAGCGCAGGATGTCTCAGCGTCCCCCCACTTCTGCCCCCCCAGGCAAGGAGGCCATGCTGAAGCAGCGGGACTACGAGACAGCCACGCTGTCGGACATCAAGGCCCTCATCCGCAAGCACGAGGCCTTCGAGAGCGACCTGGCCGCGCACCAGGACCGCGTGGAGCAGATCGCGGCCATCGCCCAGGAGCTCAAGTACGGGTGGCCACAGGGGCCCCCCTGGCCCTCTCCCCTCACTCCTCTAAGCGTGGGACCACGCGAGTCTAGCTTTGGCCCCCTTTTTTTGGGGGGGGGGTGTTGTGGCTACACCCCGCGATGCTCAGGGCTTCCTCCTGGCTCTGCACTCAGGAATCACTCCTGGCGGGGCTCTAGGGACCGTATGGGGGTGCTGGGGACCAAGCCCGAATCAGCCGTGTACAGGGCAAACGCTTTCCCCACTGTGCTATCACTCCGGCCCACCTTTGTTCCTCTTAACTAGTGAGGTCTAGAGTCTGACCCCCGCTTCCTGTTCCTTGGGCGGGCTTTAGGGGTCCCTGGGGGCCCCACCTCCCTGATTGCCACACCCGGGAGGTTCCCACTCCCAGGCGGGCCTCCCCCGCCCGCCCTGGGTGCACAGTGAGCCATTGTTCTGTGGCTCTGCTGAGAATACATTTATTGTAGTGCCTGCCCTGCCCGCCCCAGTCAGATAAACTTGCGGGCAGCGAGTGAATGGGGCTATTCTCACAGCAGCGCTGGGGCGCTGCAGATAGCAGCCGCTCAAAAATAGAATCCCCCTGCTCAGACAGACTGGCCGCTCCAGGGGGCCCCCACAGCCCTGCCCTCTTCGCCCTGACACCCTTGCCCCTGTGGTCCTTCTCCATTGGCGCACCCGGAGGCTGACCAGTGTGGGGCCCTCACAGCCAGCCACCACTGTGGCGTGTCGCCGCACCCCATGGGCACTGCTGGGGCTCTCCTGGGTTCTCCTCTCCCGGGAGCAGGGCCTCTGGACACAGCCCCAGAGGCTGAGGTGCCGGGTGGGGGCTGGGTTTCCCGGTGGATGGAGGAGCCTATGGAAATGGTGGGGGTGTTTGCGCCAAAAGCTTGATTCCTGGACTCTGGGTGCAGCCCCCTGACACAGTCCCCTGAGGCAGCTTTCTGGGCAGGAGCTGTGTGGGGTGTCATCTGTGCCCCAAAGATAAGTCTGAGGCCAGGCCAGGGTCTGCTGAGGCTTTGTTCACAGCACTGACAGAACTGATAGCCAGGACTCAGCGTTCGGGACTGGTACCTCCTGAGGCCCTCCTGGGGCGGGTCACACAGCAAGGAGGGTGGGGGCAGCAGGACCCCTAGACTTCTGCAGCCACGAGTGTGGTGTAGCCAAGTGAGGCTCTCTCTCGATACCCATTGCAGTGAGAATGTGACCAATGGCCATGTGTGCTTTTCCTTGGGGCCTGCTCTGAGTACCTTCAGCCCCTGAGAACCAAGGAGAAACTCCAGGGGCCCCGAGCAGGGGGCGGGGCTCAGCTCCTAGTATCCCACCCTCCAAATCCATGGTGCAGGAGTGCTCCCAGAGTTCATTCCTGTCCCCAGACCATTCCGCTCAACTTCTTTATTTGGGGGGTGCGGGAGGGGGTGACCACACCCAACTGTGCCTGGGGCTCACTCTGTGTTCAGGGGTCTTTCCTCGCTGGGCTCAGGGTCTGTATGGGGTGCTGAGGGTAGAGCCCGGGTTAGCTGTGTGCAAGGCAAAACCCTGTGCATTACTATCCGGCCCTTCAGCTGGACTTTGAAGTGAGAAGAGCATCTGGTTACGGGCGTGACTGGGGGGCCATACTTGTTAGCAGGTCATGGGCTGAGGAACAGGAGGACCCAGCCCAGTATTTCCCCATAGTTCCTCTGGTGGGGAGATCACGGTTGGGGGGCACAGTTCTCCCTGATGTCCTGCTGGACTGGTATCCCCTACATCTGGGCCCTGGAGTGGGGGGGGGAGGTGTCCTTCTGACTTCTGGCCGGGTCTCAACCACGCTATCACCCACAGCGAGCTGGATTACTATGATTCACACAATGTGAACACCCGGTGTCAGAAGATCTGCGACCAGTGGGACACGCTGGGCTCCCTGACCCACAGCCGCAGAGAAGCCCTGGAGGTGAGGGGCGGAGCCTGCAGATGAGGGGAGGGGCCTGGGGCCGGACCTTTGGGCAAGGGGTGGGGCTGGGAGGAACTTCAGGAGTCAAGGGGCGGGGCTTGTGAGTGAGGGCGGGGCCTGTGGGTAGAGGCGGGACTGGAAGGGGTTGGGGCCTGTGGGTGCGGGTGACGGGTGGCACTGGGAGTTCCCCTTCCCACTTCCCCTGACCTCCCTCCTCTCCCCTCAGAAAACCGAGAAGCAACTGGAGACCATCGACCAGCTGCACCTGGAGTACGCCAAGCGGGCGGCGCCCTTCAACAACTGGATGGAGAGCGCCATGGAGGACCTGCAGGACATGTTCATCGTGCACACCATCGAGGAGATCGAGGTCCGCCCCGCGCCGCCCTGGGGTTCCGGCGGGCCGAGGCCGGGCGCCCCCGCTCACCCTCCCCGCCCTCCTCTCCCTCTCCGCACCGCAGGGCCTCATCTCCGCACACGACCAGTTCAAGTGCACGCTGCCCGATGCTGACCGCGAGCGGGAGGCCATCCTGGCCATCCACAAGGAGGCGCAGAGGATCGCCGAGAGCAACCACATCAAGCTGTCGGGCAGCAACCCCTACACCACCGTCACCCCGCAGATCATCAACTCCAAGTGGGAGAAGGTAGGCGCCGCTGGGCGCTGGATGGTGGGGGGGACACCCCCCTGAGTGCCTGGGAACCCCCTTCCGACGGCACCTGCCTGGACTCTTGCCCGCCCTCAGGTGCAGCAGCTGGTGCCCAAGCGGGACCACGCGCTCCTGGAGGAGCAGAGGAAGCAGCAGTCCAATGAGCACCTGCGCCGCCAGTTCGCCAGCCAGGCCAACATCGTGGGGCCATGGATCCAGACCAAGATGGAGGTGGGGGCAACCCCAGTGGCCTTGTGGGACCCCCAAGTGCTGCCCCTGGGGAGCTCTGGTGCTGATGGGAGGGGTGGGGTCTCCTGCCGCCCCACTCACGTGTGCTCAGACCGAGTGCCCTCTGCTCCTCGGTCCTCTCACTGCCAACTGGGGCTGAGAACAGGGACCTCAGCCCTCCACCACGGCTGCCTGGCGTGGCCCTGCCGGCCTGCTCAGACCCTCCCCCCCTTCCCCCCCCCCGGCCTCTCTTGGCAAATGCAGGCCTGGCTGCTCGAGGGGATGGGACCGGGGAAGCTCGGGTGCAGTGCCCCAGGCTCTGATGCCCAGCTGCTCCCATGGCTTCCCTCTGTCCCCTTAGGGCCTTGTGTCCACCCTGTGCAGCCCTGGGCTCTCCTCAGAGCCTGCTCAGGAAACAGCGTCCAGACTCTTTCCTACATGGCTGGTCCCATCTGCCTTTTCAGAAAATGTCTCTGGGTGCTGGTGGGAGGCGGGCTTGGGGGCCGGGGGAGCCGGGCTTGCACGCATCTGACCCCAGTGCTATCCCGACTGCACGTGGTTCTCCCAAGCCTGAAGCTGGGAGTGGCCTCCAGCATCACCGGGTGTGAGCCAGGCACCCCCGTCCACCCCCAAATCACTCTGTGCCTCCTGGGTATCTCCTTTCAGCTATCCCAGTGACCCTCAGTTGTGTCTGAGGTTGCTGCCAGATGCCTCCAGTCCCCCCACTCCCCACAGTGGGGGCGGGATCTCCCTCTTTTGGGAGCCAAGAGGGAACACCTGTGGGGGGTGCTGGGTGCGGCCCCCACAGCCACCAGCCTGGCCTCAGCGGTGTCCCCGCTCCCCGCGCAGGAAATTGGGCGCATCTCCATCGAGATGAACGGGACCCTGGAGGACCAGCTGAGCCACCTGAAGCAGTACGAGGGCAGCATCGTGGACTACAAGCCCAACCTCGATGTGCTCGAGCAGCAGCACCAGCTCATCCAGGAGGCCCTCATCTTCGACAACAAGCACACCAACTACACCATGGAGGTGGGCACACACGCCGGGCCCCGGCCCCCGCTGCAGCCCGGGCAGTTCTGAGGCGAGGACATGGATCCCAACAGCGGCTGTGGCACCAGGGCTGGTTGCATCCCAGTAACAGCCGGGGGTCATTCCTGGTGATCGTGACCACACAGCGCCACGAGGGCCCTCAGAAACGGGTCTCTCTAGGGGTCGGACCCGTAGGACAACGGGGAGGGCATTTGCCTTGCACGCAGCTGACCTGGGTTCGATCCCCAGCATCCCATGTGGTCCCCGAGCAGAGCCAAGAGTATTTCCTGAGCATTGCTGGGTGTGACCCCAAAACAGGCCAACTAAAAAAGGTCTCCCTCCCCTCGCCCCGTTAGCCATTTGTTGGATTCTGCCCAGCATAACTCATGAGCCTGTCCCCGGGCCTGTGCCACATCCATCCGGATGCCAGTGACGTGCGCGGGCCACAGCACGTCAGGCCAGAATTCCCCTGTGCGCACAAGCCGACACAGTGTGTGTTGAGTTCTGACCCAGACCCCAGACTCGCCGGCATGTAGCGGCCCCCAGCCCACACTTGCTCCTTGGTCCCTCCCTGCAGCACATCCGCGTGGGCTGGGAGCAGCTGCTTACCACCATCGCCCGCACCATCAACGAGGTGGAGAACCAGATCCTTACCCGGGACGCCAAGGGCATCAGCCAGGAGCAGATGCAGGAGTTCCGCGCCTCCTTCAACCACTTCGACAAGGTGAGCTACTGTCGCTGCCCGTCCACCCTCGTCTGTGTCTGTTCCTGCAACCATGTCATTCACATGGGCTGGCAAGGCCTCTGGGCCCTGCAGGGGTCCCTGTGATCACACTCTCCACGAGACAGACGCCCAGCTCTGCCTCTGGGGCTGAGTCCTCAACCAATTGCCAGTGCACTCCAAAATTCAGGGCGTGGTTGGTGCTCATGTGTGTGCATGTATATGCAGCACGTGTATGCGCGGACACACACACACACTCTCAGACACGCACATAGACATGCACTCTCACAGACATACACTCTCAGAGAGACACAAACATACTCTCACAGACATTCAGACACACAAGCAGACACACTCTGACAGACACACACTCTCACAGGCACACACACAGACATGCTCTCTCACAGACACACAAACGCATACTCTCACAGACACACAAACACATACTCTCACAGACATGCACACGCTTGCAAACACAAACTCTTTCAGATCCACATGTACACACTCTCACAGACACACACTTATAGACACACATACTATCAATACACTCCCATACAAACTTTTACACTCTCACACTTTCACAGATAGATATTCTCAGAGACACACTTAGACTCACAGACACACTCTCAGACACACATAGAATCACAGCAATATGTAGTCTCTCTGTCTTTCCGTCCTCCTGTGGAGTCCATGTGTCAACTGTATCGTGTGTGTGTTTGTGTGCATATACACATACAGTCTCCCTGATATAAACACAAACATACAGGCATTCTCAGGCACACACACGCACACTCACAGGCCACAACACCCTCTGCCCGAGTGCGTGCACTCAGCTGGGCCCGGAGGTCCCCCAGCCAAAGACTGCAGGGGCCCCCACACCCCGATCCCCAGTCTCAGCCGCAGGAGAGGGCCCCCCTCTCCCGCCAGCCCCTCACACACGCGGCTGCTGTCCCTTCTCTGAGGCCAGCCCTGTGCCGGCCGCCCCGTCCACGTCCCCTCTAACTGTGTGTTTCCCTCCCCCATGTGTCCCCCCCGCCCTGTGCATGTGGCCCTGGTCCTTGTCCCACCCCGCCCGCCTGCCCGCCCTCCACACGGGTCCTCCCGCACCTGCCTCCGGACGCCGGCAGGACCACGGCGGGGCGCTGGGGCCCGAGGAGTTTAAGGCCTGCCTCATCAGCCTGGGCTACGACGTGGAGAACGACCGCCAGGTACGCCGGCCTGCGCCTGGCCCTAACCGCTCTTCTCTCTCCTCTCTCTCGCCTCCTCCACCCCTGCCTCCTGTGTGCCGTCCTGCCGGCCCTCTGGCCTCCCCCGCCCTGTCTCTCCGGCACCGTCCCCCTTACCTGGTCTCTCGGGGCCTCTGTCTCCCTGCTGCCGCCACTGTCCTGTTCCCCGCTGTGCGCCTGGGGCGGCCCCTCTTGCCGCCGAGCAGAAGCAGACGGGCAGCATGGACTCGGACGACTTCAGGGCTCTGCTTATCTCTACAGGATACAGCCTGGTACGCGGCTCCCTCCCCTGCTCCTGCTGCCCGTCCTCGGGACACTCCTCCGCCAGCCCTCGCTGGCCGGCCGGGGGCCTCGACGACGTCCCCAGCCTCCCCCCCTCCCCACGCACAGGGACACAGCCTTCTGGCCCCCCGCCTTTTCTCTCTCTTTCTGTCTTTGCTCCCCCTCCTCCAGAGTTTAATTTGTGGGCCTGTTTGAGCATGACCCCTGCACCCCTCACTCCCAGAAAAGGTGGGGGGTGGGCGGGTGGGGGAGGGCTGGTCTCGGGGTCAGCTGGGTCCCCGTGGGGTCTGGCTGGCACAGGCCCGGCGGCCTGGCCCCACTCAAAGCTGCCGCCTCGCAGGGAGATGCTGAGTTCAACCGCATCATGAGCGTGGTGGACCCCAACCACAGCGGGCTGGTCACCTTCCAAGCCTTCATCGACTTCATGTCCAGGGAGACCACGGACACCGACACAGCCGACCAGGTCATCGCCTCCTTCAAGGTCCTGGCGGGCGACAAGGTAGGCTGGGGGGCTAGTGCGGGGTGAGTGGGGGTATGTGTGTTTACATGACGTGAGTGTGTGTGTAGTATGTGTTGTGGGAATGTATCTGATGTGTGTGTGTGGGTATTTGTGTTAACATGGCAGGAGGGGATGTGTGTGCATATGCATAGGATGGTGTATGTTATGGGAGTGCACGTGTGTTGTGGGGTGTGTGTCTATGGTATGTGTGTTGTATGTTGTGGGGTGTTGTGTGTATGGTGTGGTGTGTGTTGTGGGAGTGCGGTATCTGTGTGTGTATGTGGGGAGGGGGGTATTGGTGCTTCCATGCTGTGGGGGTGTGGTGTGGGGCTGTGTGTGTGTGTGTTGGGGGGCGGCGGGTAGCCCAGAGTCCTGCCCTGCCACCCCCAGAACTTCATCACGGCGGAGGAGCTGCGGCGAGAGCTGCCCCCGGACCAGGCGGAGTACTGCATCGCCCGCATGGCGCCGTACCAGGGCCCCGACGCCGCGCCCGGCGCCCTGGACTACAAGTCCTTCTCCACAGCGCTGTACGGGGAGAGTGACCTGTGAGGGCCCCGAGCCCTGCACCCGGCCTCCCTGGTCCCCGTATCTATGCAAAGTCCCTGCTGCGGGGGGGCAGGGGGCACAGGGAGGGGCTGGGGCCGGCTCTCTCCTCTCCCGCCTCAGCGCCCGGAGTCAGCGGGGCGAGTGGAAATCCACGTCCTTCCTCACTCTGGAAGGGGGGTCGCGCCCCAGTGGCGCGCGCAGGTCCCCTCCGAGCCCTGAGAATAGCCCCCCCACACACACACACACACCCTGTCCCGCCTTCCACCTCCCTGAGGACCCTCCAAGGCCTCCCCCACCCAGGCCAAAGCCCTACGTGCCTTGTGCAGGGACCAGGAACTTCCCAGCTGCATGGGTCCAGCAGAGGGTGCCCCAGGCAGGCACCCCAAGCACGGGCCCGCCCTCTTTGGGGGGTGGTGGGGCCCCTCTGGGTCCTTCTCTGGAGCAGAGGCGTAGTGGGACCAAACCTGCCTTGTGCCCCAGCCCCGCGCCACCAGCCCGCACCTCGCTTTTGTCTGGACCTGCGCAGCACTCAGATTCTCCAGGGACCAAAAAAAACAAAAAAAAAAGAACAAAAAAAAACCACAAAAAACAAAACCAATAAAACAAAAAAAATCCACAAAAATTTTAAAATAGAAAAAGCTATAAAAACACACAAGGACAAACTTGCAGAAGATTACTATTTACTTTATTAACGTACGAATTTATTATATAAATATATATTCACCCAGCGCATTCTGCCACCTCCCTCTCCTAATGACGATGTAGCTGATCGACTGCCCTCCCACCCCTGTCTCCCTGTTCTCTGTCGTAGGGCTCGGGTCTGGGGACCCCTGAGGTGCGGAGGGGGGCTGCTGGCCTGGCTGCCTACTAGTTGACAGCTTTCCCCCGCCCCCCTCCTTTTTGAGTTTATTCTGATTCCCCCCTTCCCCTTGGTTTCTGGATAAACCATCTGAGAACAATAAACATGCATATTTTTAAGGATCCCTCCCCCCAGCGTCCCATTTCTGTCCTGGGTCTCCGGAGGCTGCGAGCAAGGCCTGTGGGCAAGAGTCGGGGCACCACTGGGGAGTCCCCGTGAGCATCGCCTTGTGGCATGCCCCACCCCAGCACCGGAGAGCCTGTGCCAGGGCCTTGGAGGGAGGGTCCGAGCGGGGAGGTGGCACGGGGGCATCAGCCCTGGTCCGGAAGAGGCGTGAGTCCCGGGCTGGCTGGGTCCTAGGAGAAGGAGGCCACCTGCCTCCACTGGGCGGGGGAAGCAGTGGCGGTCACTCGGGGGTTCCTGGGCCCCCGGCCACCCCCTTCCCGCCCCGGCTCACCTGGCTATGGGTCAGGCAAATGACCCCTTCACCCCCGTCCAGGTTCTGGCTGCAGAGGCCTGTGGAGGGTCAGGATGAGTGCTGCCGTGGCCCCGACCCCCTCCCCTCCCCCACCCCAGCCCGCACCAGGGGCCTCACGGAAGATGTTGGTGAGCTGGGCTGCGCAGCACACGAAGCGCTCGAAGTCCACACGCAGCCGGCTGTCCCGGTAACGACTGGTGAGGGCCTGGGTCAGCTGGTTGTTCAGGTGGAAGCCTGGGGGGTGGTCTCAGCCTCAGCTGCTGCCCCACTCCCCAGAATAAGACACTGAGCCCCTTTGGGGTCCCTGCTGCACCCCCTCCCTTCTCTGGGTCTCAGTTTGCCCATCTGTCAGATGGGACCATGGACAGTGTCCCATGCCTGGCCCAGCATCAGACATGCTTGGCCTCCACAAGGGCTCCCCCCCGCCACCAAGTCAACTTCCTGCCAGCCCACCCTCAACACACCTCACACACCTCGGACTCACCTCAGACACTGCTGGGCCTTCCTAAGCAAGGCACCTCCCTTCCCGTCCAGTGCCAGGGGGCCATGGGCCACTCTCTGGGCACCCCCTCGGTTCATATACAAACTTACTTGACTACTTTTTGCTAGTGCACACGCCCCCCCCTCACCTGCCCCCACCAGGGAAGAAGCACCCCTGGGAGACTAAACAAAAAAGTGTTCCTGAAGCTACTCCAGCAGAACTCCCAAAGCCCCGTCAGGGTTCCAGTGCCCCCTGGTGGTCGGGAGCAGGATTGCCACTTTGGGAACCTGTGAGGGACTTGTGGGGACCCGAGGCCATTTCCCCGCCTGGTGACCGCCCACAGTCACCCTCCCTCTGGCCTTCATCTGCCCTCCACGGGCAGGAGCAGGCGGAGGACCTGGGAAAGGGCCAAGAGCCCCTGTGGAATGTGCTGCTAAGGAAACGGTCAGCTTCCTCTGGCCACTGGTTTCCCCCCCCTCCCCCCCGCATTGGCACCTCGCCTCTTCTGACCTCCGGCCCACAGTTCCCACTCAGCATGCCCTCCTCTTACAGGGCGCCTCCCCGGACGCTCCTCAGTGTGCTGCATTAATCTCGGGACTCATCCTGGTGGGCCTCGAGGTCAAAGTCACATGACTGGGGAAGGGTCTCCCTAACAAGAGCTAGTTTAGGACGGGAAGCCGCGGGGGTCCAAGGAGGGACATTCAGGGTGCAAAGAATGTGACGGAGTTGAAGCGGGTCTTCTGCAGGCAGCCTGCCTGCCTCTCCCCAGAGGGGCCTGTCTCCCTTCCACGGGTCTGTTCCCTGCCCCACCCCAGCCCTACCCACTTCTCCCTTCTCCAGATTGAAATTTTCTCTTTCAGCAGGGGCCACCCCCAGCCACTCCCGGCCAGTTGAGTGCGGCACCGGCTCATGGTCCCTGCTCCACCTGGTGGTTCTGGAGAAGGGGCGGGGGGTGGAGGCGGACGGGGGGGGGGGGGGCATGTGGTGCCAGGGTCGAACTCAGAACCTCACGCACGGGTGCCAAGCACAAACTCTGCTACCTGAGCTTTCTCCTGACTCATAAATAAGTTTGAGGTTAGGGTGCCAGGGGGGTTACCTGGGACCGGCCTCATGCCTTAACACCAGCACTATCTCCCTTTGACACTTAAGGATTGTTCTAAGGGGGCTGGAGTGATAGCACAATGGGTAGGATGTTTGCCTTACATGCGGCGGACCTGGGTTCAATCCCCAGGCATCCCAGAAGGTCCCCTGAGTACTGCCAGGAGTAACCCCTAAGCACTGCCGGGGGTGGCCTCAAAACAAAGTAGAATAAAATGACTTCTAGGTCCTTTCAGATACCCCCACACACCCTGGGCTCCCCTGTCCGCACATCCACTGGCCCCTCCGTGTCAGCTCAGGGTTCAAGTTTTTCTCTCGGGCCATCCATGCCCCCTGTGTCCCCCCAAGGCATCCCTCTTTCAGGGGCCAGCCCTGGCCTTGTCTGCTATCACTGACCCCGCCAGCATCAGCTTCCTGGGATGCCATGCACCAGTGTCCTTGAGTCCCCTCATCTGCTGCCTTCTGCCTATGCCCCTCTTAATCTTCCCATCTTTGTGCCATGTCTTCTGGACATATAGTCTGCACCCTGGGACCTAAGGCCCGTCACCCACCTCCCCATGCTCCCCCTTTCCCTGTGGCACGAAGCCCTGGATTGGGGGGGTGCCACTGTTCAGGAATTCTGGGGTTGGTACCTGTCCCCACCTTCTCTAACTGGAGACCAAGAGTAATGCTCACTGCATTCCATGATCAGGAGTCTGCACCCCCATATCTGGCAGGGTGTTCCAGCTCTGGAAGAAGCCCCTAGATCCCCCAGGAGAAGCTGTTTCCAGGGAAGGGGGACAGGGCCACCCAGGGAGTGAGTGAGAAGACTGTAGGGGTCCCCGGGTCCCCACCTGCTGCATTCAGCGCCAGCCTCAGCTCGCACGAGTTCATAGTGCCCGACTCATCTTCGTCGAACTTCTCAAAGGTGTTCTGGGGGGTGGAGGGGCGGAGAATCCTAGGTCACTCCAGCCCCTCAGCACCCCCACTGAGGCCAGCCAGTCTGGCTCCCGTAGGTGCCCTTTCTCCCCCACTCGGCCCTGGGGGCACAGCTGAGCCTTGCTGGGCCTCATTCACTGTCTAAAGGAGGGTGATGGGGACCTTCTGTGAATGCGACCTCAGCTGCAAGGGGCTGAGTGAGAGAGACGCAGGTGGGCTTGGTCCCGTGGGGAGGCGGGGCTTGCCCATTCCTCTCCCAGGTGTCCCTGACCTCCCGATGGAAGGGGCCGTGCTGAGGTCACCGGCAACAAGGGCAGGGCTGCACGCTGGGGTCCCCAACATCTCCCACTCAAACCACATTGGGGTGCACCCTCAGGGGCTTGCTAGCCTCCAGAACGCCAAGCCCCTGTGAGTCGCTGTCCCGGGGGTTGGGGCGGGGGGTGGGGAGCTCACCATACCTGCCACTTCTGGAGGTGGCCCCACAGCTGCTGGAAATGGTACAGAGTCAGGCTTCCGCCATGCTGCAGGTGGGCCTCGGGTTAGCGTGAAGGTCTCCCAAATGGGACAGAGCCCTCCCTCCCCAGGCCTGCCCCATCATGTACCCCGAAACAGCGCAGCAGGAGTTCACAGGTCCTGGGGCCGATCTCTCGGAGAATCCCCCTGTTATGCGCCCTGGCTGCAGAGAAAAACGGAACAAACACCCGCGGCACTCCACGACTGGGGGGGCTGGAAGAACCAGGGGTGCCCCCCCAAAGCCAAGCTCCCCACCTTTCCCTGAGACCGTGAGTCCTGCTGCAGGACACACGTGGGGACGCATACCCACAGACGAGCACAGGGTCCCCAACTCACCGGGCTCCAGGGCGATGTTCAACAAGATCTGGAGCTCAGGGGCGCAGAGTTCCTCCTCCTGGACAAGCGAGGAGGGAGGGGCCAGGAGGTGACCCACCGGGGCACCAGGACAGAGCCCCATGGTGGGGGAGGGGGGAAGCGGGGGCGCTGGCTAACCAGAGGAGCCCTGGGAGGCGGCCTTCCGCTAGCGGCCACTAGGGGGCGAGTGGAGGCAGGCGGGCGGCCTGAGCAAAGGTCCTGAGGCAGGACTGGCTGGGAAGACTGAGACTTAAATCCGGGGTGGGATGGGGCTGCACTGAGACGTCCAGGATGAGAAAGGGGCTCCAGAGCAGGACAGAACACGGCCCCCCTCACCTCTCCTGCCAGCTCCAGGAACAGCAGTTCCAACCCCAGGTCCAAGGGCCAGTAGGGCATCTGCAGGGCGGGAGGAGTTTAGCTGCGGCCTGGAGGGAGGGGGGCCCGCCGACGCCCCCTCCCCGGCCCCCTCAGCCCCTCACCTCGAGGGCGTGCAGGTCGGCGCTGATGACGTCGTCGATCTCCCTGCGGAGGACAGACCAGACGTGATGGGGGGGCGGGGGCGGGGCAGGGGCGACCCCGGCGCGGGGGTTGGGGGCGGGGCGCGCGGGCTCACACGGCGGTGTGGCGGCGCTCGGTGAAGATGCGCAGCGTGAAGTCGGCCTCGTCTCCCGTGCGGGTGGCGCTGGGCACCACCAGGTAGTGGCCGGGCGGCAGGCGGCAGCGGCGGCTCACGTCGCGGCGCGCGCAGAAGGGCGAGCGGTCAGCGCGCAGCAGATTGGGCAGCAGCGCGCGGCTGCGGGGCGAGTCCCAGAGGGGCAGCAGCTGGGGGGCGGGGCGGGGAGGGGCGTGAGCGGGGACCCCCTCCGGATCCCGCGCCGAGGGGGTCGCCCTCCCCGCACACGCGCGCGCCCCGCCTCCCGGGCCGGTTGGGGGTGTGGCATTGCGGGGGTCCTACCTCCTCCGGGATCTGTGGGAAGGAAGGGCAAAGGGGGTCAGGCTGGGGGTCTAGACGGGGGATGGAGGACCCTTCAGAGCCCCCCCATCTAAGCCTTCCCTCCATTTCCTTCCCGCACCCCTCCTTCCGTGCCCCTCTCTGCATCATGGTCCCCTCCCACTCCCCAGCGCCCCCTCCCCCCTCTTTTTTTTTTTTTGCTTTTGGGGTCACACCCAGCAATGCTCAGGGGTTACTCCAGGCTCTGCACTCAGGAATTACTCCTGGCGGTGCTTGGGGGACCATATGGGATGCCGGGGATCGAACCCAGGTCGGCCGCGTGCAAGGCGAACGCCCTACCCGCTGTGCTATAGCTCCGGCCCCGTCCCCCCCTCCTTTTGACCCTGCCCTGCGCCCCTCCTTCTGTGCCCCTCTTGCACCATGGCTCCCTCCCGCTCCCCAGCGCCCCCTCCTTCTGACCCTGCCCTGCACCCCGCCCTCCCACCTGGAACACGTGGAAGCCCACGCTGAGGTAGCTGAGGCCCTGCGCGCGCAGGCGCCGCCGGTTGCGCTGGATGAGGGACAGCAGGACCGTGCACTTGGGCAGGCGGCCGCCGCGAGGACAGTCGTCGTCGTCCTCCTCCTCCTCGTCGGGCTCCAGCAGCGTCAGCCGGAACTGGGGGTTGGTCCAGAAGGTGCCTGGTGCCGCGGCAGCGGCGGAGAGCTGCGGGGTTAGGCGAGCGGGCCGCAGCGCCCCCCCCCCCCCGTTCCCAGGCCTCTCTGGGGGCGGCCCCCCTCCCCGCAACCCGTCCCGGCCTCACCGGCCCCAGGCTGGCTCCCGCCGGAGTTGAAGCCGCGCACCCAGCGGCCCTGAAACGTGTGGATGTGCCAACTGCCGCCCGCCGGACTCGGGCCCAGCACGTCGGGGCTCAGCGAGCAGATCTGGACCGTGTTGAAGTGGCGCAGGAAGTCCTGAAGCTCCATCCTGGGGAGCCCCCCACCCCCTCCCCGTCAGCTGGCAGCGCTCCCACAGAGCTGCCGGCTGAGGGGAGACCCCGCCACCCCCCCACCAAGCCTCCAAATCCCAGGACCCTCTGGCTGTCCCAGAAACCTTCCCCACAGGCCAGGGTCCACCAGGGTACCCCCGCCCATATTGCCAGTTTGCCCTCTTCGGCCTCTTCCTAGTGCCAAGTCTCCAGAAATGCCCGGATGTCACGTCTCCTGCCCCCAGGTGCACTGTGCCTCCAGGACCGTCTCCCCTCCCCCCATGCTGCTGCCCAGACTTCCCCAAATCAGGCTCCCTGCCAAGGCGGGGACGGTTTCTCCCCCAGAACTTCAGAGAACCCCAGAACCCCCTGTCCCAGGGCTTGGTTGACCCCCCTCCCGGCAGGGTTCCTGCTCCAGGCCCCTCCCCGACTCGCCAGAACTCGCCGTCTTCCTTCTTCACTAGCAGGGCCTCTCGCCACTCGGGGGGTAGCGTGTCCCAGCGTGGGCAGCTACAAGAGGAGGGGGTGAACGTGGGCAGATGAGGCTGGGACCCCCCTCCTCCCTTCCCTGCTCCCCGGACCCTTCCCACCTGTCGCTCCAGGCCCCGTTCCATTCCACGCGGCCCCATGGGTTCCGAAGCCGCAGCAGCCGTACTTTGGTGAAGCCCAGGGTCACCTGAGAAGCGGCAGTCAGGGGGATTGGGTCGGGGCACCAGGACTCCCCCCCCCCCCACCTAGCTCACCCACCAGGAGACCCACCTTGTGTGTGCCAGTGACCGAGTATGCGTGTCCCTTCACCAGCCCTTCGTCTGTGCGGTACTCCCCCCGGTTACTCTGGGCAGAGGATGGGGGACAGTGAGGCCACAGGGGGGACAGGAGGTGGCTGCTCCTCTCTGACCCCCTCCCATCTCCTGACACCAAGGCAGGTGTCCATTGAAGGTCAGCGTCTTCACGGGACTCCAAAAGGGGGCAGGAGTTGGTGGGCAAAGGCGAGCAAAGATCAGTAGTGCTAGAATCTTCTTTTTCTTTTCATTTTGTTTTTCGTGGGTTTTTTTTTTTCGAAGGGGCGTACACCTGGCAGTTGTCAGAGCTCACTCCTAGCTCTGTGCTCAGGGATCACTCCTGGCAGGGATCAGGGAATCTTATGGGGTGTCAGGGATCAAACCCGGGTCAGCCGCTTATAAGGCAAGTTCCTTCCCCGTTGTTCTATCACTCCAGCCTGTGGAATCTCTTGGATGGAAAGAGGAGTTGGGGGCCCTGGTGGCAGAACCGTGCCCTTTGCATGCAGGAACCCTGGGTTTGAGGCCACGTGGTCTCCTGAGCACCTGCTGGGAATGACCCTCCCTATCCCACATTGCTCAGGGGAGGCCCCAAACAGAAACAAAACCTAGAGGAGACAAACACTGACAAGTAGAAAGATACAAAGCAGGGAGACAGAAAGAGAAAGAGAAACACAAAAGACAAAAAGAATTGGAAGCCCAGTAGGCCACAAGTGGAGGAAGGGTGACTGGAGGGGGTCGTCATGGGGTCACCCACAAAAATCAACCCTAGGGAGTGAGGGGGGTGGCTCCTAGGGCTGGAGCACAGGCTTTTCTGAAAATCTGAGGGAAAAAAAAGAATTGTTCTGCTTGATTTTGAATCCCAAGGCTTGGCTGGAGCAGGAATTCAGCAGAGAGGTTGCTCGACTTGCATGTGGCCAACTGAGGTGCCTAACACCACAAAAAGTTTCCCTGAGCCCCCCCAGAAATGATCCCTGAGCGTAGAGTCAGGAGTCAGCCTTGAGTACTACTGGTGGCCCCTCAAAAAAGAAGTCCCTGGGTATGTTTTTGGGGGGTAAGTGGGGAGCAGTTTTCATATCCATGAGGAGAAAGCTGAAAACCTGCTGAAGAGGATGCTATTCAGGAACTGACTATAAATCTATAACAACCTCTGAGCGCCTGGATCCAGTGATGCCTGAAGCTGGTGGTCATGGCAACAAAGTAATCTCTTTGGATTTGTTCCAGCTTGACTTTTGAAACAATGAAACCAGAGAGGAGAAGGACCCAGGATGCCTCCCCTCTAGCCTTGACTGAGTCCTAGCCCACAGGAAGGGATTTGGGGACAGAGGACTGGGTCGGCCGGTCTCACCAGTGCAGTGGCGCCCACTAGGGACTCCTTCAAGAGGGCGTGGCGCAGGATGGGGAAGAGTCCAGGGATGTCCTGCCTTAGGTAGAGCACCTCGCCGATGCCACCCGTGAAGTCCACGAAGGCCTCGTTCATGTGGCCGCCCTGCATCACCTCGTAGGAGCCGTGCAGCCTGCGGGGTGGGGGAGGGGTCCGAGTGTGGGCCAGCATCTCAGGCACCCCCATACCTGGGGGTGCCATCTGTCCCTGGGAACCTCAGACCCAGGAGTCAGGATGCCTTAGGGATACCAACACCACATGATTAGGGCCTCCTAGGAGGGGGCATCAGAAAAGTGCTGCTCTGGGGGAGGACAGCTTCAGGGGAGGCTTGCTTCAGGGAGGAGGTCCCTTTTACAGCCTGCCAGGGGTCTCAGAGCCCCGGGGGGAAAAGCCAGTATCTAAGGGCACCAGGGGTCCCACCCGTTTTTTTTTTTAAATTTGTTTTGGAGTCACACCTGGTGATGCTCAGGGGTTACTCCTGGCTCTGTACTCAGGGATCACTCCTTGCAGCATTGGGGGGCCCTATGGGATGCCAAGGATCAAACCAGGGTTGTCCACGTTCAAGGCAAGCGCCCCCTATTCACTGTTATTGCTTGGGCCCACCACCCAGTATTTTGGATCCGGTTTGTGGAACTGGTCAGGGGTGACCACATTTGGTGGCCTGGGAGAGAGAGTTCAGCCTCCTTGAGAATTCTGGGTTTTGAGGGAGGGTGTGACCTAGGGCCTGGTGACCTGGTGACCTAGTGACCTAGTGACCTAGTGACCTAGTGTTCACTTCCTGAGCACAGTTGGTGTGAAAGTTGCTGGGGGTTGCTCAGGTTGGGGGTCGTGGGGTGGGTGTGACCTGGCAGGTGTGTAGAGCTCAGAGTTGGGGGGCTTTGGGGGTGATGTGTCTTGGGGCCAGTGGGATGGGACTTCTCGAGGGGGGAGATGCAGGGGAAGGTCCTTACTTGGCATAGGCCTTTTCCAGAAGTGGGGCCCAGAACTCATTCCGCTGCTCAGAGCGCACGAACATCAGCTTCCCATTGCGCACGGGCAGCCGGTCATCTACCACCACGTCCACCCAGCGGCCAAACTGCCAGAGCTGCGGGCAGAAAACTGGGCCAGTGCTTCAGCCTCTGTTCCCATTGACCCCTCCCCCACCCTCACCACCCGGCCTGGGGTGCTCCTCCTCCGCCTGCCGACCCCTACTTGCCTCACCCACACCATCAGCCCCAGAGACTCAGGGAAGGAGGTTGGAGTCAAAGGGGAAACTGAGGCGCACAGAGAGCGCCGACCCAGCTTTACCTGGAAGTGGAAGACCCCTGCGTAGCCATTCCGGAAGCCCTGTCCCAGGGGCACCACCCTGCGCAGCAGCCTTGGGTACAGTGTGAGGGAGGCAGCAGCCGCGAGAAGCCAGCAGTTACCTGGGAGGGTGCAGAGAGGGAGACTGAGGCACAGGGAGAGGACCGGCTCTGGCTGGGTTGGGCCTGGGCAGTCCGCAGGTCTTACCCAATCTCCCCTGACACACGTCTGTCCTGCTCACATCCTCACAGATGAAGTGGGGCTCAGCACAGAACTCCTGGGGATGGATCGAGGTGGGGAAGGAACCATTGAGGGTCAGGGCTGACCGCCCACTGCTCCCCATAATGAGCGCCTCCAGCCCAGAGCCTTGTAAAGCCTGTGAGGCCGGAAGCTTCCCTGCGCCTCGCACACACAGTGAGCTGAGCCCACTGCCCTCCTCCCTCAGACCCTCCCTCAGACCCAGGAACACAGAAGCCCCCTCCCCCAGACCCTCCTTCAGACCCAGGAACACAGACCCTCCTCCCTCAGGCCCTCCTTCAGACTCAGGAACACAGACCCTCCTCCCTCAGACCCAAGAACACAGACCCTCCTTCCTCAAACCCTCCTTCAGACTCAGGAACACAGACCCTCTTCCCTCAGGCCCAGGAACACAGACCCTCCTCCCTCAGACTCAGGAACATGGACCCTCCTCCCTCAGACCCAGGAAAATGGACCCTCTTCTCTCAATTTCCAAGAACACAGTTCCTCCTCCCTCAGACCCTCCCTCAGACCCAGGAACACAGGCCCTCCTCCCTCAGACCCTCCTTCAGACTCAGGAACACAGATCCTCCTCCCTCAGACTCAGGAACACAGACCCTCTTCCCTCAGACCCTCCCTCTGACCCAGGAACACAGATCCTCCTCCCTCAGACCCTCCCTCAGACTCAGGAACACAGACCCTCCTCCCTCAGACAGGACCCAGACCCTCCTCCCTCAGACTCAGAAACACAGACCCTCCTCCCTCAGTCCCAGGAAAATGGATCCTCCTCTCTCAATTTCCAGGAACACAGACCCTCCTCCCTCAGACTCAGGAACATGGACCCTCCTCCCTCAGACCCTCAGGAACATGGACCCTCCTCTCTCAATTTCCAGGATCACAGACCCTCCTCCCTCAGACCCAGGAACATAGACCCTCCTCCTTCAGACTGGACCCAGCCCCTCCTCCCTCAGACCCAAGAACACAGCCCCCCTCCTCCTCCCTCCAAACATACAGTCCCAGACCAGAGGGATAGTACAGCAGGGGGACTGTGTTTGCCTTGGAGGCGGCCGACCCAGATTCAATCCTCGGCACGCGATATGGTCCCTGAACCCACCAGGACTGATTTCTCAGTGCGGAGCCAGGAGTAAGTCCTGAGTATCTCCATGTGTGGCCCCCAAACTAAACAAAAAACACAGTTCCTCCTCCCTCAGACTCACAAACCCATCCCCCACCCTCCTCCCTCAGACCTAAACAGAGTCCCCACCCCCCTTAGCCCCAGCCCCACTTTACATGCGGCCTCTTCCATTCCACCCCTTTGGCCCTCTCGGAGTCGGGCCCAAGCAGGTCATGGCCAAGGGCCTCTGGGCCAGCCGGGAAGTAGGGGTCTCGGAAAAGGATCCCCTCCTGCAGGCAGGTGGCCCGGATTGCTTCGTAGCTCTGACCCCGAAAGAGCTTGGGGCCCCGGGCCTCGGGGCTGGCCTCGTCTTCCACCAGCTGGATGGTGACCTTGCCGCTGTCACACGCCATGGGACTTCTGGGCTGGAAGGCTGGCCTCTGGTCCTTTAACTTCCTGAGTCATGGGGCGGGGCTTCCCCATCCCCCCATGGGGGGGGGGTCTTGAGGCCCCTGAGCCTGGCTTGTGAATACTAATTGATGGTTTGGGGTGCCGGGGTGCAGGACGCCTCTCCAGTGGTTTCCTCCCCAGGGCGTGGGGCCTTCAGTTGTGGCCTGGCCGCAGCTTAATAGGCTTGGCCGGTGGCAGAGCTGGGGGGTGGGGCTGCACCATGGGGGTGCCGAGAAGGAGGTCAGAGGCGGCTCCCATCTGCACGAACCCCCTCTGAGTCTCTGGGGCTCTCCTGTCTCTGTCCCGTCACTCTCCATATCCTCTGGCATGGGGAACCTGCGAGGGACCTAATCCTGCTTCCTGCCACTCTGGGTCAGCGTCTGTGGCCCATGGTTCCCCCAAATACATACTGGAGACGTTGGAGATGGAGGAGTAGGGGCTGAGAGGCCAGAAACTCACCCACTTCTGTTCCAGCCGGTCCAGCACTGGGGTGTGTGTGGGGGGGAGGGGGGGATGGGGAAGAAGGAAGCTCCTGCTCTGGCATCCCATGCAGATGGGCCTCTTCCCCTCCGAGTGCCCCCCAGAGATGGGAACCCCCAGCTCTATGTATGCATCTTGAAAAGTGGTTGGTTATAAGGCTGGAGCCACAGAACAGCAGGTAAGGTGCTTGCCTTGCACTCTGCCCACCAGGGTTCGATCCCTGGCACCCTACGTGGTCCTCTGAGCATCGCCAGGAGTAATCCTTGAGCTCAGAGCATTGCCTGGTGTGGCCAAAAAACCAAATCCAAAACACCCTCCTCTCCTCTCCCCCCCACCAAATAAAAGAAAAAACCTGAAGGAAGTCTTGTTCGTCCCGGCCCTCTGCCCTGGTCTGAGGACCCCTGTGGGCTGCTGGCCCTCCAGCTGCCCTTCACGAGAGTTCCCTGGCATACGGCCCTCAGTACGCCTTACATCCAGGGTCCCTAAGATGCTCTCCCGGGTGAAGAGGAAAATCAGATTCCATAGGAGTGGATGCCTGTAACTCTGAATGCCCACCACCTCCTCCTGACATGAGCACCCCTGGATGCTTTGGGATCAGTGAATCCCTCATTCTCCAGTCTGGTGGCTCCGGAGAGCTGCCCCGCCCCCTGCCCCGTGTTTGACTTGGACCAGCCAATCAGAACCACGCAACCTCTACCACGCCCCCTGCCCACACCTGGGGATCCCAAGTGTGTGTCGGGGTGGGGATGGGGTCTCGCTTTCCCGGGGGACACTAAGAGGATGCCGTGGGGTTCCTCAGGTTCTGCTCGGTGGCTGCGAATGAGCGAAGAATGAACAGTCAGGTTCTCAGACTCGGCAATCAAGTTGTGGATGAAGCAAACTCAGGTTCAAGGAGCTGATCAATTCTGTGCCTTCCTATTTCCTTCCCCCCCCTTCTTTGTTGATTTGTTTTATTTTGGTTTTAGAGGCCACGCCCGCGATGCTCAGGGGTTAATCCTAATTCTGCATTCAGGGATCATTCCTAGTGAGACTTTGGGGACCATATAGGGTACCGGGGATCCAGCCAGGCCGACCACAAGCGAGGCAGTGATCCTACCCTCTGTACTGTCTATCCGGCACATCTTTGTTTTTGCGAATCAATCAATCCCAGTGCCTCACACATGCGAAGCATATGCTATACCACAGAGCCACATCCCAGTTCTTAGATCACTAACTGAAAGGAAACCTTACCCCTGCGGCTGAGATCTCCCAGCGGTTCCCCTGGCCCAGACATCCAGGACATCCATTCATTGAGGAATAAGGGCTCCCAGACCCAGCCAGGAAGTAAGGATCTGAAACAGGTTTACTCCATTCCATCCTTCCTACCTCCGTACCCAACCCACAAAGTATAGAAGATGCTGCTTCTCCAAGGCTGCATTTGAATCATAAAAAAAAAAAAAAATTCCAGGGGCTGGTGCGATAGTACAGCGAGTAGGGCAGGGAGTAGGGCATTGGCCTTGCACATGGCTGACAAGGGTTCAATCCCTTCCAACCCGCCAGGAGTGATCCCTGAGCTCAGAGTCAGGAGGAAGTCCTGAGTGTGGTACCCCAAACAAATTTCTGGGGGCCAGAGAGATAGCTCCAATAGATTGGAGTATATGCATTGCGTGTGGAAGGCCTGGGTTTGAGCCCCAGAATCGCATAGTTCCCTGACCACTGAGCCAGGAGTACCTCCAAGCACTGCTGGTTGTGATTCCTCCAAGCAAAACAAAACACAAAAGATTCTGGGTCAGGGATGAAGTTCAGTGGTAAACCACAGCTTTCTGTTTTTTTTTTGTTGTTGTTGTTATTGTTGTTGAGGGTGGAGGCACACCTGAGATGCTCAGGGCTTACTCCTGGCTGGCTTGGGAGACCATATGGGGTTCTGGGGATGGAGCCTGGGCTGTCTGCATGCTAAGCAAGCACCCTCCTGGTTGTACTATGGCTCCAGCCTCATCAAATGCTCCCTTTAGGAAGGGTTTTCTGCATCTGCAGGAGGCGCTGTTCTCAGCACTTTGTATCATTTCATTTAATCTCCCTGTGTATGTGAAGCAGTACAGCTGTGTTTCACACATGCAGCATTTCTATCTGCTGGAACCCGACACCAAACATGGTAGCTCAGACAGCAGCTGTTCATTGCTCTACACAGATAGTCTGAGATCAGAGTGCTCGCATGTGAGTGCTCCCTTCCCAGCCTGCAAACACAGCCTTCTCACTGCACCTTTCCAAGGTTGCAGCTCTCTTTTCTTTTTTTTTCTTTCTTTTTTGGGGACTAGAGCAATAGCACAGCAGGTAGGGCATTTGCCCTGCACGTGGCCAACCCGGGTTCAATTCCTCCGTCCCTCTCAGAGAGCCCGGCAAGCTACCGAGAGTATCCTGCTCACATGGCAGAGCCTGGCAAGCTACCTGTGGCATATTTAATATGCCAAAAACAGTAACAAGTCTCACAATGGAGACGTTACTGGTTCCCACTTGAGCAAATCAATGAACAACGGGACGACAGTGCTACAGTGCTTTTTGGGTCACACCCAGCGATGTACAGGGTTTACTCCTGGCTCATGCACTCAGGAATTACTCCTGGCGGTGCTCGGGGGACCATATGGGATGCTGGGAATCGAACCTGGGTCGGCCGCGTGCAGGGCAAATGCCCTACCTACTGTACTATAGCTCCAGCCCCTCTCTTCTCTTCATAGAGGTGCTGATCCTATCATTGGGTCCACCCACATGCACCTAAAGCACCTCCCTGCTTCTAACAACACACTGGAAGTTAGGGCTTTAACCTCTTATGAAGGGCCACATGAACGGTCAGCCTCAACACAAGAAGTAAGGTTTAGGGTGACTCCATTTTACGGAGACAGAAACTGAGGCACAAGGGAATATGCTTTGTCCATTCTCTTGCAGTTGCCATTGGTTTGTTTTACCTCTCAGAAGATTAGAATTCAGAGGGGTCAGAGAGGTAGTACAGTGGGTAGGAGGTTTGCCTTTAATGCGGCTGACCAGGGTTTGATCCCCGGCATCCCATTTGTTCCCCTGAGCACTCCCAGGAGCAATTTCTGAGCTCAGATTCAGGAGTAACCCCTGAGTATTATTGGGTGTTGGCCCAAACTGTCACTGTATCACTGTCATCCTGTTGTTCGTCGATTTACTCGAGCGGGCACCAGTACCATCTCTGTTACACTCAGCCCTGAGATTTTTAGCAGCCTCTTTTTACTTGTCTTTCCCAATGATTGGAGTCTCTTTCAGGGTCAGGGGAATGCGACCTATCGTTATTGTTTTGGGCATATCGAATACGCCACGGGTAGCTTGCCAGGCTCTGCCATGAGGGCAGGATACTCTTGGTAGCTTGCCGGGCTCTCTGAGAGGTATGTATATCTTTTACTGTATTTGGGATATGGATATGCCATGGGGAGCTTGCAAACTCTCCCATGCGGGCAATAGACTCTTGGTAGCTTGTCAGGTTCTCCAAGAGGGAGAACCAGGCTATTAGGCTATTCCAGGAGCTTGGTTTTATAGTCTCTGGATGTTGGCTGTTGGTGGGATTACACGGCACTGGGGGCAGTTTGCGGGTATGGCTGCCAAGCTACTGGAAAATGGGGGATCTGGGTGGAGAAGGCCCAGTCCCAATCTGAGCAGGCTTGAAGATCTCAGCCCCCGGGTCCCTCACACCTGGGTTCCTCTGCTGGTCCCTTCATGCATGAGGCTTGTCCGAACGTGTGGACAGTGTCCTTGAGCATGCCCCAGACAGACAAACAGAAAGATTAGAATTCAGAATATACAACAGTACCTAGGCCCAGGGGTGAGACTCAATGTGTACCTCACATGCATTGCCTGTGTGAGGCCCTGGGTTCCATCCCAGGCGGCACCTCCAGCTGTGGTCATAATGGCCTCTAAGGAACACAGGATGATCTCTGTCCCCAAGCACCTGGGCATAACCCCCACAACAATGAAAATAACAACAGCAACAGCACAATAACTCTTATAGAGAAATAAGGGTCGACTTCATTGAAAGTGGGTGAAAGAAGGTTGGTGAGATAGTTCTGGAGGTAAGGTGTATACCTTGCATGCTGCTAATCCCAGTTCAGTCCTTTGGTACTGCACTCCATGGTTCCCTGAGACCCGGTGGGAGCATTGAGCCAGGAGTAGCTCTGAGCACTAGCAAATCACTGACCCAGCAAAACAGGAAGGAAGGAATGAGACAGGAAGAGGAAAGAAGGAAGGAAGGAATGAAAAAGGAAGGAAATGGGCAAAGATATGAATCAGCAGGGCTGGAGAGAGAGCCAAGAGCTGGATGCATGCTTTATATGCACATCACCTGGGTTTGATGCCCCGAGCTATGTAATCTCCTCCAGGACATGGCTGGGAGCGGCCTCAGCACTGAGCCAGGAGCCCCTGAACACTGTCAGGGATGATCCCCGTCAACCAAAATATTAATTCTAATATGAATGAAAGACACCAACAAGCAACTGTGGAGTCCATGGCCTGTTAGCATTGGGAAACTTGCTCAGCCTCCCGGAAATGCTCATTAGGACCCCAGGAAACGCCATGATGCCACGGGATTAGGAAGAAAGTGGAGCAGCCGGGAAGCACTGAGCCAGCAGGATGCGGGGCAGCAGCGCTGGCCCGGGAGAGGCGTGGCTTGGTGCCAAGCCTCCGGCTCGGCCCTTCGGCATTGCTCAGTAAATACCTCTCCTGTGACCCAGCACTTCCACGCCCAGGTGCACAGAGTAAAGAAACGCAGCCGCGCGTGTCCCGCGGGGCACCTACAGAAACGCTCACTGCAGCCCATTCTGTGACCTCTCAGATGTCTGCACCGCAGGGTCAGGGGGTGGAGCTGGCAGCATTGGAGTCCCGTGTGGGTGGATCCCGCAAACCAACGCAGCCCGGACCGCTGGTCTCAGATGTCTACGGTGTGAAATGGCTCACCCAGGCCAGGCATGTGCCAGGCCCTGAGTTTGACCCCAGGAACCTCCTGGCCCCAGAGCACAGAGTGTGGCTCCTATACAAATAAAGAGGGGAGGGAGAGGAGGGGAGAGGAGGGGAGAGGGAGGGAGAGAGAGGGAGAGAGAAGAGAGAGAGAGAGAGAGAGAGAGAGAGGGGGGGGGGGGGAGAGAGAGGGAGAGAGAGAGAGAGGGAGAGAGAGAGAGGGAGAGAGAGGGAGAGAGAGATTGATTCAGGGCAGGGGGCTGCGGTGGGGTAGGGCGATTGCCTTGCATGCAGTTGACCCCACTTTGATCCCTGGCACCACAGATGTCCCCTGAGCACTGCCAGGGGTCACTCCTGAGCACAGAGTGAGGAATAGCCCCTGAGCCCTGCTGAATGTGGCCCCCAAACCCACTTGCCAGTTAACTTCCTAAGTAATGAAGGCTTTAAAAATATATGCACACGGGGCTGTAGCACAGCTGGCAAGACACCGTCAATTTGGGTGCATGCTCTCTCTCTCTCTAATCCCTGAGCACTGCTGGCTGTGGCACCCAAACCCAATCTCAAAACACACACACATAGAACAGTGTAATGAGATCCTTAGCTTCAACAGTTAACTTTGGGCAATCCCGACTCACCATACCACCCCCCCACTCACACACTTGATTTTTTTTTTCCTTTTTGGGTCACACCTGGCAATATTTAGGGGGTGATTCCAAGCTCTGCTCTCAGGAATTACTCCTGGTGGTGCTTGGGGGACCATATGGGAGGCTGGGAATCGAATCTGAGTTGGTTGCATCAAAGGCAATCGCCTGACCCATTGTACTATTGCTCTCGAACCTTGATTAAATCTTTGTGGGTTTTTTTTTTTTTTTTGCACAGAGGGGGCTACTCAGTGGTGCTGAGAATACCACGTGGTCCGAGTTTAAAGCCACAGCTCCTGCATACAAACAATGTACCCCAATCCTCTGACTCCTCTCCCTGGCCCCTAATTTTGTGGGGGATTTGTTTTGATTTGTGCGTGTGTTTAAGGGAAAGGGGTCTGGAGTTCTGGGGGTGGGGGCTACTCCCAGCTCTGTGGTCAGGGGCAGATGTAGTGTTGGGTGTTGAACTGGGGCCTGTGCTCAGCCTTTTGAGCCAGTTCCCTGGCTCAGTTTTTATTTTATTTTATTTATTTATTTATTTATTTATTTTTGTGCTTTTTGGGTCATATCTGGTGATGCACAGGAGTTACTCCTGGCTCTGCACTCAGGAATTGCTCCTGGCGGTGCTCAGGGGACCATATGGAATGCTGGGAATCGAACCCGGGTCGGCCACGTGCAAGGCAAATGCCCTACCCGCTATGCTATCACTCCAGCCCCACAGTTTTTATTTTTTAACTAAAAATTTTTTTTGGTGGGGAAGCCACACCCAGTGATGCTCAGGGGTTACTCCTGGCTCTGCACTCAGGAATCACTCCTGGTGGTGGTTGGGGGACTATAGGAAATGCCAGGAATCAAAACTGGGCCGGTCACATGCAAGGCAAATGCCCTCCTGACTGTACTATCCAGACATTAAAAAATTTTAATGATCTAATTAAAGAACCATGGTCTACAAAGTTACTGATAGTTGAGTTTTAGATACATAATGTTCTAGCAACAGTCCCATCACTGATGCCAACCTCCATCCACCCATGTTCTCAAGTTTCCTCTTTGTCCCCCACCCCGGCCCATTAACTTGACAAACACTTTATTTGTGGGGGGGCACCCTGGGTGTACTATTGGCCCAGGGTGTACTATTGGCTCTACACTCAGGGATCATTTTTGGCAGAACTTGAGGGGCCAGATGGGGTGCCAGGGATTGAAGCCAGGTCAGCCATGTGCAAAGCAAGTGCCCTACTTGCTGATCACTGTGGACACAATAGACACATTTCACTTTTATTTGTTTTGGGGAGCATACACAGCGGTGCTCAGGGCTTAGTCCTGACTCTGCACTTATAAATTATTCCTGGGGGTGCTTGGGAGACCATATGGAATGCAGGGGATTGAACCCAGTTGGCTGCATGCAAGGCAAATGCAAATCCCTGTACTATTGCTCTAGGTCCCATGACAGGCACATTTTAAAGTTTGGCGGTTGTAGTTTGGACCTCATGTTTTCAGTGGTGTTGCATTTATGGTTTGGACATAGAGCTATACCACCCTCCCCCACGTTACCAATACCAAGGCCCTCCCCCCTGCTCCCCCATCACTTCCCTTTCTCATCTTCTTTCCTGTTCCTTTTCCTTCTGTCCTTACCCTCCCTCTACTCTCGGAGTCTCACCATGTTGTGTGAAATAAATTAGAAGAAGAACAGCCTCAGTTGGTTCTGCAAGATGACACCAGGGAGGAGTCTGGAGAGGAGTCCGGGAAGGAATCTGGGAGGAATCTGGGAGGAGTCTGGGAGAGTCTAGGAGAGTCTGGGAGAGTCTGGAAGGAGTCTGGAGAAATCTAGCATTTCCAGAACAGTCTCTGCCTTTGTGATGTTAGCAGAGCCACCCACTGCGCACAGCCATTGGTGCCGAGTGGGGCTTGCAGTTCCAGCTCTGTTGCTCCCCTCCATGGCATCTAAGGGGACTCTGTATGACATGGTACCCTGATGTAATGCCCAATTTACTCGAGGTCCAGACCATAAGAGAAGGACAGGGGCAGGGCTGCTGGCTGAAAGGGCTGCACAGAGACTGTGCAAGCAGGAGCAAATGCCTGGCCTCAGGGTCCCCGAGCACTGAGCTGGGAGTAACCCCCGCAGGACTGCTGGGAGGAGTCTGGAGGAGTCTGGAAGGAGTCTGGGAGAGCTCCTGAACATCGCCATGAGTGGCTAAAAACCCAGAAGAAAATAAAAGAAGGTTGCGTGGACAGAAATTGGCTTAAAAGCGCAGCTGGAGAGAAAGGCACTTGCCTTGCAGGCAGCTGATGCTAGTTTGGTCCCTGGTACCCCACAGGGTCCCCCATGCATTGCCAGGAGTGATCCCTGAGCACAGAGCTAGGAGAAAACCCTAAGCCCTACCGGGTGTGGCCCTTAAACAGAGCAATAAACCAACCCAACAAACAAACTGAAAAAAGAAAAAACAACAAAAACACAAACATGAAAAAGAAGCCTGGCTGTTTCCTCAACTCTGTTGACTTTTTCAGAGTAGCACTTGTTTTTTTCTTTACATGCATCCTAATTCCTTTTGACATTTTTTTGGGGGGAGGGGGTTGAGGGTTTTGGGGTCACATTCAGTGGTGTACAGGGGTTACTCCTAACTCTGTTCTCAGGAGTCACCCCTGGTGGTGCGGGGGCTTGAACGGGAGCGCTAGTACAGTGGGTAGGACGCTTGCTTTCCCTGTGGCTGACCAAGGTTTGATCGCTGGCACCCCATAGGGCACCCCCAATGCCCCAAGTCTCACCAGGAGTGATTTCTGAGCACAGAGGCAAAATTAAGTAAATTCTGACCACCACCAGGTGTGGCCCCCCCAAACGAACAAAGAAACGAGGAGGCAGGAGGCAGCCACTTTGCACAGGAGCGAGTTGAAGGAGCCCCCCCCGCCCCCCAAAAGCCTCAAGCATCTCGGGGGCTGCCACAGATCAGGCTGGGCTCGCTGAACAGCTGGCGGCCAGTCACCCCCATAACCTGTCCGGCGACTCTGCCGGGCCTCAGCAGCTCCCGCCAGCGGATCTGAGCCCTCTGCCTTCAAAGGTTCATTTGAGGTGAACTTGACCACGCTGTGAGGACCGGATTCAGTTAGTCAGCTGGCCCACATCCCGGCACATCCCTCTGGAACAATGGCCTGGAAACAGCAGCCCGGGCCCCGTCCCCGCACCAGACTCTGCCGCCCTGTTTGAACCACGGGGAAGTGTGGCAGATATTTTTCGCTGACATCGTCTGCCACCCACTTCACCCCCTTTCCAGCATCTGCTTTGCGTGTGCCCCCCACTCCCGACGGCCAGGCCTGCTGCTAACAGGCTAATGAAGAGAGTCTCTGTGTCCGCCTAACGAGAATCAGCTGAATGCGGCCAAGAGCTAGGACGGGTGGAGATTGCCTGGCAGCAGCTGACCTGGATTTCACCCCTGGCACTGCAGAGGATCCCCTGAGCCCCACCAAGAGCGATCCCTGAACACAGAGGCGGGAGTAAGTCCTGAGCACCAACAGGTGTGGGTCCAAAAACAAAGTCAGAATCAAAACAGCTGAAGCCCAGGTAGTTAAGCACAATTTCACCTTTAATGAGAGTCTGCTGGTACATTTGAATCTGGGGGCGGGGGGGGGGGCGCACATAAGTGACACAAATGGCATCATTCTTAGGTGACTCTCTTTGCTTCCTTCCTGAGAAACACTTCCTTCCTCTAGTCCTTTGAGGACTAGAGTGATAGGACAGCGGGGAGGGAGCTGGCCTCTGCCCAGGTTAGATCCCAGGAACCCCCAGTCTCTCCAGGAGTGCTCCCTGGGCACCCCTGGGTGTGGCCCCAAAACAAGAAAAGAAAAAAGAAATGACTCTGAGACTGGATTGCTGCAGATAGGTTCTTGCTGGGGGCAGGGTGACCACAACAAATATCCTACCAGGAAAGGGGGGCAGAGCTGAGCAGACAGGAAAGCTGACACCCTTCTACCCACAGCTCTGAGGAGGCCACTCAAGACAAAAGCAAGAGTCAGAAGTGGCCCCTGGGGAAAGAACTTGGGAGTAACCCCTGAAGCACTGCTGGGTGTTACCCCAAGCTCACCCCCCAAAAATGAGTCTGCAGGGACAGGATGTGACTCAGTGCTAGTGCAAATGCCTTGCATGTGTGAGGCCCAGGGTTTGAGTCTGGTACAGGCTGGCAGACAGGTGACATGGATTAAAAAATCACTGTCAGGGAGAAGAGATCATTCATCCTGCAGGCCTTCTGCCTTGCATGTTCCTGATCTGAGTTCAATCCCCAGCCCCCCATTTAGTCTTCTGGACTCTGCCAGGAATGGTCCTGGAATGCAGAGTCAGGAGGAAGCCTTAAGCACCTTTGGATATGTCCTCTGCCACCCAAAAGAAACAAATCACTGTTGGACCAGAGAGATAGGCAGAGGTGAAGGCACTTTCCTTTCTTGCAACTGATCCCAGTTTGATCCCTGGCACTGCATGTGGACCCCTGAGCATCACTAGGAGTGATTCCTGAGCACAGAGCCAGGGTGTCACCTGGTTCTGAGTATCACTAGTTGTTGTCTCCAAAAGCATTTAAAAAAAGAAAGAGAAAGAAAAGAAGGAAAAAAAAACAAGGGGCAGAAAGAACATCAAGGTGACAAAATAAAACTATTAGAAAAAATTTAATTGTAGGGATTAGGTATTATTTTGATTGAAAACTTTTTTTCTTGAAAAACCTTATGTCCCATAGAGATACATGCCGAAAGTAGATAATGGAACAAACATGATGAGCTCTCAGTGTCTGTATCGCAAGCCATATGCCCAAAAGTAGAGAGACAGTATGGGGAATATTGTCTGCCATGGAGTCAGGGGGAGGGTGGGAAAGGGGGACATACCCAGGATATTGGTGGTGGGGAATGTGCACTGGTGGAGGGATGGGTGTTTGATCATTGTGAGACTGTAACCCAAACATGAAAGCTTGTAACTATCTCATGGTGAATCAATAAAATTAAATAAAAAAATTAAAAAAAATATATAAAATCTTGTGTCCCATAATGAAAAGGTATTGATTGTGATTATTTATTTATATATTTTTTGCTTTTTGGGTCACACCCAGCGATGCTCAGGGGTTACTCCTGGCTCTGCACTCAGGAATTACTCCTGGTGGTGCTTGGGGGACCATATGGGATGCTGAGAATCGAACCCGGGTTGACCGCATGCAAGGCAAACGCCTTACCCGCTGTGCTATTGCTCCAGCCCCTGTGATAATTTATTAATTGATTAAAATATAAGGAAAATTACACAGAAACACAGTGATTGATAGCAGGTGTGTTTAAATTCCCATTATTAATTCTCAACGTCTAAAAAACAGATTTGGGCGTGGGCTGGAGCTGAGTGTGGGATTTGTCTGGTGGAGACTTGGCTTTGGTCCCTGGCACCACATGGCCCTGATAGCCCATGCCTGGCAGTGTGCAGAGGCTATTTCCCCCTCAAGTCAACAATATTCTAAAAAAATCTTGTTATTATTTGGGCCTCCCCAGAGGTGCTCAGGGCTTGCTCCTGGCTCTGTGCTCAGGGATCACTCCTGGTGGGGATGGGCCCAAGTGGGGTGCTGGTGACCAAATCCTGGTCAGCCACATGCAAGGCAAGCGCCCTACTCACTGTGCTATTCCCCAACTCCTCAGCCAATATTTCTTTTAAGAAGAAATGATTCAGAAGGCTAGTAATAACTTAAAAGATGTGCCATCTTGGGGTTAGGGTGATGGTTTAAAGGGCTGAGGCACTACATAGTTCCGAGCAGGCTTGGGGTGACCCCCAAGCTTGCAGCCTGGAGGAGTCTCTGAGGACCATCAGGTGTGACTCAGAAACAAAACCAAGGAGAGGACGGGCACAGCCATGCCACAGAACATGGTGTAGCCATCACTGGGAACAGAGAGCCCACTCGTGGGCAATGAGATGGGTTTGGCAACACATATGGGAGGTAGAACAGTGCTTAGGGCACCTGCCTCACATGCATCCTTTTTTGTTTGTTTGTTTTGAGGAGACATACCCAGTCATGCTCAGGAATCACTCCTGGTGGTGCTTAGGGGACCACATGGGATGCCAGGGATGGAACCCCAGTCAGCCATGTGTAAGACCAGCACCTTACCCACTGTGCTCTCTCTCCAGTGGTCCCCTAGAAAGCATCCGACCTGGGTTCAATCCTGGCACCATATGGACCTGTCTTCATCAGCAAGTGTGACCCTGAAATCCCTTGGGTACATTGGCTAAGAATTTCCAGTGGGACCCCCAGGTCCCCTGGGCAGCTCTTGAGAGATGCAAAAGAAAAGAAAGCCAAAGGATGTTTCCTATCACAGTCGCTAGGGAAACAGCCATAGAGACCACAATGAGATACATTTTCCACAACCATTATAAGGACTATCATAAAAAAATAAAAGGGGGAGGGGCTGGAGTGATAGCACAGCGGGTAGGGTGTTTGCCTTGCACTCGGCCGACCCAGGTTCGAATCCCAGCATCTCATATGGTCCCCTGAGCACTGCGAGGGGTAATTCCTGAGTGCATGAGCCAGGAATGACCCTGTGCATTGTTGGGTGTGTGCATTGCCAGGTGTGACCCAAAAAGAAAAAAAAAAAGGGAGGGGTAGTGATAGTACATGGGGGGAGGGCATTTGCCTTGCATGCAAGCGGGCCTGGGTTTGGTCCCTGGCACCCCATATGGTTCCCTGAGCACTTCCAGGAGTGATCACAGAGTGCAGAGCCAGGAGTAAGCCCTGAGCATCACTGAGTCTGGGTGCTGTCCCCCCCCCCCAAACAAAATAGTAGCACTGTCGTCCCATTGTTCATCGATTTGCTTGAGTGGGCACCAGTAACGTCTCCATTGTGAGACTTTTTGTCACTGTTTTTGGCATATCAAATATGCCACGGGGAGCTTGCCAGGCTCTGCTATGCGGGCGAGATACTCTCGGTAGCTTGCTGGGCTCTCCGAGAGGGATGGAGGAATCGAACCCGGGTCGGCCATGTGCAAGGCAAACGCCCTACCCGCTGTGCTATCCACTACCCTACCCGCTGTGCTATCGCTCCAGCTCCCCAAACAAAATAAATAAAATAATAAAGAAGGAAGAAGGAAATAATGAAGCAGGGAAGCAGGGCTGAGAGCTGGCTCCAGGGGCCCACACAGGCTTTGCACGCAGGATGCCAGGCTCCTTCCCAGCACCATGACCCGGGCCCCTACGTGCTGCATTAAGGACAGAGTCGGGAAGAGTTAAAATAGCGGGCACTGGGGCTGGAGTGATAGCACAGTGGGTAGGGCATTTGCCTTGCACGCGGCTGACCCGGGTTCGAATCCCAGCATCCCATATGGTCCCCTGAGCACCGCCAGTAGTAATTCCTGAATGAAGAGCCAGGAGTTACCCCTGTGCATCGCCGGGTGTGACCCAAAAAGCAAAAAAAAAAAAAAAAATCGAGCACTGCAGACGGCTCACACTAGGTGCAGCTGTTGTGGGAAGCGTTTGGTGGTGCCTGGAAAGCATCAGGCTGGAACAGCCATTCGGCTCCTGGGCCGCGTTCAAGAGGCACGACGGGCGTCCAGGCAAACTCCCATCAGAGTGCTCAGGGCAGTACTACTCACAGGAGCCAGGGAGGAGAGGACGGGCACAGCCATGCCACAGAACATGGTGTAGCCATCACCGGGAACAGAGAGCCCGCCCGTGGGCAATGAGATGGGTCTGGCAACACAAGTGGAAAAACAGACTCACAAAGTCACACGTGGGACGAGAGCATAGTTCAGGAAGTAGGGGGGAAGGGCGCTTACCTTGCACGGAGCTGACCCAGGTTCAGTCCCTGGCACTCCACACATATGGTCCTTCGAGCCCCACTAAGAGTGATCCCTGAGCACAGAGCCAGAAGTAAGCCCTGAGCACTGCTGGGTGTGGCCCAAACACACACACACACACACACACACACACACACACACACACACACAACCATAGGTTGGGCTGGTGGGTGTGGCTCCACAGTTCATCAACTACCTTGCTTGCAGGTGTGTGGCCCCAGGTCCAATTCCTGACTCTGCAAAAATGAACAAACAAATAAAAGAACCAAATCCCCTAAATCTAATACAAAGCACTTGGGCGGGAGAGACAGTGCTATAGGGAAAGTACTTGGCTTGCATGTGGCTGCCCTGGCACCAATAGTGTCCCCTAAGCCTTACCAGGAGCGATCCCTGAATGGAGAGTCAGGATTAAGCCCTGAACACTCTCCCCCTCCCACCACACACACAAAATTGAATAACACCCCACAATGACAAAAATAACAACAAAATTTTAAAACACCCCACAATGACAAAAACCCAAGCCACATGTTGTAAACATTGCTCAGTGGTGGGGTTCTGAGAAATGTGCCCATAAGATGATTTTGTCCTTGGGTTAAATCTAGCATGGAGGGCAAGAACAATAGTGCAGTGGGGTGGGCGCTTGCCCTGCATGCGGCTGATCTTGGTTCAGTACCCGGCGTCCCACAAAGACCCTTGAGCATTACCAGGAGTGACCCCTGAGTGCAGTCAGGAGTAAGCCCTGAGAGGTGGCCCAAACCCCAACCCCCCCCTAAATGCTTTTTAAAAGTCTCATGTGGAGTCGCATGACCTTAGATAACCCTAGAAGTCGGCTCACCACACCACAGGACCACTGGACCTGACGCATTAGTATGGTCGCTTGGACTTGACATGTTTTAAATTTTTATTTGTAATTTTTCTTTTTTTTTTTTTTTACTTTGGGGCCACACCTGAGAGTGCTCAGGGCAGACTCCTGGCTCTGTGCTTCAGAATCACTCCTGGAGGGCTCTGGGGACCATATGGGATGCCAGGGATCAAATCCACATCAGTTGTCTGCAAGATTTTTAAGTGTGTGAGACTATGCTGATTTCATTGTCAAAAAAATGCACAATCTGGAGCTGGAGCAATACTCCAGAGGGGAGGGCACTTACCTTGCACACAGCTAACCCGGGTTCGATCCTCGGCACCCCATATGGTCCTCCGAACCCACCTGGAATGATCCCTAAGCACTTAGCCAGGGGTAAGCCCTGAGCACCACCAGGTGTGGCTAAAAAAAAAAGAACATCAACAAAAAACAGAGCAAGTGAGTAAATTGGCTCAGGTTACTTGGACAGAAACAGGGTTACAGGAACAGTAAGTGTCTGTATGAAACTTACAAAACACTATTCACTGACTGCACATCGATTGGAAAGTGGAAAAACAAACTCACAAAGCCACACGTGGGACCAGAGCGATAGTATGGGGATTAATAAACTGTTAAATAAGTTATAAAAATGCAAAGAACATTATTGATTAGATAAGTTTAAGTTGATTAGATTACAAAATGAATGTTTTAGAAAATTCTTGGTTTAAAAAAAAACATTTCAAAATCCTTATCAATCATCAAATTTTAGAAATGTTCAAAGCTGCCAAAAAAGGTGACAGATTTTTTTTTATAGGCCAGGGGAGAAATGAATAGAGGGATACCTTCTACCCAATCATCTCCACCAGTCCGTGTCTTGCCATCCCAAAGTTATGGCCAGATTTTTATTTTACTTCTTCTTTTTTTTTTTTTTTTTTTTTTTTGCTTTTTGGGTCATACCTGGTGATGCACAGGGGTTATTCCTGGCTCTGCACTCAGGAATTACTCCTGGCGGTGCTCAGGGGACCATATGGGATGCTGGGACTCGAACCCGGGTTGGCCGCATGCAAGGCAAACGCCCAACTGCTGTACTATCACTCCAGCCCCTTTATTTTACTTCTTTGCTTTTTGTGTCACACCCAGTGATGCTCAGGGGTTACTCCTGACTGTGAATTCAGGAATTACTCCTGGCAGTGCTTGGGGGACCATATGGGATGCCAGGGATTGAACCCTGGTTGGCCATGTGCAAGGCAAACACCCTACCTACTGTACTATCACTCTGGCACCAAACAGCCAGATTTTTTTTTCTTTTTGCTTTTTGGGTCACACCCGGCGATGCACAGGGGTTACTCCAAATGGCCAGATTTTTATTTTTATTTTTTATTTTTTTTACGGCCAGATTTTTAAAGATCAAAGTAAACACAAGTTTTCCTCCATGTGTAATTACATTTCTTAGACAATTTTCCGTAATCAGATGACTGATTATATAGCTCAGAACTGGGGTAGTACAACAAAATACTCAATTCCTCACTTTGATAAATAGTGAGGGCAAAAGCGATCACTCCCAACTGGTCTGTGTATTTTAGGTAGGAACCACCTACTGATCTGCTGATTTAAAGAGCCACAGCTTGGGACCAGAGTGATACTACAGTGGGAAGGGTGTTTGCCTTGTACATGGCAGACCGAGGTTTCGATCCCTGGCATCTCATACAGTTCCCCTAGGACCACCAGGAGTCATTCCTGAGTGCAGAGCCAGGAGTAACCCCTGAGCATTGCTGGGTGTGACCCCAAAAACCATCTTGGTTCTGGGTGGCTTGGGGCTGGTCTCAGAAGATCACATTCTTTCCTGTGTGAGTCTTGTTTTCCGACCGCCTAGCTTCCCAGTGCCACTCTCTCTCGTCTCCTGAGAATTCTTTTCTGCTGCAAAAACAGACTCTGGAGCTGGGCTGGTGGTTTCCTGGGAAAGCTGGGCTGTTTCCTGCGAGGACCATGACACCAGCCGGAGAATCCCAGCTCCCTGAAAACCTCACGGCACACAGGTCGAGCAGCTTGGAGGCTGCCTCAGTGAGGCTGGCAGGCCTGATGTTCAAACTGGGCAGGAGAACTCAGCCTTGACCAGCTCTGATTGTCCCAGGCTCTCAGCACCGACAGTATTTCCCATGCATCCCTCACTGATATTCTCTGTTCGTCCCCCCCCCCCGCCACTTAAATATGTGGGGGGGGGGCAGGGGGGAGGTTAGGTCACACCCAGCCATGCTCAGGTCTCATTCCTGGCTCTGTGATCAGGGTCACTCCTGGCAGTGTTTGGGGGACCATATGGGGTGCTGGGGATTGAACAGGGGTTGGCTATGAGCAAGGCAATCACCTTAACTAACTCCTGTTCTTTTTCTCTCTCTGAATCTCCACTTTATATATATACATATATAAATGCATATATATGTATATATAAATATATATGTATATATAATATATACATATATGTAGGGTTTTTTGGGGGGCACACCAGCAATGCTTAGGGGTTACTCCTGGCTCTGTACTTAGGAATCATTCCTGATAGTGTTTGGGGGACCATATTGGATTCTGAGAATTGAACCCGGGTTCAACCCGGGTCGACTGTGTGCAGGGCAAGCACCCTGCCCATTGTAATATTGCTCTGGTCTTCCACTTAAAATATTTTTATTGAGGCTGGAGAGCTTGATCAAGGGGCTTAAGTACATGATTTGCATGCAGAAATTGAATAGACTTGGATGTTTTTGTTTGTTTTTGAGCCACACCGGCTGTGCTCAGGGCTTACTCCTGGCTCCACACTAGGGATCACTCCTGGCAGTCTCAGGGGACTGTGTGGGGTGCCAGGGTTGAACCCGTGTCAGCCTCGTCCAAGGCAAACACCCTACATTCTGTATTCTCTCTCTGCCATCAAGGCTTGGGTTTGACCCCTGATCACTGCGCTGAGAGTAGGTTCTGCTTGGTATGAGTCCCCCTTTAATTTGCCAAATTAAATCAAAGAGGTTTTCTTTTTTCCTTTCCATTTCTTTCTTTTGTTACACCCAGTGATGCTCAGGGGTTACTCCTGACTTGAATTACTCCTGTAACAACCAAATGGGATGTTAGGGAATTGAACTCTGGTCAGCCACAAACAAGGCTATATTATCGCTCTGACCCCTGTTTTGGTTTGTTTTTTTGTCTGTTAGTTTGGTTTCTTTGGTTCCACACATGAGTGCAATCAGACAATGCTGCCTTCCTCCATCTGCCGTGTTTTGCCAAACATAACAGTCTATTATGCAAATCAGAACAATGAGCTCTCCTCACACCTGCGCGAGGTGGCAGTTCTCCAAAGACAAGAAACAACTCGTGTGGCTAGTTGGAGAGAAGGGAAATCTGGGAATGTGGGTTGGGACAGACCCTGGCAAACAGTGCGAAGAGGTCTCCAGAAATTGAATAGAAAACCCGCACAGTCCAACCATCCTACTGGGGTGTTTGTCCAAAGATGTGAAAACACTAATTTGAAGAGATACATGCAACCACTTGCTCATGGCAGTGTGTGTGTGTGTGTGTGTGTGTGTGTGTGTAGGGGGTATAGGGGGTATTCAGTGCTCAGTGCTCAGGGTGCTGGGTCTCATACCTGTGATAGATGTACTATAACTCAGAGCCACATCCTGACCCCGTGGGAGTCTTCTATTTATCTTGTTTTCTGGGGGCCACACCCAGAAGTGCTCTTCTGGCCTTACTCCTGGCTCTGTGCTCAGGGATGACTCCTGTCACAGTGTAGTGGACCCAAAGTGGTGGTGTCAGAAATTGAGCCCGTGTGTGCCAAGCGCAAGGGAAGTGCCCTCCTTGCTGTCCTGTCTCTCTGGCCCTTAACTTCTGACAGCCAAGAGCTGAAACCCTCTGTGTGCTGTGACTGGATGAAATGATGGTGAATCCACACAATGGAATATGACTTAGCTATTTAAAAAAAATACAGAATTCTGCCATGTAACGATAATATGTAAACTGTCACTGTCACTGTCATCCTGTTGTTCATCGATTTGCTCAAGCGGGTACCAGTAACATTTCCAGTCGTCCCAGCCCTGAGATTTTAGCAGCTTCTCCTAACTCACTTTCCCAATGATTGGAGGCTCTTTCAGGATCAAGGGAATGAGACCTGTTACTGTTACTGTATTTGGCATATCAAATACGCCACAGGGAGCTTTCGAGGCTCTTCCAATAAGACATAGATTCTTCCCCCCACCCCCCCGGGAAAAGGGAAGCACACCCGGTGATGCTCAGGGCTTAACTCCTGACTGTACTCAGGAATTACTCCCGCTCACAGGGAACATATGAGACGCTGGGGATCAAACCCAGGTCAGCTGTGTGCAAGGCAAGTGCCCTCCCCGCTGTGCTATCTATCGCTCCTGCCCTATAAACATGGATTTAAAGGTTGAGTTGCTTTTTCACCCCCATGCATTGCTGGGGCTGAAACTCGGGTTGCAGGCTTGTGAGACAGGATAAACCAGCTCCCGGCCCACACACAGAGACTGAAATAGGAATTTCTCACATGGTTATGGAGGCTGCAACGATCTGCTGGGGAGATCTTCTGATCTGCTCTCTCCCAGCAGAAACTCAGAGGCTGAAGATCCCAGAGCCAGGAAATCAACAGTAAACTCTGCTCGTGGCGGAGAGGCTGGGGCAGAACAAGTGTGTTAGTTCCAGGGCTTCAAGTCCCAGGAACCAGGGGGGGGGTGCAGGGAGGGGAGAGAGATTCCATTTCCCTGCCTCTGCCTTTTTGTTCTATTCCCCTCCACAAAAGAATTCATAGTCTGCCCACAAGGGAGACAGATTGTCCTATTTATTTATTTATTTATATTTGCTTTTGGGCTCCCAACCTCTAGCAGTGCTCACGGCTTACTCCTGTTTCTGTGCTCAGGGATCACTCCTGGTGGGCTCAGGGGATCACATGGGGTTCCTGGGATTGAATTCAGGTGGATGCATGCAAAGCAAGTGCCCTCCCCGTGGTACTGGCTCTCTGGCCCCCCAGAGATTGTTCTTAAATCACAGTGTTTGGGGTATCTTCCAAGCAGCGCTCGGGGGTGATGGGTGGGGGGCCCTCCTGGCAGTTCTCGAGCCTAAAGAGCTCATGGTAAGATGCGAGAATCATTGCTGATTGGGCTTTGCAGTCCTGGGGACCCCAGGGGTTGCCCCTGCAGTGTTGGGGGTCTCCAGGGATGCCCGAGGGATCATGTGGATTGAAGCAAGGTTGGCTGCATGCAAGACAAGCACTGTAACTCCTGTACTATCTCTCCACCCCCATTTAGTCATCTTGGAGTGGGAGAGGGTCACACTCCCGTTGCTTGGGGATCCGTGTGGTGCTGGGTCCGAACCCCAGTCTCCCACATGCAGACCACGTGCTCCAACTCTTTAACTCTCATCTTGGGCCAGAGAGATGGTCTTTGCTGATTCACTGATTTTTTTTTTTTTTTGCTTTTTGGGTCACACCCAGCGATGCTCAGGGGTTACTCCTGGTTCTGCACTCAGGAATTACTCCTGGCAGTGCTCGGGGGACCATATGGGATGCCGGGGATCGAACCCAGGTCGGCCGCGTGCAAGGCAAACGCCCTACCCGCTGTGCTATCGCTCCGGCCCCTGATTCACTGATTTTAATGAGGATGGCTGCTAGACCCCCTCACAGTACCTGCAGAAAAAGAGGTTTACCCACTCTCTGGGCATTGCTTCAGTCCTGACAAGTGGACACATAAGTTCGCCTGTTTGCCAATCCCCCCTTCTCAGGGCACTGCAATGTTATTGAGGCTTTGGCATAAGTGACTGGGATTTTTTTTGTCTATTATAGGACTTAAAAAGATATATATTTTTATAAAGTAGTTCACAATATTTCATTACATTTAATATTCAAACACACACCCTACCACCATTACTCCTTCCCACCACCATATTTTGGATGTTTCCATCCTGAACCCCAATCTCTTCTCCAAAGCAGAACCGAAGTAATATATTTTATATGGTTTGTTATGATAAACCCGCTGAAAATGCTATAAAAAGTATCCTTAGAGGAAAGAGTGTGGAGGTTGTTGTATTTCACCCAAGGGCCACTAAGCCCTTCTATAAGAGATCAATAACATGTTGTTAAAGGTTGAGCCTTGTGTGCTTTATATATATATATGTAATATATATATATATATATTTCTCTCTAAGATTGGTTACCTCCTACTTTGAACCCTATCGAATGTGGTGCGGTAATATTGGAGTATGGGTTAGGGTGTGTGGTTTGAAGAATCGCGTGGCTGCGAATGTGGCTGCGTGGTCCAGGAATAGGGATGGATCCCCTGGTGGCTGCTGGGTCCCAAAAGTTTTCGGATGCCAGGGCTGGGTCCCTCTGGGCGGGGAAGGGTCTCACCCGCCCCCCTCTGAGGCACCTGGAGTGAAACAGCCTGGCATGGTTATGGCAAACGTCGTGTTGTGCTCCCTTCTGGGAGAGAAGGACCTGTGATCTGGATGGTGGTGGGTGATGAGATTATCTAGTGCCAGCCAGGGGTGACTTATGGGCGTGACTGCTGAGTCGCTGGAGAAAGGGGGTATGAGCGGAGGATCTCTGTTCCCCAATCTGTGGAACCCAGTGTTCTCAGTCACAAAGTCCTGTGTACCTGGGTTTTCCTGGAGGTTCACTCATGGGTGAAGCTTGGCCGGAGAGTAAGGAGAGCGGTCGTGGGCATGGCGGGGGCTGGGTTCTGGAGATCTTCGGCTGTGATTAGGAACTTTTTTGGGGGGATGGGATGGGGATGAGGTTTTGGGCTACACCTGATAGTACTCAGGGGTTACTCCTGGCTCTGTGCGCAGGGTCCACTCCTGCTGGGGCTCAGAGGACTCTATGGGATGCGGAGGATGGACCCAGGGTCTGCTGCTGCAAGGCAAGAGCATTACCTGTTGCTTTGTCCCGCCCTCCTGGGCGATCTAAATTACTGCCTTCGTTTAAAGAAAAAAAGATTCAATGCTATGCCTACTGTAAAAGAAACGATTAAGATCTGAAGAGACAAAGAAGTTAGAGGTAAGAGGATGGCATGGCCAGGAGACGTGGCACCCAGACACTCGGAAAGGGACTGGTCACTTTCGGAGGGTGCCTGGGCACAGAGGCTACTCCAGGCTCTGTGCTCCGGAGCGACCCCTGGCGGTAATCATCTGCCATAGCAGCCACATGACAAGTAAGGACCTGCCTTACCTGCCCTGCTCTCAGACCCGAAACCCACATTTTATTAGCTTCCCATTCCTCTGGTCTGTCTCATTTCTCCCGTCATCCTGACACTGATAGCTGTTGTCTAAACTCCCTTGGTTGTGTTTTTATTTTCTCTAGAGAAAAATTTTTATAGAAGAACAAAACAAAAAGAGACATCACACACCACAAATATGAACATAAGTAAGCCCCCCGGGAAAAAACCCACAGCTTGTTTCAAAAAAAAAAAAATCAGTACCAAATAAAGTGCACATGACTTGGGGAAAAATAGAAAAATGAAGGAAACTATATTAAGGAAAATAATACATACAAGAGCGTTAAGAGCAATAAGGGAATTTGACCACAGAACTGGAAAATTAATTAAATTCGCTGAATGCATGTATGCTCTGTGTGTAGGGACCCAGGTTTGATTCTCTGTATCTCATAGTCCCCCCAATATTGCCAGCAGAGTCCCCAAGCACAGACTAGCTCCTGGGTGTGCCCCCAAAACAAAACCAAGTTTGACTAGAGAAGAACATTTTATGATCATAAATTGTTTAGCACTCATCTTAAATATAGCAAACCTGAATGTATATTGTCACAAAGCTGGGGCCAGGGAGATGGTCCAAAGGGTTGGTGTGCCCAGGTTCGATCCCTGACACTGCATTGGCCCCACTTCTCTCCAGAATTGCTGTGTGACCCCCCAAATCTAACAAAATATGGACTGGAGTGATAGCACAGAGGGTAGGGTGTTTGCCTTGCACGAGGCTGACCCGGGTTTGATTCCCAGCATCCCATATGGTCCCCTGAGCACCGCCAGGGGTAATTCCTGAGTGCAGAGCCAGGAATGATCCCTGTGCATCGCCAGGTGTGACCCAAAAAGCAAAAAACAAAACAAAACAAAACAAAAACCCTACAAATCTAACAAAATATATAATAGAAGGCTAGATAATTAACAATTATAATAGTAGATGCCAGATTCTCTCAGCAATGTTCTGTAGGTTTCATTGTACCTGTCTTTCACATCCTTGATTAACTTTTGTTTTGCCAAGTACACCTGGCAGTACTTGGGCGTATTCCTGGCTTAGTGCTTGTGGCTTACTGCTAGGGTCTGAGGGGCCCTATGTAATGCCAGGGATACACCAGGGTTCTCAGTGTGCAAGACAAGTGCCCTACCCACTTTATTATCTCTCCAGCCTAATGCAACTAATTTTTGTATTGGTATATATATATATACATATATATACACACATATTATGCTTTGCTAAATTTGATAAGGTTTTTGTTTTACCAATTTTGGGAGGAACTCTTGAGGGTATTCTAAATATAAAATCAGATTCCACACATATGTAATGCAGATGGCATTAGTATGTATATGTATTTGAAATGACAAAGTTTTATGTGGTTAAAATAGTTTTGAGCCACTAGACTTGAGACATTAATGTATCCAAAGTCATTTATAAGTTACCAAACATACTGCCAATACTGTGCATTTCCTATAAGCAAGAACATTATCTGCTATATCCATCATGAAATCGTGAAATCAGGAACTCAACATTGACAGATCACTACCAGAAATCCCACACACCCAGCCACTTCACCCAGCCTTAGTTTTCATGCTGCTCTTTGAAATTTGTATCTGGTCAAGGTGATCTTTACCCCAGTTTTAAAAAATCTTTCAAGGAGCTAGAGAGATAATAGTTGCCTGGTACACAGTTGGATCCAGGTTGGATTGCTGGAATCCCTTAAGGTCCCCTGAGCACTGTTGGGAGTAATTCCTGAGCCCAGAGCCAAGAGTAAGCCCTGAGCATAACCAGATGTGACTCCCCCCAAAAAAAACTCCAAATAATCAAAAGCTTCACGACACAAATTAAAAATGAAGGATGAGGAGCTGGACAGAATGTAATGGGTTAAGGTGCTGGCCTTACATCCCACAGACCTAGGGTCCGAATCCCTTGTACTTTGTGTATGATCCCTGAGCACCACTCGGGGTCACTCCTGAGTACAGAACCAGAAATAGTCAGGAGTGGGATCCAAAGTGGGATCCAAAACCTTTAAGTGGGGTTCAAAACCCCCTTACCTCCTTAATGATGAACGATTGGGATCTCAGTGATAATACAGTGAGTAGGGCGCTGGCCTTGCATGCAGCTGACCCCGGCTCAACCCCCAGCATTCCATATTGTCCCTCCAGTGTGCCAGGACTGATTTCTGAGCCAGAAGTTAGCCCTAAGTACCATTAGGTGTAGTTCCAGAACAAACAAAAACCCCAAACAAACCAAACAGATGAACGATGAACCAACAGCTACTGGGTACCAAGAAATGCAGACGTCCCCGGGTTTCCCACGGGCTAAGGAGTACCCTTCATTCCACAATTCACCCGGAGACACCCTAGAAATGGCGGGGCACGAGGAGAGGGAGCTGGAAGTCGGGGGAGGGGGCGGGGAGCGGGGCTCAGAGAGCTCTGGGCTTGATGGTGCCTACAGGGTTTTGCTCACCCCTTCAAGGCCAAACACGGGGCTGGAGCGATAGCACAGCGGGTAGGGCGTTTGCCTTGCACGCGGCCGACCCGGGTTCGATTCCCAGCATTCCATATGGTCCACTGAGCACCCCCAGGAGTAATTCCTGAATGCAAAGCCAGAAGTAACCCCTGCGCATCGCCAGGTGTGACCCAAAAAGAAAAAAAAAAAAAAAAAAAAAGCCAAACCCAAAGCTGGCAACGTCGAGCGGCCACCAGGGGGCGTTGTGGGACAAGCCTGGGAAGGTTCCTCCGCTCGCCTCAGACTCGGGGCGGAGCCCGGAGGGCGCAGGGCGGGCGCGCGCCACGGGCTCCACCCGCAGCGGAGCATCCCGGGCGCTGCTTGCTGGGCGGCTCGCGGCGTGTCCGCGGAGCCCCGGCCCCCGCAGCTGCAGGGCGAGAGTCTGCTGCCTCCTGTTTCCTCCAGCATCCCTGTGGCGGGCCTGGGAGCGGGCCTGGGGGCGGGGTGTCTGGGGCCTTGGGGAGAGGCCGCGTGGAAGGGGCGTGGGAATGGGGCTCTTCTTGGCCGGCCAGGTGCCACTTGAGTGCGCGTCTGCCCCCGGGCTCGTGCAGGCGAGGGCCTGTCCCTACCGGGACAGCTGGGAGCTGGCACGCCCGGATCTCGCCCCGCCGCGAGAGAGCCAGACGCCGTGGTCCAGGGGGACCTGGCGCTCCTTCCCATACCTGTGAGCTTGGGGTCTCCAAGGGACCGAGTGTTGGGGTCCTCTCTGCAGATGCAAAACGCTTTGGAGCTCGGTTGGCTCCCCCAAGAAAGAAGAAGGGGGCGTGCTAAGCATAACGTGAACCACCCGCAAGCTCCCTAAACGCATTTCCTCCTGATTTGGCTCTGCCACAATCCCCCCACCTCGGCCCGGCCTCTCTCAACCTGCTTCGCTCGCCTCGGGTCGGAAGGAGGCACAGACACGCTGGGCGGGAGCACTTTATTTGCAAGACGAGCCCCCCCCTTCCCCCCCTCCCCCAGTCCGCAGCGCCCGCAGGGGTTCAGAAGATCCTCACGGATTCCAGCTGCACGTCCCCGCCCACCTCCAGCAAGCGCACTCGTGCCGGGGGGATGCGGTAGCGGAAATGGTGGTATTCCTCGTCGCCGATGATCGCCTGCAGGGACAGCGGGCAGGGCTCTGCGTGAGCTACCCGGGCTCCCTCCGGACGCGGGCCCACGCTGGGCGACACCCCCACCCCGCCGCTGGCCCGGGGGGGTCCTCTCCTCTGGGGCTTGTTTCTGGGCTCGGTCCCCCAGCCCGCTCCGCGCCCCTGTTGCACATCCCACCTCTCAGGCACCAATCCCGGGGGGCACCCATTCGCTGGGACCCTCGGGTGAGAACCTGCGGCCCTGCTGACTCGAATAGGGGTTTATGAGAGGCAGCGCCCAGCCCTGGACACGCCTTAGCCCCACGCCCACCACGGAAGGTCTGGGGGTGGAGGGCGCACCTTGAAGCCTTCAGGAGTGGTGATGAGGAGCACCTCGAAGGGCTGGCCGCCCTGGATCGGGATGCCTTTGCCTCGCTCCTCTTTGCCCCATTTGCCCTGCTCCAGGGTGTTGAAGACCACCGTGGACTCGTCCAGCCTGGGGTTGAAGTGCAGGGCGGCCTCGCTGGCCTTGTCGTCACCGCAGAGCAGGTTGACATAGAACCTGGGGGGTGCGGAGGGGAGACTGTCACCCTCCCACAGCCATGGAGGGCCCCCATGCAGGCCCTTCTCAGAGTCCAGCCCCAGGGACAGAACAAAGGCTGGTGCCCAGCGAACTCAGATCTACTCAGCCGAGAATGAAGGGTGCGACCCCGATGGACAACCCTCCAGCCCACTCCAGAGAGGCCCGCCAGGCGCAGACTCCTCATTTCCAGGGTCTGGGGCTTTCCAAGATGCCGGGGACAGAATCTGTCCACTCCGGGAGCCTGAGATTCCCAGACGTTCCCGTTCCAGGATAAACCGCCACCTCTGGGCTCCAAATGCTCTGGGCAGGATGGATTTCCAGACTCTTGCTGGCCAGAGCTCCTGGGGAGCTCTGATGGGAGATCGTTGCACTATACAGGGCCCCCGATTGCCCCAGAACCTCAGATCCTTAAGGATACGTGAGAAATCCAGGAACATAGGGACCAACCCCTCCCCTTCGGAAAAAAAAAATGGTCAAGAGGGCAGTCCTTTGACTTGAGGGTTCCAAGTGTGCGGGGGTCTGTGTGTGGGGGGGGGGGTGGGGAGTGGGGGGGGGGGGCAGGGCTGCTCCTGGGCTCTGCTCTCCCCTCCCTTGCTGTGAGATCTAGGGTCAAAGCAACGTTGGCACACCCGGCTCTTTGTGTGTGTGAGGGGGTGTTTCTGAGACTTACCTGCCAGCCTTGTTGGGAATCATACCCCGAATCCGCATCACTTTGCCCACGTCAATGCCCTCAGGCAGCGAAGTCTTGTGGGGTACGTTCTGGTGGGAAGGGAGGAGGGGTCCAAGTGAGGCCCGGAGAGAGGCGAGCAGGAGGGGTGAGCCCCCCAGGGAAGGAAAAGAACCAGGGTGGAGCCGATGGGGGGGGAGGGAGGGAAGCAGGCACAGAGAGAAATAGAGGTCCCCAGGGAAACGGGCATCGAGAAACCCCCTCCCCAGTACACAAACATTCAGAGGCCTGGAGGAGGGCAGGAGGAGACAGAGCACCGGAGGCGGGGGTCCGCCCGGAGCCTCGGCCCAGACCCTCCCACACCCACTTTCTCCTACACAATGGGCAATCTCAGCTAGGACCCCCCTCCCCCAGACCCATCTGTGCAGTCCTGGCCCTGAGTCCCACCCAGGCCCCTCACCATGCTTCCTGGCTGGGGCTGGACAGGCAATGGCGCGGGGGGGCAGGTGGGGGCCTTAAGTAGAAGTGGGGCGTGGTGGGGCTCTGACTCACTCCTTCCCTTTCCCCACCCACCGCCCACACCCAGCCCAGACCCTGGCCCCAGGCGACTGGCACAGTTCCCCCCCTGTGCGGGCCTGCACTTCCATCTGCTCGCTGGGGCTTCCTGGGGGCCCTGTCCCCGCCTTGGGGCAAGTGGCGATGCCCTGAGTTAGTAACTCAGGGACCGGAGATAAAAATAGGGCGTGTGCGTCTGCCATGAAGCAGTAGCAGCATGGCGGTGGCCAGGAGGGCCCCCGAGCCTCCCGGCACCACCTTCCCATTCCGGGCAGGGAGAAGGCGCGGTGATGCCAGCGCTCATACGGAGAGCGAGGCCCCTAGTGGACCCCCACTGAGAACCCACTGGGCCCAGGGACTAGAGCCCTAGTACAGTGGGCTGGGCTCTTTGCTCGGGTTCGGTCTCCAGCACCGCTTCTGGTCCCCCGAGCCCACCAGAAGTGATCTCTGGGTGCAGAGCCAGGAGTAAGCCCTGAGCACCTCCAAGTATGGCCCCCGAACCCAAACTGAGGGGCTTTCCTTGAACCTAGCCGACCCAGGGTCCCCCCAAGCACCTCCCAGAGAGACCTCTGGACACCACTGGGTGTGACCCAAAAACAAAAAGAAAACAAAGGCCCGGTTGGAGCTCATGTTGGGAGACAGTGAGGGGAGACGCCCAGGCAGGGCTCGGGGACCCAGTCCCAGTGAGTCTCAGCCTCGTCGCCAGCGGCGACTGATGGTTCCATAGAGATGCAGTGGAGCCGGGAGGGGTGGGGGCACCAGGCCCATCAGCTGGGCTGGAAATTGGGGTCTGGAGCAGGCCCGGCTTGTGCTCCAGCCCTTGAGTCCCCTTCCCGGCCCTGTTCAGGGTCAGGGTGTGTCTCCGTCAAGGTCCCTGGGAGGCTCAAGAGCCCGGGTGTGCCTCGAGGGTCAGTGTGGCCTTCTGGGTGCTCACCTGGTGCCTGGACATGGCAGGGCCTCGAGGAGAGGGCAGAGCAGGGAGGGAGGCGACCTCTCACCTGCCGAGGACCACACTGAGGCCATCACTGCCCGAAGAGAGGTGCGCTGCCACCCCCATGGTACACACAGGGAAACTGAGGCTCAGAGAGGGGAGCACTTACCAACCCTCTTGGTGCCAAGAAGCTACTCCAAGCACAGTGCTCTGGGACCATATGGTATGGGCAGTTAAGCTTTGGGCTCCAGCCCCTAGGGTCATCACCCTCAAGACCCAAGTTTCCCTTCTCTGGAATATCCTGCTCTGCCTCCCCTCCCCACACACAGCTCTGCCCCTGACAGGCCCCTCCTCTTTCCTTAGAGTCTCTCTGCCCTCCCGTGATTAGGATGGGGGGATGGTGGTGACATGAATGGAGTGTCCTAGGACCCAGCCCGCCCAGCCCAAGAAGGAGAACCCAGTGGTGCCCCAGAACACAAGGGAGGCTGAATCCGGGTTGGGAAGGGTGGGGTAGAGAAGGTAAAAAGAAAGTTCTGGAAGGCTGGGAGGCAGAAGGGTGGGGCGCTGAGCAGAATTGTTCCTCTGGCCTGGCAACCTCTGTGTCCTGTTTCCCCCTTCAACCCCCTGCCCCACTCACTGTGGGGAAAGAGGCCCGTGGCAGACACACCCCTGAGTGAGCAGAGGCAACAGACTCAGAACTTGGTCTGCCACCCAGGGCTCCCCGACTCTCCAGCCCACCCACAAGGCATGTGGGGGGTGCAGCCGAGGAGCAGGAGCTTCAGAGAGGGAGACGGGGAAGCTATAGAGGTGAAACTCAACATTAGCTGGGGTGCCCAGGAGAAGTGGGGGGGGGTGCCAGGCAGCTGGGCCAGAGCTTGCACAGAGGACCCCGGGTTTGAGCCCCAGAGCAGCCCCCCAGAATGGCGAGTCTCACTGGCAGAAATTGGGGGTCTCAGCCCACATGCACCCCTGGAGCCGATGATTCACCTTTCTCTCATTTCTCCATTGTGTCTGCGTATTTCTTCACGTGCCCCCGACAGACGAGTCCAAACTCGACTTGAGTGCAGGCCCAGATGTTGGCGGCATCCAACCATTTTCAGTTGAATTTCTGGTTCTTGTCTCAGATCTCGGGCACATCCTGTTGGCCTGTAACTCAGCGGCTGTTTGCCTTCATGTTGGTTCTGGAATAATGTTCCCCCCTCCCCCCGGGAGTGGTTTCCTTTTCAAATAAGTGCCTGTATTTCATCATCATCTTATCATCTTTTTTCTTTTTCATTTTGGGTCACACCCAGCGATGCACAGGGGTCACTCCTGGCTCGTGTACTCAGGAATTACCCCTGGCTGTCCTTGGGGGACCATATGGGATGCTGGGGATCGAACCCGGGTCGGCCACATGAAAGGCAAACGCCCTACCCGCTGTGCTATCGCTCCGGCCCCCATCATCATCTTTGTTTCCCCTTCAAATGATTCCTCACATTCACATATGTGCTGATATTATTTGTGTATGTGTGCAGGCACACGTGAGGGGTTGGGTGGGGACCATGTGGTATTGGGGATCGAACCTGGGGCTCCCATGGGCAAGGTTGCTCCATATCAGGAAGCACGGGATGCAGCCTGGTGACTAGCAGGCGCCTGATGGGCCATCGGCCCGCTAAGTCCTGTCCTCCATGTGTGGGCGGGAGCCGGTGGCCATGTGGTCCTGAGCAGACCTTACGCTCCAGCATGTGAGTTCCTGACACTCCTTGGAACGCTCTCCCTGCCCGAATGCACTGATGTCAATAGTGCTGCCGAGTTTGCAATCAGCAGACTTGCGTAACGACACCCCCAGTCAGGTTTCTTCCAGCTCCCCAAAGCCGCCAGTCCCACACGAGACCTGGCCCTGGGAAACACCCATTTCTCAGCATTTGCAGCCACCAAGTGCCCGTGCTTTTGACACTGATGGGGATCCCGGGTGACTTGCGTGAAGCGGGGAGGAGAAAGGCCGTGAGAAGAGAATCTGCCACTTTCTCTCTATCCACCTTCACCACTCAGGCACGGCTGGGGAAATCAAGGGCTGATAAGAGTTTCAGTTCTAACACCATGAAACCCACCAGCAATAGAATTTATTAAGTAATTGGAAAATGACGGCAGAGCCTGGCAAGCTCCCTGTGGTGTATTCGATATGCCAAAAAATAGTAACAACAAGTCTCAGAATGGAGACTGGTGCCCGTTAGAGCAGATCGATGAGCAACGGGATGACAGACAATTCTAATTGGAAAATGACTTTTTTGGGGTGTGGCACAAATGTTATGTGCCGGATTCAGCTAGGAAGAGGACATTATTTCTTAGAAAAGTATTTACTTTCCAACCATAAAGAAAATAAGGAAGTCAGCTTCACTTTCTTCTACCACAAATACAGCCTACAACATATGGTTAGCAGGCAGATAATATATTTTTGTATGCCTTGATAAAGATTTATTTTCTTATATTTGTTTCATTTTGTTATTTTGTTATTCTTTGTTACATTTCCTTCTGTTTTATTTTGTCCAAAATACAGTTTTCTGGGGCTAGAGCGATAGCACAGCAGGTAGGGCGTTTGCCTTGCATGCAGTCAATCTGGGTTTGATTCCCAGCATCCCCTATGGTCCCTCGAGCACCACCAGGAGTAATTCCTGAGTGCAGAGCCAGGAGTAACCCCTGTGCATCTCTGGTGTGACCCAAAAAGAAAAAAAACCCCACAGTTTACAGCCCTTGTGCATGAAACTTTTTTTTCTTATTTCCAAATCACTGTCATCTCGTTGCTCATCGATTTGTTTGAGAGGGCACCAGTAATGTCTCCATTGTGAGACTAATTGTTACTGCTTTTGGCATATCGAATATGCCACGGGTAGCTTGCCAGGCTCTGCCGTGCAGGCGAGATACTCTCTGTAGCTTGCCAGGCTCTCTGAGAGGCGCAGAGGAATTGAACCCAAGTCAGCTCTGTGCAAGGCAAATGCCCTACCCGCTGTGCTACTGATCCAGCCCAAATAAACTAAGGATTTTTTTTATGTTCATATTAAAAAAAAGTCTGCCTTGCTCCTGGCAGGAAGGAAAGTTAGTCTTTTTTTTTTCTTTTTGGGTCACACCCAGAGATGCACAGGGGTTACTCCTGGCTCTGCACTCAGGAATTACTCCTGGCAGTGCTCGGAGGACCATATGGGATGATGGGAATGGAACCCGAGTCAGCCATGTGCAAGGCAAATGCCCTACCTGCTGTGCTATCGCTCCGGTGCAGGAAAGTCAGTCTTAGACCTTACCCTGGCCTTTTGGGTTCTCGCCTTTCTGTCACAGAAGAGAATTAAAACAAATTTTATTTGTAAGGTTTTTTTTTTTCTAAACCCAGTGATGCTCAGGGGTCACTCCTAGCTCTGCACTCAGGAATCACTTCTGGTGGTGCTTGGAGGACCACGTGGGGTGCCGGGGATCAAATCCAGGCTGTCTGCTTGCAAGGCAAATGCCCTCCCCACTGTACTATGGCTCCGGTACCTTATTTGGAAGTTTTGAGGAAGGAGATGGGGTGGGAGAGGGAGAGAATGACGTGCTCAAGAGAGAACAGGGGCTTCTCCAGAGTGGAGATGCTGGCCCAGGACACATCCCAGCTTTAAAGTCTGAAGGTATGAAAGGACATATCTCAAGAGCGTGGGTGATACATGTACTTGGGTACCACATGCAGCAACACATGTGTACGGGCAGCACATGTGCACGCTCCCTTTGTTCAAGTTGGCTTTTACAGGGTTTCTCCCAAGCTGCCCCAAGTGGAGCTTCTACCTAGGTAAGAGTCCGTTGCTAGGGAGGGTGCCAAGGGGTAGAGTGGGGATTAGTGGGTGGTCTTCTTTGATGTTCCTTTCCTAGCCCCTGTTCCTACTGGAGCTTCTCAGAGGGGTGTGTGTATGTGTGTGTGTGGGGGGAGGGGGTCCCAGCCTTTTCTGGGTCTGTGCCAGCACAAAGTTAAGGTCTTAGTTCCTGTGTCCACAAGGTGGATTTTTGCAGCTTTGGGGCTACTGGTTTATTACTCCCCAGGAATTCATTGCCGTGGGGGACCTTCTCTATCCACCTGCCTGCCTACTTCACTTTGAATGTCAAGAGGGCAGGAGGGGGCTGTGCTCCAGGCGCCTCCTGGGGCTACCAGTGGACAGAGAAAGGGGCAGATTTTTTTTTTTATTAGTGAATCACCATGAGACAAAGTTACAGACTTAACAGGTTTTCATGCTTACGTTTCAGTCATACAATGATCGAGTACCCATCCCTCCACCAGTGCCCATTTTCCACCACCAATGGTCCCAGCATCCCTCCCACCACCCCTACCCTGTCCCCTTCACCCCACCATGCCTCTGTGGCAGGGCATTCCCATTTGCTCGCTCTCTCCTTTTGGGTGTTGTAGTTTGCTACAGAGGTATTAAGTAGGCATCATGTTCGGTCTATAGTCTATTTTCAGCCCGTATCTCCCATTCCTAGTGGGCCCGCCTAGCACCCTTTGCTTGCTGATCTCTTCTCTATCAGAGCTGCTGCAGATTTTCTTTTGGAGGCTGCCGCCTCTCTCCTCCCCATTATGTGAACTAAGTCGCCCAGAGAACCCCACCTGCAGCTGTCCCCAAGCCCCCCCCCCACCCCGCCCCACCAGGTGTGATCCCTGCATGCAGAGCCAGGAGTCAGCCCTGAGCACCGCTGGGTGTGGCTCCAAAACCAGCAAACAAGCCAACAAACCAGAACTTGTAGATACAGCTGCTGGCTCCCCTCTCTCCAGGCCTTCCAGAAACAATGCCTGTGTGTACCAACAAAGAAGAAACCACTGGGGGTGGGGAGAGGTGCAGGAGCAGCTTCAGGGACCCACCCCCTCTCTGGGCACCCGCTCCCATGGGCTGAATCTGGGTCCCTGAGGGCCTGCACAGCTGGTGAAGCAAACCTAAGCTTAGTTCTGTGCCCACAGTGCCAGTCTGTCGGCCCTCTTGGCACACAAACACCACGACAGGGTGCAGAGCGGGAAGGTGCTTGCCTGGCACACAGCGGACCCAGCCAGTTTGATACCCAGCACCGGTTACCATCCCCCGAGCCCTGCCAGGAGTCAGCCCTGAGCTCCTAGGCAAGAGTGAGCCCTGGGCACCGCCAGGCATGGCCCCCAAAGCTAAAGAAAACAAACACCATCAGTGCTGTAGTGAGCAACCAGAGATGTCTCAGCGACCTGCCCAGTGGGTGTCTGGGTGGGACCCAGTTCCCAGTTCAGAGCTGGTTTCCCTTGCACTGTGTCCTGACGTGGCTGAAGGACCCAGGAGCAACATGGGATCCCTTCACGGAGACGGTGAGGCTGTGTTTCAGGGTGAGAGATTAGCCAGGAAGTCTCGAACAGACTTGTCTGAACTGAAGAGTCTGCCGAGCCTGAAAGCAGTGATCTCCCTGAACTGAGCAGCCCGGAGTCTGGGTCCAGCTAAAGTCTGAGAACATTCCTTGACACAAATGTGAGGGCAGGGGAATGTGTGAAGGGCAGTTAGGATAGAGAAAGGACCAGTATGACAATAACAGTTGGGAATGATCACTTTGGTCAGGAGCTGAGTGTTGAAAGTAGGTAAAGGGTTATAACTGATAACCTTTCAGTATCTGTGTTGCAAAACCATAATGCCCAAATGGGGGGGGGGAGGAAGGGAGGGAGGGGGAGAGAGAGAGAGAGAGAGAGAGAGAGAGAGAGAGAGAGAGAGAGAGAGAGAGAGAGGGAAAGCGGGAAAGAGTAGGAGAGAGAGCGGGAGAGAGAAAGAGAGAGAGGGAGAGAGAGAGAGAGGGAGAGAGAGAATGAGAGAGAGAGAAGTGCCTGCTATAGAGGTAGGGTGGGGGCGGGAGGAAAACTGGGGACATTGGTGGTGGGAATGGGAAATGTACACTGATGAAGGGACAGTGTTAAAATATCGTATGACTAAAACCCAATAATGAACAACTTTGTAACTATGTATCTCAGTATGATTCAATTAAAAAATTATTTAAAAACAAAACATTCCTGATCACATTCTACTCTGCTTGGCTGCATCAGTCAACTTTCTCATTCGCTAAAGCAAGCCAGCACAATTACGGTACAGAAGCCAGACACTCGCGGTGAGCCTTGAATAGTTAAAGAGTTTTCTTTAACTTTGGCAGCAGAAAAAGCACTGCATGATCGCCACTTCGTCTGGACGCGGTTATTCTCGGGAAATCCTGTCCCTGTGTCCTCGGAGTGTCTCGTCCTGCTTCCCAACTACCAGTTAGCCGCCACTTGCTCTTCTGATTTTCTGCATTTTGGGGGGCCACCTTGTCACAGCTGGAGCACACATCGGTATGCATGAAGGAGTCTTGGGTTCAATCCTGGGCAACGCATGGACCTGTGAGCACTGCTGGGAGCAGCCCCTGAACACAACCGGGTGCCGGCCACCAAAGCAAAGCACAGCATGCAGAAGAGCACTGAGTTCCTTTCCCCGAGCAGCTTTAGGTCTCAAAGTGTTTCGTGTGTCACATGACCTGGCAAACTGTATATAGTATTACAGATCAAGAGGTCCAAATCTTCATGCTCACACTTTTGGTTTGTGTTTTGGTCACATCTGGCGATTCTCAGGGGTTGCTCCTGGCCCTGCGCTCAGAAATTACTCCTGGTGGTGCTTAGGGAACTTATGTGATGCTGGGGATTGGAGCCAGGTCGGCCACATGCCAGGCAAGTGCCCTACCTGCTATACATTCATTCTGGCCCCCAATTTTTGTATTCACTTTAAGAACGCTGGTGATGGTGCCTAAGCCATGGAGGACTTACAGATCCAAGAGCCAGCCTGTGTCTTATGGGTGGCCCTTGCCAGGGACACTGAATAAGGGGAGGCACTGGTAGGTGTGGCCAGACTAAAGAGTGGGGCTGGACACCGGGTTGGTGTACCCCCAAAGAATGCTATATACTTTTGCAGCAGATGCTTCCAAACACAGAGGGTCACCCTAAAATAAAAGGCTGAGATGTAGAGTCTCTGATCGCCAAGTACATCCTGGTGATCAAAATGCTCAGTATGCACCCAGAACTTGAGGGGCTCACAGATTCATCCATTTGTGTGCTCCCCCTGCCACATGGAGAGAATCCCACTGAGAAATTGCAGACAGGTCCTAATCCACAAGAGGAAGTTGCACAGAACAGAATCCCAGAAGGAACAGAAGGAGCAAACACTTGAGCCAGAGGTAGTAAGTAAGGCACTTGCTGGACATGTGGCCGATTCTGCTGATTCAGGTTCCATTCCTGGCACCATGTGGTCCCCTGGGCATCACCCCGGCAGCCCTGGAGGGCCCTAAGCATTGTCTGAGTAATTTCTGACACTACAGGGCCCAAGTAGCATTGCATCCTCAGGCCTCTCCACTGAACGCCTAGCCCAGTTGGCTGAGAATTGCCAAGAGGGGCCCCCAGATTTCCTGAGCGCTGCTTGGTGGGCTCCCCCCAAAGTATAGCTTTCTGTGTAAAAAAAACCATGTGTATTTCTTTGTTAGTGCGTTGGCTTGTTCATATACTAGTCAGTTCTCATGTACTAGTCAGTTCTCTCCCCTCTTCCTGTCCCATTGTTGCTGCAAGGGCCTGGGCTGTCCCTGCTTGGTTGTGCTGTTAGCCTCTGGGCCCACACACTTTTGTTTTGGTGCTTCCACGAGCTCGACGGGGGTCCCCTGCCTTTAACTGTGGCGCTTGCACATGGGCTGGTGGCAATGCTCATTTGGGCACACTCTGCTCAACTTCCCTCCCTCCCTCCCTCCTTCCCTCCTTCCCTCCCTCCCTCCCTCCCTCCCTCCTTCCTTCCCTCCCTCCCCTCTCCCTCCCTCCCTCCCTCCTTCCTTCCTTCCTTCCTTCCTTCCTTCCTTCCTTCCTTCCTTCCTTCCTTCCTTCCTTCCTTCCTTCCTTCCTTCCTTCCTTCCTCCTTTCTCCCTTCCCTCTTCCTTTCTTCTGTTCTTCTTTTCTTCATACCTGGCAGTCCTCAGGGTTTACTTCTGTACTCAGGAATAATAACTCCTGGTGGGCTCAAGGACCATATGGGGTTCTGGGAAACCAAAATCGAGTTGACCAAGTGCACAGCTAGTGCTTTATTTCCTAAATGAGCTCTCCAGCCACAGGAATCACTTCCTAGCCATTGCACTCATGTGCCTGTTATTACACACACACACACACACACACACACACACACACATACCACTGACAAGCGCAGGGGAGGCCCTGGAGAGATGGAGCCTGCCGCTGTCACAGGGACAATAAATGGGCGGCTGGTGTAGACACTCTGGGGCAGCGTGCCTCAGAGACGGACCCAGCCCCCTCCCAGTGCTCAGCATTCACCAGGCTGAATCATCGCACCCCCACATGGAAAAGAACCACTTGCTTCCGGGGTCAGAGAGATAGTGCAGCGAGGAAGTCTCTTGCCTTGCATGTGGCTGATCCAGGTTTAGTCCACAGCACCCTGATGGACCCTTGAGCACTGCCAGGAGTGGCCCCTAAATGCATAGCCAGGAGTAAGTCCTGAGCACCGGTGGGTGTAGACCCCCCAAACCACCTCCCCCTATGCCCTAATGAACATCAAAAGTCAAGCAAATACTTGTTTCCTCCTATGAGTAGGAATCAATTGATCATTCTCAAAATGTGCAAATCCTCCAATTTCCCATGAACTGGGGATGGGAAGGTAGAGGTTGTGTTTCTGTGCCACGAGCCATAATTCTTCAGTATAAGAAAGTGCACTTTCAGGTAAAAGCCGCATAAACGCTGTGGGGGAGTGATTCTCTAAGGGCAGAGTCAGGAGTCCACCCTGATCCCCCTGGGGGTGTGCCCCTTTCCCCACCCCCCCCCCCATAAAAGACATCCCGGAGGTATATTGTGTGATTCTTTTTTCAAAAGACACGGCCATACAGGGCTAGGGAAGTGAGCCCAAGGGCAGGCGCACACAGGGTTAGATCCTTGGCATTGAATGATCTACCAGGCATCTCCAAGAACATCTGAGCCACCCGCAGAGAGTAGCCCCTGAATGATGTTTGGGTGGAACCCCCAAACCAGCAGTAAGCATAACCACAGCCAGCCAGATGTCACTAATAAGCTGATCTGACAAAGTTGGTTTTCATTCCTTCAGCTTCCTGGGGCAGGCAGTTAACTTCATGTCAATTACCTTCCTGAGGAGCTGGGATTTCCTTCTATCCACCCTGCACCCAAAATGAAGGTGTTTCCTAGGCAGGGTGGAGGGGTGGGGGGAGTATGGTTTTTTTTCTTTGTATTGGGGAGAGGTGGGAGAAAATTAAGGTGTTGGTTATATACAGGTCTGGACATTTCTCGAAACTCATCAGTATTCGGTTAGAGTCAGCAGGTTTGATGAATATGAATCCGGGCTCACAAGAAAGAGTAATGGGAAAGAAATTCACTCTCAACTGTCCTGAAATAAAATAGAATCTTCCTGAAAATATTGTTCTGGGACTAATCTAAAGATAATCAAAACGAATGAGTAAGAAAACGCCAAGGAGGTACATAGTGAATCAGGAGAAATGAATCAGAGAATTCACTGATAGGAGGTTGAATAGAAACTATTGCCAAGATGCCAAGTCAAGTTGGGATTTGTTTTTTGGAAGCATGTGAAGAAAAATGAAGCCACAGCTAAAATCAGGGAAAGATGAGTTAATGGTGCACAGGTGTGCATGTGGAATGTCACAGCAAATGGAAAGCTGCTTGCTCCTTCCTTCCTTCCTTCCTTCCTTCCTTCCTTCCTTCCTTCCTTCCTTCCTTCCTTCCTTCCTTCCTTCCTTCCTTCCTTCCTTCCTTCCTTCCTTCCTTCCTTCCTTCCTTCCTTCCTTCCTTCCTTCCTTCCTTCCTTCCTTCCTTCCTTCCCCACAGCCAGTGGTGCTCAAGGCTTACTCCTGGCCTTGTGCTCAGGGATCACTTATGGTGATGCTCGGGGGACCTTGTATGGTGCTCGGGATCAAACTGTAGTCAGCTGTGAGCAAGCCAAGTGCCATAGTCCCTGGACTGTCTGGCCTGAACCTGCCTTTCTAAGAATGATGAGTCACACCATTCTGGGAGCATCTGCAGGGGTGAGGACTTCAAACCTGGCTTTCTCTGTGTAAGTCCTGTAAAGCTGTCCCCACCACCTGCTCCAGTCAGGCCCTGCCCATCCCGCTGTGCCACCTGGGCAGGAAGGGCACTCCCGTTTTCACCTCTGCATACAGGAGCGCTTGCAACTCCCTCCTCCAGGGACTCCCTCTCTGAACCTCTTGCTCCCGCAGCTGCACCCCAACCTTGGATGCCCCTGTGTGGGGAGAGGGCTGGCGAGTAGAAGCCTAGCACGGAGGTAGTGGTGCAGGTCCTGGGCTGCCTTAACACAAAGCCACCCTTAGAGATGTGGGTGCAGCAGAAAAGGGGTGTGGAGTGAATGGGGAGGGGCCTGGGGAGGAGGAGAGACTTGGCAACAGAAGAGAGGGTGGTTGCACTGCCAGGAGGGTTCTGCTCAGCGCCCCACCCGCCCACCTTCCTGCCTTCCAGAACCTTTTTTCTGCCTTCTCCACCCCACCCTTCCCAGCCTGGATTCTGCCTCCATTGTGTTCTGGGGCCCGGCTGGGGGTGGCTGCTGGGTTTTCCTTCTTGGGCTGGGAGGACTGGGCCCTAGGACACCCCATTCACGTCACCCCCTCGTCCTAATCAGGACAGAGATGGCGGCACTTCTGGGGTGGGGAGAGAGACGCTGAGGGAGGTAGAGGGAGCCTGTGTGGGGCAGAGGCATGGGGTACGGGAGGGGGGCAGAGTAGAATATTCCAGAGACACAACAGAGAAAGGATACTTGGGTCTGGAGGATGGCCTCAGAGCTGGAGCCCAGGTTTTCAAGCTTAACCCCACACCCCCCATACCACATGGTCCCAGAGCACTGTGCTGGGAGTAGCTTCTGGGCACCAAGGGGGTTGGTAAGTACTCCCCTCTCTGAGCCTCAGTTCCCCTGTGTGTACCATGGGGGTGGCAGTGTGCCTCCCTGCGGGTAGTGAAGGCCTCAGTGTGGTCCTCGGCAGGTGAGAGGTCGCCTCTCTCCCTGCTCTGCCCTCTCCTAGAGGCCCTGCCATGTGTCAAGACAAGCACCCAGGAGGCCGCGAGGGCCAGGCCTGGCTGGCCCTGGGACTCCCTCTCCCTCCTAGGGTGTGACTATGGGTACTGCTTCAAGACACCCCCCCCTTGAAAAAAAGACACAATCCCAAAGATGACTTTGGTGGACACAGGTTGGAAGTCCCACTCTTAAACCCTCACTTGGGCGGGGCACTCAGTGCCAGCCATGGCCTGGCCTCTCTGGGCGCATTTTCCCTGGGAACATTGGCATCAGCGAGTTTTCTCTCTGCCAGGCGGCAGGAAGGTGGTACCGGATGGAGGCGCAGGGAGCTTATTACAGGCATCACTGTTATTACCCGTGTTACCTTTCACACGATCTGTCCCTGTGGCTCAAAGTGCGGGGTGGGGGGGTGGGGGGGTGGGGGGGCAGGGCACCTGGAAACTCTCCGTGGGTGGGTGGAGGTCGGAGGCGGCAGGAATGGGGTGTCGCTGAGGTCCCAGCACCAGGGTCTGGGCCCTGGGTGGGGGTGAGGGAAAAGGTGAGTCAGAACCCCGCCACACCTCGCTTCTCTGGACAGCCCCATCTGTCCCCAGCACCTCTCTCTGCCCCTCCACCCTGGCCTTGACAGGAAGCCCCGTGGGTGCTCAGGAACAGGGGGGCTGGTGGGTGGTCGGGGCTCGGCCCGAGGCTGCCCCGATGACTGAGGGGGGCTGGCTGAACTTGTTTTTGCCCAGGAAGTAGGGGTGTTTGGGGTCTTGAAGGTGTGGGGTGTGACAGGGGTGGCACCTACCGCCAGTGCTCCATCTCCCCCCCCACCCCCCGTGTTCTCGGTCTCTGGATGTTTTCTGGGTCTTGGGACGTTCCTTGCTCCCCCTCTTTCAATTCCTCAATGCCAAGGCCCAGAGGCATTTGAGCTGGCACTCCGAATGCTGTTGAAACTCACAGGGCATACCCATCAGTGGGGGTCTCCAAAACTCACGGGATCTCAGTTTCTTCCTTTCCTGAGATGAGCACCCGAGGGCCACCACCTCTGCCTGCAGGTGTTACAGAAGAAGTGAGGAGGGCGGGGCCAGACAGTCAAGACCTCCTATTGGTCATTTTTCAAAACCCCTTTGCACCGGGGATACACATAATCCCATTGGTTCTTTTTACAAAAATTCATTTAAGTAAGGTTTAACCAACCAGGTAGCAGAAGCAGCTGAGGGGAGGGTACATACACAGAGCACAGGAGAAGACAATCTTTTTCTCATTAAATACAGACACTTAAGTATCTCTTAATATTTTCTAATATAAAGCCAATGTTCCGTGTCTTAGGATAAGACAAACTTTTTTTTTCTTTTTGGGTCACACCTAGCGATGCACAGGGGTTACTCCTGGCTCTGCACTCAGGAATTACCCCTGGCCGTGCTCAGGGGACCATATGGGATGCTGGGATTTGAACCCGGGTCGGCGGCATGCAAGGCAAACGCCCTACCCGCTGTGCTATCTCTCCAGCCCCAGGATAAGACAAACTTTTAGACTTTTATTTCCCCCTTAAAATTTTCAATTCTCTTCACTCTTAATAAATTTTACTTTTGTAGGGTTTATCTATTTCATGAAAATTTTATAATGTGTTAGCACAGAAATATTTATAATATTAATTTTTAGAATTTATATAAGTCCAGCAAGCTTATATAAGATAAAGAGTATCTCGCCCGCACAGCAGAGCCTGGCAAGCTACCCATGGCATATTTGATATGCCAAAAACAGTAACAAGTCTTACATTGGAGACATTACTGGTGCCCACTTGAGCAAATCGATGGACTACGGGATGACAGTGATACAGTGATATAACTCAGGTGTTGGAGTGATAGTACAGAAGTTAAGGTGCTTGTCTTGCATGCAGATAACTCATGTTCTATCCCCAGTACCCCATATGGTCCTCCTGAGCCCTTCCAGGATTAATCCCTGAGCACAGAGCTAGGAGTAAGCACTCAATACTGATGGTACTTTATTGGTGGCCCAGAAACCAATAATCAAAATAAAATAATAATAATAATAATAATAAATGAAATGTATGTTCCTCTAAAATATTAATTCTATTAATTAAATTTTAATTGCAAACTGACTCCCAAACTTCAGGAGGTTGGCTCTATCTTGTGGATGTAGTTGTCACCACCTCCACAATAAAAGAGAGTGGGGGGACTAGAGTGATGCTACAGCGGGGAAGGTGCTTGTCTAGCATGCAGCCAACCCGGGGTTGGATCCCTGGTATACCATATGGTCCCTTGAGCACTGCCAGGAGTAATTCCTGAGCTCAGATCTAGAGGAGTAACCCCTGAGCATCACTGGGTGTGACCTAAAAACAAACAACTGTCTCCCAAAACAGAGAGAGAGCGAGAGAGGAGAGAGAGAGAGGGAGGAACGGAGGGAGGGACAACTCAGAGAAATACCTCTCCCATATGTGGGATTAGAAAAAGAAACATAAGGAACAACCAGAACTGAAGACTTTGTCTATAGAACGAACTTTACATGGTTGGGAGGGGGCATTGGAGGGGGGTGTTTCCTTGCGTCTCTGGTGAAGGGAGCGGGCTCTCATTGATGGGTGTGGTGTTGAAATGGTGTATGCAAGAAAAAATATGATTGTCAACAGCACTTCAAATCCTGGTACTTCAACAAAAATGGTTAAAAAGTGAAGAATATAACCATCACCCCAACAAGCCATCTGCCAGAACCAGGAACATCATGAGGTCAATTTCTGGCACCAATGGCCCACCTTATACCCCAGCACCATGGTCGGGGGAGCCCTGTTAAGAATGGTAGTAGATAAATCAAATGTAAGAAGAGGAAGGGCATTGTAACAGGCTTGTGGGATGCTCAGCCTGTGCTCCATGTCCCAGCCATGTCTCTGGCTGCAAGTGTGTCTTTTATCTGACTGGACAGACAGTATAGGATGGAGTATTCATGCCTTGCACGTGGCCCACCCTGGTTTGATCCCAGCAGGGCATGTGGCCCCCAAACACCACCAGGGGTCGCTTCTGAGCACAGAGCCAGGAGTATATTTGAGCACTGCTGGGTGTGGCCTCAACCCTCCCAAAATGACACAAACTGCTATCATTCCTAGGTAACCCCCTCTTTTCACTTCCCATACAGACATTTTGTCCAGCTGACTCCTCATCATGAGGCTCGGATTGGCTGGTCTGTTCCCCAAGATGGAGAAAGCAATTTAAGCCGTTCATCTGTGTTGAGACATTTGTGTTGCTTCTTGGTTTTGGCTACTTAACACTGCCATAAAGACAGATGTGAACATATCTTTCAAATTAATGGTTTTTATCCTTGTAGGCTGGACGCCAAGTAGAGAAATCACTGGATTAGATAGTAATTCTATTTTTTTTTTTTTTTTTGCTTTTTGGGTCACACCCAGCGATGTTCAGGGGTTACTCCTGGTTCTGCACTCAGGAATTACTCCTGGCAGTGCTTGGGGGACCATATGGGATGCCGGGGATCGAACCCGGGTCGGCTGCGTGCAAGGCAAACGCCCTACCCGCTGTGCTATCGCTCCGGCCCCAGTAATTCTATTTTTAATGTTTTCAGACGTCTCCATTCAAACATTTCCAAATAATAATAGTAACCATTTAGGAAGCACTTTATTGTATATTAGGAGTTTAATGCACATTATACTGTTTTACCACAATTATGGTATCAGTTCTTAGGATTCACTGAAAAAAGAAAACAAAAAGAAAAAGGAAAGAGGAAACCTAGGATTAGTGAGAGAGCTGAAAGGGCTGAGTAAGTTCTCCAGGTGGGAGAGACCCAGTCCACACCCAGCACTGCATGAACCCTGGGGCACAGAGCTCCAGTACGCCCTGAGCACTTCCTGTCTGTGGCCCCCACCCCACCCTAAAAAATAGCAAGAAATAGGGCTGGAGGATAGCACAGCAGGTAGGGTGTTTGCCTTGCACGTGACTGACCTGGGTTTGATTCCCAGCATCCCATATGATCCCCTGAGCACTGCCAGGAGTGATTCCTTAGTGCATGAGCCAGGAGTAACCCCTATGCATCGCTGGGTGTGACCCAAAAAGCAAAAAAAAAAAGAAAAAGAGCAAGAAAAAAAAGGTAAAATGTAGATGCAAATACTGGCCCAAGTCCTGGACACCATGCTGAAGGCTGGCACTGCTTCTGCCTGAATGGGCGGGTCTGCCTTCTCTCTCTCTTTTTATTTTTTGACTTTTTTTTTCCGCGGGGGCGGGATTGTCAAACCTGGTGATGATCAGGGGTTACTTCTATCTCTGTACTCAGGAATTACTCCTGGCGGTGCTCGGGGGACCATATGGGATGCCGGGGACCAAACCCCGGTCGGCTGCGTGCTAGGCAAACACCCTACCCGCTGTGCTATCGCTCTGGATCTGCCTTCTCCCCTTTGCTCTAAGCTGTTCCCTGAGTGGGCATGAGGACAGGGTAATCTGGGGTGGGGGGGAACTGCACAAGTCCTGACTGAGGAAACTTGGAGGCTCTGGGTGGACTTACCTCCCCCAACTTATTATCATTATTACTTTTTTTTGCTGGTCCTCCCAAACTGATTTGAGGACTCAATGCCACTCACTCTGGCCTCTGGCCGGGCTGGGGAAGCTGACCGGTTAGTGCTCAGGCCCACCAGCGCTGGGGTGGGGTCTGCGGTGCCAGGGCTCGTGCACACACAGCACACACTCCAGTCTCATGAGTTATTTCCCTGCCCCGCTTTCCCCTCCCTTTTTGATGCTTTTACTTTTGATTGTGTTCTGTTGGGCCACATCCAGTGGTGCTCAAGGCTATCCTGGCTACTTAGGGGTCGCTCCTGGTGGAGCTCAGGAGACATGAGTTCCAGTGTCAGGGATAGAGCGCAGGCCTTCCCCGTGCAAAGCCTGCATCCCAGTCAGCTGTGCCATCCCATTGGCTGACTGTCAATTTTTCTTCCATTTTCCCCATGTCCTTCCCTTGGTTTTCATTATGGCTGAAGGGTCCCTCACAGAGTCATCCCAGTGTTGCAGGATGGAGCAGGTACAGTGTCCATAGTATCCTGCTGTTCTAGATTCATCTGATTGCCCCGAAATGGCAATATTTGAAGTTGCAGAGTAGAGAGTTTGTAGAGAGTCAAGGTAAGGGGCCCCTTCTTTTATCAGAGAGAGACAGTGCCAAAGGATGCTTGTTGTCTGGGGGCTTTATAGTCAAGTGTCCGTTTCTCTTTATGACAGCACTAATTGGACTTCTGTGCAGTGACGGGTGATGCTATCTGTTCTTTCTCAGATGAGTCACTAGGTCATAGCATCTCCGGATAAGATTTGAGGAATACGTCTAACATCTCATTAGTCTGCATTGCAACTCTGGGCATATTTTATATTAGCTGAGCCCTTGAGAAACTCAGAAAGAGACCTTGGGAACTGTAGGCCTCTGTCTGAGTGAGACCTTATAATTTGCAGAGTGCACTAGATTTTAAGGTAGCAGAATGGTGAGCTTTTTGGGCCACACCCAGCAGAGCTCAGGGTTTACTCTGAGATCACTGGAATCACCCCTGGCAGGCTCAGGGGACCATATGGGATGCTGGGGATTGAACCCAGGTCAGCTGTGTGCAAGGCAAGCCCCCTCTCCACTGTACCATCTCTCCAGCCCGTGATGGATGATTTTAAGATGATTTAAGATGGAGTGTCTACTGACAAATGACAAATCTGAGAGTTTAACTTTCATACCCCCATCTCACTATTAAGGGAAATGGCCAGTTTCTGCTGGGATGGGGTGGAGAAGGGGCCCAGTGTGGTCAGGGGTATCAGGGGAAGTACACCTAGTGGTGCCAGCCTTGGTTGTTTGTATTTGCATTCTATGTTAATCACCAACTGTAGTTTTTTTTTTCCGAGGGGGGTCATCACACTGGTGACACTCGGGGGTTACTCCTGGCTCTGCACTCGGAATTACTTCTGGCAGTGCTCAGAGGATCATATGGGATGTTGGGGATCAAACCTGGGTCTGCCACATGCAAGGCAAATGCCTTCCCCACTGTGCTATCATGCCAGCTCTTCTTCTACCCCTGCACCCCACTGTAGTTTAATGTCCACAAGTGTAGGGGAAAAAATATAAAGCAAATCAAATCTAAAGAAGGCTTAGGAGTCAGGGACCAATAAAGCAATATTACAAGGAAGATTCTAAGTGGGTCCCAAAAAGGGAAGGCCAAGAAGGAACCAGAGCTCAGGGTGAGTCTGGAGAAGTTTGATGAATGAGCAATGGCATAATTCAGCTTTGTGAAGGAAAAGGATCACATTCCCTCATAGGTGAACCTAGGCACTAAATCCCTGATAAAAGAGAAAAGTTAAAGGAGCAAAAACTACATTTTTTTACATTTTAATTAAAGCATCTTCAGCTGAGAGATCTTCCTGGATTTGCAGTGCCTCTGGAGTCCTCAGGCATTTAGAGAAACAGAACTATCCCCGCCATTGTCTGTAGCCCATATCAAGGTCTCCATCTCCAGCTAGGAAGGTCCTTGGAAGACTGAGTCATTAATCAGTGCCAGTCAACTAGAAAGACTGGAAATGCTCATTTAGCAAGCCACAGGAAACTTCAGTGCTCATTTGTTTATAAGCAAAGCTTTTTTTTAAAAGAAGATAAGCACGGAATCTGATTTCCACAAGATATTATTGAAACATCCTCCTCTCTCCATCATTACTGGTGTTTTACTAAATAGTTACAGTAACAGATTAAGTTTACTTTCTGTAAATGTGGCCAGTCATGTTGCATAAACAGTAAAAATTATAGATTCCTTTGAGGGCTGCAACTTTATTTTAATTTTTAAAAAGTGTTTCGACGCCTTGGCAAACGAGACAGTGTCCCTGATTCTTGACCGCCGATGGAAGTCAGAACTCCGGATTCCTTCTCTTACTTGAGTGAAACATGATACTCCAAGCATAGCTCTTTTGATTCCTCTTTGGGAGATCTGAATAGTGATCTCATCCTGTTTTCATAGGGCCCAGGTCTCTGAGGCGTATGTTAGTGAAGAAAGAATGGTGGAGTCGAAAAGATGTGCCCAGAGATGGAGGTTCTTCGTCCTCTTAACAACTTATTCGATGCTCTTGAAGGCATTCCACGCCCCTCTCTTCCTCCTGTGCAGCTCTGGTGCCAGGTCGTTCATCAGGTTGAATTCTCAACCCAGCTACACATAGCTCCCGCATTCAGAGATGTTCGTTTCATTGAGAGCAAATGGAGCATCAGTAACTAGTTCGTTTCTCATGAACATTGTCTTCGTCCAAAATCAGATGGGCTGGACACGTAATTCGATTTGAAGATGACTGCTGGACTAGAGCCGTTACCGACTGAATTCCACAGGACGTCAAAAGAATGCCTGGCCGCTCACCTACGAGACGGTCAGACTTCTTCGTCAAGACCCTGTACGAACAGTTTCATGCTCTTCGTATTCCTGGAGCGAGCAGACACCATTGGGCTACCCTAGCTCTTGACAAGGACGAATGGAGACATTACTGGCACTTGCTTGAGCAAATGGATGAGCAACGGGATGACAAGTGATACAAGTGAAAAGTTTTTAGCTTTTGGGCCATGCCTGGCAATACTCAGAGTTTTGGGCAGTGTTCAGGGCCCTGGCACATTTGGGGGCTTTCTGGGGTGTCGGGGATCAAACCTGAGTCGATCACGTGGAAGACAAACCCCTTTCTTGCCATAGTATTTCTATCTGGCCCAAGAACTGCAACTGCAGAATAGCTTAAATGGTCTTTTTGGGCTCAGGAGTATATAGTTAGAGTAGGGTGACTTTTCCTTGGGGCGTCTTGTCCAAACAATAAACTTCAGGCCAATCTGTTTTAACTTTTTCAAACTCCAGAGGGTCCTTCTCAGGTGCTTTTCTCCCCTTTGGGTCAGAGTCTGTCTCACAGCGTTCATCTTGACCAACTATAGCGAGATTGCTTGTGGGTCCTTAGGCCCTCCCATATTGAAGCTGGGATAGGATGGAACCTACCCGCCATGGGATTAAGGTCCACATCAAGGCCTGCACATCAAGGCCCTCTGTGGAATCCATATTTTGAGATGTTAAGAATTAAGGTTACGGGGCTGGAGTGATAGCACAGCGGGTAGGGTGTTTGCCTTGCACGTGGTCAACCCAGGTTTGATTTCCAGCATCCTATATGGTCTCCTGAGCACAGCCAGGGGTAATTACTGAGTACAGAGCCAGGAGTGATCCCTGTGCATCGCTGGGTGTTACCCAAAAAGCAAAAAAAAAAAAGAAAGAAAGAATTAAGATCAGGGGTCAGAGCAATAGTATAGTAGGTAGGGAGTTTGCCTTGCATGCTGCCAACCTGGGCTCGATCCCTGGCATCTCACATGGTACCCTGAGTACTGCCAGCAGTAACTTCTGAGTGCAGAGTAACCCCTGAGCTTCGCTGAGTGTGATTCAAAAAGCCAAAAAAAAAAATTTAAGGTCATAAAGAATGGGAAAAAGGAATTAAGGTCAATCTTAGGGCAACTGAAGCTTAAGTTAATTAATTTTTAAAACATTTATTTTTATTAAAAAAACCCCTGTCATTTACAAAGGTGCTCATTATACAGTCATTTCAGGCATTTCATATTCCAACACCACCAGTGTGACCTCCACCGATGTACCCATTTTCCCTACCATCCCCAACCTGCCCCCTTAGGCACACAACAAATGCACTTTATATTACTAAGTTAATTTAATAAAGTGCAGGTTTTTATAAGTAAAGTTTATTTGCCATCAGGATCCACCTATCAAAGTAATGTTTTGTGGTTAATTAGCCTTAATTTCCCCAGCGCCATGTAATCCCATCATCGGCCAACATCCAGAGACTATAAAACCAAGCTCCCGGAAGCGACATCTTATAGCCTAGTTCTCCCTCTCGGAGAACCTGGCAAGCCACTGAGAGTTTCCTGCCAGCATGGGAGAGCCTGGCAAGCTCCCCGTGGCATATTCATATGCCAAAACCAGTAACAATGATGGGTCTCATTCCCCTGACCCTGAAAGAGCCTCCAATGCAGCACCAAGCCAAAGAGAGGCTTCTACCAACCGTATCTTCAAAGCTGACATGCCACTGGCCAAGCAAGTGAAAACAGAGATAAATAAATGGGACTATCTCAAACTAAGAAGTTTCTGCACCTCTTATACGGTTTTTACACTTGGGGCTCCTAGAAAATCATGGGAAGTGGGTGTAACTGGCACGCCCTCGGCCCAGATAAATTTGGAGCTGCTGAGAGTGAAACAGACTCTCTGCGCCTAAAGACTTTGATTCCAGAGACTTCTTACAGCAATGCACTGGGACTGTGAGCTGGGCTATGCAATTTCTGGCAGAATTTTCCCTGGACTTTATACAGAAATCCAAAACCGCGTTCGCATGACTTAACATCTCTTAATTGTCAGCAATGTGAAATGGTTCCTTTTTAGCAGGTCTGACTTGGGGGGGGGAAACTCCAAATAATAACAGTGAGTTTTTGTTGAAATATTGAAGGTTATTAAAGTAGCAGCCATTTCTCTGGACTGTGAACTAAGCAACAGCCTCACGCCAGCCGAGAAGAGGAAATATCCTTCTTTCCCAGTTGTTTCCCATTTTCAGGGAGAAAGGCGGCATGGCATCCACCATACTATGAGGTGCGGGAAGGGGGATGAGGGGGGGAAAAAAAGGAAAAGGAAAAAGGGGAAAAAAAAAGAGAGCTATGTACTTGGAGCAGTGGGGCTACATATCTCTTCATTCTCAGCAATGGAAAACTAATTATCAAATGCTTCCTTGGTAGTAGGGCTGTCTTTCTTGGGGGGAAATTCCAACAACAATAGTGAGTTTTGTGTTGAAATATGGAACGTAATCAAGGTAAAGAGAAAATAAAGTGAAATTCATCAGTTATACAGTTGGGGGCGGGGGGGCGGGGGGGTATACTGGGGTTTTTGGTGGTGGAATATGGGCACTGGTGAAGGGATGGGTGTTTGAATATTGTATAACTGAGACATAAGCCTGAGAACTTTGTAACTTTCCACATGGTGATTCAATAAAAATTAAAAAAAAGAAGTTTCTGCACCTCAAAAGAAACAGTGACCAAAATACAAAGACAATCTACAGAATGGGAAAGAATATTTGCGCAGTACCCATCCGATAAAGGGTTGATATCAAGGATATACAAGGCACTGTTTGAACTCCACAAGAAGAAAACTGCCAACCTGATAAAAAAAATGGGGCTATGAAATGAACAGAAACTTTCCCAAAGAAGAAATCCGAATGGCTGAGAGGCACATGAGAAAATGTTCAACATCACTAATCATCAGGGAGATGCAGATCAAAACAACAATGAGATACCATCTCACACCACAGAGACTGGCCCGTATCCCAAAAAACAAAAGCAACCAGTGTTGGCGTGGATGTGGGGAGAAAGGGACTCTCCTTCATTGCTGGTGGGAATGCCGACTGGTCCAGCCTTTTTGGAAAACAATATGGACAATTATCAAAAAATTAGAAATTGAGCTTCCATTTGACCCAGCAATACCACTCCTGGGAATATATCCTGGAGAAGCAAAAAGGTATAGTAGAGATGACATCTGCATTTCTATGTTCATTGCAGCACTGTTTACAATAGCCACAATCTGGAAAATACCAGAGCGCCCAAAAACAGATGACTGGTTAAAGAAACTCTGGCACATCTACACAATGGAATACTATGTAGCTGTCAGAAAACATGAAGTCATGAAATTTGCATATAAGTGGAAAGTATCATGCTGAGTGAAATGAGTCAGAAAGAAAGAGACAGAAAGAAAGATTACACTCATATGTGGAATATAAAGTAGCTGAGAGGCACAAGCTTGCAATGATGCAATTTCTGGCAGATATTTCTTTGATCTTAGTTACTTAAATATTAAATTACAGGAATCCAAAACCATGTGGCCGCTAGTGTGGCCACTCGACCTCATATCTCTTCATTCTCAGCAATGGAAAACAAATTATCAAATGCTTCCTTTTCAGCAGGTCCGACTTTAGGGGGGAGAAACTCCAAACAATAATAGTGAGTTTTTTGTTGAAATATTGAATGTAATCAAAGTAAAGTGAAAGTAAAGTGAAATTTATCAGTTACACAGGCGGGGTGGGGGGCTGGGGAGGTGAGGGGGGAAGAGGGGAGATATACTGTGATTCTTGGTGGTGGAATATGTGCACTGGTGAAGGGGTGGGTGTTCGAGCATTGTATGACTGAGACTTAAACCTGATAGCTTTGTAACTTTCCACATGGTGATTCAATAGAAGAATAAATTAATTTTAAAAAAAGAGAGGCTTCTAAAATTTCAGCGCTAGGACGAATGGAGACATTACTTGAGATTGCTCAAGAAAATCGACGATCAATGGGATGATGATGATGATTCCTGAGTAGTGCTGTCTCTGATCTCCCAGACAAAAATCTCAGAATTATATCGAGTTCCCAAATGATCTATTACAAAGGCACAGCATTATGTCTTGCTGGGTTGATGCAATCAAGATATTGCTGTGAAGCAATATGCATAGTAAAGGAGAGAGAAAAGCAAATGTCTTACAATAAGATGAAATCTACCGCATTGCTGTAGACCATAACTTCACTGTATCACTGTCATCCCGTAGCTCATCGATTTGCTCAAGCGGGCACCAGTAATGTCTCCATTGTGAGACTTGTTGTTACTGTTTTTGGCATATAGAATACGCCACAGGTAGTTTGCCAGGCTCTGCTGTGTGGGCGAGATACTCTCGGTAGCTTGCTGGACTCTCTGAGAGGGGCGGAGGAATCGAACCCGGGTCTGCCTCGTGCAAAGCAAATGCCCTACCCGCTGTGCTATTGATCCAGCCCGACCATAACATTTTTCATAGAGGAAAAATTTCTTGAATCTCCTAAACATAAAACACATGATCCCAAATCAAATTATCAAAAATTATGTTCATTTTTCTACAGCTTGTCCTTTTATATGCAGAATTCCAATTATTTGTTAATAAGTTTTGAGGGAAATAATTCTTTTTTTTTTCTTTTTTGGGTCACACCCAGTGATGCACAGGAGTTATTCCTGGCTCTGCACTCAGGAATTACTCCTGGCAATACTCAGGGGATGCTGGGAATTGAACTTGGGTTGGCCGTGTGCAAGGCAAAGGCCCTACCTGCTGTGCTATCACTCCAGCCCCCCAAATTATTATTATTATTATTATTATTGCTTTTTTTTTGTTCAGCCGGTGATGCACAGCAGTTACTCCTGGCTCATGCACTCAAGAATTAACTCCTGGCGGTGCTCAGGGGACCATATGGAATGCTGGGAATTGAACCTGGGTCGGCTGCGAGCAAGGCAAATGCTCTACCCTCTGTGCTATTGCTCCAGCCCCGAATTCTTTTTTTTTAATGTGAAAAAAATATTTAACCTTATTTAAACACCTTGGTTTACAAAGTTGTTCATAATACAGTTGTTTCGAGCATTCAGTCTCCCAGCACCAATCCTACCACCAGCATGACCTTCTCTCCACCATTGCCCCCAGATTTTCACCCAACCCCCAAGCCTGATCCCTTAGCAGGCACAAAGGAATTGATTTTATATTGCCTGTTACAACAAAATGGCAAATGGAGTGATTGAAAGATACTTAAGTAAAAGAAAATTTGTGAAAATTGTTTTATCTCCCAAAGGAGGTCCTTAAAGTCATGGTCTGAGAGTTTACTGAACTGTTGGTTGCTTCGCTGAGTGACTCCGTGTTATTGCTTTTGTTTATTGAGCTTAGTTGGCTTCTATGCTCCTTTTCCATCCAGTTCACCATGCTCCTAATGGGCTGTCAGTATTGTGGAATTTGAATTTCCTCCAGGAGCTCTAGGATCTGCAGAACTTGGACGATTCCTGGCTTGCCTTCTCCCAAGGGGTTCCCTGAGTTTTCAGCCCAAGAACTGGTGCAGCTGGGGTTTTTGTCGGCTTGGCATCTCTGTGGAGGTTAGTCATGCAGCAGTGAAGCTGGGTCATTTGCATGGAGGTGGCTGTGGCATGCGGGTGCGGCTCCTGGGGATTCTTCTACACCACATACGGTTGGAAAGTTCTTTAACCCAAGGTTTCTCAGTTCTCACAGCAAATCCTGTGGTGATATATTTGAATATCTGAATTTATTTCTTGTTATCAATCACCATTTTGTAAGATCACAAAAATTCACTCCTGTGCTCTCCTCTCTCTCTCTCTATTCTATTTGTTTGTTTTTGGGGCCATACCCAGTGGTGCTCAGGACTTGCTTCTGGCTCTGTGCTCAAGGATAACTCTTGGCAGGCTCAGGGGACCATGTAGGGTGCTGGGGATTGAACCTGGGCAATTGTGTGCAAGGCAAGCGCACAACCCACTTTTATATCATTCTGGCTCCTCTCTCATTATTATATAATTTTATCATTAATGTTGGAGTGTAGGGCTGGAGCCATAGCGCAGAGGGTCGGGAGTTCGTCTTGCATGCGGCTGACATGGGTTTGATTCCTCCACCCCTCCAGAAGGCCTGGCAAGCTACCGAGAGTATCTTGCCCGCATGGCAGAGCCTGGCAAGCTACAATATGCTTTCACAGTATGCCAAACACAGTATGCCAAACACAGTAACAAGTCTCACAATGGAGATGGTACTGGTGCCTGCTCGAGCAAATTGATGAGCAACGGGATGACAATGACAGTGATAGTTGAAATGTATGATTCATTTGAGTTAATCTTTTTGTGTACTGTGAGATAAGGTTTGATTTTTAGTGACTAATTTGTCTTGCCAGCATTTTCATTTTTATCGTTAAGTTTATATTATTATCTGTAAGAATTACTTCATTTTACTTATGTATTTATTTGTGTTTGGGGCCACACCCAGTAGTGCTCAGGGGCTACTCCTGGCTCTGTGCTCAGGGATCACTCCCAGAGGTATTGGGAGACCACAGTGTACAAGGCAAGTGTCTTAGTCCCTGTACTATCTCTTTGGCACAAATATTTTAAACATTTTTTATCTGAAATTTCATCTGACTGATTTTAGTTTTGGTTTTAGGGCCACACTTGGCAGTATTTGGGGTCTCCCAGCAATGCTAGAATCAATCCCCAGCCTTTAGCATGTTCAGATCTCTGGTCTAATACTTTGGGGCTTGTTTTTTTTTTTTCTTTTTTTGGTGACAGCCAGCAGAGCTCAGGGGCTACTTCTGACTGGGACATTAGGGTCTCCTCTGGATAAGGAGGCTTGGGCCTGAGCACAGAAAGGCAGCACAGGGCAGCGCTTGGTGAAGTTTAAACACTGATCAAGTTTAAAAAAAAAATTGGGGTGGAGGTGGCACACTTGGTGATGCTCAGGACTTACTCCTGACTCTGCACTCAAGAATTACTCCTGGGTGGCTCAGGGGATCATACGGGTGATAGAACACGGGTCAGCTGAGTGCAAGGCAGATACCCTACCTGCTGTATTATCACTCCAGCCCCAAGTTTTTTGTTTTTACTTTAATTTTTTTTTTTTGGTCGGGGAGGGGTGTGGGGGGGAGGTGGTGGGCCACACCTAGCGCTACTCAGGGCTCACTCCTGGCCCTGCGCTCAGGGATCCCTCCTGTTGGTTGATCATGGCTTGAAAGTTGTCACTCAGGATCCTAAGACAGTTATACAACCTGCAACGCCCTCGTCTGTTGCTGGGAGGCACTGCAACCGGCCGGGAGTTGAGTAAAGCATTGTGGTCTGCGCATGCCTACTTAGGGTCGAACTTAGCCTCCGGATTCATAGGCCGCGAGCGCAGGCCCAGAGGAGACCAACTGCTGTTCCACTTGGCACGGGACGTACATCTGGCTTCATGCTGGCACCGTCAAAAAACAGAAACAAAAACAAAAACCTAGTTTGCCTGAGCTGTGGGAAATGCTCATTACCGCCACCTCAGGTTGGAGGGTGGTATTGCAAACGGGTTGTGCAACAATCAGGCTAGGAATTCTGTTATTGTGTGTGTGTGTGTGTGTGTGTGTGTGTGTGTGTGTGTGTGTGTGTGTGTGTGTGAGAACCAGATTAGCTTGCCTTGCAGGATTTGTAGGTTCCATGGTGTTTGCCTCATGGCTCTTAATGGGTGAGTGGCCGAGTCCAATTTTTCTGTTTCAATTTTAATAACTTGAAACTTTGCAGCTAGATTAAATAATGGAAAACTTTAATGGCTAGATCATAGATCATTCCACCAAAGTATTGATTACGGAGCTGAAGCGTACTCTTGGCACTAAAGGATTTGGGTCCATGAGTAAAATGTGTCCCGTGTCACAGTGAAAGTTTTACTTACTGCTGAAACTCAGAGGCTGGAGAGGTGCTTTGCCTGAAGGAGGCTGGGGTTCAACCCCTGCCACGGTATGTCCCCCTGAATTCCCAGCACTGACATAGCTCCTGAGCATCTCTGAGTGTGGCCTAAAAATACCAATACAATAAAATATTATGTTCAAAGGAAACATTTTGGAAACTATGAAAATGCGTGTCTTCTACAAAAGATCAGGGAAGAGAGGAGGTTTTTGTTTTAGTTTATTTTGTTTGTTTAGAAGTGCTGGGGATCACACTCAGGGCCTCATACATGCAAGGCAAGTGCTCTACTCATGGGCTACAACCCTGGCCCAACTATCACAGCTTTTACAATTTACTTACAACTTAGAAATATTGATAAAGTAAGGGTTCGAGGGGTAAGATTTTTATTAACATGTGCATTTAGTCTTGGCAGCAACTCCCACAGCCCAAAGCTGCCACCAGGCCTCTAGCTTGACTCCACGGCCTCAGGACTCGGCTCCACAGAGAACCTGATCTACTGAAAATTTCAGGTACATGAGTTTTTATTGACTGAGAACCCCAGGCCTCCTCAGAGTTGGGATGGGCGACCTCCCCCCACCTTCCTGTACTCTTGGAAGCCCTGGCAGCCAATACACCAGCCACTGCAATGCTGCTGGCCTGAATGCCCACTTAAAATAATCCGGATTTTCTGGAGCTTTATCTTCAAACTCTAAAACGCTGACATCCCAGTAGAAGCACACCAGATTGGATGGGAATGTAACATAGAAACCAACCAGTCTCACTAACAAAAATATTACCACAGAAGAGTTAACTTGCAACAACAGCTTAGAAAGCCCTCAGACAAGGATTTAATGTCCCCATGATGAGAGGTGATACTTTTCACAAATTTTCTTCTATGGAAACATTTTTGATCATTGGGACTGGAGTGATAGCACAGCAGGCAGGGCGTTTACCTTGCACGTGGCCAATCCGGGTTTGATTCCTCCACCCCTCTTGGAGAACCCGGCAAGCTACCGAGAGTATCCCGCCTGCATTGCAGAGCCTGGCAAGCTCCCTGTGGCATATTCGATGTGCCCATAACAGTAATAACAAGTCTCACGATGGAGACGTTATTGGTGCCCTCTGGAGCAAATCGATGAGCAACTGGATGACAGTGATACAGTGCTACAGTGCTGTTAGCCATTTATTGGTTACAAGCAATATAAAATAAATTATTGTGGGTCTGCTTTCGGGGGCAGGCTTGCGGTGTGGTTGGGAAATGGAGACAATGGTGGAAAAAAGGTGACAGTGGTGGTGGGATTGGTGTTGCAATGTTGAATGCCTGTACCAGATAATCAGGAACAACTTTGTAAAGCACAGTGTTTAAATACATTGGGAAAAATAAATGAAATGTTCATTTATGACCCCCCTACCACATACCCTTACAGCTAATAGGGAAAGTATCTGTATAAGAACCTTTTTCAGAAAAAGAGAAGCATTTTGGGAACCGGAGAGATGGTTCAGGGATAAAGACACTTGACTTGCATGCAGTTAATTTAGTGCAATCCTGGACACTACGTGGTCAGTGTAACTTCCTGTACCACAGGATCTGAGCAGCACTGTATCCTCAGCCCTTGAACTAAACCTCCTCCCCAGGGGAGGGGTCCCAGGTATCCTGAGCCTTGTTTGGGAGGCCTCCAGAAAACAGATAATGACCAACTTTCAGTGAGAAAAACGAATACGCTTTCAAGGTGAGGCAAACTGGTTATATCAAAATGGGGATGGGAGAAGTATGGAGTGAAAAGGGAATGAATTGAATCAGGTTGAATAAGACTGAGAATTTTTACAGGGATTTTTTTTGGGGGAGGGTTTTGGGCCACACCCTGAGGCGCTCAGGGGCTATTCCTGTCTCTCTGCCCAAGAGTGACCCCTGATGTGCTCAAGGGACCATACATAGATGGAACCAGGGTTGGCCACATAGAAAGCACACGCCTTAACTCCTGTCCTGTATCTCTACAGTCTTATTCCAGAGACTTTTAAAAGTGGAGTTCTGTCGACGATCGAGAATCAGAGACGCTGTCTCATTTGCCAAGGCGTCGAAAATCAGATGCGCTGGATTTGAAGACGACTGCTGAACTAGAGCTGTTACTAACTGAATTCCACGGGAACTCGTGGCTACCCACCTACGAGATTGAGATCATCAGACTTCTTCTCAAGACCCTGAATGAATGGTTTGAGGCTCTTCTTGTTCCTGGAGTGAGCAGACGCCATTGGGCTACACTAGCACGTGACAGGGATGAATGGAGACATTACTGGTGCTGCTTGAGCAAATTGATGAACAATGGGATGACAAGTGATGCAAGTGATTATTATTTTAATTTTTGGGTTATGCCCAGCAGTGTTCATGGGAAGCCTCATGTAATTCTTTCATAACTTTTGTATTGATAATTTACGGTATTGGACTGGATATAAGTAGTTTCCCTTGTTTAATAAACCCTCTGTGGGTTTCCCGCTGGAAAGTACATTGCAATGCCTGTCTTCTCCTGCAGAATTCTCCTCTCCTGCCAAATATTTTGGCTTCATAAAAATACTCTCTGGATGGAGCATGAGTGCCAAGATTAAACAAGAATTGAAGGCTATTTTCCCTTTCTTTCCTTCTTTCTTTCTTTCTTTCTTTCTTTCTTTCTTTCTTTCTTTCTTTCTTTCTTTCTTTCTTTCTTTCTTTCTTTCTTTCTTTCTTTCTTTCTTTCTTTCTTTCTTTCTCTCTCTCTTTTTCTCTCTCCTTCCTTCCTTCCTTCCTTCCTTCCTTCCTTCCTTCCTTCCTTCCTTCCTTCCTTCCTTCCTTCCTTCCTTCCTTCCTTCCTTCTCTCTCTCTCTCTCTCTTTCTTTCTTTCTTTCTTTCTTTCTTTCTTTCTTTCTTTCTTTCTTTCTTTCTTTCTTTCTTTCTTTCTTTCTTTCTTTCTCTCTCTCTCTCTCTTTCTTTCTTTCTTTCTTTCTTTCTTTCTTTCTTTCTTTCTTTCTTTCTTTCTTTCTTTCTTTCTTTCTTTCTTTCTTTCTTTCTTTCTTTCTTTCTTTCTTTCTTTCTTTCTTTCTTTTCTTTTTTTGACTTTTCAGCCATACCTAGAGTTGCTCCAAGATTACTTTGGAGGTGGTTGGGGGCGCCATATAGGATTCTGGGGATTGAACCTGGTTGTGTGTGCAAGGCAAGGGCTCCTCCCTCGCTGTACTATCGTACAATCGCTGTACTATCCAGCCTTGAGGACTGCTTTTCTAGCGATAGCATCTTCCTATTTCTCTTAATTATGTCAAACTTTAAAGGGGAGACTGAAAGGGAGCAGTAAGAATTTTTTTTAGAAGTTTATTTTTCCTTTTAGCTGACTTAATGATGTCATTCCATAAGTACACTGAACTTTCCACTGGGGCCCGGAAGCTCATCATAGATTACGAACAGGGACAATGGGCTGGGGTCCTAAAGGAGGTGGCTAAAGATGACAGATTGTCTGCTTCATGTAACTATTAATTTTCTCGCTTCTATAACAATGCTTGCATGGACTTACTGGGTGCCAGCTAAAATATGGCCTCTGTGAGCTAAACTAATTTTTCAGGTGCTTATGAAAGTGCTCTGAAGTCAGAGCTCCTATGGCTATCTGACCGGGAAGCTGGTGAAAGTCCTCCAGCCAGGAACACCTGTGACTACCCTGATTTTAAATCAGAGTCCTAAATGTTGCACAATGCTTTCTTTGCCCCAGAAGATGGAAGAGTTTTCATGCCTTCATCACCAGAATGCTATGCATAATGATTACAATTTTATTTTCCCCAGTTTCACTAAAAAGCAGCAACCACCACAGAGGGGACAAAAATAAATGAAGAAAGCACTGCCAAAACAGAGCACACATAGACGGTGGTATCTGTTGTTTAGCTATTGATACCAGGACCCATGACTTCCGTAACAAACCGCCTTGTAGTTGCAGGAAGTCCCATAGGAAAATAAAGTATAATCAGCTTAGGAATTATTGGATCAGGATATCTCACATGAATGCTCTCTTCTGTGTTCAGTTATCCTACACCACTCTTGCCATGACACAAAAATGCATGTTGAAAAACCCTTTTACTAAGGGTTTTTTTTTACTACGACAACACTTGTGAGATAGTTCTATTTGGTTTACACACAGTGCAACATTTCTCCAGGTATTATCCCAAATTACCCCACAGAAAAGGCTTTTGTTCTCATTAGGTGCTAGCTGCGGTCTAACGGGTCTAACCGTCTGGAACTGTTCTATTAAATTGCTGCCAGGCGTCTTCCATTCGATTACCTCCGCTTCCTAAAACATAATCGCTACGGATATTATTGAAACCAATTTCTACTTCCTATAGATGTTTTTTGCAATAGCAAGGTAAGTTTTTTCCCCCCATGAGTTGAGTCCTTAAAAACAAAAAAGAATCAGTATAGGGGTTGACATCATCCAGTCGATGGGTGGGCTTGGGGGGAGCAATTCCTCCTGCCATTGGAGCTAAAACCCCCCAGGCAAAGCTCTGGGCTCCCACGGTCCTGGTCAGAATAACAGCCAATACAGCTTTTCAAGTCTCTTCAGGAACTAGTCTACTACTAAATTTCATTTGAATGGTTCAGGGAGAAAAGCTTTAAATCAAGGTTTTACAAGGACACTCTTATTTTATCACTTCTGTAGAAGTAGAAACTGATTTCCACAAAAAGGCATGTCACTGCAACTATTGTCTTTTTTCTTTTTCTTCCTCCCTTCCTTCCTCCCTTCCTTCTTCCCTCCCTCCCTTCCCCCTCTCTCTCCCTCCCTCCCTCCCTTCCTCCCCCTCCCTCCCTTCCTTCCTCCCTTCCTTCCTCCCTTCCTTCCTCCCTCCCTCCCTCCCTTCCTCCCCCTCCCTCCCTTCCTTCCTCCCTCCCTTCCTTCCTCCCTCCCTCCCTCCCTTCCTTCCTTCCTTCCTTCCTTCCTTCCTTCCTTCCTTCCTTCCTTCCTTCCTTCCTTCCTTCCTTCCTTCCTTCCTCCCTTCCTCCCTCCCTCCCTCCCTCCCTCCCTCTCTCCCTCCCTCCCTCCTTCCCTTCCTTCCTCCCCCTCCCTCCCTCCCTTCCTTCCCCTCCCTCCCTCCCTCCCTCCCTCCCTCTCTCCCTCCCTCCCTCCTTCCCTTCCTTCCTCCCCCTCCCTCCCTCCCTTCCTTCCCCTCCCTCCCTCCCTCCCTCCCTTCCTTCCTTCCTTCCTTCCTTCCTTCCTTCCTTCCTTCCTTCCTTCCTTCCTTCCTTCCTTCCTTCCTTCCTTCCTTCCTTCCTTTCTCTTCCTTCCTTCCTCCCTCCCACCTCCCTCCCTCCCTCCTTCCCTTCCCTTCCTTCCTTCCTTCCTTCCTTCCTTCCTTCCTTCCTTCCTTCCTTCCTTCCTTCCTTCCTTCCTTCCTTCCTTCCTTCCTTCCTTCCTTCCTCTCTGTCTCTGTCTCTCTCTGTCTCTGTCTGTCTCTCTCTCTCTGTCTCTGTCTGTCTCTCTCTTTCTTTCTTGGCCACACCCAGCTGTGCTCAGTGTTTACTCCTAGCTTTGCACTCAGGAATTATTCCTTGTGGGCTTGGGGGACCATATGGGATGCCAGGGATTGAACTCTGGTCAACTGCGTGCAAGGCAAACACCCTACCCACTGTACTGGGACTCTGGTGGTGGCAAATGTACACTGGTGGAGGGATGGTGTTAGAACATTGAATAACTGAAATCTAATCATGAACAACTTTGTAATGGTCTATCTCAGGGAGATTCAATAAATTTTTTTAAAAAAGAAAAGAAGGGCTGGAGTGATATCACAGTGGGTAGTGCATTTGCCTTGCACGCGGCTGACCCGGGTTCGATTTCCAGCATCCCACATGGTCCCCTGAGCACTGCCAGGGCTAATTCCTGAGTGCAGAGCCAGGAGTAACCCTTGTGCATAGCAGGGTGTGACCCAAACAGCAAAATAAATAAATAAATAAATAAATAAATAAATATATAAATAAGGGACTGGAGTCATAGCAGAGTGGGTAGGGTGTTTGCCTTGCACACCGCTGACCCGGGTTCGATTCCTCCTTCCCTCTCGGAGAGCCTGGCAAGCTACCAAGAGTATCCTGCCCGCAATGGCAGAACCTGGAAAACTGCCTGTGGTGTATTCAATATGCCAAAAACAGTAACAACAAGTCTCACAATGGAGACGTTACTGGTGCCCACTCGAACAAATCGATGAACAACAGGATGACAGTGCTACAGTGCTACAGTGCTATGGCTAAAACTAATTTATTAAAAAACAAAGAAAACAATAAGAATACAGAGTTTTCTATTTCAAGTACCCCATTATCTGCTGAAAGATCCTGGGAATCAGCTAAGGACACATTGGTTAACTCCTATTAATAATGAAATGAATATCTGGTCATGTCAAAGTTACCCAGGTTTGGCGAAGATCAACATAGGGTCAGCATGGTGAGCTAGAGAGTGTCTCGGGCTTCTTATTTTCTTAAAGGAGTGGCCTGGTATGCAGGAACCTGTCCCATTCCCCTTCAGGGTTACAAAAGATCCTGGTTTTCAGGACAGTCCTTGCTTTCAAAGCAGAGAAGCTCCCAGCTTTTTATTGCACTGGTCTGTCTTTAGGGTAAGGACTAGTAACAGTGACTATTACCATTTTAGTCTGCTCACAATGTTGAAACCTATTGCTATGTACTGTTTTAATTTCTTTGTTATAAGATGCTATAATATTATATAGTTTAAGAAAATATCATACACATATGGTTGTACTCAGAAAGGGTTAAAAGTTTGTAAGCTCCACACCCTAAACATTTAAGAGAAAATATTGTGCTCACTGAAAATTCCTCCCAGCCCCTGTGATGAATCCCTCACAGCCCCTGGGATTTACAACCATCTGAGCAGAGGAGGGCAAAGAGCATGCCCTGTTACTGAGCTATGTAAGAAGACTATTTGCTCTCTGAGAGGTACGGCTGTAACTGAGGTTAAGCCTTATCGATTCATGTCTGTAAACCCATACCTTGTTTTTAAACATAAGCGAAAACTGTAGTTAATCTTGCAAGATCTTAATGGACACTTTGGAATGTAGTTTCAGAGTACAAATGCAATCTCAGTCTTTAAATCATTTTTCCAATGGCTTGGAGTCCTGTGACCCATTGTGATGAAATAAGCCTTCTGTACTCCTCCGCTTCTAGGTCCTGGCTAACTCATTGAGTCATGACAAACTGGGCATAACAAGTTAACTACAAGAAGCTTCTTGAGGTGAGTCAAGCCCCCAGTGAGAACCCAACTATCCTTTATTCTCGCTTGGCAATCTATTACCCAATCTATCTCATGGATCAGGTCTCACTGGACAGTAGATAAAAGCTACAAAAACTAGAACAGCAACCAACCATTTCTGGATTTATATACCAATGGCGAAGAAATGGCGTAGGGAGGAAATAACAGAACAGAAAAGACAGAAAGGGAATGAGATTCCAGGGTCAACTTTCGGCAGCCTTGTCTAGCTCCCTAGTGACTCCAGCTGGCCCCTGGTGCCCTTCAAAGACTTTCCAGAGGGTGCAACATTACAGCTTGTTCCCAACACACAAAGGGCCTCAGCCTTAACTATGCTTCCAATCCCACCAGCTTGGACACCTTCAGCTTCCCAAGGTGTAGACAGACTGAGCATTGGCAAAGAGATTGCCCCTGTGTTAGTAGTAGTGTGGGGACATTTCTTATCCCTGCCCCAGGTCTAACATGTCACTGGCATCCTAGCCACACACAGAAACTATATTCCTCCTCAGTGGGCTCTCGGGTGGGACTTTTCATTTGCCACTCTGGGGTAGGGTGGGCGGCCGGGGCCTACACAGGCTCCTGTGTTTCAAGATCTCTGTGATGGAGCCTTGGGTTATGCTAGAAGTTTTTGGTGCTTTGGTCAATATTGGGGCCACAGTTTTTCTGACCTTACTACTTTTGGTAACTAAAATTTCTTTCTTTCTTTCTCTCTCTTTTTTTTTTTTTTTTGCTTTTTGGGTCACTCCCAGTGTTGCACAGGGGTTACTTCCAGCTCATGCATTCAGGAATTACTCCTGGTGATGCTCGGGGAACCATAGTGGATGCTGAGAATCGAACCCGGGTCAGCCTCATGCAAGGCAAATGCCCTACCTGTGTGCTGTGGTAACTAAAATTTCTAGAGCTACCTAGCAAAGAGTTATAATGGATTAATATCAGATGTCAGCCTGATACTCTGAAGCCATAGCACTGCACTGCACCTTGGTAAAAGTTTGAGATAAGAATGGAGAATTGCATGGAAAATGTGGGAAATTTTACTAACTATACTGTAATCCTGGACTGGAGCGATAGTACAGCAGGTAGGGCATTTGCCTTGCACGTGGCCAACCCGGGTTCAATTCCTCCGTCCCTCTCGGAGAGCCCGGCAAGCTACCAAGAGTATCCCGCCCGTACGGCAGAGCCTGCCAACCTACCCATGGTGTATTCAATATGCCAAAAACAGTAACAACAAGTCTCACAATGGAGACATTACTGGTGTCTGCTCGAGCAAATCGATGAACAAGGGGACGACAGTGCTACAGTGCTACTAAATTATCAATAAATGCTTTTCCCACACAGAATTTATAGATTTTTACGGACACTCCCAGAGTGGACAACTCACTCTCCACTTTCTTGAACAGTAAATAGCCAAATATTTTTCATTCTTTCATGATCTTGCTTCTTTGCCCAAGCCCCTTTTCAGGGAGAGACTTTCTGAGAAAACTTTGATCTAAGCTGCAGTTAAAGACCAGGGCAGACACTTATTTTGCACATGGCTGATCTGGGTTTGGTCCTTGGCATGCCATGTGGTCCCCTAAGCACCATCGGGTTGATCCCTAAGTGCAGAGCCTGGACTAAGCCCTGAGCACTGCTGGGTATGACCCAAAAAATAAAACAAACTGCAGTTAACTCATAGCCAAGCTTTAATCTCCTCTCCATACTCCCTGCCATTGGCAAGCTTGTCTACAAAACCCTAATTTACTCCTTAGTCTGACAGAGTTTATGGAAATCTGGACTTCAGTATCTCATGCAAACTCCTCTTTACCTTTGCCATCCCTGTTCATATACAACTAGAGTTTCCCACCAAGTTCCTAGTAGCACAATACTTCTTAAAACTGGAAGCAAAGTGAGGAATAAAGCCCTTAGTTCAACATTTCCTCACCTTCAGACTACCTCAATCCTGTAATTCCCATTGAGATACACCCATCCTGATGGTAAGCAAATCAGATGGCTCTCATCTTGTTCAAGGACTTAAAATAATCAATGAGGGGCTAGAGCCATAGAACAGTAGGTAGGATGCTTGCCTTGTACACAAGGCTGTGTACCTTGATTTGATCCCCGGCATCCCCTATGATCCCCGAGCACCAACAGGGAAAGCATCAGGAATTTGCAGGAATGTTTAAAATGTAGACTGGAACTGCTAAAATGGAACTGCTCACCGCAGCTGGCAAGGGAAAACTGAGGCTCTGTCTTTCAGAAATATGCATCATGACCATCACCAGCAGCTCGAAGTGCTCCCCCTTTTTGAAGGGCATCCTGCTTTCCTCCTCCTCTTTGCTCCACTGGCCAGACAGCTTCGAGTTGAAGATGACCTTGTTCCAGCCCTCAAAGCAGGGGTTGAAATGGAAGGTGATGTCGGCCCCAGACTGTGTCCCCAAGGCAAAGTTTACCACGAACCTGGGGGACAGGAGGGCCTGTTGCTCAAATCCTCCCAGCAGTGGTGCCAGTACTGGGGCAAAAGCTCAAGGACCCTTATTAGTCTCACCCTAGGCTGTTGGGGTGACAGTGAGGTAGGGGCTAGGTAGTCACTGGGGTCTATGGCCAAGAGATGTGGGACATGGTGACTCAGAATCCCAGAATGCAGTGAACCATATTAATTTTCTCACTGACTCCCCCAACTCCAACAAATGCTCTATGCACAAATGAATACCCAGGGGACCGACCCTGTGCCAGCATCCACAGCTCAGGCCTTTCTGTTCCCTTCAAGATTCCTCAAGAACATCCCCAGTCCCCATGAAACCAGAGGACCCTGGAGCACCCAAGTGAGATCACTCCACTCACTGGAGCATGCTAAAGTTCATCAGAGGGCATCTCCCCTCGCCCCTGGGCCTTTGCATCAGTCCTTCTCTCTCCCTCAAAGCCCTGATGCCAGCAGCACCCCAGAAACCCATCTTCTCCTTTAGTCCCCGATCAACGTTGTTTCACCTTGGAAATCTTCCCTGTGTCACCCCTTAAAGAGACTATACCATACCCCTCTTTCTTCTCTCTTTCTCCCCTGCTCCCCAATTGGTCTGTCACTATGTAGCATAGTCTATATTTCATCCTTTTCTGCGGGCGTGGTCTCTCCAGCAGTGCTGAGGGCTTGGGCATCCGCTGCAAGTGCTACTCAATGTCAGACCCTCCCCCTGGCCTGGCATATCTCACCTCTTCATGTCCATGCTGGACACTCCCTGGATGTAGACGAACATCCCGACATTCAGGCCACATGGGATGGGTTTGCAGAAGGGCAGCGTCTGCAGTAGACCCCGGCAAGGGAATCAATTTTCATGTGTCCAAGGAAACATTTTTTCCTTCCTGGAAAATCCCGCCCCCTCCCTCCCCACCAACCCCTTTCACAAGAGACAGGACCTCAGAGTGAGCGTCAGCATGAGGAAGAAGGTCGAGTATTGGGAAGGGAATTTCAGAGAGGAGTAAATCAAGTTCCAGGGGTGTTTTAGGAGAAAGGTCCCGGGATCCCCAGTTAACCCTGTGATTCAGGTTGGGAGTGACCCGGTTAGTTGGGATCAGGGTGAATGCGGCTCAGGACTGGTTCTATATCTCACCGGGTTGTAGCAGGGATGGTAGCCAGGTGTGGGCATGAAAGTCATCTTCAGGTGCTGGAATGGCAGTTTGTCTTCTGACAGCTGCAAGAGTGGGAATGTGGCACATGGCAACTGGGGGACTCATATTTTTTTGAGCTTGATGTTATCTCTTCCCAGAAAGCCCCTCCTCCTACCCCCCCCCTCTTCCTTCTCCCTGAGACCTTTCAGGGCACCTGAGCAAATAGAATTCCTTTCTCCCATCTATTTTTGAACTTCTTCCTCCTAGAATTACAAAATAAAGCACTTATTTTGGAGGTTGCTTAGTCAGCAGCCCTGAAGTGGCATAAAGGCTTGAGAATGAGCTCTTGAGAGTTGTTAAAAAATGAGGCACCATCAGATGCAGAAAATTTGACTTAACACAGAAAGGCTGAATATCCTTTCCCATTCTGTAGATTGTCTTTGTATTCTGGTAACTGTTTCTTTTTATTATTTTATTTTATTTTATTTTATTTGCTTTTTAGGTCACACCCGGCAATGAGAAGGGGTTACTCCTGGCTCTGCACTAAGGAATTACCCCTGGCGCTACTCAGGGGACCATATGGGATGCTGGGAATTGAACCTGGGCCACGTGCAAGGCAAACGCCCTACTGGCTGTGCTGTCGCTCCAGCCCTATTTTTTTTTTAAAAAAGTTGTGAGAAGTGGTAAGTATTCTTTATTTAATGTTATACGTACATCACATTAAAATACTTTTCAGTAAGTGAAAGGCAACATTTTTAGATACAGGGAATTTTTAATTAAATCGGCATAATTAAAAGATATAAGGTCACTGCCAACGAATCTTATCAGGCTAAGAAACACAACCTAAGGAGACAGTGATACCCTCAACCTTTAGATATTAATATAGCCAGTTCTATAAATCTGAATAGAAAACTATTCTCCCAGATATGAGATGGCAATCTCCATCCCTTGGAAAGGTGAATGTGATGAATTAACATCATATCTTTGGAAAGGGACAGTGATTGCACTTGCTGACCTGGAATTATCATTAAAATTCAAAAAGCTGATCATACTCATTCAAAACACAAGCCAATCTTATTTAAATCAGGGCTGCCCAACAAAAATACACTATCGGTCACTCATGATCTGAATTCTGGTGAATGAGATGGACTTAAATATGGTACACATAAAAAAGTCATGAGACATTTGTTTTGTAATAAATAAGGCCGTGCCAACTATTACTCATTAGTAGCTTTTTTGAGATAAGCTATCAACTCTGCCCGTTCGGTCTTCTTCTTAATGCCAGCGAAGATCATTTTTGTTCCAGGGATGTACTTCTTGGGATTCTCCAAATACTCCATCAGCGTATCCTCATTCCAGGTGATGCCTTTGTTCTTGTTGGCATCGGTGTAAGAGAATCCAGCGGCTTGACCGGTCTTTCGCCCAAACAGACCATGGAGATTGGGCCCCGTCTTGTGCTTGCCTCCCTTCTCCACGGTATGGCACTGAGCGCACTTCTGGACAAAGATCTTCTTGCCCTTCTCAATATCACCCATTTTAGAATGTGACACGGAGAGTCCGGTTCGCGAGCCCGACGTCCCGCTCTTTTCTCCAGCCCTATTTTTTTTAATTAGTGAGTCACCGTGAGGGTAGTTACAAATTTACCCATTTACGTGCTTGTGTTTCCCTCATACAGTGTTCGAGAACCCATCCTTCCACCAGTGTCCATTCTCCACCACCAATGAACCCAGTATCGCTCCCACCTTCCAATTCCGTCCCCCCCCAACCCCACCCCGCCTCTGTGGCAGGGTATTCCATTTTGTTCTTTCTCTCGTTTTGGGTGTTGTGGTTTGTGATAGGAGTATTGAGTGGCCATCGTGTTCAGTCTGTAGTCTACTTTCAGCATGCATCTCCCTCTGGTTACTGCTTCTTTATAGGTACAGAAACTTCTAATTTTAAGATAGTCCCATTTGTTTATCTCTGTTTCCACTTGCCTGGTCAGTGGTGAGTCCTCTTTGAAGATAGCTGTAGCTTCAGAGTCGTGGAGGATTTTGCCGACCTTGTCTTCAATGTACCTTAAGGATTCTGGTCTGATGTTGAGGTCTTTAATCCATTTTGATCTGACTTTTGTACATGGTGTTAGGTAGAGGTCCAAGCCCATTTTTTTGCATGTAGCTGTCCAGTGTTGCCAGCACCATTAGTTAAAGAGGCTTTCCTTGCTCCACTTCACATTTCTTGCTCCCTTATCAAAGATTAGATGATCATATATTTGAGGGTGTATGTAAGGATTTTTAACCCTGTTCCATTGGTCTACTGCCTTTGTTCCAGTACCATACTGTTTAAATTATTACTGCTTTGTAGTAGAGTTTGAAATTGGGGAAGGTAATGCCTCCCATCTTCTTTTTCCCTAGAATTGCTTTAGCTATTCTTGGGGGTTAGTTGTTCCATATGAATTTCAGGAGTGTTTGATTCACTTCTTTGAAGAATATCATGGGTATCTTTATAGGGATCACATTGAATCTGTATAATGCTTTGGGAAGTATTGCCATTTTGACAAGTTAGTTCTCCCAATCTATGAGCAGGGAATATGTTTCCATTTCCTTGTGTCCTCTTTTGTTTCATGAAGTAACGTTTTATAGTTTTCTTTGTATAGGTCCTTTACCTCCTTAGTTAAGTTGATTCCAAGGTACTTAATTTTCTGAGGCATGAATTTGAACAGGATTGCTTTTTTTTTTTTTAAAAAAAGAACTTTCCATAGGTTCATGTTTATTGACATTTGACCCATGATACTGCCCAAAGGCAGCTCTGGGAATGGGTAGGAAAACCAGCATCCTACACAGGACCTGAGTTCAATCCAAACTCCCGCAGGAACTCAATTCAAACTCTGAACTCAATTCAAGCTCTCACCCTGACTCAAATCCCACCCACCCCAACAGCAGTTCAGAGGCGGTAAAATGGCCCAGGGCCACACCAGCATGGAGGGCGTATCATGCTGCTCTCTAGACAGTTTGCAGAGCTTCCGAACTGGAGAGTGTGGAGAATCTGCAGTTCTGCCCATTTAGTTCCACAACAGAAAATAAGAGGCAAGAAAGGTGGGGCAAGAAGGATGGTGACCACGACTCCAGCTAGGTCTTTATAGCCGTGTCTCTGGATTTGTAGGCAACTCCTCGACTCTTCAGCTCCCACTCTATTCCTTGGGACAGGCGACCAGTGACCGATACTGCATGCACACCTGGCTTAAAGTTACTGACTCGCTGCCACTTGGAGATCCAGCTGTCCTCTAGACTCATCGTTGCAACGATTCCTTCAAAGGAAGAGCTGGTGCAGTCATACTTCATCTCTCTGTTACCCTTCATCTGCAGGTATGCATCACAATTGTCACAGCCGTCATATTCAAACTGGTCAATAGTCTTGACCAGCAAACACAGCAGACAAGTGCGCAGATCCCGAAGATCCTTTGGCACCGTCTCCAGGGCCATGCCCCCACTCCCTGCCCCTGCCACAGCACACCCAGGATTGCTGTTTTCATATCACTTTCTTCTCTCTCATTATTTGAGCATAGGAAAGCCATGGACTTTTGGGTATTGATTTGATAGCTTGCTACTTTACTATACAAGTCCATTGTTTCTAGGAGTCTCTTGGTAGAGGCCCATATTTATCAATACCCATCTGATAAAGGGTTGATATCAAGGATATACAAGGCACTGATTCATTGCCACTAGAAGAAAACATCCAACCCCATCAGAAAATGGGGAGATGAAATGAACAGAAACTTTCTCAAAGAAGAAATCTGAATGGCTAAAAGGCACATGAGAAAATGCTCTACATCACTAATCGTCAGGGAGATGCAGATCAAAACAACAATGAAATACCATCTCACACACAGAGACTGGCCCACATCCAAAAGAACAAAAGCAGGAACTAGAGCAATAGCACAGCGGGTAGGGCAGTTGCCTTGTATGCGGCCTACCCGGGTTTGATTCCCAGCATCCCATATGGTCCCCTGAGCACTGCTAGGAGTAATTCCTGAGTGCAGAGCCAGGAGTAACATCACTGGGTGTGACCCAAAAAAAGCAAAAAGCAAAAACAAACAAACAAACAAAAGCAATCGTGTTGGCTGGATATGGAGAGAAAGGGACTCTCCTTCACTGCTGGTGGGAATGATGACTGATTCAGCTCCTTTGGAAAACAGTACGAATGATTCTCAAAAAATTAGAAATTGAGCTTCCATTTGACCCAGCAATACCACTTCTGGGAATATATTCTGGAGTGACAGAAAAGTATATTAAAAATGACATCTGCACTTGTATGCTCATTGCTACACTATTTACAATAGCTAAAATCTGGGAAAAACCCGAGTGTTCAAGAACGGATGACTGGTTAAAGAAGCTTTGGTACATCTACACAATGGAATACTATGAGCTGTTAAAAAAGATGAAGTCATGGAATTCGCATATAAGTGGATCAACATGGAGAGCATCATGTCAAGTGAAATGAGCCAGAAGGAGAGTGACAGACACAGAAAGGTTGCATTCATCTGTGGAATATACAGCAGTAGAATTGAAGACTAACATCCAAGAATGACAGAGATGAGGTCCAGGAGGCTTGCCCCATGTCTTGGAAGATGGCCTCACATGCTGGGGGAAAAGGCAGCTCAGATAGAGAAGGGAACACCAAGTAAAGGGTGTCGGGAGGACCCAGTCGGGTTGGGAGATACGAGCCAAAAGTAGACTATAGACCAACCATGATGGCCACTCAATACTTCTATCACAAATCACAGCACCCAAAAGAAGAGAGAAAACAAAAGGGAATGCCCTGCCACAGAGGTGGGGTGGGGTGGGGGGGATGGGATGGGAGTGGTGGGAGGGCTCCTGGGATCATTGGTGGTGGAGAATGGGCACTGGTAGAGGGATGGGTACTTGATCATTGTATGACTAAAATGCAAACATTAAATTTTGTAAGTATGTAACTGTACCTCATGGTGATTCATTAATAAAAAACCACAGAAAGACTGAACACTCCACCCTCAGAAAAGGAGCAGCTTCAAGAGAATCTAAAATTTATTCCAGAATCTGAAAAAGGGGACCAGAGCAATAGCACAGTGGGTAAGGAGCTTGCCTTGTACAGGGACAAATTGGGTTCAAACCCTGTAAATCTATATGGTACCTAAGCACCAGCAGGAATGACTCCTGAACATTGCTGGCTATGGCTCAAAAATTAAGCCTCTAAAAGCAATAAATTAAATAATATGTTTTTGTGAGAATTAGATCTTGGTTCTGCTCATCATTTTTGTTTTACTGGATTCCATTCGTTTATCTCCCCACTCCCCACTGCAGTCCAGATAAGAAACCATCCAATATAAATACATATTATCCCAAGTCAAAAGGGACAGTACTACCTTGTCCCTAGGGAGACTAGATACTCATCTGACCCATGAGAAGGGTTCTCTGTGAAAGAAACCTGAGCATTGAGGTGAGATCAAGGCTCCATAATCTCATTACTACACTGAACTCTCACCAGTTCCCTACATGCTTCAGTGCTTGAAAAACTGCTTAATTCTCCACTGATGTTCATTCTCTCTCTCCCTAAACATTATTTATCCCTTTGACTATAGAACATCTTCTGAAATTCTTGTGTATTGTGAGAAAGGAAGAGAAAAAGGGAGAAAGACACACACAGAGAGAGAGAAAGAGAGAGAGAGAGAGAAGGGGGAGGGGGAGGGAACACTCTTTCCTTTCCTTTACCGTCTCCTCACAACTTACAGTGTAATCTAGTTTGTCAAATGTCAGTGACTGTCCTGACTGCTTCTTTTTTGGAGGGTTATGAGTTATAAAACTCTTGTGCTTTTTGAACGCTGCTTGCTTCAATTTTAACAAAATGATTCTCTCTTTATTTTAGTAAATTAGGATTGAAACCAAATTGGGATCTTCCAGCTCAAATCCCAGCCATGTCATTAGGGAATTTCTGACTCTACCTGGATCTGTTGAGTTGTTCTGACGAAAGCTCTCTAGGCTTTTTACCACTTGTTGCACCCATGAGGAAAGAATTCAATTGTTTCTGACTTTGGGGTGCAGTGTTGATGCAGCCCAAACCGCACCTCCAACCACAAACAAACAAACAAACAAACAAACTTCCCTGCCCTGTCCATGAAACAGGTCCAGACATGTAGCTGCAGTGCAATCACTAGCTGGGTACTCAGAAAAGGAGAGAAGAGAGCATAGGATCACTCGACTCTTGGGAGGGGGTCTAAAGTAAACAGGAATTAAACCAGTTAATGGCAGGAAGGGCCAGGGGATCACTCAAGTCCCTGCCAAGAGTCTTGTCTTCATTCTCTCCCTGTGCTTGGTTCTCTCTTGGCTGAAACTCTGAGGCTGTGATCCTGAGAGTGAGAGCAGCCAATCTACCAGTGCACTCGGGAGTCAAGTCTCATCAGCTATTAGATAAAAGCTACCCAAATTAGATCGGGACCAAAACTCTCATTCTCCATTTTATTGCACACCTCCTAGAGCATATTCAGTACCAGAGAAGAAATAGCCACAGAGGAAAATTAGAAGCAAGAATGGTGAAAAAGAAAATAAAGAGTGGAGAATAACATGACGCTCGCCATAGCCATGCCACTGGACCCCACGCCAGGCTGTTTCACTCGGGGTGCCCCAGGTGGGGGCGGGTGGGTGCGAGCCCTCCCTGCCCCAAGGGACCAAGCCCTAGCAGCTGAAATTAGTGATATATGAAGAAGGTCTTAATGGCCCTTGTCAAAATAGAACAATCTTCACACTCTTTCCTCTATGGATATTTTTTGTAGCATTTTCAGCGGTTTTTCATAACAAACAATACAAAATATATTATTTCGGTTCTGCTTTGGGATAGGCATTGGATTTGGGATGGAAAAATCCCAAATATGGTGGTGGGAAGGTATGATAGTGGTGGGATTGGTGTTTAAATATCAAATATAATCAAATATTGTGAACTACCTTATAAAATAAAATAAATGCTATGGTGAGCTACCTTATAAAATAAATGTTATGTGAACTACCTTATAAAATAAAAAAATTAAATAAAAAGAAAAGAGCATGAGATTAACACCACAAATAACTTATGGCAGGAGTCCTTCTCAGCTCCCCAGGACTTGAACCATCCTAGGCCCCTTTCTGAGACCAGCCCAAGGGCACCAACACTCTAACTTATACCCACCACATGATGGACCTCAGCTTTAATATGCTTCCCTTGGAACCAGCCTGGGAGCCTCCCAAAGAATTGTTCCGTACCACCGTCCCCATCCACAACACAAGTGGACAGGGCCACAGAGAAGGATTGATCACCTTGTCAGCAGTAGTGTGGGGACATTTCCACCCAACCCAGGTCTAATAAATCACCTGCATCAAGGAGACACACAGGAACTACAGCCCCTCCTCACCCCATTTCTCAGTCACTGGATTCTGCTTTGATTTCCTGCTCTGGTGGGCCACCGGGGTTACAGATGAACATCTCTGCAAGGGAGCCCTGAGTCACTGGAGGAGTTGAAGGAGCCAAAGCAAACTTTTTGATCAATACTGGGTCCACAATGCCTGCCCTTCCCAAAATTCTTTCCAAGCCTTGTCAAAAAATATTCACAGGACACTCCAAACAGGACAGTTGTCTCCTAGGTCAGCAAATACCTGCTCACAATTACCTGGTCTAGTTCACCTGTTTAGATCTGTTTTGGAAAAAGACATTATTTAAAAACTGGAAACCCACTCAATGGTAAATCCCATAGGACATCTGGTCTCCTCCTAGTGGCTCACAGTGGCTGCATCACAAACCATGTCCACAAAGACCTGGCATTGCTCTTTGATCTGTGAGTTCTCTGGAAGTCTGAGACATTAATACCCCAGGAAGAAGCCCCTTTGTCAACACTGTCCATATACAGATAAAGGATCGAACAAGACTCCACAGTGGGACACAAGGCCCCCTGAGACTAGAAGCATGTCAGGCCCTGGTTCTATCTCCAGCACCGAATTATCCCCAGTGTGTTACCAAGCCTGGCCCACAGGCACGGTTTCAGACGTGACCCTTGAGTTGGGTGCAACTCTCCTCAAAAAAGTGTGTGTTTGGGACTGGAGCGATAGCACAGCGGGTAGGGCATTTGCCTCTCAAGTGGCCGACCCAGGTTTGAATCCCAGCATCCCATATGGTCCCCTGAGCACCGCCAGGGGTAATTCCTGAGTGCATGAGCCAGGAGTGACCCCTATGCATCGCTAGGTGTGACCCAAAAAGCAAAAAAAAAAAGTGTGTGTTTTTATATATATAAAATATAAATATATTATATATAACTATATATAATTATATAATATAGAAATATTATATATAATAAAATAATAATATTATATATATAAGGGTCACACCATTTCAGATGTGACGCTTGCACCCATTTCAGATGGGTGCAACTCTCCTCAGAAAAGTGTGTGTTTGTTTCTATATATATGCATATATATATATACATATATATATGTAGCACTGTTATCCTGTTTCTCATCGATTTGCTTGAGCAGGCACCAGTAACGTCTCCATTATGAGACTTGTTGTTACTTTTTTTGGCATATCGAATACACCATGGGTAGCTTGCCAGGCTCTGCCGTGTGGGTGAGATACTCTTGATAGCTTGCCGGGTTTTCCCAGAGGGGCGGAGGAATTGAACCCGGGTCGATATATATGTATATATACAAATATCTATCTATTTGTCTACTGGGGCTGGCGTGATATCCAAACGCATTGAATTTCTACTTTGCTGTGGAAGATCCCAGTGTGTTCCTGGCACCACATTGTACCCCAATAATTGTCAGGAGTCATGGCCACGCACAGAGCCAGGAGTAACCTCTGAACACCACCAGTTGTGGCCCCAAAACCATAAATAAAAATCATGAAAAATTCAAAGTAACTATATTCAAGGATGGAATGAAAAATATGTTAATACTCAATGAATGTAAGGAAGTATGGTGCCGCCAGCAGGACAACCTGTCCCTGCGGGGCGAGTGCATCAGCAGCCTGATGGTGCCATCAGAGTTCCTGATACCCCAAAATTGCCCTGTGCCTTTGGCCTAATCCCAACAACTTGGGTCCAAGTTTACCAAGAAATTAAACAGCAAAAAGGTATGTGGAGGCCACACCCACAAACCTCCTTCAGTTCAGCTATTGACCTTATTTCAGAGACCCATAAATGCCAAACGAGTTCAAAAGCCACAGTTAGGACCCTCGGAGCAGTGTACTTCAGGTGAAACTGGCACGCCCTGCAGGGCAGGGCATAAGCCAATAGTTTACTTCTCTAGAAAAGATGGAAACAAGGGCCATGATCCAGAAACACACAAAAGAATCTCCGAACTGAACAGGTCGCTGGAGAGATGCCTCTGGACTTTAAGCCAGGCCGACTTCACAGGGTGCCTCGGATGGGGACAGGTGTCATCCCTCCACCTGCCCCCTAAGAACCCCGGTAGATGCCGATTTCCAGAACACAATGAGAAGTGCAGGTACTTGGGTCCAGTGATGACAAATTCCAGGCCTCAAGGGATAGGGGATGGGCTGGTCCCTCTCATCCCCCCTCCCCAAGGGACCCTGGAGATCACGCCCATAAACTGCCTCTGGCTGCTACTTAATCTCCGAACCGGCCATGATCCAGAGATACACAAAAGAATCTGCAATTGAGCAGCTCCCTGCAGAGATTTCTCCAGACCCTAAGTATCTAAAAGTTTAGAATTCCAGGAGATGCCACAGCAACATCTTATGCTATTCATAACAAGCAATGCAAAAGACAGTATGGGGAGACTGTCTGCTATAGAGGCAGGGGGAGAGGTGGGATGAGTAGGGGGATACTGGAGACCTTGGTGGTAGGAGTTGTACACTAGTGGAGGGTTGGGTGATTGATCATTGTATGACCGAAACTCAAACAGGAAACTTTATAACTGTATCTCAGGGGGATAAAAAATAATAATAAAAAGTAATAAAATAAAATTAACATTTTGAATAAAAAGAATAATATGAAGTTCATGTCCAATTCAATCAGCTTAGTCAATGGCTGAATAAGTAGCAGTACTCCTACATTAATTAAAAAAATACTTAATGAATGTATATAAAATCCCAAAAGAGAAGAAGAAAATGAGGCCTACTTTAAAATTACCAATCTAGTGGCTGGAGTCATAGTACAGCAAGTAGGGCATTGCCCTTGCACGAGGCCAACCCAGGTTTGAACCTCGGCATCCCATATGGTCCACTCAGAACCTCTAGGAGTGATTCCTGAGTGCACAAACTTTGGAGTAACCCTTGAGCATCTTGAGGTGTGACCACAACTTCCCACCAAGAAAGAAAAAGACAAAAAAAAGAATTATTTATTTACAAAAGCAATAAGTGTTGATGTGGATGTGGGAAGAAAGAAATGCTCTTTTACTGTTGGTGGGAATGCTGACTGGTCCAGCCTTTTTTTGGGAAAACAATATGGACATTCCTTCAAAAACTAGAAATTGAGCTTCCATATGACCCTTCAATACCAATTTTGGAAATATATCCCAAGGGTGCAAAAAACAAAAGCACAGTAGAAATGACATCTGCACCTTGTTCATTGCAGCACTGTTAACAATAGCCAGAATCTGGAAACAACCCGAGTGTCTGAGAACAGACGACTGGTTAAAGAAACTTTGGTACATCTACACAATGGAATACTATGCAGTGGATATTAGGAAACATTAGGAAAGATGAAGTCATGAAATTTGCTTATAAGTGGATAGTCATGAAATTATGCTAAGAGAAATGAGACAGAAAGAGAGGGACAAACATGGAATGACTGCACTCATTTGTGGAATATAAAATAACATAATATGAGACCAACACTAAAGTAGACACAAGGCCAGGAATATTGCTCCATAGTTGGAAGCCTGTCTCATGAATTGGGGGAGAAGCAGCTAGAAAAGAGAAAGGATCACTAAGTTAATCATGGTTGGAGGAATTGTTCAGGATGGGAGATTTGTGCTGAAAGTAGATAAGGGATCAAATATGATAGCCTCTCGGTATCTGTATTGCAAACGATAATGCCCAAAAGTATAGAGAGAGACTACGGGGGAAATTGTCTGCCATGGAGGCAGGGAGAGACTTGGAAAGTGGGAGGGGGTACTCTGGGGACATTGGTGGTGGAGAATGTGCACTGGTGGAAGGATGGGTGTTTGATTATTGTATGACTGAAACTCAAACATGAAAGCTTTGTAAGTGTATCTCACAGTGATTCAATTAAAAAAAAGTTAATTTACAAGTCCAACTAATTACCTCCGACTAATTCCTCAGATTCATGTTGGACTCTACCTGCTTTATACATATTAAATCACCTAACTTGACCTACTCAAAGTCAATCAAAGACTTTGTACCCATTAGCACTACCAACTCCCTGGCATCTCATTCACTGGGCTCAGTGTTTATGCTTCTTCCTTTCTGTGAAGATTCAGACCAATCACCTGCCCCAGTCTTTGACCTGGCAGGTCACTGTGAGATCCAGTGTAAGGAACTGTGTGACCAGGGAAGAGGACAACTCATGACCCCAGAGAGTCTCCTCACACATGCAAATGCTGGAGAGAAGGCTGTTAGTCCCATTTTGTTGTGATGGGCAGAGATGTGCAGGCACCTAAGAGAGCACATAACTGGGGAAAGCGTGGGTTTGCTCTTGGGTCCCATGCCCTGCCTTAAGCTACCTGGTGCAGCCTTAGATGTGTGAGACCGAGCACGTGTATGGGATGTTGCAAGGAACAATTGGGGAGCAAGCAGGAGTGAGGATGGGGTTACCCCAGACTTGGCCTGAGTAGGAGCAGTTGCAGGTAGACCCTCCACCATAGCTCCTCCTTCTGGTTTCCCAGTAGGGACCCCTCTCCTCTCCCATCCCCTCTCCCCTCCAGCAGCTAGCCTTTTCATACAGTCACCACAGTGGTGTCAGGGGATGGTTGAGCAGAGAGGACCCCCGCCAGAAGAAAAAACAAAACACAACATCTCACTAACCCTTTTTGCCCACTACCGTGTGCAACGGGCTAAATTGAGGTGCACTTCTCACAACCGGCTCCTGTGACCACAGCGTGTCAGAGTGACACACAATTTCATAGGTATTACAGAACCTTGTGTTTTAATAGCAGACATGCTAAAATTCATGACTTTATTTTGTTGGTGCCAGACTACCAGGGCTTGCCTGCCCTCTACAGAGGAGACACATCAAATGAACTGGATTTGAAAGAATTTGATACAACAACCTCAGGGATTTAGAGGAGTGTGTGAGGGGACCTTCCTTCTGGATCTCCCAAGGTCCCGAAATCCAGTGAAGCTCAGACCTGGACATAGGAAAGGACGACATCCCCACAGATCTCCAGTATGTCCACCATGGTTGCCAACATGCGATGGCTGTAGTCAAAGATGTGCTGGCCATTGGCAAATACCTTGAACTTATAGGTGCTGGCGCGGATGGACAGCTGCAGGAGAGGGGCAGGTGTGAGATGGGGTGGGACAGGAGCTTGGAGGGAAGGGGAAGGAGAGCAGAACTCACATCAAAGTACTGTCCTGGAACAAAGGGATTGAAGGGAATGCAGCTCTCCTCAGGCCCCCAGCAACCTCTCTGGAAAGTGTTCCGCACGACGACACACTCTTTCATACGTGATTTGATGTGCAAAGCTATGTCCCCTGTGGTCCCCACACAGAAGTTGATCTCAAAACTGAGAGTACATAGGAAGGGAGTCAGTACTTTGAGTACATTACAGGGTGCCCCAAGCTTGGAGAATAGACTTCTACACTTCACCTCCAATTGGGGTCTGTACCTATATGCTGGACAGGGGATGAAGCCCCTAATGATGATGGTTCTGCGGGTCATCAGTCCCCCCTGAAGTCTCCGCATATATGGCACAGGCTGTGGAGTGAGAACAGAGGGTCCCATGTCACCAGAACCAGAGCTCCACTGGGAAAGCGAGGTACCCACTCCTGCTAGGGACCTTTGCCCATCTTCCAACTCTACTTTGCCCACCTCCCAACTCTCCATCTCTTGCACAGTCCCCTCTGCCCACTCCACTCCATCTTCTCAGGACACGTCCAAGAAGGGGTTCCCACCATCAATGAGTGCTTGCCCGAGATCAGCCCTCATATTGTCTGACCCCCACTGGCTCTCTTACCGGGTTGAAGACTGGGGGTGCCTCCATGGCCTAGCCAGTGAGGAAGAGAGAATACAGAACATTAAGCAAACATTCATAGCACATCATTACATGCAAGTGTTCCTTGGGGTGCTGGTGAGCACAACTTGGGGAGCTGAACTCATGGACACCCCTCATTCTCAGCCCCTCTCCCCATGGCATACGGCTTTCCACTTACAGGCAGATTTACTGGTGGTAGGATTTCAATTTCACGACCCTATATACAGAGAAGTATACGATCATTAGGAGTCTTAGAGTCCTTGGGCTTGAATGCCACTTTAAGGGGGAATCCATCACCCAGGCATGTACTTACATAGAATTCCATAGGAGGCATGGGCACCTGTGCGCACAAAGAGAAGGAGGTGATGAGGAAAACCCCAAACTGAGACATGGAGGCTGTGAAGGACATCCCCAGGACAACCTCCCACATCACCATCCATGGGAATTTTGAGGCCAAAGGGTGACAATGGATGGCTCATCAGTGTAGTGGGCTAGGTCTGTTTAGGGATCTCCAGTGCTCAGTGAGAAATTTCTTTAGATCTTTTGTTTCGGGAACCCCACCTGGTGATTAGGTGGTAGTCTCTCGTAACTCTGAGCTCATAGTTGTTCCTGTTATTGATCAGGGGACCAAGGGGTGCTGGGAAGAGAATGGACTGCATGCATGCAAAGCACATCTTCATATACAAGGGTGCCTGGATTTGATCCCACCATGGTCCCTTGATAACTGTCAGGAGCCTTACCCCTGGTCACCTCATCTTTAACTTCAACTTGACCCTCCCTCCAGTCCCCCTCCCAAAGAAGGTATTAGAGTCCTTGGGACCAGATACTCCTGCCACACCTCCAATCACTGTACTTTGTGCTTCCCCCATCTCTCTCTCTTTCTCTCTCTCTGTATATATATATATATATATATGTATATATATATATACACATATATGAAATCCCTCCGTCTTTTCTCTCTTTCTCCAACCTTTTCTTCCCTTCCACCTACTTCCCTTTATCCTGCTTCTCTCTTTCTTGCTCTCTCCATTCTTCCTTTTCTCCAATTTTTGAGGGGGGTGGTCCTCATGTCATGTTTATGTGTTCCTGATCTTGTTCCAGAATCTCCTGCCCCGCCTCCAGGCTGTCTTCAGCAGGGCATTTTGGAGGGGGGCAGGTTGAGTTTACCTCCTCGCCCTGAACAGAGCCCTGGCAGCCAAAAACCTTTGGGACCCAGCCACAGCCATGCTCAAGGCCCCTCTCCACATACTAAGCCTCATGCATGAAGGAACCAGCAGAGGAACACAAATGTGCGGGACCCGGGGCTGAGATCTCCAAGCCTGCTCAGATCGGGACTGGGCCTCCTCCATCCAGACCCCCCATTTTCCAGTAGCTATGCAGTCACACCCACAAACTGCCCTTGGCACCGTGTAATCCCATCAACACCCAGATCTAGAGACTATAAAACAAAGCTCCCGGAAGCGTGCGGCTATATTTGCGACTGTGCATCCTCTTATAGTCTAGTTCTCCCTCTCGGAGAACTTGGCAAGCTACTGAGAGTATCCTGCCTGCACGGCAGAGCCTGGAAAGCTCCCTGTGGTGTATTAGATATGACAAAAACAGTAACAATGATGGGTCTCATTCCCCTAACCCTGGAAGAGCCTCCAATGCAGCACCATTGGGAAGGACAAGTAAAGAGGGGCTGCTAAAGTCTCAGGGCTAGGACTAAAGGAGAAGTTACTGGCATTTGCTCGAGCAAATCGATGAACAATGGGATGACAGTGACAGTAACAGTCCTGTTCCAGCAATATTTGACCAAATTGGCTGAAATCTTCAACCCCTGGGCCCAGTGGTACTGGGAGCTACTCCGGCAGTTTTTTTGGAGGCCCTCCAGTGCTAGTATTGAACTTGAGGTCTCACCATACAAGGCCTGTGCCCAGTCCTTTGCATCTTCTTCCTGCTTCTTTTCCTATTGTGCTTTCTATCTTATTTTTATTTATTTTCGGGTGTTGGTTCACACTTACAAGTGCTCTGGTATAATTCCAGGCTCTGTGCTTATGGATCATTTCTAATGGGGCACAGAGGATGGTATTGGGTGCTGAGGATCAAGCCTGGATCCTCTGTGGAGAAGGCAAGTTGTTTTATCTCTGTCCCCCCCCCCCCCAAGGCCTTACATTAAAACTATTCTCAATTTCCTTTAGAAATATTTTAATTGTTGATTTCTCTTTAACCCAGCTACCTCCCTGAACCTAGGTTCCCTTCTAAGCTATGATGCTTTTCTATGACTGTAACTAGGACATCTGTCAGCTGGGATACTTTAAGGGAGAAAATGTCCTCCAGGTCAGACTCCTGAATGGGGAGATTCCACTGGAGCTCAGATTCCACCTGGCAACAGGACCCAAGAGAGTTCTTTCATCCTGCTATATGGAACTTCAGTCACTGCTGACTCACCTGCATCCCTTCAGCTAAGAGATCCACACCAGTCAACTTTGGAAATCAACCAATGGGAGGGAAGAAAAGACAGAAATAGACAATGAGAGAAGCCACTCACCCCTAAGTAGGGGGGACCGTTTGCAAAGAAGTTAATAGATTGAAGGGTCACATCCCCATCCACAATCAGGTGGGTGACTTCCTGGAAGGGGATCTGGTGCTCATATTCATAGAAAAGACTTCCGTTCACCAGCACCTGGAGGAAAAGGTAATGAAGATCAGAGGTCACTAGTCCCAGAGAGACCTAGGGGAAAGTACAAACAGGAAGTGGTGAACAGGGAGGTTTTTTTTGACTTGAGGTCAATTCTGGGAGGTGAGCTGGAGACCCAGAGCAAGGACCTCAGGAATCCCCAGGTCGAAGGTCAATTTGGAAAAGTCAAAGGTCAGCTCTGAGTTGATGGAGAGGTGGCTCATGAGAGAGAACACTTTGAGTGAAGTCCTGCATACCAACTGGGGACCTAAGAGGAACAGCCTAGAGATGGCAGATGAGAGCCAATGGAGAAGGTGATCTAGGAGCGAGGTTGGGAGAACATTGAGCCTGAATCTGGTTTGAATTTTGAGGTTTAATTCTAAAACAGACTATGTCAACCTCGCTAACTCCTCTGGACATCCTGGACAACGTGGCCATAAGGCTGGGGTGGGGCTCAGCAGTAGAGCGCATGTCTTGCATGTGTGAAACCCTGAGTTGAATCATGTTCTCCACATTCTCCCAACCCCGGTCCCCAGTCCCTACCATTTCATGGTGCCTGCAAGCAAGGGGCAGCCCTACATGTCATAGCCACAAAGAGAAAGGAGGGAAGCAGAAAACTGGGCATGACAGATAACCCCACAGGCTAGAGCACACGCTATGTGTCTGAGAGAATTTGATCTTTTCCCCATCATGATCTCCCCAGCTACTTAAATATGAATACATTTAAGTGAAAAGGAAGCCTGAGGAATCGAGGGAAAGAGTTGGTTAGAGGAAGAGTCTGACTCTGACCTTGTAATGCTCCTGCATGACCATCACCAGCAGCTCGAAGTGCTCCCCCCTTTGGAAGAGCGTCCTCCTTTCCTCCTGCACCTCGCACCACTGACCCGACAGCAGAGAGTTGAAGACCACCTTGACCAAGTTGTCAAAGAGGTGGTTGAGTTGGAAGGCGATGTCAGCCCCTGGCTCCGGCCCCAAGGCAAAGTTCACTGCAAACCTGGGGGACAGGAGGACCTGTTCCTCAAGTCTTCCCAGTCTGAGGACCTGGGCAGGGTCTACAGGGAAACCGATTAGTCCCACCCAACGAGGTTGTGATGACAGTGAGGGAGGAAGAGGTACTGGGATCTATTGACCAAGAGATGTGGGACATGGTGTCTTAGAGTGCCAGGATGCGGTGAACCATAATTTTTTGCTCACTGACAGCCTCAACTTCCAACACTAATTCTCCAACCACACCTGAATAACCAGGGGGCCAGACTGTGCCAGCATCCACAGCTTTGTCAGCTCAGGCTTCCCCGATGTCTTCACGTTCCCCTAACAATATCCCTTGTCCCCACGAAACCAGAGGGCCCAGGAGTACCTTAGTCAGAGCACATCACGCACTGGAGCATCCCAGTTTCTCCTGATGGCAGCGCACCTCATGCCTGGGACTTTCCTCTCCCTCAAAGCCCTGATGCCGGAAGTACCCCAGAACCCCATCTTCTCCTTTAGTCTCTGATCAGATTTTTTCCCACCTAGGTAATCCTCCCTAACCTCCCCTTAAGAGACAATGCCATGGCCCTCTTCCTCTCTCCATCTCCCCCGCACCCATATTGGTCTCTATCACCATGTAGTATAGTTTATACTTCATCTTTTTCTCCCCTTCTGGTGGTTTTAGTCTCTCCAGTAGTGCTGAGGGCCTGGGGGTCCACTGAAGGTGCTACCTTCTGGCAGCCTCTCCCACTGGATTTCCTGGGGGATCCCTCACCTTGTCATGTCGTTGCAGGCCATTCCCTGGAGGTAGATCGATGAACCGACGTTCAGGGCACATGGTATGGGTTGGCAGAAGGGCAGCGTCTACAGTAGACCCCATAAAACGGCCTCAGTTGTCATGTGTGCAAAGTAGCATTTTCTCTTCTTGGGGATGCCCCACCCAAAATCCCTTTCACAAGACAGAGGGACCCCAGGATTGAGGGTCAGTATGAAGAAGCGGGTTGAGTATTAGGAACCGAGGGTGAGTGAGAGAGTAAATCAATCCCAGGGTTCGTGTAGCAGTTGGGCAGGTTCCTGGATCCCTGTTGCCTCTGTGCTTCAGGCTGGGAGGGACCTGGAGTGTGGGGGTCAGGGTGAACCCAGATCAGGACCTGGGTCTGTATCTCACCGGGTTGTAGCAGGGATGGTAGCCAGGTGCGGGCATGAACACCATCTTCAGATGCTGAAATGGCAGTTTGTCTTCTGACAGCTGCAGGAGTGCTGATGTGGCATATGGAAACCGAGGGTGACTCTTATATGCTCCTGGTTTGCTGTTTCTTATTCCTAGGAAACCCCACCTCTGACCCTGCCAGTTGACTCCCTTTTCCTAGCTAAGATCTTTCAACTCCCTTCTTCTCCCATGGGGAATCTCAGCAAAAAGACTCCCACCCCACCTCCAGTCTAATTATTGGGTACTCACTCTAAGAATTACAGAATAAAGCACTTATGTTGGGGAGCATAAAGCTTTATTTATTTTAATACTTTAATATTTAAAAAAATATTATTTTGGGGCTGGAGCGATAGCACAGCGGGTAGGGCGTTTGCCTTGCACGCAGCCGACCCAGGTTCGAATCCCAGCATCCCATATGGTCTCCTGAGCACCGCCGGTGGTAATTCCTGGGTGAAGAGCCAGGAGTAACCCCTGTGCGTCGCCAGGTGTGACCCAAAAAGCAAAAAAAAAATTATTTTAATATTTATTTAAAATAAATAAAGCAATTATTTTTTGGGCCTAGTAAAGAGCCTCTTAGGAAGTTGCTTGGTCACTGGTCCTAAAGTTACCAAAGGCTTGAGGATCACAACGCTTTAAGTGGCAACCACTGAGCTGTCAGAAAATGTAAACGAAGTACCAACAGATACAGAAACTTCGACTTCACACAGAGAGGGTTGAAGAGCCCCCACATAAAAGGAGAAGCTTTTAAGAGAATATATAGGTGTCAGTAAGAATAAAAAAAGGGGGACCAGATCCATGACACAGCTGAAAATGCAGTTGGTTTGCAAGTCGCCTAACTGGGTTCGATCCCAGACATCCCATACGGTCACCACGCAATACGAGGATTGATTCTTGAACACAGCCTGGAGTTAGCCCTGAGCATCACTGGATGTGATGCAACCCCTCCTCTCAATAAATAAAAGTAGCTTACATCAGGAGCCCTTCTCTGTTCCCCAGGACTTGAATCAGCCATGGTTCCTTATTGGGACCAGCCCAAGGGAACCAACACCACAACTTCTACCCATCACATGATGGTCCTCAGCTTTAACATGCTTCCTTTGACACTTCCTTTGTGTATAAAAATAAAAAGAAAAGGCGCGGGCGAGGGAAGGGACGCCTCACCGCACGAGCCAGGCACAGGGCCTAGGGCAGCAGCTGTCTCTCCTGCCACCCGAGTTCGGTAGCCTCCGGCCACTTCCCCCACCCCAGGGAGGTTGATGGCGAAGACGTGGCAGGCGAAGGAAGGAACGGAGCCATGATGGTTGGTCTCATTTGCAGTTTATTCCAGTCTTCCCTCTATACACTCTCTGTCCTCTCTACACCTTTCCGCCCCTCACCTTCTCTCCAAACCCCTTTTATTGATCATGGCCCTTCCAAAGGGCGCAATACATTGATGTCACCAAAAGCACCAAAAGATCTTACAGGAAGAACATTGAGGCAACATAATTCTCTCTTATCTGCAGGCCCTTAATCTAGGCCCCCTGGAAAGAAGATACAAAAACAAAATGGAAGCCTTTGAAGCCTTCACCTTCTTTGGGCTGAAAGCACTCGGATTTACATCCCAAAGACCAGGCTGGGCTGCAGCAAGAAATCTACATGTCAATTACAAACTAGACAGCACCTGAAATTTACATCCCAAAGACTAGGCTGGGCCAGAGCCTGGAATCTACAATGTCAAATCAAGCCTGGCTAGCACCTTAGATCTGCAGGTCAAAGATCAGCTAGGTTTCTGTGACAAAAGGTTTCTGTGACAAAACTCCAGAAGGCAGCTGGAAAAGGGGAAATATTCCAACACTTTGGGCATATGCAAAAGATTTACCCAGAACTTCCGGTCCTTGCCCACTGCAAATATATATGTTACTAGAGAAGGGATTGATCACCTTGTTGGCAATAGTGTGGGGACATTATTTCCTAACCCATCCTGGGTCTAATAAACCACCTGTGTCCTGGCATCACACAGGAGCTACAACCCCTCTTCGACCCTTCCTCACTCACTGGATTCTGCTTTGGTTTCTTGCTCTGGCAGGTCATAGGGGTTAAGATTAACATTTCTGCAAGGGAGTCCTGGGTCATGTGAGCTGTTGCAGGAGCCAAAGTAAACTTTTTGGCCAATACTGGGGTCAATTTCCTGCCTTTTCTGAATTCTCAAGAAAAATTCTTTCAAACCTTCTCAAAGAGCATTCACAGGACACTCCTGATAGGTCAGCTCATTCCTTATGAAAGTTCATGCACACTCACTATTTTTTGGTCTAGTCTGCCTGCCTAATTCTATTTTGGAAAGAGACATTACTTATTTCTTTTAATTTTTTTAATTAAGTCACCGTGAGATACAGTTCCAAAGCTTTCCTGAGTGAGTTTTAGTCATACAATGTTCAAACACCCATCCCTCCACCACCAGTGTCCCCAGCATCCCTACAGCCAACCCACCCCACCTCACCCTCACGACTATGACAGACATTTTCTTTCTTAGTCTCTCTCAGCTTTGGGGCATCACAGTTTGTAGTACAGATTCTGAGAGGCCATCATGTGTACTTTCAGTACACATCTCCCATCCCAAGTGATCCCTCCATCATTGACTTGGTGGTTCCTTCTCTATTCCAATTGCTTTCTCCACCAGAACTAGAGGCAGGCTTCCAACTGTGAACCAATCCTGGCCCTTGAAGAGATGTTATTTAAAAACCGGAAACCCACTCAACGGTAAATCCCAGTCAAATATCTCGTTCCTTTCTAGCCACATAAATTGCATCATAAAGCCCTGTCAACAAAGCTCTGGCATTACTCTTTGATCTGTGAAGAGTTCTCTGGAAGTCTGAGACATTAATATCCCAGGAATAGGCCCCTTTGCCCACACTGTCCATATACAGATAAAGGATCCAGCCAGACTCCACAGTGGGTCACAATCCCCCTTGAAACTAGAAGCAAGTGGGGCCCTGATTCTACCTCCAGCAGCAAACTGTCCCCAGAGTATGATTAGAACTGGCCCACAAGCACCATTTCAGATATGTTCCTAGAGTTGGGTGTCACCCTCTTCAAAAACACACATATATACATATATATATACACACACACATACACGCAAACATATATACAAACCCACACACAGAGGCCTGAATGAAGGGCTGAATTCCCACTTTGCTATGGATCCCAGTTTGTCCTGTCAGGAGTGATGATCAAGTGCAGAGCCAGGAGTAACCCCTGAGAGCCACCACCTGTGACCCCAAAACCAAAACCAAAATTCATGTTAAATTCAACTAAACAAAGGGCCTAAATGATAGTACAGTGAATATGGCGTTTGCCTTGCATGGGGTCGACCCAGGTTCAATACACAGCATCCCATATTGTCCCCCAGCACCACCAGGAGTAATTCCTGAGTGCAGAGCCAAGAGTAACCCCTGAGTATTGCTTGGTGTGACCTAAGAAGGAAAAAAAATTCAACCTAACTATATTCAAGAATGGAGGGGGCTGGAGAGATAGCACAGCGGGTAGGACGTTTGCCTTGCACGCGGCCGACCCGGGTTCAAATCCCAGCATCCCATATGGTCCCCTGAGCACGGCCAGGGGTAATTCCTGAGTGCAGAGCCAGGAGTAACACCTGTGCATCGCCAGGTGTGACCCAAAAAGCAAAAAAAAAAAAAAAAAAAAAAGAATGGAAAAAAAAAGAATGGAATGGAAAACATGCTAATAATCAATGAGTATACATTAAGTCTAAAAAAAAGTGAAGTGAGACTTATTTTATTTTTCTATGTACCTTATAGATTCATGTCTGATACTGAGGTCTTTAATCCACTTCGAACTGACTTTTGTGACTGGCATTAGACAGAGGTCAGATTTCACTTTTTTTTTGCAGGTGGCTATCCAGTTTTCCCAGAACCACTTGTTGAAGAAGCTTTCCTTGTTCCACTTTACATTTCTTGCTCCTTTGTCAAAGATTAAGTGGCCATATACTTGGGGGACTGTGATAGGATATTCAACTCTGTTCCATTGGTCTGCAGGTCTGTTTTTAGCCCAATACCATGCAGTTTAATGACTACTGCTTTGTAGTGGATATGAAGTTGGGGAAGGTTATGCCACATCACACACCACAGAGACTGGCACACATTTAAAAGCACAAAAGCAGCTAGTGCTGGCGTGGATGTGGGAAAAAAGGGACACAAGCATGAAAGACATCTTCAAATGCGGGAATGGCAGTTTGTCTTCTGACAAGGAGTGGAAATGGGGCACATGGCAACTGAGGGTGACTCATACTCTCCTCGGTTTACTGTTTTCTCTTCCCAGTAATCCCCACCCTTGCCCCTGAGAGATGACTCCATCCTCCTCCCTGAGACCTTTCAGAGCAACTCTGTAGCACTATAGCACTGTAGTTCTGTTGTGCATCGATTTTCTCGAGCGGGCACCAGTAAGGTCTTCGTTGTGAGACTTGTTGTTACTGTTTTTGGTATATTGAATACACCATGGGTAGCTTGCCAGGCTCTGCCGTGTGGGCAGGATACTCTCGGTAGTGTGCCGGGCTCTCTGAGAAGGCCAGAGGAATCAAACCTGGGTAGGCCGCATGCAAGGCAAATGCCCTATCCGCTGTGCTATCGCTCCAGTCCTTCAGAACATCTCAGCAAACAGAATTCTCTTTCCCCTATCCTATCTTGGCATTCCCTCTTAGTATTACAGAATAAATCAATCGTATTGGGGGTTATATTGTAGGGGACTCTTAATGAGCTTCTTGGGAACTTTCTTAATCACCAGTCTTAAAGTAGCCCAAAGGCTTAGGTTCACCATCCTTTGAGGAGCAACTACTATTATTATATACTTACCTCTATTGCAAACTATTGCAAACACTCAAAAGGCGAGAGAACAAAAGGGAATGCCCTGCCTCAGAGGCAGGGTGGGGTGGTGGGGGTTGGGTGGAAGTGGTGGGAGGGATACTGGGAACATTGGTGGAGGAGAATGGGCACTGGTGGAGGGATGTAAACAATCACTGTATGACTGAAATGCAAATATGAAAGTTCATAAGTTTGTAACTGTACCTCACTGTGATTCACTAATAAAATAAAAAAAAATAAGAAAGAAACTTTCCTGCCGTGGCCATTAATTAGTTCCTACACTTAGCTGCAGTGCAAGTACTAGCTGAATATGTCAGGAAAGGAGAGGAGAGATCATAGGATCACTAACTTCCGGAAGGCCTAAAATAAGCAAGAGTGAAACCAGTCTACTCCAGAAAGGGGCAGGGGATCACTCAAGTCCCTGCCGAGAATCTCACTGGGTTTCATCTCCCTTTGATGAAACTCTGACGCAGTGAGAAAAACTGAAATCCTGAGAGGGAGAGCAGCCAATCTAACATACACTTAGAGTCAAGTCTCATCAGATAGTAGATAAAAGGTACCCAAACTAGACAGGGACCAAAAGCCCCATTCTGGTTATCTTGGACACCACCTCCAAGACATTCAGGAAGTAGTCCCGGCCATGCTAGGCAGATCATATGGAATATCAGGGACTGAACCTTGGTGGCTATTGCAAGGCAAGCATCATTCCTCCTGTCTATCATTCTATGCTCACTCCTTTGGGTCAGTCTGAGTGCACATGCTTTCAGCTCTAACAAGGAAATAACATGAAACATCTTCCTGCTTTCTTTCTTTTTAGAAAAAAATATTTATTGAATCACCGTGAGAGCAGTTACAAAGCTTTCGGGTTTAAGTCTCGGTCATCCAATGATAAAACAACCGTCCCTTCATCAGTGAACATTTTCCACCACCAAACCCCCCAGTATGCCCCCATCCCCCCGCCCTCCCCCTACGTGTGTGACAGATGATTGCCACATTATTCTCTCTCTACTTTGATTACATTCAATATTTTGACACCAGACCCACCATTGTTATTAGTGATTTTCCCCCTACTCTTATATCTGCCGAAAAGGCAAGATTAGACACTTTGTTTTATATTGCTGATTATAAATAGCATATGATGTTGTGTGGCCACAGTAGCAGCCGGGTGATTTTGGAATTCTGAAATTTTAATAACTAAGTCTGTAAGGATTTATGCCAAAAGCCGCTGGGTTCTGAGCTTTGTTTCTGAGTCTCTGGGATCATGGCCGTGAAGCAACTCAATCAGGAACCAGAGAGGCCATTCGTGGGTGGCGACTCTTCGTCTCTTTGGGGCAGGAGAGGAAAAGGCCAGCCCCAGCCCCATCCCATGAGGCCTAGAGTGTCTCATCACTGTGGGCCCAAATCTGTCTGTCCTTTGGCCTCTGGAAGATGGAGGCCCCGAGCCGCCAGAGGGTAAAGGTGTTGGATAGGCATCTTTTCCTACCTGGGGTGGCCAGGAGCTCAAGACCTAATGCAGAGTCCGGACGCATTCTGCCAAAAGCTGCTGGGTTCCGAGATTTGTTTCTGAGACTCTGAAATCATGGCTGTTAAGCAATTCAAAGAGAAATCAGAGAGGCCGTTTGTCCATTTTCCCGCTTTCTAAGGCCATCAGTAGACCAGGTAGGCTCAACTTCAGGCAGCAGGTGGTCAATCAGGTAAAGGCTTGCAGTGCAATTTTGTCTTAAGGTTTCAGGGACGAAAAGTGAGAAAGAAACGTCTACAGGGTCAGAGAGTAAGGTAAGGGGTTGATGATCTGACCTGGGCAAAGAAAGAAATCCAGACTCTAAAAGAAGTGGGGCTGAATTATTGGTGTCCGTGGGATACCCAATGAAACTCTCTGGATTGTTATATGTCCATGTCCTGAAGTGGAAAATGCACTGTCAGAGGTTATCCAAGAGTTTCTTTTTAGACTCTTTTGCCATTAAATCAATTTAAGAGTCAAATTAACTCTAACGCTGTTTTCCACCATTGGTTCCAATTGTCAGGGCTGCTGCAACTATAGGACACCGCTCCTTGTGGTATCTGAGCTCAGAATTAATATTGATCTTCCGCCTTTGTTCTGGGACATTGAATAAAATTTTTGTTTAATTGCTATGATAGATTTTTATTTGAGGATATTTCCATAGATGGATTCTATTTAAAGGGCTACGGAGTCACTTTTATAGAAACTCTGAAGGAGTATTTCAGGTAGTTGGATAGAACTCAGCCATTGAGCTGCCTGGAAACAGAAACTTTGGGCTTACCAGTCTGTTTGAAGGTCTTAGAAATTGCACTGTGGACATTGTTTCAGTCATGATAAGAAAGAGCTGCCATTATCATGGGATTCAGTTTCCTGTGATTTTTTTTTAATGTCCACACCTGTCTGTGCTCAGGGCTAACTCCTGGCAGACTCTGGGGAACCATACAGGGTGTAGGGTAATTGAACCCGAGACTGCCTGCCACATGCAAGGCAAGCATTCTAACTGCTGTACAATTGCTTTTGAGCAGGATTTTATTTTTTATTTATTTATTTATTTTATCTGTAAAACTATTTTTTAAACGTTTTATTAAATCACCATGTGGAAAGTTACAAAGTTCTCAGGTTTATGTCTCAGTTATACAATATTCAAACACCCATCCCTTCACCAGTGCCCATATTCCACCACCAAAAACCCCAGTGTACCCCCCGCCCCCACCCCCTACCCCCTACTGTATAACTAAGGAATTTCACTTCATTTTCTCTTTACCTTGATTACATTCCATATTTCAACACACAACTCACTATAGTTGTTGGAGTTTCCACCCAAGAGAGACAGACAGACTACCAAGGAAGCATTTGATAATTAGTTTTCCATTGCTGGGAATGAAGAGATATAGAGCCCCACTGCTACAAGTACAAGTACATAACTCTTCTTCTTTTTTTTCTTTTTCCTTTCCCCCCTTTTTTTTTTCACCCTCATCCCCCATCCCGCGCCTCATAGTATGGTGTACGCCATGCCGCAACGGCCGGCGTGGGGCTTTTGCTTAGTTCACAGTCCAGAGAGGTGGCTGCTACATTAATAACCTTCAATATTTCAACAAAAACTTACTGTTATTATTTGGAGTTTCCCCCCCCCAAGTCAGACCTGTTCAAAAGGAACCGTTTCACATAGCTGACAATTATAGATGTTAAGTCTATATATATGTATGTATATATATATATATATATATATATATATATATATATATATATAACCGCGTCCGCTCGGGTTTGGATTTCTGTATAAAGACCAGGGAAAATTCTACCAGAAATTGCATAGCCCAGTTTGCAGTCCGAGTGCATTGTTATTAGAAGCTGCGCTGGATGCCCGAAAGTGTTAGGTCTCTGTAATCAAAGTCTTTAGGCACAAGGGTCCGCTTCCCTTGAGCAGGATTTTAATGAAAGTTTTTGCACTATAACATGTCAATATTTGGGGAGAAAATAATTATTCTTAAGTATCAGTTATAATATAGTGAGGAATAGGGTGGAAGCCAGCTATTGTAGATAAGTGAGGAATGGGGAGGGGGCCTGCTATTATAGATAAGTGAGGAGTAGGAACGTTCACTGAGCTCGATGGTTCATCACCTCATTGTGGCAAGGGGGTGGCAACGGTGCCAACCAGCGATGAGCAAACCAACAGGTGCTGCCCAGAGATGCAGGTAGGTGCAGGCCTGGACTCCTTGCATCAACTGTGTCAATCTGGAGAGTACTTTCTGTACGTGAGCACCACACCACATCCATGCACAATATATGTGGCGTGTTCGTTGGTGTGCAGATCGTCACAACATGCCACCCGCACGACAGAGCCTGGAAAGCTACCTGTAGTTTATTCAATATGCCAAAATCAGTAACAAAAATGGGCCTCATTCCCCTGACCCTGGAAGAGCCCCCAATACAGCAGCGTTGAGAAGGACAAACAAGGAGAGGCTGCTAAAATCTCAGGGCCGAACTAGGTTGCCAAAACGAAGAAGGACTATAATGACTGTCTGCACTTTGAACGTACGTATGCAGGCATTGGAAGCATCCATCAGGGGCCAGATGGTGCAAAGCACAGAAGACCGAGTATGACGTCATTGGATTGACTGAGACGAGAAGACATCAATCACATCACGCCATTTTCGACACTGGAGAAGAACTGTTCCTCAGAACATGAGACACTAGAGGCATCAGTGGTGTCGGTGTCCTTGTCAACATGAACTTGACCACGAGCAATGATCCATTTGGATGCCTAACAACCTGAATCAGATGCTTACGTTTGAATAGATGTGGCTCATTGCCGGCAGTTTCTATCTGCGTCGTCTACGTACCAACATCCAACTAAGTTCTACATGGAGCTGGAGAAGGTCTATAAAGAAGACCACAACTTCTACAAGGTCACTGTCGGTGATTTTAATGCCAAGATAGGAACAAGAACGTCGCCCGAAGAACTCTACAGTGGTACCCACGGCCTAGAATGGAACGAACAGGGTGAGAGACTGTCTGAGTTTATCATGTTGACCAAGACCGTCCATGGTTACTCACAGTTCCAGAAGGCCGAATCTAAAAGTTGGACGTGGGAGTCTCCCAGTGGACAGTTCCACAACAAAATTGACTGTATTATATTCAATCAACATTTTGTCTGACCAATGTCGCTGTTGTTCCAAAATTTCAAATGAATCAGGCCATCGTCTGCTTTGTGCGAAATTCTACTTCACGGATTGGGGAGAAAGGGCTGCAAAGTTCAAGAAGAGAACTCCCAGAGCTACCACCAACTGGAAGTTCTTTGGCACTTATGCAGCAGTATGGGAAGATGCCGTTGTTGACAACATGACATGCAATAGAATCGATTGGTTCAGCACCTCCATGATTGTGTGAGGAACGCCGAGAAAGCCACAAAAAGACATCTGTCTTTGGAGACTCTCAAGCTCATTTGCCAACGTGGTTTGGCGTGAGTATCAGGCAATCACAGGTAATGTCCAAGCTCAAAAACCTGTGCAGAGAAGTGATAAGGAGACCTCAAAGAGATAAAAGCAGCAGTATTGGCTGATGTGGCAAAATCCCAGAAAAGTATTCACAATGCCTGCCTGACCTTCGCCAACTACAAGACCAAAATGACTGCTCTCTGATGCCCGCCTGTCCTTCGCCAACTACAAGACCAAGATGACTGCTCTCCGATGTCCTGATGGATCTATCACATCTTCCAGAAGGGCAATAGAAAAGGTTATTCACCCGGGCCAACAACACCAGGGATCCAGACGGAGAAGGTACAGCTGGGACGCCTCCTCCAAATGGAGCCCTGGCGACACTGAGCAGCAACTAACACGGCTCCGGGTTGCGGGACTGGAACACATACTAGCGGCCGCGCGACCTTTTCTAAAAACTGAAAACATACAATTTTTTAATGGAAAACCAATTATCAAATGCTTCCTTAGTTAGGCTGTCTTTCTTGGGGGAAAACTCCAACAACAATAGTGAGTTTTGTTTTGCAATATGGAACGTAATCAAGGTAAAGAGAAAATGAAGTGAAATTCATCAGTTATACAGTGGGGGGGTGGGGGGCGGGCGGTATACTGGGGATTCTGGTGGTGGAATATGGGCACTGGTGAAGGGATGGTGTTTGAATATTGTATAACTGAGACATAAACCTGAAAACTGTGCATCTTTCCACATGGTGATATAATAAAAATTAAAAAAAAAAAAAAGAAAAGGTTATTCAGGACTTCTACTCGGATCTCTTCTATAGCTATGTCCACCTACCCACATAACAAATTCCGAAGGATGGATATGTTGTTCCCAGCATTCTCCCTTCCGAAATCCGACATGCTGTTTCGTCAGTAAAGAAGCATACAGCACCCAGTCCAGACAAGGTCAGACCTAAACACCTGAAGAATCTACCAGTACTCATCAATACACTGGCTTGGCTCTTCACACGCTACCTGTCTGAATGCACGGTTCCATCCCAAAGGAAAATCAGAAGGACCATTCTGCCATACAAGAAGGGAGACATCCATGACATCAGCAACTATCGCCCAATCTGCCTGTTGTCCATTGCCTACAAGTTATTCACTCGAGCCATCCTGAATAGGATTGGCAGAACACTAGATGAAGGGCAACCATGTGAGCAAAACAGGTTCTGAAAAGGATTCAGCACGATCAACCATATCCACACGGTGACCAAGCTCATTGAGGTTTTCTGAGAGTTCAAGATGCTGCTCTGTCTAACCTTCATTGATTTAAAGAAGCCTTTGATTCTGCTGGGACTGAAGCGGTCATCGAAGCCCTAGACCAAACACCTGTTTGGGTGTTCAGACTCAGTACATCAGGTTCCTCTGTGAGCTGAATTACAGATTCACCACCAGGATCTCACCATTCTACAAGGAAGTGATCATCGACGTAAAGGGAGGGGTTCAGCAGGGTGACACCATTTCACGGAACTCTTCAGTGCCACCCTCGAACGTCATGCGATGGCTGGAATGGGAAGGAATGGGAGTGAAGATAGATGGTCGGCAACTCCACTCCCTCTGCTTCGCTGAATACATCGTTCTAATGACACCAAATATCAGCCAGGTGGCATGATTGCTGGCCAACTTCGGCCTTGAGTGTGGAAAAGTCACACTGCAGCTGAATCTCACGAAGACAATGTTCATGAGAATTGGACTAGTTCCTGATGTTCCATTTGCTCCCAACAGAACGAACATCTCCGAATGCAGCAGTTATGTGTATCTAGATCGAGAACTCAACATGATGACGACCTGGCACCTGAGCTGCACAGGAGGAAGAGAGTGGCATGGAACACTTTTAAGAGCGTTGAAGAAGTAACTGGTTAAGAGGACAAAGAACCTTCGGCTATGGGCACATCTTTTCGACTCCATTGTTCCTCCTGCACTAACATACACCTCAGAGACCTGGGCCCTACGAAAACAGGATGAGAACACTATTTGTGTCTCCCAAAGTGGAAACGAAAGAGTTATGCTTGGAATATCACGTTTCACTTTAGTGAGAAAAGGAATTCGGGGAGTACCGACCTCCATCAACAATCAAGAATCAGGGGCACTGTCTCATTTGCCAAGGCGTCAAAAATTAGATGGGCCGGACACATAATGCGATTTAGAGACGACCGCTGCACGAGAACTATTACCAACTGGATTCCACGGGATGTCAAAAGAACTCGTGGCCGCCCACCTACGAGATGGTCAGACTTCTTCATCAAGACCCTGAAGGAACGGTTTGAGGCTCTTGGTATTCCTGGAGCGAGCAGACGCCGTTCGCCTACACTAGCACGCGACAGGGAAAATGGGGATATTACTGGCGTCCGCTCGAGCAAATCAATGAGCAACGGGATGACAAGTGATACAAGTGATCAGTTATAATGTCGAGGCCATGCGACACATCATCATAGAGGGAAATATAGGCCTCTGGGAGAGCCCGGTACAATAACAGGTCTCATTCGTGTGGAAAGATGAGTAAGGAGAAGCTGCTAAAATCTCAGGGCTGGAACAAATAGAGACTTTACTGGCACCTGCTTGAGTAAGTCGATGAACAACGGAATGACAATGATACAGTGATACCATTAAGTCTGCTGAATTCAGGGCTAGTAGACAAGGAGACAATCCCTCAGACATGCATCCAGATGTTTTAATAGATAGCATACAGGACTTGGGGAGAATCCCAGTGACACCATTTTTATCATGTACATACAAAGAAAGGACTTGCTCAGGTAAGGAAAAATAAAAGAAAGAGCAAGAGACAGGATCCACTCACCTTCAAAGGGCAGAGATCCTATCTAAGAACCAGTGGCAAGAGAATTTGTCCATCTCCCAGAGAAATGAGCACAGTGGCTGGGTGACTGAGAGTCCAAATAGGATATCCAATGTCTACCAAATCCCGCTAGGCCTAAGAAATATCTTACTTATTCTTGAGGTGAAGGAACCATTATGTTAAGGGTGAGTCCTTTTCCTGTGGTAGGGAGACTTCTGGATCCTGGAGTGAGAGTGAGCCCTAAAATTTTTCTTGTGAGTAGAACTTTAAGTCTGGCAGGAAGAACCCTTTCTTGTTGTTTGTTTTTGAGGTCACATCAGGTGGAGCTCCTGGCTGTGCATCAGGATTCACTCCTAGCAGTGCTCAAGGGACCATATGTGAGGCTGGGAATTGAACCCGGGTCTGATTCATGCAAGGCAAGCCAATTTTCCCTTGTTTCCTCGCCTTCTTTTCTAGCTGAAGTTTATTTTAATTGTTCGAGAGGCGCCAGCTGTGCTGCATCTGGGGGGGGGGGACCCGCCAATGTCCCCTGTAAGAACTGATGTAGGGAGATAGGTTTCTTTGATGTGGGGATCAGGAGATTCAAGCCCCCTCACGAGTGCTGCCTTCTCAATTTCTCTTGAAGCATGATAAAATGCTGTTCCCCTTTCCAGTACCCTGCCTGTTGGTTTGAGGGTCATGAGCCATGGTAGCAGGAGGTCGACTGAGGGGGCCCTTGAGGTTGGCTTTTTAGTTGTGTTCACCCAGCACTCCAACAATGCCCACATGTGGTGCACATTTGCTGACTGTCATAATACTCTCTCTTCCTCAATATACAGGCCAGGGTGTTACCGTGTAAGACAATCAGTGGGGATCAGACTGTATGAGGTGCGAGCCAGGGGTACACAGGAATTAATGGAAGGTGGGGAGCTCTGCTGGGGTATCCTGAGAGGGCATGAAGTAGAGAGGACACAGGGAATTGGAAGAAGTGGGACCAGGTGGAAATTGGGAAGTCCCTGAGGACTTGAGAGTAGCCTGCTCTGACAGTAGCCTGGCTCCTGGCTTCAGGTGATTGACAGATGAAGGGACCCTATTTTCTCAATCTACAGTCTGTGCCATATGCAGAGAGCCTGCAGTGGGGCATGACTACAAAGAAAACCTGCATGATTAATGGACTCATTCCCCACTCAGCCTATAGGTGGAGATGGGATCTCAGCCCTCATGCTCCCCGTCCATTCATCTCTTGGGGAGCATGTGCTGGACCTTCTCAGCGATGATTCCCACTTCATCTCTGCCTGCAGAGTTTTCATCCATTTCATCATAGAAAGCCCAGGGGACATAGCCCTGCACCAACCCTTGCACGGACCATCGTGTCACGGTACGGAACACCCTTCACTGGGGTATTTGGGGGCCCAAATACTGGGACATGTCACTTTTCTATGAACTTTCACACAACAAGAGAAACACAAATACTGAGCTCAGTTAATGAGATTCCGGGAAAGTGCTTTAACTGATGGGTATTCAAGTCTTGAGGGACTTGGAATTGATCAATTTACATGGGTTGATGAATGTTAAAGAAGGTATGGTGAGAGCAACATTTAGGAGATAATGCCTTAGGTGTTCACTGTATAATTTCTTCTTCTTCCTACTATTATTATGTTTATTCCTTTTCCTCCTGCTCTTCCTCCTCCTCCTCCTCCTGTTCAATCTTCCAACCATTCTGGAATTACACACTACATTTGATGGTGCTCAGATGCCTCCAAGGTTGCACTAATGGTCAGAGGACCATGTGTGCCAGGAATAAAACCTGGGTCAGCTTTATGCCTAGCTTTTCACTAACCACCTTGACTTCTGACAATTCTTTGAATTCATGACAGGGTCATAAGGAGAACTAAATGAGTTGGTTAAGGTGCTTGCCTTGCATGTGTCCTAATTGGATTTGATCCTGGCATCCCTTTGGTTCCTCCTGCCCCCTCCCCAAGCCCCAGCTAGCCCAGGCATGATACCTGATCACAGTTTCCAAAGGAAACCCTGAGCACACTTGGGTGTGCCCCCCAAAGAAAATCAAACTAAAAATAATCCCCACCACTAAGCAGGCTTTTCAGTTTAATGGCTAATGGCAAAGATGGGCCTGAGTGAATGGAATGGGACACCCACTTGGATGCAGGAAGATGGATAAGGGAGGGCTGGAAGGAAAGTATCATGTGTAGGGCTCTTGCCTTACCTGTGGATAATCCTTAAGTCCCTCCAAAAAGATCCCTGACTGAAGCACCAGAGGTAAACCCAGAGCACAGCTGTGATTGCCACCCACCCGTAAATATACAGAAGTATCTGAAGATGGCTCAATGATAGCATTTGCCTTGAAAATGTGAGGCCTACGGAGGGAGGAAGGCAGATGGAATAGAGAAGGGATCACTAAGAAAATAATGGCTGGAGGAACCAGTTGGGATAGGAGATGCTTGCTGAAAGTAGATAATGGACCAAACATGATGACCTCTCAGTGTCTGTGTTGCAAGATCTAATGCCCAAAAGTAGAGAGAAAGGATGGGGAATATTGTCTGCCATAGAGGCAGGGGGAGGGTGAGAAAGGGGAGGGTATACCTGGAATATTGGTGGTGGGGAATGTGCTGTGGTGGAGGAATGGGTGTTTGATCATTGTGAGATTGTAACCCAAACATGAAAGCTTGTAACTATCTCACGGTGATTCAATAAAATTAAAAAAATTAAAAAGAAAAGAAAATGTGAGACCTATTTCAACCCGCGGTATCACACACAAAAGACTGAGGTTGCTGCCTGTGGCAGCATTTAGGACCTGGATACCCCAAGGGAGAGCTGTGAGACCTCTAGAGCACAGCCATCTTGTGAGCACTTCAATAAAGCTGTGAGAGCACTAGACCCCGCCTTGCACGCAGGCAAGTTCGGTGTGAGCACTAGGGAAACATTCATGAGCACCACAGCCTGAGTGTGTGAAAGCCCCACAACTAAGCCTGCGGGCCCTGCAAGAACGTGTGCGACACAGCAGCCAGAGATGGGACTCCTGCTAGAGCCTCCAGTGAGCCTGTGTGCGAATCCTGGGCACGGACACAGCAAAGGGCAGGGGGCCTCCTTCATACTTACACTCAAACTTGAAAGGTGATGGGGTCGAGTGATAGTACAGTCGGTAGGGCCCTTGCCTTGCATAAGGCCAACCTGAGTTCATTTCCCAAAACCCCATATGCTTCCCTGAGCAAGTCAGGATCGTCCAAGCACAGAGCCAGGAGTAACCCCGAGCACCTCTGGGTGTGCCCAAGAGCCCATTTTTTTAAAATTAAAAAAAAAATAACACATAACACGTGGATGAAAAAGACAGCAATAGGGTCATCCTGTTTCATATTTCCTGACTCTTTCTTGGTATCTCCACATACTGTTTGCTTCATAGGATCCACACTCAGCAGTGCTCTGGGGTCTGAGAGACCCTCCACATGCTACTTGGCCCAATGATGCAGGCTAACGCTTCAGTGCTTAGATCCTCTGTCTGCCTGTTTCTCAGACCCAGGTGGTGCTGCGGACCATCACAATCATCCAAGCCCTGCTCAAGGTCCCAAAATGGCTATATCTAGTGACTGGGAGAGATGTATGCAGTGCCAGGGACAGAACCTCGGGCCTACACATAGTTTTGAACCATGACCATCCACTTTAAAATATTTTTTTAATTGAACCTTGAGATAGGCCATTACAGAGCTGTTCATGATTGGGTTTCAGTTATACACTGCTCTAAATCCCATCCCTCCACCAGCTTACACTTCCCATCACCAACAGGACCACTTCTTTGAACCATGCCACCCCCAATGCAATGGAGGAGGAGTTCACTCTGCCAGTGTGCTCCTAGCCCCCATGGACCCGGGCCTTACACCTGTAAAGGCTAGTAACAACTGGAGAAGAGAGAGATCATACATTCTGGCCTACACTTCCTTTTCAAGGCTAAGTTGGAATAGTGGCAGTTGACCCAAAAGAATTTCAAAGGAACAGAGTTCCTTCGTTAATGGGGTTCACACTCACAACAAGGCAATTGGGATTTTCAAGGCTGAGGGGCTTCCTTAATCTATCTATCTACTTCATATTCCCCTAGAGATTTCACCACCTTTAATCCTTAAAGGGAAAATGGTCCAAGTTCCATCTTCTGGAGCTGCTGAGTTAGGCGGGTGGACTAGACTGGGAAATAGTGAACAGGTATTTGCTTACATATGTGATGAGCTGTCCTATCAGGGAGTGTCCTGTGAATTCTCTTTGAGAGGGTTTGACAATAATTTTTCCTGAAATTTAGAAATGGTGGGAACAATGGCCCAAATATTGGCCAAAAAGTTTTACTTTGCTCCTGCAATTCTTACAATGACCCAGGGCTCCCTTGCAGAGATGGTCATCTGTAACCCCTGTGACCTACCAGGGTGGGAAACCAAAGCAGAATCCAGTGAGTGAGGAAGGGTCGAGGAGGGGCTCTGGTTTCTGTGTGATTCCAGGACACAGTTGATTTATTAGACCTGGGCTGGGTTAGGAAACAATGTCCCCACACCATTGTTGACAAGGTGAACAGTTCCTTCTCCTGTTATATGGACATTTGCATCTCGAACAAGGACCAGTGTCCCTGGGTAATTCTTTTGCAGGTGCCCAGGCTGGTGTCAAAGGAAGTGAATTAAAGCTGAGGTCCCATTTGATGGGTATAAGTTGGGTTGTTGTTGCCTTGGGCTGTTCTCCTTAAGGCACCAAGGCTGGCTTTAGTTCTGGGGAGCTGAGAAGGGCTCCTGGTGTGTTATTTCTGTTGTTTATCTCATGCTCTTATTTTCTTTTCCCCTGTTCCTGCTTTTTCGTTTTTTTCCGTGGCCATTTCTTCTCTGGTACTACCAGAGGAAGCCAGGAGATACCTCTGAGAATTGCCAGGTGTGGCCCCAAAGTCAAACAAAACAAAGCAAAAAACAAAGGAAGTGAGCACAGAGGACCCCAAAAGAGGGGTCGGGAGATGGGCAGGTTTTGGATGGATCGGCTTAGAACCCTAATTTGCATATGTGAGCCGATTGGTCATCCTACAGACCTCCCATGCATAATGACACATGGTATCATTTTATAAAACCACTGGAGTCCATGCGCAGTCTGGCTGTACCATCATCACCCCACACCCTCATTTACATAGGAAGTCAGATTGGTTGTTCCAAACTGATGTCCTTATAGCATGTAACCAATCAGAAGAAACAAGGTAGGGTTGAGAATATATAATGTGTATAAAGGTAAGTTGCTGTAAAGACTGAGCACATGTATGGGTTGGAGGGTGGGGGTGTGCAGGAGTGAAAAAAGAGGTACTGTCTAGAATGCAGAGGTTGCTGTTTCTGTGATTGTTCCCATCCTAGAGATATGCCCTCTGAACAGCACCTAGAGCCCAACAACAACAAAAAGAATTGCTCAGGGTCTGGAGAGGTAATCAAGGGGTTAGGGCACTTGTATTGCATGTATGCAACTCTGATTAGAGATCTGGCATCCCCTGAGCACCTCCAGGAGTGATTTCTGAGTGCACAAACTTTGGGATAACCCTTGCGCGTCTCGAAGTGTGACGACCACCTCCTTTCCAAAGAAAAAAAAGGAATTGTTCATTTACACGTTGATACCCTCCAAGAACTAGTTCCTTAAGTTTATGTTGGACTCTGCCTGCTTTATAAATATGAACTCATCTGGCAGACCTACTCAAAGTCAGTCAAAGACTTCAGTCCCCATTATCCCTACAGACTCCCTGGCATCTCGTTCACTGGGCTCAGTGTTTGCACGTCTTCCTTTCTGTAAAGATTCACAGACCAGTCACCTGCCCCAGTCTTTGATGTGCCTGGCAGAACACTGTGAGATCCAGTGCAGCGTAGCATGTGACCAGGGAAGGGGACAGCTCAACAATCCAGAAAGACCCTCACACATGCAAATGCTGGAGATCAGGTTGTTAGCCCCTTTTTGTTGTTGTGATGGGCACAGTTGTGTAGGCACTTGAGAGATCACATGATCAGGGGAAGGGTGAATTTGCTCTTGGGACCCATGCCCTGCCTTAAGCTACCTGGTGCAGCCTTAGATGTGTGAGACTGAGCACATGTATGGGATGTTGCAAGGAACAATTGGGGAGCAAGCAGGGGCGAGGATGGAGTTTCCCCAGACTTGGTCTGAACAGCAGCAGTTGTAGGTGGCCCCTCCCCCATAGCTCCCCCTTCTGATTTCCCAGAGGGGCCCCTCTCCTCTCCCATCCCCTCTCCCCTCCAGCAGTGAGCCTTAACATTCAGTCACCTCACCTCAGTGGTGCCAGGGATGTTTGAGCAGACAGAACCCAGCCAAGAAGGAAAGACAGAACACAATATCTCATTAAGTCTTTTTGCTCACCACAGTGTGCAACGGGCAGACTAACGTGTGCTCCCACAGTCAGCTCCCGTGACCACCATATCAGAGCGACCTGCATCTTTGTAGGTTTTACAAAATATTGTAGGTTAAGCAGAAATGCTAAAATCATGACTTTATTTTGTTGGCGCCAAACTACCAGGGCTTGCCTGCCCTTTACAGAGGAAAAGCATCAAATGAATTTGATTTAAAAAATTTGACACAACAACTCAAAGATTTAGAGGAGTGTGCTAGGGAACCTTTCTTCTGGATCGTCCAAGGTCCTAGCAAATAGTGAAGCTCAGACCTGGACACAGAACAAGACGACATCCCCGCAGATCTCCAGTGTGTCCACCATGCAAGGCGACATACGATGTCTGTAGTCAAAGAAGTGCTGGCCGTTGGCAAATACCTTGAAGCTACAGTTGTCGACTTGGATGGACAACTGCAGGAGAGGGACAGATGTGAGATGGGGTGGGACAGGAGCTTGGAGGGAAGGGGATGGAGAGCGAGACTCACTTTGAAGTTTTGTCCTGGAACAAAGGGATTGTAGGAAATGCACCTCTCCTCACACCCCCAGCCACATCGCTGGAAAGTGTTCCGCACCACGGCACACACATTTATACACGATTTGATTTGCAAGGCTATGTCCCCTGTGGTTCCCGCCTTGAAGTTGATCACAAAACTGAAAGTAGATAGAAAGGGAGTTAGCACCTAGGGTACATTACTGGGTGCACCAAAGCTTGGAGAATAGGCTTTAACACTCCACCTCTGATTGGGGTCTGTACCTGCAGGCTGAACAGGGGATAGAGCCCATGATGATGATAGGTCTGCAGGTCATCAGTCCCCCCTGAATTCTCTTCCTATATGGCACAGGCTGTGGGGTGAGAACACGAGGTTCCATGTCATCAACGTTCGAACCAGAGGTCCACTGGGAGAGCAGGGTACTCATTCCTCCTCTGGTTTTTGCCCAGCTCCCAACTCTCCCGTCTCTTGCACAGCCCTCTCTGCCCATTCTACTTCCTCTCCTCAGTACACGCCCTGAGGAGGTTCCTTGTTTACCCGAGATTATCCCTCACATAATCTGACCCAACAGGCTGTCTTACCAGATTGCAGGCTGGGAATATCTGCATGGCCAGTCCAGTGAGGAAGAGAAAATACAGAGCAGTCAGCAAACATTTACAGCATATCACTACATGCAGGTGTTCCTCGCAGTGCTGGCTAGAAATCTCCTGGTATTGCTCAGGGGATCAGGGGTGCTGGGGAGAGAATGGACTGCACGCATGCAAAGCACATCTTCATATACAAGGGTCCCTGGGTTTGAACCCCAGCATGGGTCCGTGATCGCTGTCCGGATCTGTACCCCTGATCACCTCATCTCTAACTTCAACTTGTCCCTCCCTCTACTCCCCCTCCTGTTGTCTGTATCTCACCGGCGTGTAGCAGTTGTAGAACGACATCTTCAGAGCTGAAATGGCAGTCTGTCTTCTGACAAGGAGTGGAAATAGGGCACATGGCAACTGAGGGTGACTCTTATACTCTCCTGGGTTTGCTGTTTTCTCTTCCCGGTAAGCCCCACCCTTGCCCCTGGCAGCTGGTGGCCCTTTCAGGGCACCTCAGCAAACAGAATTACATTTCCCCCATCAATCTTGGCACTCCCTCCTAGTAGTACGCGATAAAGCGCTGATATTGGGATTTTCAGTAGGTGAATCCAGTAATGAGTTTCTCAAGATCTTGATTAGTCACCAGCCTTAAAGTAGCCCAAAGGCTTAGGATCATAACCCTTTGAGGGGCAACTACTGAGCCGTAAGGAAATGTAGTAAACGTGAGTCACCATCCGGATGCAGAATCTCTGTCTTCCCACAGAGAAGGCTGAAGACTTCCTCAGAAAAAGAGCATCTTCAAGAGAATATAAAAGTGATGGTAAGAATATGAAAAACGGGCCCAAAGCCATAGCACAGCGGAAAAGGAAATTGCCTAGCATGCATTCAAATTCTGTTCGATCCATAGCATCCCATATGGTCCCCGAGTATACTCCGAGGAGTGATTATTGAGCCTGGAATAAGCCCTGAGTATTGCTGGGTGTGATGCAACCACCTCCACCAAATAAAAATATTAACATGTGCTTTAGTGTAAATTAGTATCTGGTCCACTTAATCATCTTTATTTTACTGGACTCTTGGTTTTTCTCACCATTTCCCACAGCAGTCAAGATAAAAAATCATTCCATGATGTTGGGGACGGGCCTGGGCACCCTCTGCCTCTGTCCCTGTAAACAGGGACTGGGTGAGGAGGGGGCCTAGGCACCCCCTGCCTTAGTTCCTGTAAACAGGAATGAGTATGGAGAAACGCGGCATGAGGGTGAGTCATCCCCTGACTGCCAACCTTGACAGGTGGCTGGCCGAAGGGCCACCATGCTCTGGCGGCCAGCCTGGAAAGGGGGTCAAAGGGCCACCATGCTCTGGCAACCTGCCTCGAGAGAAAAGTTGAAGGGCCACCATGCTCTGGCAGCTGGACTCGAGAGAAGGCAGAAGGGAGGATTGGCTCGCGTCTGCCATGGCCATGCTCAAGGCCACATCTGCTTTCCCATGTTTCTCAAGGTTGAGAGAAGGAACCGAAAAACAAGTAAGATTGGCAAAAATAAAGATGCTCTCACCACTTAATAATGTTTATGCCACTTATGCAACCTGCTGATTATTGCTAAACCTGCTTGGATTTCAATAAACTTGCTGTATGCCATATATTGCATGCAGTCCTCCCTAGCCCACTCAACTCTCATTCCCTCTCTCCAGCCGAGGTTCAAGTTGGCTGCGCGGACCGCGGCAACATGTAAATATATATTTTTCACAATCAAAAAGGGCAGGATTCCCCTTGCCCTAGGAAGACTGGGTACTCATCTGAGCCACGAAGAGGGTTCTCTAGAGGAAGAAGCCTGACAGTGGAGGTGAGACCAAGGCTCCATGATGTCCTATGCCGTGCACACTGACTGCTCTCACCGGTTTTCTCTGAGCTTCTGTGATTAAAAATGCTCAATTCTACATAGATGTTCACTCTTTTTCACTGTGTCACCTCTGCATATCAGCATCGGGGAATTCTTGTGTGTGTGTGTGAGAGAGAGAGACACACACACTCAGAGAGACAGAAAGAGAGATAGGGAGAGAGAGAATGTGAGAGAGAAAGAGAGAGAGAGAGCAGGGAGGGAGAACACTCTTTTCTCTCCCCTTACAATCTCATAATTGACAACTGTAATCTAGTTTGTCAAATGTTAGTGACTATCCTGAATCCTACTTTTTCAAGGGAGGGAGGATGGGCAGGCATGAGTTATAAACTTCCTTGTTCTTTTTGGGCCTTGCTTGCTTTGCCTTATATGAAACTAACCTCTTTTTATTTAAGCAAATCAAGGTTGAAGCCAAATTGGGATCTTTCCACTCAAATCCCAGCCATGTCATTGGGGAGTTTCTGACTCTACCTAGAGCTCTTGAATTGATCTGGCAAAAACTCTATAGTCCTTTTTTCCATTTTTTGCACCCATGAGGAAAGGAATCAATTGCCCCTGGCTTAGGGGCGAGCAGTGGTAGAACCCCAATACCCTCCTTCAACCTCGAAAAAGCAAATAAGCAAATAATATTTCCTGCAATGGCCATTAAGCAGTTCCAGACACAGCTGCAGTGCAATTACTAGCTGGGTATGTCAGGAAAGGAGAGGAGAGATCATAGGATCACTCACCTCCTGGAAGGCCTAAAATACACAGGAGTTAAACCAGTCAACTCCAGAAAGGGGCAGGGGATCACTCAAGTCCCTGCCGAGAATCTCACTGGGTTTCATGTCCCTTTGATGAAACTCTGATGCAGTGAGAAAAACTGAAATCCTGAGAGGGAGAGCAGCCAATCTAACATACACTTAGAGTCAAGTCTCATCAGATAGTAGATAAAAGGTACCCAAACTAGACCGGGACCAAAAGCCCCATTCTGGTTTTCTTGGACACCACCTCCAAGACATTCAGTACCAGAGAAGAAATGGCCAAGGAGGAAAACGAAAAAGCAGGAACGGGGGAAAAGAAAATAAGAGCATGAAATAAACAACAGAAATAACACATCAGGAGCCCTTCTCACCTCCCCAGGACTAGAGCCAGCCTCGGTGCCTTATGGAGAGCAGCCCAAGGGCACCAACAACTCAACTTATACCCATCAAATGGGACCTCAGCTTTAATTCACTTCCTTTGACACCAGCCTGGGCACCTGCAAAAGAATTACCCAGGGACACTGGTCCTTGTTCGAGATGCAAATGTACATATAACAGGAGAAGGAACTGTTCACCTTGTCAACAATGGTGTGGGGACATTGTTTCCTACCCAGCCCCAGGTCTAATAAATCAACTGTGTCCTGGAATCACACAGAAACCAGAGCCCCTCCTCGACCCTTCCTCACTCACTGGATTCTGCTTTGGTTTCCCACCCTGGTAGGTCACAGGGGTTACAGATGACCATCTCTGCAAGGGAGCCCTGGGTCATTGTAAGAATTGCAGGAGCAAAGTCAAACTTTTTGCCCAATATTTGGGCCATGGGTCTCACCATTTCTAAATTTCAGGAAAAATTATTGTCAGACCCTCTCAAAGAGAATTCACAGGACACTCCCTGATAGGGCAGCTCATCACATATGTAAGCAAACACCTGTTCACTATTTCCTGGTCTAGTCCACCTGCCTAACTCAGCAGCTCCAGAAGATGGAACTTGGACCATTTTCCCTCTAAGGATTAAAGGTGGTGAAATCCACCCAGTGATGCTCAGGGGTTACTCCTGGCTCTGCACTTGGGAATTACTCCTGGTGATGCTCAGGGGACCATATGGGATGCCAGGGATTGAGCTCGGGTTGGCTGTGTGCAAGGCAAATGCCCTACCAGCTGTGCTACTGCTTGGCCCCTCAACCATTAGTTTTTGTGGATACATGTAACTGTTCAGTGATACCAGAAGGCATTAATACCCAGGAATGGAGGAGAGAAAAAAGGATTTGTAATCCCTACATGGTTTATGACCCAGTTTGTTGCCACTGAGGCAGTATCCTTGGTGTGAGAAAATACATGGGAAAGACAATATTAGGCTGTCAGATTTTTTTTTCCTTTTTGGGTCACACCCGGCAATGCACAGGGGTCATTCCTGGCTCATGCACTCAGGAATTAGCCCTGGCGGTGCTCAGGGGACCATATGGGATGCTGGGATTCGAACCCGGGTCGGCCACGTGCAAGGCAAATGCCCTACCTGCTGTGCTATCAGTCCAGCCCCTGGGCTGTCAGATTTGTTAATTTTTTTTTTGAAAAGTTTGACTTACATGTAATAGCCTGCATATAGTTAATGTGTAATACTGTGTGTGTGTGTGTGTGTGTGTGTGTGTGTGTGTGTGTGTGTGTGTGTGTGTGTAATACTGGATATCAAATCCAGGACCTCCAATGTGCAAAACAAATACTCTACCAAAGTGTTATCACTAGATCTATCGCCAGGCAGCATTTGATGAGGTTTGACAGAAACTGGAATTCAAGGCCAGGAAAGATGATAGGAGGTAAGGTACTTACTTGCCTTGTATATTCCTGACCCTGGTTTGAATTCCAGGCACACCACATCGTCCCATGAGTTTTTAGGAATTACTCCTAAACATAGACCTAGGAATATATACTGATTAGCACCTGGTATGGCCCCAGAATTGGAATGAATAAAATTTGAATCTTGATTAAGTCCATATAATGACAAAAAAAAAATAAAGGTGGTGAAATCTCTAGGGGAATATGAAGTAGATAGATAGATTAAGGAAGCCCCTCAGCCTTGAAAATCCCGATTGCCCTATTGTGAGTGTGAACCCCATTAAGAGAGGAACTCTGTTCCTTTGAAATTCTTTTGGGTCAACTGCCACTATTCCAACTTAGCCTTGAAAAGGAAGTGTAGGCCAGAATGTATGATCTCTCTCTTCCCCAGTTGTTACTAGCCTTTACACGTGTAAGGCCCGGGTCCATGGGAGCTTGAAGCACACTGGCAGAGTGAACTCCTCATCCATATGCATTGGAAGATCTGGTTTGAATAAGGTGACATAACACTGCCACCCTTGAACCTTGGTGGAGAGTCCTCACACCATGTTCCTGAACACACCAGCTGCTCTGAAAGAGGAAGGAATCAAAAAGCTGCCTCTCCCTTGGAGATAGAACAACCAGAATGACCAGACAACCAGTGGCATGTCCAGACCATGGGAGATGACCTCCTCAAGATAAGGCTGATGAAAGTGATTTAAAGGAACCATGGGAAGGGCATGGGGTATTCTCCGTTTCTGTAGGCTCATAGTGCAGGCTGTGGAGTGAGCTCCTTACCTGCCCCAGTTTTGGCACTGGGTAGTTTTTGATATTGAGGCAGGTAAAATTAACCTTGGCCTTTGCCAGTTATGACGTGTGTTTGTTCAGGGACCTACCGAGCCTATTATAACCAGAACTATAGAGTGGCCTCCCAGCATCTATACCCCAGGTCTGCTAGAAGCGCCCTATACTGGGGACCCAACAATACTTGGCTTGCTTGCATGTAACCTTTGCTTGTTTCCCTCCCACCTTGCCAATTCAAGTACCCCTGCCTTTGTTCTTGACCATGGATCCCTTGCACCCTGACCAAGTTAGTGGTCTTTGTTAAGGGTGGAATAAAGTCAGCACAGTTTGTGGTTTTCAGACAACAATACTAATGACCCTGTGGCTGAGGATAATTCCTCAGTTTGAAACAAAAAAGGGGGGAGTGTAGGACACGGACCAGGGCAGGAGCAACTCCATCATGCCTGGTTCCTGCTTCACGTTTTAAAGCTTTTTGTTTTTCTTAAAACCCCACTTCTCCCCTCTGGCCATCTGCAAGGGAAGGACAACTGGGCTGAAAACTCGGCCTTGGCAAATAGTTTCATAACTATCTCCATAACTATATTCACTGTCCACAGAAGCTACCCAGACGCAAGCAGGGTGAGCAACCGCCAGAATGTTCTGAAAACATGTCTAGATCACCTATCTGTAACTACTTGTTTATTACTTCTGAATCATGAATGAATCATGAAACTTTCATTTTCACTTACGTTTTTATTAAAATTTGTGCGTGCGGATAAAGATGTAAGCAGATATAAACATTAACTATAAAACTTGCAGCTTTTCCCTTGCTCAGGGTCTTGCTTGGGCCTGCGTGTCTAGAAGCTTGACCCCAGCTAGCTGGCTTAATAAACTCCGCTTATGTGTTGCATTACTGGCTGAACTCTTTGTGCGGGTTTGGAGAAGTGGAAATTATCGACATCAAACCCTAACACTGGCATTACTCTTTAATCTGTGAGTTTTCTGGAAGTCTGAGACATTAAACCCCAGAATTAGGCCCCTTTGCCAACACTGTCCATATACAGATAAAGGACCAGGCTAGATGCCACAGTTTCCAATCCCCCTGGAAACTAGAAGCATGTGAGGCCCTGGTTCTATCTCCAGCACCAAATGTCCCCAGTGCATGACCAGGGCAAGGCCACAAGCACCATGTCAGATGTAACCCTTGAGCTGGGTGACACCCTCCTCAAATAAATGTAATCCCATCCAAGAAGGAGTCAGGAAATATGAAACATGATATCCCTATTGCTGTCTTTTTCATCCACGTATTATGTGTTATTTTTTTAATTAAAAAAAATGGGCTCTTGGCCACACCCAGAGGTGCTCGGGGTTACTCCTGGCTCTGTGCTTGGACCGATCCTGACTTGCTCAGGGAAGCATATGGGGTTTTGGGAAACGAACTCAGGTTGGCCTTATGCAAGGCAAGGGCCCTACCCACTGTACTCGACCCCATCACCTTTCAAGTTTGAGTGTAAGTATGAAGGAGGCCCCCTGCCCTTTGCTGTGTCTGTGCCCAGGATTCGCACACAGGCTCACTGGAGGCTCTAGCAGGAGTCCCATCTCTGGCTGCTGTGTCGCACACGTTCTTGCAGGGCCCGCAGGCTTAGTTGTGGGGCTCTCACACACTCAGGCTGTGGTGCTCATGGATGTTTCCCTAGTGCTCACACTGAACTGGCCTGCATGCAAGGCGGGGTCTAGTGCTCTCACAGCTTTGTTGCAGTGCTCACAAGATGGTTGTGCTCTAGAGGTCTCACAGCTCTCCCTTGAGGTGTCCAGTTCCTAAAAGCTGCCACAGGCAGCAACCTCAGTCTTTTGTGTGTGATACCTCGGGTTGAAATAGGTCTCACACTTCCTTTTTTTAAAATTTTTTAAATTTTATTGAATCACCATGAGATAGTTACAAGCTTTCATGTTTGGGTTACAATCGCACAATGATCAAACACCCAGCCCTCCACCACTGCACATACCCCACCACCAAAATCCCAGGTATACCCTCCCCCTGCCTCTATGGCAGACATAAATGGGTGTTTGATCATTTTATGACTGAAACTCAAACATGAAAGTTTTGTAAGTAAATCTCAAAGTGATTCAATAAAAAAATGTCCACTTACATGTCCAACTAATTACTAGATACCCTCTAACTATTTCCTTAGGGTCATGTTGGACTCTACCTGCTTTATACATATGAAATCACCTAACATGACCTACTCAAAGTCAATCAAAGACTTTGTACCCATTAGCACTACCAACTCCCTGGCATCTCATTCACTGGGCTCAGTGTTTATGCTTCTTCCTTTCTGTGAAGATTCAGACCAATCACCTGCCCCAGTCTTTGACCTAGCAGATCACTGTGAGATCCAGTGTAAGGAACTGTGTGACCAGGGAAGAGGACAACTCATGACCCCAGAGAGTCCCCTCACACATGCAAATGCTGGAGAGAAGACTGTTAGTCCCATTTTGTTGTGATGGGCAGAGATGTGCAGGCACCTAAGAGAGCACATAACTGGGGAAAGTGTGGGTTTGCTCTTGGGTCCCATGCCCTGCCTTAAGCTACCTGGTGCAGCCTTAGATGTGTGAGACCGAGCACGTGTATGGGATGTTGCCAGGAGCAATTGGGGAGCAAGCAGGGGTGAGGATGGGGTTACCGCATACTTGGCCTGAGTAGGAGCAGTTGTAGGCAGACCCTCCCCCATAGCTCCTCCTTCTGGTCTCCCAGTAGGGGCCCCTCTCCTCTCCCATACCCTCTCCCCTCCAGCAGCAGTGGTGTCAGGGGATGGTTGAGCAGACAGGACCCCCTCCAAGAAGAAAAAACAAAACACAACATCTCACTAAGCCTTTTTGCCCACTACCGTGTGCAACGGGCTAAATTGAGGTGCACTTCTCACAGCCGGCTCCTGTGACCACAGCGTGTCAGAGTGACACACAATTTCATAGGTATTACAGAACCTTGTGTTTTAATAGCAGACATGCTAAAATTCATGACTTTATTTTGTTGGTGCCAGACTACCAGGGCTTGCCTGCCCTCTACAGAGGAGACACATCAAATGAACTGGATTTGAAAGAATTTGATACAACAACCCCAGGGATTTAGAGAAGTGTGTGAGGGGACCTTCCTTCTGGATCTCCCAAGGTCCCGACATCCAGCGAAGCTCAGATCTGGACATAGGACAGGACGACATCCCCACAGATCTCCAGTATATCCACCATGGTTGCCAACATGCGATGGCTGTAGTCAAAGATGTGCTGGCCGTTGGCAAATACCTTGAACTTATAGGTGCTGGCGCGGATGGACAGCTGCAGGAGAGGGGCGGGTGTGAGATGGGGTGGGACAGGAGCTTGGAGGGAAGGGGAAGGAGAGCAGAACTCACATCAAAGTACTGTCCTGGAACAAAGGGATTGAAGGGAATGCAGCTCTCCTCAGGCCCCCAGCAACCTCTCTGGAAAGTGTTCCGCACGACGACACACTCATTCATACGTGATTTGATGTGCAAAGCTATGTCCCCTGTGGTTCCCACACAGAAGTTGATCTGGAAACTGAGAGTAGGTAGGAAGTAGATAGGGTACATTACAGGGTGCCCCAAGCTTGGAGAATAGACTTCTACACTTCACCTCCAATTGGGGTCTGTACCTATATGCTGGACAGGGGATGAAGCCCCTGATGATGATGGTTCTGCGGGTCATCAGTCCCCCCTGAAGTCTCCGCATAAATGGCACAGGCTGTGGAGTGAGAACAGGGGGTCCCATGTCACCAAAGTTAGAACCAGAGCTCCACTGGGAAAGCAAGGTATCCACTCCTGCTAGGGATCTTTGCCCACCTTCCAACTCTACTTTGCCCACCTCCCAACTCTCCATCTCTTGCACAGTCCCCTCTGCCCACTCCACTTCTCAGGACACGTCCAAGAAGGGGTTCCCACCATCAATGAGTGTTTGCCCGAGATCACCCCTCATATTGTCTGACCCCCACTGGCTCTCTTACCGGGTTGAAGACTGGGGGTGCCTCCATGGCCTAGCCAGTGAGGAAGAGAGAATACAGAACATTAATCAAACATTCATAGCACATCATTACATGCAAGTGTTCCTTGGGGTGCTGGTGAGTACAACTTGGGGAGCTGACCTCATGGACACCCCTCATTCTCAGCCCCTCTCCCCATGGCATACGGCTTTCCACTTACAGGCAGATTTACTGGTGGTAGGATTTCAATTTCACGACCCTATATACAGAGAAGTATACGATCATTAGGAGTCTTGGAGTCCTCGGGCTTGAATGCCACTTTAAGGGGGAATCCATCACCCAGGCATGTACTTACATAGAATTCCATGGGAGGCATGGGCACCTGTGCGCACAAAGAGAAGGAGGTGATGAGGAAACCCCAAACTGAGACATGGAGGCTGTGAAGGACATCCCCAGGTCAACCCCCCACATAACCATTCATGGGAATCTTGAGGCCAAAAGGTGACAATAGATGGCTCATCAGTGGAGTGGGCTAGGTCTGTTTAGGGATCTCCAGTGCTCAATGAGAAATTTCTTTAGTTCTTTTGTTTCGGGAACCCCACGTGGTGATTTGGTGGTGGTCTCTCGTAACTCTGAGCTCACGAGTGTTCCTGTTATTGCTCAGAGGACCAGGGAGTGCTGGGAAGAGAATGGGCTGCATGCATGCAAAGCAAATATCTTCATATACAAGGGTGCCTGGATTTGATCCCACCATGGGCCCTTGATAACTGTCAGGAGCCATACCCCTGGTCACCTCATCTTTAACTTCAACTTGTCCCTCCCTCCATTCCCCCTCCCAAGAAGGTATTAGAGTCCTTGGGACCAGATACTCCCACCACACTTCAAACCACTGTACTTTGTGCTTCCCCCTTTTCTCTCTCTCTCTCTCTCTCTCTCTCTCTATATATATATATATATATGTATGTATATATATATGACCTCTCTGTCTTTTCTTTCTACAACCTTTCCCCTTCCACCTACTTCCCTTTATCCTCCTTCTCTCTTTCTTGCTCTCTCCATTCTTCCTTTTCTCCAATATTTGAGGGAGGTCCTCATGTCATGTTTATGTGTTCCTGGTCTTGTTTCAGAGACTCCTGACTCTGCTCCAGGCTGTCTTCATGAGGGCATCTTGGAAGGGGGCAGGTTGAGTTTACCTCCTCGCCCTGAACAGAGCCCTGGCAGCCAAAGACCTTTGGAACCCAGCCGCAGCCATGCTCAAGGCCACTCTCCACATACTAAGCCTCATGCATGAAGGAACCAGCAGAGGAACCCAAGTGTACGGGACCCGGGGCTGAGATATCCAAGCCTGCTCGGATCGGGACTGGGCCTCCTCCATCCAGACCCCCCCATTTTCTTTTCTTTTTTTTTTTTTTTGCTTTTTGGGTCACACCTGGCGATGCACAGGGGTTACTCCTGGCTCTGCACTCAGGAATTACCCCTGGCTGTGCTCAGGCGACCATATGGGATGCTGGGATTCGAACCCGGGTCGGCCGCGTGCAAGGCAAACGCCCTACCCGCTGTGCTATCTCTCCAGCCCCGAGACCCCCCCATTTTCCAGTAGCTATGCAGTCACACCCACAAACTTCCCTTGGCACCATGTAATCCCATCAACACCCAAGATCTAGAGACTATAAAACAAAGCTCCCGGAAGCGTGTGGCCGTATTTGTGACTATGTGTCCTCTTATAGTCTAGTTCTCCCTCTCGGAGAACACGGCAAGCTACTGAGAGTTTCTGCCTGTACGGCAGAACCTAGAAACCTCCCTGTGGCGTATTAGATATGACAAAAACAGTAACAATGATGGGTCTCATTCCCATAATCCTGAAAGAGCCTCCAATGCAGCACCGTTGGGAAGGACGAGTAAAGAGGGGTTGCTAAAGTCTCAGGGCTAGGACTAAAGGAGAAGTTACTGGCATCTGCTCGAGCAAATAGATGAACAATGGGATGAAAGTGACAGTGACAATCCTGTTCCAGCAATATTTGACAAAACTGGCTGAACTCTTCAACCCCTGGGCCTAGTGATACTGGGAGCTACTCCAGCGGTTCTGTGGGGAGCCATCCAGTGCTAGTATTGAACTTGAGGTCTCACCATACAAGGCCTGTGCCCAGTCCTTTGCATCTTCTTCCTGCTTCTTTTCCTATTATGCCTTCTATCTTATTTTTATTTATTTTCGGGTGTTGGTTCACACTTACAAGTGCTCTGGTATAATTCTGGGCTCTGTGCTTATGGATCATTTCTAATGGGGCACAGAGGATGGTATTGGGCGCTGAGGATCAAGCCTGGATCTTACGTGGGGAAGGCAAGTTGTTTTATCTCTGTTCCCCCAAGGCCTTACATTTAAAACTATTCTCAATTTCCTTTAGGTATATTTTAATTGTTGATTTCCCTTTCACACAGCTACCTCCATGAACCTAGGTGCCCTTCTAAGCTATGATGCTTTTGTATGACAGTAACTAGGACATCTGTCAGCTGGGACACTTTAAGGGGGAGAATGTTCTCCAGGTCAGACTCCTGGATCGGGAGATTCCATTGGAGCTCAGATTCCACATGCCACCAGGACCAGGAGAGTTCTTTCATCCTGCTATATGGAACTTCAGTCACTGCTGACTCACCTGCATCCCTCAGCTAAGGGATCCACACCAGTCAACTTTGGAAATCAACCAATGGGAGGAAAGGAAAGATGGGAATAGACAATGAGAGACACCACTCACCCCTAAGTAGGGGGGACCGCTGGCAAAGAAGTTAATAGATTGAAGGGTCACGTCCCCATCCACATTCAGATGGGTGACTTGCTGGAAGGGGATCCGGTGCCCATACTCATAGAAAAGACTTCCGTTCACCAGCACCTGGAGGGCAAAAGTAATTAAGATCAGAGGTCATGAGTCCCAGAGAGACCTAGGGGAAAGTAAAAACAGGAAGCGGTGAACGGGGAGGTTTTTTGACTTGAGGTCAATACTGGGAGGTGAGCTGGAGACCCAGAGTAAGGACCTCAGGAATCCCCAGGTCGAAGGTCAATTTGGAAGTTAAAGGTCAGCTCTGAGTTGGTGGAGAGGTGGCTCATGAGAGAGAACACTCTGAGTGAAGTCCTGCATACCAACTGGGCACCGCAAGAGGAACAGCCTAGAGATGGCAGATGAGAGCCAATGGAGAAGGTGATCTAGGAGCGAGGTTGGGAGAACATTGAGCCTGACCCTGGTTTGAATTTTGAGGTTTAATTCTAACACAGACTGTGTCAACCTGGCTAACTCCTCTGGACATCCCTGGAAAATTTGGAGGCAGACACGAGGGCCATTAGGCTGGGGTGGGGCTCAGCAGTAGAGCGCATGTCTTGCATGTGTGAAACCCTGAGTTGAATCATGTTCTCCACATTCTCCCAACCCCGGCCCCCAGTCCCTACCATTTCATGGTGCCTGCAAGCAAGAGGCAACCCTACATGTCATAGCCACAAAGAGGAAGGAGGGAAGCAGAAAACTGGGCATGGCAGATAACCCCACAGGCATACGCTATGTGTCTGAGATGATTTGATCTTTTCCCCATCATGATCTCCCCAGCTACCATGTGTGGCTCTCAGAACAATGAATAAGTTTAAGTGAAAAGAAAGCCTGAGGAATTGAGGGAAAGAGTCTGTTAGAGGAAGAGTCTGACTCTGACCTTGTAATGCTCCTCCATGACCATCACCAGCAGCTCGAAGTGCTCCCCCCTTTTGAAGAGCGTCCTCCTTTCCTCCTGCACCTCGCACCACTGACCCGACAGCAGAGAGTTGAAGACCACCTTGGCCAAGTTGTCAAAGAGGTGGTTGAGTTGGAAGGCGATGTCGGCCCCTGGGTTCGGCCCCAAGGCAAAGTTCACTGCAAACCTGGGGGACAGGAGGACCTGTTCCTCAAGTCTTCCCAGTCTGAGGACCTGGGCAGGGGCTACAAGGAAGCTGATTAGTCCCACCTAATGAGGTTGTGATGACAGTGAGGGAGGAAGAGGTACTGGGATCTATTGACCAAGAGATGTGGGACATGGTGTCCTAGAGTCCCAGGATGCAGTGAACCGTAATTTTTGCTCACTGACAGCCTCAACTTCCAACACTAATTCTCCAACCACACCTGAATAACCAGGGGGCCAGACTGTGCCAGTATCCACAGCTTTGTCAGCTCAGGCTTCCCCGATGTCTTCACGTTCCCCTAACAATATCTCTTGTCCCCACGAAACCAGAGGTCCCAGGAGTACCTTAGTCAGAGCACATCACGCACTGGAGCATCCCAGTTTCTCCTGATGGCAGCGCACCTCATGCCTGGGACTTTCCTCTCCCTCAAAGCCCTGAAGCCGGAAGTACCCCAGAACCCCATCTTCTCCTTTAGTCTCTGATCAGATTTTTTCCAACCTAGGTAATCCTCCCTAACCTTCCCTTAAGAGACAATGCCATGGCCCTCTTCCTCTCTCCATCTCTGCCGCACCCATATTGGTCTCTATCACCATGTAGTATAGTCTATACTTCATCTTTTTCTCCTCTTCTGGTGGTTTTAGTCTCTCCAGTAATTGCTGAGGGCCAGGGGGTCCATTGAAGGTGCTACCTTCTGGCAGCCTCTCCCACTGGCTTTCATGGGGGATGCCTACCTTGTCATGTCGTTGCAGGCTATGCCCTGGAGGTAGATCGATGAACCGACGTTCAGGGCACATGGTATGGGTTGGCAGAAGGGCAGCGTCTACAGTAGACCCCATAAAACGGCCTCAGTTGTCATGTGTGCAAAGTAGCACTTTCTCTTCTTGGGGATGCCCCACCCAAAATCCCTTTTACAAGACAGAGGGACCCCAGGAGTGAGGGTCAGTATGAAGAAGAGGGTTGAGTGTTAGGCACCGAGGGTCAGTGAGAGAGTAAATCAATCCCAGGGTTTGTGTAGCAGTTGGGCAGGTTCCTGGATCCCTGCTACCTCTGTGCTTCAGGCTGGGAGGGACCTGGAGAGTGGGGGTCAGAACCTGGGTCTGTATCTCACCGGGTTGTAGCAGGGATGGTAGCCAGGTGCGGGCATGAACACCATCTTCAGATGCTGGAATGGTAGTTTGTCTTCTGACAGCTGCTGGAGTGGGAATGTGGCACATGGAAACTGAGGGTGACTCTTATACTCTCCTGGTTTGCTGTTCCTTATTCCCAGGAAACCCCATCTTTTGACCCTGCCACTTGACTCCCTTTTCCTAGCTCAGATCTTTCAACTCCCTTCTTCTCCCACAGGGCACCTCAGCAAACAGACTCCCACCCCACCTCCAGTCTTATTATTGGGTACTCACTCTAAGAATTACAGAATAAAGCACTTATGTTGGGGAGCATAAAGCTTTATTTAAAATAAATATTTATATAAAATAAATACAGCACTTGTTTCTATGGGCCTAGTAAAGAGCCTCTTAGGAAGTTGCTTGGTCACTGGTCCTAAGTTGCCAAAGGCTTGAGAATCACAACGCTTTAAGTGGCAGCTACTGAGCTGTCAGAAAATGTAAACAAATGAAGTACCAATAGATACAGAAACTTCGACTTCACACAGAGAAGGCTGAAGAGCCCCCACATAAAAGGAGAAGCTTTTAAGAGAATATATTGGTGTCAGTAAGAATAGGAAAAAGGGGACCAGAACCATGACACAGCAGAAAAGGCAGTTGGTTTGCAAGTCGCCGAACTGGGTTTGATCCCAGACATCCCATATGGTCACCAAGCACTACCAGGATTGATTCTTGAACACAGCCTGGATTTAGCCCTGAGCAACACTGGATGTGATGCAACCCCCCCTGCCCTCAATAAATAAAAATAGCTTACATCAGGAGCCCAGCCCTTCTCTGTTCCCCAGGACTTGAACCAGCCTTGGTTCCTTATTGGGACCAGCCCAAGGGAACCAGCACCACAACTTCTACCCATCACATGATGGTCCTCAGCTTTATCATGCTTCCTTTGACACTTCCTTTGGGCATATGCAAAAGATTTACCCAGGACTTCTGGTCCTTGCCCAGTGCAAATGTATATGTTACTGGAGAAGGGATTGATCACCTTGTTGGCAATAGTGTGGGCACATTATTTCCTAACCCATCCTGGGTCTAATAAACCACCTGTGTTCTGGCATCACACAGGAGCTACAAACCCTTTTCGACCCTTCCTCACTCACTGGATTCTGCTTTGGTTTCTTGCTCTGGCAAGACATAGGGGTTAAGATAAACATTTCTGCAAGGGAGCCCTCGGTCATGTGAGCAGAACCAAAGTAAACTTTTTAGCTAACACTGGAGTCAATTTACTTTCCTTTCTAATTTCTCAGGAAAAATTCTTTCCAAACCTTCTCAAAGAGTATTCCCAGGACACTCCTGATAGGTCAGCTCATTCCTTATGAGAGTTAATACCTGCTCACTATTTTTTGGTCTAGTCTGTCTGCCTAATTCTATTTTGGAAAGAGACATTATTTATATTAATTTTTTAATTTAAGTCACCGTGAGATACAGTTCCAAAGCTTTCCTGATTGAGTTTTAGTCATACAATGTTCAAACACCCATCCCTCCACCAACAGTGTCCCCAGTATTCTTACAGCCAACCCACCCCACCTCACCCTCACGTCTATGACAGACACTTTCCTTTTTAGTCTCTCTCTGCTTTGGGGCATCACAGTTTGTAGTACAGATTCTAAGAGGCCATCATGTGTACTTTCAGGACACATCTCCCATCCCTAGTGATCCCTCCATCATTGACTTGGTGGTTCCTTCTCTATCCCAATTGCCTTCTCCCCCAGAACTAGAGGCAGGCTTCCAACTGTGAACCAATCCTGGCCCTTGAAGAGATATTATTTAAAAACCGGAAACCCATTCAATGGTAAATCCCAGTCAAATATCTCGTTCCCTTCTAGCCACATAAGCTGCATCATAAAGCCCTGTCAACAAAGCTCTGGCATTACTCTTTGATCTGTGAAGAGTTTTCTGGAAGTCTGAGGCATTAATACCCCGGGAATAGGCCCCTTTTCCCACGCTGTCCATATACAGATAAAGGATCCAGCCAGACTCCACAGTGGGTCACAATCCCCCTTGAAACTAGAAGCATGTGGGGCCCTGATTCTATCTCCAGCACTGAACTGTCCCCAGAATATGATTAGAACTGACCCACAAGCACCATATCAGATATGGTCCTCGAGTTGGGTGTCACCCTCTTCAAAAACACATATATATGTATATGTATATATATACATACACACAAACAGATATACATACACACACAGAGGCTAGAGTGAAGGGCTGAATTCCCACTTTGCTGTGGATCCCAGTTTGTCCTGTCAGGAGTGATGATCAAGTGCAGAGCCAGGAGTAATCCCTGAGAGCCACCACCTGTGACCCCAAAACCAAAACCAAAAATCATGTTAAATTCAACTCAACAAGGAGCCTAAATGACAGTACAGTGAGTATGGTGTTTGCCTTGCATGGGGTGGACCCCGGTTCAATCCCCGCCATCCCATACTGTCCCCCAGCACCGCCAGGAGTAATTCCTGAGTGTAGAGCCAGGAGTAATCCCTGAGCATCGCTGGGTGTGACCCAAAATGCAAAGTAAATAAATAAATAAATAAAAATTGTCTGGAGAGAAGTCAAGGGCTAATACAGTAGTTAGGGCAAATTTGAGGCATGCAGCTGACCCAGATTCTGGCACACATGGCCCTCTGACCATTGGTGCAACAATTGAGACGTGTGAACACCATCAAGGGTACTGTGTAACTCTCAGAGTCACAGGATAGGTGTGGAAGATGAGGAGAAAGAGGAAAAGAAGCAATAGCAATTGTAGTGGTAGTAGTAATAATAATAAGAGATGAAGAAAACTGTATGACTGAAATCCAATCATGAATGGCTTTATAATGCTCTACCCCACAGTGATTCAATGAAGAAGTTAAAATCAGAGGAAGAAGAGGAAGATAGGAAAGAAGAGGAAGAAGATGAAGTAGCAATTGTACAGTGAACACCTAGACAACTATCTCCAAAATGTTGCTTTGATCCTACCTGCTTTAACACACATTAATCCATGTAAATCGATTGATTCCAGGTCACTCAAAGACTTCAGGCCCATCAGCTAAATACACTCTTCTGGTATCTCAATAACTGAGCTGTATTTGTGTTTCTTTTTGTGTGTTATAGTTCATAGAGCAGTGACATGCCTAGTCTTTGAGCACAGACAATGAGATCTAACAGTGCAGAAAACTAAGGGACCGAGGGAGGGGGACACCCCACGACTGCAGAGAGTCCCCTCACACATGCAAACCCTGGAGATGGCTGTTATTCCTTTTTGCCTCCCTTTGTGTTGCTGCGATGGGCAGAGGTCAGGCGGGCAACCAGGAGGGCACACAATACTGCTGGACTTAGAGGGCTTGAACCTGAAAGCCCATGTCCTGCCCCTGAGATACAAAAGGGTCCTTGTATCACACTTGTCACTTGTTATCTCGTTGATCTTCGATTTGCTCGAGCGGGCGCAAGTAACGTCTCCATTTGTCCCTGTCGCGTGCTAGTGCAGCCCAATGATATCTGTTTGCTCCATGCACACGAAGAGCCTCAAATCGTTCATTCAGGGATTTGACGAAGAAATCTGACCATCTAGTTGGTGCGCGGCCATGAGGTCTTCTGACATCCCGTGGAATCCAGTCGGTAACAGCTCTAGTCCAGCGGTCATCTCTGAATCGCATTACATGACCAGCCAATCTGATTTTTGATGCCTTGGCAAATGAGACAGCGTCCCTGATTCTTGACCATTGACGGAGGTCATAACTTTGAATTCCTTCTCTCACTTGAGTGAGACATGATATTCCCAGCATAGTTCTTCGATTCTTCTTTGGGATACCCTAACAGCGTTCTCATCCTGTTTGCGTAGGGCCCAGGTCTCTGAGGCATATATCCGTGCAGGAGGAACGGTGGAATCAAAAAGATGTGCCCGGAGTCGGAGGTTCTTCGTTCTCTTAACCACTTCTTCGATGCTCTTGAAGGCATTCCACTTCCTTCCTCCTGCTCTCTTCCTCCTGCGCAGTTCTGGCACCAAGTCGTTCCTCATGTTGATTTCTTGACCCAGGTACACATAGCTGCTGCATTCGGAGATGTTCGTTCCATGGAGAGCAAATGGAGCTTCAGGGACCAGTTCGTTTTTCATGAACATCGTCTTGTTGAGATTCAACTGCAATCCGACCTTTCCACACTCGCCGTCGAAGTCAGCCAGCATTTGTGCCACTTGGCTAATGTTTGGTGTTATGAGAACAATGTCATCAACGAAGCGGAGGTGGTGTAATTGCTGACCATCTATCTTCACTCCCATTCCTTCCCATTCCAGTCGTTGCATGATGTTCTCGAAGGTGGCACTGAAGAGTTTCGGTGAAATGGTATCACCCTGCTGCACCCCTCTCTTTACATCAATGATCACTTCCTTGTAGAATGATGAGATCCTGGTGGTGAATCCACAATACAGCTCTCGGAGGATTTTGATATACTGAGTTTGAACACCCTGTTTGGCCAGGGCTTCGATGACCGCCTCATCTTAACAGAATCGGAGGCCTTCTTTAAGTCAATGAAGGTTAGACAGAGTGGCATCTTGAACTCTCGTGCAACTTCAATGAGTTTGGTCACTGTGTGGATATGGTCTATCATGCTGAATCCCCTTTGGAACCCAGCTTGCTTGCATGGTTGTTCTTCGTCTAGTGTTCTGCCTATTCTATTCAGGATGACATGAGTGAACAACTTGTAGATGACAGACAGCAGGCAGACTGGGCGATAATTGCCGATGTCGTGGATGTCTCCCTTCTTCTCTAACAGAACGGTTCTACTGGTTTTCCACTGAGACGGAACCTTACATTCAGACAGGTAGCATGTGAAGAGTTGAGCCAATGTACTGACAAATACTGGCGGCAGATTTTTCAGGTGTTCAGGTCTGACCTTGTCCGGACCAAGTGCTGTACGTGTCTTTACCAACGAAATGGCGTGTCGGATTTCAGAAGGGAGAACGTTGGGAACAACATATCCATCCTGCGGAATTTGGTACGTGGGCAGGTGGACATGGCTGTCAAAGAGATCCGAGTAGAAGTCATGAATAATCCTCTCCATCACCTTTCTGGAAGATGTGATAGATCCATTGGGACGCTGGAGGGCAGTCATCTCGGTCTTGTAGTTGGTGAAGGACAGATGAGCATTGCAAATACTTTTCCCGGCTTCTGCTGCACTGGCCAACACTGATGCTCTTCTCTCTTTGAGGTCTTCCTTTATTGCATCTCTGCACAGCTTTGTGAGCTCGGATATTAGCTTGTGGTTGCCTGAGGCTCGCGCTACATTGACAAATGAGCTCGAGAGTTTCCGAAGACAGGCGTCTGTTTGTGGCTTTCTCACTCTTGGCATTCTTCGCACAGTCATGGAGGGGCTGAACCAGTCCATTGTATTCCTCGTCGATGTTGTCAAGGATGGCATCTTCCCACATTGCTGCAATAGTGCCAAAGAGCTCCCAGTTGGTGGTCATTCTGGGAGTTGCCTTCGTAGACTTATATTTTTCAGACTTTTCTCCCCGCTCTGTGAAGTAGAATTTTGCATGAAGGAGACGGTGGTCCAATCACATTTGGAATTTTGGGACAACAGTGACATTGGTCAGGCAAAACCTTTAATTGAATATGATGTGGTCAATTTCATTGTGGAACTGTCCACCGGGAGACTCCCATGTCCAACGTTTAGATTCGGCCTTCTGGAACTGTGAGTTACCATGGATGATCTTGGTCGACAAGATGAATTCAGACAGTCTCTCACCCTGATTGTTCCATTCTAGGCCATTCCACCACGCTCCAGGCCACTCTCCGGACACTTGGGCCGAACCTCATGCACAAGTCAAGCCCCGCAAAACCAGGTAAGTAGAACTTTGTGACCTTGAACTCTAGGTTCAACGAGACCTGGAAACAAGATCCTCTGTCTGCCTCCTCCAATCTCTGGCATCAAAGGGAGGGGTCAAACCCAGATGCCCCACTCTACCCAAGCCAGATAAATACCTCACTGGCTGACTCCACTACATCCACTACCCAGCCACCGCCACGCTCCAGGCCGCTCTCTGGACCGAGAGGCCGCTTTGTGGCTGTGCGAACACCATAAGACACTTAATACCCATTATTACTGCACCATATTTGATAGGTTTAAATTTGGTGTGAACCATGGTAACAGCTCTAAGGGCGATTGGAGGCCGCCCTAAAAGCCTTCATCCCTCTCGGAGAGCCTGGCAAGCTACCGAGAGTATCCCGCCCACACGGCAGAGCCTAGCAAGCTACCTGTGGCATATTCAATATGCCAACAACAGTAACAACAATTGGCCTCATTCACCTGTCACCAAAAGAGCCCCCAATACGGCAGTGTTAAGAAAGATGAGCAAGGAGAGGCTGAAAAAATCTTGGGGACGAACTAGGCTGCCAAAAAGAAGAAAGACTAAAATGATTGTCTGTACTTTCAACGCACGTACGCTGGCATCAGAAGCATCCATCGAGGACCTGATGGTGCAAGCACAGAAGATCAAGTATGACATCATTGGTCTGACCGAAACGAGGAGACATCAATCACATCACACCATTTTTGACTCTGGAGAAGAATTTTTCCTCGGAACATGTGACAACAGAGGCGTTGGTGGTGTTGGTGTCCTTGTCAACACGAACTTGGCCACGAGCATCGATTCATTCGAATGCCTAACAACCCGAATTGGACGATTGTGCTTTAATAGATGTGGCTCACTGCCTGCAGTTTCTATCTTCGTCGTCTACACACCAACTTCCAACTATGATGAAGAAGAAATTGAGAGGTTCTACATGGAACTGGAGATGTTCTATAAAGAAGACCACACCTACAAGATCATTGTTGGCGATTTTAATGCCAAGATAGATCCAAGAAGGTCACCCGAAGAACTCCACATATGGGTCCTAGCAGTGTAGAATTTGTTTCCTCCCTGAATGCTTCCTAGGAAGTTGCACAAAATCAGTCATGAATAAAAATAAATGACTGTTATGTTTGCAAGAAATCAAATCTTCTGTAACCATGATAGAAGAAATTAAGACTATCAGTATTTGAGTCCGGCACCACCTTCCAACACTAACTCAGCCATTTATTTAGTGGCTTAAGTGCATGTCCTTGGGGATCTTCCTCAGTGGGTCCCCAGGAGCAGCTCAGACCTGGATGTAGGACAGGCTGTCTCCCCCAGTGATCTGCAACACATCCACCATGGTGAAGGCCAATCTACAATGCCTGTAATCAAAGATGTGCTGACCCCTGCAAACACCTGGAAACTATGGGAGGCAACACAGATGGACAGCTGCAGGACATGGGCAGAACTGAAAAGGGGAAAGACACAGATTTTGGAGATCTATGGGAGGAGAGCTGAACTCACACCGAAGGACTACCCTGGACCCAAGGGGTGTAGGAGATGCTCCTCTCCTCTAACCCAAATAGCTCTCCATAGGGTATTCTGCACAATGGCACACTGGGCCATGGAAAGGCTGATGTGCAGGGCTATGTCCCCTGTGCTTCCCATGATGAAGTTGGTGGAACATCTGGAGGCAGTTAGGAAGATGGGAGTCAGCGCTAGAGAGGTTTAGCACATGCTCCCCGCCCAAGAGAGGGATGGTGGGGGTTGGACTCCAGGTGTGAGGCTTGTGATCCCCATCTCCACCTGGGTCTATACTTGTAGGCTGACGGGGGTGGATGAAGCCCTTAATAATGAAAGCTCTGCTTGGGGTCAGGCCACCCTGCAGGCTCACCACATACAAAACAGATTGTAGATTGAGAACAAAAGGTCATCTGTCAATTCTCTGATGCAGGAGCCAAGATTTATTTTCAGAGAAGGATACTCACTCCTCCTCAGAGACCCCCAATTTCCACCAGGTCCCACTACTTCCCAATCTTCTGTGTCCCCTCTATTCTGGTCCTCTCAGGACACCCCGAGCAGAGCTCCTCACCCTCTATCAGTTCCCTTTCACCCAAGCCTCATGCCCCACAGTCTGTCACCCAGTGACTATCTTACCAGGTAAAAGACTGAGGATACTCCCATGGAGTGTTCAGCAAAGAAAATGGAATATACAACAATCAGCAAATGTGTACCACAGAACACTACATTGTGGGCATTGTTGGGATGCTGGGTGAACACAACTAAAGAGCCAATCTCAAGGATCCCCTTATTCTACTCTCTACCCGCATGGTCTATGACCCTCAAACTTACAGGCAGGATACTGGAAAGGGGGACCATTTTTGCAACATACTACAAGAGAAACTGAGAAGACAGCAATCATGAGGGGGGTTTGAGTTCCCTGATTCTCACATCAAGGACACATCCATCTTCCTACATCAGTTACTCCCGAGGTACATCCCCAAATTAGATCCAGAGAATATGATGAGACCTCCATACCAGGACCCCAACCCACCACCCCATGTAATCAATGAAAGGGTGACACTCAATGGCTTATTAATGGAAGTAAAACTGCCCTGACTAGGGACTTCCAGAGAACAAAGTATGAACAATCACTTTCTTAGTTTGTTGGGGGTCACACCTGTGTTGGGGTCTCAGCAGTCAGCCTGAGACCCTGGCCAAATCCCCTGCCCTTAGAAGCAGGAGCAGGCTCTCTTCACAGGGGCCTAAGGCCCTGTGCCAGCACTCCACCCAGAAAGGTGCCCTTGATTGAGGAGATAATGGGATGAAACTTGAAAGTCACCACTTGTCTGAGCTAACATACCCGACCTTGAGAAGCGGGAAACATAAATCATTAATTAACATCTGTAAAGGGCACAGCAAAGTGTTTACGCCAAGAGTTGATAATCAGGTATTTACAGTATCCAAACCACCCTAAATTTTTTTTATATAAATAAAAGCGTGTGAGATCTAATAAAATGAGAGTTGCTTGACCTCCAACTCTCTCCCCTTTGCGTGGTTCTTTCTCGGTGGTGGTGGTGGGGTGGTCGAGGTGCACAGAGGGGCTGGGCAGAGGCTTCTCCCCCTCCCACTCCCTCTCTCATAGGGAGTAATGTAAAAAACTAAAGCTCGCCGAGGGGCGAGCACTCGCGGGCTCTCCGGGCGGCTCTGTCTCACCGCCCGCGTCCGGTGCCCCGGAACCGCTGTGTGTGCTGCCGGTCAAAGGCAGGCGACGGAAGGGAGAAGGCCAGACTGGTTGCTCGATCCGTTTATTTCCTACTCTCTCCCTGCTTCTCTCCCGGCTCTCGGTCTCTCTCAGGATCTTGGGTCTGGCCCCCGTGGATCTGGCTCATGGATCTGGCTCCCAAACCCACTCTTACAGCCTAGTTAAATCTCCACCGCATGAGGGGGTTGGGGCGTACACACATAGGTGTGGTCACCATCAATAGGGTAAGGTCCTTTCCCTTAGGGGACGCTTCTCCTAGGACTTAATTCCCTTTCAGCAGGAGGATCCACCCAAGGGCGGAGTCCCATGAATGTGTTTCTCTTCTCCTCAGCAAGCAAACATATAAGAATTCATAATATTATTTATTTTGTATGGACACAATACGAGATGCATTAAAGCTTATAGAATTGCTCTCCTGGAGCCATCTCAATCTCAGACTACAGTGCTCAGGCCAGATCAGTCTTTCCTATCCCTGGCAGGGTCCCAGTCTCATAATTACTATTGGATCATGACAACATTTGTCTATGATCAAGCTCTTAACTTATAGTTAAGAATTAGGCACTTTGGCCAGGCCCATCTCGATGCCAGGGTAGCATATAACTCACCGCTTGCCCTGGATCCTTCCTGTCCCACGTCGGGGACCCTACTTTGGGGTGCTAGGAACTGAGGGCAACTGAGGCTTAAGTGGAGAAAGCAGATGCCCGGGAGGGAATAATATTCGAGGTTAATTAATTCCCAAGTTATAAAAACATAATATTGTCTTCTTGTGTCTATACAAAACAGACATAGCTTTAAAGTAAATTATTCAAAAGGCACAAGAAGAGGAGAAAGGCAATATTAACTTATATAATATAAATTCAGTATCCTAGGAAGTTCTGACCTTACAAATTAGCAGAGTCAGATTAAGGGAAAGCCGCGGATTAACTCTTTTGGGGAAGAGAGCATGGAGAAGTGATTATAGCTAAACAAAGGGATGGGAGAGATTCGGGAACACCTTGATGGGTGAGACTGGGGTAAGCCTAAACTCCGGGAAAAACCGGGACAAGCTACTTGTGGCAAGCAGGGAGAGGACAAAGTAATGTCATCCTACAGAGTAAGTCCGGTGGCTTGGGGGATCATACTCCAGTTTGCCAGAGTCGACTGGCCAGAACCCTGACACACCTGGACCACAATGGGGATTACTTTAGGCTCCGGTGATGCCTGGGGACCCTTGGTGCTGGGTTTACACCCCGACTTCCTGCATGCAAAGCTTATCTCCTGCCCTCTGAGCCATCTCTGAGTACACCCTAGTCCTTTAGACCAGGGTGTTCTATGGGCTGAGACAGACCTCTGCAGGTAGGTACAGGTCTGTCCATACAGGAGTCCCCAGGAGGAATTCCTGAGGATGACCAGGAGTGACCTCAGAGTTCAAAACAGTCCCAGAAATGTGCTGGGTGTGGCCTCAAGCAGCACCAAAAAGGTCCCAGTATTCCCTTCCCTGCCCTGGCATCCTGCTGTGCCAGGACCTTCAAGCATCCCCTGTCTGCCCCTTCAAGCTGAACCCCATGCTGAGGAGACTCTTCACAGGATAAAACCCCCATCCTCATGTCCCTGCTCACTTCCTCTCTAACATCCATTTTTCTCTCTCTCCTCCATGCAGATCAGAACACCTGGGAGTACTTGGGACCCATCACTACCCTCTCTGCTCCAAGTCTACCTGCTGCCTTCTGTGTGGCTCTAATTCTGATGCTCAGCTTTTCCCTCGCACTCTCTCTTTCTCTTTCTCTCTCTCTCAAGCTCACCTTCTTCCTGGACCACCTTCTTCTCCTGTCTCCTACATTCCTTAGTCCTCTTCCTTTCCTTCTCTTTCTGTTTTCTTTCTTTCCTTCTTCTTTTTTGGTGGGTGGGATAGGGATGGGGAGGGGTGAGCCTCCAATATTGTGTTCAGGCATTTCTGGGACAATTCTCAGGAAATCAACCAATGGAAGGGAAGGAAAGATGGAAGCTAGTCAATGACAGGCTCCTTGCCCTCTGAATGTGAGACAATCACCAATGCAGTCAATGAATTGAAGCTTCAGGTCCCCATCTACTTGCAGCTGGGTGTCATTCTGGAGGGGCATTTGGTCCCGAGTTCATAGGAAGGATGTCCATTTACCAGTACCTGGAGGACAAGGCCAAGGCCATGGAGAGAACAGGGACCTTGGGAAAGTCAAACAGGAAGCAGGGAACAGGGACATTTTCCATGCAGGATCATACTGGGAGGTGACTGAAGCCCAGGAGTCTATAGGTCTAAGGTCTAGTTGAGGTCAAGGGAGCTGGGATGTGTCTGAGCCCCCAAGATGTGCTTTGCATTTTGAAACCCTCACCAATTTCAACAGGGAACCCCAAGATGAGCACCCCCGGATGACAGATGAGAGTAGATGGAGAATGTGGTCTGGAAGGCAGCTTGGGAGAATATCAAAGTGGACCCTATATGGGGTTTTAGTTTAGTTCTTTTTTCTTATTTTCATTTTTGGGGCGGGGCGATCGCCCTTAGTGCTCAGGTGCTGTCTGCAGCCTCACATCCTCATGTGATATCAGGGATTCAAACCAAGGCCACACTATTGCAGTGTCATGCAAGGCCAGTGCCCTGCCTGCTGTGCTGTCTCTCTGGGTCTGAGGTCTAGACCCCGGTAGGTCCATATCGTCTATGAACCTCCTCTAAAAAATGTGGTGGGGGTGAGGAATGAGGGATGGCGGGTGGGTCAGCACTCGAATGCACTTGGGAGTGGCAGGCCCTGGGTTTGAGCTCAGTTCCCACCCCTGAAAGTTACTACCCTTGGGTACAGTTCAACCAGTGGGCAACCTCAAAGAACCAGGGTCACCAAGGGCAAGGAGGAAAAAATACTGTTTAAATAAGTGGGGATGGGGAGCTAGTCCCTCGTTGCAGCTCATGCTGTGTGTAAAGGAGTCTGAAGTTCCAAGAGCCTCTGAACTGCAGGGTTCCCCACCATCAGCAGGAGTGGTGCCTCCAGAACAAAAATATAAATATAAGCCAGAAAAAAGGGTGAGAAAACTAGGGAAAGTGGGCTTGCCAGGCACACAGCTGGCCCGGGTTGACACCCCTACATCACATCTAGTCCCCTGAACACTGTCAGGAATTATCACTGAGGACTTTTTTGAAAATATTTTTATTTTATAAAGTAGTTCACAATATTTGATTACATTTAATATTCAAACACCAATCCCACCATCATTACACATTCCCACCATCATATTTTGGATGTTTCCATCCCAAACCCCAATCCCTGCCCCAAAACAGAAGCCAAATAATATATTTAGTATCTTTGTTATGAGAATCTGCTATAGAAAGCTAGAAAAAAGTATCCTTAAAGGCAAGAATGTTAGGATTGTTGCATTTCACCCAGGGGCCATTAAACCTTTCTATAAGAGATCACTAATGTGTTGTGAAAGCTTGAGCCTTGTGTCTTATATATGTATATATATCATATATTATATATTATATATATGTATCTGTAAAAATGTATATTTCCCTCTAAGATTGGTTGACTCCTACTTTGAACCCTGTCAAATGTGGTGCAGTAATCCTGGAATATGGGTAGAGTATGTGATTTGAAGTATCACACAGCCACAAATGTGGCCACACAGTCCAAGAATAGATGCATTTGTGGGTGATGCTGGGCCAAGAGTGTCGAGAGTGGCCTTGAGAGTGGCAGAGGCTGAGTTGTGGAAGTTTTCAGTTGCCGGGACTGGGTCCCTTGGGATGGTAAGTGGTCTCACCTGCCCCTCTCTGGGGCGCCCCACCCAAGTGAAACAGCCTGGCGAGGTATATGGCGGAATGGTTGTGGCGATGTTATGTTGCTCCCTTCTGGGAGATAAGGACTTGCGATCTAGACAGTGGCCAATGGTGCACTTTTTTTTTGTGGGGGGAGGCCAGGAGTAAGCCCTGAGCAACTCTGGATATGGCCCCAAGCACAAACAACAAAGTTCTATAGAGCAGACTTAAAATTCTACTCAACAAGTAAAATGTTTAAGGTTCACCCTCACCCCGGGATCCAGCAGTCTCCCTACCAAAGGAAAATAACACATCCTTTACACAGCAGTCCTTGCCACTGAGGATGAGTAAGACATTTCTTAGGCCCGGTGGGATTTTGTAAACATGGATTCCCAAATTTGGACTCACAGTCCATCCGGTCACTATGTGCAGCTCTCTGGGAGCTGGAGGAATTCCTCCTCACTGGTTTTTAGATATGATTTCTGCCTTTCACAGGTGGAAGGACCCTGCCTTCTGCTCCTGCTTTTGTTTCTCCTGACCTGAATGATTTCTTCTCTCTCTCTTTTTTTTTTTATTGAATCACCATGTGGAAAGTTACAAAGCTTTCAGGCTTAAGTCTCAGTTACATAATGCTCGAACACTCATCCCTTCACCAGTGCATATATTCCACCACCAAGAACCACAGTAAACCTCCCCCCATACCCCGCCCCCCCAGCCCCCCACCCCGCCTGTGTAGCTGATAAATTTCACTTTACTTTCTCTTTACTTTGATTACATTCAAACAAAAAACTCACTATTATTGTTTGGAGTCCCCCCCCCCCCTGCCAGAGTCGGACCTGCTGGAAAGGAAGCATTTGATAATTTGTTTTCCATTGCTGAGAATGAAGAGATATGAGGTCATGTGGCCACAGTAGCGGACGTGAGGTTCTGGATTTCTGTATTTTAGTGTTTTAGTAACTAAGTCCAGAGGAATTTCTGCCAGAAGTTGCATCATTGCTAGCTCGTACCTCTTTGCTACTTTAGATTCCACATATGAGTGCAATCTTTCTATGTCTGTCTCTTTCTTTCTGACTCATTTCACTCAACATGATACTTTCCATGTTGATCCACTTATATGCAAATTTCATGACTTCATGTTTTCTAACAGCTGCATAGTATTCCATTGTGTAGATGTAAGTAGCAATACCACTCCTGGGAATATACCCCAGAGAGGCAAAAAGGTATAGTAGAAATGACATTTGCATTTCTATGTTCATTGCAGCACTGTTTACAATAGCCATAATCTGGAAAAACCGGAGTGCCCAAAAACATGATTTCTTCTCTTTAAACTCTATGAACAAGGAACAAAATGACAGGCAATGATGACAAGGGAAAATATTTTTATTCACCTAACTGCAAATATTGTTCACATCTGAAAAGAAAAGTAAATTTCAAGAACAAAATTTATCCAATCAGAATAAAAAGTATACCTTGAAATTTTACATGTTATACATATGGTCTATTATTTTTTCCAAACATCATTTCAGGTTGTAAGCTCCATGTGTTTTAAATTTTTCTCACATGTAAGAGATTTTGTGAAAACTTTATCTAATTAAATCTTTTCTCCTTCACTTTCTGTTTCACTGAAACTTAAACCATGATTTTTTTGGGTAATTTCTCCTTAGCTTAAAGAGCTTTTATATTGTTTCATTTTATTCTTTTCACCAGAGGAGGCTTTTTTGTATGTGAAGCTTTCAAAATAAAAATATATTATAAATGCAGCTTCCTTTAAATTCAATTGTTGGGTTAGGAAGCGAACACAGGGACAAGGGGTACATGCCTTGCATGCACAGAACAAAGGGTCAATCCCTGGCATGCTTGACACCCCTCTCTCCCCCAGCACTGCAAGGTGTCTGTGTCCCCAGCAGCACTGTGCCCAAGCATCACTGTATCACCAGGCATTTGGACACTCCCCCACTCCCCCACAACCTACCCTACCACACACACACACACACACACACACACACACACACACACACACACAGAGTCTCCCTCCCTCCTTTCCTCCCTCCCTTCTCCCCTTCCCTCTCTCCTTCCTTCCCTCCCTCCATCCCTTCTTCTCTCTCTGTCTCTCTCTCTATCTCTCCCCCCCCCCCCGCCTCAATGCTTGGGAGCCAACACTGTCTCCCTCCCTCTCACCCATGATAATATAAAAAGATATTTCATTACTGACATTTGCTCAAGAAGTGCCCAGATGAACTGCACGACTTTAGCGCTTCTTAATGTTTTGCTTTTACTTCTTCTAGAAGGTTCTTCAGTTAACTTATCTAACTGAAGTAACAAGTTCTCTTGTCATCTGCTCCTCACTTTGTTGATCAATTCACTTGTCACAGCAGCACTATAAATCCTTTCCCGACCTTGTCTACCTCCTCTGAGCATAATGCTCCCTTGGTTCCCAAACCTTTACTGCAAAGATTCTAAAATGGACAACCTATATTTGCCGTTTCCATTTCCTCACTTCTGATGCATCCCTCAGTCAGAAAAGATGCAATCTATCTTCTTCAGCATACCCTTGAGACACATCCCTCATTGCCAAATCCAGCGATTTCCCCAATCCTCCATGCTTGCCCTCAACCACAATGACTAGCACATGACGTTCTAAGCAGGATAAACGCCAAATCACCTTGATTTTTCCCTTTTTATTCCCTGATTTTTGTTTTGTTTTGTTTTTTGGTCCATACCCAGTGGTGCTGGGGACCAAACCCATGTCTCCTGCACGCAAAGCATACACTTAGCTGATTGAGCTCTCTCTTTCACCCCTAGAGGTATTTTTAAAATACTAATATCAGTGTCCTTTTTGGAATTCTGTATCTTTAAAAACACACCTGTATCTTTAACATTTGCCCCAAGTAGTTATAATGCATAGGAAGGTCGGAAATTACTGTCCTATATAATCTCTGAAATTCTTCTGCCATTAACTCCATCTCTTTATTTTCCTAGTTTTCTCCAGTACGTGAAATCTTTCTCTGAACCTCATTTCCATAAAGCTCTTCCTCTATTTTTCCTGATTGTTATATTTTCTAGCTTTGGCTTTCACACTTTTCCCAATCTACAGAGGGGATAAATTTACTATAGTTTAATGAAAACTGTTCTTAAATCAAATCTCTACCTCGTGAGCTTTACATCTATTATTTCCAAATGTTATGCAGAAATTTATGCCCAGACACAATGAAGTCAAAGTCAATTTGTCTACTGCTAAGAATTAACTTAATAGGTCATTGTCTATATATGTGTTGAAATAATTATAATGATAATTTTAGAGCCTGATGCATTGTTCTCTATACTAACCATTGTTACTTAGGAAAACTGATTTTTGTGTGTTTTGACAATTTTTCCTTTTTTTGTTTCAAAATCTTAAATGATCTCATTTTTCTCTCTTTTTATTTCTTTTGCTTTTGTTCTTGGGCTTCATCTGGCTGTGATCAGGGCTTGCTCCTGCTGGATCATATAGATAGGTGCCAGAGATTGAACCTGGCCGGCCCATGCAAGGCAAGCGTCCTGCCTGCTGTACTATCTCTCCAACTCCTCTTTTTTTTTTTGGTTTTTAACATTTGTTATTGGCCTTTACAGTTTGAGGACTTCTGCAGCTCTGGGAAATGTTCATATTTATTTGGTAATTACCTCTTCAATTTCTCTTTAGAATTCTTTATTTAGTGGGTTGTTTGCTCTTCTGAGCTACTCATTCATTTATCATTTCCTTGACTTTATGGGTTCTCTAATCTTTCTTTTGAAAACTTTTTAGCAATTATGTATTTAGTTTCCTTGAAACATTTTCTTTTCTTATTCATGGATTGACTTGTGCTCTGTGTGTCATCTGTCCCCCTTTGTTCCTCCTCTCTCCCAGTTTTAATAATAACATTTTCTTTTTTTTCCTTGGTTCTTTTGAGGGGGTGGCTCATCTAGAGGTGCCCAGGGGCTAAGATTTACTTAAGATTTACTCCTGGAACAATGCTCAGGGATACTTTTGGTGGTGCACAATAGGTCATTTGGTGCCAGGGATTGAACCTGAAGTTCCATTATCCAAAGCATGTACTCCAACCCTTTGAGCTATCTCCCCAGTCTGTGTTCTTGTTTTCTTTGGATGGATGGTTAGTTGGGAGATCTTGGGCCTCCATAATCTACTCCAGTGGTAACACATTCCAGCTGCATGGGCCTGTTTGTTCAGTTCTTAGTCCCAGAAACGTGGTACTACTTGAGTCTCAATCTGCAGCGTTTTGGGGGCCAGACAGTACCAGGCATTGAACTTGAGTACTAGTGCATGCAAGGTATACATTCTAACACTTTGCAACACCTCTCTAATCCCTGTTCTTGATATAAGAATGTTCTGTCTCAATATCTAGAGGAATGCTATTAAGGATCTTTGAAATGTTGTTTTCCGTTATTAAAATAATCTTTATTTACTGAGGGCTCAGTTTTTTGTTCACCTTGATCTTTATTTAGCTGTAACCTTTCCATTTTGTGTTGGAAAGTAGTTAATGAACTGTTAGATCATGATAACTATTAGATAACTATAGTTAATGAACTGGACTAGAGCGATAGCACATCGGGTAGGGCATTTGCCTTGCACGAGGCCAACCCGGGTTCGATTCCTCCATCCCTCTCAGAGAGCCCAGAAACCTACTGAGAGTATCCCGCCCACATGGCAGAGCCTGGCAAGCTACTCGTGGCGTATTCGATATGCCAAAAACAGTAACAACGAGTCTTACAATAGAGTTGTTACTGGTGCCCACTTGAGCAAATCGATGAATAACGGGACTACAGTGCTACAGTGCATATTCTGTGAGCAAAATGGTGTCACTGGGACTTTCCCCAAGTCCTGCCATATCTATTAAAAAACTTAGATGCAACCCTGAGGGATAGTCTCCTTGTCTACTAGCCCTGGATTCAGCAGACCTAATGATAAAAGAGTATAAAATTGGGCTCTTGGACAACTTCTGAAAATATAGTAAGACTATAACTCTGGAGAGGTAAGGGTCAGATATGTGTTATAAAAATAGATTATTTTCCTATTCTACAGATTATTCTAACTTTTTCAGGATTTCATTAGCAGAAGTGTGATTTAAAGATCCAGACGGAGAAGGTACAGCTGGTACACCTTCTCCAGATGGAGCCCCGGCGACAATGGGCAGCAACTAACACGGCTCCAGGATGCGGGACTGGGACAGCTCCGAACCGCGCAGCTGCTAATGCGGCTGCACGACCTTTTCTAAAAGATGAAAACATACAATCTTTTATTGCCATCCAACATGTCTGCCTGCTGGAGGAAAACCTCCAAATAATGATAGTGAGATCCCTGTTGAAAATCGAATGTAGTAAAAGTAAGGAAAGAGTAAAGTGAAAAATGTCTGCCACACAGGCAGAGGGGGAGTGGGAGGGGGGTATGCAGGGGTTTGGTGGTGGATCAAATATGAAAACTTTGTAACTGTATCTCAGTGATTCAATAAAAAATAAAATAAAATAAAAAGATCTCATGCAGGTATCTATGCACTGGATTTGTCCACACCAGTCCCTGTACTACTGCTGGCCTGCAGGTATATGAAAGTCAAAACCCACACATCTACCACTTTTGTTCTAACTATTGCTCTGTGAACGGTAAGCGGAAGAGATGCCAGAGTGCAGATGTCAAAAAGTTGAAGAACTCTGGTCTAGTTGACATCAGGAAGAACAATCAGCACATGGAGTCTTTCCCCTCCTGGATTAGCCCCAACAACTACTGCGTGTGTCACAAAGGAAAAACAATTTGTCTCCTAGTATTCTAGTGCTTGTACCATTTGTATGTAATTTTCCCCCAATATGTTGTTATAAATTTGGTTGTTGTTTCTTTAGGCACAATTGCTGGTGCTCAGGGGTCACTCTTGCTTTGTTTTCAGGAGGGTCATACTCGACAATATTTGTAGGACCATATGGTTCTAGAAATTGAACTCGGGTCTCCCAGCTATAAAGCAAATTGTCCAATCTGTTGAGTTCTCTCTCTGGCCCTCTTACAAATGTGTTTAGACTGAGGAAAAGATTGTTCGGTGAGGGACTAGGATACAGTACAGTGATTAAAGTATCTGGTAGGCACCTGACCCAGGATAGGTTATGATATCAAATGGCTTCCTGACATTGCTAGGGTAACCCCAAATCCACTGAGCTCTGTGGGAGTGGTCTGGAAAATCACCGGCACTAGTCCCAAAGGTCATTGCATCCTTGGGCCTTCCATTGAACTGCCAGCCTTGTTGGTCAAGAATCACTGGTGGGAATCCCTTAAGAAAGTTGTTAGCCTTAACAACTTTCTGGCATCTCATTCACTGGTCACAGTATTTGTGCTTCTTCCTTTGTGGGAAGATTCAAGACCAGTCACTTGGCCCAATCTTTGATGTGCTGGGCAGGTCAATGTGAGCTCCAACAGAGCAGGGAACTGCGTGACCAGGGAAGAGGATACCCCATGACCCAGAGAGTCCCTGCACACATGCAAATGCTGAAAATGCTTGTTGTTCCCCTCTGTGTTGTTGTGAGGGACAGAGCTGTGCAGGCACCCAAGAGAGGACACAGCAGGGCTTGCACTTAGGACATGTACCGTGCCCTGAGCTACCAAGTGGCGTCCTAGATGTGTGAGAGCTGAGCTCATCCTGTAAGCTTTTAAAATGTTGTGTATTAACGAATCTCGAACCTGAACAACTTGCTGCAGAGATGGCTCTGGACTTTGCAATAGACCATTTTCGCTGGACCACTCCAGTTGGGGGTAGGTTCCATCCCTCCGCCTGCCCTCGAGGAATCCCAGCAACCACCATCTTCTAGAATTCAGCGAAAAGCTCCAGGTACGGTTGGCAGTGGCAGGAAATGCCAGGCCTCACGGGACAGGGGAGGAATCAGCCCTTCTCCTTCCCCCCACCATGGGACTCTGAGATGACGCTCACATATGGCCACCATCTACTTAAGCTTCCACATGGCCATGATCCAGAGACAAACAAATGAATCTCGGACCCAAACAACTTGCTGCAGTGATCTATCCAGACCCTAATTATTAAAATTTTAGAATTCCTAGAGCATGTGGCTGCTCTTGCAACCACGCAACATTATATTGTATCCATAACAAGCAATACAAAACACATTGTCTAGCACTGCATTTTTGGCAGGTATGAGTGGTGGTGGGACTGGGCTCAAACATCAAAGGCAGCCAAAGGAGAGAGAGAGACTATTGTGCAAATTGTCTGCCACACAGGCAGAGAGAGGTAGGTGTGGAATGGGGCGTAGGTGGGGATACTGGAGACTTTGATGGTGGAAAACATGCACTGGTGAAGGGATAGGTGTTTGATAATTGTATGATCGAAGCTCAAACATGAAAACTCTGTTATTGTACCTCACAGTAAATCAATAAAAGGGAGGGGATGTTGTATATTGACACAGAGATGCTCCAAACTCATGACTTTATTTTGTTTGTGCCAAACTACCTTTACAGAGGAAAAAGATCAAGCAGACTGGATTTGAAAGAGGTTAACAGACAATTTCAGAGATTTAGAGGAGTGGCTTAGGGGGGTCTTTGTGGGTTTTTCAGGGTTCTGGCAACTAGTGAAGCTCAGATCTGGACATAGGAAAGGATGACATCCCCGGAGATCTCCAGTATGTCCACCATGGTAGCCAACACACGATGTTTGTAGTCAAAGATGTGCTGGCCGTTGGCAAATACTTTGAAGTTATGGGTGCTGCCACGGATGGACAGCTGCAGGAGAGGAAGGGGGTGAGACGGGGTGGGACACAAGCTTGGAGGGAAGGGGAAGGAAAGTAGGACTCACATCGAAGAACTTCCCTGGACCAAAGGGATTGTAGGTGATGCTCCTCTCCTCGGGCCCCCATCTGCCCTTCTGTAGACTGTTCCGCACAACGGAGTTCTCATACAGGCGTGGGCTCATGTGTAGGGCTATGTCCCCTGTGGTTCCCACATTGAAGCTTACATAAAAACTGAAAGTCGAGAAAAATGTGGGAGTTAGAAGCTGGGTCACCCAAATACCCAAATGCACGTGCCCCGCCCCCATATGTCTCACATTTTCAATCATTCTAAAGTCCCATTAGAAATATTTTAATTGTTAACTCCTTTTTCTTTATCATTATGATTATTATTTTGTACTGCTGGGGGTCCAGGACCTCACAGCATGGTGAGAGCTCTACCACCCAACTACCTCCCTCGCCCTGGTTTCCCTTCTAAACTATGTTAATTTTCCATGACCATAATTGGGACATCTGTCCACTGGGGCCACTTTAAGGGTGAGGGATTTCTCCAGGTCATCCTCCTGGGTGCGGAGATTCCAGTGGAGCCCAGATTCCACCCTCTACTTGAGTGTTCTCTGTCACCGGGAAGGTTCTTTCACCCCATATATGGAACCTCTTTCACTGGGGGCTCACCTGCATCGCTCAGCCAAGGTATCTGCACGAGGCAACTCTGGAAATTAATCAGTGGGAAGGAAGAAAAGACAGTGAGCTAGCCAATGAGAGAGATCACTCACTATTCTGGAGGCAGGACTGCTGCCAAGAATATTAATGGATTGAAGGGTCATATCCCCAGCCACATGCAGGTGGGTGACTTTCTGGAGGGGGATCCGGTGCTCGAACTCATAGAAAAGATATCCGTTCACCAGCACCTGGAGGGTAAAGGTAATGAAGAACAGAGACATGAGTCCCAGAGAGACCTTGGGAAAGTACAAACATGAAGTAGGGACTGGGGAGCCTTTTAACCCACGGTCAAATCTAAGAGGTTGGCTGGAGACGAGGGTTAGGACCTCAGGAGTCCACAGGTCTAAGATCAACTCAGAAGTCAAGGTCAGTCCACGGGATTTGATTTAGTGATGTCCAGGGTATCAACTGGACATGAAAGAGGAACAGCTCTGAGATGACAAATCAGAGAGGATAGGGAATGTGTCTGAAAGCAAAGATGGAGCACAAGGAACCTGACCCTGGTTTGGACACTGAGGTCTAATTCTAACACAGACTGTGTGGCCCCGATTAATGCCTCCAAACATCCCTGAAAAGGGTGGAGGCAGACACGAGGGCATAAGGTTGGAGTGGGGCTCAGCAGTAGAGCACATGTCTCTCATGTGTGAAACCCTGGGTTGAATCTTGTTCTCCACAGTCCCCCCAAGTCCCTACCAATTCAGGGTGCCTACAAGCTAGGGGCAAGCCCCCAAGTCCCTACATTTCAGGGTATCTAAAAGTGAGGGAAAATCCCCAGATGTCACAGTCACAAAGGGGAAGGAGAGGAAAATAAAAACAAGAAAGAGAAAACTGATTTCACATAACTCCACAGGCTGGAGCTCAAGTTTGTGCTCACGAGTTTCAGGAGGATTTGATCTTCCCCCCAGGATGGTTCCCCCACCTAGCAGTACCAGGTGTGGCCCTCCAGAACAATAAATAAATTCAAGCAATAAAGGAAGTCAGGAATGGAGACAAAGGTCGGCTGAGGGGAAGCACCTGACTCTGACCTTGTAATGCTCCTGCAGGACCATCACCAGCAGCTCGAAGTGCTCCCCTTTTTGATAGGCATCTTCCTTTCCTCCTCCTCCTCGCACCACTGGCCTGACAGCTTTGAATTGAAGACAACCTTGTCCCAGCCGTCCAAGCGGGGGTTGAAGTGGAAGGCGATGTCGGCCCCCGGTTCTGGTCCCAAGGCAAAATTCACTTCGAACCTGGGGGACAGGAGGGTCTGTTCCTCAGATTTTCCCAGTCGTGGTTCCAGTACTGGGGCAGGAGCTCAAAGGAGCCTGATTACTCCCACACGAGCCAGGTGTGGTAGAGTGAGGTGAGAGAAGAGATGTCGACCGGGATCTATTGACCAGGAGATGTGGGACATGATGGCCCAGAGTCCCAGCACGCAGAGAACCATATAGTTGTGTGTACCAACACCCCGAACTCCAACACAAATGCCCCAGGCACTTCTCAATGCCCAAGGGCCAGACTCCGTGCCAACATCCACAGCTCTGACAGCTCAGGCCTCTCTGATCCCTTCACAATGCCCAAGAATATCCCCCGCCCTCAAATCAGAGTACTGCACTCACTGGAGCATCCCCAGTTTCTCCAGAGGGCATCACGCCTCGCCCCCAGACCTTTGTACCAGCCATTTCCCTCTCTCGACGCCCTGATGCCTGCAGCACCCCAGAACCCCATCTTCTTCTTTAGTCCCTGACCAATTTTGTTTCACCTAAGAAGTATTCCGACTCCCTCATAAAGAAACTCCACCATGCCCCCTTTCTTCTCTCTATCTACATACTTCATATTGGTCTCTGTTGCCATATAGCATAGCTTGTATTTCATCCTTTTCTTCCCTTTCTGTGTGTGTGGTCTCCCCCATTGCAAGTGCTACTCAGTGGCAGACTCTCTCCCTTCTTGGCATGGCTCACCTCTTCATGTCCTTGTTGGCCATTCCCTGGATGTAGATGAACATCCCGATGTTCAGGCCACCTGGGATGGATTTGCAGAAGGGCAGCGTCTGCAGTAGAGCTCGGGTTCAGTTGTCATGTGTCCAAAATAGCATTTTTTTCTTCCTGAGGATCCCCCCATTCCTTTTCAAAAGAATGAGGGGCCCCCAAGAGTGAGGGTCAGCATGAAGAATGGGGTTGAGTGTTAGGAACCAAAGGTCAGAGAAAGTAGAAATCAAGTCCCAGGGTTGGTGTAGGGGTGGGTCAGGTCCCTGGATCCCATTACCTCTGTGCTTCAGTCTGGGAGGGACCTGAAGAGTGGGGTCTAGGTGAACCCAGGTCAGGACCCAGGTCTGTATCTCACCGGGTTGTAGCAGGGATGGTAGCCAGGTGCAGGCACGAAAGTCATCTTCAGATGCGGGAATAGCAGTTTGTCTTCTGACAGCTGCAGGAGTGGGAATGTGGCACATGGCAACCAGGGTGACTCTTATATTCTCCTGGGTTTGCTGTTCCCTCTTCCCAGTGAGCCCCACCTCCTGCACCCTGCCACCTGGTTTCCTCCTCCTCCCTGAGATCTTTCTGACACCTCAGCAGACAGAATTCCTTTCCTCCATCTTATCTTTGGAACTTCCTCCTAGTATTACAGAATAAAGCACTGATATTTGGAGGTTGCTTTGTCAGTACCCTTGAAGTAGCCCAAAGCATGACGATCACAACCCTTTAATTGGCAACTACTTGGGGGTTCTTAAAAAATGAGGGACCACAGATACAGAAAATTTGACTTCAAACAGAAAGACTGATAACAAACACACCTAGAAAAGGAGCAGCTTCAAGAGAATCTAAAATTGATGATAAGACTCTGAAACAGGGGACATCAGTGATAGCACAGCTGTAAGGCACTTGCTTTGCATTCGGCCAAATTGAGTTTGATCCCTAGCATCCATTATGGTCCCTGAGGACCAGCAGGAGTGATTTCTGCCCTGAGATCCAGGAGTAACCCCGAGCATAGCTGGTTATAGCTCAAAAACCAACCACTATAATAAATTTAAAAAATTAAAATAATGTGTTTTTGTGGGCTGGAGCGATAGCACAGCGGGTTTGCCTTGCACATGGCCGACCTGAGTTCGATTCCTTCTCCCCTCTCAGAGAGCCCAGCAAGCTACCGAGAGTATCTTACCCACACGGCAGAGCCTGGCAAGCTACCCATGGCATATTCGATATGCCAAGAACAGTAACAAGTCTCACAATGAAGATGTTACTGGTGCCCGCTCGAGCGAATCGCTAGAGCAAATCGATGAATGTGTTTTTGTGAAAATTAGATTCTGGTACTGTTCATCATCTTTATTTTACTGGAATCTATTGGTTTCTCTCCACACTCCCCACTCAGGCAAAAATAAGAAACCATCCAATGTAAATACATATTTTCCAAAATCAAAAAAAGTACAGGAGTCCCCTGCCCTTGGGAGACTGGGTACTCATCTGAGGGGTGAGGAGGATGCTCTGCAGATAGAAACCTGACCATAGAGGTGAGACCAAGGCTTCATAATCTCATGTCATGACACTGAAGCACTCAGCAGTTTGCTACAAGCTTCTGTGCTTTAAAAACTGCTTCGTTCTCCCTTGATGTTTATTCTCTCTCCCTACACATTATTTGTCAATTTGACCATAGACCACACCTTCCAGAAATTTTTGCTGTGTGTGTGTCTGTGTCTGTGTCTGTCTGTGTGTGCGAGAGAGAGAGAGAGAGAGAGAGAGAGAGAGAGAGAGAGACAGAGAGAGAGAGAGACAGAGAGACAGAGACAGAGATAGAGACAGAGATAGATAGAGGGAGAAAGAAGGGGAACACTCTTTTCTCTTCCCTTCTAGTCTCTCCACAACTGACAAATGTAATCTAATTTGTTAAATGTCAGTGACTGTTATGACTCCATCTTTATGGGGACCATGAGTTATAAACTTCCTTGTTCTTTAAGGGCCCTACTTGCTTCACACTTAACAATATGATTCTCTCTCTTTTTTATTTTTCTTTTCTGGTCACACCAGGTGATACTCAGGGGTTACTCCTGGCTCTGCACTCAGGAATCACTCCTGGGGGTTCTCAGGGGACCATATGGGATGCTGAGAATCGAACCCGGGTCGGCCATGTGCAAGGCAAATACCCGCTGTGCTATCGCTCTGGCCCCTGATTCTCTTTTTATTTCAGGAAATCAGGACTGAAGCCAAATTTGGATCTCTCAGCTCAAATCCCAGCCATGTCATTAGGGAATTTCTGACTCTACCTGGAGCTGTTGAGCTGATCTGGCAGAAGCTCTCTAGTCTTTTTACCACCTGTTGCACCCACGAGGAAAGGACTCAGTTGTTTCTGACTTATGGGTGCAGTGTTGATGCAGCCCAACACCCACCTCCGACCTCAAACAAACAAGCAAACTTCCCTGTCATATCCATGAAGCAGTTCCAGACACTTAGCTCTAGTGCAATCACTAGCTGGGTACATCAGGAAAGGAGAGAAGAGAGCATAGGATCCCTTGACTCTTGGGGGCTCTAAACCAAGCAGGAAGGGCCAGAGGATCACTCAAGTCCCTGCCAAGAGGCTCCCTGTACTTCATTCTCTCTTAGCTGAATCTCTGAGGCTGTGATCCTGAGATTGAAAGCAGGGAACCTAACAGTGCACTCGGGAGTCAAGTCTCATCAGATATTAGATAAAAGCTACCCAAACTAGATTGGGACCAAAACATTCTTGGTTTTATTGCACACCTCTTAGAATATATTCAGTACCAGAGAAGAAAGAGCCACAGAGGAAAACTAAAAGCATGAATGGTGAATAAGAAAATAAGAGCATGTGGGGGCTGGAGCGATAGCACAGCGGGTAGGGTGTTTGCCTTGCACACAGCTGACTCCGGTTCGATTCCCAGCATCCCGTATGGTCCCCTGAGCACCGCCAGGGGTAATTCCTGAGTGCAGAGCCAGGAGTGACTCCTGTGCATCACCAGTGTGACCCAAAAAGGAAAAGAAAGAAAGAAAGAAAGAAAGAAAGAAAGAAAGAAAGAAAGAAAGAAAGAAAGAAAGAAAGAAAGAAAGAAAGAAAGAAAGAAAGAAAGAAAGAAAGAAAGAAAGAAAGGAAGGAAGAAAGAAAGAAAGGGAGGGAGGGAGGGAGGGAGGGAGGAGAGAGAGAGAGAGAGAGAGAGAGAGAGAAAGAAAGAAAGAAAGAAAGAAAGAAAGAAAGAAAGAAAGAAAGAAAGAAAGAAAGAAAGAAAGAAAGAAAGAAAGAAAGAAAGAAAGAAAGAAAGAAAGAAAGAAAGAAAGGGGCCAGAGCAATAGCACAGCGGGTAGGGCATTTGCCTTGCACGCGGTTGACCCAGGTTCGATTCCCGGCGTCCCATATGGTCCCCTGAGCACCGCCAGGAGTAATTCCTGAGTGCAGAGCCAGGAGTAACCCCTGTGCAGTGCCGGGTGTGACCCAAAAAGAAAAAAAAAAAGAAAGGAAGGAAGGAAGGAAGGAAGGAAGGAAGGAAGGAAGGAAGGAAGGAAGGAAGGAAGGAAGGAAGGAAGGAAGGAAGGAAGGAAGATAATGAGATTAACACCACAAACAATTTATGGTAGTAACCCTTCTCAGCTCCCTAGGATTTGAGCCATCCTCAGTCCCCTTCTGAGACCAGCCTCTAGGGCACCAACACTCCAACTTATACCCATCACACGATGGACCTCAGCTTCAATATGCTTCCCTTGGAACCAGCCTGGGAACCTCCAAAAGAATTGTCCCATGCCATCCACAACAAAAATGGACAGGGCCAGAGAGAAGTATTGATCACCTTGTCAGCAGTAATGTGGGGACATTTCCTGACCCAGCCCAGGTCTAATAAATTACCTGCATCAAAGAGCCACACATGAAATACAGCCCCTCCTCACTCCAGTTCTCAGTCACCAGATTCTGCTTTGATTTCCTGCTCTGGTGGGTCACAGGGGTTACAGCTGGACATCTCTGCAAGGGAGCCCTGAGTCACTGCAGGAGTTGAAGGAGCCAAGGTAAACTTTTTGATCAATACTGGGCCCACATTGCCTGCCCTTCCTAATTGCTCAAGAAAATTCCTTCCAAACCTTCTCAAAGAGTATTCGCAGGACAGCTCTGTTGCCTAACTCTGTTTTGGAAAATGATATTATTTAAAAACTGGAGACCTGGGGCTGGAGCGGTAGTACAGTGGGTAAGGCCTTGCACATGGAAAACACGGGTTCGATTCCCAGCATCCCATATGGTCCCCTGAGCACCACCAGGAGTAATTCCTGAGTGCAAAGCCAGGAGTAATCCCTGTGCATCGCCGGGTGTGGATCCCCCCCACACAAAAAAAAGAAAAACAACAACCTAGAAACCCACTCAATGGTAAATCCCATCAGACATCTGGTCTCCTCCTAGTCACAGTAGCTGCATCACAAACCATGTCCACAAAGCCCAGGCATTACTCTTTGGTCTGTGAGTTCTCTGGAAGTCTGAAACATTAATATCTCAGGAAAAAGGCCCCTTTGCTAACACTGTCCATATAGAGATGAAAGATCCAGCCAAACTCCATAGTGGGCCACAATACTGCTGGAAACAAGAAGCATGTGGGCCCTGGTTCTATCTCCAAAACTGAATTAGCCCCAGTATGTGACCAGGACTGGCCCACAAGCACCATTTCAGATGTGGCCCTTGAGTTGGGTGCAACCCTCCTCAAAAAGAAAAGTGTGTGTGTGTGTGTGTGTGTGTGTGTGTGCATTAGGGCCAGTGTGATACTCCAAACACATTGAATTCCTACTGTGCTGTAGAAGTTTCCAGTGACTCTTATATTCTCCTGGGTTTGCTGTTCCTTCTTCTCAATAAACCTCCACTTCCTTCCCCCAACCACCTGGCTTCCTTCTCCTCCCTGAGACCTTTCAGGGCACCTTGCAAATAGAATTTCTTTCTTCCCATATTATCTTGGCACTCCCTCTCGGTATTACAGAATAGAGCAATTATATTGGTGGTTATCTTGTAGGGGGCTCTGGTAATGAGCCTCTCGGGAACTTGCTCAGTTACCAGCCCTAAAGTAGCCCAAAGGCTTGAGGATCACAACTGTTTGAGTGACAGCTATTGAGCTGTAGGAAAAGGTATGAAATATGAGACATTGCCCAGATGCAGGAACTTTGGATTCCTACAAAGAAGGCTGAAGACCACTTAAGGGAAGGGCCAGCTTCAAGAGAATATAAAAGTGATAATAGGAATATGAAAAAGGACTCTTTGTGTTGGCTTCCCAGGTAGATCCCCAATCCAGACCACCCTGGAGAGTATGCGAGCAGTGAGAGAGAGTGGATCATGGCATTAGGACTTCAGGGCAGGCATACAAATGTACATTGGAGAGCACTCTTTGTGTTGGCTTCCCAGGTAACAACCCTAAATGACAAAGGTCACAATGGTAAAACAATGCAGAAACCCACCAGGCTTAGTGAGTGAACAAGCTAGCCCAGATGACCCAATGAGTAATAATGAGCTATAATCTCTCTGATAAGGAAGTTAGAATGTAATTGTTAAGGATTCATAAAGAGCTCAAAGAAACCATGGAACAAAACGCCAATAAAGTACAGGAGGACATGAGAGCAGAATTGAGGAAAATGCAAACAAAAATACAAGCAGAAATGACAAACCTGTAAAACAGCATAGGTGAAATAAAAAACTCACTCGAAGGTCTCACCAGCAGAGAAATAGCTGCTGAGGACAGAATCAGTGAGCTCCAAGACTAGGTACAGAGAATCTCCAGACTATAGCAGATGATGGAAAAGAGCCTCAAAATAAACCAACAGATGACAAGAGAAAATTGGGACGATGCCAAGAGGAACAACATAAGAATCATTGGCGTACCAGAGGGGCAAGAAGAAAACTCTAAGAAGAAGCAACAGTCAAACTAGTGTTGCTGATAAGTTCCCAGAGCTGAACAATGCATGCACCCAAATCCGGTGGCCTGAAGGGTACCAGCTAAAAGAAATCCAAACAAGAATACTCCAGAACACATCCTAATCAGAATGACAAAAAACACAGATATAGAATACTGAAAGCAGCAAGATCAAAGATGAAACTCTCTGGGCCTGAAGACAGTGGTGGGATAGTGAACAAACTCAATAAAATGAATGCCTTACCAAGAATATATTACCCAGCCAGACTCTCATTCACATTTGAAGGACAATAAAAAACTTCACAGATAAACAACTCAGACACTTCATAGAAACAAAACCAATGTTACAAGAAGGACTAAATGGGCTACTTTAGGATAAGACAAGTCCCATGAGTACACCAAACTCCTACTTAAAGATGGCACAAATCACCATCACAATAACCTCACTCAATGTCAATGGACTAAATACACCAATCAAGAGACACAGAGTGGCAGGATGGATTAGAATATTCAACCCAACATTTGCTGCCTACAAGAAATACATCTGAATAATCAGAGCAAACACAGGCTCAAAGTCAACAGTTGGAAAATAATTCTCCAAGAAAACAACTCCTCAAAAAAGCCAGAGTGGGGGCTGGAGTGATAGCACAGCGGGTAGGGCGTTTGCCTTGCACGCGGCCGACCCGGGTTCAAATCCCAGCATCCCATATGGTTCCCTGAGCACCGCCAGGGGTGATTCCTGAGTGCATGAGCCAGGAGTGACCCCTGTGCATTGCTGGGTGTGACCCAAAAAGAAAAAAAAAGCCAGAGTGGTCATACTAGTATCAGACTGCATAGACTTCAACCTGAAGATACAATGAAGAGCATTTTTTCATTATCAAGGCATCAGTATGATGTATGGAGGTAGACAGGGAAAGGCCCTCAGCAACAAAATTTAGGTCAACAAAACTTCTGGGAGGAAAATTCTAAGGCTGATCCACCCTGTGGATATGGAAAATGGAGACCTGATAAGACCTTCAGCTGTGGACCCTAAGGAGATTGGACCCCTCCCCAAATCCTCCTCAAACCCTCGAACCTTAATCCAGTTAACTTTAGTGATTCAGCCTCAAGAAGACTCCAGAACGTTCTGTATCAAGACAACCTGAGAAAAGCCTATAAAAGCCACCTTGAACAAAGGAAACATGCATATATGCTGCCCGTGCCCATGTGCTGCTTGTGCTCGTGTGGCCAAGCTCATGTGTCGCCAGAGCTCATGTGTTGCCTGCATCTCCCCTCTCTTGAGATGTGTACTTTCATGCTTTCATGTCTAATGCTGGGATGTGTGTAGGGTTATCTCCACCCTTGGAGAAGCCTGCCTTCTCTCTTGAGCACGTTACTCTCTCTTTCTCATTCTCACTCCTTCCACGCCTTCAAAAACCCTCCAAATAAAATCTGTTTTACTTCACTGCTTGTCTACAGAAATTCTCTCTGCGAGGTGAGACAAGAACCCAGTAACCCTGGGTCCCGGGTGGCAGAGGTGGATTGGGAGAAAGTGACCATCTTTCTCTCTTCCTGACTCAAGTGAGCCACCCATGGGGTCCACCTACATCAGGTACACCAGGAAGAACTCACACTCTTAAATGTATATGCACCAAACAAGGGACCAGCAAAATACTTGAAACAATTGCTAATAGACTTGAAGAGGACACTGATAGCAACACAATAGTAGTTGGAGACTCTAACACAGCTCTGTCACCTCTCAATAGATCAACCAGACTCAAGCTCAGCAAGGAGATACTTTAATTGAGGGAAGAAACAGAAGAGGGAGGGTTAGTAGATATATACAGGACTTTTCATACCCAAAAGGCTCATTCTTCTTCAGTGCATATGAGACATTCTCCAAGATAGACCACCTTCTGGGCCACACAGCATACCTCTATAAAATTAAAAGGATAGCAATTATATTTACTATCCTTTCAGGTCAGAGCCCTCCCCGCCCCAAGGGACCCAGCTCCAGCAGCCAACTCCACTACCCAACCACCGCCATGCTCCAGGCCACTTTCCACATGCTTGGGCCAAGCCTCAAGCATGAGCGAAGTCCCACAGAACCCAGGGAATGCAGAACTTTATGACCTTGGACTCTGGGCTCAATGAGACCCTGGAGCAGAGATCCTCTGCCTGCTTCCCCCAGTCTCCAGACACCCAGAGGTCACACTCATAAGCCACCTACTGCCTCGCCAGGTAATTTCTTCATTGGCTACCCTCCAGAACTCACTGCTGCTCCTCCTGGAAGGGAGCATTTAATTGAGGCTTCCATAACCATACCACTGGACTCCGTGCCAGAGGCTGTTTCCACTCGGGGCGACCCAGAGTGGGGCAGGTGGGAGCCCTCCCCGCCCTAAGGGACCCAGCCCCAGCAGCCGACTTCCACTTCCCAACTGCTGCCACGCTCCAGGACACTTTCCACACACTTGGTCCGAGCCTCACACATGAGTGAACATATTCCTGGACTGCACAGCCGAAAAAGACACTCTCTACCCATTTTCCATAAAATCATAGATGGAAATATATATACATATATATGTGTGTATATGTATATATACATATATATGTATATATATGTATATATACCTCTTGGAGAGCCCGGCAAGCTACTGAGAGTACCCCGCCCACATGGCAGAGCCTGGCAAGCTACCTGTGGCATATTTGATATGCCAAAAACAGTAACAGGAAGAAATGGTTAAATTCTGAATTCCTTTAACCTCCCAAGGCTGATCCAAGAAGACTAGGAATATCTGAATAGATCTATCACCATTGAGGAAATTGAAATAGTAATCAAAGGTCTTTCCAAAAACAAAAACCCAGGCCCAGATGGATTCATTTGTGAATTCTTTCAGACCTTTAAAGAGGACCTATTGCCAATCTTTTTTAAGCGTTTTCAGGAAATTGAAGAAACAGAAGGACTCTCAAACAGTTTTTGAGAGGCAAATATCACCTTTATAATGCAGACAGAGACTCCATAGAAAAAGATAATTTCAGACCCATATTCCTGATGAACATGGATGCAAAGATGCAAAGATCCTCCACAAAATCCTAGCAAATAGAATCCAATGAGATCCTGAGATGCTTAGAGTGAGAGCAGTCGATCTAACAGTGCACTTCAGAAGTCATGTCATATCAGATGTTAGCTACCAAAACTAGATAGGCACCAACAACCCCATTCCCCATTATCTGGATACCGCCTACAAGATATTCAGTACCAGAGAAGAAATAACCACAGGGGAAAACTAAAAATCACGAATGGGGAAAAAGAAAATAAGACCATGAGATAAACAACAGGAATAACTTGTCTCAAGAGCCCTTCTCATTTCCCAGGACTTAAGCCATCCTTATTGAGACCAGTCTAAGGGTACCTGCACCCCAAAATTTACCCATCACATGATGAACTTTAGCTTTAATATGATTCATTTGACACCAGCCTGGGAACATCCAAAAGAACTATCCAGGACCACCTGTCCTTGTCCAAGATGCAGGTGTACATGTTAATGGAGATGGGATTGATCCCCTTGTCAGCAATAGTGTGAAGATATTTCCTAATCACTGCCCAGGTTCCATAAATCACTTGTGTCCTGGCGTCACACAGAAACCACAGCCCCTCTTCACCCCTTTTTGTGTCACTGGATTATGCTTTGGTTTCCTGCTTTGGGCAGGTTACAGGGGTAAGAGATAAACATCTCTGCGAGGGAACCCTGGGACACTCAAGTAGTTGCTGGAGCCAAAGTAAACTTTTTTTGCCAATACTGGGGCCACATTTTCCACCATTCTTAAATTCTCAGGAAAAATGTTTCCAAACCCTCTGGAAGAGTATTCACAGGACATTTCCTGATTGGTCAGCTCACCCTTTATGTAAGCAAATACCTGCTCACTATTTCCTGGTCTAGTTCACTTGCCTAACTCTTTTTTTGCAAGAGATATTATTTAAAAACTGGAAACCCATTCAACACTAAATTCCAGTGAAATATAGCATCTCCTTCTCATCACAGTAGCTGCATCACAAGCCATGTCGACAAAACCCCGGCATTACTCTTTGACCTGAGGAGTTCTCTGGAAGTCTGAGACATTAATACTGCAGGAATAGGCCCCTTTGCCAACACTGTCCATATACAGATACAGGACACAACAGGACTCCAAGACCACAATCCCCTTGGAAACTAGAAGCATGTGGGGCCCTAGTACCTCTAACACCAAATTGTCCCTAGAGCACAATCAGGACTGGCCCACAGGAACCATGCCAGATGTTGCCCTTGAGCTGGATGTCACCCTCCTCAAAATCATTTTATAAACTATATACTATATATACATATATATGTATACATATAAATGTACACACACATATAAATAGGGCCAGAGTAAAGGGTTGAATTCCTACTTTGCTGTGTGAGATCCCAGTTTCTCCACATGGGACTACATTGTACCCCAAGAACTTCCAGGAGTGATGGCCAAGCACAGAGCCAGGAGGAACCTCTGAGCACCATCAGCTGTGTGTGGCCCCAAAATAAAAAATAAGTCATGTGAAATTCAACTTAACCATATTCAAGAATGGAATGAAACATATGCCAATAAACAATGAATATATATAAAATATCAAAAGAGAAGAGGGAAATGAGGCCTATTATAAAAGAAGCTAATCTATGGGCTGGAATACAGCAAGTAGGGCATTTCCCTTCTCGTGGCTGACCCAGGTTTGATCCCCGGCATTCGATATGGTCCCCTAAGCACTGCCAGGAATGATCCGGTAGTGCAGAGCCAGGAGTAAGCACTGAGCACCACTGAGCATGCCCCAAAAGTCTAAATAAATAAAAATAAATAAACAAACAAATAATGCAAATCTAAGTGCATGGATGTGGCTCGCTGTAAAACACTTGCCTTACATGTGTAAAACCATAGATTTGGTCCTTGGCATAACAAAAATAATTAACTTAACCTTTAAAAAAGGAAATCTAAATTTGAGATCTGTATAAATTACAATTTTTGAAATGAAAAATTTCTAAACTTAACAGAATAGGGGGTGGGAGGGCTCAAAGGGATGGTCATATTAATATTAGCATGTACACTGTTGAAGGGATGGGTATTGCAGCAGTGTACGACTGAAACCCAATCATGTGCCCATATAACTAAGCACATGTGGCACCTAAGCACATGTGTTGCCCGAATTTCCTGTCTTGAGATATGTACTTTCGTGCTTTCCTTTCTAATGCTGGAATGTGTGTAGGGGCTCTCTCTGTCCTAGGAAAAGCCTGCATTCTTCCTTGAGCGTCTCTCTCTCTCTCTCTCTCTCTCTCTCTCTCTCTCTCACACACACACACACACACACACACACACACACACATATCTCTGTCTCTCTCCTCCACACCTTCAAAAACCCTCCAAATAAAATCTGTTTCACTTCACTGTTTGTCTACTCCTGAATTTCTTTTCTGCAAGGTGAGACAAGAACCCAGTGACCCTGGGTTCTCCCAGGTGACAGAGGAAGATGGGGAGAAAATGACCATTTTTCTCTTTCCTGCTTCACATAAGCCACTGTGGGGTCCACTGACATCAACAAGGAGACAGTTAATGCTAAGCTTTTCTAACTTGGAGCTAAGTGACTTTGAATAATATTTACTGTCATATTTTCTCAACTTAAGCCTCAGTTGCCCTTATTTCCTAGCACCCCAAAAAGAGGGTCTAAGTGAAGGGACTGGATGGACCCAAAGCAAGCTATAATCTACCCTGACATCGAAAAGAAAAAGACCAAGCGCCATAAAGCTTATAATAAGAGCACGGTTATGGACAAACTTTGTCATAACTCAGAAAGAAATAATTGGATAGATAAGGACCTTTCTGGGGTTAGGAAGGACTAATCTGACCTGAAAACTGTAGTCTGGGATATATATTAGGAGAGCCACCCTTTAAACTTAATAATCTCTTACTGTATCCATACAAAATGACTAAAATGATTATTAAGAAGTAAATTTAAGAAGGCTTTCCCGGGTGCAGAGCAGCAAATTCATTTCAACGTAGATTTTTGCACGAAGTGGAGGTGGTGTTGCTAAACGTCCTGGGACAGCCACTTATCCTTGGCACCAACGCGGCTGCCCCAACTGCAAGCCAGAGACCCTGACACCACGCCAGGTATCAGCCCGGGCCAGGGCTCCTTCCCAGAGCTGCGTTTTTAACCAGACCCCAGGAAAGCCGGTTTTCAGCCCCTTGATCTATGGGGGATGGGAATTGAGGGACACCGCACGCCTACCCTAGCTGAAATGTTCCGCGCATCCTCTGCCATCTCATCCAGGTAACAGACCGGGCCAAGGCTCCTTCCTGGAGCCCTCTCCCTCCATATATTCTCCCCTCCATATCCCACAAGAACCTTAAGTTACCCTCTTAGCTGGAACTTTCACCAGATTAGCTTAACCACCAGAATTTCATTAACCAATATCTCATTAAGCCCGCCTCAATTAATATTGCATTATAAGCAGAATAGTAGCAGTAAGTGTGAAGGGCTGAGCCACACAGGTCACTATGGTAAAGCAATGCAGATCCCCATCAAGCTTACTTGTTGAAGAGGCTAGCCCAAAAGACCCCAACAACAATGAAGTGCTATACAACCTCCCTGATAACGAATTTAGAAGGGAGCTACTGAGGATGCTTAGGGAACTAAAAGAAACAAGGGATAGCAATATCAATAAGATACAAGAGGATTTGAAGGCATAAATGCAGAAAATGCACACAAAATTACAAACAAACGTCAGACCGGAAAAAGCTAGTAGGCTAATTAAAAAACTCAGTGGACAGCCTCAGCAGCAGAGTAACAGCTGCTGAGGACAGAATCAGTGAGCTCGAAGATGAACTCCAGAGACTCTCTAGAAAAGAGCAGAAAATGGACTGACAATCCGGGAACAGATGGCAAGAGAAGATCGTGATGAAACCAAGAGGAGTAATATAAGAATTATTGGAGTCCCAGAGGGACAGGAAGAAAACCCTGATGAAGAAGAAACTGTCAAAGACATCATTGCTACAATGTTCCCAGAGTTGAAGAAAACCTGGGACCACATTCAGGAGACCCAAAGGGTACCAGCTAGAAGAAATCCAAATAGAAATACCCCAAGACACATCCTGATCAAAATAACCAAAACCTTAGATAGAGACAAAATCCTGGAAACAGCAAGATCAAAGAAAGAAATTGCCTATAATGGAGCATCCTTAAGATTCACAGCCGATTTGTCTGATGAAACCCTCACGGCCCAAAAACAGTGGTGGGATATAGTGAAAAAACTCAATGAAATAAATGCCTCACCAAAAATCTTTACCTGGCTAGACTCTCATTCATAACAGATGGAAAAACACACAGTTTCACAGATAAACAACAGCTCAGGAACTTCATAGACTCAAAACCATGGTTACAAGAACAATACTTTCAGACAAGACAGGACCCTCAAATACACCAAATTTCATCAGAAAAATGGGACAAAACCCCAGAACAATAACTCTCTCAATGTTTATGGGTTAAACACACCAGTTAAAAGACATATAGTGGCAGCGTGGATTAGAAAATTGAACCCAACATTCTGCTGCCTGCAAGAAACACATCTCAATAGTCAGAGCAAACACAGGCTCAAAGTCAAAGGCTGGAAAACAATCCTACAGGCGAACAACTCCCATAAAAACGCTGGGGTAGCCATCCTAGTATCAGACCACATTGATTTCAGACTCAAGAAGGTCACAAGAGACAGTGAAGGACATTTCTTTTTTTTTTTTGAAAATAACAATGGTACTTTATTATCATTTTTTAAAGTACTATGAAAGCTAAATTAATGGTTATTAAGATATGAATTTCAAAGGTAAAGTGTTCTTTAACTTTGTCTATGACAACTTTTTTTTGTTTTGTTTTGTTTGTTTTTTTTTACCTTTTTTTATTTTATTTTATTTTTTTATTTTTTTTAATTAATTAATTTATTTTTAATTCGTGAATCACCATGAGGGCACATTTACAGATTTATACACTTTTGTGCTTATGCTTCCCTCATACAAAGTTCGGGAACCCATCCCTTCACCAGTGCCCATTCTCCACCACCAGTAAACCCAGCATCCCTCCCACCCTTCCCGATCCCATCTCCCCCCACCCCGCCCTGCCACTGTGGCAGGGCATTCCCTTCTGTTCTCTCTCTCTAATTAGCTGTTGTGGTTTGCAATAAAGGTGTTGAGTGGCCACTGTGCTCAGTCTCTAGCCCTCATTCAGCCCGCAACTCCCTTCCCCCACATGGCCTTCGACTACATTATAGTTGGTGATCCCTTCTCTGAGTTGCCCTTTCCCCAGAATGTGAGGCCAGCCTCCAAGCCATGGAGTCAACCTCCTAGTACTTATTTCTACAATTCTTGGGTGTTAGTCTCCCACTCTGTTATTCTATATACCCTAGATGAGTGCAATCATTCTATGTCTGTCTCTCTCTTTCTGACTCATTTCACTCAGCATGAAACTTTTCATGCCCATCCACTTACATCACTAATCATCAGAGAGATGCAGATCAAAACAACCACGAGATACCACCTCACACCACAGAGACTAGCACACATCCAAAAGAACAAAAGCAACCGCTGTTGGAGAGGATGTGGGGAGAAAGGGACCCTTCTACACTGCTGGTGGGAATGCCGACTGGTTCAGCCCTTCTGGAAAACAATATGGACGACTCTCAAAAAATTAGAGGTTGAGCTCCCATTTGACCCAGCAATTCCACTGCTGGGAATATATCCCAGAGAGGCAAAAAAATATAGTCGAAATGACATCTGCACTTATATGTTCATCGCAGCACTATTTACAATAGCCAGAATCTGGAAAAAACCCGAATGCCCTAGAACGGATGACTGGTTGAGGAAACTTTGGTAAATCTATACAATGGAATACTATGCAGCTGTCAGAAAAAAGGAGACAGTGAAGGTCATTTCTTATTGCTAAAGGGATTTGTACAACAGGAAGAACAATACTAAATATATATGCACCTAATGAGGGACCAGCAAAGTACTTAAAACAACTACTCATAGATTTGAAGAAAGACATCAATAGCAACACAATACTAGTGGGAGACTTCAACACCACTTTATCACCTCTTGATAGATCAACCAGACTCAAGCTGAGCTAGGACATACTGCATCTGAGGGAAGAAGTGGAAGAAAGGGACTTAGTAGATATATACAAGACACTTCATCCTCAAAAAGCTGAATATACATTCTTCTCAAGTGTGCATGGAACATTCTCCAAGATAGACCACATGCTGAGCCACAAAACATACCTCCATAAAATTAAGAAGATAGAGATTGTATCAACGATCTTCTCAGACCACAATGCGCTGAAATTAGAAATAAATCACACGCACAAACAGAAAACTAAATCAAACACCTGGAAATTAAACAGCTCTCTATTAGACAATGAGTGTCTTAGAAAGGAAATCAAAGAGGAAATCAAAAGATTCCTGGAAACGAATGAAAATGAGGACACGAGTTACCAAAACTAATGGGACACAGCAAAAGCTGTGTTAAGAGAAAAGTTTATACCTCTACAAGCATTCCTCGGGAAGGAGGAGCGAGCCCACATAAGCAACCTAACCTCAAAGCCTAAGAGCTTGGAGAATGACCAACAAAAGGAGCTAACAGGAGGAAGGAAATTATAAAACTCAGAGCAGAAATTAATGAGATGGAAACCCAAAAAACAATTCGAAAGATCAATGAAACAAAGAGCTGGTTCTTTGAGAAGAACCAAGATCGATGAACCTCTAGCAAGACTCACAAAAAAAGGGAGAGAGAAAACCCTAATAAACTGAATCAGAAATGAAAAGGGGGACATTACAACAGAAGTTACAAAAATTCAAAGGATTCTCAGAGATTACTTTGAGAATCTTTATGCCATGAAACATGAAAACCTCGAGGAAATGGATACAGTCCTAGACTCCTATAGCCTCCCAAGACTGAACAAGAAGACCTGGAATACATGAACAGACCTATTCTTGAGAAAAGACCTTGAACCTATTGATGGTTCAAGGAAATTGAAACAGTAATAAAAAGTCTCCCCAACTACAAAAGTCCTGGCCCAGATGAATTCACTAGTGAATTCTTCCAAACCTTTAAAGAAGACTTACTCCCAATCCTCTTTAAGCTTTTCCAGGAAATTGAAGTATCAAAAACACTTCCAAACAGTTTCTATGAAGCAAATATCACCCTGATACCAAAAGCAGACAAAGATACCACAAAGAGAATTACAGACCGATATTCCTGATGAACACAGATGCAAAGATCCTCAACAAAATATTGGCAAATAGAATCCAACAACTCATCAAAAAGATCATAAACCATGACCAAGTAGGATTCATCTCAGGGATGCAAGGACGTTTTAACATTCGCAAGTCAATCAACATAATTTATCATATCAATAAAAGAAATAATAAAAACCATCTGATTATATCAATAGATGCAGAGAAAGCATTTGACAAGATTCAGCACCTATCTATGATGAAAATTCTTAAGCAAATTGGGCATCAAAGGAACTTTCCTTAATATAGTCAAAGCCATCTACCAAAAGCCCACGGCAAGTATCATTCTCAATGGGGAAAAACTGAAAGCCTTCCCTCTAAGATTGGGCACAAGGCAAGGTTGCCCACTTTCACCACTCCTATTCAATATAGTACTGGAAGTCCTGGCCATAGCAGTTAGACAAGAAAAGGATATCAAGGGCATACAGATAGGAAAGGAAGAAGTCAAGTTATTACTATTTGCAGATGATATGATACTATACTTGGAAAACCCTAAAGACTCTATAGAAAAGCTCCTAGAAACAATAAGTCCATATAGTAAAGTGGCAGGCTACAAAATCAACACCCAAAAGTCCATGGCTTTCTTATATACAAATAAAAGAGAAGAAAGAAACATTAAAAAAAAAACAATCCCATTCACAATAGTACCTCAGAAAATCAAGTACGTTGGAATCAGCTTAACCAAAGAGGTGAAAAATCTATACAAAGAAAATTACAAAACACTACTTCAAGAAATAAGGGAGGACACTAGGAAATGGAGACACATCCCCTGCTCATGGATAGGGGGAATTAACATGATCAAAATGGCAATACTGCTCAAAGCACTATACAAATTTAATGCCATCCCTATCAGGATACCCACAACATTTTTCAAAGAAATAGACAAAACATTCCTGAAATTTATATGGAACAATAAATGTAGTGGGATTGCTTGGAGCACATAGACTAGAGACTAGAGACCAGCGTGGGACAATGAACTTTGTATGACCTGCACTGGGGGCTTGGGAGAGTCCTGTGCAGAGGGCCTCTTGAAAGAGGGGCCTTGAAGGTAAAACCTACCAGCAAGATAAGCAGGACACATCCTGCACGTACATACTTCTCGTGCTCTAAGTAACCTTGGGAATAATTTGACTTGGTATTTTTAATGAGAACATCTTGAGACAAACACAAAATATGTCTAACCCATGAGAACATCTTTGGACTTGGCTACGTGCCTGGGCCAAGGTATGTAAATAATATAAAACTGCTTGCTTGAGAATAAACGGGGCCTTCAGCCTCGATAGCTGCTGGTCAACACATCATCTCTGAGTCGGTGGTCTTCATTCCGGAGCTGGTCTCCGGCAGCTGGCGCCCCGAACAGGGACCCCCGAGACCCCCGGGGAAGATTTGAAGAAAAAAGAAGTAAGCGCTCGGTAAGTGGGCGCGGGGGAAAAAAAAAAAGAGAAAAAAAAAAAGAAGTAAGCGCTCGGTAAAGTGGGCGCAGAGAAAAAAAAGAAGTAAGCGCTCGGTAAAGTGGGCGCGGAGAAAAAAGAAAAAAAAAAGAAGTAAGCGCTCGGTAAAGTGGGCGCGGAGAAAAAAAAAAGAGTAAGCGCTCGGTAAAGTGGGCGCGGAGAAAAAAAAAAAGAAGTAAGCGCTCGGTAAAGTGGGCTCGGAGAAAAAAAAGAAGTAAGCGCTCGGTACAGTGGGCGCGGAGAAAAGAAAAGAAGTAAGCGCTCGGTACAGTGGGCGCGGAGAAAAAAAAAAAGAGAAGTAAGCGCTCGGTAAAGTGGGCGCGGAGAAAAAAAAAAGAAGTAAGCGCTCGGTAAAGTGGGCGCGGGGAAAAAAAAAAAAGAGAAGTAAGCGCTCGGTAAAGTGGGCGCGGGGAAAAAAAAAAAGAGAAGTAAGCGCTCGGTAAAGTGGGCGCGGGGAAAAAAAGAAAAAAAAAAGAGGAAAGAATGGGGCAAGCTTCAAGCAGCAGTCTTTTTATTCAAGTATTGAGAGCGTCCATGGAGGCGCGGGGAGTTACTGTCGGGCAGGGACAGTTAACCAGATTTATAAAATTTGTAAGAGAAATATGCCCTTGGTTCCCAGAAGACGGGACTATTAATATTGAGATCTGGAAAAAGGTCGGAGATCGGATTAGAGATCATTACAGGGCTAATGGCCCAGAGAAAACGCCAGTGGATGCGTTTAGTCTTTGGATTTTAGTAAGAGATTGTTTAGTGACTGATAGTGAAGCAGAAAAGTGGAGGCTATTATGCCGTGACGGATCTCGTAATAGCCTTCGGAGAATAAAATCTGACACTCAGATTGATAAAAACTTAGAGCAGAATGCTACTGCAGAACTTCATATTTATGACACCTCTGAGCAAGGATGTGAGGAGAGTAATAAACCTGTAATCCAGAAACTTTACCCTGCTTTACCTGAGGAAGTGAGTGAGGAAGAATGGCAACAATTCAATGACCAAGTAGAAAGTTGTAATGGGGAAATTATTGGAGCAGCTCAAACTATTTCGTTACTGACTCAGCTCAGGAACGAAATTCAGAATATTGCTGAAGCTGTACGAAGATTGCAGGAACCCTTGCAAGGGAATCCTGATTTTGAGAGAGCTTTTCAAAGAACCTTTCCACCTCTTAATGATGAGGAGGAGTTTCCTCCTACTCCCCCAGGAACTTTCCCTGAGCCATACAATTCTGAGCAAAAAGGGGGACCCCCTGAAACAAGAAACAATAAAACCATTGTAGAACCTCTCTCGAAGGTTCTTCCTTCTGCCCCTCCATTTTCAGACCCGATAAAAATTCTGGCTCCTAAAAAGGAGATGGGACCCATTGTCTCATGTGGTGCCCCAAAGTTACAGAAACTTGCAGGCGCCATTCAGCAAGCCGTCTCTCTACCTATGTCTGTGCCTAAAAGAACAGGCATGGATGAAATAATGTCTCCGTTACAATTGACATTACGTGAGGCCAGGCAAGCCGGAGAAACTTTAGACGGTTTTGAAGAAGCCAGACTGGCTTTCCCTGTAACTGAAGTGAATGGCCACAGACAATATCATGTGTTACCCTTTAAACAATTGAAAGAATTAAAAAGTGCCTGTGCTCAGTACGGACCAAACGCTCCTTTTACTGAGACAATTCTTTTCATGATTGCCCAAGAGGCTCTCCCACCTTATGATTGGAAAACTATTGCAAAATCTGTTTTAAATGGAGGGGATTTTTTAGCATGGAAGTCAGAATATGCTGACTTGGCTACCCGGCAAGCAACTATAAATCAGAGAAATCAGATTGGAATTGACTTTGATATGCTTACGGGAACAGGAGCCTACCTGACTCCCGACACTCAACTAAATTTTCCCGTCCAGTACTATGAACAGGTACGAGATATTGCAATGGGGGCGTGGAGAAAACTCCCTAAAGGAAAGGGCTCTCAACGTACGGCAGAGTTGTCAAAAATCAGACAGGGGCCAGATGAGCCATTCGCAGATTTTTGCTCTCGTTTAGTCCAGGCCGCTTCTAGAATGATAGAGGATGAAACTGCTGCACAAATTATAGTAAAGCAGTTAGCTTTTGAAAATGCTAACACAGCATGCCAGGCTGCTATTAGGCCATGGAAAAACCAGTCAAATCTCAGTGATATGATCAGGTTGTATGCAGATATAGGCAGTAGCTACATACAAGGCATGAGTTTTGCTGCTGCTATGAAAGGAGTGCCTCTGGTTAATATCGCGCAAAACCAATTCGGTCTCGGCTTAGGACGGAGAGCTATTGGTCCTCCAGGAAGTTGCTTCGGTTGTGGTAGAGCAGGACACCAAATAAAAAATTGCCCTCAGAGACAGCAACGGCAAGGACAGACGTCCCCCGGAAATCCTCCGGGGAACGGCGCTCCTGGGTTATGCCCTCGGTGTAAGAAAGGGAATCATTGGGCTAGTGTGTGCCATTCAAAAACTGATATTAATGGAAGGGCTCTGCAATCGGGAAACTTTTTTCGGGGCCCTCCCCGGGCCCCGAAACAAACAATAGGGGCAGTTCAACAAATGAGTGCAAACGAGAGCAATCCTCAAGAAATGTGCAGTCTCTTTGGAGAGCCACCCCAGGTAGTGCAGGCCTTGACCTCTCAGTGGCCAGCGATGTAATTCTCACCCCTGAAATGGGAAGGCAACTCCTTTCTACAGGAGTTGTTGGACCCCTTCCAGAAAAAATGTGGGGTCTATTGTTAGGAAGAAGTGGAATGACGATGAAAGGTCTTACTGTCCTGCCTGGTGTTATAGATCAAGATTTCACAGGAGAAATAAAAATTATGGCAGAAACTACACAGAGGGTATTATCTATCCCCGCAGGCACCCGAGTGGCCCAGTTAATTCTGATTCCTCTCTGCACCTCTACTGCGGCAATGCCTGAAGAGAGAGAGAATCGCGGTTTTGGATCTTCAGACACTTATTGGGTGCATTGGATGCAAGCCATTAGGGCTTCCCGACCTATGCGGGCCTTAACAATTGAAGGGAAATCATTTACTGGCTTAATGGATACAGGAGCTGACGTCTCAGTAATATCTAAGAGATTTTGGCCTAGTACATGGCCTGTGGTCCCTAGTTACACCTCCTTGCAAGGAATTGGGCAAACAACTGCCCCTCTACAAAGCACTGTAGTTTTAAAGTGGGTTGACAGCTCGGGAAAGACAGGACACTTTCAGCCCTACGTCGTAGAAAATTTACCAGTAAATCTATGGGGAAGAGACGTACTGGCTGGAATGGATTTAGTGATAGGTCACCGAGAGGATTTCCAGAGTCCCCCGAATGATAGCCATCCTCCTGAAACTTTGCAATCTTTTTAATGGGGCCTGCGTTCCTTCCTGCCCCGCACCTCCCACACGCAGACAAAATACATTGGAAAACTGATGATCCTGTGTGGGTGGAACAATGGCCCTTAACCAAAGAAAAATTAACAGCTGCCCAACAGCTGGTGCAGGAACAGCTTCAAGCTGGGCATATAGAGGAGACAACCTCTCCCTGGAACTCCCCGATCTTTGTTATAAAAAAGAAATCAGGGAAATGGCGCTTATTACAAGACCTTCGCAAAGTTAATGAAGCCATGTTTCCCATGGGCCCCTTACAACCGGGCCTTCCTCAGCCTTTTGCTATTCCAAAAGATTATCACCTTCTAGTTATTGATTTAAAAGATTGCTTTTATACTATTCCCTTACACCCTAAGGATAAAGAAAAATTTGCCTTTACTCTACCCACTCCAAATCTGCAAGAACCTAGTAAACGATATCACTGGAAAGTCCTACCGCAAGGAATGGCTAATAGCCCCACCTTGTGTCAAAAATATGTATCACAAGCCTTACAACGGACAAGGAAAACATACCCGTCCGCCTATATCATCCACTATATGGATGACATTTTAATAGCCCATGCCCAAGAAAATCTGGTTAACAAAATCTTTACCTTTATGCATAAAGAATTAAGGACTTTTGGATTAGTAGTAGCCCCAGACAAAATTCAAAAGCATTTTCCCTACTCCTATTTAGGATACATTTTAAATAAGGGCAGTTTCTCCCCTCAAAAATTAAAAATAGATACCACCGCTGTACGTACTCTAAATGATCTCCAAAAATTAACTGGCAATATTGCTTGGATCCGACCCTCACTTCCTGTTACTACAGATCAATTGATGCCCCTATATGAACTTCTGAAAGGAGCCACTAAACCTACAGAAAAAATTACCCTAACCAAAGAGGCTTTAGATAGTTTGAAAAGGGTTAATGAGGTATTAAGTAACAGTGTTTTGCAATATTGCGACTATAATTTGCCTGTATATTATTTAGTTCTAGCCTCCCCAAAGGTCCCCACCGGTATAATTTATCAAAAGGGAGTGCTACATTGGCATCATGGCTCCACTAATCCCAAGAAAAATTTACAGCCTTACTTTAACCTAGTCTCCTTATGTATCAAAGCTGGCAGAAAATTGTGCCGTCTTTATTTAGGCAAAGACCCTGACATTATAGTGCTTCCTTATACTGCCCAGCAAACTGATTGGCTGTGGACGTTTTCTGATGAATTTGCTATGTCTTTAGCCACCTTTGCAGGAAAAATAGAACACCACCTGCCAGCTGATAAAATAGTACAATTTATGGCAAAAACCCCTCACATTTTTTACAAGATTACTTCCCTATCCCCCCTTCCTGACGCCTTGTGCGTTTTTACTGATGGTTCCTCTAATGGAATGGCAGCTCTAACAGCTAGAGGGAAAACTCAACGATGGAATACTTCTTATACTTCAGCTCAGCAAACTGAACTTTTTGCCGTGTTGCAAGCCTTTTCACAGTTTTCTGAACCTATTAATATTTACTCAGATTCTCTTTATGTTGTACAAGCCTTACGTAATCTTGAAATAGTTCCTCTCCTGAAAGGCGCTCAGAAGAATATTCTTTCTTTATTTTCTCAGCTTCAACAATGCATATGGAATAGAAATGAACTTTTCTTTATTGAGCATATTCACAGTCACACCAACCTTCCGGGTTATTTACATACTCAAAATCAACTTACTGATGATGCTACCCGACTAATATCTCTTGTCACTACGCCAGTAAAGGCTGCGGCCCAATCTCATGAATTATTTCATCAATCTGCTCGCACATTACGAATACAATTTGGTATTACTAAAGAACAAGCCCGTGCTATTGTTAAAGCATGTACTGCCTGCCCTCAGACTCACCCCCTCCCTCCTTTGGGAGTCAATCCTCGTGGCTTACAACCTAATGACCTTTGGCAAATGGATGTCACACATGAGCCTTCTTTTGGCCGTTTAAAATATGTTCATGTTGCAGTTGACACGTTTTCAGGCTATGTCTGGGCAGCACCCCTGCCTGGGGAAAATGTAACACAAGTACAAAAATTTTTATTCCAATGTTTTTCTGTTATGGGCTATCCAAAGCATTTAAAAACTGATAATGCTCCTGCTTATACATCTACAGCCATGAAAAAATTCTGTGCTACTTTTTCTATCCAACATAGTTTTGGAATTCCATATAATCCTCAAGGACAAGGCATAGTAGAACGTGCTAACCGTACTATTAAACAGTATCTTTATAAAATAAAAAAGGGGGGAATAGGAATACTGAATAAATCCCCTCAAACTATTATATCTCATATACTCTTTATAATTAACTTCTTAATTTTTTCGGATGATCAATCCACTGCTGCTCAATGCCTATGGCAAGTACATAAAACAAAACAAACACATCCTTTAGTTTTATGGAAGGATGTAATCACTGGAACTTGGAAGGGCCCCGATCCCATTCTTATGTGGGGAAGAGGGTATGCTTGTGTTTTTCCAACAGACGCTGACTCTCCTATCTGGATCCCAGAACACCTCATCCGACATGCCGAGAACACCCAACGCCAAACTACGGCGTCGCATGGAGAGAATGAAATTGAATACCCACCAGAATGAAGAACTACGTCTGCAATGCGCCTTCTTGCTACTGCAAGTTGTAGCTTGGTGGTGGCTGATTTCCTGCCCTCGGATGGCCCGAGCTGAATTGCACTGGGCCTATCTTCCAAATCCACCCTTTTTGCATCCTCATACTTGGGGAGATTCAGATGTGCCGGTTTATGTAAATAACACCTGGGTTTTGGGATTTCCTTCCAGCACGCATATAATTCCAAAACAAGAAAATTATTCTTTTGCAGGTCTTAGCAGCCATAAGCCCCTATGTTTTTCCTTTGCTTCTTCTCCTTATTGCATACAGGTTCGTCGCATATATAATACTGATGATCACCCCACCACACCTGGTATTCATTGGGTAATGCAATATGCCTATCCGTATTTTAATTGCTCTCACCGTGGAATGCAAGGACATGTTTTACAAAATGTTAAGCTATGTGGACAAATTAACCATAACCCTAGCAAACCTGAATGGAGAAGTTGCCGAGGGAATTTCTCCGTCTGCAACACCGCTTGGGAAGTTTGTGACTGGGCACCATTCAATGACAGGTGTGAGTGAACCTGTAAACCTGGTTGGAGGAATATGGACTGGAAATAATAAGACTTTTCAAACATCCCTCTGGAAGCTTGTTGCATGTATGTCTCTTGTGACATTAGGACGTGCTGGTATCACCTCAGATGTAGAAGGACAGTATAACAGTACCAATGTAACTGTTCAAGCTTGTGTGCCCGAGCCATATGCCTTGATTATAGGAAATCTTACTGTTAGTATTTTAGATTCAGTATACAATGTATCCTGTTTTAGCTGTACCTTGACTAACTGTATTAGAGGAATTTCTCCTCACTCTACTATGTTAATTGTTAAACAACCCTCCTTTGTGTTATTACCTGTTAATCTGTCTGTTCCCTGGTATTCTGAGAAAGGAGCTATGCTTTTTGCATCTACTTTACAAGAATTAACTCGATCTAAGCGCTTTTTAGGTATGGTGATTACAGGAGTAGTGGCTTTGGTTACTATGATAGCTAGCACCACAGCGGCTTCCGTGGCTTTAGTGTCAGGCGTGCAAACTGCTGAATATGTGAATAATTTAGCTAGAAATGTTTCGCTTGCTTTTACCACCCAAGAAGATTGGGATTCTAAAGTGGAGCAACGTCTGAATGCTCTTTATGACACTGTCAATATACTAGGTGATGAACTTTTGCAACTAGAGACTCATACAAAATTAAGGTGCCATTATCAGTTTCCTTCAATTTGTATTACTTCTACAATTTATAATGACACTCTTTTTCCATGGCACAAGATAAAAAATCATCTATATGGTATTTGGCATGATACTAATACTTCATTAGATCTACTTTCCTTGCATCAAATGATAAAAAGTATTCAAGATGCCCCATCCTTAGATGAAACATTTATCCAAGAAGCTCAGGCGTTTGTACAAGCGCTTAAACAACAATTTCCCCCATTTTCTCATTGGCTGTATTCTCTTATCGGTATTGCTTCTGCTGTTTTGATCTTGATTGTATTCATCGATGTTAGTTGTGTTTGTCTCCGGGTGCTTCTAACTATGGCCAAAACTTCAGCAAAAAGAATTCAGAAACTGCAATTAGAAAATGAGGCGCGTTCCTTATAAAATAAAAAAGGGGGGACTGTAGTGGGATTGCTTGGAGCACATAGACTAGAGACTAGAGATCAGCGTGGGACAATGAACTTTGTATGACCTGCACTGGGGGCTTGGGAGAGTCCTGTGCAGAGGGCCTCTTGAAAGAGGGGCCTTGAAGGTAAAACCTACCAGCAAGATAAGCAGGACACATCCTGCACGTACATACTTCTCGTGCTCTAAGTAACCTTGGGAATAATTTGACTTGGTATTTTTAATGAGAACATCTTGAGACAAACACAAAATATGTCTAACCCATGAGAACATCTTTGGACTTGGCTACGTGCCTGGGCCAAGGTATGCAAATAATATAAAACTGCTTGCTTGAGAATAAACGGGGCCTTCAGCCTCGATAGCTGCTGGTCAACACATCATCTCTGAGTCAGTGATCTTCATTCCGGAGCTGGTCTCCGGCAAATAAACCCCCATGAATAGCTAAAGCAATCCTTGGAAAAAAGAAGATGGGTGGCATCACCTTCCCCAACTTCAAACTCTACTACAAAGCAGTAGTAATTAAAACAGCATGGTATTGGGATAAAAACAGACCTGCAGACCAATGGAACAGAGTTGAATATCCTGTCACAGACCTCCAAATATATGGCCACTTAATCTTTGACAAATGAGCAAGAAATGCAAAGTGGAACAAGGAAAGTCTTTTCAACAAGTGGTGCTGGGAAAACTGGATAGCTACCTGCAAAAAAAATGAACTCTGACCTCTGTCTAATGCCAGGCACAAAAGTCAGATCAAAGTGGATTAAAGACCTCAATAACAGACATGAATCTATAAGGTTCATAGAAGAAAATGTAGGCAGAACTCCCCATGACATTGAAGCTAAAAGCATCTTTAAGGACGAAACAGCACTGACCATGCAAGTGGCAGCAAACATAAACAAATGGGACTACATCAAACTAAGAAGCTTCTGCACTTCAAAAGAAACAGTGACCAAAATACAGAAAGAACCCACAGAATGGAAAAGAATATTTACCCAATACCCATCTGATAAGGGATTAATATCCAGGGTACACAAGACACTAGTAGAACTGTATAAGAAAAAAACCTCCAACCCCATCAAAAAATGGGGAGAACAAATGAACAGAATTTTCCTCAGAAAAGAAATACAAATGGCCAAAAGGCACATGAAAAAGTGCTCCACATCGCTAGTCATCAGGGAGATGCAAATCAAAGCAACAATGAGATATCATCTCATACCACAGAGACTGGCACACATTCAAAAGAACAAAAGCAACCAGTGCTGGCATGGATATGGGGAAAAAGGGACGCTCCTTCACTGTTGGTGGGAATGCTGATTGGTCCGGCCTTTCTGGAAAACAGTATGGACAGTCCTTCAAAAACTAGAAATTGAGCTTCCATATGACCTTGCAATACCATTTTTGGGAATATATCCCAAGGATACAAAAAAGCACAGTAGAAATGACATCTGTACCTATATATTCATTGCAGCATTGTTCACAATAGCCAAAATCTGGAAACAATCCAAGTGCCCTAAAACAGATGACTGGTTAAAGAAACTTTGGTACATCAACACAATGGAATACTATGCAGCTGTTAGGAGAGATGAAGTCATAACATTTGCTTATAAGTGGATAAACATGGAGAGTTTATGCTAAGTGAAATGAGTCAGAAAGAGAGGGACAGATATAGAAAGACTGTACTCATTTGTGGAGTATAAAATAACATCACATGAGGCTGACACCGAAGGACGGTACATACAAGGGCCAGGAGGATTGCCCCATAGCTGGAAGACTGTTTCATGAGTGGAGGGGAGAAGGCAGATGGAATAGAGAAGGGATCACTAAGAAAATGATGACTGGAGGAACCAGTTGGGATGGGATATGCATGCTGAAAGTAGATAATAGAACAAACATGATGACTTCTCAGTGTCTGTGTTGCAAGCCATAATGCCCAAAAGTAGAGAGAGAGTATGGGGAATATTGTCTGCCATGGAGGCAGGGGGAGGGTGGGAAAGGGGGGTATACCCAGATATCGGTGGTGGGGAATGTGCACTGGTGGAGGGATGGGTGTTTGATCATTGTGAGATTGTAACCCAAACATGAAAGCTTGTAATTATCTCACGGTGATTCAATAAAATAAAAAAAATTTAAAAAGAAGTAAATTTAAGATGATTTAAGTTTAAATATGGACTAAGGAAAGGAGAAATACACCTTTAGATGAAATTTCGCCCTTGAGCTGATCTCCTAGCAAGATGAGATCTTTGTCTTAAAAGAGGCTTCCATGAAAGGAAGGGCTTTTCATACGTTGATTGTGCTTTCCCACCTATGTGTAATTGCTACCCCCAACCATGAGGTGGAGCTCTTAATTGACTGGGAGACAGGAATGGGGGCAGAGTGAGACTAGCATGGGGGAAAGTAGGAGACTGGATTGAGTGAGGAGTGAGTCTAGAAGGGAGATGGAGAGTGGAATAAATGGCGACTGATCACCAACCAGCTTGGCAGCCCTGTTTTCTCCTTCATGCATCTATCGGAAGAGGCCAGTCAGGATGGGAAGATGCCACCTGACCACCAAACACATGCAGCAAGCGCCCACACGCTTTGTGAACACGGAGTTCCCCTGTGATTGGGTCTTGGACAAATTCAGATGGGGAATCTAACATCAGAAACCTAAGACCGACACAAACGTTTTAGACTGAAGAAAAGTTACAAATTGATTCTGTGAGGAACTAGAGTGTTAGAGTGTCTGGTGGGCTGGCACCAGACTCAGAATCGGTTATGCCACATGGCTTCCTGACATTGCTAGGCTGGCTCCAAAGAACACGAGCGCTGCGGGGGTGACCTGGAATATCATCTGCAGTAGTCCCAAAGAGCATTTCATCCTTGAACCTTCCAGTGAATTGCCAGTCTTGTTGGTCAAGAATCACTGGTGGAAATCCAGGGCCTCCTGAGCCCCATCTGAGGGCCCAAAAACAACAAAAAGAATTGCTCAGGGGCTGGAAAGTTAGTGGGTAGGGCACTTGATTTGCATATTGCTAATCTCTGGCATCCCATATGGTCCCCTAAGCACCCCCAGGAGTGATCCCTGCATGCAGAAGACAGGAGTAACCCATGACTCTTCCCAGGTGTGACACACCCCTCACACCTGCACTCCCTTAAAAATTTTTTTAAATTGTTCATTTACATATCAATACCCTCCAAGTACATCATAAAGTTCACATTGGACTCTACCTGTTTTATACACATGAAATCATCTAACATCATGACCTACTCAAAGTCAATCAAAGACTTCTGTACCTGTTAGCCTTAACAACTCGCTGACATCTCATTCACTGGGCACAGTGTTTGTGCTTCTTCATTTGTGTGAAGATTCACAGACCAGTCACGTGGCCCAGTCTTCAATGTACTGGGCAGGCCACTGTGAGATCCAACATTGCAGGGAACTCTGTGACCAGGAGTGGGGACACCCGATAACTCCAGAAAGTTCCCTCACAAGTGCAAACGCTGGAAATGCTTGTTCTTCCCCTCTGTGTTGTTGTGAGGGACAGAGTTGCGCAGGCACCAAAGAGAGCACAGGGCAGGGTTTGCACTTGGGACACGTGCCCTGCCTGAGCTACCAAGTAGAGTCTTATACATGTAAGAGTTGACTTCATCATCATAAGTTCTTAAATGTGTAATATTGATACAAAGAGGCTCCAAACTCATGGCTTTATTTTGTTTGTGAAAAACTACCAAAGCATCTTGTCCTTTACAGAGAAAAAGATCAAGCAAACTGGATTTCAAAGAGGTTGGGGGGGGGGCTGGAGTGATAGCACAGCGGGTAGGGTGTTTGCCTTGCACGCGGCCGACCCGGGTTCGATTCCCAGCATCCCATATGGTCCCCTGAGCACCGCCAGGAGTAATTCCTGAGTGTAGAGCCAGGAGTAACCCCGGTGCATCACGGGGTGTGACGAAGAAAGAAAGAAAGAAAGAAAGAAAGAAAGAAAGAAAGAAAGAAAGAAAGAAAGAAAGAAAGAAAGAAAGAAAGAAAGAAAGAAAGAAAGAAAGAAAGAAAGAAAGAAAGAAAGAAAGAAAGAAAGAAAGAAAGAAAGAGGTGGGGAGGAGGGGAAGAAAACAACTTCAGGAATTTAGAGGAGCATCCTAAGTGGGGGTGGGATTTTTTTTCTGTATTTCCCAGGATCCTGGTGACCTCTGAAGCTCAGACCTGGACATAGGAGAGGATGACATCCCCGGAAATCTCCAGTATGTCCACCATGGTAGCCAACTCACGATGTTCATAGTCAAAGTTATGTGCTGGCCATTGGCAAATACCTTGAATTTATAGGTGCTGGCGTGGATGGACAGCTGCAAGAGAGGGACAGGTGTGAGACAGGGCAGGACACATACTTGAAGGGAAGGGAAGGAGAGCTGGACTCACATCAAAGTACTGTCCTGGAGCAAAGGGATTGTAGGAAATGCTCCTCTCCTCGGACCCCCAGGCACCCTTTAGGAAATTGTTCCGCATGACAGCCTTCTCATCCATGCGCAGGTTGATGTGCAGGGCTACATCCCCTCTGGTTCCCACATTGAAGTTGATATAAAATCTGAAAGTAGAGAGAGACGTGGGAGTCAGAACCTGAGGGTACAGTACTGGCTGCCCCATGGTAGGAGGCGTGGAGAATTGGGTTCAGAATCCCATCTCCACTTGGGGTCTGTACCTGTGGACTGAGAGGGGGATGAAGCCACTGACAATGATGGTTCTGTTGGTGTTCAGTCCCCCATGAAGTTTCTGCATATATGGCATAGGCTGTAGGGTGAGAACATGGGACCCATGTCACCAAATTTGGAAGCGGAGGTCCACTGTGAGAGCATGGTACCACTCCCTCTAGGGACATATCTCCACCTCCCACCCTCTCCCACCTCTTGCCCAGCCCCCTCTTACCACTCTACTTCCTCCAACAGGACACCCCTAGGTACGGGTCCCCACCATCAGTTCATACTAACCCAAGATCACCCCTCATATAGTCTGGCCCCACTGGCTGTCTTACCGGGTAGAGATTGGGGGTCCCTCCATGGCCTGTCCAGCAAGGAAGAGAGAATACAGAAGAGTCAGCAAATGTTTGCAGCAAATCACCAGATGCAGGTGTTCCTTGGGGTGCTGAGTTACAAAACTGGAGAGCTGGCCTCATGGACCCCCCTCATTCTAAGCCCATAACTCCCATGCCAATAGAGCCCTTCAACTTACAGGTAGGTTACCTGTCAATCCGAGAGTGACTCCAGGACACTATATAAAGAGAAGACAGCAATAATTAGGGCTCTTGAGCTCCTCAGACACTGAACCCACTTAAGGGGAAATCTATGACCCTCAGCAGGTCCTTATGAAGAATGCCATAAAAGCCACAGGCATCTGTGGGAACAGAGACAGAATGACTACCCCAAAATAAGACCTAGAGGAGATGAAGGACACCTCCCAGGACAACCCCCACCTCATCATCCATGGGAACTCTGGAGTCAAGGGGTGGCCCCAGATGCCTTATCAATAAAGGAGTCTCATCCTGACTAAGCCCCAGTGCTCGGTGAGAAACTTCTTTAGTTCTTCTTTGTTTGGGGAACCACACCTAGTGTTTGGTGGAGATCAATTCCCAGCTCTGTGCTCAGTATAGTTCCTGCTATTGCTCCAGGGATCATGGGGTGCTGGAAAGAGAACTGAAATGTGTGCATGCAAAGTACAAGCTTCATATTCAGGGGACCCTGGGTTTGAACCCCAGCTCCACATGGTTCCTTGATCACATTCAGGTGTGACCCCTAAGTGCTAGATTTGGAATAGTTCCTGAGCTTTGCTGTGTCTGACCGCCCCTCCCCAAAAAATAAAAAATAAAAAAAACAAGAAAAGAAATAAGAGCCTTTTAATTTTTGTCCCCACCTAGACTTCCTGCTGTGACGGGACCTTCCTCAGTTCCTCTCTTTCCCTCTACCTGAAGCCCATGCTGAAGTCGCTCTCCTCAGGGTACAGCCCCTGACCCCTGATCACCTCACCTCTAACCTCAACCTGCTTCTCCCTCCAGAGCCTCCCCAAGGCACCTGGAGTCCTTGAAACCAGACACTCTCTCCGCACCCCCAACCCCTGTCCAATGGGTCTATGCTCCATCCACCAATCTCCCTATCTTTCTCTTACTTTCTCTCTCACCTTTCTCTGGCCTCTTCCCTCCCCCCTCCATCTCTCTCTCTCCTCCCCTTTCCATTTTTTCTTCCCTCCCTTTTGTGACGGGGTTTCCCATGCACTGTTCAGGGGTCCCTGGGCCACTCTCAGCAATACTTGAACAAACAGGCTGGACTCTTCAGTTCTTGGGCCCAGCTCTACTTTAGGCTTCCTCTGAGGTGAAACTGGGAGGCATCCGGTGCCAAGATTGAGCTAGGGACTCACCATAAAGGCCTGTGTCCCAGTCCTTTGCATCTTCTCCCTGCACCTTGTTCTGTTTTGCCTTCTACTTTATTTTCATTTTGGTGGTTTTGGTAACATCCAGCAGTGCTCTGGTATAGCTCCAGGCTCTGTGCACAGGGATCATTTCAAACAGGGTACAGGGAATACTTTGGGTGCTGGGGATCAAACCTGGGTTGAATGCATGCACATTACCCCTTATGTCTCACACTTTAAACCATTCTAAAATCTCTTTAAAATATTTTATTTGTGGCTGTAGTGATATCACAGCGGGGAGGGCGTTTGCCTTGCATGTGGCAGATGCGGGTTCGATTCCCAGCATCCCATATGGTTCTCTGAGCACCGCCAGGGGTAATTCCTGAGTTCAGAGCCAGGAATAACCCCTGTACATTGCCCAGTGTGACCTAAAGAGCAAATAAATAAGTAAATAAAAATGAAAAATTTTATTTGATAGGGGCTGGAGTGATAGCACAGGGAGTAGGGTGTTTGCCTTGCACGTGGCCAACCCAGGTTCGATTCCCAGCATCCCATTTGGTCTCCTGAGCACCGCCAAGGGTGGTTTCTGAGTGCAGAGCCAGGAGTGACCCTGTGCATAGCTGAGTGTGACACAAAAAGAAAAAATGAGTTTTATTTGATAGCAATTTTTTGATGATTAAGATCATTATTTTTGATAATTTCTTATTAGGATAATTATTCTGCACTGCTAAGGACCCAGGACCTCTCAAGGAAGGCAAGAGCGCTACCACCCGGCTACCTCCCTGGCCCTGGTTTCTCTCCTAAACTATATTGATTTTCCAGGACAGGGATTGGAACATTGGTACTTTAAGGGTAAAATTGATCTTCAGTCAGCCTCCTGGATTCGGACATTCCCATGAAGCTCAGATTGCACCTGCCACCAGCACCCAAGGGAGCTTTTTCTAGTCTCTATGCAGAGTCTCTGTCACTGCTGGCTCACCTGCATTGCTCAAGGAAGGGATCCACACCAGGCAACTCGGCAAATCAACCAGTGGGAGGGAAGGAAAGAGGAGAGATAACCAATGATAGAACACTCACCTCAGAGGAGGTGGGACAGCTGCCAAGGAAGGTCACTGATTGAAGGGTCATGTCCCCATCCACATACAGGTGGGTGACTTTCTGGATGGGGGTCTGGTGCCCAAACTCATAGAAATAATTTCTGTTCACCAGCACCTGAAGGGCAAAGGTAATGAAGACCAGAGGTCGTGAGTCCCAGAGGGACTCAGGGAAGTACAGACAGGAAGAAGGCATGGGGAACTATTCAACTCGGGATCAAATCTGAGAGAGAAAGCTGGAGACCCAGAGTCAGGACCTCGGGTTCCACAAGTTTAAAATCAACTTGTAGTCAGAGGTCAGTTCCGTAGGAGAGAAGATGCTTTGCCTGAGTGAAGTCCTGGACATCAAAGGAGAATTAATGAGGATGCAAAACATGGTCTGAGAGTGAGTTTGGGAGAACATCAAGCCTGAATCTGGTTTGGACATAGAGGTCTCACTCTAACACAGACTGTGTCACCTTGACTAACCTCTCTGAACTTCTCTGAAAAATGGTTGAGGAGAACAAGAGGGGCATAAGGCTAGGGTGGGGCTCAGCAGTGAAGCGCATGTCTTACACGTGTGAAACCCTGAGTTGAATCCTGTTCTCCACAGTCCCCCTGAGTCCCTATCATTTCAGGGTACCTGCAACTGAAGGGCAAGCCCCAGATGTCATAGCCACAAAATGGAAGGAGGGGAAAATAAAAACACAAACAGAAAACTGGGGATGGCAGGTACCTCCAGAGGCTGGAGCTCAAACTTGTGTTCACGAGTTCGGGGGGAGCGTTTGATCTTCCCCCCAACATGGCACCCTCCCTTTGCAGTATACCAGGTGTGTCCCCTCACAACAATCAACATAGTTAAGCAATAAATGAAGTTCGGAACTGAGGAAAGGGTCGGTTGAGAGGAGGCAGCTGACTCTGACCTTGTAATGTCCCTGCATGACCATCACCAGCATCTCGAAGCGCTCAAACGAGATATTCAAACGAGCAATGAAAATAAATTATCTAGCATCTGCCCCTGGCAGGTAGGCCTGAATGGTTGTGGGAAATTTCAAGCAAAACATAATGCCCCAAATTAGAAAGGGAATATTGGGAAAATTACCTACCATAGAGGCAGGGTGAGGACTGGGATGTGGGTGGAGGAAGGTGTACACTGATGGAGGGATGGGTGTTTCATCATTGTATGGCTGAAACTCAAACATGAAAGGTTTGTAATTCTATCTCATGGTGATACGATTTTAAAAAAAAAGTAATGTGGAGTTTATGCCCAATTCAATCAACTTAATCAATGGCTGAGCAAATAGCAGTACTCTTACATTATTTTTTTTTTAATTTCAAAAAGCAATTTCTTGACCCATTTTTCATATAAAAAAGGGCAGGGAAAAGAGGCTCATGCAGGTTGAAAAACGTGGGATGAAGTTCCCAAATTGGCAATAGGGTTAGTTTTACCCCCGGATCAGTCCCTTCCTTCCTCAGCGCACATCAGTCTCCTCCCTGCCAGGATCAGATAACTGGAGCAGATCGATGAACTGTATATGTTTGTACATCCATGTATGTGTGTGTGACACCCCTCTGTCTATAGTAAATTCATCTTCTTTTCTGTGTGTGGAATGCTAGAATGTTGGAACCAGGTTGAAATCAGTAGTAGAAATCATTAGATCAAGGTTACACAAAGGTTTCTAATCAGAATGTTGAGCCTACAGAGAAATTGAAATTCTCAGCCTAGATCTCTTACTGTAAAAGGTTCCTGATCCCTGAAATTCTCTCGGCTCCAGAACCTGGACAATTTAGAAAGGGCAGGGAGCTAGAGTCGAAAACAAAGGTAAGAAAAGAGCTTTGTGAGATAGGGCAGAGCTTTACCTTTTAAGCCTCAGCTAATTTTAATCAGAAATTAGGCTGTTTGACAAACCACAGAGAGGCACATTGTTGCTGTTCCAGCGGGGTTGGTCACTGGCCCACCCGAGGCGAACTGAAGGTCCCCTGCGTGCACTCAGGACTGAATCACTGTCCCCCCTCCTTCTCCCCCAGCTGGCTGATGGCGACAGACAAACGAAGGAGGGAACGGGGACGAGCAGGCTGGTTGGTAGTCAGTGTCTGTTTATTCAAGTCTCATAGTGATAGTCATAGAGAAATCATGAAGGATGAAGGGTTTGGGGGTAGCAATTACACATAAGTGTAATATTCAATAGGTGTGGTTGAATCAAAAACCAAATGAACAGATGTAAAGCCCTTCCTTCAGGGGAAGTTCTAGGAGACTAATTCAAGGACAAATTCTCATCTGGGCGTTAGCACTCTAGATTCCGCTAGGAGATCCATGCAAGGGCGGAATTTCATCTAAGGGTATGTTACTTTCCCATTTCCTTAGCCAGTATCCATTTAAACAATATTCTTAAATTTACTTCTTAGAAAAAAAATTTTTTTTGCTTTTTGGGTCACATCTGGCGATGCACAGGGGTTATTTCTGGCTCTGCACTCAGGAATTATTCCTGGCGGTGTTCAGGGGACCATAAGGGATGCTGGAAGTCAAACCCGGGTCAGCCGAGTGCAAGACAAACGCCCTACCCACTGTGCTATCGCTCCAGCCCTGAAATTTACTTCTTAATAATATTTCTCATCATTTTGTAAGGACACAGAGAGACAGAGTTTGTTCCATGACCGTGCTCTTAACTTATTGTACTTTTCATGGTTCTTAGCCTGTCCTTTTTCGATGCCAGGGGTGATTACGGCTTGCCCTGGGTCTATCCTTGTCCCTCGGAGGGACCCCCATTTTGGGATGTTAGAAACTAAAGGTAACTGAAGCTTAAATCGTATAAATATAATGGGTGCCCAGGAATAAATGTTATTCAGAGTCAACTAACTCCCAAGTTAACTATCTTCCTGTATCTATACTAAATGGTCTAAAATAAACTATGCAAAGGACATAAAGGAAAAATAAAAACACTATCTTTTTTCTTATATACAAAACTCATAATTTTACAAAATGTATTTTGTAAAGCTTTACCTTATAAGGTAAAGCTGTGCCTTATCATATATACAAAATTTTTCTGATATACAAAATATACAAAATTCAGAGTCCTCAGAAGAATTTGCCTTTACAAGTTACAGGGTCTGATTTGGAGAGAAAAATGATTAACAGATAGGGGAAGAAGAGCACAAAAAAAAGGTTAAAGATAAATGCAGAGGATTGGGAGTGCCTGATAGAATTGAGTGTGCCTCAGGAGCACTGTAGTGTGAGTAAGTCAGTAAGCCTAAGATCAATGAGGGGAGAGAAAGCACAAACCAAGGCAATTCAACAGTACAGAAGCCACCAAAATTAAATTAAAGAAATTTTTCTTGTGCTTTCATAAACATTGGCAATTGTCTAACACTGATATGTCTAACATATTTGTTTTATTTCTGCATAGGATTATTAGAATATCTGACCTAGAAATAATGTGATTTGAAATAATGGTGATGCATAAAAACAGGTTCAAAGAGTAATGGTTTAGTTTAAAACCATTAAACTGTTTCTAGAGTTATAAAATTTGTTGCAGGGCGCTGGAGTGATAGCACAGGGTGTAGGGCGTTTGCCTTGCACTCAGCCAACCCGGGTTCCATTCCCAGCATCCCATATGGTTCCCTGAGCACCACCAGGAGTAATTCCTGAGTGTAAAGCCAGGAGTAACCCCTGTGCATTGCCAGTTGTGACCCAAAAAAAAGCAAAAAAAAAAAAAACTTATTGCAAAACTTTCATCCTACCAGTGCTCAAAAGATACCAGGCTTTCGGGGCTGGAGCGATAGCACGGTGGGTAGGGCGTTTGCCTTGCACGTAGCCAACCTGGTTCAATTCCCAGAATCCCTTATGGTCCCCAAGCACTGACAGGAGAAATTCCTGAGTGCAAAGCCAGAAGCAACCCCTGAGCATCGCCAGTTGTGACCCAAAAAAGAAAAAGGAAAAAAAAAAACAGGCTTTCCTGCTGGAATTCCAGACCAGCTTCAGAACTTCAAAAAAAAAAATAAAGGGGCCGGAGCAATAGCACAGTGGGTAGGGCATTTGCCTTGCACGCGGCTGACCCGGATTCAGTCCCCGGCATCCCATATGGTCCCCCAAGCACTGCCAGGAATAATTCCTGAGTGCAAAGCCAGGAGTAACCCCTGAGCATCGCTGGGTTGTGGCCCAAAAAGCAAAAAAAAAAATTTTTTTAATATAAATAAATAAAAAATAAAGTGAACTACTTTAACATTCAAGATGCTAGGAACAGGCCCTTTGGCTTTAAGGCCTTCTGAGTATGAATAATTGGATGATAACTCTAACTGCTTTATATCTATGAAATCATCTAATATCATGGCCTACTCAGTCATTCAAAGACTTCTGTACCCGTTAGTCCTAACAACTCCCTGGTATCTCATTCACTGGGCACAGTGTTTGTGCTTCTTCTTTTGTGTGAAGATTCACAGACCAGACACCTGCCCCATCCTTTGATATGCCAGGCACATCACTGTGAGATGAAATGGTGCATGCTAGGTGAAATGATTCAGAAAGAGAGGGACAGACAAAGAAGGACTGCACTCATTTGTGGAGTATAAAGTAAGATCACATGAGGCTGACACCCAAGGACAGTAGATACAAGGGCCAGGGGGATTGCCCCATAGCTGGAATACTGATTCATGAGTGGAGCGAAGAAAGCATATTGAATAGAGAAGGGATCACTAAGAAAATGAAGGCTGGAGAAACCAGTTGGGATGGGATATGCATGCCAAAAGTATATAATAAACCAAACATGATGATCTCTCAGTGTCTGTGTTTCAAGACATAGTACCCAAAAGTAGAGACAGAGTATGGGGAATATTGTCTGCCATGGAGGCAGGGGGAGGGCTGGAAAGGGGGGAGGGGTATACCCGGGATATAGGTGGTAGGGAATGTGTACTGGTGGAGGGATGGGCGTTTGATCATTGTGAGATTGTAACCCAAACACGAAAGCTTGTAAATATCTCACGGTGCTTCAATAAAATTTTAAAAATTAAAAAAAAAGATGAAATGGTGCAAAAAAACTGTGTAACTAGGGAGAGGGACACTCCATGGCCCCAGAGGGTCACCTAACACATGCAAATGCTGGAGATACTTGTTATTCCCCACTGTTGTGTAGAGGGACAGAGCTGTGCAGGCACCCAAGAGAGCACATGGCCGGGCTTGCACTGGCACATGTGCCCTGCCCTAAGCTACCAAGTAACATCCTAGATGTGTGAGAGTTGAACTCATCCTCGTAAGCTTGTAAAATATTATGTATTGACACAGAGATGCTCCAAACTCATGACTTTATTTTGCTTGTGCCAAACTACCAAAGCATGTTTGTCCTTTACAAAAAAAAAAAAATCAAGTGAACTGGATTTGAAAGAGGTTAATAAAGTAAACTTTAGGGATTAAAAGGAGTATTCTAAGGGGGTGGAAGAGGGGTCTTTCTTCTGGATTTCCATGGATCCTGGCCAGCTGTGAAGCTCAGACCTGGACATAGGAGAGGATGACATCCCCGGAGATCTCCAGTATGTCCGCCAAGGTAGCCGACACACGATGTTCGTAGTCAAAGATGTGCTGGCCGTTGGCAAATACCTTGAGGTTATCGGTGCTGGCATGGATGGACAGCTGTAGGAGAGGGGCAGGTGTGAGATGGGGCAGGACACATACTTGAAGGGAAGGGAAGGAGAGCTGGACTCACATCAAAGTACTGTCCTGGAGCAAAGGGATTGTAGGAGATGCTCCTCTCCTCGGGCCCCCAGGCCCCCTTTAGGAAACTGTTCCGCACGACAGCCTTCTCATCCATGCTCACGTTGATGTGCAGGGCTATGTCCCCTGTGGTTCCCACAATGAAGCTGATAAAAAATCTGAAAGTAGAGAGAAAAATAAGAGTAAGAACTTGGGGGTACATTACTGGCGGCCCCAAGGGAGAAAGCATGAAGAATAGGATTGATATCCTGTCTCCACTTGGCATTAGTACCTGTGGGCTGAGAGGGGGATGAAGCCCACCACTATGATGGTTCTGTTGGTCTTCAGTCCCCCCTGAAGTCTCCGCATATACAGCATAGGCTGTGGGGTGAGAACATGGGACCTATGTCACCAAAGTTAGAAGCAGAGGTCCACTGTGAGAATAGGGTACCCACTCCTCCTAGGGGGCCTCTGTCTACCTCCTACTCTCCCACCTCTTTCCCAGCCCCCTCTTACCACTCTACTTCCTCCAACAGGACACCCCTAGGTACGGGTCCCCACCATCAGTTCATGCTAACCCAAGATCACCCCTCATAAAGTCTGGCCCCATTGGCTGTCTTACCGGGTAGAAGATTGGGGGTCCTTCCATGGCCTGTCCAGTGAGGAAGAGAGAATATAGAAGAGTCAGCAAATGTTTGCAGCGAATCACCAGATGCAGGTGTTCCTTGGGGTGCTGAGTTACAAAACTGGAGAGCTGACCCCATGGACCCCCCCTCATTCTAAGCCCATAACTCCCATGCCAATACAACCCTCCAATGTACGGGCAGGTTGACTGTCGATCCGAGAGCGACTCCTGGACACTATATACAGAGAAGACAGTGATAATTAGGGCTCTTGGGCTCTTCAGACACTGAACCCACTTAAGGGGAAATCTATGACCCTCAGCAGGTCCTTATGCAGGATGCCATAAAAGCCACAGGCATCTGTGGGAACAGAGATAGAAAGACCACCCCAAAGTAAGACCTAGAAGAGATGAAGGACACCCCCCAGGCCATCCATGGGAATTCTGGAGTCAAGGCATGGCCTCAGATTCCTCATCAATGGAAGGGCTCATCTTGTCTAAACCCCAGTACTCAATGAGAAACTTCTTTTCTTGTTTGTTTGGGGAGCCACACCTAGTGGTTTGGTGGGGATTGACTCCTAGCTCTGTGCTCAGGACAGTTTCTGATATTGCTCTGATATTGGGATAATGGGTTGCTGGAAAAAGAACTGAAATGTGTGCATGCAAAGTACAAGCTTCATATTCAGGGGACCCTGGGTTTGAACCCCAGCTCCACATGGTTCCTTGATCACATTCAGGTGTGACCCACAAGTGCTAGGTTTGGAATAGTTCCTGAGCTTTGCTATGTCTGACCGCCCCTACCTACCCCCAAAAAACACAAGAAAAGAAATAAGACCCTTTTTATTTTTGTCCCCACCTAGACTTCCTGCTGTGTTGGAACCCTCCTCAGTCCCTCTCTTTCCTTCTACCTGAAGCCCATGCTGAAGTCGCTCTCCCCAGGGTACAGCCCCTGACCCCTGATCACCTCACCTCTAACCTCAACCTGCTTCTCCCTCCACAGCCTCCCCAGGGCACCTGGAGTCCTTGAGAACAGACACTCTCTCCGCACCCCAACCCCTGTCTTGTGGGTTTATGCTTCATCCACCAATCTCCCTCTTTCTCTCTCACCTTTCTCTGTCCTCTTCCCTTCCCCCTCCATCTCTCTCCCTCCTCCCCTTTCCATTCTTTCTTCCCTCCCTTTAGTGAGGGGGTTTCCCATGCATGTTCAGGGGTCTCTGGGCCACTCTCAGTAATACTTGAACAAACAGGCTGGACTCTTCAGTCCCTGGGCCCAGTAGTGCTTTGGGCTTCCTCTGAGGTAAAAGTGGGGGGGCCATCCGGTGCCAAGATTGAGCTAGGGACTCACCATAAAGGCCTGTGCCTGTGTCCCAGTCCTTTGCATCTTCTCCCTGCACCTTGTTCTGTTTTGCCTTCTACTTTATTTTTATTTTGGTGGTTTTGGTAACACCCAGCAGTGCTCTGGTATAGCTCCAGGCTCTGTGCACAGGGTACATTCCAAACAAGGTACAGGTGGGGGCTGGAGCGATAGCACAGTGGGTAGGGCGTTTGCCTTGCATGCGGCCGACCTGAGTTCGATTCCCAGCATCCCATATGGTCCCCTGAGCACCGCCAGGAGTGATTCCTGAGTGCAGAGCCAGGAGTAACCCCTGCGCATTGCCAGGTGTGACCCAAAAAAAAAAAGCAAACAAGGTACAGGGAACACTTTGGGTGTTGGGGATCAAACCTGGGTTGACTGCATGGACATGACCCCCTATGTCTCACATTTTAAACCGTTCTAAAATCCCTTCAGAAGTATTTTATTTTATAGCTATCTTTTGATGATTAAGATCATTATCTTTTATAATTTCAGTTAAATTATTATTTTGCACTGCTAAGTACCCAGGACCTCTCAAGGAAGGCAAGAGTGCTACCACCCAGCTACCTCCCTGACCCTGGTTTCCCTCCTAAACTGATATTAATTTTCCATGACAGTGACTGGAACATTGGTACTTTAAGGGTAAAGTTGATCTCCAGGTCAGCCTCCTGGATTCGGACATTCCCATGAAGTTCAGATTGCACCTGCCACCAGGACACAGGGGAAGTTTATCTAGCCTCTATGCAGAGTCTCTGTCACTGCTGGCTCACCTGCTTTGCTCAACGACAGGATCCACACCACGCAACTCTACAAAACAACCAATGGGAGGGAGGAAAGAGGAGAGATAACCAATGAGAGAACACTCACCTCAGAGGAGGTAGGAGTGCTGCCAAGGAAGGAAACCAATTGAAGGGTCATGTTCCCATCCACATACAGGTGAGTGACTTTCTGGATGGGGGTCTGGTGCCCAAACTCATAGAAATGATTTCCGTTCACCAGCACCTGAAGGGCAAAGTAATGAAGACCAGAGGTCATGAGTCCCAGAGGGACTCAGGGAAGTACAGACAGGAAGCAGGGATGGGGAGCTATTCAACTTGGGATCAAATCCGGGAGGGAAAGCTGGAGACCCAAGTCAGGACCTCAGGTTCCACAGGTGTAAGATCAAATTGAAGTCAGAGGTCAGTTCCGTAGGAAAGAGATTCTTCGCCTGAGTTAAGTGCTGGGCATCAAAAGAGAAATAGCTCAAAGATGGCAGATTATCGAGGACACAAAATATTGTCTGGGAGTGAGTTTGGGAGAACATCAAGTCTGATTCTGGTTTGGACATAGAGGTTTCACTCTAACACAGACTGTGTCACCCTGACTAACCTCTCTGAACTACTCTCAAAAATGGTTGAGGAGAACAAGAACAGCATAAGGCTAGTGTGGGGCTCAGCAGTGGAGCTCATGTCTTGCATGTGTGAAACCCTGAGTTGAATCCTGTTCTCCACAGTCCCTACAAGTCGCTACCAATTCAGGGTACCTGCAGCAGAAGGGCAAGCCGCAGATGTCATAGCTACAAAATGGAAGGAGGGGAAAATAAAAACACAAACAGAAAACTGAGGGTGGCAGTTACCTTCACAGGCTTGAGCTCAAGCTTGTGTTCACGAGTTCAGGGGGGAGTGTTTAATCTTGTCCCCAACATGGCACCCTCCCTTTACAGTACCAGGTGTGGCCCCTCACAACAATCAACAAATTCAATCAATAAATGAAGTCCGAAACCGAGATAAAGGGTCGGCTGAGAGGAGGCTGCTGACTCTGACCTTGTAATGTTCCTGCGTGATCATCACCAGCATATCGAAGTGCTCCCCATTTTTGAAGGGGATCTTCCTTTTCTCCTCCTCTGCACCCCACTTGCCCGACAACCTTGCGTTGAAGACGACCTTGTTCCAGCCAGCAAAACGGGGGTTGAAGTGGAAGGCGATGTCATCTCTTACTGCATCTGGCCCCAAGGCAAAGTTCACCACGAAGCTGGGGGTGGATAGGAGGGCCTGTTCCTCAAATCCTCCCAGTGGTGGTGCCAGAAATGGGTCAGGGGCTCCAGGGAGCCCGAATAGCCCCACCCAAGAAGGTTGAGGTGACAGTTAGGTGGTCACTGGGACCTATGACCAAAAGATGTGGGACATGGTGGCCAGGGTCCCAGGATTCAGTGAACCATATTGATTTGCTCACTGACACCCCCAACTCCAACACAAATGCTCCAGACAAACCTGACTACCCAGTTGGCCAGTCTCTGTTCCAGCATCTTCAGCTCTGGCTGCTCAGGCCTCCCCGTTCCCTTCACAATTCCTCAAGAACATCCCCATCTCCATGAAACCCGAGGGCTCTGAAGCACCCAAGTGAGAGCACGCCACTCACAGGAGCATCCCCAAGTTCTCCGGAGGGCATCTCCCCTCACCGCTGGGTCTTTGCATCAGCCCTTTCCTCTCCCTCAAAGACCTGATTCCTGCAGCACCCCACAACCCCATCTTCTTTAGTCCCTGAACAATTTTGTTTCATCTAGGAAATCTTCCCTATGTCACCCATTAAGAGACTATGACATGCCCCTCTTTCTCCACTCTATCCCCACCACTCCCCATTCGGACTCCATAATCATGTAGCTTAGTCTATGTTTTTTCTTTTTTTCTTCCCTTTCTGAGAGTTCGGTCCCTCCAACAGTTCCTGAGGGCCTGGAACCCCACTGCAAGTGCTACTCAATGTCAGACCCTCCCGCGGCCGGTATGGGATCTCTCACCTTTGCAAGTTCTGGTGGGCCACTCCAGCAATGTAGACGAACGTCCCAACGTTGAGGTCACATGGGACGGGTTTGCAGAAGGGCAGCGTCTGCAGGGTCACAGCCTCAATTATCATGTATGCAAAGTAGTATTTTCCCTTCTGAAAATGTGCTCACCCTCATCCCTTCTTCAAGAGAGAGGGACCCCAGTGTTTGGGTCAAAATGAAGAAGGGGGTTGAGTGCTAGGAATGGAGGCTCATTGAAGGAGCAAATCAAGTCCCAGGGATATTATAGGGGTCCTGGATCCCTGGTATTCTGTGCTTCAGTCTGGGAAGGACCTGGAGAGTGGGAGTCAGCGTGAACCCAGGTCCTCTCACCGGATTATAAGTGGGATGGTAGCCAGGTGCAGGCCTGAAAGTCATCTTTAGATGCTGGAATGGCAGTTTTCTTCAGACAGAGCTGCAAGAGAAGAAATGTGACACATGGCAACTGGGGTGATTCTTATATTCTCCTGGGTTTGCTGTTCCCTCTTTCCAGAAAACCCCGCCTCCTGCCCTTGCCAGCTGGCTTCATCCTCTTCCCTCAGACCTTCCAGAAATCCAGCAAATAAAATTATCTACACCCATCTTATCTTTGGACCGCCCTCTGAGTATTACAGAATAAACTTCTATATTTGGTGGTTGCTTAGTCACCAGTTTTGAAGTAGCCCGAAGGCATGAGGATCATAACCCTTTGATTGGCAACTACTGATCTCTTGGAAATTGTAAAATAAAAACATGAAGCATGACCCAGATACAAAAACTTTGGCTTCACACATAGAACCTGAATCCCCGTGCCCCGCCTCACACACACTCACACTCAGAAAAGCAGAATCTTCAAGAGAATCTAAAATTCATTATAAGAATATGAAAAAGGGGCTGGAGCAATAGCACAACAAGTAAGATGCTTGCCTTGCATGAGGCCAAACTGGGGTTTGATCCCCAGCATCCATTATGGTCCCCAAGCATCTCTAGGAGTGATTCCTGAGTGCAGAGCCAGGAGTAACCCCTGAGCAATGCTGGTTGTGTCCCAAAACCCAACTCCCCCTTATAAATAAATTACAATAGTGTGTTTTTTGTGTGTGAAAAAAGTAGACGCTGGTCCTCTTCATCTTTATTTTACTGAACTCTATTCATTTTTCTCACCATTCCCCACTGCAATCAAGAAAAGAAACTAGGGTCGGAGTAATAGTACAGCAGATCAGACGTTTGTCTTGCACATGGCCAACCCAGGTTCAATCCTCATCATCTTATATGGTCCCTCAAGCACTGCCAGGAGTAACTCCTGAGTGCAGAGCCAGGAGTAACCGCTTAGCTCTCTGGGTATGACAGAGACACGAACACAATAATGCAAAAGCAGTAGGTGTTTTATTCCAGGATACTGGGGTCAACTATCTCACCCACAGAGTGGTCTCTTGATAGCGATCCCAATTTCAGGCAGCAAGCAGTATATATAGGGGTTAATTATATAAGCAAATTCCTTATTGTTTCAGAAAGAATCTTATTTAGTTACCAAACAAGGTGTTTTTGCAAGTGTCTAGGGTAACAGTGGTTAGGCAACAATTAAACAATAATTTCCAGTATCGGTACCAATTTTTTTGTATCAGTACCAATTTTATGATTACATAGACTTTCCTTTAGCCTTAAAAAAGGCAACTTCTGGGGCATTGTGAGAATTGCTTAATTGAGCCCACTTGCTGAGCCCAGGAACTTTCCCAGGTGGGTTCACGTTGACTACGCACTATTTTATTGCTGTGAAACTGAATCTTTTTCAGTTCCAGGAACTAAACCTGAGACCTACCTGATTTTGCTGATTTCTGCTGCCTATCATGGCATCAGTTTCACCCTTACATCCCCACTATTTTCTTTTGCCTCCAAGAGTAATCATACTCTTGCATGCTTAACCGTTCTATGGACTGTGGATTTCTGGTCAATCCACAGTGTATTGCTGCCTTAAGACTGCAAGCTGTACTGTATTTATTCTGCCCTTAACAAAAGCACTAGCTTGTTCAGGATGCAGGGACCATGGTAGCAAAAGCATGAGCACTAGGGGTCCCATGTGGGATGGGATCAGGGTGACAAGTTGACTTTCCCAGCTCCCTTCCATAACAATGTACCTATAGCACAATTTTTATCATTTAACACAATTCATGAAGACTAGAATCAGCAAAGTAGGAAAGAGACAAGGAAGGGGTTACGTGCAAACAAGCCAAGTATTGTTGGGTCCCCGGTATCGGGGGTTCTTCTAGCTGACCTGTAGTATAATTGCTGGGAGCCACTCTATAATTGATTATAATAGGGCTCTGTATGTTCCTGAACAAATACACGTCCCAGCATGGGCTGAAACCAGCACAGATCAAAGTTAATTCCACCTGTCTCAGTATCAGCACCAGTGTCGATGTAAGGAGCTTGCTCTGCAGCTGTCACTAAGAAACAGAAAACAGCATAAAGAAACAGAGAGCCGCTCTCCACCCAGAAGTGATCCCAAGTGGTCATACACAGGCGGTCCCTCTGTTCCTGAACTCCCATGATCCCAGAGGCCAACTAGCTACTTTTGGCACCCAGCGGCTCTTGCAGAAATGCCTCTAGACTGTGAACTAAGCTACGGCCCCATGCCGCCCTGGAGGGGAAAGGTTTTTCTCTCTCTCGGCCTTTCCTTTCCCGGGCAGTGGCATGGCGACCTCCATCTTATAAGGCCCACTAAACAGAGGTACGAGCTTGCAATGATGCGATTTCTGGCAGAAATTTCTCTGGACTTCATTACTAAAATACTAGAAATCCAAAACTGCATGGTCACTGTCACGGCTGCATGACCTCATATGCTCTTCATTCTCAGCAATGGAAAACAAATTATCAAATGATACCTTTTAGCAGGTTTGATTGTTGGGGGGGGAAGTTTTAAATAATAATAGTTTTCTGTTGAAATATTGAATGGATTCAAAGTATAAGGAGAATAAAGTGAAGATCATTAGCCACACACGTGTGGGGGGGTGGTATACTGGGTTTCTTGGTGGTGGAACATTGCACTGGTGAAGGGATGGGGATCTGATCATTGAGTGACTGAGACTTGAACCTGGAAGCTTTGTAACTTTTTTCACGGTGATTCAATAAAAAAATTAATATAAAAGAAAATCTCAGGGATGAACTAGACTTCCAAAATGAAGAAGGACTAAAATAACTATCTGCACTTTCAATGCATGAACGCTGGCATCGGAAGCATCCATCGAGGACCTGATGGTGCAAGCACAGAAGATCAAGTATGATATCACTGGTCTGACCAAAACGAGAAGGCATCACGCCATTTTCGACACTGGAGAAGAACTGTACCTCAGAACGTGTGACAACAGAGGCATCAGTGGCGTCGGTGTCCTTGTCAACACCAACTTGGCCATGAGCATTGATTCATTCGAAAGTCTGACAACCCGAATCGAATGATTACGCTTGAATAGATGTGGCTCACCACCGGCAGTTTCTATCTTCGTCATCTATGCACTAACATCCAACTATGATGAAGAAGAAATTGAGTTCTATAAAGAAGACCACACCTTCTACAACATCATTGCCGGTGATTTTAATGCCAAGATAGGACTTTACCTCTGTAAAATGAACAATTACACCTACGTGCACTTCCACACCTTGAACCCTGCAGACACAGGTTCGATCTTAGGCATCCCATATGGTCCCCTGAGCACAGCCAGAAGTAATTCCTGGGGGTAGAGCCAGGAGTTATCCCTGAGTATTGCCAGGTGTGGCCCAAAAGCGAAACAAAACAAAACAAAAAATAATCAAAATAAGCACAAAGGGACCAGGAAGAGATGCTGAAAGGGCAGGGGCAGGCTATCGATGGATCAGCTTAGCACCCAATTTGCATATGCAAGCTGATTGGTCATTTTACAGGCCTCACTTGTATAATGATATATATCATTTTATAAACTCATGGGACATGATGTGGAATCTGGCCGTACCACCATCACCCACACCCTCATTTGCATACATTATCAGATTGGTTTTTCCGAGTTAATAACCTCACAAATTGTAACCAATCAAATAGGAGAAGCAGCTAAGGGATAAGAATATATAATGCATATAAATATAGTCACTGTAAAGAGGGGCTGAGTGTGTGAAAAAAGAGGTGCTGTCTAGAATGCAGAGCTTCCCATTTCTGTGATTGTTCCCATCCTACAGGTAACTGAACTGTTTTTAGGGGGGGCTATTCCCAGAAATGTTCAGGGCTTATTCCTGGCTCTGTGCTCAGGCCCCCCATATGGTGCTTGTGATTCCCTATTTACTGACTGGATCTAACTTGGTCAGCCATGTGCAAGGTAAGCGCCTAGCAGCTCTCTCTCAGACCCCAACAACTAAAGCTGTTAAAAAGAAAAAATCGCTGAAACATTCAAGAATCCCAGATTCAGTATGATAATATTACACATTGCCCACAAGGACCCAGTTTTGTTCTTGCAGGACTAGCCCCAATACGGGGTCTGTCACAAGAAAAAAAAACCTTTGGTTGTATCCGGGTATCCTAATATTTGTACTGTTTCATTGCAATTTTCCCCCAACATTTTGTTATGAACTTGGTTGTTGTTTCTTGGGACACACTTGATGGTACTCAGGGGTCACTGTCACTTTATTTTCAGCGGGGGATCATACCCAACAGTAATGAAGGACCTTATGGTGCTAGGAATTGAACTCAGGCCTCCTAACTATAAAGCAAATCCTTCAGTCCATCGAGTTCTCTCTTTGGCCCTCATAAATATTTTAGACTGAATAAAAGTTACAAAATATTCAGTGAGGAACCAGGAGATAGTACAATGGCTAGAGACTCTGGTAGACAGGCACTTGACCTGGGATCTTTATGCCACCACATGGCTTCCTGACATTGCGAGGCTAGCCCCAAAGACCTCTGAGCATTGTGTGGGCGGCCTGGTATATCACCTACACAAGTCCCAAAGAGCACGGCATCCTTGGGCCTTCCAGTGAACCGCCAGCCTTGTTGGTAAAGAATCACTGCTGGGAATCCAGGGTCCCCTGACCACCACATGAGGGCCCATAAAGAACAAAAAGATTAGCTCAGGGGCTGGAAAATTAGTGAGTAGGGCCTTTGATTTGCATGTGGCTAATCTCTGGCATCTCATATGGTCCCCTAAGCACCCCCAGGAGTGGTCCTTGCATGCAAAAGACAAGAATACCCATGACGCTTCCAAGGGATGACACCCCCTCACACCTGCACATCCTTACAATTTTTTAATTGTTTATTGACATATCAATACCCTCCAACTACATACTAAAGTTCCCGAGGAACTCTAATTGCTTTATATCCATGAAATCATCTAACATCCTGGCCTGCTCAAAGTCATTCAAAGACTTCTGTACCCACAAGTCCTAACCACTCCCTGGCATCTCATTCACTGGGCAAAATGTTTGTGCTCCTTGATTTGTGTGAAGATTCACAGACAAGACACCTCCCCATCCTTTGATATGCCATGCACACGACTGTGAGATAAAATGGTGCAGAAAACTGTGTACCTAGGGAGAGGGACACTCCATGGCCCCAGAGGGTCACCTAACACTTGCAAATGCTGGAGATGCTTGTTATTCCCCACTGTTGTTTAGAGGGACAGAGCTGTGCAGGCACCCAAGAGAGCACATGGCCGGGCTTGCACTTGGCACATGTGCCCTGCCCTGAGCTACCAAGTAACATCCTAGATGTGTGAGAGTTGAACTCATCCTCGTAAGCTTGTAAAATGTTATGTATTGACACAGAGATGCTCCAAACTCATGACTTTATTTTGCTTGTGCTAAACTACCAAAGCATGTGTATCCTGTAAAAAGGAAAAAAATCAAGTGAACTGGATTTGAAAGAGGTTAATAAAGTAAACTTTAGGGATTAAAAGGAGTATTCTAAGGGGGTGGAGGGGTCTTTCTTCTGAGTTTTCTTGTATCCAAGCCAGCTGTGAAGCTCAGACCTGGACATAGGAGAGGATGACATCACTGGAGATCTCCAGTATGTCAGCCGTGGTAGCTGGCACACGATGTTCATAGTCAAAGATGTGCTGGCCATTGGCAAATACCTTGAGGTTATCGGTGCTGGTGCAGATGGATAGCTGCAGGAGAAGGGCACGTGTGAGGTGGGGCAGGACACATACTTGAAGGGAAGGGAAGGAGAGCTGGACTCACATCAAAGTACTGTCCTGGAGCAAAGGGATTATAGGAGATTCCGCTCTCCTCGCACCCCCAGGCACCGTTTAGGAAACTGTTCCTCACGACGGCCTTCTCACCCATGCGTGGGTTGATGTGCAGGGCTATGTACCCGGTGGTTCCCACAGTGAAGTTGATAAAAAATCTGAAAGTAGAGAGAAAAGTAGCAGTCAGCACTTGGGGGTACATTACTGGCAGCCCCAAGGACGAGGCATGGAGAATAGGGTTCACATCCCATCTCCACTTGGCATCTGTACCTGTGGGCTGAGCGGGGGATGAAGCCCACGATTATGATGGTTCTGTTGGTCTTCAGTCCCCCCTGAAGTCTCCGCATATATGGCATAGGCTGTGGGGTGAGAATATGGGCCCCACAAAGTTAGAAGCAGAGGTCGACTGTGAGAGCAGGGTACCCACCCCTCCTAGGGGCCTGTAACCCTCTCCCACCTCTTGCCAGCCCCCTCTGACCAATATACTTCCTCCAACAGGACACCCCTATATACAGGTCCCCACCATCAGTTCATGCTAACCCAAGATCACCCCTCATAAAGTCTGGCCCCCACTGGCTGTCTTACCGGGTAGAAGATTGGGGGTCCCTCCATGGCCTGTCCAGTGAGCAAGAGAGAATGCAGAAGAGTCAGCAAATGTTTGCAGCAAATCACCAGATGCAGGTGTTCCTTGGGGTGCTGAGTTACAAAACTGGAGAGCTGACCCCATGGACCTCCCTCATTCTTAGCCCCTACTCCCATGTCAATCCAACCCTCCAATTTACAGGCAGGTTAACTATTGATCTGAGAGCGACTCCAGGACACTATATACAGAGAAGACAGCAATAATTAGGGCTCTCGGGCTCCTCAGACGCTGAACCCACTTAAGGGAAATCTATGACCCTCAGCAGGTCCTTATGCAGGATGCCATAAAAGCCACAGGCATCTGTGGGAATAGAGACAGAAGGACCACCCCAAAGTAAGACCTAGACAGATGAAGGACACCCCCCAGGACAAGCCCTACATCACCATCCATGGGAACTCTGGAGTCAAAGGCTGGCACCAGATTCCTCATCAATAGAGGGGTCCCGTCTTGTCTAAACTCCAGTGCTCAATGAGAAACTTCTTTAGCTGTTTCTTTGGGGAGCCACACCTAGTGGTTTGGTGGGGATTGACTTCTAGCTCTGTACTCAGGAGAGTTTCTGGGGTCGCTCCAGGGATCATGGGGTACTAGTAAGAGAACTGGGATGTGTGAATGCAAAGTACATGCTTCATATTCAGGGGATCCCTGTGTTTGAACACCAGCTCAGTGTGGTTCCTTGATCGCATTCAGGTGTGCCCCCTAAGTGCTAGGTTTGGAAAAGCTCCTGAGCTTTGCTGTGTCTGACTGGCCCTCCCCCCACCAAAAAAAAAAAAACAGAAAGAAAAATAAGAGTCTTTTTATTCTTGTCCCCACCTAGAATTCCTGCTGTGTCGGGACCCTCCTCAGCCCCTGTCTTTCCCTCTACCTGAAGCCCATGCTGAAGCCACTCTCCTCAGGGTACAGCCCCTGACCCCTGATCACCTCACCTCTAATCTCAACTTGCTTCTCCCTCCACAGCCTCCCCAAGGCACCTGGAGTCCTTGAGACCAGACACTCTCTCCGCACCCCCAACCCTTGTCTTGTGGGTCTGTGCTTCTTCCACCATTTTCCCTCTCTTTCTCTTACTTTCTCTCTCATCTTTCTCCGGTCTCTTCCCTTTCCCCTCCATCTCTCTCCCTCCTCCCCTTTCCGTTCTTCCCTCCCTTTAGTGAGGGGGTTTCCCATGTACTGTTCAGGGGTCTCTGGGCCACTCTCAGCAATACTTGACCAAACAGGCTGGAGTCTTCAGTCCCTGGGCCCACCAGTGCTTTGGGATTTCTCTGAGGTGAAACTGGGGGGCCATCCAGCGCCAAGATTGAGCTAGGACTCACCATAAAGGCCTGTGTCCCAGTCCTTTGAGGGCTTCTTGTTCTGTTTTGCCTTCTACTTTATTTTTATTTTGGGGGTTTTGGTAACACCCAGCAGTGCTCTGGTATAGCTCCAGGCATTGTGCGCAGGGATCATTTCAAACAGGGTACACGGAACGCTTTGGGAACTGGGGATCAAACCTGGGTTGAATGCATGCACATGACCGCCTATGTCTCACATTTTAAACTATTCTAAAAGCTCTTTAAAATATTTTATTTGATAGGGACTGGAACAAATAGCACAGGGGGTACGGCGTTTGACTTGCTAGCGCCGACCCAGGTTCGGTTCCCAGAATCCTATATAATCCCCTGAGCACCGTCAAGGGTGGTTCCTGAGTACAGAGCCAGGAGTGACCCAGGTGCATTGCCGGGTGTGACCCAAAAATCAAAAAAAAAAAAATTTGATAGCTATCTTTTAATGACTAAGATAGTTATCTTTTGATAATTTCTTATTAAGATTATTATTTTGCACGGCTAAGGACCCAGGACCTCTCATGGAAAGTAAGAGTACCAACCACCCAGCTACCTCCCTGACCCTGGTTTCCCTCCAAAACTGTATTGATTTTCTATGACGCAATGGGAACATTGGTACTTGAAGGACAAAGTTGATCTTCAGGTCAGCCTCCTGGATTCAGACATTCCCATGAAGCTCTGATTGCACCTGCCACCAGGACCCAGGGGAGCTTTTTCTAGCCTCTATGCAGAGTCTCTGTCACTGCTGGTTAACCTGCATTGCTCAACCAAGGGATCCATACCACGCAATTCTGCAAATCAACCAGTGGGAGGGAAGGAGACAAGGGAGCTTACCAATGAGAGAACACACTCACCTCAGAGAATTTGGGACATTGGCCAAAGAAGGAAACCAATTGAAGGGTCATGTTCCCATTCACAATCAGGTGGGTGACTTTCTGGATAGGGGTCCGGTGCCCAAACTCATAGAAATCATTTCCATTCACCAGCACCTGAAGGGCAAAGGTAATGAAGACCAGGGTCATGAGTCCCAGAGGGACTTGGAAGTACAAACAGGAAGCAGGGAAGGGGGACTTTTAAACACAGGATCAAATCTGGGAGGAAGAGCTGGAGACCCATGTCAGGACCTCAGGTTCCACAGGTTTAGATCAACTTGAAGTCAGTTCCATAGGAGTGAAGATGCTCTGCCTGAGTGAAATGCTGGACATCAAAAAAGAAACAGCTCAAAGATGGCAGATTATCGAGGACACAAAACATGGCCCATGGCGAGATCGGGAGAATATCAAGCCTGACTCTGGTTTGGACATAGAGGTCTCACTCTAACACAGACTGTGTCACCCTGACTAATCTCTCTGAACTACTCTCAAAAATGGTTGAGGAGAACAAGAGGGGCATAAGGCAGGGGTAGGGCTCAGCAGTGGGCCTCATGTCTTGCATGTGTGAAACCCTGGGTTGAATCCTGTTCTCCACAGTCCCCCCGAGTCCCTACCATTTCAGGGTTCCTGCAACTGAGAGGCAAGCCCCAGGTGTTATAGCCACAAAGGGAGAAAAGGATAAAATAAAAACAAAAACAGAAAACTGGGAATGGCAGAAACCTCCTCAGGCTGGAGCTCAAGCTTGTGTTCACGAGTTCAGGGGGGAGTGTTTAATCTTCTCCTCAACATGGCAGCCTCCCTTTGTAGTACCAGGTGTGGCCCCTCAGAACGATCAACAAATTCAAGCAATAATTGAAGTCCGGACCAAAGTAAAGGGTAGGCTGAGAGGAGGCAGCTGACTCTGACCTTGTAATGCTCCTGTGTGATCATCACCAGTATATCGAAGTGCTCCCCGTTTTTGAAGGGGATCTTCCTTTTCTCCTCCTCTGCACCCCACGTGCCTGACAACCTTGCGTTGAAGACAACCTTGTTCCAGCCAGCAAAACGGGGGTTGAAGTGGAAGGCGATGTCGTCTCTTACTGCATCTGGCCCCAAGGCAAAGTTTACCACGAAGCTGTGGGGGACAGGAGAGCCTGTTCCTCAAATCCTCCCAGCAATGCTGCCAGAAATGGGTCAGAACCTCCAGGGAGCCTGATTAGCTCCACCCAAGAAGGTTGAGGTGACATTGAGGTGGTCACTGGGATCTATGACCAAGAGATTTGGGGTATGGTGACCAGGGTCCCAGGATGCAATGAACCATATTGATTTGCTCACTGGCACCCCCAACTCCAACACAAATGTTCCCGGCAAACCTGACTACCCAGGGGGCCAGTATCTGTGCCAGCATCTACAGCTCTGGCTGCTCAGGCCTCCCGAGAGCCCTGGAGCACCCTAGTGAGAGCACGTCACTCACTGGAGCATCCCCAAGTTCTCCAGAGGGCATCTCCCCTCACCCCTGGGCCTGCATAAGCCCTTTCTTCTCCCTCAAAGCTCTGATGCCTGCAGAACCCCACAACCCCATCTTCTCCTTTAGTCCCTGTACAATTTTGTTTCACCTAGGAAATCTTCCCTATGCCACCCATGAAGAGACTATGCCACGCCCCTCTTTCTCCTCTCCATCTCTCCCACTCCCCATATCGGACTCCATCACCATGTAACTTAGTCTATGTTTCATCTTTTTCCTTCCCTTTCTCAGAGTGTGGTCTCTCCAACAGTTCCTGAGGGCCTGGAACCCCACTGCAAGTGCTACTCAATGTCAGACCCTCCCGCGGCCGGTATGGGATCTCTCACCTTTGCAAGTTCCGGTGGGCCACTCCAGCAATGTAGACGAACGTCCCGACGTTGAGGTCACATGGGATGGGTTTGCAGAAGGGCAGCGTCTGCAGTAGACCCCGGGCCACGGCCTCAATTGTCATGTGTGCAAAGTAGCATTTTCCCTTCCTGGAAAAGTGCCCACCCCCATCTCTTCACAAGAGAGAGGGACCCCAGAGTGAGGGTCAAAATGAAGAAGAGGGTTGAGTGTTAGGAACGGAGTCTCGGGCCTGGAGCAATAGCAAAACGGGTAAGGTGTTTGCTCTGCGCGTTGCTGACCCGGGTTCGATTCCTAGCATCCCATATGGTCCCCTGAGCACCTCCAAGGGCAATTTCTGAGTGCAGAGCCAGGAGTAACCCCTGTGCATCTCCAGGTGTGACCAAAAAAAAAAAGAAAGGAAAGGAGGCTCAGTGAAGGAGTAAAAAAATCCCAGGGATGGTGTAGGCGGCAGGTCCCTGGATCCCTGTTACCTCTGTGTTTCAGGCTGGGAGGGACCTGGAGAGTGGGAGTCGGGATGAACCCAGGTCAGAACCTGGGTCTGTGTCTCACCGGGTTGTAGGTAGGATAGTAGCCAGGTGCAGGCACGAAAGTCATCTTCAGATGCTGAAATGGCAGTTTGTCTTCTGACAGCTGCAGGAGTGGAAATGTGCCACATGGTCACTGGGGTGACACTTATACTCTCCTGGATTTGTTGTTTCCTATTTGAGAAAGCCCTGCCTCCTGAGCATCATGGGAAATTGCTTAGTCACCAGCCCTACAGAAGCCCAAAGGCTTGAGGATCACAATCCATTGAGTGGCAGCTATGAGCTGTAGGAAAATAAAAAAAAAAAATTTTTTTAAAAGGCCCTCACCCAGATGCAGAAACTCTGGCTTCACGTAGAGAAGGCAGACGGCCCTCTCAGAAAAGGAACAGCTTCAAGAGAATCTAGAAGTGATGATAAGATTATGAAAAGTGGGGCCAGAGCTATAGCACAGCGGGTAAGGTGCTTGCCTTCCATACAGTTAAATCGAGTTCAATTCCTGGCTTCCCATATGCTTCCCGAGCACCACCAGCAGTGATTCTTGAGCACAAAGCCTGGAGTAAGCCCGGAGTATTGCTGGGTGTGACCCAGTACTCCCCCCTCTCCAAAGTAAATAAAAATAACATATGTTTTGTGAAAAGGAAATTCTGATCCACTGCATCATCCTTATTTTACTGGACTCTACTGGTTTTTCTCACCACTCACCACTCAGTCAAGATTTTAAAAACTATCCTATGTAAATACATATTTTTCCAAATCAGTAAGGGACAGGGCTCCTCCTGGCTCAAGGGATAGTGGGTACAATCCCATGAAAAGGATTCTCTGAGAAAGGAAACCTGACCGTGGAGGAAGGCTCTTTGATCTCACATGCCACTCACACTGACTGTTCTCACCAGTTTGCTACAAGCTTCTCTGTTTAAAAACCTTAATTCTCCATTGATGTTTATTCTCCCTCTCTCTCTCCCAAAACATCATTTGTCACCTCTGAATGTGAGACATCTACCAGAAATTCTTGCGGTGTGTGTATGTGGGGAGGGGGAGAGAGAGAAAAGAGAGAGAGAGAGAGAGAGAGAGAGAGAGAGAGAGCACTTTTTCCCCTTCTTGTCTCCTCATAACAAGTGTAATCTAGTTTGTCAAGTGTCAGTGACTGTCCTGACTTCTCTTTGGCAGACCGTGAGTTATAATCTTCCTTGTTCTTTTTGGGCCCTGCTAGCTTCACCTTGAACAAAACTCATCTCTTTTTATTTAAGCAAGTGGGGATTGAAGTCAAATTGGATATTTCAACTCAAAACAGCCATGTCATTAGAAAGTTTCTGATTCGACCTGTAGCTGTTGAGTTGATTTGGCAAAAACTATCTAGTATTTTTACCATTCGTTGTACCGATGAGGAAAGAAGTCAATTGTCCCTGGCTTAGGGGGGAGCAATTGAGGCAGTCCAAGGAATACGTCTCACATCTAAAAAAAGCCAACAAACTTGCCTATCCTGCCCGTGAAACAATTCCACACACTTAGCTACAGTGCAAACACTAGCTGGGTACAACAGGAAAAGAGAGAAGAGAGCACAGGATCACTCGACTCCTGGAGGGCCTGAAATAAGCAGGAACTGAACCATTTCACTACAGGAAGACCCAGGAGATGCACTCAAGTCCCTTCCAAGAATCTCTCTGTGTTTCATTTTCCCTTGACTGAAATTCTGAGGCAGAGTGTGAACTGAGATGCTGAGAGGAGAGCAGCCAATCTAACAGTGCACTTCAGAAGTCAAGTCTCATCAGATATTAGAAAAAAGCTACCACAACCAGACCAGGACCAACAAGCCCATTCCCTGATGTATTGGACACTGCCTAAAAGATATTCAGTACCAGAGAAAAAAATAACTACAGAGGAAAACTGAAAAAATGAAAAGGAAAAAAGAAAATAAAGGCATGAGATAAACACCACAAGTATCTATGGCCGGACCCTTCTCAATTCCCTAGGACTTGATCCAGCCTCAGTCCCTTTCTGAGACCAGCATCATCATTTTCATCATCATCATCATCATCATCATCATCATCATCATCAGAAGAAGAAGAAGAAGAAGAAGAAGAAGAGAGGAAGAAGAATGGAAAGAGGAAGAAAAAGAAGAGGAAGAGGAAGAAGAAGACGAAGAAGAAATTGTTCAGTTAACACCCAAACAATTATCTCCTACAGGTTGCTTTGACCATATTTGCTTTAATACACATCATCCCATGTAAATTGATTAATTCCAAGTCACTCAGAGACTTCAATGTCCATCAGCTCAAAGAACTTTCCAGAATCCCATTCATTCAGCTTAGTATTTGTGTTTCTTTTGTTGTGTGAAGGTTCATAGAACAGTGATATGCCCCAGTCCTTGATGCACACACAATGGATCTAATTGTGCAGGGGACTGAGTGAACCAGGGAGGGAGACAGCCCATGGCTGTAGAGAGTCCCCAAACACATACAAACCATGGAGATGGTTGTTTTCCTTTTTGTCCCCCTCCCTTTTGTTGCTGTGAAGGGCAGAGTTCAGGCAGGCAACCAGAAGAGCACATTGGCATTGAGAGACTGGTGGGGCTTAAACCTGAGAACCCATGTCCTGTCCCCGAGCTACCAATAGGTCCTGGCAGTGTAGAATTTGCTTCTTCCCAAAACTCCCAACCCCATCAAAAAATGGGGGATGGAAATGAACAGAAATTTTCTCAAAGAAGAAATCCGAATGGCTAAAAGACACATGAGAAAATGCTCTACGTCACTAATCATCAGGGAGATGCAGATTAAAACAACAATGAGATATAATTTCACACCACAGAGACTGGCCCACATCCAAAAGAATAAAAGCAACCACTGTTGGCGTGTATGTGGGGAGAAAGGGACTCTCCTTCACTGCTGGTGGGAATGCCGACTGGTTCAACCCTTTTGGAAAACAATATGGACGATTCTCAAAAAATTAGATATTGAGCTCCCATTTGACCCAGCAATACCACTCCTGGGAATATATCGTGGAGAGGCAAAAAGTTATAGTAGAAATGACATCTGCATTTGTATGTTTATTCCAGCACTGTTTACAATAGCCAAAATCTGGAAAAAAATAGAGTGCCCAAAAAACAGATGACTGGTTAAAGAAACTTTGGTACATCTACACAGTGGAATACTATGCAGCTCTTAGAAAAAATGAAGTCATGAACTTTGCATATAAGTGGATCAGCATGGAAAGTATCATGCTAAGTGAAATGAGTCAGAAAGAGAGAGACAGACATAGAAAGATTGCACTCATCTGTGGAATATAAAATAACAGAGTAAGAGACTAATATCCAAGAATAGTATAAATAAGTACCAGGAGGTTGGCTCCATGGCTTGGAAGCTGGTCTCATGCTGGGGAAAAAGGCAGCTCAGATAGAGAAGGGAACACCAAGTAAAATGTGATTGGAGATCCCGCTCAGGATGGGAGATTAGTGCTGAAAGTAGACTAGAGACTGAACACGATGGCCACTCAATACCCCTATTGCAAAGCACAACACCCAATTGGAGAGAGAGATCAAAAGGGAATACCCTGCCAAAGAGGCAGGGTGGGGTGGGGAGGAGATGGGATTGGGGGATGTGAGGGATACTGGGTTTATTGGTGGTGGAGAATGGGCACTGGTGGAGGGATGGGTTTTCGAACATTGTATGAGGGAAAAACAAGCTCTAAAAATGTGTAAATCTGTATCTGTACCCTCACTAATTAAAGAATTAAAAATTTTTTTAAAATTAAAAAATTTCCCCCTGGATTCTCTCGGGATGGGAGATGCTGAAAGTAGACTAAAAACCAAACATGATGGGTTCTCAGCATCTTTATTGCAAACCATGATGCCCAAAAGTAGAGACAGAGTAAGAAGAGGCAGGGAATGGGATGGGGTAGGGATGGCAGGAGGGATGCTGAGGACATTGGTGGTGAAAAATGCACACTGGTGGAGGGATAGATGTTTGATCATTGTATGACTGAAACTCAGTCATGAAAGCTTTATAACTGTATCTCACGGTGATTCAATTAAAATTTTTTAATAAAAAACATAGTTCTCGCTGAGGGGAATCAAGGATCCAAGTCTCTTGGGTTCGTGAATCCACCGCTCTGTGCCTTGTGTGAGAGAGAATAAACTCTATTTCTGTGCTCACTCCCTCTCTCTCTCACTCGTTCGCTCACTCTCTCACCCACCTTCTACCTGGACTACCATTCCTCTGTCTCCCACCTTCCTTCTCCCACTTTCCTTCTTTTTCCATTTTCTTTTTTTTCCTTATTTTTGGGGGACCAGGTGGGGTTGGAAGGGCAGCTGCAATGATATATTCGGGCATTTCCTGTGCAATTCTCAGGAAATTAACCAACGGGAGGGAAGGAAGGATGGGAGCTAGCCCATGACAGAGACGATTTGCCGTCCTAGTGGTGGGACGATCAACAAAAAAAAGTTGATGAATCGAAGCTTCAGGACCACATCCACATGCAGGTGGGTGTCATTCTGGAGGCAGAGCTGGTCCTAAATCCATAGAAAGGACTTCCATTCACCACCACCTGGAGGACAAGGACAAGGCCATGAAGAACACAGAGACCTTGGGAAGGTCAAAACAGGAAGCAGGGAACAGGGACATTTTCATGCAGGACCATACCGGGAGGTGAATGCAGCCCCAGGAGTCCACAGGCCTAAGGTGCAGTTGAGGTCAAGGTTCAGCTCCGATGGGAAATCAAATGTTAGCAGCCTGATGGTGCCTTCAGACTTCCAGATACCCCAAAATTACTGCTGTGCCTTTGTCCAGACTCCAACAACTTGGGACCAAGTTTACCAAGATGTTCAATGGCCAAAAGTTAGGTATGTGGGAGATACACCCACAAACCACCTCGGCTCAGCTATATAAGCTCATTTATTGGCCTTATTTCAGAGACCAATGAATCTCAGAAGAGATCAAAAGATGCAATTAGGGCCTGTAGCACAGAGATAGGCGGGAACCCATGACTGAGAGCTCCAGGATCGCTTGAAATAGGACTGGATCTCCTCTCCCCACGTTTCCAATTTTCCAATAGTTCGGCAGTCACACCCACAAACTGCCCCAGTGCCATGTAATCTCATCAATGGCCAAGAACCAAAGACTATAAACTAAAGGTCCCGGAAGAGAGCACTGAATAATGTCCTGATCCCGTGCCAGGCTGTCCTCACTGGGGCACCCTGGAGGGGGCGGGTTGAGTTTCCCTCCCTGCCCCAAGCAGAAGAACCCTGGCAGCCAAAAACCTCCAGAATCCAACCATCACCAGGCCCAAGGCTACTCTCCACATACTCGGAGGAGCCTCACCCAAGAGGGGACAGACCTCACCCAAGACAGCATGAACCTCACCAGAGGGCATACCAGCAGGAAAACCCAGATATGCAAGAACCTGTGACTGAGATCCCCAAGCCTGCTTGCATTGGGACTGGGCCTTCTCCTCCCAGACCCCAGTTTTCCAGAATCGTGGTAGGCACACCCACAAACTGCCCCCCCCGCGCCATTTTATATAATCAATGGCCAAACTAAATCTCCCGGAAGAAAATAACACAGAATTTCCTGAACATTATATTCTGTCCATAACAAGTAATCCAAAACAAATCATCTAGCGTTGCCTTTTCAGCAGATTTACGTGGTGGTGAGACTGGTGTCGAAATATCGAATGTTGCCAAAGTAGAGAGAGAGTATGGGGGAAATTGTCTGCCACACAGGCAGGGGAGGGTTGGAATGGAGGTGGTGGGGGCAAATACTGGGGATTTTGGAGGTGGAAGATGTGCACTGGTGAGAGGATGGGTGTTTGATAATTGTATAACCAAAGCTCAAACATGAAATCTTTGTAACTGTATCTCACAGTGAATAAAAAAGGGGGGGATAAAATAATAAAATAAAATTAACATACAGAATAGATTTTTTTAAAAAAAGTAATGTGGTGCTCGCTTCGGCAGCACATATACTAAAATTGGAACGATACAGAGAAGATTAGCATGGCCCCTGCGCAAGGATGAAACGCAAATTCATGAAGCGTTCCATATTTTTCTGAATGAGGACTAGAGACTGAGCACAGTGGCCACTCAACACCTTTATTGCAAACCACAATAGCTAATTAGAGGGAGAGAACAGAAGGGAATGCCCTGCCACAGTGACAGGGTGGGGTGGGGGGGAGATGGGATTGGGGAGGATGGGAGGGATGCTGAGTTTACTGGTGGTGGAATATGGGCACTGGTGAAGGGATGGGTTCCCGAACTTTGTATGGGGGAAGCATAAGCACAGATGTGTATAAATCCGTAACTGTACCCTCATGGTGATTCATTCATTAAAAATAAATAAATTTATTTAAAAAAAAGTAATGTGGAGTTCATACCCAATTCAATCAGCTTAATCAATGGCTGAATAAATAGCAGTACTCCTACATTATTTTTAAAAAAGAAAGAAAGAAACGGAATGTGCCTGAGCCCCAAAGCATGTGCTTTGCATATTGAAGCCTTGAATTCCAACAGGGAACCCCAAGATGCACACCCCCGGATGACAGTTGAGAGCAATGAAGAATATGGTCTGGAAGACAGCTGGGGAGAATATCAAGGTGGCTCCTGATATGGGTTTTTAGTTTAGTTCCTTTCTCCTTTTTTCTTTTGTGAGGCGGGGCGATCACCTTTAGTGCTCAGGTGCTCTCTGCAACCTCACATCCCCAGGTGATGCCAGGGATTCAAACCAAGGTCACACTGCTTCAGCATCATGCAAGGCCAGTGCCCTGCCTGCTGTGCTGTCTCTCTGGGCCTGAGATCTAGACCCCAGATGGCCCAATCATCTATAAACCTCCTCTGAAAGTGTGGTGGGGATGGGGGATGAGGGCCGGGGGATGCCTCAGCACAGAGCACACTTGGGAATGGGAGGCCCCAGTTTGAGCTCCAACCCCACTCCCCAAAATTACTAGGTTTTGGATACAGTTCAATCAGTGGGCAACCTCAAATAACCTGGACCACCCAGGGCAAGGAGGGAAAAAAACCTTTTTAATGTAGTCCAAAATGGAGCTAACCCCTCGCTGGAGTTCACGCCATGTATACAGGAGTCCAAGTTCAATCTTCTGGACTGGAAGGTCCCCAGCAGCACTCACACTGGTCTTTGTTACTTTTCCCGCTGAAGACAACTTAAAATTCTACTTAAGTCTCTCCCAGGGCGCAGCTCAACTCCAGCTTCTCCAGGGGCCAGTAGGGTCTGCCCAGTAGCGCATTCCAAGAAATTCCTGTTTCTTCATTTTACCTGTGTCTGTCCCTTGTCTGTGCCGGGTGAGGTCTCAGACCTATTTTGATGATGCCCTAAATCCCTTCCTTGCTCTGGCCGAAGATATCCTTCTCTTTTCACACCCCTGTCCATGCACACGTAACCACCGCATCTTGGATCCTCAACTTGGCCTTGGTAAGTTTAAGTACGACCTCTATCTGTTTTTGTTCAATGACCTCAACTCCCAGCTGTTCTGCACCCTAAATATTGTAAGTTTTGAGCTCACATCAGGGTGACCCTCTGTTTGGAAAATTGGAGCCCCCAGGGATGCCTGCTCGCTCTTCTCTTCTCTCTGTCTCCCCAGTGAAGAGATGGGTGAAAAGTCGTCATTTCTGACTTCTCTCACCTCTGTTTTGTGGAAGGATTGAATGGTATTTGAGTACTTCCTCGTTCCCTTCATGATTGGGTCATGGACAATGGGGAATCTAAAATTGAAAACCTAGCCACACCCCTCTGGGGTGCCTTTTGCATTCTCAGAAAGCACTTGACTTCCTGTGTATCTGACTCAAATGTCTGATACATTTCTGTAATGTTTGGCCCCCGTAATCCTTGGTGGATGGTCTTAAGTGGACTGAAGATGGGACGTTTGACTATTCAACATTAACAACCCTATGAAATCACTGCCAGTAAGTGGTCTGGTGGGGAGAAATTCTGGTGAGCCTTATATTCAGGCTTCCCTCTCTCCCCCACCCTCTCTCTACCTCTGACTCAGTCTCTCTCTCTCCCCCCATCTTTATCTTTATTATCATACATTTTCTCTGTCCAGCCCCTCTCTCCTCAAGCCCATCTCACTTTCCTAGTGACATTCTACTATTCCCTGCTCTTCCCTGCTGTCTTCTCCACTCCTTACTCAGCTGCCTTCTCAATGGCTGTCTTCTCTCCCTGCCCCATCCACTTCCTTTGTGCTTCGGTGCTACCATCCACTCCCACAAAGCCTCTGTCCCTCTCAGCACTGCCCCAGCTGCTCCATTATCACTCGCTCTGCCTCAGATTCCAGATTCCACACCTGATTCCTCCTCCCCTGCTGCCACCTGGAATCTCATCTCTCTTCCAAGTTTCCTGAGAGACTAGAATAGCTGAAAATAGCAACCTCTGAGAGTGTTTTAAACCTGGTAAAACCTGTGTTTTCCTAGAAATCAGAATTCCAAGGACAACAACTTGGTTATAATTTCTTTGGCTGACTTTTATACAAACAAAAGCACTTTCTTGGGGGTATGGTGCTGCCAACAGGTCAACCTGTACCTGTGAGGTGAGTGCACCAGCAGCCTGATGGTGCCTTCAGGCTTCCTGACACCCCAAAATTGCCGCTATGCCTATAGCCAGAACCCAACAATTTGGGACCAAGTTTATCAAGAAATTAAATGGCCAAAAGTTAGGTATGAGGAAGCCACACCCCAAACCACCTCCTGCTCAGCTAGATAAGCTCATTTACTGGCCTGTTGCAGAGGCCCATAGATGAATCTCGAAAGAGATCCAAAGTCACAGTTAATCTTGGACCCTCACGTGGCTGAACAGACTGGGGTAAATTGAAGGAAGGCAGGTTGGCCTGGTGGCCTGCCCAAGCAGAGCCCCCAGCAGCCGCTTCTTCCACAATTCAAAATATCTGCCATATTCCTGTACTGACTCCACTGTCTCAGGACGGACCTCACCAAGGTATAATCTGCTGAAAATTCTGGTATGCAGGTTTTTTGACTCATATCTCCACGCTTTTTCAGAGTTGAGGTGAGCTACCTGCCCCCATGGAAGCACTGGCAGTCACCCCTACGAAGCAACTCCAACACTACCCTGTAAGCTCTACTGCCGGCATTGCTTCAGAGACCCCTAAATAAATCTCAAAAGAAATCAAGAGCCTCAGAAAAGCTCGGACCCATGTGTAACTGAACAGACCAGGGTAAATTGGAGGGGGGCAGGTTGACCTGTGCCTGTAAAAGCAGCCACTTGCTTCCACAATCCAAAATCGCTGCCACACCCCCAGCCTGACTCCACCATCGCAGGATAGACCTCGCCAACATATAATCTGCTGAAAATTTTGTAATGTAAATCTTAGGACACCAACAGCCCTGACCCAGAGACACAGCGGCAAGTCCCGGAAGAAACCATAGAGCCAGAGATCTCTCTGGGCCTCATACCAGGACAATATCACCAGGGCACTCAGATGGAGGAGGTGTGCTCTCCCCTCCCTCTCCAGATGGAATTCCGGGGGCCAAGAGCTTCCACCGCAAGGCCCAGGTATGCGGGTTCCAGGACTGAATCTTCAGGCCCTCATGGCAGCAGAGGACCTGTGCTGTCCCTCCCTGGGTCCCCACCCACCCAGCAGACTGGCTGCCATGACCACAATTTGCCTCTGGGCTCCATCTAACACACCAACAGCCCTGGACCAGAGACATAGCTATGAGTTCCAGAAGACATCACAGTGCCAGAGATCTCTCTGGGCCAGATACAGAGCCAATTTCTTTGGGGCACCCCAGATGGAGCAGGTGCATTCTCCCTGCCTACTCCAATTGGGATCCCGGCAGCCAAGAGCTTCCACAGACAAGTCCCCCCCCCCACCCTTATGCAGGTTCCAAGACTAAATCTCCAGGTCACATGGTACCAGAGGACCTGGGATGCCCCTCCCCAGGTCCCAGGTGCCCAGTAGACTGGCTTTCATGTCCACAATTTGCCTCCGGGTGCCATCTAGGCGCACTAACAGCCCTGACCCATAGACTCCCAGTTGAATCTCAATATGGATTAGTGCCATACAGAGATGTGTCTAGAACCCGACCATTTACAATCTAGAAATTTACATTTATAGTCGTGGCTGTGCCAGCTCTCATGAAATTCAAATGAGCAATGAAAATAAATTATCTAGTATCGGCCCCTGGCAGGTAGGCCTGGATGGTTGTAGGAAATTTCGAGCAAAGCAAAATGCCCCAAAGTAGAAAGAGAATATTGGGGAAATTGTCTGCCACAGAGGCATGGTGAGGACTGGGATGTGGGTGGTGAAAGGTGTACACTGATGGAGGGATGGGTGTTTCATCATTGTATGGCTGAAACTCAAATATGAAAGGTTTGTAATTCTCTCATGGTGATACAACTTTAAAAAAAAAAGTAATGTGGAGTTTATGCCCAATTCAATCAAATTAATCAATGACTGAGCAAATAGCAGTACTCTTGCTTTGAGGGACAGAGCTGTGCAGACACACAAGAGAGCACAAGGCTGGGCATGCACTGGCACATGTGCCCTGCCCTAAGCTACCAAGTGGCATCCTAGATGTGTGAGAGTTGAACTCATTCTCCTAAGCTTGTAAAATGTTATGTATTGACACAGAGATGCTCCAAACTCATGACTTTATTTTGCTTGTGCCAAACTACCAAAGCATGTGTGTCCTTTACGAAGGAAAAAAATCAAGTGAACTGGATTTGAAAGCGGTTAATAAAGAAAACTTCAGGGATTAAAAGGAGTATCCTAAGGGGGTGGAGGGGTCTTTCTTCTGAATTTCCCTGGATCCTGGTCATCTGTGAAGCTCAGACCTGGACATAGGAGAGGATGACATCACTGGAGATCTCCAGTATATCCGCCAAGGCAGCCGACACACGATGTTTGTAGTCAAAGATGTGCTGGCCATTGGCAAATACCTTGAGGTTATCGGTGCTGGCATGGATGGACAGCTGTAGGAGAGGGGCAGGTGTGAGATGGTGCAGGAGAGGGGCAGGTTTGAGACGAGGGAGGAAACATACTTGAAGAGAAGGGAAGGAGAGCTGGACTCACATCAAAGTACTGTCCTGGAGCAAAGGGATTGTAGGAGATGCTCCTCTCCTCGGGCCCCCAGGCCCCCTTTAGGAAACTGTTCCGCACAACAGCCTTCCCGTCCATGCGCGGGTTGATGTGCAGGGCTATGTCCTCTGTGGTTCCCACAATGAAGTTGATAAAAAATCTGAAAGTAGAGAGAAAAGTAGGAGTCAGCACTTGGGGGTAAATTACTGGCGGCCCCAAGGGAGGAGGCATGGAGAATAGGGTTCACATTCCATCTCCACTTGGCATCTGTACCTGTGGGCTGAGAGAGGGATGAAGCCCACGACTATGATGGTTCTGTTGGTCTTCAGTCCCCCCTGAAGTCTCCGCATATATGGCATAGGCTGTGGGGTGAGACCATTGGACCCATGTCACCAAAGTTCGAAGCAGAGGTCCACTCTGAGAGCAGGGTACCACTCCTCCTAGGGGCCTCTGTCCACCTCAAACCCTCTCCGATCTCTTGCCCAGCCCCCTCTGACCAATCTACTTCCTCCAACAGGACACCCCTATATACGGGTCCCCACCATCAGTTCATGCTTATCCAAGATCACCTATCATATAGTTGGCCCCCACTGGCTGTCTTACTGGGTAGAAGATTGGGGGTCCCTCCATGGCCTGTTCCTGTGAGGAAGAGAGAATGCAGAAAAGTCAGCAAATGTTTGCAGCACATCATAAGATGCAGGTGTTCCTTGGGGTGCTGAGTTACAAAACTGGAGACCTGACCCCATGGAACCCCTCTCATTCTTAGCCCATAACTCCCATGCCAATACAACCCTCCAATGTACAGACAGATTAACTGTCGTTCTGAGAGCGACTCCTGGACACTATATACAGAGAAGACAGTGATAATTAGGGCTCTTGGGCTCTTCAGACACTGAACCTACTTAAGAGAAATCAATGAACCTCAGCAGGTCCTTATGCAGGATGCCATAAAAGCCACAGGAATGTTTGGGAACAGAGACAGAAAGACCACCCCAAAGTAAGACCTAGAGTAGATGAAGGACACCCCTCAGGCCAACCCCCATATCACAATCCATGAGAACTCTGGAGTCAAGGAGTGGCCCCAGATTCCTCATTAATAGAGGGGTCCCGTCCTGTCTAAACGCCAGTGCTCAATGAGAAACTTCATTAGTTGTAGTTTGGGGAGCCCTACTTAGTGATTTGGTGGGGATTGACTCCTAGCTCTGTGCTCAAGATAGTTTCTGGTATTGATCCAGGGATCATGGGTCGCTGGAAAGAGAACAGGGATTTGTGCATGCAAAGTACATGCTTCATATTTGGGGGACCCAGGGTTTGAGTCCCAGCTCCGTGTGGTTCCTTGATAACATTGAGGTATGATCCCAAAGTGCTAGGTTTGGAATAGCTCCGAGCTTTGCTGTGTCTGACTTCCCTCCCAAAAAAAATGTTTTTTAAAAGAATAACAAGAACCTTTTTATTCTTGTCCCGACCTAGACTCCTGCATTGTCAGGACCCTCCTCAGTCCCTCTCTTTCCCTCTCCCTGAAGCCCATGCAGAAGCCACTGTCCGCAGGGTACAAGCCTCTGACCCCTGATCACCTCACCTCTAACCTCGACAGCCTCCCCAAGGCACCTAGAGACTTTGAGACCAGACAATATCTCCGCACCCCCAACCCCTGTCTTGTGGTTCTGTGCTTCATCCACCAATCTCCCTCTTTCTCTTACTTTCTCTCTAACTTTTCTCCAGCCTCTTCTCTTCCCCCTACATCTCTCTCTCTCCTCCACTTTCCATTATTTCTTCCCTCCTTTTTGTGACGGGGTTTCCCATGCACTATTCAGGGGTCTCTGGGTCACTCTCAGCAATACTTGACCAAACAGGCTAGACTCTTCAGTCCCTTGGCCCAGCAGTGCTTTGGGATTCCTCTGAGGTGAAACTGGGGGGCCATCCGGTGCCAAGATTGAGCTAGGGACTCACCATAAAGGCCTGAGTCCCAGTCCTTTGCATCTTCTTCCTGCATCTTGCTCTGTTTTGCCTACTATTTTATTTTTATTTGGGGGGTTTTAGTAACACCCAGCAATGCTCTGGTATAGCTCCAGGCTCTGTGTGCAGAGATCATTCCAAACATAGTACAGGGAACAGTTGGTCCTAGTTTCCCTCCTAAACTATATTGATTTTCCATGACAGTGACTGGAACATTGGTACTTTAAGAGTAAAGTTGATCTTCAGGTCAGCCTCCTGGATTCGGACATTCCCATGAGGCTCAGATTGCACCTGCCACCAGGATCCAGGGGAGGTTTTTCTAACCTCTATGCAGAATCTCTGTCACTGCTGGCTCATCTGCATTGCTCAACCTAAGGATCCGCACCACGCAACACTGTAGTTAACCAAAGGGAGGGAAGGAAAAAAGAGAGATAACCAATGAGAGAACTCTCACCTCACAGGAGGTGGGACAGCTGCCAAAGAAGGTAACGGATTGAAGGGTCATGGCTCCATCCACATACAGATGGGTGACTTTCTGGATGGGTGTCCGGTGCCCAAACTCATAGAAATGATTTCCGTTCACTAGCACCTGAAGGGCAAAATTAATGAAGACCAGAGGTCATGAGTCCCAGAGGGACTCAGGGAAGTTCAAACAGGAAGCAGGGATGGGGAACTATTCAACTCGGGATCAAATCTGAGAGGTAAAGCTAGAGACCCAGAGTCAGGACCTCGGGTTCCACAGGTTTAAGATCAACGTGAAGTCAGAGGTCATTTCCATAGGACAGAAATGCTTCACCTGAGTGAAGTGTTGGGCATCAAAACAGCTCAAAGATGGCAGATGAGAAACAGCTCAAAGATGGCAGATTATCGAGGACACAAAACATGGCTCATGGCGAGGTCGAGAGAATATCAAGCCTGACTCTGGTTTGGACATAGAGGTTTCACTCTAACACAGACTGTGTCACCCTGACTAACCTCTCTGAACTACTTTCAAAAATGGTTGAGAACAAGAGGGGCCTAAGGTTGGGGTGGGGCTCAGCAGTGGACCTCATGTCTTGCATGTGTGAAACCCTGGGTTGAATCCTGTTCTCCACAGTCCCCCCGAGTCCCTACCATTTCAGGGTTCCTGCAACTGAGAGGCAAGCCCCAGGTGTTATAGCCACAAAGGGAAAAAAGGATAAAATAAAAACAAAAACAGAAAACTGGGAATGGCAGATACCTCCTCAGACTGGAACTCAAGCTTGTGTTCACGATTTCAGGGGGAGTGTTTGATCCCCTCAACATGGCACCCTCCCTTTGTAGTGCCAGGTGTGGCCCCTCACAACAATTAACAAATTCAAGCAATAATTGAAGTCTGGACCGAGGTAAAGGGTAGGCTGAGAGGAGGCAGCTGACTCTGACCTTGTAATGCTCCTGTGTGATCATCACCAGCATATCGAAGTGCTCCCCATTTTTTAAGGGTATCTTCTTTTTCTCCTCTGCCGCACCCCACATGCCTGACAACCTTGCGCTGAAGATGACCTTGTTCCAGCCAGCAAAGCGGGGGTTGAAGTGGAAGGCGATGTCATCTCTTACTGCATCTGGCCCCATGGCAAAGTTTACCACAAACCTGGGGACAGGAGGGCCTGTTCCTCAAATCCTCCCAGCAATGGTGCCAGAAATGGGTCAGAACCTCCAGGGAGCCCAATTAGTCCCACCCAAGAAGGTTGAGGTGACAGTTAGGTGGTCACTGGGATTTATGACCTAGAGGTTTGGGACATGGTGGCCAGGGTCCCAGAATGCAGTGAACCATATTGATTTGCTCACTGAAACCCCCAACTCCAACACAAATGTTCCCGGCAAACCTGACTACCCAGTTGGCCAGTCTCTGTTCCAGCATCTTCAGCTCTGGCTGCTCAGGCCTCCCCGTTCCCTTCACAATTCCTCAAGAACATCCCCATTCCCATGAAACCTGAGGGCCCTGGAGCGCCCAAGTCATGCATGCCACTCACTGGAGCATCCCAAGTTCTCCAAAAGGCATCTCCCCTCACCCCTGGGCCTTTGCATCAGCCCTTTCCTCTCCCTCAAAGTCCTGATGCCTGCAGCACCCCATAGTCCCATCTTCTCCTTTAGTCCCTGAACAATTTTGTTTCACCTAAGAAATCTTTCCTGTGCCACCTGGTAAGAGACGTGCCATGCCCCTCTTTCTCCTCTCCATCTCCCCCACTCCCCATCTCAGACTCTATCACCATGTACCTTAGTCTATGTTTCATCTTTTTTCTTCCCTTTCTGAGAGTGTGGTCTCTCCAACAGTTCCTGAGGGCCTGGAACCCCACTGCAAGTGCTACTCGATGTCAGACCCTCCCAAGGCCCGATATGGGATCCCTCACCTCTGCATATTCTTGTCGGCCAGTCCCTGGAAGTAGACGGACATCCCGACTTTGAGGCCACATGGGACGGGTTTGCAGAAGGGCAGCGTCTGCAGTAGACCCCAGGCCACAGCCTCAATTTTCATGTGTGCAAAGTAGTATTTTCCCTTCCTGGAAAAGTGCCCACCCCCATCTCTTTCACAAGGGAGAGGGAGCCCAGTGTGAGGTCAAAATGAAGAAGAGGGTTGAGTGTTAGGAGCGGAGGCTCAGTGAAGGCGTAAATCAAGTCCCAGAGATGTTGTAGGGGGCCTGGATCCCTGTTATCTCTGTGCTTCAGCCTGGGAAGGACTTGGAGAGTGGGGGTCAGCGTGAACCCAGGTCAGGACCTGGGTCTGTATCTCACCGGATTGTAGGTGGGATGATAGCCAGGTGCGGGCACGAAAGTCATCTTCAGATGCTGGAATGGCAGTTTGCTTCTGGTAGAGCTGCAGGAGAGGAAATGTGGCACATGGCAACTGGGGTGACTCTTATATTCTCCTGGGGTTGCTGTTCCCTCTTTCCAGAAAACCCCGCCTCCTGCCCTTGCCTGCTCGCTTCTTCCTCCTCCCTCAGACCTTCCAGAAATCCAGCAAATAAAATTCTCTACACCCATCTTATCTTTGGAACTCCCTCCTAGTATTACAGAATAAAGCTCTTATATTTGGGGGTTGCTTAGTCACCAGTTTTGAAGTAGCCTAATGGCATGGGGATCATAACCCTTTAATCGGCAACTGCTGATCTCTTAGGAACTGTGAAAAAAATATAAGGCATCACCCGAATACCAAAACTTTGGCTTCACACATAGAACCTGAACCCACCTGACCCCCCCCCCACACACACTCACATTCAGAAATGCATAATCTTCAAGAGAACCTAAAATTTATTATAAGAATATGGAAAAGGGGCCGAGATGTAGCTCCGGTGGCCGCACGTGTGCGGCCTCTCTGCTGCTGCATGACCATGGCCCCGGAGGCCAGCTAAACTACTTTGGGCACCAGCAGCTTCTTGCAGAAATGTCTCTAGACTGTGAACTGAGCCCCGGCTGCCATCTTATGACGTCCACAAAAGGGAAGTATGAGCTTGCAGTGATGCAATTTCTGGCAGAAATTTCCCTGGACTTAGTTACTAAAATACTAAAATACAGAAATCCAAAGCCTCATATCTCTTCATTGTCAGCAATGGAAAACAAATTATCAAATGCTTCCTTTTCAACAGGTCTGACTTTGGGGGGAAAACTCCAAACAGTAATAGTGAGTTTTTTGTTGAAATATTGAATATAGTCAAAGTAAAGAGAAAAGTAAAGTGAAATTTATCAGCTACACAGGCGGGGGGTTGGGTGGGGGTGGGGGAAAGGTATACTGGGGTTCTTGGTGGTGGAATATGTGCACTGGTGAAGGGATGGGTGTTTGAGCATTGTATAACTGGGTCTTAAGCCTGAAAGCTTTGTAACTTTCCACATGGTGATTCAATAAAAAAAAATTAAAGAATATGATAAAGGTGCTGGAAAGGGGATTGCCCCATAGCTGGAAGCCTGCTTCATGAGCAGAGGGGAGAAGGCAGATGGAATAGAGAAGGGATCACTAAGAAAATGATGGCTGGAGGAACCAGTTGGGATGGGAGATGCATGCCGAAAGTAGATAATGGACCAAACATGATGACCTCTCAGTGTCTGTGTTGCAAGCTATAATGCCCCAAAGTAGAGAGAGAATATGGGGAATATTGTCTGCCTTAGAGGCAGGGGGAGGGTGGGAAAGGTAGGTATACCCGGGATATTGGTGGTAGGGAATGTGCACTGGTGGAGGGATGTGTGTTTGATCATTGTGAGATTGTAACCCAAACATGAAAGCTTGTAACTATCTCATGGTGATTCAATAAATTTTTTAAAAAGGGGGGGCTGGAGCGATAGCACAGCAGGTAAGGTGCTTGCCTTGCATGAGGCCAAACTGGGTTTGATCCCCAGCATCTATTATGGTCCCCAAGCATCTCCAGGAGGGATTCCTGAGTGCAGAGTCAGGAGCAACCCCTGAGCAACACCGGTTGTGGTCCAAAATCCAACCCTCCTAAAAAATAAATTACAATGGTGTGTTTTTGTGTGTGGAAAAAGTAGACGCTGGTCCTCTTCATCTTTATTTTACTGAACTCTATTCATTTTTCTCACCATTCCCCACTGCAATCGAGAAAAGAAACTAGGGTCGGAGTGATAGTACAGCAGATTGGATGTTTGTCTCGCACATGCTAACCCAAGTTGGATCTTCGGCATCTCATATGGTCCCTCAAGCACTGCCAGGAGTAACTCCGGAGTGCAGAGCCAGGAGAAACCCCTTAGCTCTCTGGGTATGACCCAAAAAGTAAAAAAAAAGACATAATAAATCACCCCATACAAATACATATTCTCCAAAACCAAAAAGGGACAGTACTCTCCTGATCCTAGTAAGATTGAGTACTCATCTGACCCGTGAAGAGGGTTCTCTGCAGAAAGAAACCTGACTGTGGTGATGAGACCAAGGCTCCATAATCTAATATGCCACTCACACTGACTGCTCTCACTAGCTAGCTACAAGCTTCTGGGCTTAAAACTGCTTAATTCTCCATTTTTATTCGTTCTCTCTTAGTCCCAAACATTATTTGTCACCTTTGACTATAGAACATTTTCCAGTAGTTCTTGAGCATGTGCGCGCGCGCGCGTGTGTGTGTGTGTGTCTGAGAGAGAGAGAGAGAGTGTGTGTGTGTGTGTGTGTGTGTGTGTGTGTGTGTGAATGACTGAGGGGGAGAGAGAGGGAAAGAGAGAGAATGTGTTAAACCCAGGATTCTGGCTCCCAATGGGCAAGATGGACAGAGACACAAACACGATAATGTGAAAGTATTATTCCACGATACTGGGGTCAACTATCTCACCCACAGAGTGGTCTCTTAATAGTGACCCCAACTTCAGGCAGCAAGCAGTTTATATAGGGGTTGATTATATACGCAGTACATGCCTTATTGTTTCAAAAAGAATCTTATATAGTTACCAAACAAAGGTGTTTTGGCAAGTGTCTAGAGTAACAGTGGTTAGGCAACAATTAAATAATAATGTCCAGTATCAGTACCAATTTTATGATAACATAGACTTTCTATTCTTATACGCTTAACAAAAGGCAACTTCTGGGGCATTGTGAGAATTGCTTCATTGAGCCCACTTGCTGAGCCCAGGAACTTTCCCAGGTGGGTTCACGTTGACTACGCACTATTTTATTGCTGTGAAACTGAATCTTTTTCAGTTCCAGGAACTAAACCTGAGACCTACCTGATTATGCTGATTTCTGCCGCCTATCATGGCATCAGTTTCACCCTTCCATCCCCACTATTTTCTTTTGCCTCCAAGAGTAATCATACTCTTGCATGCTTAACTGTTCTATGGACTGTGGATTTCTGGCCAATCCACAGTGTATTGCTGCCTTAAGACTGCAAGCTGTACTGTATTTATTCTGCCCTTAACAAAAGCACTAGCTTGTTCAGGATGCAGGGACCATGGTAGCAAAAGCAGGAGCACTAGGGGTCCCATGTGGGATGGGATCAGGGTGACAAGTTGACTTTCCCAGCTCCCTTCCATAACAATATACCTGTAGCACAATTTTTATCATTTAACACAATTCATGAAGACTAGAATCAGCAAAGTAGGAAGGAGACAGGGAAGGGGTTACGTGCAAACAAGCCAAGTATTGTTGGGTCCCCGGTATAGGGGGTTCTTCTAGCTGACCTGTGGTATAAGTGCTGGGAGCCACTCTATAGTTGATTACCATAGGGCTCTGTATGTTCCTGAACAAATACACGTCCCAGCATGGGCTGAAACCAGCACAGATCAAAGTTAATTCCACCTGTCTCAGTATCAGCACCAGTGTCGATGTAAGGAGCTTGCTCTGCAGCTGTCACTAAAGAAACAGAGAAAACAGCATAAAGAAACAGAGAGCCGCTCTCCACCCAGAAGTGATCCCAAGTGGTCATACACAGGCGGTCCCTCTGCTCCTGAACTCCCATGATCCCAGAGGCCAACTAGCTACTTTTGGCACCCAGCGGCTCTTGCAGAAATGCCTCTAGACTGTGAACTAAGCTACGGCCCCATGCCTCCCCTGGAGGGGAAAGGTTTTTCTCTCTCTCGGCCTTTCCTTTCCCGGGCAGTGGCATGGCGACCGCCATCTTATAAGGCCCACTAAACAGAGGTACGAGCTTGCAATGATGCGATTTCTGGCAGAAATTTCTCTGGACTTCATTACTAAAATACTAGAAATCCAAAACTGCATGGTCACTGTCACGGCTGCATGACCTCATATGCTCTTCATTCTCAGCAATGGAAAACAAATTATCAAATGATACCTTTTAGCAGGTTTGATCGTTGGGGGGAAGTTTTAAATAATAATAGTTTTCTGTTGAAATATTGAATGGATTCAAAGTATAAAGAGAATAAAGTGAAGATCATTAGCCACACACGTGTGGGGGGTGGTATACTGGGTTTCTTGGTGGTGGAACATTGCACTGGTGAAGGGATGGGGATCTGATCATTGAATGACTGAGACTTGAACCTGGAAGCTTTGTAACTTTTTTCACGGTGATTCAATAAAAAAATTAAAATAAAAGAAAATCTCAGGGATGAACCAGACTGCCAAAATGAAGAAGGAGTAAAATGACTCTGCACTTTCAACGCACGAACGCTGGCATCGGAAGCATCCATCGAGGACCTGATGGTGCAAGCACAGAAGATCAAGTATGATATCACTGGTCTGACCAAAACGAGAAGGCATCACGCCATTTTTTTTTGATATTTGGAAAGAAATGTCCATATTTCATTTTATTTATTAAAATGAAAGAAGAGGGGGCCCAAGTGATAGTACAATGGGTAGTATCAACTTGGATTTGATCCCCAGCATCCCTTAGGTTCTCTGAGCAGTGCCAGTTTTGTGACCAACAAATAAACAATAAAAGAATGAGAAAAAGCGAAATTGCACAAAAAAGAGGCTCCAATGTGTCCATGAAAGCAGAATCTAGAATAACATGGCAAGTCAGTAAATGCTGGTAGCCACCAGAAGCTGGAAGAATCAAAGAATGAACCTAAAACCTGCATTGGAAATAAAATTCAATTGGCATCTTGATTTCAGACTTCTGACCAGACAAAATAAAAACCTCCAGTTTTTGTTTTAAGCCTCTAGTCCTCAGTGATTGGTTACAGCAGGCATATGAGACTAATACAATCCAGCACCAACTCTGCTCCTATAATGCACCCTACTGTCTTGTTCACTAAACATTTTTAATGAGGCTCTGATTGACAGACCTTCAACAAGCTATTTCTTCTCCTTAGGATTCTAGTTTTTTTTTTTAATAATTTATTTATTTTTAATTAGAGAATCACCGTGAGGGTACAGTTACAGATTTATACACTTTTGTGCTTATACTTCCCTCATACAAAGTTCGGGAACCCATTCCTCCACCAGTGCCCATTCTCCACCACCCGTAAACCCAGCGTCCCTCCCACCCTCCCCAATCCCATCTCCCCCCCAACCCACCCTGCCACTGTGGCAGGGCATTCCCTTCTGTTCTCTCTCTCTAATTAGCTGTTGGGCATCACGCCATTTTTGACATTGAAGAAGAACTGTCCCGGTGCGGCCCTGCGAGAAACTGCCCCCCAAGTCGGCTTTCTGCCGGCTTGGGCTCCTCTGCATCCTCCCCCCACTTTGCTGCCACTGTCAATCAAGCCCAGCACCACCCCATCTCACGCGTCTTGACCAGGTAACGACCAACCAGGAAACGCTTCCCTGTGCTGCGCAGACCTGGGAGAAACTGCGACCCCGCCAGGAAGATACTGGGGGCGTGGCCTTATCTCAGTGGGCGTGGTCTCAAAGTGGGCATGGCCTCCTGTCAGAGCAGCGGCCGCTAACGGGGCTGCAGATATTATCTCCACAGATATTATCTTTGACCTTAGCACAATAGGTATTGTCTATTTCTTTGAAAATGACTTTAATCATCTCAACCACCTTTGCAAAATACCCATTAGCTTAGTCTAACTTTATAAAACCTATCAGTGAATAAGGGAAGCTTAGCACAAACAGAGCCCCTCCTTCCCACAACAAGAGGGAACAGGAATAAAGAACTACAAAGCTCAGACTCTACACTTCCATATCAAGATGATGAAGCAGCAAAAATCCCCTCCACCAAGAGAGGGAGAAGAAAAGATTCCAGAAACATCATCAGGGGCTACTCACATCTATGACCTCTCAGATAAACAATTCAGAGAGGAAATCTGGAGGAGAGTCGACCTACTACAAGCAACCATGGAACAGACATCCAATAAGTTAAGGGAGGAGATGAATGAAGCACTGCAACGGTCTACCAAGAAAATGCAGGAAGAAATGAGAGCAGAAATTTCAAACCTACAAACGGAAGTCACACAAATAAAGGAATCGGTAGATGAACTAAAAATCTCATTAGATGCCCTCAACAGTAGAATGACTACAGCTGAAGACAGAATCAGCGACCTAGAAGATGAGCTGCAGAAAGCTTATAGACAACAACAAATCATGGCCAAAGACCTCAAAATGGCTATAGAACGAATCAGAGCCCTGGGGGATGACTTCAAGAGGAACAACATTAGAATCATTGGAGTACCAGAACCACAGGGAAGTAACCCAAATGAAAAAAACACAAAGACATCATTGCTAAGAAATTCCCAGAGCTGGAGAAGGCAGGCATCCAGATACAAGGAGTCCGAAGAGTACCAGCAAAAAGAGACCCCAATAAAAAGACTCCAAGGCATATCATAGTCAGAATGACGGATGCTATGGATAGAGACACAATTCTGCAAGCAGCAAGGTCAAAGAAGGAAATCACATACAAAGGAGCACCCCTCAGATTTACAGCAGACCTGTCAGAGGAAACCCTCCGAGCCCGAAGACAATGGTGGGACATAGTGAAAAAACTCAACGAAATGAATGCCTCACCAAGAATACTTTATCCGGCTAAACTCTCACTCAAAGTCGAAGGAACCATACACTATTTCTCGGACAAACAACAGCTCAGGAACTTCATAGACTCAAAACCAAACTTGAAAGAAGGTCTAAAGGGGCTACTGTGAGACAAGTAGGAGCCCCATAAGAACAACAAATCCCACAGAAAGATGACACAAAACCCCATCACAATAATCTCTCTCAATGTCAACGGCCTAAATGCACCTATCAAGAGACACAGAGTGGCAAAATGGATCCGGAAATTAAACCCAACATTCTGTTGCCTGCAAGAAACTCACCTGAACAAACAGAGTAAACATAGACTCAAAGTCAAAGGATGGAAAACAATCCTGCAAGCAAACAACCCCCTTAAAAAAGCTGGAGTGGCCATCCTAGTATCCGACAACATAGATTTCAGGTTGAAAAAGATTAAAAGGGACAGCGAAGGCCATTTTCTGTTTATCAAGGGATATGTACAACAGGAAGAAATCACACTCTTAAACGTATATGCATCTAATGAGCGACCGGCTAAATATTTAAAACAACCCCTAACAGACTTCAAAGAGGACATCACTAACAGCACAATAGTAGTCGGAGACTTCAATACGGCCTTATCATCTCTAGATAGATCGACAAGAACAAAACTCAACAAGGAAACACTGACTCTGAAAGAATAAATTGAAGAGAGAGGCCTAATAGACCTATACAGGGCCTTACACCCCAAAAAGAAAGAATACACATTCTTTTCCAGTGCACATGGAACATTTTCTAAAATAGACCATGTACAGGGCCCCAGAACATACCTCAATAGACTCGGAAAAATAGAAATTGTATCAACCATCTTTTCAGACCACCATGCACTGAAGATAGAAGCTAACCACTCACCGACACGGAGAATCAAATCAAACACCTGGAAATTAAACAATTCAATGTTGAACAATGAGTAGGTCAGGAAGGAAATCAAGGAAGAAGTCAAAACATACTTAGAAACAAATGAGAATGAAGACACGAGCTGCCAAAACCTATGGGACGCAGCTAAAGCCGTGTGAAGGGGAAAATTTATAGCTCTCCAAGCATTCCTCAGGAAGGAAGAAAGGGCCCACACAGACAACTTGACTTCACGACTCAAGACCTTAGAAAAGGACCAGAAAAAGGAACCCAAACCAGACCGAAGGAAAGAAATAATAAAAATTAGAGCAGAAATTAATGACACGGAAACCAAAAAGACAATCCGAAAGATCAATGAAACAAAGAGCTGGTTCTTCGAGAAAATAAATAAGATTGATAAACCGCTAGCAAGACTCACAAAGAAAGAAAGAGAGAGAACCCTAATAAATCGAATCAGAAATGAAAAGGGGGACATCATAACAGAAACCAGTGAGATTCAAAAGATCATTAGAGACTACTTCGAAAGTCTATATGCCACAAAACAGGAGAACCTAAAAGAAATGGATGGATTCCTTGATTCCTAAAATCTCCCAAGACTGAACAAAGAAGACTTGGAATACCTGAATAGACCCATCAATGTTAAGGAAATTGAAACAGTAATCAAAAACCTCCCTAAAAACAAAAGCCCAGGCCCAGATGGTTTCACTGGCAAATTCTTCCAAACATTTAAAGAAGACCTGTTGCCTGTTTTCCTCAAACTTTTCCAGGAAATTGAAAAAACAGGAACTCTCCCAAACAGTTTCTATGAAGCACACATCTCCCTAATACCAAAAGCAAACAAAGACACCACTAAGAAAGAAAATTACAGACCAATATCCCTGATGAACACAGATGCGAAGATCCTCAACAAAATACTAGCAAATAGGATCCAACAACTCATCAAAAAGATCATACATCACGACCAAGTGGGATTCATCCCGGGTATGCAAGGATGGTTTAACATTCGGAAATCAATCAACATAATCCATCATATCAACAAAAGTAAAGATAAAAACCATATGATCATATTAATAGATGCAGAGAAAGTATTTGACAAGATCCAACATCCTTTCATGATGAAAACCCTCACCAAAATGGGGTTTGGAGGAACTTTCCTCAAGATAGTCGAAGCCATCTATCACAAGCCTACAGCAAGCATTATCCTCAACGGGGAAAAACTAAGGGCCTTTCCTCTAAGATCAGGCACAAGACAAGGATGCCCACTCTCACCACTCCTCTTCAATATAGTACTGGAAGTACTTGCGATAGCTATTAGACAAGAAAAAGAGATTAAGGGCATCCAGAGAGGAAAGGAAGAAATCAAACTCTCACTATTTGCAGACGATATGATACTATATCTAGAGAAGCCTAAAGCCTCTACTAAGAAACTCTTAGAAACAATAGACTTATACAGTAAAGTTGCAGGCTACAAAATCAATACCCAAAAATCCATGGCCTTCCTATACACAAACAATGAGGCAGAGGAAAGGGACATGAAAAAAGCAATCCCATTCACAATCGTGCCCCAGAAAATCAAGTACCTCGGAATCAGCTTAACCAAGGAAGTAAAAGACCTCTACAAAGAAAACTATAAAACGCTACTCCATGAAATCAAAGAGGACATGAGGAAATGGAAACATATACCCTGCTCGTGCATAGGGAGAATCAATGTTGTCAAAATGGCAATACTTCCCAAAGCATTATACAGATTCAACGCGATCCCTATAACGATACCCATGATATTCTTCAAAGAAACTAATCAAGCAATCCTAAAATTCATATGGAACAACAAACGCCCACGGATAGCTAAAACAATTCTTGGGAAAAAGACGATGGGAGGCATCACCCTCCCCAACCCCAACCTCAAACTTTATTACAAAGCAGTAACAATTAAAAGAGCATGGTACTGGAACAAAGGCAGAACCACAGACCAATGGAACAGGGTGGAATATCCCCACACACAACCCCAAATGTATGATCATCTAATCTTTGATAAGGGAGCAAGAGATGTGAAGTGGAGCAAGGAAAGCCTCTTTAACAAATGGTGCTGGCACAACTGGACAACCACATGCAAAAGAATGGGCTTAGACCTTGACCTGACACCATACACAAAAGTCAGATCAAAATGGATTAAAGACCTCAACATAGACCACAAACCATAAGGTACATTGAAGACAAGGTTGGCAAAACCCTCCACGATATTGAAGATAAAGGTATCTTCAAAGATGACATGCAACTGGCCAACTAAGTGGAAACAGAGATCAACAAATGGGACTACATTAAACTAAAAAGCTTCTGCACCGCAAAAGATACAGTGACCAAAATACAAAGACTATCCACAGAATGGGAAAGGATATTTACACAATACCCATCAGATAAGGGGTTGATATCAATGGTATATAAAGCACTGGTTGAACTCTACAAGAAGAAAACATCCAACCCCATCAAAAAATGGGGCGAAGAAATGAACAGAAACTTTACCAAGGAAGAAATACGAATGGCCAAAAGGCACATGAAAAAGTGCTCTGCATCACTAATCATCAGAGAGATGCAGATCAAAACAACCATGAGATACCACCTCACACCACAGAGACTAGCACACATCCAAAAGAACAAAAGCAACCGCTGTTGGAGAGGATGTGGGGAGAAAGGGACCCTTCTACACTGCTGGTGGGAATGCCGACTAGTTCAGCCCTTCTGGAAAACAATATGGACGGTTCTCAAAAAATTAGATATTGAGCTCCCATTTGACCCAGCAATACCACTGCTGGGAATATATCCCAGAGAGGCAAAAAAGTATAGTCGAAATGACATCTGCACTTACATGTTCATCGCAGCACTGTTTACAATAGCCAGAATCTGGAAAAAACCCGAATGCCCTAGAACGGATGACTGGTTGAGGAAACTTTGGTACATCTATACAATGGAATACTATGCAGCTGTTAGAAAAAAGGAAATCATGAATTTTGCATATAAGTGGATCGGCATGGAAAGTTTCATGCTGAGTGAAATGAGTCAGAAAGAGACAGAAAGATTGCACTCATCTGTGGTATATAGAATAACAGATGGGAGACTAACACCCAAGAATTGTAGAAATAAGTAACAGGAGGTTGACTCCATGGTTTGGAGGCTGGCCTCACATTCTGGGGAAAGGGCAACTCAGAGAAGGGATCACCAACTATAATGTAGTCGAAGGCCATGCGGGGGAAGGGTGTTGCAGGCTGAATGAGGGCTAGAGACTGAGCACAGTGGCCACTCAACACCTTTATTGCAAACCACAACAGCTAATTAGAGAGAGAGAACAGAAGAGAATGCCCAGCCACAGTGCCAGGGTGGGGTGGGGGGAGATGGGATCAGGGAGGGTGGGAGGGATGCTGGGTTTACTGGTGGTGGAGAATGGGCACTGGTGAAGGGATGGGTTCCCGAACTTTGTATGAGGGAAGCATGAGCACAAAAGTGTATAAATCTGTAACTGTGCCCTCACGGTGATTCACTAATTAAAAATAAATAATTTAAAAAAAAAAAAAGAAAGAAAAGATGAAGTCATAGGGAAAAAAAAGAACTGTCCCTCAGAACATGTGACAACAGAGGCGTCGGTGGCGTCGGTGTCCTTGTCAACACCAACTTGGCCATGAGTATTGATTTATTCAAATGTCTGACAACCTGAATCGAATGATTACGCTTGAATAGATGTGGCTCACCGCCGGCAGTTTCTATCTTCGTCATCTATGCACTAACATCCAACTATGATGAAGAATAAATTGAATTCTATAAAGAAGACCACACCTTCTACATCATTGTCGGTGATTTTAATGCCAAGATAGGACTTTACCTCTGTAAAATGAACAATTACACCTACGTGCACTTCCACACCTTGAACCCTACAGACGCAGGTTCGATCTTAGGCATCCCATATGGTCCCCTGAGCACAGCCAGAAGTAATTCCTGGGGGTAGAGCCAGGAGTTATCCCTGAGTATTGCCAGGTGTGGCCCAAAAGCGAAACAAAACAAAACAAAAAATAATCAAAATAAGCACAAAGGGACCAGGAAGAGATGCTGAAAGGGCAGGGGCAGGCTATCCATGGATCAGCTTAGCACCCAATTTGCATATGCAAGCTGATTGGTATTTTTACAGGCCTCACTTGTATAATGATATATATCATTTTATAAACTCATGGGACATGATGTGGAATCTGGCTGTACCACCATCACCCACACCCTCATTTGCATACATTATCAGATTGGTTTTTCCGAGTTAATAACCTCACAAATTGTAACCAATCAAATAGGAGAAGCAGCTAAGGGATAAGAATATATAATGCATATAAATATAGTCACTATAAAGAGGGGCTGAGTGTGTGAAAAAAGAGGTGCTGTCTAGAATGCAGAGCTTCCCATTTCTGTGATTGTTCCCATCCTACAGGTATACTAACTTGAACTGTTTTTAGGGGGGGCTATTCCCAGAAATGTTCAGGGCTTATTCCTGGCTCTGTGCTCAGGCCCCCCATATGGTGCTTGTGATTCCCTATTTACTGACTGGATCTAACTTGGTCAGCCATGTGCAAGGTAAGCGCCTAGCAGCTCTCTCTCAGACCCCAACAACTAAAGCTGTTAAAAAGAAAAAATCGCTGAAACATTCAAGAATCCCAGAGTCAGCATGATAATATTACACATTGCCCACAAGGACCCAGTTTTGTTCTTGCAGGACTAGCCCCAATACGGGGTCTGTCACAAGAAAAAAAAACCATTGGTTGTATCCGGGTATCCTAATATTTGTACTGTTTCATTGCAATTTTCCCCCAACATTTTGTTATGAACTTGGTTGTTGTTTCTTGGGACACACTTGATGGTACTCAGGGGTCACTGTCACTTTATTTTCAGTGGGGGATCATACCCAACAGTAATGAAGGACCTTATGGTGCTAGGAATTGAACTCAGGCCTCCTAACTATAAAGCAAATCCTTCAGTCCATCGAGTTCTCTCTTTGGCCCTCATAAATATTTTAGACTGAATAAAAGTTACGAAATATTCAGTGAGGAACCAGGAGATAGTACAATGGCTAGAGTCTCTGGTAGACAGGCACTTGACCTGGGATCTTTATGCCACCACATGGCTTCCTGACATTGCGAGGCTAGCCCCAAAGACCTCTGAACACTGTGTGGGCGGCCTGGTATATCACCTACACAAGTCCCAAAGAGCACGGCATCCTTGGGCCTTCCAGTGAACTGCCAGCCTTGTTGGTAAAGAATCACTGCTGGAGTAACAATTAAAACAGCATGGTACTGGAACAAAGGCAGAGCCGTAGACCAATGGAACAGGGTGGAATATCCCTACACACAACCCCAAATGTATGACCATCTAATCTTTGATAAGGGAGCAAGAGATGTGAAGTGGAGCAAGGAAAGCCTCTTTAACAAATGGTGCTGGCACAACTGGACAACCACATGCAAAAAAATGGGTTTAGACCTTGACCTGACACCATGCACAAAAGTCAGATCAAAATGGATTAAAGACCTCAACATTAGACCACAAACCATAAGGTACATTGAAGACAAGGTCGGCGAAACCCTCCACGATATTGAAGATAAAGGTATCTTCAAAGGTGACACGGAACTAAGCAATCTAGTAAAAACAGAGATCAACAAATGGGACTACATTAAACTAAAAAGCTTCTGCACCGCAACAGATACAGTGACCAGAATATAAAGACTATCCACAGAATGGGAAAGGATATTTACACAATACCCATCAGATAAGGGGTTGATATCAATGGTATATAAAGCACTGGTTGAGCTCTACAAGAAGAAAACATCCAACCCCATCAAAAAATGGGGCGAAGAAATGAACAGAAACTTTACCAAGGAAGAAATACGAATGGCCAAAAGGCACATGAAAAAGTGCTCTACATCACTAATCATCAGAGAGATGCAGATCAAAACAACCATGAGATACCACCTCACACCACAGAGACTAGCACACATCCAAAAGAACAAAAGCAACCGCTGTTGGAGAGGATGTGGGGAGAAAGGGACCCTTCTTCACTGCTGGTGGGAATGCCGACTGGTTCAGCCCTTCTGGAAAACAATTTGGACGACTCTCAAAAAATTAGGTATTGAATTCCCATTTGACCCAGCAATACCACTGCTGGGAATATATCCCAGAGAGGCAAAAAAGTACAATCGAAACAACATCTGCACATGTATGTTCATCGCAGCACTGTTTACAATAGCCAGAATCTGGAAAAAACCCGAATGCCCCAGAACGGATGACTGGTTGAGGAAACTTTGGTACATCTATACAATGGAATACTATGCAGCTGTTAGAAAAAAGGAGGTCAAGAATTTTGTAGTTAAGTGGATGGGCATGAAAAGTTTCATGCTGAGTGAAATGAGTCAGAAAGAGAGAGACAGACATAGAAAGATTGCACTCATCTATGGTATATAGAATAACAGAGTGGGAGACTAACACCCAAGAACTGTAGAAATAAGTACCAGGAGGTTGACTCCATGGCTTCGAGGCTGGCCTCACGTTCCGGGGAAAGGTCAACTCAGAGAAGCGATCACCAACTACATTGTAGTCGAAGGCCATGTGGGGGAAGGGAGTTGCGGGCTGAATGAGGGCTAGAGACTGAGCACAGCGGCCACTCAACACCTTTATTGCAAACCACAACAGCTAATTAGAGAGAGAAAACAGAAGGGAATGCCTTGCCACAGTGGCAGGGTGGGGTGGGGGGGAGATGGGATTGGGGAGGGTGGGAGGGACACTGGGTTTACGGGTGGTGGAGAATGGGCACTGGTGAAGGGATGGGTTCCCAAACTTTGTATGAGGGAAGTATAAGCACAAAAGTGTATAAATCTGTAACTGTACCCTCACGGTGATTCTCTAATTAACAATAAATTAATTAAAAAAAAAAAAGAATCACTGCTGGGAATCCAGGGTCCCCTGACCACCACATGAGGGCCCATAAACAACAAAAAGATTAGCTCAGGGGCTGGAAAATTAGTGAGTAGGGCCTTTAATTTGCATGTGGCTAATCTCTGGCATCTCATATGATCCCCTAAGCACCCCCAGGAGTGGTCCTTGCATGCAGAAGACAGGAATACCCATGACGCTTCCAAGGGATGACACCCCCTCACACCTGCACATCCTTACAATTTTTTTTGTGGGTGTAAAGAATTTTACTATAAGCTGGGGCTGGAGCAACAGCACAGCGGGTAGGGCATTTGCCTTGCATGCAGCCGACCTGGGTTTGATTCCCAGCATCCCATATGGTCCCCTGAGCATCACCAGGAGTAATTCCTGAGTGCAAAGCCAGGAGGTAACCCCTGTGCATTGCCAGGTGTAACTCAAAAAGAAAAAATTAATAATAATTATACTATAAGATTATTGTTTTTTTATAGTTATCAGTTATGACTAATATTTCTTCCAGTTCTGAATACACATATGTATACAAACACTCAAATGTATATCAGCTCTCTTTTTTTTTAATTAATTTATTTATTTTTAATTCGTGAATCACCATGAGGGCACATTTACAGATTTATACACTTTTGTGCTTATGCTTCCCTCACACAAAGTTCGGGAACCCATCCCTTCACCAGTGCCCATTCTCCACCACCAGTAAACCCAGCATCCCTCCCACCCTCCCCGATCCCATCTCCCCCCACCCCGACCTGCCACTGTGGCAGGGCATTCCCTTCTGTTCTCTCTCTCTAATTAGCTGTTGTGGTTTGCAATAAAGGTGTTGAGTGGCCACTGTGCTCAGTCTCTAGCCCTCATTCAGCCCGCAACTCCCTTCCCCCACATGGCCTTCGACTACATTATAGTTGGTGATCTCCTTACAATTTTTTAATTGTTTATTGACATATCAATACCCTCCAACTACATACTAAAGTTCCTGAGGAACTCTAATTGCTTTATATCCATGAAATCATCTAACATCCTGGCCTGCTCAAAGTCATTCAAAGACTTCTGTACCCACAAGTCCTAACCACTCCCTGGCATCTCATTCACTGGGCAAAATGTTTGTGCTCCTTGATTTGTGTGAAGATTCACAGACAAGACACCTCCCCATCCTTTGATATGCCATGCACACGACTGTGAGATAAAATGGTGCAGAAAACTGTGTACCTAGGGACAGGGACACTCCATGGCCCCAGAGGGTCACCTAACACTTGCAAATGCTGGAGATGCTTGTTATTCCCCACTGTTGTGTAGAGGGACAGAGCTGTGCAGGCACCCAAGAGAGCACATGGCCGGGCTTGCACTTGGCACATGTGCCCTGCCCTGAGCTACCAAGTAACATCCTAGATGTGTGAGAGTTGAACTCATCCTCGTAAGCTTGTAAAATGTTATGTATTGACACAGAGATGCTCCAAACTCATGACTTTATTTTGCTTGTGCTAAACTACCAAAGCATGTGTATCCTGTAAAAAGGAAAAAAATCAAGTGAACTGGATTTGAAATAGGTTAATAAAGTAAACTTTAGGGATTAAAAGGAGTATTCTAAGGTGGTGGAGGGGTCTTTCTTCTGAGTTTTCTTGTATCCAAGCCAGCTGTGAAGCTCAGACCTGGACATAGGAGAGGATGACATCACTGGAGATCTCCAGTATGTCCGCCGTGGTAGCTGGCACACGATGTTCATAGTCAAAGATGTGCTGGCCATTGGCAAATACCTTGAGGTTATCGGTGCTGGTGCAGATGGATAGCTGCAGGAGAAGGGCACGTGTGAGGTGGGGCAGGACACATACTTGAAGGGAAGGGAAGGAGAGCTGGACTCACATCAAAGTACTGTCCTGGAGCAAAGGGATTATAGGAGATTCCGCTCTCCTCGCACCCCCAGCCACCGTTTAGGAAACTGTTCCTCACGACGGCCTTCTCACCCATGCGTGGGTTGATGTGCAGGGCTATGTCCCCGGTGGTTCCCACAGTGAAGTTGATAAAAAATCTGAAAGTAGAGAGAAAAGTAGCAGTCAGCACTTGGGGGTACATTACTGGCAGCCCCAAGGACGAGGCATGGAGAATAGGGTTCACATCCCATCTCCACTTGGCATCTGTACCTGTGGGCTGAGCGGGGGATGAAGCCCACGATTATGATGGTTCTGTTGGTCTTCAGTCCCCCCTGAAGTCTCCGCATATATGGCATAGGCTGTGGGGTGAGAATATGGGCCCCACAAAGTTAGAAGCAGAGGTCGACTGTGAGAGCAGGGTACCCACCCCTCCTAGGGGCCTGTAACCCTCTCCCACCTCTTGCCAGCCCCCTCTGACCAATATACTTCCTCCAACAGGACACCCCTATATACAGGTCCCCACCATCAGTTCATGCTAACCCAAGATCACCCCTCATAAAGTCTGGCCCCCACTGGCTGTCTTACCGGGTAGAAGATTGGGGGTCCCTCCATGGCCTGTCCAGTGAGCAAGAGAGAATGCAGAAGAGTCAGCAAATGTTTGCAGCAAATCACCAGATGCAGGTGTTCCTTGGGGTGCTGAGTTACAAAACTGGAGAGCTGACCCCATGGACCTCCCTCATTCTTAGCCCCTACTCCCATGTCAATCCAACCCTCCAATTTACAGGCAGGTTAACTATTGATCTGAGAGCGACTCCAGGACACTATATACAGAGAAGACAGCAATAATTAGGGCTCTCGGGCTCCTCAGACGCTGAACCCACTTAAGGGAAATCTATGACCCTCAGCAGGTCCTTATGCAGGATGCCATAAAAGCCACAGGCATCTGTGGGAATAGAGACAGAAGGACCACCCCAAAGTAAGACCTAGACAGATGAAGGACACCCCCCAGGACAAGCCCTACATCACCATCCATGGGAACTCTGGAGTCAAAGGCTGGCACCAGATTCCTCATCAATAGAGGGGTCCCATCTTGTCTAAACTCCAGTGCTCAATGAGAAACTTCTTTAGCTGTTTCTTTGGGGAGCCACACCTAGTGGTTTGGTGGGGATTGGCTTCTAGCTCTGTACTCAGGAGAGTTTCTGGGGTCGCTCCAGGGATCATGGGGTACTAGTAAGAGGACTGGGATGTGTGAATGCAAAGTACATGCTTCATATTCAGGGGATCCCTGTGTTTGAACACCAGCTCAGTGTGGTTCCTTGATCGCATTCAGGTGTGCCCCCTAAGTGCTAGGTTTGGAAAAGCTCCTGAGCTTTGCTGTGTCTGACTGGCCCTCCCCCCACCAAAAATGAAAAAAAACAGAAAGAAAAATAAGAGTCTTTTTATTCTTGTCCCCACCTAGAATTCCTGCTGTGTCGGGACCCTCCTCAGCCCCTGTCTTTCCCTCTACCTGAAGCCCATGCTGAAGTCGCTCTCCTCAGGGTACAGCCCCTGACCCCTGATCACCTCACCTCTAATCTCAACTTGCTTCTCCCTCCACAGCCTCCCCAAGGCACCTGGAGTCCTTGAGACCAGACACTCTCTCCGCACCCCCAACCCTTGTCTTGTGGGTCTGTGCTTCTTCCACCATTTTCCCTCTCTTTCTCTTACTTTCTCTCTCATCTTTCTCCGGTCTCTTCCCTTTCCCCTCCATCTCTCTCCCTCCTCCCCTTTCCGTTCTTCCCTCCCTATAGTGAGGGGGTTTCCCATGCACTGTTCAGGGGTCTCTGGGCCACTCTCAGCAATACTTGACCAAACAGGCTGGACTCTTCAGTCCCTGGGCCCACCAGTGCTTTGGGATTTCTCTGAGGTGAAACTGGGGGGCCATCCAGCGCCAAGATTGAGCTAGGACTCACCATAAAGGCCTGTGTCCCAGTCCTTTGAGGGCTTCTTGTTCTGTTTTGCCTTCTACTTTATTTTTATTTTGGGGGTTTTGGTAACACCCAGCAGTGCTCTGGTATAGCTCCAGGCATTGTGCGCAGGGATCATTTCAAACAGGGTACACGGAACGCTTTGGGAACTGGGGATCAAACCTGGGTTGAATGCATGCACATGACCGCCTATGTCTCACATTTTAAACTATTCTAAAAGCTCTTTAAAATATTTTATTTGATAGGGACTGGAACAAATAGCACAGGGGGTACGGCGTTTGACTTGCTAGCGCCGACCCAGGTTCGGTTCCCAGAATCCTATATAATCCCCTGAGCACCGTCAAGGGTGGTTCCTGAGTACAGAGCCAGGAGTGACCCAGGTGCATTGCCGGGTGTGACCCAAAAAGCAAAAAAAAATGTATTTGATAGCTATCTTTTAATGACTAAGATAGTTATCTTTTGATAATTTCTTATTAAGATTATTATTTTGCACGGCTAAGGACCCAGGACCTCTCATGGAAAGTAAGAGTACTAACCACCCAGCTACCTCCCTGACCCTGGTTTCCCTCCAAAACTGTATTGATTTTCTATGACAGCAATGGGAACATTGGTACTTGAAGGACAAAGTTGATCTTCAGGTCAGCCTCCTGGATTCAGACATTCCCATGAAGCTCTGATTGCACCTGCCACCAGGACCCAGGGGAGCTTTTTCTAGCCTCTATGCAGAGTCTCTGTCACTGCTGGTTAACCTGCATTGCTCAACCAAGGGATCCATACCACGCAATTCTGCAAATCAACCAGTGGGAGGGAAGGAGACAAGGGAGCTTACCAATGAGAGAACACACTCACCTCAGAGAATTTGGGACATTGGCCAAAGAAGGAAACCAATTGAAGGGTCATGTTCCCATTCACAATCAGGTGGGTGACTTTCTGGATAGGGGTCCGGTGCCCAAACTCATAGAAATCATTTCCATTCACCAGCACCTGAAGGGCAAAGGTAATGAAGACCAGGGTCATGAGTCCCAGAGGGACTTGGAAGTACAAACAGGAAGCAGGGAAGGGGGACTTTTAAACACAGGATCAAATCTGGGAGGAAGAGCTGGAGACCCATGTCAGGACCTCAGGTTCCACAGGTTTAGATCAACTTGAAGTCAGTTCCATAGGAGTGAAGATGCTCTGCCTGAGTGAAATGCTGGACATCAAAAAAGAAACAGCTCAAAGATGGCAGATTATCGAGGACACAAAACATGGCCCATGGCGAGATCGGGAGAATATCAAGCCTGACTCTGGTTTGGACATAGAGGTTTCACTCTAACACAGACTGTGTCACCCTGACTAATCTCTCTGAACTACTCTCAAAAATGGTTGAGGAGAACAAGAGGGGCATAAGGCAGGGGTAGGGCTCAGCAGTGGACCTCATGTCTTGCATGTGTGAAACCCTGGGTTGAATCCTGTTCTCCACAGTCCCCCCCGAGTCCCTACCATTTCAGGGTACCTGCAACTGAGAGGCAAGCCCTAGATGTTATAGCCACAAAGGGAGAAAAGGATAAAATAAAAACAAAAACAGAAAACTGGGAATGGCAGAAACCTCCTCAGGCTGGAGCTCAAGCTTGTGTTCACGAGTTCAGGGGGGAGTGTTTAATCTTCTCCTCAACATGGCAGCCTCCCTTTGTAGTACCAGGTGTGGCCCCTCAGAACGATCAACAAATTCAAGCAATAATTGAAGTCCGGACCAAAGTAAAGGGTAGGCTGAGAGGAGGCAGCTGACTCTGACCTTGTAATGCTCCTGTGTGATCATCACCAGTATATCGAAGTGCTCCCCGTTTTTGAAGGGGATCTTCCTTTTCTCCTCCTCTGCACCCCACGTGCCTGACAACCTTGCGTTGAAGACAACCTTGTTCCAGCCAGCAAAACGGGGGTTGAAGTGGAAGGCGATGTCATCTCTTACTGCATCTGGCCCCAAGGCAAAGTTTACCACGAAGCTGTGGGGGACAGGAGAGCCTGTTCCTCAAATCCTCCCAGCAATGCTGCCAGAAATGGGTCAGAACCTCCAGGGAGCCTGATTAGCTCCACCCAAGAAGGTTGAGGTGACATTGAGGTGGTCACTGGGATCTATGACCAAGAGATTTGGGGTACGGTGACCAGGGTCCCAGGATGCAGTGAACCATATTGATTTGCTCACTGGCACCCCCAACTCCAACACAAATGTTCCCGGCAAACCTGACTACCCAGGGGGTCAGTCTCTGTGCCAGCATCTACAGCTCTGGCTGCTCAGGCCTCCCAAGAGCCCTGGAGCACCCTAGTGAGAGCACGTCACTCACTGGAGCATCCCCAAGTTCTCCAGAGGGCATCTCCCCTCACCCCTGGGCCTGCATCAGCCCTTTCTTCTCCCTCAAAGCTCTGATGCCTGCAGAACCCCACAACCCCATCTTCTTTAGTCCCTGTACAATTTTGTTTCACCTAGGAAATCTTCCCTATGCCACCCATGAAGAGACTATGCCACGCCCCTCTTTCTCCTCTCCATCTCTCCCACTCCCCATATCGGACTCCATCACCATGTAACTTAGTCTATGTTTCATCTTTTTTCTTCTTTTTCTGAGAGTGTGGTCCCACCAACAGTTCCTGAGGGCCTGGAACCCCACTGCAAGTGCTACTCAATGTCAGACCCTCCCGCGGCCGGTATGGGATCTCTCACCTTTGCAAGTTCTGGTGGGCCACTCCAGCGATGTAGACGAACGTCCCGACGTTGAGGTCACATGGGATGGGTTTGCAGAAGGGCAGCGTCTGCAGTAGACCCCGGGCCACGGCCTCAATTGTCATGTGTGCAAAGTAGCATTTTCCCTTCCTGGAAAAGTGCCCACCCCCATCTCTTCACAAGAGAGAGGGACCCCAAAGTGAGGGTCAAAATGAAGAAGAGGGTTGAGTGTTAGGAACGGAGTCTCGGGCCTGGAGCAATAGCAAAACGGGTAAGGTGTTTGCTCTGCGCGTTGCTGACCCGGGTTCGATTCCTAGCATCCCATATGGTCCCCTGAGCACCTCCAAGGGCAATTTCTGAGTGCAGAGCCAGGAGTAACCCCTGTGCATCTCCAGGTGTGACCAAAAAAAAAAAAAAAAGAAAGGAAAGGAGGCTCAGTGAAGGAGTAAAAAAATCCCAGGGATGGTGTAGGCGGCAGGTCCCTGGATCCCTGTTACCTCTGTGTTTCAGGCTGGGAGGGACCTGGAGAGTGGGAGTCGGGATGAACCCAGGTCAGAACCTGGGTCTGTGTCTCACCGGGTTGTAGGTAGGATAGTAGCCAGGTGCAGGCACGAAAGTCATCTTCAGATGCTGAAATGGCAGTTTGTCTTCTGACAGCTGCAGGAGTGGAAATGTGCCACATGGTCACTGGGGTGACTCTTATACTCTCCTGGATTTGTTGTTCCCTATTTGAGAAAGCCCTGCCTCCTGAGCATCATGGGAAATTGCTTAGTCACCAGCCCTACAGAAGCCCAAAGACTTGAGGATCACAATCCTTTGAGTGGCAGCTATGAGCTGTAGGAAAATAAAAAAAAAAATTTTTTTAAAAGGCCCTCACCCAGATGCAGAAACTCTGGCTTCACGTAGAGAAGGCAGACGGCCCTCTCAGAAAAGGAACAGCTTCAAGAGAATCTAGAAGTGATGATAAGATTATGAAAAGTGGGGCCAGAGCTATAGCACAGCGGGTAAGGTGCTTGCCTTCCATACAGTTAAATCGAGTTCAATTCCTGGCTTCCCATATGCTTCCCGAGCACCACCAGCAGTGATTCTTGAGCACAAAGCCTGGAGTAAACCCGGAGTATTGCTGGGTGTGACCCAGTACTCCCCCCTCTCCAAAGTAAATAAAAATAACATATGTTTTGTGAAAAGGAAATTCTGATCCACTGCATCATCCTTATTTTACTGGACTCTACTGGTTTTTCTCACCACTCACCACTCAGTCAAGATTTTAAAAACTATCCTATGTAAATACATATTTTTCCAAATCAGTAAGGGACAGGGCTCCTCCTGGCTCAAGGGATAGTGGGTACAATCCCATGAAAAGGATTCTCTGAGAAAGGAAACCTGACCGTGGAGGAAGGCTCCATGATCTCACATGCCACTCACACTGACTGTTCTCACCAGTTTGCTACAAGCTTCTCTGTTTAAAAACCTTAATTCTCCATTGATGTTTATTCTCCCTCTCTCTCTCCCAAAACATCATTTGTCACCTCTGAATGTGAGACATCTACCAGAAATTCTTGCGGTGTATGTATGTGGGGAGGGGGAGAGAGAGAAAAGAGAGAGAGAGAGAGAGAGAGAGAGAGCACTTTTTCCCCTTCTCGTCTCCTCATAACAAGTGTAATCTAGTTTGTCAAGTGTCAGTGACTGTCCTGACTTCTCTTTGGCAGACCGTGAGTTATAATCTTCCTTGTTCTTTTTGGGCCCTGCTAGCTTCACCTTGAACAAAACTCATCTCTTTTTATTTAAGCAAGTGGGGATTGAAGTCAAATTGGATATTTCAACTCAAAACAGCCATGTCATTAGAAAGTTTCTGATTCGACCTGTAGCTGTTGAGTTGATTTGGCAAAAACTATCTAGTATTTTTACCATTCGTTGTACCGATGAGGAAAGAAGTCAATTGTCCCTGGCTTAGGGGGGAGCAATTGAGGCAGTCCAAGGAATACGTCTCACATCTAAAAAAAGCCAACAAACTTGCCTATCCTGCCCGTGAAACAATTCCACACACTTAGCTACAGTGCAAACACTAGCTGGGTACAACAGGAAAAGAGAGAAGAGAGCACAGGATCACTCGACTCCTGGAGGGCCTGAAATAAGCAGGAACTGAACCATTTCACTACAGGAAGACCCAGGAGATGCACTCAAGTCCCTTCCAAGAATCTCTCTGTGTTTCATTTTCCCTTGACTGAAATTCTGAGGCAGAGTGTGAACTGAGATGCTGAGAGGAGAGCAGCCAATCTAACAGTGCACTTCAGAAGTCAAGTCTCATCAGATATTAGAAAAAAGCTACCACAACCAGACCAGGACCAACAAGCCCATTCCCTGATGTATTGGACACTGCCTAGAAGATATTCAGTACCAGAGAAAAAATAACTACAGAGGAAAACTGAAAAAATGAAAAGGAAAAAAGAAAATAAAGGCATGAGATAAACACCACAAGTAGCTATGGCCGGACCCTTCTCAATTCCCTAGGACTTGATCCAGCCTCAGTCCCTTTCTGAGACCAGCATCATCATTTTCATCATCATCATCATCATCATCATCATCAGAAGAAGAAGAAGAAGAAGAAGAAGAAGAAGAAGAAGAAGAAGAAGAGAGGAAGAAGAATGGAAAGAGGAAGAAAAAGAAGAGGAAGAGGAAGAAGAAGACGAAGAAGAAATTGTTCAGTTAACACCCAAACAATTATCTCCTACAGGTTGCTTTGACCATATTTGCTTTAATACACATCATCCCATGTAAATTGATTAATTCCAAGTCACTCAGAGACTTCAATGTCCATCAGCTCAAAGAACTTTCCAGAATCCCATTCATTCAGCTTAGTATTTGTGTTTCTTTTGTTGTGTGAAGGTTCATAGAACAGTGATATGCCCCAGTCCTTGATGCACACACAATGGATCTAACTGTGCAGGGGACTGAGTGAACCAGGGAGGGAGACAGCCCATGGCTGTAGAGAGTCCCCAAACACATACAAACCATGGAGATGGTTGTTTTCCTTTTTGTCCCCCTCCCTTTTGTTGCTGTGAAGGGCAGAGATCAGGCAGGCAACCAGAAGAGCACATTGGCATTGAGAGACTGGTGGGGCTTAAACCTGAGAACCCATGTCCTGTCCCCGAGCTACCAATAGGTCCTGGCAGTGAAGAATTTGCTTCTTCCCAAAACTCCCAACCCCATCAAAAAATGGGGGATGGAAATGAACAGAAATTTTCTCAAAGAAGAAATCCGAATGGCTAAAAGACACATGAGAAAATGCTCTACGTCACTAATCATCAGGGAGATGCAGATTAAAACAACAATGAGATATAATTTCACACCACAGAGACTGGCCCACATCCAAAAGAATAAAAGCAACCACTGTTGGCGTGTATGTGGGGAGAAAGGGACTCTCCTTCACTGCTGGTGGGAATGCCGACTGGTTCAACCCTTTTGGAAAACAATATGGACGATTCTCAAAAAATTAGATATTGAGCTCCCATTTGACCCAACAATACCACTCCTGGGAATATATCGTGGAGAGGCAAAAAGTTATAGTAGAAATGACATCTGCATTTGTATGTTTATTCCAGCACTGTTTACAATAGCCAAAATCTGGAAAAAAATAGAGTGCCCAAAAAACAGATGACTGGTTAAAGAAACTTTGGTACATCTACACAGTGGAATACTATGCAGCTGTTAGAAAAGATGAAGTCATGAAATTTTCATATAAGTGGATCAACATGGAAAGTATCATGTTACGTGAAATGAGTCAGAAACAGAGAGACAGACATAACAGAGAGAGAGACTAACACCCAAGAGTTGTAAAGATAAGGATCAGGAGATCTGCCCTACAACCTGGAAACTGGCCTCACATGATGGGAGAAAAGGCAGCTCAGATAGAGAAGGGAACACCGAGTAGAGGATGCTATTAGGACCCATTCGGGTTGGAAGATGCGAACTAAAAGTAGACTATAGACCGAACGTGAAGGCCACTCAATACCTCTATTGCAAAATACAACACCCAAAAGGACAGAGAACAAAAGGGAATGCCCTGCCGCAGAGGCAGGGTGGGGTGGAGGGGGATGGGATGGGGGTGGTGAGAGGGATACTGGGATCGTTGGTGGAGGTGAATGGGCACTGGTGGAGGGATGGGTAAATGATCACTGTATGAGTGAAATGCAAAAACAAAAGTTCATAAGATTGTAACTGCACATCACAGTGATTCTCTAATAAAATTTTTTAATTCAAAAAAAATAATTTGCTTCTTCCCTGAACCCTTCCTCAAAAGTTGCATGAAATAAGTCATAATTACAAAAAAAAGACACCACCTTCCTACATGTACTCAGACTTTTGATCAGTGACGTAAGTGCACATCCTTAGGGATCTCTTTCAATAAGTTTTAAAGGCACAGCTTAGACCTGCACGTAGGATGGACTGACATCCCCAATGACCTCCAACAAATCCACTATGGTGAAAGCCAACCTACGATGCTTGTAGTCAAAGACGTGTTGGCCAATGGCAAACATCTGGCAACTCTGGGAGCCAACGCAGATGGACAGTTACAAGGAAGAAACAGGGTAAAAACAGAGAAGACGCAGAATTTGGATAGTAAGGAGGAGGAGAACAGGACTCACATCGAAAGACAGCCCTGGACCATAGGGGTTGTAGGAGATGCTCCTCTCCTCGGCCCCTCAAATACCCCTCTGTAGGGTGTTCCACACCATGGCACATTGGTCCGTACGAGGGTTGATGTGCAGGGCTATGTCTCCTGTGCTTCCCATGATGAAATTGATGGAAAATCAGGAGACAGAGAGAAGTGGGGGGTTAGCTCTGAGGAAGTTCAGCACATACTCTCGAAGGAAGGAAGACATAGGCCTGATGGCAACATGTCCAGGCCTGACAGCAACATGTCCCCACTTTCACCTGGGTCTGTACCTGTAGGCTGAGTGGGGGATGAAGGCCCAAATTTGAAGGTTCTATTTGGTGTCAGGCCCCGTTTCAGGCTCACCACACACAGCACAGACACTGGAATGGGAACATGGGGTCCCTTCATCTCTCAATCACAGGAAGCCAGGTGCTCATTGTCAAAGCAGGCTCCTCACTCCCCCTAGAGACTCCCCAATTTCCACCCAGTCCCACTTCTTCCCAATCCCCTTGTGAGGCATGAGTGTAGCTGAAAGGACCACAGCAACTCCATTTTGGAAAGCCAGACTCCATTTTTGTATCGTGGGGTCATGAGTTTACAACCAACTAAGAAAAACATCCCAGCCCACAAAGGGCAAGGACACAAACACCCTGATTATGACCACAGATAACAAGGATATTTCAAGTAAATGTAACACGTTATGTTGACCACAATTTCCCTTCTGTACCCTCTGATTGCTTGCTCAAGATCATGAGAATGTACCCAGGCATGTAGGCGGGAGGGCATACAACTTAAAAATTTCCCACTGCCCATCAGAAAATGGGGCGAAGAAATGAACAGAAACTTTCCCAAGGAAGAGATACGAATGGCCAAAAGGCACATGAAAAAGCGCTCTACATCACTAATCATCAGGGAGATGCAGATCAAAACAACAATGAGATATCATTTAACACCACAGAGACTGGCCCACATCCAAAAGAACAAAAGCAACCGCTGTTGGCATGGATGTAGGGAGAAAAGGAAACTCCTTCACTGCTGGTGGGAATGTTGACTGGTTCAGCCCTTTTGGAAAACAATATGGACAATTCTCAAAAAATTAGAAATTGAGCTCCCATTTGACCCAGCAATACCACTGCTGGGAATATACCCCGGAGAAGCAAAAAAGCATAGTCGAAATGACATCTGCACTTATATGTTCATCGCAGCACTGTTTACAATAGCCAGAATCTGGAAAAAAACCCGAGTGCCCGAGAACAGATGACTGGTTAAAGAAACTCTAGAACATCTATACAATGGAATACTATGCAGCTGTTAGAAAAAATGAAGTCATGAACTTTGCATATAAGTGGATCAGCATGGAAAGTATCATGCTAAGTGAAATGAGTCAGAAAGAGAGAGACAGACATAGAAAGATTGCACTCATCTGTGGAATATAAAATAACAGAGTAAGAGACTAATATCCAAGAATAGTAGAAATAAGTACCAGGAGGTTGGCTCCATGGCTTGGAAGCTGGTCTCATGCTGGGGAAAAAGGCAGCTCAGATAGAGAAGGGAACACCAAGTAAAATGTGATTGGAGATCCCGCTCAGGATGGGAGATTAGTGCTGAAAGTAGACTAGAGACTGAACACGATGGCCACTCAATACCCCTATTGCAAAGCACAACACCCAATTGGAGAGAGAGATCAAAAGGGAATACCCTGCCAAAGAGGCAGGGTGGGGTGGGGAGGAGATGGGATTGGGGGATGTGAGGGATACTGGGTTTATTGGTGGTGGAGAATGGGCACTGGTGGAGGGATGGGTTTTCGAACATTGTATGAGGGAAAAACAAGCTCTAAAAATGTGTAAATCTGTATCTGTACCCTCACTAATTAAAGAATTAAAAATTTTTTTAAAATTAAAAAATTTCCCCCTGGATTCTCTCGGGATGGGAGATGCTGAAAGTAGACTAAAAACCAAACATGATGGGTTCTCAGCATCTTTATTGCAAACCATGATGCCCAAAAGTAGAGACAGAGTAAGAAGAGGCAGGGAATGGGATGGGGTAGGGATGGCAGGAGGGATGCTGAGGACATTGGTGGTGAAAAATGCACACTGGTGGAGGGATAGATGTTTGATCATTGTATGACTGAAACTCAGTCATGAAAGCTTTATAACTGTATCTCACGGTGATTCAATTAAAATTTTTTAATAAAAAACATAGTTCTCGCTGAGGGGAATCAAGGATCCAAGTCTCTTGGGTTTGTGAATGCACTGCTCTGTGCCTTGTGTGAGAGAGAATAAACTCTATTTCTGTGCTCACTCCCTCTCTCTCTCACTCGTTCGCGCACTCTCTCACCCACCTTCTACCTGGACTACCATTCCTCTGTCTCCCACCTTCCTTCTCCCATTTTCCTTCTTTTTCCATTTTCTTTTTTTTTCTTCTTTTTGGGGGACCAGGTGGGGTTGGGAGGGCAGCTGCAATGATGTATTCGGGCATTTCCTACGCAATTCTCAGGAAATTAACCAATGGGAGGGAAGGAAAGATGGGAGCTAGCCCATGACAGAGACGATTTGCCGTCCTAGTGGTGGGACGGTCAACAAAAAAAGTTGATGAATCAAAGCTTTAGGACCACATCCACATGCAGGTGGGTGTCATTCTGGAGGCAGAGCTGGTCCTAAATCCATAGAAAGGACTTCCATTCACCACCACCTGGAGGACAAGGACAAGGCCATGAAGAACACAGAGACCTTGGGAAGGTCAAAACAGGAAGCAGGGAACAGGGACATTTTCATGCAGAACCATACCAGGAGGTGAATGCAGCCCCAGGAGTCCACAGGCCTAAGATGCAGTTGAGGTCAAGGTTCAGCTCCAATGGGAAATGGGATGTTAGCAGCCTGATGGTGCCTTCAGACTTCCAGATACCCCAAAATTACTGATGTGCCTTTGGCCAGACCCCAACAACTTGGGACCAAGTTTACCAAGATGTTCAATGGCCAAAAGTTAGGTATGTGGGAGATACACCCACAAACCACCTCAGCTCAGCTATACAAGCTCATTTATTGGCCTTATTTCAGAGACCAATGAATCTCAGAAGAGATCAAAAGACGCAATTAGGGCCTGTAGCACAGAGATAGGCGGGAACCCATGACTGAGAGCTCCAGGATCGCTTGAAACAGAACTGGATCTCCTCTCCCCACGTTTCCAGTTTTCCAATAGTTTGGCAGTCACACCCACAAACTGCCCCAGTGCCATGTAATCTCATCAATGGCCAAGAACCAAAGACTATAAACTAAAGGTCCCGGAAGAGAGCACTGAATAATGTCCTGATCCCGTGCCAGGCTGTCCTCACTGGGGCACCTTGGAGGGGGCGGGTTGAGTTTCCCTCCCTGCCCCAAGCAGAAGAACCCTGGCAGCCAAAAACCTCCAGAATCCAACCATCACCAGGCCCAAGGCTACTCTCCACATACTCGGAGGAGCCTCACCCAAGAGGGGACAGACCTCACCCAAGACAGCATGAACCTCACCAGAGGGCATACCGGCAGGAAAACCCAGATATGCAAGAACCTGTGACTGAGATCCCCAAGCCTGCTTGCATTGGGACTGGGCCTTCTCCTCCCAGACCCCAGTTTTCCAGAATCGTGGTAGGCACACCCACAAACTGCCCCCCCGAGCAATTTTATATAATCAATGGCCAAACTAAATCTCCTGGAAGAAAATAACACAGAATTTCCTGAACATTATATTCTGTCCATAACAAGTAATCCAAAACAAATCATCTAGCGTTGCCTTTTCAGCAGATTTACGTGGTGGTGAGACTGGTGTCGAAATATCGAATGTTGCCAAAGTAGAGAGAGAGTATGGGGGAAATTGTCTGCCACACAGGCAGGGGAGGGTTGGAATGGAGGTCGTGGGGGTAAATACTGGGGATTTTGGAGGTGGAAAATGTGCACTGGTGAGAGGATGGGTGTTTGATAATTGTATAACCAAAGCTCAAACATGAAATCTTTGTAACTGTATCTCACAGTGAATAAAAATGGGGGGGGATAAAATAATAAAATAAAATTAACATACAGTATAGATTTTTTAAAAAAAAGTAATTTGGAGTTCATACCCAATTCAATCAGCTTAATCAATGGCTGAATAAATAGCAGTACTCCTACATTATTTTTAAAAAAGAAAGAAAGAAACGGGATGTGCCTGAGCCCCAAAGCATGTGCTTTGCATATTGAAGCCTTGAATTCCAACAGGGAACCCCAAGATGCACAACCCCGGATGACAGTTGAGAGCAATGAAGAATATGGTCTGGAAGACAGCTGGGGAGAATATCAAGGTGGCTCCTGATATGGGTTTTTTAGTTTAGTTCCTTTCTCCTTTTTTTCTTTTGTGAGGCGGGGCGATCACCTTTAGTGCTCAGGTGCTCTCTGCAACCTCACATCCCCAGGTGATGCCAGGGATTCAAACCAAGGTCACACTGCTGCAGCATCATGCAAGGCCAGTGCCCTGCCTGCTGTGCTGTCTCTCTGGGCCTGAGATCTAGACCCCAGATGGCCCAATCATCTATAAACCTCCTCTGAAAGTGTGGTGGGGATGGGGGATGAGGGCCGGGGGATGCCTCAGCACAGAGCACACTTGGGAATGGGAGGCCCCAGTTTGAGCTCCAACCCCACTCCCCAAAATTACTAGGTTTTGGATACAGTTCAATCAGTGGGCAACCTCAAATAACCTGGACCACCCAGGGCAAGGAGGGAAAAAAACCTCTTTAATGTAGTCCGAAATGGAGCTAACCCCTCGCTGGAGTTCACGCCATGTATACAGGAGTCCAAGTTCAATCTTCTGGACTGGAAGGTCCCCAGCAGCACTCACACTGATCTTTGTTACTTTTCCCGCTGAAGACAACTTAAAATTCTACTTAAGTCTCTCCCAGGGCGCAGCTCAACTCCAGCTTCTCCAGGGGCCAGTAGGGTCTGCCCAGTAGCGCATTCCAAGAAACTCCTGTTTCTTCATTTTACCCGTCTCTGTCCCTTGTCTGTGCCGGGTGAGGTCTCAGACCTATTTTGATGATGCCCTAAATCCCTTCCTTGCTCTGGCCGAAGATATCCTTCTCTTTTCACACCCCTGTCCATGCACACGTAACCACCGCATCTTGGATCCTCAACTTGGCCTTGGTAAGTTTAAGTACGACCTCTGTCTGTTTTTGTTCAATGACCTCAACTCCCAGCTGTTCTGCACCCTAAATATTGTAAGTTTCGAGCTCACATCAGGGTGACCCTCTGTTTGAAAAATTGGAGCCCCCAGGGATGCCTGCTCGCTCTTCTCTTCTCTCTGTCTCCCCAGTGAAGAGATGGGTGAAAAGTCGTCATTTCTGACTTCTCTCACCTCTGTTTTGTGGAAGGATTGAATGGTATTTGAGTACTTCCTCGTTCCCTTCATGATTGGGTCATGAACAAATTTAGATGGGGAATCTAAAATTGAAAACCTAGCCACACCCCTCTGGGGTGCCTTTTGCATTCGCAGAAAGCACTTGACTTCCTGCGTATCTGACTCAAATGTCTGATACATTTCTGTAATGTTTGGCCCCCGTAATCCTTGGTGGATGGTCTTAAGTGGACTGAAGATGGGACGTTTGACTATTCAACATTAACAACCCTATGAAATCACTGCCAGTAAGTGGTCTGGTGGGGAGAAATTCTGGTGAGCCTTATATTCAGGCTTCCCTCTCTCCCCCACCCTCTCTCTACCTCTGACTCAGTCTCTCTCTCTCCCCCCATCTTTATCTTTATTATCATACATTTTCTCTGTCCAGCCCCTCTCTCCTCAAGCCCATCTCACTTTCCTAGTGACATTCTACTATTCTCTGCTCTTCCCTGCTGTCTTCTCCACTCCCTACTCAGCTGCCTTCTCAGTGGCTGTCTTCTCTCCCTGCCCCATCCACTCCCTTTGTGCTTCGGTGCTATCGTCCACTCCCACAAAGCCTCTGTCCCTCTCAGCACTGCCCCAGCTGCTCCATTATCACTCGCTCTGCCTCAGATTCCAGATTCCACACCTGATTCCTCCTCCCCTGCTGCCACCTGGAATCTCATCTCTCTTCCACGTTTCCTGAGAGACTAGAATAGCTGAAAATAGCAACCTCTGAGAGTGTTATAAACCTGGTAAAACCTGTGTTTTCCTAGAAATCAGAATTCCAAGGACAACAACTTGGTTATAATTTCTTTGGCTGACTTTTATACAAACAAAAGCACTTTCTTGGGGGTATGGTGCTGCCAACAGGTCAACCTGTACCTGTGAGGTGAGTGCACCAGCAGCCTGATGGTGCCTTCAGGCTTCCTGACACCCCAAAATTGCCGCTATGCCTATGGCCAGACCCCAACAACTTGGGACCAAGTTTATCAAGAAATTAAATGGCCAAAAGTTAGGTATGAGGAAGCCACACCCCAAACCACCTCCTGCTCAGCTAGATAAGCTCATTTACTGGCCTGTTGCAGAGGCCCATAGATGAATCTCGAAAGAGATCCAAAGTCACAGTTAATCTTGGACCCTCACGTGGCTGAACAGACTGGGGTAAATTGAAGGGAGGCAGGTTGGCCTGGTGGCCTGCCCAACCAGAGCCCCCAGCAGCCGCTTCTTCCACAATCCAAAATATCTGCCATATTCCTGTCCTGACTCCACTGTCTCAGGACGGACCTCACCAAGGTATAATCTGCTGAAAATTCTGGTATGCAGGTTTTTTGACTCATATCTCCACGCTTTTTCAGAGTTGAGGTGAGCTACCTGCCCCCATGGAAGCACTGGCAGTCACCCCTACGAAGCAACTCCAGCACCACCCTGTAAGCTCTACCGCCGGCATTGCTTCAGAGACCCCTAAATAAATCTCAAAAGAGATCAAGAGCCTCAGAAAAGCTCGGACCCATGCGTGACTGAACAGACCAGGGTAAATTGGAGGGGGGCGGGTTGACCTGTGCCTGCCCAAGCAGAGCTCCGGGCAGCCACTTGCTTCCACAATCCAAAATCGCTGCCACACCCCCAGCCTGACTCCACCGTCGCAGGATAGACCTCGCCAACATATAATCTGCTGAAAATTTTGTAATGTAAATCTTAGCACACCAACAGCCCTGACCCAGAGACACAGCGGTAAGTCCCGGAAGAAACCATAGAGTCAGAGATCTCTCTGGGCCTCATACCAGGACAATATCACCAGGGCACTCAGATGGAGGAGGTGTGCTCTCCCCTCCCACTCCAGATGGAATTCCGGGGGCCAAGAGCTTCCACCGCAAGGCCCAGGTATGCGGGTTCCAGGACTGAATCTTCAGGCCCGCATGGCAGCAGAGGACCTGGGCTGTTCCTCCCCGGGTCCCCACCCACCCAGCAGACTGGCTGCCATGACCACAATTTGCCTCTGGGCTCCATCTAACACACCAACAGCCCTGGACCAGAGACATAGCTATGAGTTCCAGAAGACATCACAGTGCCAGAGATCTCTCTGGGCCAGATACAGAGCCAATTTCTTTGGGGCACCCCAGATGGAGCAGGTGCATTCTCCCTGCCTACTCCAATTGGGATCCCGGCAGCCAAGAGCTTCCACAGACAAGCCCCCCCCCCAACCCTTATGCAGGTTCCAGGACTAAATCTTCAGGTCACATGGTACCAGAGGACCTGGGATGCCCCTCCCCAGGTCCCAGGTGCCCAGTAGACTGGCTTTCATGTCCACAATTTGCCTCTGGGTGCCATCTAGGCGTACTAACAGCCCTGACCCATAGACTCCCAGTTGAATCTCAATATGGATTAGTGCCATACAGAGATGTGTCTAGAACCCGACCATTTACAATCTAGAAATTTACATTTATAGTCGTGGCTGTGCCAGCTCTCATGAAATTCAAATGAGCAATGAAAATAAATTATCTAGTATCGGCCTCTGGCAGGTAGGCCTGGATGGTTGTAGGAAATTTCGAGCAAAGCATAATGCCCCAAAGTAGAAAGAGAATATTGGGGAAATTGTCTGCCACAGAGGCATGGTGAGGACTGGGATGTGGGTGGTGAAAGGTGTACACTGATGGAGGGATGGGTGTTTCATCATTGTATGGCTGAAACTCAAATATGAAAGGTTTGTAATTCTCTCATGGTGATACAACTTTAAAAAAAAAAGTAATGTGGAGTTTATGCCCAATTCAATCAACTTAATCAATGACTGAGCAAATAGCAGTACTCTTGTTTTGAGGGACAGAGCTGTGCAGACACACAAGAGAGCACAAGGCTGGGCATGCACTGGCACATGTGCCCTGCCCTAAGCTACCAAGTGGCATCCTAGATGTGTGAGAGTTGAACTCATTCTCCTAAGCTTGTGAAATGTTATATATTGACACAGAGATGCTCCAAACTCATGACTTTATTTTGCTTGTGCCAAACTACCAAAGCATGTGTGTCCTTTACGAAGGAAAAAAATCAAGTGAACTGGATTTGAAAGAGGTTAATAAAGAAAACTTCAGGGATTAAAAGGAGTATCCTAAGGGGGTGGAGGGGTCTTTCTTCTGAATTTCCCTGGATCCTGGTCACCTGTGAAGCTCAGACCTGGACATAGGAGAGGATGACATCACTGGAGATCTCCAGTATATCCGCCAAGGTAGCCGACACACGATGTTTGTAGTCAAAGATGTGCTGGCCATTGGCAAATACCTTGAGGTTATCGGTGCTGGCATGGATGGACAGCTGTAGGAGAGGGACAGGTGTGAGATGGTGCAGGAGAGGGGCAGGTTTGAGACGAGGGAGGAAACATACTTGAAGAGAAGGGAAGGAGAGCTGGACTCACATCAAAGTACTGTCCTGGAGCAAAGGGATTGTAGGAAATGCTCCTCTCCTCAGACCCCCAGGCCCCCTTTAGGAAACTGTTCCGCACAACAGCCTTCTCGTCCATGCGCGGGTTGATGTGCAGGGCTATGTCCCCTGTGGTTCCCACAATGAAGTTGATAAAAAATCTGAAAGTAGAGAGAAAAGTAGGAGTCAGCACTTGGGGGTAAATTACTGGCGGCCCCAAGGGAGGAGGCATGGAGAATAGGGTTCACATTCCATCTCCACTTGGCATCTGTACCTGTGGGCTGAGAGAGGGATGAAGCCCACGACTATGATGGTTCTGTTGGTCTTCAGTCCCCCCTGAAGTCTCCGCATATATGGCATAGGCTGTGGGGTGAGACCATTGGACCCATGTCACCAAAGTTAGAAGCAGAGGTCCACTCTGAGAGCAGGGTACCACTCCTCCTAGGGGCCTCTGTCCACCTCAAACCCTCTCCGATCTCTTGCCCAGCCCCCTCTGACCAATATACTTCCTCCAACAGGACACCCCTATATACGGGTCCCCACCATCAGTTCATGCTTATCCAAGATCACCTATCATATAGTTGGCCCCCACTGGCTGTCTTACTGGGTAGAAGATTGAGGGTCCCTCCATGGCCTGTTCCTGTGAGGAAGAGAGAATGCAGAAAAGTCAGCAAATGTTTGCAGCACATCATAAGATGCAGGTGTTCCTTGGGGTGCTGAGTTACAAAACTGGAGACCTGACCCCATGGAACCCCTCTCATTCTTAGCCCATAACTCCCATGCCAATACAACCCTCCAATGTACAGACAGATTAACTGTCGTTCTGAGAGCGACTCCTGGACACTATATACAGAGAAGACAGTGATAATTAGGGCTCTTGGGCTCTTCAGACACTGAACCTACTTAAGAGAAATCAATGAACCTCAGCAGGTCCTTATGCAGGATGCCATAAAAGCCACAGGAATGTTTGGGAACAGAGACAGAAAGACCACCCCAAAGTAAGACCTAGAGTAGATGAAGGACACCCCTCAGGCCAACCCCCATATCACAATCCATGAGAACTCTGGAGTCAAGGAGTGGCCCCAGATTCCTCATTAATAGAGGGGTCCCGTCCTGTCTAAACGCCAGTGCTCAATGAGAAACTTCATTAGTTGTAGTTTGGGGAGCCCTACTTAGTGATTTGGTGGGGATTGACTCCTAGCTCTGTGCTCAAGATAGTTTCTGGTATTGATCCAGGGATCATGGGTCGCTGGAAAGAGAACAGGGATTTGTGCATGCAAAGTACATGCTTCATATTTGGGGGACCCAGGGTTTGAGTCCCAGCTCCGTGTGGTTCCTTGATAACATTCAGGTATGATCCCAAAGTGCTAGGTTTGGAATAGCTCCGAGCTTTGCTGTGTCTGACTTCCCTCCCAAAAAAAATGTTTTTTAAAAGAATAACAAGAACCTTTTTATTCTTGTCCCGACCTAGACTCCTGCATTGTCAGGACCCTCCTCAGTCCCTCTCTTTCCCTCTCCCTGAAGCCCATGCAGAAGCCACTGTCCGCAGGGTACAAGCCTCTGACCCCTGATCACCTCACCTCTAACCTCGACAGCCTCCCCAAGGCACCTAGAGACTTTGAGACCAGACAATATCTCCGCACCCCCAACCCCTGTCTTGTGGTTCTGTGCTTCATCCACCAATCTCCCTCTTTCTCTTACTTTCTCTCTAACTTTTCTCCAGCCTCTTCTCTTCCCCCTACATCTCTCTCTCTCCTCCACTTTCCATTATTTCTTCCCTCCTTTTTGTGACGGGGTTTCCCATGCACTATTCAGGGGTCTCTGGGTCACTCTCAGCAATACTTGACCAAACAGGCTAGACTCTTCAGTCCCTTGGCCCAGCAGTGCTTTGGGATTCCTCTGAGGTGAAACTGGGGGGCCATCCGGTGCCAAGATTGAGCTAGGGACTCACCATAAAGGCCTGAGTCCCAGTCCTTTGCATCTTCTTCCTGCATCTTGCTCTGTTTTGCCTACTATTTTATTTTTATTTGGGGGGTTTTAGTAACACCCAGCAATGCTCTGGTATAGCTCCAGGCTCTGTGTGCAGAGATCATTCCAAACATAGTACAGGGAACAGTTGGTCCTAGTTTCCCTCCTAAACTATATTGATTTTCCATGACAGTGACTGGAACATTGGTACTTTAAGAGTAAAGTTGATCTTCAGGTCAGCCTCCTGGATTCGGACATTCCCATGAGGCTCAGATTGCACCTGCCACCAGGATCCAGGGGAGGTTTTTCTAACCTCTATGCAGAATCTCTGTCACTGCTGGCTCATCTGCATTGCTCAACCTAAGGATCCGCACCACGCAACACTGTAGTTAACCAAAGGGAGGGAAGGAAAAAAGAGAGATAACCAATGAGAGAACTCTCACCTCACAGGAGGTGGGACAGCTGCCAAAGAAGGTAACGGATTGAAGGGTCATGGCTCCATCCACATACAGATGGGTGACTTTCTGGATGGGTGTCCGGTGCCCAAACTCATAGAAATGATTTCCGTTCACTAGCACCTGAAGGGCAAAATTAATGAAGACCAGAGGTCATGAGTCCCAGAGGGACTCAGGGAAGTTCAAACAGGAAGCAGGGATGGGGAACTATTCAACTCGGGATCAAATCTGAGAGGTAAAGCTAGAGACCCAGAGTCAGGACCTCGGGTTCCACAGGTTTAAGATCAACGTGAAGTCAGAGGTCATTTCCATAGGACAGAAATGCTTCACCTGAGTGAAGTGTTGGGCATCAAAACAGCTCAAAGATGGCAGATGAGAAACAGCTCAAAGATGGCAGATTATCGAGGACACAAAACATGGCTCATGGCGAGGTCGAGAGAATATCAAGCCTGACTCTGGTTTGGACATAGAGGTTTCACTCTAACACAGACTGTGTCACCCTGACTAACCTCTCTGAACTACTTTCAAAAATGGTTGAGAACAAGAGGGGCCTAAGGTTGGGGTGGGGCTCAGCAGTGGACCTCATGTCTTGCATGTGTGAAACCCTGGGTTGAATCCTGTTCTCCACAGTCCCCCCGAGTCCCTACCATTTCAGGGTTCCTGCAACTGAGAGGCAAGCCCCAGGTGTTATAGCCACAAAGGGAAAAAAGGATAAAATAAAAACAAAAACAGAAAACTGGGAATGGCAGATACCTCCTCAGACTGGAACTCAAGCTTGTGTTCACGATTTCAGGGGGAGTGTTTGATCCCCTCAACATGGCACCCTCCCTTTGTAGTGCCAGGTGTGGCCCCTCACAACAATTAACAAATTCAAGCAATAATTGAAGTCTGGACCGAGGTAAAGGGTAGGCTGAGAGGAGGCAGCTGACTCTGACCTTGTAATGCTCCTGTGTGATCATCACCAGCATATCGAAGTGCTCCCCATTTTTTAAGGGTATCTTCTTTTTCTCCTCTGCCGCACCCCACATGCCTGACAACCTTGCGCTGAAGATGACCTTGTTCCAGCCAGCAAAGCGGGGGTTGAAGTGGAAGGCGATGTCATCTCTTACTGCATCTGGCCCCATGGCAAAGTTTACCACAAACCTGGGGACAGGAGGGCCTGTTCCTCAAATCCTCCCAGCAATGGTGCCAGAAATGGGTCAGAACCTCCAGGGAGCCCAATTAGTCCCACCCAAGAAGGTTGAGGTGACAGTTAGGTGGTCACTGGGATTTATGACCTAGAGGTTTGGGACATGGTGGCCAGGGTCCCAGAATGCAGTGAACCATATTGATTTGCTCACTGAAACCCCCAACTCCAACACAAATGTTCCCGGCAAACCTGACTACCCAGTTGGCCAGTCTCTGTTCCAGCATCTTCAGCTCTGGCTGCTCAGGCCTCCCCGTTCCCTTCACAATTCCTCAAGAACATCCCCATTCCCATGAAACCTGAGGGCCCTGGAGCGCCCAAGTCATGCATGCCACTCACTGGAGCATCCCAAGTTCTCCAAAAGGCATCTCCCCTCACCCCTGGGCCTTTGCATCAGCCCTTTCCTCTCCCTCAAAGTCCTGATGCCTGCAGCACCCCATAGTCCCATCTTCTCCTTTAGTCCCTGAACAATTTTGTTTCACCTAAGAAATCTTTCCTGTGCCACCTGGTAAGAGACGTGCCATGCCCCTCTTTCTCCTCTCCATCTCCCCCACTCCCCATCTCAGACTCTATCACCATGTACCTTAGTCTATGTTTCATCTTTTTTCTTCCCTTTCTGAGAGTGTGGTCTCTCCAACAGTTCCTGAGGGCCTGGAACCCCACTGCAAGTGCTACTCGATGTCAGACCCTCCCAAGGCCCGATATGGGATCCCTCACCTCTGCATATTCTTGTCGGCCAGTCCCTGGAAGTAGACGGACATCCCGACTTTGAGGCCACATGGGACGGGTTTGCAGAAGGGCAGCGTCTGCAGTAGACCCCAGGCCACAGCCTCAATTTTCATGTGTGCAAAGTAGTATTTTCCCTTCCTGGAAAAGTGCCCACCCCCATCTCTTTCACAAGGGAGAGGGAGCCCAGTGTGAGGTCAAAATGAAGAAGAGGGTTGAGTGTTAGGAGCGGAGGCTCAGTGAAGGCGTAAATCAAGTCCCAGAGATGTTGTAGGGGGCCTGGATCCCTGTTATCTCTGTGCTTCAGCCTGGGAAGGACTTGGAGAGTGGGGGTCAGCGTGAACCCAGGTCAGGACCTGGGTCTGTATCTCACCGGATTGTAGGTGGGATGATAGCCAGGTGCGGGCACGAAAGTCATCTTCAGATGCTGGAATGGCAGTTTGCTTCTGGTAGAGCTGCAGGAGAGGAAATGTGGCACATGGCAACTGGGGTGACTCTTATATTCTCCTGGGGTTGCTGTTCCCTCTTTCCAGAAAACCCCGCCTCCTGCCCTTGCCTGCTCGCTTCTTCCTCCTCCCTCAGACCTTCCAGAAATCCAGCAAATAAAATTCTCTACACCCATCTTATCTTTGGAACTCCCTCCTAGTATTACAGAATAAAGCTCTTATATTTGGGGGTTGCTTAGTCACCAGTTTTGAAGTAGCCTAATGGCATGGGGATCATAACCCTTTAATCGGCAACTGCTGATCTCTTAGGAACTGTGAAAAAAATATAAGGCATCACCCGAATACCAAAACTTTGGCTTCACACATAGAACCTGAACCCACCTGACCCCCCCCCCACACACACTCACATTCAGAAATGCATAATCTTCAAGAGAACCTAAAATTTATTATAAGAATATGGAAAAGGGGCCGAGATGTAGCTCCGGTGGCCGCACGTGTGCGGCCTCTCTGCTGCTGCATGACCATGGCCCCGGAGGCCAGCTAAACTACTTTGGGCACCAGCAGCTTCTTGCAGAAATGTCTCTAGACTGTGAACTGAGCCCCGGCTGCCATCTTATGACGTCCACAAAAGGGAAGTATGAGCTTGCAGTGATGCAATTTCTGGCAGAAATTTCCCTGGACTTAGTTACTAAAATACTAAAATACAGAAATCCAAAGCCTCATATCTCTTCATTGTCAGCAATGGAAAACAAATTATCAAATGCTTCCTTTTCAACAGGTCTGACTTTGGGGGGAAAACTCCAAACAGTAATAGTGAGTTTTTTGTTGAAATATTGAATATAGTCAAAGTAAAGAGAAAAGTAAAGTGAAATTTATCAGCTACACAGGCGGGGGGTTGGGTGGGGGTGGGGGAAAGGTATACTGGGGTTCTTGGTGGTGGAATATGTGCACTGGTGAAGGGATGGGTGTTTGAGCATTGTATAACTGGGTCTTAAGCCTGAAAGCTTTGTAACTTTCCACATGGTGATTCAATAAAAAAAAATTAAAGAATATGATAAAGGTGCTGGAAAGGGGATTGCCCCATAGCTGGAAGCCTGCTTCATGAGCAGAGGGGAGAAGGCAGATGGAATAGAGAAGGGATCACTAAGAAAATGATGGCTGGAGGAACCAGTTGGGATGGGAGATGCATGCCGAAAGTAGATAATGGACCAAACATGATGACCTCTCAGTGTCTGTGTTGCAAGCTATAATGCCCCAAAGTAGAGAGAGAATATGGGGAATATTGTCTGCCTTAGAGGCAGGGGGAGGGTGGGAAAGGTAGGTATACCCGGGATATTGGTGGTAGGGAATGTGCACTGGTGGAGGGATGTGTGTTTGATCATTGTGAGATTGTAACCCAAACATGAAAGCTTGTAACTATCTCATGGTGATTCAATAAATTTTTTAAAAAGGGGGGGCTGGAGCGATAGCACAGCAGGTAAGGTGCTTGCCTTGCATGAGGCCAAACTGGGTTTGATCCCCAGCATCTATTATGGTCCCCAAGCATCTCCAGGAGGGATTCCTGAGTGCAGAGTCAGGAGCAACCCCTGAGCAACACCGGTTGTGGTCCAAAATCCAACCCTCCTAAAAAATAAATTACAATGGTGTGTTTTTGTGTGTGGAAAAAGTAGACGCTGGTCCTCTTCATCTTTATTTTACTGAACTCTATTCATTTTTCTCACCATTCCCCACTGCAATCGAGAAAAGAAACTAGGGTCGGAGTGATAGTACAGCAGATTGGATGTTTGTCTCGCACATGCTAACCCAAGTTGGATCTTCGGCATCTCATATGGTCCCTCAAGCACTGCCAGGAGTAACTCCGGAGTGCAGAGCCAGGAGAAACCCCTTAGCTCTCTGGGTATGACCCAAAAAGTAAAAAAAAAGACATAATAAATCACCCCATACAAATACATATTCTCCAAAACCAAAAAGGGACAGTACTCTCCTGATCCTAGTAAGATTGAGTACTCATCTGACCCGTGAAGAGGGTTCTCTGCAGAAAGAAACCTGACTGTGGTGATGAGACCAAGGCTCCATAATCTAATATGCCACTCACACTGACTGCTCTCACTAGCTAGCTACAAGCTTCTGGGCTTAAAACTGCTTAATTCTCCATTTTTATTCGTTCTCTCTTAGTCCCAAACATTATTTGTCACCTTTGACTATAGAACATTTTCCAGTAGTTCTTGAGCATGTGCGCGCGCGCGCGTGTGTGTGTGTGTGTCTGAGAGAGAGAGAGAGAGTGTGTGTGTGTGTGTGTGTGTGTGTGTGTGTGTGTGTGAATGACTGAGGGGGAGAGAGAGGGAAAGAGAGAGAATGTGTTAAACCCAGGATTCTGGCTCCCAATGGGCAAGATGGACAGAGACACAAACACGATAATGTGAAAGTATTATTCCACGATACTGGGGTCAACTATCTCACCCACAGAGTGGTCTCTTAATAGTGACCCCAACTTCAGGCAGCAAGCAGTTTATATAGGGGTTGATTATATACGCAGTACATGCCTTATTGTTTCAAAAAGAATCTTATATAGTTACCAAACAAAGGTGTTTTGGCAAGTGTCTAGAGTAACAGTGGTTAGGCAACAATTAAATAATAATGTCCAGTATCAGTACCAATTTTATGATAACATAGACTTTCTATTCTTATACGCTTAACAAAAGGCAACTTCTGGGGCATTGTGAGAATTGCTTCATTGAGCCCACTTGCTGAGCCCAGGAACTTTCCCAGGTGGGTTCACGTTGACTACGCACTATTTTATTGCTGTGAAACTGAATCTTTTTCAGTTCCAGGAACTAAACCTGAGACCTACCTGATTATGCTGATTTCTGCCGCCTATCATGGCATCAGTTTCACCCTTCCATCCCCACTATTTTCTTTTGCCTCCAAGAGTAATCATACTCTTGCATGCTTAACTGTTCTATGGACTGTGGATTTCTGGCCAATCCACAGTGTATTGCTGCCTTAAGACTGCAAGCTGTACTGTATTTATTCTGCCCTTAACAAAAGCACTAGCTTGTTCAGGATGCAGGGACCATGGTAGCAAAAGCAGGAGCACTAGGGGTCCCATGTGGGATGGGATCAGGGTGACAAGTTGACTTTCCCAGCTCCCTTCCATAACAATATACCTGTAGCACAATTTTTATCATTTAACACAATTCATGAAGACTAGAATCAGCAAAGTAGGAAGGAGACAGGGAAGGGGTTACGTGCAAACAAGCCAAGTATTGTTGGGTCCCCGGTATAGGGGGTTCTTCTAGCTGACCTGTGGTATAAGTGCTGGGAGCCACTCTATAGTTGATTACCATAGGGCTCTGTATGTTCCTGAACAAATACACGTCCCAGCATGGGCTGAAACCAGCACAGATCAAAGTTAATTCCACCTGTCTCAGTATCAGCACCAGTGTCGATGTAAGGAGCTTGCTCTGCAGCTGTCACTAAAGAAACAGAGAAAACAGCATAAAGAAACAGAGAGCCGCTCTCCACCCAGAAGTGATCCCAAGTGGTCATACACAGGCGGTCCCTCTGCTCCTGAACTCCCATGATCCCAGAGGCCAACTAGCTACTTTTGGCACCCAGCGGCTCTTGCAGAAATGCCTCTAGACTGTGAACTAAGCTACGGCCCCATGCCTCCCCTGGAGGGGAAAGGTTTTTCTCTCTCTCGGCCTTTCCTTTCCCGGGCAGTGGCATGGCGACCGCCATCTTATAAGGCCCACTAAACAGAGGTACGAGCTTGCAATGATGCGATTTCTGGCAGAAATTTCTCTGGACTTCATTACTAAAATACTAGAAATCCAAAACTGCATGGTCACTGTCACGGCTGCATGACCTCATATGCTCTTCATTCTCAGCAATGGAAAACAAATTATCAAATGATACCTTTTAGCAGGTTTGATCGTTGGGGGGAAGTTTTAAATAATAATAGTTTTCTGTTGAAATATTGAATGGATTCAAAGTATAAAGAGAATAAAGTGAAGATCATTAGCCACACACGTGTGGGGGGTGGTATACTGGGTTTCTTGGTGGTGGAACATTGCACTGGTGAAGGGATGGGGATCTGATCATTGAATGACTGAGACTTGAACCTGGAAGCTTTGTAACTTTTTTCACGGTGATTCAATAAAAAAATTAAAATAAAAGAAAATCTCAGGGATGAACCAGACTGCCAAAATGAAGAAGGAGTAAAATGACTCTGCACTTTCAACGCACGAACGCTGGCATCGGAAGCATCCATCGAGGACCTGATGGTGCAAGCACAGAAGATCAAGTATGATATCACTGGTCTGACCAAAACGAGAAGGCATCACGCCATTTTTTTTTGATATTTGGAAAGAAATGTCCATATTTCATTTTATTTATTAAAATGAAAGAAGAGGGGGCCCAAGTGATAGTACAATGGGTAGTATCAACTTGGATTTGATCCCCAGCATCCCTTAGGTTCTCTGAGCAGTGCCAGTTTTGTGACCAACAAATAAACAATAAAAGAATGAGAAAAAGCGAAATTGCACAAAAAAGAGGCTCCAATGTGTCCATGAAAGCAGAATCTAGAATAACATGGCAAGTCAGTAAATGCTGGTAGCCACCAGAAGCTGGAAGAATCAAAGAATGAACCTAAAACCTGCATTGGAAATAAAATTCAATTGGCATCTTGATTTCAGACTTCTGACCAGACAAAATAAAAACCTCCAGTTTTTGTTTTAAGCCTCTAGTCCTCAGTGATTGGTTACAGCAGGCATATGAGACTAATACAATCCAGCACCAACTCTGCTCCTATAATGCACCCTACTGTCTTGTTCACTAAACATTTTTAATGAGGCTCTGATTGACAGACCTTCAACAAGCTATTTCTTCTCCTTAGGATTCTAGTTTTTTTTTTTAATAATTTATTTATTTTTAATTAGAGAATCACCGTGAGGGTACAGTTACAGATTTATACACTTTTGTGCTTATACTTCCCTCATACAAAGTTCGGGAACCCATTCCTCCACCAGTGCCCATTCTCCACCACCCGTAAACCCAGCGTCCCTCCCACCCTCCCCAATCCCATCTCCCCCCCAACCCACCCTGCCACTGTGGCAGGGCATTCCCTTCTGTTCTCTCTCTCTAATTAGCTGTTGGGCATCACGCCATTTTTGACATTGAAGAAGAACTGTCCCGGTGCGGCCCTGCGAGAAACTGCCCCCCAAGTCGGCTTTCTGCCGGCTTGGGCTCCTCTGCATCCTCCCCCCACTTTGCTGCCACTGTCAATCAAGCCCAGCACCACCCCATCTCACGCGTCTTGACCAGGTAACGACCAACCAGGAAACGCTTCCCTGTGCTGCGCAGACCTGGGAGAAACTGCGACCCCGCCAGGAAGATACTGGGGGCGTGGCCTTATCTCAGTGGGCGTGGTCTCAAAGTGGGCATGGCCTCCTGTCAGAGCAGCGGCCGCTAACGGGGCTGCAGATATTATCTCCACAGATATTATCTTTGACCTTAGCACAATAGGTATTGTCTATTTCTTTGAAAATGACTTTAATCATCTCAACCACCTTTGCAAAATACCCATTAGCTTAGTCTAACTTTATAAAACCTATCAGTGAATAAGGGAAGCTTAGCACAAACAGAGCCCCTCCTTCCCACAACAAGAGGGAACAGGAATAAAGAACTACAAAGCTCAGACTCTACACTTCCATATCAAGATGATGAAGCAGCAAAAATCCCCTCCACCAAGAGAGGGAGAAGAAAAGATTCCAGAAACATCATCAGGGGCTACTCACATCTATGACCTCTCAGATAAACAATTCAGAGAGGAAATCTGGAGGAGAGTCGACCTACTACAAGCAACCATGGAACAGACATCCAATAAGTTAAGGGAGGAGATGAATGAAGCACTGCAACGGTCTACCAAGAAAATGCAGGAAGAAATGAGAGCAGAAATTTCAAACCTACAAACGGAAGTCACACAAATAAAGGAATCGGTAGATGAACTAAAAATCTCATTAGATGCCCTCAACAGTAGAATGACTACAGCTGAAGACAGAATCAGCGACCTAGAAGATGAGCTGCAGAAAGCTTATAGACAACAACAAATCATGGCCAAAGACCTCAAAATGGCTATAGAACGAATCAGAGCCCTGGGGGATGACTTCAAGAGGAACAACATTAGAATCATTGGAGTACCAGAACCACAGGGAAGTAACCCAAATGAAAAAAACACAAAGACATCATTGCTAAGAAATTCCCAGAGCTGGAGAAGGCAGGCATCCAGATACAAGGAGTCCGAAGAGTACCAGCAAAAAGAGACCCCAATAAAAAGACTCCAAGGCATATCATAGTCAGAATGACGGATGCTATGGATAGAGACACAATTCTGCAAGCAGCAAGGTCAAAGAAGGAAATCACATACAAAGGAGCACCCCTCAGATTTACAGCAGACCTGTCAGAGGAAACCCTCCGAGCCCGAAGACAATGGTGGGACATAGTGAAAAAACTCAACGAAATGAATGCCTCACCAAGAATACTTTATCCGGCTAAACTCTCACTCAAAGTCGAAGGAACCATACACTATTTCTCGGACAAACAACAGCTCAGGAACTTCATAGACTCAAAACCAAACTTGAAAGAAGGTCTAAAGGGGCTACTGTGAGACAAGTAGGAGCCCCATAAGAACAACAAATCCCACAGAAAGATGACACAAAACCCCATCACAATAATCTCTCTCAATGTCAACGGCCTAAATGCACCTATCAAGAGACACAGAGTGGCAAAATGGATCCGGAAATTAAACCCAACATTCTGTTGCCTGCAAGAAACTCACCTGAACAAACAGAGTAAACATAGACTCAAAGTCAAAGGATGGAAAACAATCCTGCAAGCAAACAACCCCCTTAAAAAAGCTGGAGTGGCCATCCTAGTATCCGACAACATAGATTTCAGGTTGAAAAAGATTAAAAGGGACAGCGAAGGCCATTTTCTGTTTATCAAGGGATATGTACAACAGGAAGAAATCACACTCTTAAACGTATATGCATCTAATGAGCGACCGGCTAAATATTTAAAACAACCCCTAACAGACTTCAAAGAGGACATCACTAACAGCACAATAGTAGTCGGAGACTTCAATACGGCCTTATCATCTCTAGATAGATCGACAAGAACAAAACTCAACAAGGAAACACTGACTCTGAAAGAATAAATTGAAGAGAGAGGCCTAATAGACCTATACAGGGCCTTACACCCCAAAAAGAAAGAATACACATTCTTTTCCAGTGCACATGGAACATTTTCTAAAATAGACCATGTACAGGGCCCCAGAACATACCTCAATAGACTCGGAAAAATAGAAATTGTATCAACCATCTTTTCAGACCACCATGCACTGAAGATAGAAGCTAACCACTCACCGACACGGAGAATCAAATCAAACACCTGGAAATTAAACAATTCAATGTTGAACAATGAGTAGGTCAGGAAGGAAATCAAGGAAGAAGTCAAAACATACTTAGAAACAAATGAGAATGAAGACACGAGCTGCCAAAACCTATGGGACGCAGCTAAAGCCGTGTGAAGGGGAAAATTTATAGCTCTCCAAGCATTCCTCAGGAAGGAAGAAAGGGCCCACACAGACAACTTGACTTCACGACTCAAGACCTTAGAAAAGGACCAGAAAAAGGAACCCAAACCAGACCGAAGGAAAGAAATAATAAAAATTAGAGCAGAAATTAATGACACGGAAACCAAAAAGACAATCCGAAAGATCAATGAAACAAAGAGCTGGTTCTTCGAGAAAATAAATAAGATTGATAAACCGCTAGCAAGACTCACAAAGAAAGAAAGAGAGAGAACCCTAATAAATCGAATCAGAAATGAAAAGGGGGACATCATAACAGAAACCAGTGAGATTCAAAAGATCATTAGAGACTACTTCGAAAGTCTATATGCCACAAAACAGGAGAACCTAAAAGAAATGGATGGATTCCTTGATTCCTAAAATCTCCCAAGACTGAACAAAGAAGACTTGGAATACCTGAATAGACCCATCAATGTTAAGGAAATTGAAACAGTAATCAAAAACCTCCCTAAAAACAAAAGCCCAGGCCCAGATGGTTTCACTGGCGAATTCTTCCAAACATTTAAAGAAGACCTGTTGCCTGTTTTCCTCAAACTTTTCCAGGAAATTGAAAAAACAGGAACTCTCCCAAACAGTTTCTATGAAGCACACATCTCCCTAATACCAAAAGCAAACAAAGACACCACTAAGAAAGAAAATTACAGACCAATATCCCTGATGAACACAGATGCGAAGATCCTCAACAAAATACTAGCAAATAGGATCCAACAACTCATCAAAAAGATCATACATCACGACCAAGTGGGATTCATCCCGGGTATGCAAGGATGGTTTAACATTCGGAAATCAATCAACATAATCCATCATATCAACAAAAGTAAAGATAAAAACCATATGATCATATTAATAGATGCAGAGAAAGTATTTGACAAGATCCAACAACCTTTCATGATGAAAACCCTCACCAAAATGGGGTTTGGAGGAACTTTCCTCAAGATAGTCGAAGCCATCTATCACAAGCCTACGGCAAGCATTATCCTCAACGGGGAAAATCTAAGGGCCTTTCCTCTAAGATCAGGCACAAGACAAGGATGCCCACTCTCACCACTCCTCTTCAATATAGTACTGGAAGTACTTGCGATAGCTATTAGACAAGAAAAAGAGATTAAGGGCATCCAGATAGGAAAGGAAGAAATCAAACTCTCACTATTTGCAGACGATATGATACTATATCTAGAGAAGCCTAAAGCCTCTACTAAGAAACTCTTAGAAACAATAGACTTATACAGTAAAGTTGCAGGCTACAAAATCAATACCCAAAAATCCATGGCCTTCCTATACACAAACAATGAGGCAGAGGAAAGGGACATGAAAAAAGCAATCCCATTCACAATCGTGCCCCAGAAAATCAAGTACCTCGGAATCAGCTTAACCAAGGAAGTAAAAGACCTCTACAAAGAAAACTATAAAACGCTACTCCATGAAATCAAAGAGGACATGAGGAAATGGAAACATATACCCTGCTCGTGCATAGGGAGAATCAATGTTGTCAAAATGGCAATACTTCCCAAAGCATTATACAGATTCAACGCGATCCCTATAACGATACCCATGATATTCTTCAAAGAAACTAATCAAGCAATCCTAAAATTCATATGGAACAACAAACGCCCACGGATAGCTAAAACAATTCTTGGGAAAAAGACGATGGGAGGCATCACCCTCCCCAACCCCAACCTCAAACTTTATTACAAAGCAGTAACAATTAAAAGAGCATGGTACTGGAACAAAGGCAGAACCACAGACCAATGGAACAGGGTGGAATATCCCCACACACAACCCCAAATGTATGATCATCTAATCTTTGATAAGGGAGCAAGAGATGTGAAGTGGAGCAAGGAAAGCCTCTTTAACAAATGGTGCTGGCACAACTGGACAACCACATGCAAAAGAATGGGCTTAGACCTTGACCTGACACCATACACAAAAGTCAGATCAAAATGGATTAAAGACCTCAACATAGACCACAAACCATAAGGTACATTGAAGACAAGGTTGGCAAAACCCTCCACGATATTGAAGATAAAGGTATCTTCAAAGATGACATGCAACTGGCCAACTAAGTGGAAACAGAGATCAACAAATGGGACTACATTAAACTAAAAAGCTTCTGCACCGCAAAAGATACAGTGACCAAAATACAAAGACTATCCACAGAATGGGAAAGGATATTTACACAATACCCATCAGATAAGGGATTGATATTAATGGTATATAAAGCACTGGTTGAACTCTACAAGAAGAAAACATCCAACCCCATCAAAAAATGGGGCGAAGAAATGAACAGAAACTTTACCAAGGAAGAAATACGAATGGCCAAAAGGCACATGAAAAAGTGCTCTACATCACTAATCGTCAAAGAGATGCAGATCAAAACAACCTCACACCACAGAGACTAGCACACATCCAAAAGAACAAAAGCAACCGCTGTTGGAGAGGATGTGGGGAGAAAGGGACCCTTCTACACTGCTGGTGGGAATGCCGACTAGTTCAGCCCTTCTGGAAAACAATATGGACGGTTCTCAAAAAATTAGATATTGAGCTCCCATTTGACCCAGCAATACCACTGCTGGGAATATATCCCAGAGAGGCAAAAAAGTATAGTCGAAATGACATCTGCACTTACATGTTCATCGCAGCACTGTTTACAATAGCCAGAATCTGGAAAAAACCCGAATGCCCTAGAACGGATGACTGGTTGAGGAAACTTTGGTACATCTATACAATGGAATACTATGCAGCTGTTAGAAAAAAGGAAGTCATGAATTTTGCATATAAGTGGATCGGCATGGAAAGTTTCATGCTGAGTGAAATGAGTCAGAAAGAGACAGAAAGATTGCACTCATCTGTGGTATATAGAATAACAGATGGGAGACTAACACCCAAGAATTGTAGAAATAAGTAACAGGAGGTTGACTCCATGGTTTGGAGGCTGGCCTCACATTCTGGGGAAAGGGCAACTCAGAGAAGGGATCACCAACTATAATGTAGTCGAAGGCCATGCGGGGGAAGGGTGTTGCAGGCTGAATGAGGGCTAGAGACTGAGCACAGTGGCCACTCAACACCTTTATTGCAAACCACAACAGCTAATTAGAGAGAGAGAACAGAAGAGAATGCCCAGCCACAGTGCCAGGGTGGGGTGGGGGGAGATGGGATCGGGGAGGGTGGGAGGGATGCTGGGTTTACTGGTGGTGGAGAATGGGCACTGGTGAAGGGATGGGTTCCCGAACTTTGTATGAGGGAAGCATGAGCACAAAAGTGTATAAATCTGTAACTGTGCCCTCACGGTGATTCACTAATTAAAAATAAATAATTTTTTTTTAAAAAAAATGAAAGAAAAGATGAAGTCATAGGGAAAAAAAAGAACTTTCCCTCAGAACATGTGACAACAGAGGCGTCGGTGGCGTCGGTGTCCTTGTCAACACCAACTTGGCCATGAGTATTGATTTATTCAAATGTCTGACAACCTGAATCGAACGATTACGCTTGAATAGATGTGGCTCACCACCAGCAGTTTCTATGTTCGTCATCTATGCACTAACATCCAACTATGATGAAGAATAAATTGAATTCTATAAAGAAGACCACACCTTCTACATCATTGTCGGTGATTTTAATGCCAAGATAGGACTTTACCTCTGTAAAATGAACAATTACACCTACGTGCACTTCCACACCTTGAACCCTGCAGACACAGGTTCGATCTTAGGCATCCCATATGGTCCCCTGAGCACAGCCAGAAGTAATTCCTGGGGGTAGAGCCAGGAGTTATCCCTGAGTATTGCCAGGTGTGGCCCAAAAGCGAAACAAAACAAAACAAAAAAATAATCAAAATAAGCACAAAGGGACCAGGAAGAGATGCTGAAAGGGCAGGGGCAGGCTATCCATGGATCAGCTTAGCACCCAATTTGCATATGCAAGCTGATTGGTATTTTTACAGGCCTCACTTGTATAATGATATATATCATTTTATAAACTCATGGGACATGATGTGGAATCTGGCCGTACCACCATCACCCACACCCTCATTTGCATACATTATCAGATTGGTTTTTCCGAGTTAATAACCTCACAAATTGTAACCAATCAAATAGGAGAAGCAGCTAAGGGATAAGAATATATAATGCATATAAATATAGTCACTGTAAAGAGGGGCTGAGTGTGTGAAAAAAGAGGTGCTGTCTAGAATGCAGAGCTTCCCATTTCTGTGATTGTTCCCATCCTACAGGTATACTAACTTGAACTGTTTTTGGGGGGGGCTATTCCCAGAAATGTTCAGGGCTTATTCCTGGCTCTGTGCTCAGGCCCCCTATATGGTGCTTGTGATTCCCTATTTACTGACTGGATCTAACTTGGTCAGCCATGTGCAAGGTAAGCGCCTAGCAGCTCTCTCTCAGACCCCAACAACTAAAGCTGTTAAAAAGAAAAAATCGCTGAAACATTCAAGAATCCCAGAGTCAGCATGATAATATTACACATTGCCCACAAGGACCCAGTTTTGTTCTTGCAGGACTAGCCCCAATACGGGGTCTGTCACAAGAAAAAAAAACCATTGGTTGTATCCGGGTATCCTAATATTTGTACTGTTTCATTGCAATTTTCCCCCAACATTTTGTTATGAACTTGGTTGTTGTTTCTTGGGACACACTTGATGGTACTCAGGGGTCACTGTCACTTTATTTTCAGTGGGGGATCATACCCAACAGTAATGAAGGACCTTATGGTGCTAGGAATTGAACTCAGGCCTCCTAACTATAAAGCAAATCCTTCAGTCCATCGAGTTCTCTCTTTGGCCCTCATAAATATTTTAGACTGAATAAAAGTTACGAAATATTCAGTGAGGAACCAGGAGATAGTACAATGGCTAGAGTCTCTGGTAGACAGGCACTTGACCTGGGATCTTTATGCCACCACATGGCTTCCTGACATTGCGAGGCTAGCCCCAAAGACCTCTGAACACTGTGTGGGCGGCCTGGTATATCACCTACACAAGTCCCAAAGAGCACGGCATCCTTGGGCCTTCCAGTGAACTGCCAGCCTTGTTGGTAAAGAATCACTGCTGGAGTAACAATTAAAACAGCATGGTACTGGAACAAAGGCAGAGCCGTAGACCAATGGAACAGGGTGGAATATCCCTACACACAACCCCAAATGTATGACCATCTAATCTTTGATAAGGGAGCAAGAGATGTGAAGTGGAGCAAGGAAAGCCTCTTTAACAAATGGTGCTGGCACAACTGGACAACCACATGCAAAAAAATGGGTTTAGACCTTGACCTGACACCATGCACAAAAGTCAGATCAAAGTGGATTAAAGACCTCAACATTAGACCACAAACCATAAGGTACATTGAAGACAAGGTCGGCGAAACCCTCCACGATATTGAAGATAAAGGTATCTTCAAAGGTGACACGGAACTAAGCAATCTAGTAAAAACAGAGATCAACAAATGGGACTACATTAAACTAAAAAGCTTCTGCACCGCAAGAGATACAGTGACCAGAATCCAAAGACTATCCACAGAATGGGAAAGGATATTTACACAATACCCATCAGATAAGGGGTTGATATCAATGGTATATAAAGCACTGGTTGAGCTCTACAAGAAGAAAACATCCAACCCCATCAAAAAATGGGGCAAAGAAATGAACAGAAACTTTACCAAGGAAGAAATACGAATGGCCAAAAGGCACATGAAAAAGTGCTCTACATCACTAATCATCAGAGAGATGCAGATCAAAACAACCATGAGATACCACCTCACACCACAGAGACTAGCACACATCCAAAAGAACAAAAGCAACCGCTGTTGGAGAGGATGTGGGGAGAAAGGGACCCTTCTTCACTGCTGGTGGGAATGCCGACTGGTTCAGCCCTTCTGGAAAACAATTTGGAGGACTCTCAAAAAATTAGATATTGAATTCCCATTTGACCCAGCAATACCACTGCTGGGAATATATCCCAGAGAGGCAAAAAAGTACAATCGAAACAACATCTGCACATGTATGTTCATCGCAGCACTGTTTACAATAGCCAGAATCTGGAAAAAACCCGAATGCCCCAGAACGGATGACTGGTTGAGGAAACTTTGGTACATCTATACAATGGAATACTATGCAGCTGTTAGAAAAAAGGAGGTCAAGAATTTTGTAGTTAAGTGGATGGGCATGAAAAGTTTCATGCTGAGTGAAATGAGTCAGAAAGAGACAGACAGACATAGAAAGATTGCACTCATCTATGGTATATAGAATAACAGAGTGGGAGACTAACACCCAAGAACTGTAGAAATAAGTACCAGGAGGTTGACTCCATGGCTTCGAGGCTGGCCTCACGTTCCGGGGAAAGGTCAACTCAGAGAAGCGATCACCAACTACATTGTAGTCGAAGGCCATGTGGGGGAAGGGAGTTGCGGGCTGAATGAGGGCTAGAGACTGAGCACAGCGGCCACTCAACACCTTTATTGCAAACCACAACAGCTAATTAGAGAGAGAAAACAGAAGGGAATGCCTTGCCACAGTGGCAGGGTGGGGTGGGGGGGAGATGGGATTGGGGAGGGTGGGAGGGACACTGGGTTTACGGGTGGTGGAGAATGGGCACTGGTGAAGGGATGGGTTCCCAAACTTTGTATGAGGGAAGTATAAGCACAAAAGTGTATAAATCTGTAACTGTACCCTCACGGTGATTCTCTAATTAACAATAAATTAATTAAAAAAAAAAAAAGAATCACTGCTGGGAATCCAGGGTCCCCTGACCACCACATGAGGGCCCATAAACAACAAAAAGATTAGCTCAGGGGCTGGAAAATTAGTGAGTAGGGCCTTTAATTTGCATGTGGCTAATCTCTGGCATCTCATATGGTCCCCTAAGCACCCCCAGGAGTGGTCCTTGCATGCAGAAGACAGGAATACCCATGATGCTTCCAAGGGATGACACCCCCTCACACCTGCACATCCTTACAATTTTTTTTTTGTGGGTGTAAAGAATTTTACTATAAGCTGGGGCTGGAGCAACAGCACAGCGGGTAGGGCATTTGCCTTGCATGCAGCCGACCTGGGTTTGATTCCCAGCATCCCATATGGTCCCCTGAGCATCACCAGGAGTAATTCCTGAGTGCAAAGCCAGGAGGTAACCCCTGTGCATTGCCAGGTGTAACTCAAAAAGAAAAAATTAATAATAATTATACTATAAGATTATTGTTTTTTTATAGTTATCAGTTATGACTAATATTTCTTCCAGTTCGGAATACACATATGTATACAAACACTCAAATGTATATCAGCTCTCTTTTTTTTTAATTAATTTATTTATTTTTAATTCGTGAATCACCATGAGGGCACATTTACAGATTTATACACTTTTGTGCTTATGCTTCCCTCATACAAAGTTCGGGAACCCATCCCTTCACCAGTGCCCATTCTCCACCACCAGTAAACCCAGCATCCCTCCCACCCTCCCCGATCCCATCTCCCCCCACCCCGACCTGCCACTGTGGCAGGGCATTCCCTTCTGTTCTCTCTCTCTAATTAGCTGTTGTGGTTTGCAATAAAGGTGTTGAGTGGCCACTGTGCTCAGTCTCTAGCCCTCATTCAGCCCGCAACTCCCTTCCCCCACATGGCCTTCGACTACATTATAGTTGGTGATCTCCTTACAATTTTTTAATTGTTTATTGACATATCAATACCCTCCAACTACATACTAAAGTTCCTGAGGAACTCTAATTGCTTTATATCCATGAAATCATCTAACATCCTGGCCTGCTCAAAGTCATTCAAAGACTTCTGTACCCACAAGTCCTAACCACTCCCTGGCATCTCATTCACTGGGCAAAATGTTTGTGCTCCTTGATTCACAGACAAGACACCTCCCCATCCTTTGATATGCCATGCACACGACTGTGATGAAATGGTGCAGAAAACTGTGTACCTAGGGAGAGGGACACTCCATGGCCCCAGAGGGTCACCTAACACATGCAAATGCTGGAGATGCTTGTTATTCCCCACTGTTGTGTAGAGGGACAGAGCTGTGCAGGCACCCAAGAGAGCACATGGCCGGGCTTGCACTTGGCACATGTGCCCTGCCCTGAGCTACCAAGTAACATCCTAGATGTGTGAGAGTTGAACTCATCCTCATAAGCTTGTAAAATGTTATGTATTGACACAGAGATGCTCCAAACTCATGACTTTATTTTGCTTGTGCTAAACTACCAAAGCATGTGTATCCTGTAAAAAGGAAAAAAAATCAAGTGAACTGGATTTGAAAGAGGTTAATAAAGTAAACTTTAGGGATTAAAAGGAGTATTCTAAGGGGGTTGAGGGGTCTTTCTTCTGAGTTTTCTTGGATCCTGGCCAACTGTGAAGCTCAGACCTGGACATAGGAGAGGATGACATCACTGGAGATCTCCAGTATGTCCGCCGTGGTAGCCGGCACACGATGTTCATAGTCAAAGATGTGCTGGCCATTGGCAAATACCTTGAGGTTATCGGTGCTGGTGCAGATGGATAGCTGCAGGAGAAGGGCAGGTGTGAGATGGGGAAGGACACATACTTGAAGGGAAGGGAAGGAGAGCTGGACTCACATCAAAGTACTGTCCTGGAGCAAAGGGATTATAGGAGATTCCGCTCTCCTCGCACCCCCAGCCACCGTTTAGGAAACTGTTCCTCACGACGGCCTTCTCATCCATGCGTGGGTTGATGTGCAGGGCTATATCCCCGGTGGTTCCCACAATGAAGTTGATAAAAAATCTGAAAGTAGAGAGAAAAGTAGCAGTCAGCACTTGGGGGTACATTACTGGCAGCCCCAAGGACGAGGCATGGAGAATAGGGTTCACATCCCATCTCCACTTGGCATCTGTACCTGTGGGCTGAGCGGGGGATGAAGCCCACGATTATGATGGTTCTGTTGGTCTTCAGTCCCCCCTGAAGTCTCCGCATATATGGCATAGGCTGTGGGGTGAGAATATGGGCCCCACAAAGTTAGAAGCAGAGGTCGACTGTGAGAGCAGGGTACCCACCCCTCCTAGGGGCCTGTAACCCTCTCCCACCTCCTGCCAGCCCCCTCTGACCAATATACTTCCTCCAACAGGACACCCCTATATACAGGTCCCCACCATCAGTTCATGCTAACCCAAGATCACCCCTCATAAAGTCTGGCCCCCACTGGCTGTCTTACCGGGTAGAAGATTGGGGGTCCCTCCATGGCCTGTCCAGTGAGCAAGAGAGAATGCAGAAGAGTCAGCAAATGTTTGCAGCAAATCACCAGATGCAGGTGTTCCTTGGGGTGCTGAGTTACAAAACTGGAGAGCTGACCCCATGGACCTCCCTCATTCTTAGCCCCTATTCCCATGTCAATACAACCCTCCAATTTACAGGCAGGTTAACTATTGATCTGAGAGCGACTCCAGGACACTATATACAGAGAAGACAGCAATAATTAGGGCTCTCGGGCTCCTCAGACGCTGAACCCACTTAAGGGAAATCTATGACCCTCAGCAGGTCCTTATGCAGGATGCCATAAAAGCCACAGGCATCTGTGGGAATAGAGACAGAAGGACCACCCCAAAGTAAGACCTAGACAGATGAAGGACACCCCCCAGGACAAGCCCTACATCACCATCCATGGGAACTCTGGAGTCAAAGGCTGGCACCAGATTCCTCATCAATAGAGGGGTCCGTCTTGTCTAAACTCCAGTGCTCAATGAGAAACTTCTTTAGCTGTTTCTTTGGGGAGCCACACCTAGTGGTTTGGTGGGGATTGGCTTCTAGCTCTGTACTCAGGAGAGTTTCGGGGGTCGCTCCAGGGATCATGGGGTACTAGTAAGAGAACTGGGATGTGTGAATGCAAAGTACATGCTTCATATTCAGGGGATCCCTGTGTTTGAACACCAGCTCAGTGTGGTTCCTTGATCGCATTCAGGTGTGCCCCCTAAGTGCTAGGTTTGGAAAAGCTCCTGAGCTTTGCTGTGTCTGACAGGCCCTCCCCCCACCAAAATAAAAAAAAGAAAGAAAAATAAGAGTCTTTTTATTCTTGTCCCCACCTAGAATTCCTGCTGTGTCGGGACCCTCCTCAGCCCCTGTCTTTCCCTCTACCTGAAGCCCATGCTGAAGTCGTTCTCCTCAGGGTACAGCCCCTGACCCCTGATCACCTCACCTCTAATCTCAACTTGCTTCTCCCTCCACAGCCTCCCCAAGGCACCTGGAGTCCTTGAGACCAGACACTCTCTCCGCACCCCCAACCCTTGTCTTGTGGGTCTGTGCTTCTTCCACCATTTTCCCTCTCTTTCTCTTACTTTCTCTCTCATCTTTCTCCGGTCTCTTCCCTTTCCCCTCCATCTCTCTCCGTCCTCCCCTTTCCGTTCTTCCCTCCCTTTAGTGAGGGGGTTTCCCATGCACTGTTCAGGGGTCTCTGGGCCACTCTCAGCAATACTTGACCAAACAGGCTGGAGTCTTCAGTCCCTGGGCCCACCAGTGCTTTGGGATTTCTCTGAGTGAAACTGGGGGGCCATCCAGCGCCAAGATTGAGCTAGGGACTCACCATAAAGGCCTGTGTCCCAGTCCTTTGCATCTTCTGCCTGCATCTTGTTCTGTTTTGCCTTCTACTTTATTTTTATTTTGGTGGTTTTGGTAACACCCAGCAGTGCTCTGGTATAGCTTTAGGCATTGTGCACAGGGATCATTTCAAACAGGGTACAGGGAACACTTTGGGTGCTGGGGATCAAACCTGTGTTGAATGCATGCACATGACCGCCTATGTCTCACATTTTAAACCATTCTAAAATCTCTTTAAAATATTTTTATAGGGACTGGAACAAATAGCACAGGGGTACAGCATTTGCCTTGCACGCACCGACCCAGGTTCGATTCCCAGCATCCCATATAATCCCCTGAGCACGGTCAAGAGTGATTCCTGAGTACAGAGCCAGGAGTGACCCAGGTGCATTGCTGGGTGTGATCCAAAAAGCAAAAAAATAAATTATTTGATAACTAACTTTTGATGACTTAGGTAGTTATCCTTTGATAATTTCTTATTAAGATTCTTATTTTGCACGGTTGAGGACCCAGGACCTCTCATGGAAGGCAGGAGTACTACCACCCAGCTACCTCCCTGACCCTGGTTTCCCTTCTAAACTATACTCATTTTCCATGACAGCGATTGGAACATTGGTACTTTAAAGACAAAGTTTAGCTTCAGGTCAGCCTCCTGGATTCGGATATTCCCATGAAGCTCTGGTTGCACCTGCCACCAGGACCCAGGGGAGCTTTTTCTAGCCTCTATGCAGAGTCTCTGTCACTGCTGGTTAACCTGCATTGCTCAACCAAGGGATCCATACCACGCAACTCTGCAAATCAACCAGTGGGAGGGAAGAAGAGAAGGGAGCTAACCAATGAGAGAACACACTCACCTCAGAGAATTTAGGACATTGGCCAAGGAAGGAAACCAATTGAAGGGTCATGTTCCCATCCACATACAGGTGGGTGACTTTCTGGATGGGGGTCCGGTGCCCAAACTCATAGAAATGATTTCCATTCACCAGCACCTGAAGGGCAAAGGTAATGAAGACCAGGGTCATGAGTCCCAGAGGGACTCAGGGCAGTACAAACAGGAAGCAGGGATGGGGGACTTTTAAACACAGGATCAAATCTGGGAGGAAGAGCTGGAGACCCATGTCAGGACCTCAGGTTCCACAGGTTTAGATCAACTTGAAGTCAGTTCCATAGGAGTGAAGATGCTCTGCCTGAATGAAATGCTGGACATCAAAAAAGAAACAGCTCAAAGATGGCAGATTATCAAGGACACAAAACATGGCCCATGGCGAGGTCGGGAGAATATCAAGCCTGACTCTGGTTTGGACATAGAGGTCTCACTCTAACACAGACTGTGTCACCCTGACTAATCTCTCTAAACTACTCTCAAAAATGGTTGAGGAGAACAAGAGGGGCATAAGGCAGGGGTAGGGCTCAGCAGTGGACCTCATGTCTTGCATGTGTGAAACCCTGGGTTGAATCCTGTTCTCCACAGTCCCCCCTGAGTCCCTACCATTTCAGGGTACCTGCAACTGAGAGGCAAGCCCCAGATGTTATAGCCACAAAGGGAGAAAAGGATAAAATAAAAACAAAAACAGAAAACTGGGAATGGCAGAAACCTCCTCAGGCTGGAGTTCAAGCTTGTGTTCACGAGTTCAGGGGGGAGTGTTTAATCTTCTCCTCAACATGGCAGCCTCCCTTTGTAGTACCAGGTGTGGCCCCTCAGAACAATCAACAAATTCAAGCAATAATTGAAGTCCGGACCAAGGTAAAGGGTAGGCTGAGAGGAGGCAGCTGACTCTGACCTTGTAATGCTCCTGTGTGATCATCACCAGTATATCGAAGTGCTCCCCGTTTTTGAAGGGGATCTTCCTTTTCTCCTCCTCTGCACCCCACGTGCCTGACAACCTTGCGTTGAAGACAACCTTGTTCCAGCCAGCAAAACGGGGGTTGAAGTGGAAGGCGATGTCATCTCTTACTGCATCTGGCCCCAAGGCAAAGTTCACCACGAAGCTGTGGGGGACAGGAGAGCCTGTTCCTCAAATCCTCCCAGCAATGCTGCCAGAAATGGGTCAGAACCTCCAGGGAGCCTGATTAGCTCCACCCAAGAAGGTTGAGGTGACATTGAGGTGGTCACTGGGATCTATGACCAAGAGATTTGGGGTATGGTGACCAGGGTCCCAGGATGCAGTGAACCATATTGATTTGCTCACTGGCACCCCCAACTCCAACACAAATGTTCCCGGCAAACCTGACTACCCAGGGGGCCAGTATCTGTGCCAGCATCTACAGCTCTGGCTGCTCAGGCCTCCCGAGAGCCCTGGAGCACCCTAGTGAGAGCACGTCACTCACTGGAGCATCCCCAAGTTCTCCAGAGGGCATCTCCCCTTACCCCTGGGCCTGCATAAGCCCTTTCTTCTCCCTCAAAGCTCTGATGCCTGCAGAACCCCACAACCCCATCTTCTCCTTTAGTCCCTGTACAATTTTGTTTCACCTAGGAAATCTTCCCTATGCCACCCATGAAGAGACTATGCCACGCCCCTCTTTCTCCTCTCCATCTCTCCCACTCCCCATATCGGACTCCATCACCATGTAACTTAGTCTATGTTTCATCTTTTTCCTTCCCTTTCTCAGAGTGTGGTCCCTCCAACAGTTCCTGAGGGCCTGGAACCCCACTGCAAGTGCTACTCAATGTCAGACCCTCCCGAGGCCGGTATGGGATCTCTCACCTTTGCAAGTTCTGGTGGGCCACTCCAGCAATGTAGACGAACGTCCCGACGTTGAGGTCACATGGGATGGGTTTGCAGAAGGGCAGCGTCTGCAGTAGACCCCGGGCCACGGCCTCAATTGTCATGTGTGCAAAGTAGCATTTTCCCTTCCTGGAAAAGTGCCCACCCCCATCTCTTCACAAGAGAGAGGGACCCCAGAGTGAGGGTCAAAATGAAGAAGAGGGTTGAGTGTTAGGAACGGAGTCTCGGGCCTGGAGCAATAGCAAAACGGGTAAGGTGTTTGCTCTGCGTGTTGCTGACCCGGGTTCGATTCCTAGAATCCCATATGGTCCCCTGAGCACCTCCAAGGGCAATTTCTGAGTGCAGAGCCAGGAGTAACCCCTGTGCATCTCCAGGTGTGACCAAAAAAAAAAAAAAAGAAAGGAAAGGAGGCTCAGTGAAGGAGTAAATAAATCCCAGGGATGGTGTAGGTGGCAGGTCCCTGGATCCCTGTTACCTCTGTGTTTCAGGCTGGGAGGGACCTGGAGAGTGGGAGTGGGGATGAACCCAGGTCAGAACCTGGGTCTGTGTCTCACCGGGTTGTAGGTAGGATAGTAGCCAGGTGCAGGCACGAAAGTCATCTTCAGATGCTGAAATGGCAGTTTGTCTTCTGACAGCTGCAGGAGTGGAAATGTGCCACATGGTCACTGGGGTGACTCTTATACTCTCCTGGATTTGTTGTTCCCTATTTGAGAAAGCCCTGCCTCCTGAGCATCATGGGAAATTGCTTAGTCACCAGCCCTACAGAAGCCCAAAGACTTGAGGATCACAATCCTTTGAGTGGCAGCTATGAGCTGTAGGAAAATAAAAAAAAAAAATTTTTTAAAAGGCCCTCACCCAGATGCAGAAACTCTGGCTTCACGTAGAGAAGGCAGACGGCCCTCTCAGAAAAGGAACAGCTTCAAGAGAATCTAGAAGTGATGATAAGATTATGAAAAGTGGGGCCAGAGCTATAGCACAGCGGGTAAGGTGCTTGCCTTCCATACAGTTAAATCGAGTTCAATTCCTGGCTTCCCATATGCTTCCCGAGCACCACCAGCAGTGATTCTTGAGCACAAAGACTGGAGTAAGCCCGGAGTATTGCTGGGTGTGATCCAGAACTCCCCCCTCTCCAAAGTAAATAAAAATAACATATGTTTTGTGAAAAGGAAATTCTGATCCACTGCATCATCCTTATTTTACTGGACTCTACTGGTTTTTCTCACCACTCACCACTCAGTCAAGATTTTAAAAACTATCCTATATAAATACATATTTTTCCAAATCAGTAAGGGACAGGGCTCCTCCTGGCTCAAGGGATAGTGGGTACAATCCCATGAAAAGGATTCTCTGAGAAAGGAAACCTGACCGTGGAGGAAGGCTCTTTGATCTCACATGCCACTCACACTGACTGTTCTCACCAGTTTGCTACAAGCTTCTCTGTTTAAAAACCTTAATTCTCCATTGATGTTTATTCTCCCTCTCTCTCTCCCAAAACATCATTTGTCACCTCTGAATGTGAGACATCTACCAGAAATTCTTGCGGTGTGTGTATGTGGGGAGGGGAGAGAGAGAAAAGAGAGAGAGAGAGAGAGAGAGAGAGAGAGAGAGAGAGAGAGCACTTTTTCCCCTTCTTGTCTCCTCATAACAAGTGTAATCTAGCTTGTCAAGTGTCAGTGACTGTCCTGACTTCTCTTTGGCAGACCGTAAGTTATAATCTTCCTTGTTCTTTTTGGGCCCTGCTAGCTTCACCTTGAACAAAACTCATCTCTTTTTATTTAAGCAAGTGGGGATTGAAGTCAAATTGGATATTTCAACTCAAAACAGCCATGTCATTAGAAAGTTTCTGATTCGACCTGTAGCTGTTGAGTTGATTTGGCAAAAACTATCTAGTATTTTTACCATTCGTTGTACCGATGAGGAAAGAAGTCAATTGTCCCTGGCTTAGGGGGGAGCAATTGAGGCAGTCCAAGGAATACGTCTCACATCTAAAAAAAGCCAACAAACTTGCCTATCCTGCCCGTGAAACAATTCCACACACTTAGCTACAGTGCAAACACTAGCTGGGTACAACAGGAAAAGAGAGAAGAGAGCACAGGATCACTCGACTCCTGGAGGGCCTGAAATAAGCAGGAACTGAACCATTTCACTACAGGAAGACCCAGGAGATGCACTCAAGTCCCTTCCAAGAATCTCTCTGTGTTTCATTTTCCCTTGACTGAAATTCTGAGGCAGAGTGTGAACTGAGATGCTGAGAGGAGAGCAGCCAATCTAACAGTGCACTTCAGAAGTCAAGTCTCATCAGATATTAGAAAAAAGCTACCACAACCAGACCAGGACCAACAAGCCCATTCCCTGATGTATTGGACACTGCCTAGAAGATATTCAGTACCAGAGAAAAAATAACTACAGAGGAAAACTGAAAAAATGAAAAGGAAAAAAGAAAATAAAGGCATGAGATAAACACCACAAGTAGCTATGGCCGGACCCTTCTCAATTCCCTAGGACTTGATCCAGCCTCAGTCCCTTTCTGAGACCAGCATCATCATTTTCATCATCATCATCATCATCATCATCATCATCATCAGAAGAAGAAGAAGAAGAAGAAGAAGAAGAAGAAGAAGAAGAAGAAGAAAAGAAGAAGAAGAAGAAGAAGAAGAAGAAGAGAGGAAGAAGAATGGAAAGAGGAAGAAAAAGAAGAGGAAGAGGAAGAAGAAGACGCAGAAGAAATTGTTCAGTTAACACCCAAACAATTATCTCCTACAGGTTGCTTTGACCATATTTGCTTTAATACACATCATCCCATGTAAATTGATTAATTCCAAGTCACTCAGAGACTTCAATGTCCTTCAGCTCAAAGAACTTTCCAGAATCCCATTCATTCAGCTTAGTATTTGTGTTTCTTTTGTTGTGTGAAGGTTCATAGAATAGTGATATGCCCCAGTCCTTGATGCACACACAATGGATCTAATTGTGCAGGGGACTGAGTGAACCAGGGAGGGAGACAGCCCATGGCTGTAGAGAGTCCCCAAACACATACAAACCATGGAGATGGTTGTTTTCCTTTTTGCCCCCCTCCCTTTTGTTGCTGTGAAGTGCAGAGATCAGGCAGGCAACCAGAAGAGCACATTGGCATTGAGAGACTGGTGGGGCTTAAACCTGAGAACCCATGTCCTGTCCCTGAGCTACCAATAGGTCCTGGCAGTGTAGAATTTGCTTCTTCCCAAAACTCCCAACCCCATCAAAAAATGGGGGATGGAAATGAACAGAAATTTTCTCAAAGAAGAAATCCGAATGGCTAAAAGACACATGAGAAAATGCTCTACGTCACTAATCATCAGGGAGATGCAGATTAAAACAACAATGAGATATAATTTCACACCACAGAGACTGGCCCACATCCAAAAGAATAAAAGCAACCACTGTTGGTGTGGATGTGGGGAGAAAGGGACTCTCCTTCACTGCTGGTGGGAATGCCGACTGGTTCAACCCTTTTGGAAAACAATATGGACGATTCTCAAAAAATTAGATATTGAGCTCCCATTTGACCCAGCAATACCACTCCTGGGAATATATCGTGGAGAGGCAAAAAGTTATAGTAGAAATGACATCTGCATTTGTATGTTTATTGCAGCACTGTTTACAATAGCCAAAATCTGGAAAAAAATAGAGTGCCCAAAAAACAGATGACTGGTTAAAGAAACTTTGGTACATCTACACAGTGGAATACTATGCAGCTGTTAGAAAAGATGAAGTCATGAAATTTTCATATAAGTGGATCAACATGGAAAGTATCATGTTACGTGAAATGAGTCAGAAACAGAGAGACAGACATAACAGAGAGAGAGACTAACACCCAAGAGTTGTAAAGATAAGGATCAGGAGATCTGCCCTACAACCTGGAAACTGGCCTCACATGATGGGAGAAAAGGCAGCTCAGATAGAGAAGGGAACACCGAGTAGAGGATGCTATTAGGACCCATTCGCGTTGGAAGATGCGAACTAAAAGTAGACTATAGACCGAACGTGAAGGCCACTCAATACCTCTATTGCAAAATACAACACCCAAAAGGACAGAGAACAAAAGGGAATGCCCTGCCGCAGAGGCAGGGTGGGGTGGAGGGGGATGGGATGGGGGTGGTGAGAGGGATACTGGGATCGTTGGTGGAGGTGAATGGGCACTGGTGGAGGGATGGGTAAATGATCACTGTATGAGTGAAATGCAAACACAAAAGTTCATAAGATTGTAACTGCACATCACAGTGATTCTCTAATAAAATTTTTTAATTCAAAAAAAAAATTTGCTTCTTCCCTGAACCCTTCCTCAAAAGTTGCATGAAATAAGTCATAATTACAAAAAAAAAGACACCACCTTCCTACATGTACTCAGACTTTTGATCAGTGACGTAAGTGCACATCCTTAGGGATCTCTTTCAATAAGTTTTAAAGGCACAGCTTAGACCTGCACGTAGGATGGACTGACATCCCCAATGACCTCCAACAAATCCACTATGGTGAAAGCCAACCTACGATGCTTGTAGTCAAAGACGTGTTGGCCAATGGCAAACATCTGGCAACTCTGGGAGCCAACGCAGATGGACAGTTACAAGGAAGAAACAGGGTAAAAACAGAGAAGACGCAGAATTTGGATAGTAAGGAGGAGGAGAACAGGACTCACATCGAAAGACAGCCCTGGACCATAGGGGTTGTAGGAGATGCTCCTCTCCTTGGCCCCTCAAATACCCCTCTGTAGGGTGTTCCACACCATGGCACATTGGTCCGTACGAGGGTTGATGTGCAGGGCTATGTCTCCTGTGCTTCCCATGATGAAATTGATGGAAAATCAGGAGACAGAGAGAAGTGGGGGGTTAGCGCTGAGGAAGTTCAGCACATACTCTCGAAGGAAGGAATAGACATAGGCCTGATGGCAACATGTCCAGGCCTGACAGCAACATGTCCCCACTTTCACCTGGGTCTGTACCTGTAGGCTGAGTGGGGGATGAAGGCCCAAATTTGAAGGTTCTGTTTGGTGTCAGGCCCCATTTCAGGCTCACCACACACAGCACAGACACTGGAATGGGAACATGGGGTCTCTTCATCTCTCAATCACAGGAAGCAAGGTGCTCATTGTCAAAGCAGGCTCCTCACTCCCCCTAGAGACTCCCCAATTTCCACCCAGTCCCACTTCTTCCCAATCCCCTTGTGAGGCATGAGTGTAGCTGAAAGGACCACAGAAACTCCATTTTGGAAAGCCAGACTCCATTTTTGTATCGTGGGGTCATGAGTTTACAACCAAGAAAAACATGCCAGCCCACAAAGGGCAAGGACACAAACACCCTGATTATGACCACAGATAACAAGGATATTTCAAGTAAATGTAACACGTTATGTTGACCACAATTTCCCTTCTGTACCCTCTGATTGCTTGCTCAAGACCATGAGAATGTACCCAAGCATGTAGGCGGGAGGGCGTACATCTTAAAAATTTCCCACTGCCCATCAGAAAATGGGGCGAAGAAATGAACAGAAACTTTCCCAAGGAAGAGATACGAATGGCCAAAAGGCACATGAAAAAGCGCTCTACATCACTAATCATCAGGGAGATGCAGATCAAAACAACAATGAGATATCATTTAACACCACAGAGACTGGCCCACATCCAAAAGAACAAAAGCAACCGCTGTTGGCATGGATGTAGGGAGAAAAGGAAACTCCTTCACTGCTGGTGGGAATGTTGACTGGTTCAGCCCTTTTGGAAAACAATATGGACAATTCTCAAAAAATTAGAAATTGAGCTCCCATTTGACCCAGCAATACCACTGCTGGGAATATACCCCGGAGAAGCAAAAAAGCATAGTCGAAATGACATCTGCACTTATATGTTCATCGCAGCACTGTTTACAATAGCCAGAATCTGGAAAAAAACCCGAGTGCCCGAGAACAGATGACTGGTTAAAGAAACTCTAGAACATCTATACAATGGAATACTATGCAGCTGTTAGAAAAAATGAAGTCATGAACTTTGCATATAAGTGGATCAGCATGGAAAGTATCATGCTAAGTGAAATGAGTCAGAAAGAGAGAGACAGACATAGAAAGATTGCACTCATCTGTGGAATATAAAATAACAGAGTAAGAGACTAATATCCAAGAATAGTAAAAATAAGTACCAGGAGGTTGGCTCCATGGCTTGGAAGCTGGTCTCATGCTGGGGAAAAAGGCAGCTCAGATAGAGAAGGGAACACCAAGTAAAATGTGATTGGAGATCCCGCTCAGGAAGGGAGATTAGTGCTGAAAGTAGACTAGAGACTGAACACGATGGCCACTCAATACCCCTATGGCAAACCACAACACCCAATTGGAGAGAGAGCTCAAAAGGGAATACCCTGCCAAAGAGGCAGGGTGGGGTGGGGAGGAGATGGGATTGGGGGATGTGAGGGATACTGGGTTTATTGGTGGTGGAGAATGGGCACTGGTGGACGGATGGGTTTTCGAACATTGTATGAGGGGAAAACAAGCTCTAAAAATGTGTAAATCTGTATCTGTACCCTCACTAATTAAAGAATTAAAATTTTTTTAAAAATTTAAAAATTTCCCCCTGGGTTCTCTTGGGATGGGAGATGCTGAAAGCAGACTAAAAATAAACATGATGGGTTCTCAGCATCTTTATTGCAAACCATGATGCCCAAAAGTAGAGGCAGAGTAAGAAGAGGCAGGGAATGGGATGGGGTAGGGATGGCAGGAGGGATGCTGAGGACATTGGTGGTGAAAAATGCACACTGGTGGAGGGATAGATGTTTGATCATTGTATGACTGAAACTCAGTCATGAAAGCTTTATAACTGTATCTCACGGTGATTTAATTAAAATTTTTTAATAAAAAACATAGTTCTTGCTGAGGGGAATCAAGGATCCAAGTCTCTTGGGTTTGTGAATGCACTGCTCTGTGCCTTGTGTGAGAGAGAATAAACTCTATTTCTGTGCTCACTCCCTCTCTCTCTCACTCGTTCGCGCACTCTCTCACCCACCTTCTACCTGGACTACCATTCCTCTGTCTCCCACCTTCCTTCTCCCATTTTCCTTCTTTTTCCATTTTCTTTTTTTTTCTTCTTTTTGGGGGACCAGGTGGGGTTGGGAGGGCAGCTGCAATGATGTATTCGGGCATTTCCTACGCAATTCTCAGGAAATTAACCAATGGGAGGGAAGGAAAGATGGGAGCTAGCCCATGACAGAGACGATTTGCCGTCCTAGTGGTGGGACGGTCAACAAAAAAAGTTGATGAATCAAAGCTTTAGGACCACATCCACATGCAGGTGGGTGTCATTCTGGAGGCAGAGCTGGTCCTAAATCCATAGAAAGGACTTCCATTCACCACCACCTGGAGGACAAGGACAAGGCCATGAAGAACACAGAGACCTTGGGAAGGTCAAAACAGGAAGCAGGGAACAGGGACATTTTCATGCAGGACCATACCAGGAGGTGAATGCAGCCCCAGGAGTCCACAGGCCTAAGGTGCAGTTGAGGTCAAGGTTCAGCTCCAATGGGAAATCAAATGTTAGCAGCCTGATGGTGTCTTCAGACTTCCAGATACCCCAAAATTACTGATGTGCCTTTGGCCAGACCCCAACAACTTGGGACCAAGTTTACCAAGATGTTCAATGGCCAAAAGTTAGGTATGTGGGAGATACACCCACAAACCACCTCGGCTCAGCTATATAAGCTCATTTATTGGCCTTATTTCAGAGACCAATGAATCTCAGAAGAGATCAAAAGATGCAATTAGGGCCTGTAGCACAGAGATAGGCGGGAACCCATGACTGAGAGCTCCAGGATCGCTTGAAACAGGACTGGATCTCCTCTCCCCACGTTTCCAGTTTTCCAATAGTTTGGCAGTCACACCCACAAACTGCCCCAGTGCCATGTAATCTCATCAATGGCCAAGAACCAAAGACTATAAACTAAAGGTCCCGGAAGAGAGCACTGAATAATGTCCTGATCCCGTGCCAGGCTGTCCTCACTGGGGCACCTTGGAGGGGGCGGGTTGAGTTTCCCTCCCTGCCCCAAGCAGAAGAACCCTGGCAGCCAAAAACCTCCAGAATCCAACCATCACCAGGCCCAAGGCTACTCTCCACATACTCGGAGGAGCCTCACCCAAGAGGGGACAGACCTCACCCAAGACAGGATGAACCTCACCAGAGGGCATACCGGCAGGAAAACCCAGATATGCAAGAACCTGTGACTGAGATCCCCAAGCCTGCTTGCATTGGGACTGGGCCTTCTCCTCCCAGACCCCAGTTTTCCAGAATCGTGGTAGGCACACCCACAAACTGCCCCCGGCGCCATTTTATATCATCAATGGCCAAACTAAATCTTCCGGAAGAAAATAACACAGAATTTCCTGAACATTATATTCTGTCCATAACAAGTAATCCAAAACAAATCATCTAGCATTGCCTTTTCAGCAGATTTACGTGCTGGTGAGACTGGTGTCGAAATATCGAATGTTGCCAAAGTAGAGAGAGAGTATGGGGGAAATTGTCTGCCACACAGGCAGGGGAGGGTTGGAATGGAGGTCGTGGGGGTAAATACTGGGGATTTTGGAGGTGGAAAATGTGCACTGGTGAGAGGATGGGTGTTTGATAATTGTATAACCAAAGCTCAAACATGAAATCTTTGTAACTGTATCTCACAGTGAATAAAAATGGGGGGGGGGGATAAAATAATAAAATAAAATTAACATACAGTATAGATTTTTTAAAAAAAAGTAATTTGGAGTTCATACCCAATTCAATCAGCTTAATCAATGGCTGAATAAATAGCAGTACTCCTACATTATTTTTAAAAAAGAAAGAAAGAAACGGGATGTGCCTGAGCCCCAAAGCATGTGCTTTGCATATTGAAGCCTTGAATTCCAACAGGGAACCCCAAGATGCACACCCCCGGATGACAGTTGAGAGCAATGAAGAATATGGTCTGGAAGACAACTGGGGAGAATATCAAGGTGGCTCCTGATATGGGTTTTTTAGTTTAGTTCCTTTCTCCTTTTTTTCTTTTGTGAGGCGGGGCGATCACCTTTAGTGCTCAGGTGCTCTCTGCAACCTCACATCCCCAGGTGATGCCAGGGATTCAAACCAAGGTCACACTGCTTCAGCATCATGCAAGGCCAGTGCCCTGCCTGCTGTGCTGTCTCTCTGGGCCTGAGATCTAGACCCCAGATGGCCCAATCATCTATAAACCTCCTCTGAAAGTGTGGTGGGGATGGGGGATGAGGGCCGGGGGATGCCTCAGCACAGAGCACACTTGGGAATGGGAGGCCCCAGTTTGAGCTCCAACCCCACTCCCCAAAATTACTAGGTTTTGGATACAGTTCAATCAGTGGGCAACCTCAAATAACCTGGACCACCCAGGGCAAGGAGGGAAAAAAACCTCTTTAATGTAGTCCGAAATGGAGCTAACCCCTCGCTGGAGTTCACGCCATGTATACAGGAGTCCAAGTTCAATCTTCTGGACTGGAAGGTCCCCAGCAGCACTCACACTGGTCTTTGTTACTTTTCCCGCTGAAGACAACTTAAAATTCTACTTAAGTCTCTCCCAGGGCGCAGCTCAACTCCAGCTTCTCCAGGGGCCAGTAGGGTCTGCCCAGTAGCGCATTCCAAGAAACTCCTGTTTCTTCATTTTACCCGTCTCTGTCCCTTGTCTGTGCCGGGTGAGGTCTCAGACCTATTTTGATGATGCCCTAAATCCCTTCCTTGCTCTGGCCGAAGATATCCTTCTCTTTTCACACCCCTGTCCATGCACACGTAACCACCGCATCTTGGATCCTCAACTTGGCCTTGGTAAGTTTAAGTACGACCTCTATCTGTTTTTGTTCAATGACTTCAACTCCCAGCTGTTCTGCACCCTAAATATTGTAAGTTTCGAGCTCACATCAGGGTGACCCTCTGTTTGAAAAATTGGAGCCCCCAGGGATGCCTGTTCGCTCTTCTCTTCTCTCTGTCTCCCCAGTGAAGAGATGGGTGAAAAGTCGTCATTTCTGACTTCTCTCACCTCTGTTTTGTGGAAGGATTGAATGGTATTTGAGTACTTCCTCGTTCCCTTCATGATTGGGTCATGAACAAATTTAGATGGGGAATCTAAAATTGAAAACCTAGCCACACCCCTCTGGGGTGCCTTTTGCATTCGCAGAAAGCACTTGACTTCCTGCGTATCTGACTCAAATGTCTGATACATTTCTGTAATGTTTGTCCCCCGTAATCCTTGGTGGATGGTCTTAAGTGGACTGAAGATGGGACGTTTGACTATTCAGTATTAACAACCCTATGAAATCACTGCCAGTAAGTGGTCTGGTGGGGAGAAATTCTGGTGAGCCTTATATTCAGGCTTCCCTCTCTCCCCCACCCTCTCTCTACCTCTGACTCAGTCTCTCTCTCTCCCCCCATCTTTATCTTTATTATCATACATTTTCTCTGTCCAGCCCCTCTCTCCTCAAGCCCATCTCACTTTCCTAGTGACATTCTACTATTCCCTGCTCTTCCCTGCTGTCTTCTCCACTCCCTACTCAGCTGCCTTCTCAGTGGCTGTCTTCTCTCCCTGCCCCATCCACTTCCTTTGTGCTTCGGTGCTACCGTCCACTCCCACAAAGCCTCTGTCCCTCTCAGCACTGCCCCAGCTGCTCCATTATCACTCGCTCTGCCTCAGATTCCAGATTCCACACCTGATTCCTCCTCCCCTGCTGCCACCTGGAATCTCATCTCTCTTCCACGTTTCCTGAGAGACTAGAATAGCTGAAAATAGCAACCTCTGAGAGTGTTATAAACCTGGTAAAACCTATGTTTTCCTAGAAATCAGAATTCCAAGGACAACAACTTGGTTATAATTTCTTTGGCTGACTTTTATACAAACAAAAGCACTTTCTTGGGGGTATGGTGCTGCCAACAGGTCAACCTGTACCTGTGAGGTGAGTGCACCAGCAGCCTGATGGTGCCTTCAGGCTTCCTGACACCCCAAAATTGCCGCTATGCCTATGGCCAGACCCCAACAACTTGGGACCAAGTTTATCAAGAAATTAAATGGCCAAAAGTTAGGTATGAGGAAGCCACACCCCAAACCACCTCCTGCTCAGCTAGATAAGCTCATTTACTGGCCTGTTTCAGAGGCCCATAGATGAATCTCGAAAGAGATCCAAAGTCACAGTTAATCTTGGACCCTCACGTGGCTGAACAGACTGGGGTAAATTGAAGGGAGGCAGGTTGGCCTGGTGGCCTGCCCAACCAGAGCCCCCAGCAGCCGCTTCTTCCACAATCCAAAATATCTGCCATATTCCTGTCCTGACTCCACTGTCTCAGGACGGACCTCACCAATGTATAATCTGCTGAAAATTCTGGTATGCAGGTTTTTTGACTCATATCTCCACGCTTTTTCAGAGTTGAGGTGAGCTACCTGCCCCCATGGAAGCACTGGCAGTCACCCCTACGAAGCAACTCCAGCACCACCCTGTAAGCTCTACCGCCAGCATTGCTTCAGAGACCCCTAAATAAATCTCAAAAGAGATCAAGAGCTTCAGAAAAGCTCGGACCCATGCGTAACTGAACAGACCAGGGTAAATTGGAGGGGGGCGGGTTGACCTGTGCCTGCCCAAGCAGAGCTCCGGGCAGCCACTTGCTTCCACAATCCAAAATCGCTGCCACACCCCCAGCCTGACTCCACCGTCGCAGGATAGACCTCGCCAACATATAATCTGCTGAAAAATTTGTAATGTAAATCTTAGCACACCAACAGCCCTGACCCAGAGACACAGCGGCAAGTCCCAGAAGAAACCATAGAGCCAGAGATCTCTCTGGGCCTCATACCAGGACAATATCACCAGGGCACTCAGATGGAGGAGGTGTGCTCTCCCCTCCCACTCCAGATGGAATTCCGGGGGCCAAGAGCTTCCACCGCAAGGCCCAGGTATGCGGGTTCCAGGACTGAATCTTCAGGCCCGCATGGCAGCAGAGGACCTGGGCTGTCCCTCCCCAGGTCCCCACGCACCCAGCAGACTGGCTGCCATGACCACAATTTGCCTCTGGGCTCCATCTAACACACCAACAGCCCTGGACCAGAGACATAGCTATGAGTTCCAGAAGACATCACAGTGCCAGAGATCTCTCTGGGCCAGATACAGAGCCAATTTCTTTGGGGCACCCCAGATGGAGCAGGTGCATTCTCCCTGCCTACTCCAATTGGGATCCTGGCAGCCAAGAGCTTCCACAGGCAAGCCCCCCCCCAACCCTTATGCAGGTTCCAGGACTAAATCTCCAGGTCACATGGTACCAGAGGACCTGGGATGCCCCTCCCCAGGTCCCAGGTGCCCAGTAGACTGGCTTTCATGTCCACAATTTGCCTCCGGGTGCCATCTAGGCGTACTAACAGCCCTGACCCATAGACTCCGAGTTGAATCTCAATATGGATTAGTGCCATACAGAGATGTGTCTAGAACCCGACCATTTACAATCTAGAAATTTACATTTATAGTCGTGGCTGTGCCAGCTCTCATGAAATACAAATGAGCAATGAAAATAAATTATCTAGTATCGGCCCCTGGCAGGTAGGCCTGGATGGTTGTAGGAAATTTCGAGCAAAGCATAATGCCCCAAAGTAGAAAGAGAATATTGGGGAAATTGTCTGCCACAGAGGCATGGTGAGGACTGGGATGTGGGTGGTGAAAGGTGTACACTGATGGAGGGATGGGTGTTTCATCATTGTATGGCTGAAACTCAAATATGAAAGGTTTGTAATTCTCTCACGGTGATACAACTTAAAAAATAAAGTAACGTGGAGTTTATGCCCAATTCAATCAACTTAATCAATGACTGAGCAAATAGCAGTACTCTTGTTTTGAGGGACAGAGCTGTGCAGACACACAAGAGAGCACAAGGCTGGGCATGCACTGGCACATGTGCCCTGCCCTAAGCTACCAAGTGGCATCCTAGATGTGTGAGAGTTGAACTCATTCTCCTAAGCTTGTAAAATGTTATGTATTGACACAGAGATGCTCCAAACTCATGACTTTATTTTGCTTGTGCCAAACTACCAAAGCATGTGTGTCCTTTACGAAGGAAAAAAATCAAGTGAACTGGATTTGAAAGAGGTTAATAAAGAAAACTTCAGGGATTAAAAGGAGTATCCTAAGGGGGTGGAGGGGTCTTTCTTCTGAATTTCCCTGGATCCTGGTCACCTGTGAAGCTCAGACCTGGACATAGGAGAGGATGACATCACTGGAGATCTCCAGTATATCCGCCAAGGTAGCCGACACACGATGTTTGTAGTCAAAGATGTGCTGGCCGTTGGCAAATACCTTGAGGTTATCGGTGCTGGCATGGATGGACAGCTGTAGGAGAGGGACAGGTGTGAGATGGTGCAGGAGAGGGGCAGGTTTGAGATGAGGGAGGAAACATACTTGAATGGAAGGGAAGGAGAGCTGGACTCACATCAAAGTACTGTCCTGGAGCAAAGGGATTGTAGGAAATGCTCCTCTCCTCAGACCCCCAGGCCCCCTTTAGGAAACTGTTCCGCACAACAGCCTTCTCGTCCATGCACGGGTTGATGTTCAGGGCTATGTCCCCTGTGGTTCCCACAATGAAGTTGATAAAAAATCTGAAAGTAGAGAGAAAAGTAGGAGTCAGCACTTGGGGGTAAATTACTGGTGGCCCCAAGGGAGGAGGCATGGAGAATAGGGTTCACATTCCATCTCCACTTGGCATCTGTACCTGTGGGCTGAGAGAGGGATGAAGCCCACGACTATGATGGTTCTGTTGGTCTTCAGTCCCCCCTGAAGTCTCCGCATATATGGCATAGGCTGTGGGGTGAGACCATTGGACCCATGTCACCAAAGTTAGAAGCAGAGGTCCACTCTGAGAGCAGGGTACCACTCCTCCTAGGGGCCTCTGTCCACCTCAAACCCTCTCCGACCTCTTGCCCAGCCCCCTCTGACCAATCTACTTCCTCCAACAGGACACCCCTATATACGGGTCCCCACCATCAGTTCATGCTTATCCAAGATCACCTATCATATAGTTGTCCCCCACTGGCTGTCTTACTGGGTAGAAGATTGGGGGTCCCTCCATGGCCTGTTCCTGTGAGGAAGAGAGAATGCAGAAAAGTCAGCAAATGTTTGCAGCACATCATAAGATGCAGGTGTTCCTTGGGGTGCTGAGTTACAAAACTGGAGACCTGACCCCATGGAACCCCTCTCATTCTTAGCCCATAACTCCCATGCCAATACAACCCTCCAATGTACAGACAGATTATTATTTTTTTTTTGCTTTTTGGGTCACACCTGGCGATGCACAGGGGTTACTCCTGGCTCTGCACTCAGGAATTACCCCTGGCCATGCTCAGGGGACCATATGGGATGCTGGGATTTGAACCCGGGTCGGCCGCGTGCAAGGCAAACGCCCTACCCGCTGTGCTATCTCTCCAGCCCCTGTACAGACAGATTAACTGTCGTTCTGAGAGCGACTCCTGGACACTATATACAGAGAAGACAGTGATAATTAGGGCTCTTGGGCTCTTCAGACACTGAACCTACTTAAGAGAAATCAATGAACCTCAGCAGGTCCTTATGCAGGATGCCATAAAAGCCACAGGAATGTTTGGGAACAGAGACAGAAAGACCACCCCAAAATAAGACCTAGAGTAGATGAAGGACACCCCTCAGGCCAACCCCCATATCACGATCCATGAGAACTCTGGAGTCAAGGAGTGGCCCCAGATTCCTCATTAATAGAGGGGTCCCGTCCTGTCTAAACTCCAGTGCTCAATGAGAAACTTCATTAGTTGTAGTTTGGGGAGCCCTACTTAGTGATTTGGTGGGGATTGACTCCTAGCTCTGTGCTCAAGATAGTTTCTGGTATTGCTCCAGGGATCATGGGTCGCTGGAAAGAGAACAGGCATTTGTGCATGCAAAGTACATGCTTCATATTTGGGGGACCCAGGGTTTGAGTCCCAGCTCCGTGTGGTTCCTTGATAATATTCAGTTATGATCCCAAAGTGCTAGGTTTGGAATAGCTCCGAGCTTTGCTGTGTCTGACTGTCCCTCCCAAAAAAAATGTTTTTTAAAAGAATAACAGAACCTTTTTATTCTTGTCCCAACCTAGACTCCTGCATTGTCAGGACCCTCCTCAGTCCCTCTCTTTCCCTCTCCCTGAAGCCCATGCAGAAGCCACTGTCCGCAGGGTACAAGCCTCTGACCCCTGATCACCTCACCTCTAACCTCGACAGCCTCCCCAAGGCACCTAGAGACTTTGAGACCAGACAATATCTCCGCACCCCCAACCCCTGTCTTGTGGTTCTGTGCTTCATCCACCAATCTCCCTCTTTCTCTTACTTTCTCTCTAACTTTTCTCCAGCCTCTTCTCTTCCCCCTACATCTCTCTCTCTCCTCCACTTTCCATTATTTCTTCCCTCCTTTTTGTGACGGGGTTTCCCATGCACTATTCAGGGGTCTCTGGGTCACTCTCAGCAATACTTGACCAAACAGGCTAGACTCTTCAGTCCCTTGGCCCAGCAGTGCTTTGGGATTCCTCTGAGGTGAAACTGGGGGGCCATCCGGTGCCAAGATTGAGCTAGGGACTCACCATAAAGGCCTGAGTCCCAGTCCTTTGCATCTTCTTCCTGCATCTTGCTCTGTTTTGCCTACTATTTTATTTTTATTTGGGGGGTTTTAGTAACACCCAGCAATGCTCTGGTATAGCTCCAGGCTCTGTGTGCAGAGATCATTCCAAACATAGTACAGGGAACAGTTGGTCCTAGTTTCCCTCCTAAACTATATTGATTTTCCATGACAGTGACTGGAACATTGGTACTTTAAGAGTAAAGTTGATCTTCAGGTCAGCCTCCTGGATTCGGACATTCCCATGAGGCTCAGATTGCACCTGCCACCAGGATCCAGGGGAGGTTTTTCTAACCTCTATGCAGAATCTCTGTCACTGCTGGCTCATCTGCATTGCTCAACCTAAGGATCCGCACCACGCAACACTGTAGTTAACCAAAGGGAGGGAAGGAAAAAAGAGAGATAACCAATGAGAGAACTCTCACCTCACAGGAGGTGGGACAGCTGCCAAAGAAGGTAACGGATTGAAGGGTCATGGCTCCATCCACATACAGATGGGTGACTTTCTGGATGGGTGTCCGGTGCCCAAACTCATAGAAATGATTTCCGTTCACTAGCACCTGAAGGGCAAAATTAATGAAGACCAGAGGTCATGAGTCCCAGAGGGACTCAGGGAAGTTCAAACAGGAAGCAGGGATGGGGAACTATTCAACTCAGGATCAAATCTGAGAGGTAAAGCTAGAGACCCAGAGTCAGGACCTCGGGTTCCACAGGTTTAAGATCAACGTGAAGTCAGAGGTCATTTCCATAGGACAGAAATGCTTCACCTGAGTGAAGTGTTGGGCATCAAAACAGCTCAAAGATGGCAGATGAGAAACAGCTCAAAGATGGCAGATTATCGAGGACACAAAACATGGCTCATGGCGAGGTCGAGAGAATATCAAGCCTGACTCTGGTTTGGACATAGAGGTTTCACTCTAACACAGACTGTGTCACCCTGACTAACCTCTCTGAACTACTTTCAAAAATGGTTGAGAACAAGAGGGGCCTAAGGTTGGGGTGGGGCTCAGCAGTGGACCTCATGTCTTGCATGTGTGAAACCCTGGGTTGAATCCTGTTCTCCACAGTCCCCCCGAGTCCCTACCATTTCAGGGTTCCTGCAACTGAGAGGCAAGCCCCAGGTGTTATAGCCACAAAGGGAAAAAAGGATAAAATAAAAACAAAAACAGAAAACTGGGAATGGCAGATACCTCCTCAGACTGGAACTCAAGCTTGTGTTCACGATTTCAGGGGGAGTGTTTGATCCCCTCAACATGGCACCCTCCCTTTGTAGTGCCAGGTGTGGCCCCTCACAACAATTAACAAATTCAAGCAATAATTGAAGTCTGGACCGAGGTAAAGGGTAGGCTGAGAGAAGGCAGTTGACTCTGACCTTGTAATGCTCCTGTGTGATCATCACCAGCATATCGAAGTGCTCCCCATTTTTTAAGGGTATCTTCTTTTTCTCCTCTGCCGCACCCCACATGCCTGACAACCTTGCGCTGAAGATGACCTTGTTCCAGCCAGCAAAGCGGGGGTTGAAGTGGAAGGCGATGTCATCTCTTACTGCATCTGGCCCCATGGCAAAGTTTACCACAAACCTGGGGACAGGAGGGCCTGTTCCTCAAATCCTCCCAGCAATGGTGCCAGAAATGGGTCAGAACCTCCAGGGAGCCCAATTAGTCCCACCCAAGAAGGTTGAGGTGACAGTTAGGTGGTCACTGGGATCTATGACCTAGAGGTTTGGGACATGGTGGCCAGGGTCCCAGAATGCAGTGAACCATATTGATTTGCTCACTGAAACCCCCAACTCCAACACAAATGTTCCCGGCAAACCTGACTACCCAGTTGGCCAGTCTCTGTTCCAGCATCTTCAGCTCTGGCTGCTCAGGCCTCCCCGTTCCCTTCACAATTCCTCAAGAACATCCCCATTCCCATGAAACCTGAGGGCCCTGGAGCGCCCAAGTCATGCATGCCACTCACTGGAGCATCCCAAGTTCTCCAAAAGGCATCTCCCCTCACCCCTGGGCCTTTGCATCAGCCCTTTCCTCTCCCTCAAAGTCCTGATGCCTGCAGCACCCCATAGTCCCATCTTCTCCTTTAGTCCCTGAACAATTTTGTTTCACCTAAGAAATCTTTCCTGTGCCACCTGTTAAGAGACGTGCCATGCCCCTCTTTCTCCTCTCCATCTCCCCCACTCCCCATCTCAGACTCTATCACCATGTACCTTAGTCTATGTTTCATCTTTTTTCTTCCCTTTCTGAGAGTGTGGTCTCTCCAACAGTTCCTGAGGGCCTGGAACCCCACTGCAAGTGCTACTCAATGTCAGACCCTCCCGCGGCCCGGTATGGGATCCCTCACCTCTGCATATTCTTGTCGGCCAGTCCCTGGAAGTAGACGGACATCCCGACTTTGAGGCCACATGGGACGGGTTTGCAGAAGGGCAGCGTCTGCAGTAGACCCCAGGCCACAGCCTCAATTTTCATGTGTGCAAAGTAGTATTTTCCCTTCCTGGAAAAGTGCCCACCCCCATCTCTTTCACAAGGGAGAGGGAGCCCAGTGTGAGGTCAAAATGAAGAAGAGGGTTGAGTGTTAGGAGCGGAGGCTCAGTGAAGGCGTAAATCAAGTCCCAGAGATGTTGTAGGGGGCCTGGATCCCTGTTATCTCTGTGCTTCAGCCTGGGAAGGACTTGGAGAGTGGGGGTCAGCGTGAACCCAGGTCAGGACCTGGGTCTGTATCTCACCGGATTGTAGGTGGGATGATAGCCAGGTGCGGGCACGAAAGTCATCTTCAGATGCTGGAATGGCAGTTTGCTTCTGGTAGAGCTGCAGGAGAGGAAATGTGGCACATGGCAACTGGGGTGACTCTTATATTCTCCTGGGGTTGCTGTTCCCTCTTTCCAGAAAACCCCGCCTCCTGCCCTTGCCTGCTCGCTTCTTCCTCCTCCCTCAGACCTTCCAGAAATCCAGCAAATAAAATTCTCTACACCCATCTTATCTTTGGAACTCCCTCCTAGTATTACAGAATAAAGCTCTTATATTTGGGGGTTGCTTAGTCACCAGTTTTGAAGTAGCCTAATGGCATGGGGATCATAACCCTTTAATCGGCAACTGCTGATCTCTTAGGAACTGTGAAAAAAATATAAGGCATCACCCGAATACCAAAACTTTGGCTTCACACATAGAACCTGAACCCACCTGACCCCCCCCACACACACACTCACATTCAGAAATGCATAATCTTCAAGAGAACCTAAAATTTATTATAAGAATATGAAAAAGGGGCCGAGATGTAGCTCCGGTGGCCGCACGTGTGCGGCCTCTCTGCTGCTGCATGACCATGGCCCCGGAGACCAGCTAAACTACTTTGGGCACCAGCAGCTTCTTGCAGAAATGTCTCTAGACTGTGAACTGAGCCCCGGCTGCCATCTTATGACGTCCACAAAAGGGAGGTATGAGCTTGCAGTGATGCAATTTCTGGCAGAAATTTCCCTGGACTTAGTTACTAAAATACTAAAATACAGAAATCCAAAGCCTCATATCTCTTCATTGTCAGCAATGGAAAACAAATTATCAAATGCTTCCTTTTCAACAGGTCTGACTTTGGGGGGAAAACACCAAACAGTAATAGTGAGTTTTTTGTTGAAATATTGAATATAGTCAAAGTAAAGAGAAAAGTAAAGTGAAATTTATCAGCTACACAGGCGGGGGGTTGGGTGGGGGTGGGGGAAAGGTATACTGGGGTTCTTGGTGGTGGAATATGTGCACTGGTGAAGGGATGGGTGTTTGAGCATTGTATAACTGGGTCTTAAGCCTGAAAGCTTTGTAACTTTCCACATGGTGATTCAATAAAAAAAAATTAAAGAATATGATAAAGGTGCTGGAAAGGGGATTGCCCCATAGCTGGAAGCCTGCTTCATGAGCAGAGGGGAGAAGGCAGATGGAATAGAGAAGGGATCACTAAGAAAATGATGGCTGGAGGAACCAGTTGGGATGGGAGATGCATGCCAAAAGTAGATAATGGACCAAACATGATGACCTCTCAGTGTCTGTGTTGCAAGCTATAATGCCCCAAAGTAGAGAGAGAATATGGGGAATATTGTCTGCCTTAGAGGCAGGGGGAGGGTGGGAAAGGTAGGTATACCCGGGATATTGGTGGTAGGGAATGTGCACTGGTGGAGGGATGTGTGTTTGATCATTGTGAGATTGTAACCCAAACATGAAAGCTTGTAACTATCTCATGGTGATTCAATAAATTTTTTAAAAAGGGGGGGCTGGAGCGATAGCACAGCAGGTAAGGTGCTTGCCTTGCATGAGGCCAAACTGGGTTTGATCCCCAGCATCTATTATGGTCCCCAAGCATCTCCAGGAGTGATTCCTGAGTGCAGAGTCAGGAGCAACCCCTGAGCAACACCGGTTGTGGTCCAAAATCCAACCCTCCTAAAAAATAAATTACAATGGTGTGTTTTTGTGTGTGGAAAAAGTAGACGCTGGTCCTCTTCATCTTTATTTTACTGAACTCTATTCATTTTTCTCACCATTCCCCACTGCAATCGAGAAAAGAAACTAGGGTCGGAGTGATAGTACAGCAGATTGGATGTTTGTCTCGCACATGCTAACCCAAGTTGGATCTTCGGCATCTCATATGGTCCCTCAAGCACTGCCAGGAGTAACTCCGGAGTGCAGAGCCAGGAGAAACCCCTTAGCTCTCTGGGTATGACCCAAAAAGTAAAAAAAAAAGACATAATAAATCACCCCATACAAATACATATTCTCCAAAACCAAAGAGGGACAATACTCTCCTGATCCTAGTAAGATTGAGTACTCATCTGACCCGTGAAGAGGGTTCTCTGCAGAAAGAAACCTGACTGTGGTGATGAGACCAAGGCTCCATAATCTAATATGCCACTCACACTGACTGCTCTCACTAGCTAGCTACAAGCTTCTGGGCTTAAAACTGCTTAATTCTCCATTTTTATTCGTTCTCTCTTAGTCCCAAACATTATTTGTCACCTTTGACTATAGAACATTTTCCAGTAGTTCTTGAGCATGTGCGCGCGCGCGCGTGTGTGTGTGTGTGTCTGAGAGAGAGAGAGAGAGAGAGAGAGAGAGAGAGTGTGTGTGTGTGTGTGTGTGTGTGTGTGTGTGTGAATGACTGAGGGGGAGAGAGAGGGAAAGAGAGAGAATGTGTTAAACCCAGGATTCTGGGCTCCCAATGGGCAAGATGGACAGAGACACAAACACGATAATGTGAAAGCATTATTCCACGATACTGGGGTCAACTATCTCACCCACAGAGTGGTCTCTTAATAGTGACCCCAACTTCAGGCAGCAAGCAGTTTATATAGGGGTTGATTATATACGCAGTACATGCCTTATTGTTTCAAAAAGAATCTTATATAGTTACCAAACAAAGGTGTTTTGGCAAGTGTCTAGAGTAACAGTGGTTAGGCAACAATTAAATAATAATGTCCAGTATCAGTACCAATTTTATGATAACATAGACTTTCTATTCTTATACGCTTAACAAAAGGCAACTTCTGGGGCATTGTGAGAATTGCTTCATTGAGCCCACTTGCTGAGCCCAGGAACTTTCCCAGGTGGGTTCACGTTGACTACGCACTATTTTATTGCTGTGAAACTGAATCTTTTTCAGTTCCAGGAACTAAACCTGAGACCTACCTGATTATGCTGATTTCTGCCGCCTATCATGGCATCAGTTTCACCCTTACATCCCCACTATTTTCTTTTGCCTCCAAGAGTAATCATACTCTTGCATGCTTAACTGTTCTATGGACTGTGGATTTCTGGCCAATCCACAGTGTATTGCTGCCTTAAGACTGCAAGCTGTACTGTATTTATTCTGCCCTTAACAAAAGCACTAGCTTGTTCAGGATGCAGGGACCATGGTAGCAAAAGCAGGAGCACTAGGGGTCCCATGTGGGATGGGATCAGGGTGACAAGTTGACTTTCCCAGCTCCCTTCCATAACAATATACCTGTAGCACAATTTTTATCATTTAACACAATTCATGAAGACTAGAATCAGCAAAGTAGGAAGGAGACAGGGAAGGGGTTACGTGCAAACAAGCCAAGTATTGTTGGGTCCCCGGTATAGGGGGTTCTTCTAGCTGACCTGTGGTATAAGTGCTGGGAGCCACTCTATAGTTGATTACCATAGGGCTCTGTATGTTCCTGAACAAATACACGTCCCAGCATGGGCTGAAACCAGCACAGATCAAAGTTAATTCCACCTGTCTCAGTATCAGCACCAGTGTCGATGTAAGGAGCTTGCTCTGCAGCTGTCACTAAAGAAACAGAGAAAACAGCATAAAGAAACAGAGAGCCGCTCTCCACCCAGAAGTGATCCCAAGTGGTCATACACAGGCGGTCCCTCTGCTCCTGAACTCCCATGATCCCAGAGGCCAACTAGCTACTTTTGGCACCCAGCGGCTCTTGCAGAAATGCCTCTAGACTGTGAACTAAGCTACGGCCCCATGCCTCCCCTGGAGGGGAAAGGTTTTTCTCTCTCTCGGCCTTTCCTTTCCCGGGCAGTGGCATGGCGACCGCCATCTTATAAGGCCCACTAAACAGAGGTACGAGCTTGCAATGATGCGATTTCTGGCAGAAATTTCTCTGGACTTCATTACTAAAATACTAGAAATCCAAAACTGCATGGTCACTGTCACGGCTGCATGACCTCATATGCTCTTCATTCTCAGCAATGGAAAACAAATTATCAAATGATACCTTTTAGCAGGTTTGATCGTTGGGGGGAAGTTTTAAATAATAATAGTTTTCTGTTGAAATATTGAATGGATTCAAAGTATAAAGAGAATAAAGTGAAGATCATTAGCCACACACGTGTGGGGGGTGGTATACTGGGTTTCTTGGTGGTGGAACATTGCACTGGTGAAGGGATGGGGATCTGATCATTGAATGACTGAGACTTGAACCTGGAAGCTTTGTAACTTTTTTCACGGTGATTCAATAAAAAAATTAAAATAAAAGAAAATCTCAGGGATGAACCAGACTGCCAAAATGAAGAAGGAGTAAAATGACTCTGCACTTTCAACGCACGAACGCTGGCATCGGAAGCATCCATCGAGGACCTGATGGTGCAAGCACAGAAGATCAAGTATGATATCACTGGTCTGACCAAAACGAGAAGGCATCACGCCATTTTTTTTTGATATTTGGAAAGAAATGTCCATATTTCATTTTATTTATTAAAATGAAAGAAGAGGGGGCCCAAGTGATAGTACAATGGGTAGTATCAACTTGGATTTGATCCCCAGCATCCCTTAGGTTCTCTGAGCAGTGCCAGTTTTGTGACCAACAAATAAACAATAAAAGAATGAGAAAAAGCGAAATTGCACAAAAAAGAGGCTCCAATGTGTCCATGAAAGCAGAATCTAGAATAACATGGCAAGTCAGTAAATGCTGGTAGCCACCAGAAGCTGGAAGAATCAAAGAATGAACCTAAAACCTGCATTGGAAATAAAATTCAATTGGCATCTTGATTTCAGACTTCTGACCAGACAAAATAAAAACCTCCAGTTTTTGTTTTAAGCCTCTAGTCCTCAGTGATTGGTTACAGCAGGCATATGAGACTAATACAATCCAGCACCAACTCTGCTCCTATAATGCACCCTACTGTCTTGTTCACTAAACATTTTTAATGAGGCTCTGATTGACAGACCTTCAACAAGCTATTTCTTCTCCTTAGGATTCTAGTTTTTTTTTTTTAATAATTTATTTATTTTTAATTAGAGAATCACCGTGAGGGTACAGTTACAGATTTATACACTTTTGTGCTTATACTTCCCTCATACAAAGTTCGGGAACCCATTCCTCCACCAGTGCCCATTCTCCACCACCCGTAAACCCAGTGTCCCTCCCACCCTCCCCAATCCCATCTCCCCCCCAACCCACCCTGCCACTGTGGCAGGGCATTCCCTTCTGTTCTCTCTCTCTAATTAGCTGTTGGGCATCACGCCATTTTTGACATTGAAGAAGAACTGTCCCGGTGCGGCCCTGCGAGAAACTGCCCCCCAAGTCGGCTTTCTGCCGGCTTGGGCTCCTCTGCATCCTCCCCCCACTTTGCTGCCACTGTCAATCAAGCCCAGCACCACCCCATCTCACGCGTCTTGACCAGGTAACGACCAACCAGGAAACGCTTCCCTGTGCTGCGCAGACCTGGGAGAAACTGCGACCCCGCCAGGAAGATACTGGGGGCGTGGCCTTATCTCAGTGGGCGTGGTCTCAAAGTGGGCATGGCCTCCTGTCAGAGCAGCGGCCGCTAACGGGGCTGCAGATATTATCTCCACAGATATTATCTTTGACCTTAGCACAATAGGTATTGTCTATTTCTTTGAAAATGACTTTAATCATCTCAACCACCTTTGCAAAATACCCATTAGCTTAGTCTAACTTTATAAAACCTATCAGTGAATAAGGGAAGCTTAGCACAAACAGAGCCCCTCCTTCCCACAACAAGAGGGAACAGGAATAAAGAACTACAAAGCTCAGACTCTACACTTCCATATCAAGATGATGAAGCAGCAAAAATCCCCTCCACCAAGAGAGGGAGAAGAAAAGATTCCAGAAACATCATCAGGGGCTACTCACATCTATGACCTCTCAGATAAACAATTCAGAGAGGAAATCTGGAGGAGAGTCGACCTACTACAAGCAACCATGGAACAGACATCCAATAAGTTAAGGGAGGAGATGAATGAAGCACTGCAACGGTCTACCAAGAAAATGCAGGAAGAAATGAGAGCAGAAATTTCAAACCTACAAACGGAAGTCACACAAATAAAGGAATCGGTAGATGAACTAAAAATCTCATTAGATGCCCTCAACAGTAGAATGACTACAGCTGAAGACAGAATCAGCGACCTAGAAGATGAGCTGCAGAAAGCTTATAGACAACAACAAATCATGGCCAAAGACCTCAAAATGGCTATAGAACGAATCAGAGCCCTGGGGGATGACTTCAAGAGGAACAACATTAGAATCATTGGAGTACCAGAACCACAGGGAAGTAACCCAAATGAAAAAAACACAAAGACATCATTGCTAAGAAATTCCCAGAGCTGGAGAAGGCAGGCATCCAGATACAAGGAGTCCGAAGAGTACCAGCAAAAAGAGACCCCAATAAAAAGACTCCAAGGCATATCATAGTCAGAATGACGGATGCTATGGATAGAGACACAATTCTGCAAGCAGCAAGGTCAAAGAAGGAAATCACATACAAAGGAGCACCCCTCAGATTTACAGCAGACCTGTCAGAGGAAACCCTCCGAGCCCGAAGACAATGGTGGGACATAGTGAAAAAACTCAACGAAATGAATGCCTCACCAAGAATACTTTATCCGGCTAAACTCTCACTCAAAGTCGAAGGAACCATACACTATTTCTCGGACAAACAACAGCTCAGGAACTTCATAGACTCAAAACCAAACTTGAAAGAAGGTCTAAAGGGGCTACTGTGAGACAAGTAGGAGCCCCATAAGAACAACAAATCCCACAGAAAGATGACACAAAACCCCATCACAATAATCTCTCTCAATGTCAACGGCCTAAATGCACCTATCAAGAGACACAGAGTGGCAAAATGGATCCGGAAATTAAACCCAACATTCTGTTGCCTGCAAGAAACTCACCTGAACAAACAGAGTAAACATAGACTCAAAGTCAAAGGATGGAAAACAATCCTGCAAGCAAACAACCCCCTTAAAAAAGCTGGAGTGGCCATCCTAGTATCCGACAACATAGATTTCAGGTTGAAAAAGATTAAAAGGGACAGCGAAGGCCATTTTCTGTTTATCAAGGGATATGTACAACAGGAAGAAATCACACTCTTAAACGTATATGCATCTAATGAGCGACCGGCTAAATATTTAAAACAACCCCTAACAGACTTCAAAGAGGACATCACTAACAGCACAATAGTAGTCGGAGACTTCAATACGGCCTTATCATCTCTAGATAGATCGACAAGAACAAAACTCAACAAGGAAACACTGACTCTGAAAGAATAAATTGAAGAGAGAGGCCTAATAGACCTATACAGGGCCTTACACCCCAAAAAGAAAGAATACACATTCTTTTCCAGTGCACATGGAACATTTTCTAAAATAGACCATGTACAGGGCCCCAGAACATACCTCAATAGACTCGGAAAAATAGAAATTGTATCAACCATCTTTTCAGACCACCATGCACTGAAGATAGAAGCTAACCACTCACCGACACGGAGAATCAAATCAAACACCTGGAAATTAAACAATTCAATGTTGAACAATGAGTAGGTCAGGAAGGAAATCAAGGAAGAAGTCAAAACATACTTAGAAACAAATGAGAATGAAGACACGAGCTGCCAAAACCTATGGGACGCAGCTAAAGCCGTGTGAAGGGGAAAATTTATAGCTCTCCAAGCATTCCTCAGGAAGGAAGAAAGGGCCCACACAGACAACTTGACTTCACGACTCAAGACCTTAGAAAAGGACCAGAAAAAGGAACCCAAACCAGACCGAAGGAAAGAAATAATAAAAATTAGAGCAGAAATTAATGACACGGAAACCAAAAAGACAATCCGAAAGATCAATGAAACAAAGAGCTGGTTCTTCGAGAAAATAAATAAGATTGATAAACCGCTAGCAAGACTCACAAAGAAAGAAAGAGAGAGAACCCTAATAAATCGAATCAGAAATGAAAAGGGGGACATCATAACAGAAACCAGTGAGATTCAAAAGATCATTAGAGACTACTTCGAAAGTCTATATGCCACAAAACAGGAGAACCTAAAAGAAATGGATGGATTCCTTGATTCCTAAAATCTCCCAAGACTGAACAAAGAAGACTTGGAATACCTGAATAGACCCATCAATGTTAAGGAAATTGAAACAGTAATCAAAAACCTCCCTAAAAACAAAAGCCCAGGCCCAGATGGTTTCACTGGCGAATTCTTCCAAACATTTAAAGAAGACCTGTTGCCTGTTTTCCTCAAACTTTTCCAGGAAATTGAAAAAACAGGAACTCTCCCAAACAGTTTCTATGAAGCACACATCTCCCTAATACCAAAAGCAAACAAAGACACCACTAAGAAAGAAAATTACAGACCAATATCCCTGATGAACACAGATGCGAAGATCCTCAACAAAATACTAGCAAATAGGATCCAACAACTCATCAAAAAGATCATACATCACGACCAAGTGGGATTCATCCCGGGTATGCAAGGATGGTTTAACATTCGGAAATCAATCAACATAATCCATCATATCAACAAAAGTAAAGATAAAAACCATATGATCATATTAATAGATGCAGAGAAAGTATTTGACAAGATCCAACAACCTTTCATGATGAAAACCCTCACCAAAATGGGGTTTGGAGGAACTTTCCTCAAGATAGTCGAAGCCATCTATCACAAGCCTACGGCAAGCATTATCCTCAACGGGGAAAATCTAAGGGCCTTTCCTCTAAGATCAGGCACAAGACAAGGATGCCCACTCTCACCACTCCTCTTCAATATAGTACTGGAAGTACTTGCGATAGCTATTAGACAAGAAAAAGAGATTAAGGGCATCCAGATAGGAAAGGAAGAAATCAAACTCTCACTATTTGCAGACGATATGATACTATATCTAGAGAAGCCTAAAGCCTCTACTAAGAAACTCTTAGAAACAATAGACTTATACAGTAAAGTTGCAGGCTACAAAATCAATACCCAAAAATCCATGGCCTTCCTATACACAAACAATGAGGCAGAGGAAAGGGACATGAAAAAAGCAATCCCATTCACAATCGTGCCCCAGAAAATCAAGTACCTCGGAATCAGCTTAACCAAGGAAGTAAAAGACCTCTACAAAGAAAACTATAAAACGCTACTCCATGAAATAAAAGAGGACATGAGGAAATGGAAACATATACCCTGCTCGTGCATAGGGAGAATCAATGTTGTCAAAATGGCAATACTTCCCAAAGCATTATACAGATTCAACGCGATCCCTATAACGATACCCATGATATTCTTCAAAGAAACTAATCAAGCAATCCTAAAATTCATATGGAACAACAAACGCCCACGGATAGCTAAAACAATTCTTGGGAAAAAGACGATGGGAGGCATCACCCTCCCCAACCCCAACCTCAAACTTTATTACAAAGCAGTAACAATTAAAAGAGCATGGTACTGGAACAAAGGCAGAACCACAGACCAATGGAACAGGGTGGAATATCCCCACACACAACCCCAAATGTATGATCATCTAATCTTTGATAAGGGAGCAAGAGATGTGAAGTGGAGCAAGGAAAGCCTCTTTAACAAATGGTGCTGGCACAACTGGACAACCACATGCAAAAGAATGGGCTTAGACCTTGACCTGACACCATACACAAAAGTCAGATCAAAATGGATTAAAGACCTCAACATAGACCACAAACCATAAGGTACATTGAAGACAAGGTTGGCAAAACCCTCCACGATATTGAAGATAAAGGTATCTTCAAAGATGACATGCAACTGGCCAACTAAGTGGAAACAGAGATCAACAAATGGGACTACATTAAACTAAAAAGCTTCTGCACCGCAAAAGATACAGTGACCAAAATACAAAGACTATCCACAGAATGGGAAAGGATATTTACACAATACCCATCAGATAAGGGATTGATATTAATGGTATATAAAGCACTGGTTGAACTCTACAAGAAGAAAACATCCAACCCCATCAAAAAATGGGGCGAAGAAATGAACAGAAACTTTACCAAGGAAGAAATACGAATGGCCAAAAGGCACATGAAAAAGTGCTCTACATCACTAATCGTCAAAGAGATGCAGATCAAAACAACCTCACACCACAGAGACTAGCACACATCCAAAAGAACAAAAGCAACCGCTGTTGGAGAGGATGTGGGGAGAAAGGGACCCTTCTACACTGCTGGTGGGAATGCCGACTAGTTCAGCCCTTCTGGAAAACAATATGGACGGTTCTCAAAAAATTAGATATTGAGCTCCCATTTGACCCAGCAATACCACTGCTGGGAATATATCCCAGAGAGGCAAAAAAGTATAGTCGAAATGACATCTGCACTTACATGTTCATCGCAGCACTGTTTACAATAGCCAGAATCTGGAAAAAACCCGAATGCCCTAGAACGGATGACTGGTTGAGGAAACTTTGGTACATCTATACAATGGAATACTATGCAGCTGTTAGAAAAAAGGAAGTCATGAATTTTGCATATAAGTGGATCGGCATGGAAAGTTTCATGCTGAGTGAAATGAGTCAGAAAGAGACAGAAAGATTGCACTCATCTGTGGTATATAGAATAACAGATGGGAGACTAACACCCAAGAATTGTAGAAATAAGTAACAGGAGGTTGACTCCATGGTTTGGAGGCTGGCCTCACATTCTGGGGAAAGGGCAACTCAGAGAAGGGATCACCAACTATAATGTAGTCGAAGGCCATGCGGGGGAAGGGTGTTGCAGGCTGAATGAGGGCTAGAGACTGAGCACAGTGGCCACTCAACACCTTTATTGCAAACCACAACAGCTAATTAGAGAGAGAGAACAGAAGAGAATGCCCAGCCACAGTGCCAGGGTGGGGTGGGGGGAGATGGGATCGGGGAGGGTGGGAGGTATGCTGGGTTTACTGGTGGTGGAGAATGGGCACTGGTGAAGGGATGGGTTCCCGAACTTTGTATGAGGGAAGCATGAGCACAAAAGTGTATAAATCTGTAACTGTGCCCTCACGGTGATTCACTAATTAAAAATAAATAATTTTTTTTTAAAAAAAATGAAAGAAAAGATGAAATCATAGGGAAAAAAAAGAACTTTCCCTCAGAACATGTGACAACAGAGGCGTCGGTGGCGTCGGTGTCCTTGTCAACACCAACTTGGCCATGAGTATTGATTTATTCAAATGTCTGACAACCTGAATCGAACGATTACGCTTGAATAGATGTGGCTCACCACCAGCAGTTTCTATGTTCGTCATCTATGCACTAACATCCAACTATGATGAAGAATAAATTGAATTCTATAAAGAAGACCACACCTTCTACATCATTGTCGGTGATTTTAATGCCAAGATAGGACTTTACCTCTGTAAAATGAACAATTACACCTACGTGCACTTCCACACCTTGAACCCTGCAGACACAGGTTCGATCTTAGGCATCCCATATGGTCCCCTGAGCACAGCCAGAAGTAATTCCTGGGGGTAGAGCCAGGAGTTATCCCTGAGTATTGCCAGGTGTGGCCCAAAAGCGAAACAAAACAAAACAAAAAATAATCAAAATAAGCACAAAGGGACCAGGAAGAGATGCTGAAAGGGCAGGGGCAGGCTATCCATGGATCAGCTTAGCACCCAATTTGCATATGCAAGCTGATTGGTATTTTTACAGGCCTCACTTGTATAATGATATATATCATTTTATAAACTCATGGGACATGATGTGGAATCTGGCCGTACCACCATCACCCACACCCTCATTTGCATACATTATCAGATTGGTTTTTCCGAGTTAATAACCTCACAAATTGTAACCAATCAAATAGGAGAAGCAGCTAAGGGATAAGAATATATAATGCATATAAATATAGTCACTGTAAAGAGGGGCTGAGTGTGTGAAAAAAGAGGTGCTGTCTAGAATGCAGAGCTTCCCATTTCTGTGATTGTTCCCATCCTACAGGTATACTAACTTGAACTGTTTTTAGGGGGGGGCTATTCCCAGAAATGTTCAGGGCTTATTCCTGGCTCTGTGCTCAGGCCCCCTATATGGTGCTTGTGATTCCCTATTTACTGACTGGATCTAACTTGGTCAGCCATGTGCAAGGTAAGCGCCTAGCAGCTCTCTCTCAGACCCCAACAACTAAAGCTGTTAAAAAGAAAAAATCGCTGAAACATTCAAGAATCCCAGAGTCAGCATGATAATATTACACATTGCCCACAAGGACCCAGTTTTGTTCTTGCAGGACTAGCCCCAATACGGGGTCTGTCACAAGAAAAAAAAACCATTGGTTGTATCCGGGTATCCTAATATTTGTACTGTTTCATTGCAATTTTCCCCCAACATTTTGTTATGAACTTGGTTGTTGTTTCTTGGGACACACTTGATGGTACTCAGGGGTCACTGTCACTTTATTTTCAGTGGGGGATCATACCCAACAGTAATGAAGGACCTTATGGTGCTAGGAATTGAACTCAGGCCTCCTAACTATAAAGCAAATCCTTCAGTCCATCGAGTTCTCTCTTTGGCCCTCATAAATATTTTAGACTGAATAAAAGTTACGAAATATTCATTGAGGAACCAGGAGATAGTACAATGGCTAGAGTCTCTGGTAGACAGGCACTTGACCTGGGATCTTTATGCCACCACATGGCTTCCTGACATTGCGAGGCTAGCCCCAAAGACCTCTGAACACTGTGTGGGCGGCCTGGTATATCACCTACACAAGTCCCAAAGAGCACGGCATCCTTGGGCCTTCCAGTGAACTGCCAGCCTTGTTGGTAAAGAATCACTGCTGGAGTAACAATTAAAACAGCATGGTACTGGAACAAAGGCAGAGCCGTAGACCAATGGAACAGGGTGGAATATCCCTACACACAACCCCAAATGTATGACCATCTAATCTTTGATAAGGGAGCAAGAGATGTGAAGTGGAGCAAGGAAAGCCTCTTTAACAAATGGTGCTGGCACAACTGGACAACCACATGCAAAAAAATGGGTTTAGACCTTGACCTGACACCATGCACAAAAGTCAGATCAAAGTGGATTAAAGACCTCAACATTAGACCACAAACCATAAGGTACATTGAAGACAAGGTCGGCGAAACCCTCCACGATATTGAAGATAAAGGTATCTTCAAAGGTGACACGGAACTAAGCAATCTAGTAAAAACAGAGATCAACAAATGGGACTACATTAAACTAAAAAGCTTCTGCACCGCAAGAGATACAGTGACCAGAATCCAAAGACTATCCACAGAATGGGAAAGGATATTTACACAATACCCATCAGATAAGGGGTTGATATCAATGGTATATAAAGCACTGGTTGAGCTCTACAAGAAGAAAACATCCAACCCCATCAAAAAATGGGGCAAAGAAATGAACAGAAACTTTACCAAGGAAGAAATACGAATGGCCAAAAGGCACATGAAAAAGTGCTCTACATCACTAATCATCAGAGAGATGCAGATCAAAACAACCATGAGATACCACCTCACACCACAGAGACTAGCACACATCCAAAAGAACAAAAGCAACCGCTGTTGGAGAGGATGTGGGGAGAAAGGGACCCTTCTTCACTGCTGGTGGGAATGCCGACTGGTTCAGCCCTTCTGGAAAACAATTTGGAGGACTCTCAAAAAATTAGATATTGAATTCCCATTTGACCCAGCAATACCACTGCTGGGAATATATCCCAGAGAGGCAAAAAAGTACAATCGAAACAACATCTGCACATGTATGTTCATCGCAGCACTGTTTACAATAGCCAGAATCTGGAAAAAACCCGAATGCCCCAGAACGGATGACTGGTTGAGGAAACTTTGGTACATCTATACAATGGAATACTATGCAGCTGTTAGAAAAAAGGAGGTCAAGAATTTTGTAGTTAAGTGGATGGGCATGAAAAGTTTCATGCTGAGTGAAATGAGTCAGAAAGAGACAGACAGACATAGAAAGATTGCACTCATCTATGGTATATAGAATAACAGAGTGGGAGACTAACACCCAAGAACTGTAGAAATAAGTACCAGGAGGTTGACTCCATGGCTTCGAGGCTGGCCTCACGTTCCGGGGAAAGGTCAACTCAGAGAAGCGATCACCAACTACATTGTAGTCGAAGGCCATGTGGGGGAAGGGAGTTGCGGGCTGAATGAGGGCTAGAGACTGAGCACAGCGGCCACTCAACACCTTTATTGCAAACCACAACAGCTAATTAGAGAGAGAAAACAGAAGGGAATGCCTTGCCACAGTGGCAGGGTGGGGTGGGGGGGAGATGGGATTGGGGAGGGTGGGAGGGACACTGGGTTTACGGGTGGTGGAGAATGGGCACTGGTGAAGGGATGGGTTCCCAAACTTTGTATGAGGGAAGTATAAGCACAAAAGTGTATAAATCTGTAACTGTACCCTCACGGTGATTCTCTAATTAACAATAAATTAATTAAAAAAAAAAAGAATCACTGCTGGGAATCCAGGGTCCCCTGACCACCACATGAGGGCCCATAAACAACAAAAAGATTAGCTCAGGGGCTGGAAAATTAGTGAGTAGGGCCTTTAATTTGCATGTGGCTAATCTCTGGCATCTCATATGGTCCCCTAAGCACCCCCAGGAGTGGTCCTTGCATGCAGAAGACAGGAATACCCATGACGCTTCCAAGGGATGACACCCCCTCACACCTGCACATCCTTACAATTTTTTTTTGTGGGTGTAAAGAATTTTACTATAAGCTGGGGCTGGAGCAACAGCACAGCGGGTAGGGCATTTGCCTTGCATGCAGCCGACCTGGGTTTGATTCCCAGCATCCCATATGGTCCCCTGAGCATCACCAGGAGTAATTCCTGAGTGCAAAGCCAGGAGGTAACCCCTGTGCATTGCCAGGTGTAACTCAAAAAGAAAAAATTAATAATAATTATACTATAAGATTATTGTTTTTTTTATAGTTATCAGTTATGACTAATATTTCTTCCAGTTCTGAATACACATATGTATACAAACACTCAAATGTATATCAGCTCTCTTTTTTTTTAATTAATTTATTTATTTTTAATTCGTGAATCACCATGAGGGCACATTTACAGATTTATACACTTTTGTGCTTATGCTTCCCTCATACAAAGTTCGGGAACCCATCCCTTCACCAGTGCCCATTCTCCACCACCAGTAAACCCAGCATCCCTCCCACCCTCCCCGATCCCATCTCCCCCCACCCCGACCTGCCACTGTGGCAGGGCATTCCCTTCTGTTCTCTCTCTCTAATTAGCTGTTGTGGTTTGCAATAAAGGTGTTGAGTGGCCACTGTGCTCAGTCTCTAGCCCTCATTCAGCCCGCAACTCCCTTCCCCCACATGGCCTTCGACTACATTATAGTTGGTGATCTCCTTACAATTTTTTAATTGTTTATTGACATATCAATACCCTCCAACTACATACCAAAGTTCCTGAGGAACTCTAATTGCTTTATATCCATGAAATCATCTAACATCCTGGCCTGCTCAAAGTCATTCAAAGACTTCTGTACCCACAAGTCCTAACCACTCCCTGGCATCTCATTCACTGGGCAAAATGTTTGTGCTCCTTGATTTGTGTGAAGATTCACAGACAAGACACCTCCCCATCCTTTGATATGCCATGCACACGACTGTGATGAAATGGTGCAGAAAACTGTGTACCTAGGGAGAGGGACACTCCATGGCCCCAGAAGGTCACCTAACACATGCAAATGCTGGAGATGCTTGTTATTCCCCACTGTTGTGTAGAGGGACAGAGCTGTGCAGGCACCCAAGAGAGCACATGGCCGGGCTTGCACTTGGCACATGTGCCCTGCCCTGAGCTACCAAGTAACATCCTAGATGTGTGAGAGTTGAACTCATCCTCATAAGCTTGTAAAATGTTATGTATTGACACAGAGATGCTCCAAACTCATGACTTTATTTTGCTTGTGCTAAACTACCAAAGCATGTGTATCCTGTAAAAAGGGAAAAAAATCAAGTGAACTGGATTTGAAAGAGGTTAATAAAGTAAACTTTAGGGATTAAAAGGAGTATTCTAAGGGGGTGGAGGGGTCTTTCTTCTGAGTTTTCTTGGATCCTGGCCAGCTGTGAAGCTCAGACCTGGACATAGGAGAGGATGACATCACTGGAGATCTCCAGTATGTCCGCCGTGGTAGCCGGCACACGATGTTCATAGTCAAAGATGTGCTGGCCATTGGCAAATACCTTGAGGTTATCGGTGCTGGTGCAGATGGATAGCTGCAGGAGAAGGGCAGGTGTGAGATGGGGCAGGACACATACTTGAAGGGAAGGGAAGGAGAGCTGGACTCACATCAAAGTACTGTCCTGGAGCAAAGGGATTATAGGAGATTCCGCTCTCCTCGCACCCCCAGCCACCGTTTAGGAAACTGTTCCTCACGACGGCCTTCTCACCCATGCGTGGGTTGATGTGCAGGGCTATGTCCCCGGTGGTTCCCACAATGAAGTTGATAAAAAATCTGAAAGTAGAGAGAAAAGTAGCAGTCAGCACTTGGGGGTACATTACTGGCAGCCCCAAGGACGAGGCATGGAGAATAGGGTTCACATCCCATCTCCACTTGGCATCTGTACCTGTGGGCTGAGCGGGGGATGAAGCCCACGATTATGATGGTTCTGTTGGTCTTCAGTCCCCCCTGAAGTCTCCGCATATATGGCACAGGCTGTGGGGTGAGAATATGGGCCCCACAAAGTTAGAAGCAGAGGTCGACTGTGAGAGCAGGGTACCCACCCCTCCTAGGGGCCTGTAACCCTCTCCCACCTCCTGCCAGCCCCCTCTGACCAATATACTTCCTCCAACAGGACACCCCTATATACAGGTCCCCACCATCAGTTCATGCTAACCCAAGATCACCCCTCATAAAGTCTGGCCCCCACTGGCTGTCTTACCGGGTAGAAGATTGGGGGTCCCTCCATGGCCTGTCCAGTGAGCAAGAGAGAATGCAGAAGAGTCAGCAAATGTTTGCAGCAAATCACCAGATGCAGGTGTTCCTTGGGGTGCTGAGTTACAAAACTGGAGAGCTGACCCCATGGACCTCCCTCATTCTTAGCCCCTATTCCCATGTCAATACAACCCTCCAATTTACAGGCAGGTTAACTATTGATCTGAGAGCGACTCCAGGACACTATATACAGAGAAGACAGCAATAATTAGGGCTCTCGGGCTCCTCAGACGCTGAACCCACTTAAGGGAAATCTATGACCCTCAGCAGGTCCTTATGCAGGATGCCATAAAAGCCACAGGCATCTGTGGGAATAGAGACAGAAGGACCACCCAAAGTAAGACCTAGACAGATGAAGGACACCCCCCAGGACAAGCCCTACATCACCATCCATGGGAACTCTGGAGTCAAAGGCTGGCACCAGATTCCTCATCAATAAAGGGGTCCCGTCTTGTCTAAACTCCAGTGCTCAATGAGAAACTTCTTTAGCTGTTTCTTTGGGGAGCCACACCTAGTGGTTTGGTGGGGATTGGCTTCTAGCTCTGTACTCAGGAGAGTTTCTGGGGTCGCTCCAGGGATCATGGGGTACTAGTAAGAGAACTGGGATGTGTGAATGCAAAGTACATGCTTCATATTCAGGGGATCCCTGTGTTTGAACACCAGCTCAGTGTGGTTCCTTGATCGCATTCAGGTGTGCCCCCTAAGTGCTAGGTTTGGAAAAGCTCCTGAGCTTTGCTGTGTCTGACAGGCCCTCCCCCCACCAAAATAAAAAAAAGAAAGAAAAATAAGAGTCTTTTTATTCTTGTCCCCACCTAGAATTCCTGCTCTGTCGGGACCCTCCTCAGCCCCTGTCTTTCCCTCTACCTGAAGCCCATGCTGAAGTCGTTCTCCTCAGGGTACAGCCCCTGACCCCTGATCACCTCACCTCTAATCTCAACTTGCTTCTCCCTCCACAGCCTCCCCAAGGCACCTGGAGTCCTTGAGACCAGACACTCTCTCCGGACCCCCAACCCTTGTCTTGTGGGTCTGTGCTTCTTCCACCATTTTCCCTCTCTTTCTCTTACTTTCTCTCTCATCTTTCTCCGGTCCCTTCCCTTTCCCCTCCATCTCTCTCCGTCCTCCCCTTTCCGTTCTTCCCTCCCTTTAGTGAGGGGGTTTCCCATGCACTGTTCAGGGGTCTCTGGGCCACTCTCAGCAATACTTGACCAAACAGGCTGGACTCTTCAGTCCCTGGGCCCACCAGTGCTTTGGGATTTCTCTGAGTGAAACTGGGGGGCCATCCAGCGCCAAGATTGAGCTAGGGACTCACCATAAAGGCCTGTGTCCCAGTCCTTTGAGGGCTTCTTGTTCTGTTTTGCCTTCTACTTTATTTTTATTTTGGGGGTTTTGGTAACACCCAGCAGTGCTCTGGTATAGCTCCAGGCATTGTGCGCAGGGATCATTTCAAACAGGGTACACGGAACACTTTGGGTGCTGGGGATCAAACCTGTGTTGAATGCATGCACATGACCGCCTATGTCTCACATTTTAAACCATTCTAAAATCTCTTTAAAATATTTTTATAGGGACTGGAACAAATAGCACAGGGGTACAGCATTTGCCTTGCACGCACCGACCCAGGTTCGATTCCCAGCATCCCATATAATCCCCTGAGCACGGTCAAGAGTGATTCCTGAGTACAGAGCCAGGAGTGACCCAGGTGCATTGCTGGGTGTGATCCAAAAAGCAAAAAAATAAATTATTTGATAACTAACTTTTGATGACTTAGGTAGTTATCCTTTGATAATTTCTTATTAAGATTCTTATTTTGCACGGTTGAGGACCCAGGACCTCTCATGGAAGGCAGGAGTACTACCACCCAGCTACCTCCCTGACCCTGGTTTCCCTTCTAAACTATACTCATTTTCCATGACAGCGATTGGAACATTGGTACTTTAAAGACAAAGTTTAGCTTCAGGTCAGCCTCCTGGATTCGGATATTCCCATGAAGCTCTGGTTGCACCTGCCACCAGGACCCAGGGGAGCTTTTTCTAGCCTCTATGCAGAGTCTCTGTCACTGCTGGTTAACCTGCATTGCTCAACCAAGGGATCCATACCACGCAACTCTGCAAATCAACCAGTGGGAGGGAAGAAGAGAAGGGAGCTAACCAATGAGAGAACACACTCACCTCAGAGAATTTAGGACATTGGCCAAGGAAGGAAACCAATTGAAGGGTCATGTTCCCATCCACATACAGGTGGGTGACTTTCTGGATGGGGGTCCGGTGCCCAAACTCATAGAAATGATTTCCATTCACCAGCACCTGAAGGGCAAAGGTAATGAAGACCAGGGTCATGAGTCCCAGAGGGACTCAGGGAAGTACAAACAGGAAGCAGGGATGGGGGACTTTTAAACACAGGATCAAATCTGGAGGAAGAGCTGGAGACCCATGTCAGGACCTCAGGTTCCACAGGTTTAGATCAACTTGAAGTCAGTTCCATAGGAGTGAAGATGCTCTGCCTGAGTGAAATGCTGGACATCAAAAAAGAAACAGCTCAAAGATGGCAGATTATCGAGGACACAAAACATGGCCCATGGCGAGGTCGGGAGAATATCAAGCCTGACTCTGGTTTGGACATAGAGGTCTCACTCTAACACAGACTGTGTCACCCTGACTAATCTCTCTAAACTACTCTCAAAAATGGTTGAGGAGAACAAGAGGGGCATAAGGCAGGGGTAGGGCTCAGCAGTGGACCTCATGTCTTGCATGTGTGAAACCCTGGGTTGAATCCTGTTCTCCACAGTCCCCCCCGAGTCCCTACCATTTCAGGGTACCTGCAACTGAGAGGCAAGCCCTAGATGTTATAGCCACAAAGGGAGAAAAGGATAAAATAAAAACAAAAACAGAAAACTGGGAATGGCAGAAACCTCCTCAGGCTGGAGCTCAAGCTTGTGTTCACGAGTTCAGGGGGGAATGTTTAATCTTCTCCTCAACATGGCAGCCTCCCTTTGTAGTACCAGGTGTGGCCCCTCAGAACAATCAACAAATTCAAGCAATAATTGAAGTCCGGACCAAGGTAAAGGGTAGGCTGAGAGGAGGCAGCTGACTCTGACCTTGTAATGCTCCTGTGTGATCATCACCAGTATATCGAAGTGCTCCCCGTTTTTGAAGGGGATCTTCCTTTTCTCCTCCTCTGCACCCCACGTGCCTGACAACCTTGCGTTGAAGACAACCTTGTTCCAGCCAGCAAAACGGGGGTTGAAGTGGAAGGCGATGTCATCTCTTACTGCATCTGGCCCCAAGGCAAAGTTCACCACGAAGCTGTGGGGGACAGGAGAGCCTGTTCCTCAAATCCTCCCAGCAATGCTGCCAGAAATGGGTCAGAACCTCCAGGGAGCCTGATTAGCTCCACCCAAGAAGGTTGAGGTGACATTGAGGTGGTCACTGGGATCTATGACCAAGAGATTTGGGGTACGGTGACCAGGGTCCCAGGATGCAGTGAACCATATTGATTTGCTCACTGGCACCCCCAACTCCAACACAAATGTTCCCGGAAAACCTGACTACCCAGGGGGTCAGTCTCTGTGCCAGCATCTACAGCTCTGGCTGCTCAGGCCTCCCGAGAGCCCTGGAGCACCCTAGTGAGAGCACGTCACTCACTGGAGCATCCCCAAGTTCTCCAGAGGGCATCTCCCCTCACCCCTGGGCCTGCATCAGCCCTTTCTTCTCCCTCAAAGCTCTGATGCCTGCAGAACCCCACAACCCCATCTTCTTTAGTCCCTGTACAATTTTGTTTCACCTAGGAAATCTTCCCTATGCCACCCATGAAGAGACTATGCCACGCCCCTCTTTCTCCTCTCCATCTCTCCCACTCCCCATATCGGACTCCATCACCATGTAACTTAGTCTATGTTTCATCTTTTTTCTTCCCTTTCTGAGAGTGTGGTCTCTCCAACAGTTCCTGAGGGCCTGGAACCCCACTGCAAGTGCTACTCAATGTCAGACCCTCCCGCGGCCGGTATGGGATCTCTCACCTTTGCAAGTTCTGGTGGGCCACTCCAGCAATGTAGACGAACGTCCCGACGTTGAGGTCACATGGGATGGGTTTGCAGAAGGGCAGCGTCTGCAGTAGACCCCGGGCCACGGCCTCAATTGTCATGTGTGCAAAGTAGCATTTTCCCTTCCTGGAAAAGTGCCCACCCCCATCTCTTCACAAGAGAGAGGGACCCCAAAGTGAGGGTCAAAATGAAGAAGAGGGTTGAGTGTTAGGAACGGAGTCTCGGGCCTGGAGCAATAGCAAAACGGGTAAGGTGTTTGCTCTGCGCGTTGCTGACCCGGGTTCGATTCCTAGCATCCCATATGGTCCCCTGAGCACCTCCAAGGGCAATTTCTGAGTGCAGAGCCAGGAGTAACCCCTGTGCATCTCCAGGTGTGACCAAAAAAAAAAAAGAAAGGAAAGGAGGCTCAGTGAAGGAGTAAAAAAATCCCAGGGATGGTGTAGGCGGCAGGTCCCTGGATCCCTGTTACCTCTGTGTTTCAGGCTGGGAGGGACCTGGAGAGTGGGAGTCGGGATGAACCCAGGTCAGAACCTGGGTCTGTGTCTCACCGGGTTGTAGGTAGGATAGTAGCCAGGTGCAGGCACGAAAGTCATCTTCAGATGCTGAAATGGCAGTTTGTCTTCTGACAGCTGCAGGAGTGGAAATGTGCCACATGGTCACTGGGGTGACTCTTATACTCTCCTGGATTTGTTGTTCCCTATTTGAGAAAGCCCTGCCTCCTGAGCATCATGGGAAATTGCTTAGTCACCAGCCCTACAGAAGCCCAAAGACTTGAGGATCACAATCCTTTGAGTGGCAGCTATGAGTTGTAGGAAAATAAAAATAATTTTTTTTCAAAAGGCCCTCACCCAGATGCAGAAACTCTGGCTTCACGTAGAGAAGGCAGACGACCCTCTCAGAAAAGGAGCAGCTTCAAGAGAATCTAGAAGTGATGATAAGATTATGAAAAGTGGGGCCAGAGCTATAGCACAGCGGGTAAGGTGCTTGCCTTCCATACAGTTAAATCGATTCAATTACTGGCTTCCCATATGCTTCCCGAGTACCACCAGCAGTGATTCTTGAGCACAAAGACTGGAGTAAGCCCGGAGTATTGCTGGGTGTGATCCAGCACTCCCCCCTCTCCAAAGTAAATAAAAATAGCATATGTTTTGTGAAAAGGAAATTCTGATCCACTGCATCATCCTTATTTTACTGGACTCTACTGGTTTTTCTCACCACTCACCACTCAGTCAAGATTTTAAAAACTATCCTATATAAATACATATTTTTCCAAATCAGTAAGGGACAGGGCTCCTCCTGGCTCAAGGGATAGTGGGTACAATCCCATGAAAAGGATTCTCTGAGAAAGGAAACCTGACCGTGGAGGAAGGCTCCATGATCTCACATGCCACTCACACTGACTGTTCTCACCAGTTTGCTACAAGCTTCTCTGTTTAAAAACCTTAATTCTCCATTGATGTTTATTCTCCCTCTCTCTCTCCCAAAACATCATTTGTCACCTCTGAATGTGAGACATCTACCAGAAATTCTTGCGGTGTGTGTATGTGGGGAGGGGGATAGAGAGAAAAGAGAGAGAGAGAGAGCACTTTTTCCCCTTCTCGTCTCCTCATAACAAGTGTAATCTAGTTTGTCAAGTGTCAGTGACTGTCCTGACTTCTCTTTGGCAGACTGTGAGTTATAATCTTCCTTGTTCTTTTTGGGCCCTGCTAGCTTCACCTTGAAAAAAACTCATCTCTTTTTATTTAAGCAAGTGGGGATTGAAGTCAAATTGGATATTTCAACTCAAAACAGCCATGTCATTAGAAAGTTTCTGATTCGACCTGTAGCTGTTGAGTTGATTTGGCAAAAACTATCTAGTATTTTTACCATTCGTTGTACCGATGAGGAAAGAAGTCAATTGTCCCTGGCTTATGGGGGAGCAATTGAGGCAGTCCAAGGAATACGTCTCACATCTAAAAAAAGCCAACAAACTTGCCTATCCTGCCCGTGAAACAATTCCACACACTTAGCTACAGTGCAAACACTAGCTGGGTACAACAGGAAAAGAGAGAAGAGAGCACAGGATCACTCGACTCCTGGAGGGCCTGAAATAAGCAGGAACTGAACCATTTCACTACAGGAAGACCCAGGAGATGCACTCAAGTCCCTTCCAAGAATCTCTCTGTGTTTCATTTTCCCTTGACTGAAATTCTGAGGCAGAGTGTGAACTGAGATGCTGAGAGGAGAGCAGCCAATCTAACAGTGCACTTCAGAAGTCAAGTCTCATCAGATATTAGAATAAAGCTACCACAACCAGACTAGGACCAACAAGCCCATTCCCTGATATATTGGACACTGCCTAGAAGATATTCAGTACCAGAGAAAAAATAACTACAGAGGAAAACTGAAAAAATGAAAAGGAAAAAAGAAAATAAAGGCATGAGATAAACACCACAAGTAGCTATGGCCGGACCCTTCTCAATTCCCTAGGACTTGATCCAGCCTCAGTCCCTTTCTGAGACCAGCATCATCATTTTCATCATCATCATCATCATCATCATCATCATCATCATCAGAAGGAGAAGAAGAAGAAGAAGAAGAAGAAGAAGAAGAAGAAGAAGAAGAAGAAGAAGAAGAAGAAGAAGAAGAAGAAGAAGAAGAAGAAGAAGAAGAAGAAGAAGAAGAAGAAGAAGAAGAAGAAGAAGAAGAAGAGAGGAATAAGAAGAATGGAAAGAGGAAGAAAAAGAAGAGGAAGAGGAAGAAGAAGACGAAGAAGAAATTTTTCAGTTAACACCCAAACAATTATCTCCTACAGGTTGCTTTGACCATATTTACTTTAACACACATCAACCCATGTAAATTGATTAATTCCAAATCATTCAGAGACTTCAATGTCCATGAGCTCAAAGAACTTTCCAGAATCCCATTCATTCAGCTTAGTATTTGTGTTTCTTTTGTTGTGTGAAGGTTCATAGAACAGTGATATGCCCCAGTCCTTGATGCACACACAATGGATCTAATTGTGCAGGGGACTGAGTGAACCAGGGAGGGAGACAGCCCATGGCTGTAGAGAGTTCCCAAACACATACAAACCATGGAGATGGTTGTTTTCCTTTTTGTCCCCCTCCCTTTTGTTTCTGTGAAGGGCAGAGATCAGGCAGGCAACCAGAAGAGCACATTGGCATTGAGAGACTGGTGTCGCTTAAACCTGAGAACCCATGTCCTGTCCCCGAGCTACCAATAGGTCCTGGCAGTGTAGAATTTGCTTCTTCCCAAAACTCCCAACCCCATCAAAAAATGAGGGATGGAAATGAACAGAAATTTTCTCAAAGAAGAAATCTGAATGGCTAAAATTTTGACACATGAGAAAATGCTCTACGTCACTAATCATCAGGGAGATGCAGATTAAAACACAATGAGATATAATTTCACACCACAGAGACTGGCCCACATCCAAAAGAATAAAAGCAACCGCTGTTGGCGTGGATGTGGGGAGAAAGGGACTCTCGTTCACTGCTTGTGGGAATGCCGACTGGTTCAGCCCTTTTGGAAAACAATATGGACAATTCTCAAAAAATTAGATATTGAGCTCCCATTTGACCAGCAATACCACTCCTGGTAATATATTGTGTAGAGGCAAAAAGGTATAGTAGAAATGACATCTGCATTTGTATGTTCATTGCAGCACTGTTTACAATAGCCAAAATCTGGGAAAAAAATAGAGTTCCCAAAAACAGATGACTGGTTAAAGAAACTTTGGTACATTTCTGTTAGAAAAGATGAAGTCATGAAATTTTCATATAAGTGGATCAACATGGGAAAGTATCATGTTACGTGAAATGAGTCTGAAACAGAGAGACAGACATAGAAAGATTAAACTCATCTATGGAATATAAAATAACAGAGAGGGAGACTAACACCCAAGAGTTGTAAAGATAAGGATCAGGAGATCTGCCCTACAACCTGGAAACTGGCCTCACATGATGGGAGAAAAGGCAGCTCAGATAGAGAAGGGAACACCAAGTAGAAGGACCCATTCTGGTTAGAAGAGGCGAACTAAAAGTAGACTATAGACCGAACACGAAGGCCACTCAATACCTCTATTGCAAACTACAACACCCAAAAGGACAGAGAACAAAAGGGAATGCCCTGCCTCAGAGGCAGGGTGGGGTAGTGGGGGATGGGATGGGGTTGGTGAAAGGGATACTGGGATCGTTGGTGGAGGTGAATGGGCACTGGTGGAGGGATGGGTAAATGATCACTGTATGAGTGAAATGCAAACACAAAAGTTCATAGGTTTGTAACTGCACATCACAGTGATTCTCTAATAAAATTTTTAATTCAAAAAAATAATTTGCTTCTTCCCTGAACCCTTCCTCAAAAGTTGCACGAAATAAGTCATAATTACAAAAAAAAAGACACCACCTTCCTACATGTACTCAGACTTTTGATCAGTGACGTAAGTGCACATCCTTAGGGATCTCTTTCAATAAGTTTTAAAGGCACAGCTTAGACCTGCACGTAGGATGGACTGACATCCCCGATGAACTCCAACAAATCCACTATGGTGAAAGCCAACCTACGATGCTTGTAGTCAAAGACGTGTTGGCCAATGGCAAACATCTGGCAATTCTGGGAGCCAACACAGATGGACAGCTGCAAAAAAGAAACGGGGTAAAAAGAGAGAAGACGCAGAATTTGGATAGTAAGAAGGAGGAGAACAGGACTCACATCGAAAGACAGCCCTAGACAGGGGTTGTAGGAGATGCTCCGCTCCTCGGCCCCTCAAATACCCCTCTGTAGGGTGTTCCACACCATGGCACATTGGTTCGTATGAGGGTTGATGTGCAGAGCTATGTCTCCTGTGCTTTCCATGATGAAATTGATGGAAAATCAGGAGACAGAGAGAAGCGTGGGGTTAGCTCTGAGGAAGTTCAGCACATGCTCTCGAAGGAAGGAATAGACATGGGCCTGATGGCAACATGTCCAGGTCTGATGGCAACATGTCCCCACTTTCACCTGGGTCTGTACCTGTAGGCTGAGTGGGGGATGAAGACCCAAATTTGAAGGTTGTATTTGGTGTCAGACCCCGCTTCAGGCTCACCACACACAGCACAAGACACTGGAATGGGAACATGGGGTCCCTTCATCTCTCAATCACAAGAAGCCAGGTGATCATTGTCAAAGCAGGCTCCTCACTCCCCTAGAGACTCCCCAATTTCCACCCAGTCCCACTTCTTTCCAATCCCCTTGTGAGGCATGAGTGTAGCTGAAAGGACCACAGCAACTCCATTTTGGAAAGCCAGACTCCATTTTTGTATCGTGGGGTCATGAGTTTACAACCAACTAAGAAAAACATGCCAGCCCACAAAGGGCAGGGACACAAACACCCTGATTATGACCACAGATAACAAGGATATTTCAAGTAAATGTAACACGTTATGTTGACCACAATTTCCCTTCTGTACCCTCTGATTGCTTGCTCAAGACCATGAGAATGTACCCAGGCATGTAGGCGGGAGGGCGTACATCTTAAAAATTTCCCAATGCTTATCAGAAAATGGGGCGAAGAAATGAACAGAAACTTTCCCAAGGAAGAGATACGAATGGCCAAAAGGCACATGAAAAAGTGCTCTACATCACTAATTGTCAGGGAGATCCAGATCAAAACAAAAATGAGATATTATTTCACACCACAGAGATTGGCCCACATCCCAAAGAACAAAAGCAACCGCTGTTGGCGTGGATGTGGGGAGAAAAGTAATCTCCTTCACTGCTGGTGGGAATGCCGACTGGTTCAGCCCTTTTGTAAAGCAATATGGACACTTCTCAAAAAATTAGAAATTGAGCTCCCATTTGACCCAGCAATACCACTTCTGGGAATATACCCCGGAGAAGCAAAAAATCATAGTCAAATGACATCTGTACTTATATGTTCATCGCAGCACTGTTTACAATAGCCAGAATCTAAAAAAAAATCCCAAGTGACCGAGAACAGATGACTGGTTAAAGAAACTCTGGAACATCTATACAATGGAATACTATGCAGCTGTTAGAAAAAATGAAGTCATGAACTTTGCATATAAGTGGATCAACATGGAAAGTATCATGCTAAGTGAAATGAGTCAGAAAGAGAGGCAGACATAGAAAGATTGCACTCATCTGTGGAATATAAAATAACAGAGTAGGAGACTAATATCCAATGATAGTAGAAATAAGTACCAGAGGTTGGCTCCATGACTTGGAAGCTGGTCTCACATGCTGGGGAAATAGGTAGCTTAGATAGATAAGGGAACACCAAGTAAAATGTGGTTGGAGATGCTTGCTGAAAGTAGACTAGACACTGAGCACGATGGCCATTCAATACCCCTATTGCAAACCACAACACCCAATTGGAGAGAGAGATCAAAAGGGAATACCCTGCCAAAGAGGCAGGGTGGGGTGGGGGGAGGTGGGGTTGGGGGGGTGGGAGGGATACTGGGTTTATTGGTGGTGGAGAATGGGCACTGGTGGAGGGATGGGTTTGCAAACATTGTATGAGGGGGGAAAAAGCTCGAAAATGTGTAAATCTGTATCTGTACCCTCATAGTGCCTCACTAATTAAAGAATTAAAAAATAAATAAAAATAAATTCCATCTGGGTTCACTCGGGATGGGAGATGCTGAAAGTAGACTAAAAACCAAACATGATGGGTTCTCAGCATCTTTATTGCAAACCATGATGCCCAAAACTAGAGACAGAGTAAGAAGAAAGATGCCTTCTACAGAGGCAGGGAATGGAATGGGGTGGGGGTGGCAGGAGGGATGCTGAGGACATTGGTGGTGGAAAATGCACACTGGTGGAGGGACGGATGTTTGCTCATTGTATGACTGAAACTCAGTCATGAAAGCTTTGTAACGGTATCTCACAGTAATTCAATTTAAAAAATTTAATAAATTAAAAAACATACTTCTCCCTGAGGGGAATCGAGGATCCAAGTCTCTTGGGTTTGTAAATCCACTGCTCTGTGCCTTGTGTGAGAGAGAATAAACTCTGTTTCTGTGCTCTCTCTCTCTCTCTCTCACTTGTTCGCTCACTCTCTCACCCACCTTCTACCTGGACTACCATTCCTCTGTCTCCCACCTTCCTTCTCCCACTTTCCTTCTTTTTCCATTTTCTTTTTTTTCCTTCTTTTTGGGGGACCAGGTGGGGTTGGGAGGGCAGCTGCAATGATATATTCGGGCATTTCCTGTGCAATTCTCAGGAAATTAACCAACGGGAGGGAAGGAAGGATGGGAGCTAGCCCATGACAGAGACGATTTGCCGTCCTAGTGGTGGGACGATCAACAAAAAAAGTTGATGAATCGAAGCTTCAGGACCACATCCACATGCAGGTGGGTGTCATTCTGGAGGCAGAGCTGGTCCTAAATCCATAGAAAGGACTTCCATTCACCACCACCTGGAGGACAAGGACAAGGCCATGAAGAACACAGAGACCTTGGGAAGGTCAAAACAGGAAGCAGGGAACAGGGACATTTTCATGCAGGACCATACCGGGAGGTGAATGCAGCCTTAGGAGTCCACAGGCCTAAGGTGCAGTTGAGGTCAAGGTTCAGCTCCGATGGGAAATCAAATGTTAGCAGCCTGGTGGTGCCTTCAGACTTCCAGATACCCCAAAATTACTGATGTGCCTTTGGCCAGACTCCAACAACTTGGGACCAAGTTTACCAAGATGTTCAATGACCAAAAGTTAGGTATGTGGGAGATACACCCACAAACCACCTCGGCTCAGCTATATAAGCTCATTTATTGGCCTTATTTCAGAGACCAATGAATCTCAGAAGAGATCAAAAGATGCAATTAGGGCCTGTAGCACAGAGTTAGGCGGGAACCCATGACTGAGAGCTCCAGGATCGCTTGAAACAGGACTGGATCTCCTCTCCCCACGTTTCCAGTTTTCCAATAGTTCGGCAGTCACACCCACAAACTGCCCCAGTGCCATGTAATCTCATCAACGGCCAAGAACCAAAGACTATAAACTAAAAGTCCCGGAAGAGAGCACTGAATAATGTCCTGATCCCGTGCCAGGCTGTCCTCACTGGGGCACCCTGGAGGGGGCGGGTTGAGTTTCCTTCCCTGCCCCAAGCAGAATCCTGGCAGCCGAAAACCTCCAGAATCCAACCATCACCAGGCCCAAGGCTACTCTCCACATACTCGGAGGAGCCTCACTCAAGAGGCGACAGGCCTCACCCAAGACAGGATGAACCTCACCAGAGAGCATACCGGCAGGAAAACCCAGATATGCAAGAACCCGTGACTGAGATCCCCAAGCCTGCTTGCATTGGGAGTGGGCCTTCTCCTCCCAGACCCCAGTTTTCCAGAATCTCGGTAGGAACACCCACAAACTGCCTCCGGCACCATGTTATATCATCAATGGCCAAACTAAATCTCCCGGAAGAAAATAGCACAGAATTTCCTGAACATTATATTCTGTCCATAACAAGTAATCCAAAACAAATCATCTAGCATTGCCTTTTCAGCAGATTTACGTGGTGGTGAGACTGGTGTCGAAATATCGAATGTTGCCAAAGTAGAGAGAGAGTATGGGGGAAATTGTCTGCCACACAGGCAGGGGAGGGTTGGAATGGAGGTGGTGGGGGTAAATACTGGGGACTTTGGAGGTGGAAAATGTGCACTGGTGAGAGGATGGGTGTTTGATAATTGTATAACCAAAGCTCAAACATGAAATCTTTGTAACTGTATCTCACAGTGAATAAAAAAGGGGAGGGGGGGTTAAATAATAAAATAAAATTAACATACAGAATAGATTTTTTTAAAAAAAGTAATGTGGTGTTCATGCCCAATTCAATCAGCTTAATCAATGGCTGAATAAATAGCAGTACTCCTACATTATTTTTAAAAAAGAAAGAAAGAAACGGGATGTGCCTGAGCCCCAAAGCATGTGCTTTGCATATTGAAGCCTTGAATTCCAACAGGGAACCCCAAGATGCACACCCCCGGATGACAGTTGAGAGCAATGAAGAATATGGTCTGGAAGACAGCTTGGGAGAATATCAAGGTGGCTCCTGATATGGGTTTTTAGTTTAGTTCCTTTCTCCTATTTTCTTTTGTGAGGCGGGGCGATCACCTTTAGTGCTCAGGTGCTCTCTGCAACCTCACATCCCCAGGTGATGCCAGGGATTCAAACCAAGGTCACACTGCTTCAGCATCATGCAAGGCCAGTGCCCTGCCTGCTGTGCTGTCTCTCTGGGCCTGAGATCTAGACCCCAGATGGCCCAATCATCTATAAACCTCTTCTGAAAGTGTGGTGGGGATGGGGGATGAGGGCTGGAGGATGTGTCAGCACAGAGCACACTTGGGAATGGGAGGCCCCAGTTTGAGCTCCAACCCCACCCCCCAAAATTACTAGTTTTTGGATACAGTTCAATCAGTGGGCAACCTCAAATAACCTGGAAAACCCAGGGCAAGGAGGGAAAAAACCTTTTTAATGTAGTCCAAAATGGAGCTAACCCCTCGCTGGAGTTCACGCCATGTATACAGGAGTCCAAGTTCAATCTTCTGGACTGGAAGGTCCCCAGCAGCACTCACACTGATCTTTGTTACTTTTCCCGCTGAAGACAACTTAAAATTCTACTTAAGTCTCCCCCAGGGCGCAACTCAACTCCAGCTTCTCCAGGGGCCAGTAGGGTCTGCCCAGTAGCGCATTCCAAGAAACTCCTGTTTCTTCATTTTACCCGTCTCTGTCCCTTGTCTGTGCCGGATGAGGTCTCAGACCTATTTTGATGATGCCCTAAATCCCTTCCTTACTCTGGCCGAAGATATCCTTCTCTTTTCACACCCCTGTCCATGCACACGTAACCACCGCATCTTGGATCCTCAACTTGGCCTTGGTAAGTTTAAGTACGACCTCTATCTGTTTTTGTTCAATGACCTCAACTCCCAGCTGTTCTGCACCCTAAATATTGTAAGTTTTGAGCTCACATCAGGGTGACCCTCTGTTTGGAAAATTGGAGCCCCCAGGGATGCCTGCTCGCTCTTCTCTTCTCTCTGTCTCCCCAGTGAAGAGATGGGTGAAAAGTCATCATTTCTGACTTCTCTCACCTCTGTTTTGTGGAAGGATTGAATGGTATTTGAGTACTTCCTCGTTCCCTTCATGATTGGGTCATGGACAAATTTAGATGGGGAATCTAAAATTGAAAACCTAGCCACACCCCTCTGGGGTGCCTTTTGCATTCGCAGAAGGCACTTGACTTCCTCCGTATCTGACTGAAATGTCTGATACATTTCTGTAATGTTTGGCCCCCTTAATCCTTGGTGGATGGTCTTAAGTGGACTGAAGATGGGACGTTTGACTATTCAGTATTAACAACCCTATGAAATCACTGCCAATAAGTGGTCTGGTGGGGAGAAATTCTGGTGAGCCTTATATTCAGGCTTCCCTCTCTCCCCCACCCTCTCTCTACCTCTGACTCAGTCTCTCTCTCTCCCCCCATCTTTATCTTTATTATCATACATTTTCTCTGTCCAGCCCCTCTCTCCTCAAGCCCATCTCACTTTCTTAGTGACATTCTACTATTCCCTGCTCTTCCCTGCTGTCTTCTCCACTCCCTACTCAGCTGCCTTCTCAATGGCTCTCTTCTCTCCCTGCCCCAAACACTCCCTTTGTGCTTCGGTGCTATCGTCCACTCCCACAAAGCCTCTGTCCCTCTCAGCACTGCCCCAGCTGCTCCATTATCACTCGCTCTGCCTCAGATTCCAGATTCCACACCTGATTCCTCATCCTCTGCTGCCACCTGGAATCTCATCTCTCTTCCAAGTTTCCTGAGAGACTAGAATAGCTGAAAATAGCAACCTCTGAGAGTGTTTTAAACTGGTAAAACCTGTGTTTTCCTAGAAATCAGAATTCCAAGGACAACAACTTGGTTATAATTTCTTTGGCTGACTTTTATACAAACAAAAGCACTTTCTTGGGGGTATGGTGCTGCCAACAGGTCAACCTGTACCTGTGAGGCGAGTGCACCAGCAGCCTGATGGTACCTTCAGGCTTCCTGACACCCCAAAATTGCCGCTGTGCCTATGGCCAGACCCCAACAACTTGGGACCAAGTTTATCAAGAAATTAAATGGCCAAAAGTTAGGTATGAGGAAGCCACACCCCAAACCACCTCCTGCTCAGCTAGATAAGCTCATTTACTGGCCTGTTTCAGAGGCCCATAGATGAATCTCGAAAGAGATCCAAAGTCACAGTTAATCTTGGACCCTCACGTGGCTGAACAGACTGGGGTAAATTGAAGGGAGGCAGGTTGGCCTGGTGGCCTGCCCAAGCAGAGCCCCCAGCAGCCGCTTCTTCCACAATCCAAAATATCTGCCATATTCCTGTCCTGACTCCACTGTCTCAGGACGGACCTCACCAAGGTATAATCTGCTGAAAATTCTGGTATGCAGGTTTTTTGACTCATATCTCCACGCTTTTTCAGAGTTGAGGTGAGCTACCTGCCCCCATGGAAGCACTGGCAGTCACCCCTACGAAGCAACTCCAGCACCACCCTGTAAGCTCTACTGCCAGCATTGCTTCAGAGACCCCTAAATAAATCTCAAAAGAGATCAAGAGCTTCAGAAAAGCTCGGACCCAAGCGTAACTGAACAGACCAGAGTAAATTGGAGGGGGGCGGGTTGACCTGTGCCTGCCCAAGCAGAGCTCCGGGCAACCACTTGCTTCCACAATCCAAAATCGCTGCCACACCCCCAGCCTGACTCCACCGTCGCAGGATAGACCTCGCCAACATATAATCTGCTGAAAATTTTGTAATGTAAATCTTAGGACACCAACAGCCCTGACCCAGAGACACAGCGGCAAGTCCCGGAAGAAACCATAGAGCCAGAGATCTCTCTGGGCCTCATACCAGGACAATATCACCAGGGCACTCAGATGGAGGAGGTGTGCTCTCCCCTCCCACTCCAGATGGAATTCCGGGGGCCAAGAGCTTCCACCGCAAGGCCCAGGCATGCGGGTTCCAGGACTGAATCTTCAGGCCCGCATGGCAGCAGAGGACCTGGGCTGTCCCTCCCCAGGTCCCCACGCACCCAGCAGACTGGCTGCCATGACCACAATTTGCCTCTGGGCTCCATCTAACACACCAACAGCCCTGGACCAGAGACATAGCTATGAGTTCCAGAAGACATCACAGTGCCAGAGATCTCTCTGGGCCAGATACAGAGCCAATTTCTTTGGGGCACCCCAGATGGAGCAGGTGCATTCTCCCTGCCTACTCCAATTGGGATCCTGGCAGCCAAGAGCTTCCACAGGCAAGCCCCCCCCCAACCCTTATGCAGGTTCCAGGACTAAATCTCCAGGTCACATGGTACCAGAGGACCTGGGATGCCCCTCCTCAGGTCCCAGGTGCCCAGTCACTGGCTTTCATGTCCACAATTTGCCTCCGGGTGCCATCTAGGCGTACTAACAGCCCTGACCCATAGACTCCGAGTTGAATCTCAATATGGATTAGTGCCATACAGAGATGTGTCTAGAACCCGACCATTTACAATCTAGAAATTTACATTTATAGTCGTGGCTGTGCCAGCGCTCATGAAATTCAAATGAGCAATGAAAATAAATTATCTAGTATCGGCCCCTGGCAGGTAGGCCTGGATGGTTGTAGGAAATTTCGAGCAAAGCATAATGCCCCAAAGTAGAAAGAGAATATTGGGGAAATTGTCTGCCACAGAGGCATGGTGAGGACTGGGATGTGGGTGGTGAAAGGTGTACACTGATGGAGGGATGGGTGTTTCATCATTGTATGGCTGAAACTCAAATATGAAAGGTTTGTAATTCTCTCACGGTGATACAACTTAAAAAAAAAAAGTAACGTGGAGTTTATGCCCAATTCAATCAACTTAATCAATGACTGAGCAAATAGCAGTACTCTTGTTTTGAGGGACAGAGCTGTGCAGACACACAAGAGAGCACAAGGCTGGGCATGCACTGGCACATGTGCCCTGCCCTAAGCTACCAAGTGGCATCCTAGATGTGTGAGAGTTGAACTCATTCTCCTAAGCTTGTAAAATGTTATGTATTGACACAGAGATGCTCCAAACTCATGACTTTATTTTGCTTGTGCCAAACTACCAAAGCATGTGTGTCCTTTACAAAGGAAAAAAATCAAGTGAACTGGATTTGAAAGAGGTTAATAAAGAAAACTTCAGGGATTAAAAGGAGTATCCTAAGGGGGTGGAGGGGTCTTTCTTATGAATTTCCCTGGATCCTGGCCACCTGTGAAGCTCAGACCTGGACATAGGAGAGGATGACATCACTGGAGATCTCCAGTATATCCGCCAAGGTAGCCGACACACGATGTTTGTAGTCAAAGATGTGCTGGCCGTTGGCATATACCTTGAGGTTATCGGTGCTGGCATGGATGGACAGCTGTAGGAGAGGGGCAGGTGTGAGATGGTGCAGGAGAGGGGCAGGTTTGAGATGAGGGAGGAAACATACTTGAATGGAAGGGAAGGAGAGCTGGACTCACATCAAAGTACTGTCCTGGAGCAAAGGGATTGTAGGAGATGCTCCTCTCCTCGGACCCCCAGGCCCCCTTTAGGAAACTGTTCCGCACAACAGCCTTCTCGTCCATGCGCGGGTTGATGTGCAGGGCTATGTCTCCTGTGGTTCCCACAATGAAGTTGATAAAAAATCTGAAAGTAGAGAGAAAAGTAGGAGTCAGCACTTGGGGGTAAATTACTGGTGGCCCCAAGGGAGGAGGCATGGAGAATAGAATTCACATTCCATCTCCACTTGGCATCTGTACCTGTGGGCTGAGAGAGGGATGAAGCCCACAACTATGATGCTTCTTTTGGTCTTCAGTCCCCCCTGAAGTCTCCGCATGTATGGCATAGGCTGTGGGGTGAGAACATGGCACTCATGTCACCAAAGTTAGAAGCAGAGGTCCACTCTGAGAGCAGGGTACCACTCCTCCTAGGGGCCTCTGTCCACCTCAAACCCTCTCCGACCTCTTGCCCAGCCCCCTCTGACCAATCTACTTCCTCCAACAGGACACCCCTATATACGGGTCCCCACCATCAGTTCATGCTTATCCAAGATCACCTATCATATAGTTGGCCCCCACTGGCTGTCTTACTGGGTAGAAGATTGGGGGTCCCTCCATGGCCTGTTCCTGTGAGGAAGAGAGAATGCAGAAAAGTCAGCAAATGTTTGCAGCACATCATAAGATGCAGGTGTTCCTTGGGGTGCTGAGTTACAAAACTGGAGACCTGACCCCATGGAACCCCTCTCATTCTTAGCCCATAACTCCCATGCCAATACAACCCTCCAATGTACAGACAGATTAACTGTCGATCTGAGAGCGACTCCTGGACACTATATACAGAGAAGACAGTGATAATTAGGGCTCTTGGGCTCTTCAGACACTGAACCCACTTAAGGGAAATCTATGACCCTCAGCAGGTCCTTATGCGGGATGCCATAAAAGCCACAGGAATGTGTGGGAACAAAGACAGAAAGACCACCCCAAAATAAGACCTAGAGTAGATGAAGGACACCCCTCAGGCCAACCCCCATATCACGATCCATGAGAACTCTGGAGTCAAGGAGTGGCCCCAGATTCCTCATTAATAGAGGGGTCCCGTCCTGTCTAAACTCCAGTGCTCAATGAGAAACTTCATTAGTTGTAGTTTGGGGAGCCCTACTTAGTGATTTGGTGGGGATTGACTCCTAGCTCTGTGCTCAAGATAGTTTCTGGTATTGCTCCAGGGATCATGGGTCACTGGAAAGAGAACAGGCATTTGTGCATGCAAAGTGCATGCTTCATATTCGGGGGACCCAGGGTTTGAGTCCCAGCTCTGTGTGGTTCCTTGATAACATTCAGGTATGATCCCAAAGTGCTAGGTTTGGAATAGCTCCGAGCTTTGCTGTGTCTGACTGTCCCTCCCAAAAAAATGTTTTTTAAAAGAATAACAAGAACCTTTTTATTCTTGTCCCAACCTTGACTCCTGCATTGTCAGGACCCTCCTCAGTCCCTCTCTTTCCCTCTCCCTGAAGCCCATGCAGAAGCCACTCTCCTCAGGGTACAGCCTCTGACCCCTGATCACCTCACCTCTAACCTCAACTTGCCCTTCCCTCGACAGCCTCCCCAAGGCACCTAGAGACTTTGAGACCAGACAATATCTCCGCACCCCCAACCCCTGTCTTGTGGTTCTGTGCTTCATCCACCAGTCTCCCTCTTTCTCTTACTTTCTCTCTAACTTTTCTCCAGCCTCTTCTCTTCCCCCTACATCTCTCCAGCCTCTTCTCTTCCCCCTACATCTCTCTCTCCTCCACTTTCCATTCTTTCCATTCTTTCCATTATTTAACAATATTTAATAATAAAAGCATTATTCTGGGGCTGGAGTGATAGCACAGCGGGTAGGGCGTTTGCCTTGCACGCGGCCAACCCGGGTTCGAATCCCAGCATCCCATATGGTCCCCTGAGCACCGCCAGGGGTAATTCCTGAGTGCAGAGCCAGGAGTAACCCCTGTGCATCACCAGGTGTGACCCAAAAAGCAAAAAAAAAAAAAAAGCATTATTCCACGATACTGGGGTCAACTATCTCACCCACAGAGTGGTCTCTTAATAGTGACCCCAACTTCAGGCAGCAAGCAGTTTATATAGGGGTTGATTATATACGCAGTACATGCCTTATTGTTTCAAAAAGAATCATATAGTTACCAAACAAAGGTGTTTTGGCAAGTGTCTAGAGTAACAGTGGTTAGGCAACAATTAAATAATAATGTCCAGTATCAGTACCAATTTTATGATAACATAGACTTTCTATTCTTATAACAAAAGGCAACTTCTGGGGCATTGTGAGAATTGCTTAATTGAGCCCACTTGCTGAGCTCGGGAACTTTCCCAGGTAGGTTCAGGTTGGCTAGTTACACATTGTTTCATTGCTGGGAAACTGAATTTTTTTCAGTTCCAGGAACTGAACCTGAGACCTACCTGATTTTGTTGATTTCTGCCGCCTGTTGTGGCATCAGTTTCACGCTTACATTCCCTCCTTTTTCTTTTGCCTCCAAGAGTAATCATACTCTTGCATGCTTAACTGTCCTATGGACTGTGGATTTCTGGCCAATCCACAGTGTATTGCTGCCTTAAGACTGCAAGCTGTACTGTATTTATTCTGCCCTTAACAAAAAACATTAGCTTGTTCAGGATGCAGGGACCATGGTAGCAAAAGCAGGAGCACTAGGGGTCCCATGTGGGACGGATCAGGGTGACAAGTTGACTTTCCCAGTTCCCTTCCATAACAATGTACCTATAGCACAATTTTTATCATTTAACACAATTCATGAGGCCTAGAATCAGCAAAGTAGGAAGGAGACAGGGAAGGGGTTACGTGCAAACAATCCAAGTATTGTTGGGTCCCCGGTATAGGGGGTTCTTCTAGCTGACCTGTGGTATAATTGCTGGGAGCCACTCTATAGTTGATTACAATAGGGCTCCGTATGTTCCTGAATAAATACACGTCCCAGCATGGGCTGTAACCAGCACAGATCAAAGTTAATTCCACCTGTCTCAGTATCAGCACCAGTGTCGATGTAAGGAGCTTGCTCTGCAGCTGTCACTACGAGCATAAAGAAACAGACAACTGCTCTCTGCCCAGAAGTGACCCCAAGCAGCCACACACGAGTGGTCCCTCCATTTCTGAATGCCCATGATCCAGGAGGCCAACTAACTACTTTCGGCACCCAGCGGCTTCTTGCAGAAATGCCTCTAGACTGTGAACTAATGCTGCCCCGGGATCTCTCTCAGCCTTTCCTTTCCCGGGTGGCGGCATGGCGACCGCCATCTTATAAGGCCCACTAAACAAAGGTACAAACTTGCAATCATGAGATTTTTGGCAGAAATTTCTCTGAACTTAATTATTAAAATACCAGATATCCCAAACTGGCGACTTCAAATGCTCTTTATTCTCGGCAATGGAAAACAAATTATCAAATGCTGCCTTTTCAGCAGGTCTGATTGTTGGGGGAAAATTCCAAATAATAATAGTGAGTTTTCTGTTGAAATATTGAATGTAATCAAAGTAAAGAGAAAGTAAAGTGAAAATCATCAGCCACACAGGCAGGGAATGAGGGGCGGTGGGATGGGAGGTAGACTGGGGTTCTTGGTGGTGGAACATGTGCACTGGTGAAGGGAGGGGTGTTTGATCATTGTATAACTGAGACTTAAGCCTGAAAGCTTTGTAACTTTTTACATGGTGATTCAATTTAATAAATAAATAAATAAATAAATATTTTTTTTTTTTTGCTTTTTGGGTCACACCCGGCAATGCACAGGGGTCATTCCTGGCTCATGCACTCAGGAATTATCCCTGGCGGTGCTCAGGGGACCATATGGGATGCTGGGATTCGAACTCGGGTTGGCCGCGTGCAAGGCAAACGCCCTACCCGCTGTGCTATCACTCCAGCCCCATAAATATTTTTTTAAAAAAAGAATAATCTGTGCCCTTCCCATGATTCCCTTAAGCTACTTTCTTCAGTTTTATCTTGAGGGGGTCGTCTCCCATTGTCCAGTCATGTCAACTGGTCGGTGTCATTCTGTCTCCAAGGGGGAGGCAGCTTTTGATTCCATCCTTCTTCAGAGCAGTTGGTGTGGCCAGGATCACAGTGTAAGGACTTCTCTACTGAGGTTCTAGGGTGGCAGTCTTATGTCATCTGATTCAGACCAGATCTCCCAGTGTGTACAGATGAGGAGTTAATGGTTCCCCTTCACTCTTGCAGTGGGCTCCAAGCCCTGCACGGAGCTGGGTCTTGGTACCTGTAGGGCCAGTAATGACTGGAGAAGAGAGAGATCATACATTCTGGCCTACACTTCCTTTTTGAAGGCTAAGTTGGAGTACTGGCAGTTGACCCAAAAGAATCTCAAAGAAAATAGAGTTCCTTCAGAGAAGGGAACACCAAGTAAAATGTGGTCAGAGGTCATGCAGGGGAAGGGTGACGCATGCCGAATGTAGACTAGAGACTGAACACAATGGCCACTCAACATCTTTATTGCAAACCACAACACCTAATCAGAGAGAGAGAACAAAAGGGAATACCCTGCCATATTGGCAGTGTGGGGTGGGGGGAGACGGGACTGGGGAGGGTGGGAGCGATGCTGGGTTTACTGGTGGTGGAGAATGGGCACTGGCAAAGGGATGGGTTCTCGAACTTTGTATGGGGGAAACATGAGCACAAAAATGTATAAATCTGTAACTGTACCCTCACGGTGATTCACTAATTAAAAATAAAAAATATATTAAAAATAAAGAAAAAAAAAGAAAATAGAGTTCCTCCGTAAAGGGGGGTTTACACTCACAACAAGGCAATTGGAAGGGATTTTTGAGATGATGTATTTCCTTAATCTATCTACATACATCATATTCCCCTAGAGATTTCACCACCTTAAATCTTTAAAGGGAAAATGGTCAAAGTTCCATCTTCTGGAGCTGCTTCTTGCTGACAAAGGGGCACTGGCCCTCTCTGTACGAGGGGTCAAATCTCAGCTATGTTATTTTATTTTTATTTTATTTTTATTTTTACTTTTTGAATCACCATGAGAACAGTTAGAAATCTTTCCAGTTAAAGCCTCAGTCATACAATGATCAAACACTCATCCTTTCACCAATGCACATTTTCCACCACCTAGAACCCCAGTATACTCCCCGTCCCACCCCTCCCCCTGCCTATGTGGCAGATGATTTCCACTTTACTCTCTCTCCACTTTGATCACATTCAATATTTCGACAAAAGATTCACCATTATTATTCGGAATTTTCCCCAACAATCAGACCTGCTGAAAAGGCATCATTAGATAACTTGTTTTCTATTGCTGATTATGAAGAGCATATGATGTCACGTGGCCACAAAGCGGCCTTGTGATTTTGGATTTCTGATAGTTTAGTAATCAGTCTGGAGGGATTTCTGCCCAAAGCCTCTGGGTTCCGAGATTGGTCAGTGTGCCTCTGGGATCCCGGCGTGTCACATCACTGCAGTCTCATACCTGTCAGTCCAATAGGCTCTGAAAAGGTGGCGGCCACTGCACCACCAGAGAGAAAAGGCGGAAGGGACAAACACCTTTCCCCACCCGGGGTGGCATGGTGCCATGGTTTAATGATCAGTCCAGATGCATTTCTGCCAAAAGCCGCTGGGTTCCAAGATTGGTCTGTGTGCTTCTGGGATCACAGCCGTTCAGGAGCCAGGAGCCATTTGTGAGAGGCAACTTGGGTCTTTGTCGGGCCAGGGAGAGGGGCCGGTTCCACCCCCCATCACGTGAGACCCTGCGTGTCACATCACTGCAGTCTCATACCTGGCTGTTCAATAGGCTCTGAAAAGGGCTAATTCCTGAGTGTCATTTGTGGGCAGCAACTCAGGGCCTCGTAGGGACGGGGAGAGGGGCCGGTTCCACCCCCCTCCATGAGGCCCCACATGTCACTGTTCTCTCTCTAGTTTTGAGCAGGATCATTTATTTTCCATTGCTTACTTTTCATATCAAGAAAGGCTCAGCGCTTCAGAGGAATAGTCCTGATAGCCACATACCAGAGCCATGCTTGTAGAAGCTCATGGTCACCAGGATTCTAACTGGAGAACACCGGGAGACTGCACCTGCTCCATCTGGGGCGTCCCGCATATATCGGCTCAGTATGGGGCCCAGAGAATAAAGATTCTTATGTAAAGTGAACTTTGGCCAAGCAGATATATGTTATAAAGATCTTTAATGTTGAGCATTGTAAACTTTTTCAATTTTTTTTATATTTTTGCTTTTTGGGTCACACCCGGCGATGCACAGGGGTCACTCCTGGCTCTGCACTCAGGGATTACCCCTGGTGGTGCTCAGGGGACCATATGGGATGCTGGGAATCAAACCAGGGTCGGCCACGTGCAAGGCAAACACCCTACCCGCTGTGCTATTGCTCTAGCCCCTTAAATATCTTTAAGACTGATGTAATGTTTTTGAAAGAGTACTTTGGAGCGCAGCTTGGTCATGATAAATGAGAAAATAATTAGCAACTTCTTTCCAACTTTTTTGGTAGATCAAGCTATATTAGGTTCATTAAAATAAGAAGGTTAAAACCTGTCAGATATGACTATAAGGAAGGAATACAAGTATGTATTTTAAGTAAAAAGGATGATGGATGGAGATGTTATTTGTGGTAAAAGGGAAAGGAATCCTGTTAAAGTGAAACTGGTTTTGAGGAACAGATCAGAATGAGCAAAAAGGAATATGTAGAAGGCTTGAGTATCAAGCTATACTGTTATAAGAAACTCTTTAAATTATATTTGTAGAATTGTTCTAGCCACAGCCATGCTCAAGGCCCTTCTCCACACGTTTGGACGAGCCTCACGCATGAAGGTACCGGCAGAGGAACCCAGGTGTGTAGGACCCGGAGCTGAGGCCTCCAAGCCTGCTCGGATCGGGACTGGGCCTCTTCCGCTCAGATTTCCCATTTTCCATTAGCTAGGTGGTCACACCCAGGGACTGCCATGTAATCCCACCAACGGCCAACATCCAGAGACTATAAAACCAAGCTCCTGGGAGCATGTGACATCTTATAGCCTAGTTCTCCCCCTGGGAGAACCTCGCTAGCTACTGAGAGTTTCCTGCCCACATGGGAGAGTCTCACAAACTCCCCATGGTGTATTCATATGCCAAAACCAGTAAAAATGCTGGGTCTCATTCCCCTGACCCTGAAAGAGCCTCCAATGCGGCATCATTGGGAAAGATGAGTAAAGAGAGTTCTAAAATCTCAGGGCTAGGACGAATAGAGACGTTACTGAGACCACTCGAGAAATTTGACGATCAAAAGGATGATGATGATGATGATGAAGATGATGAAATTTTTTTAAAGTTGGCTCATAATGAGATACACGGTTATAAAGTTATTCATGATTGGATTTAAGTCATCTAATATTCCAAAACCCATCCCTTCACCAGTGTACATTTCCCTCCACCAATGTCCCCAGTTTCCCTCTCACCCCCTTCCCCCAACTCTATGCAGGAATCTCTCTCTTTCTCTCTCTCTCTTTCTCTCCTTGTAGGCATTATGGTTTGCAATAGATACTGAAAGGTTAACAGATTTTATTCCTTTACCTACTTTGAACACTCACTTCCTATCTGAAGTGATCATTTCCAACTATTATTGTCATAATTAACCTAGCTTTTTTTGATCCATTCAATTGTTGGACATTTGTGTTGTGTCCATATCCTAGTTATTTTAATAAGTGATCAATGAACATAGGCATGCATTTATCTTTTTGAATAAATGGATCTGTGTTTGATGGGCATAGATGCCTAGAAATGGGATAGCTGAGTCATAGAGGGTTTTTGTTCTTACTATTTGGACAAATGTCTATATTGTTTTTCATAGAGGTTCACCACATGACATTCCCACAAACAGTGAGTTGCTGCATCCCTGCCCACACTGATTATTTTCAGTTTATGTAATAGATTCCATTCTCTATCCAGGTGAGAGGATGCCTCTTTTTTTGTTTTGTTTTTATTTGTGTTTCCCTGATAGTATGTTATGATGAACAGTTTTTCATATGCTTATTGACCTTCTGTATGTTATCTTCATGGAAGCATGTTCATCTCTTCTCCCCACTCTTTTTTTTAATTTTTTATTGAGTCACCATGTGGAAAGTTACAAAGTTTTCAGGTTTAAATCTCAGTTATACAATGCTCGAATACCCATCCCTTCACCAGTGCTCATATTCCACCACCAAGAATCCCAGTATAGCTCCACCCCACCCCCCCACACCCCTAACCCCCCCACGCCCCTAGCCCCCCCACCCTTAGCACCCCCCCCCGCCTGTGTAACTAGTAAATTTCACTTTACTTTCACTTTGATTGCATACAATATTTCAACAAAACTCACTATTATTGTTTGGAGAGTCTCTCCCCTAAAGTCAGATCTGCTGAAAAGGAAGCATAAGATAATTTGTTTTCCATTGCTGAGGATGAAGAGGTATGAGGTCGAGTGACCACACTTATCGGCCTCTCAGTTTTGGGTTTCTGTAATTTAGTATTTTAGTAACTAAGTCCAGAGAGATATCTGCCAGAAGTTGCATCGTTGCCAACTTGTACTTCTCAGTTACATTATATTCCACATATGAGTGCAATCTTTCTATGTCTGTCTCTTTCTTTCTGACTCATTTCACTCAACATGATACTTTCCATGTTGATCCATTTATATGCAAATTTCATGACTTCATGTTTTCTAACAGCTACATAGTATTCCATTGTGTAGATGTACCAGAGTTTCTTTAACCAGTCATCTGTTTTGTCTCCCCACTTTTGGATGGGGCTATTATTTGTCCTTATGTTGCTGAGCATGCGACTATTCTATGTATCTTTAATGTTAGTCCTTTATCTGATTATTGTGAGCAAATATCTTCTCCTAATTAGTCGAGGTCATTTTATTTTAGCTCAAGTTTCTTTTACCATGTAAAAACTTTTCAACTTCATGTGATCCCACTTCTCAGTTTTTATTTTTGTTATCTTTGCCATGGAAATGATGTAGACTCAAGTCATCCAACACTTTTGAGATCCAGACCCTAGAGAGGTCTGCCTATGTTCCCCTCAGTGCATTTTATGGATTCTGGTTCTATTCTCTAGGTCTTTGGTCCACTTCGATTTAATCTTTGTGTATGGTAAGAGATCCCTCTTGGAGATCCCGGCAAGCTACTGAAAGTATCTCGCTCGCACGGCAGAGCCTGGCAAGCAACCCATGGCATATTCGATATGCCAAAAACAGTAACAAGTCTCACAATGGAGACTTTACTGGTGCCCGCTCGAGAAAATCAATGAGAATGGAATGACAGTGATGGTAAGAGATATTTATCTAGCTACAGTTTTTCGAAAGGGGTTATTGGTTTTCCTGGCACAATTTTCTGAAAGGTTTCCCTTGCTCCACACCTGATGCACCTAGCTCTTTTGTCATAGATTATCTGTCCATATATCTGAGGATTTTTGACTGGTTTCTCAATTCTAATTCATTGTTCTGACAAACTCTGGTCACGGGGACTCTCTCACAGGCTTCAAAATCAGACTATTGGACACACAAAAGAATCTCAGAACCAAGCAGCTCGCTGCAGAGATGCCTCTGGACTTTAAGCCAGGCCAACTTCACTGGGATACTTCAGATAGGAGCAGACATCGTCCCTCCACCTGCCCCCTAAGAATCCTGGTGGCTGCCAACTTTCGGAACCCAATAAGAAGTGCAGGTACGCAGGTTCGGTGATGGCAAACTCCAGACCTCAAGGGGTAGAAGTTGAGTGGGTCCTTCTCATCTCCCAGACCCTATAGGACGCTGGAGGTCACACCCACGAACTGTCTCCGGCTGCTAATTATGCTCCTGCTATTTAAGCCCCTTAAGGGGGGTATGGTGCCGCCAGCAGGTCAACCTGTACCTGCAGGGCGAGTGCATCAGCAGCCTGATGGTGCCTTCAGACTTCCAGATACCCCAAAATTGCTGCTGTGCCTTTGGCCAGACCTCAACAACTTAGAGTCAAGTTTACCAAAAAATTAAATGGCCAAAAGTTAGGTATGTGGGAGACACACCCACAAA